>NC_080618.1:0-1200000 GCF_027887145.1 Ammospiza caudacuta
TAAGCCTAACAGTAACCCTGAGAAGGTAAATCAGCCTGGTGTTAGGCTTCTTGCCAAGGAAAAAGCCGTGAAAGCAGCCATGTTGTGGCACTTTTGCACTCCCTTTTGGATGCCTTTCACAGCTGCAGTGTGCCTGGAACTCAGGGCTTCCTGCTTTTAAAAATCCTAGCCCTAGGCCGAACCCCAACCCTAAGACGAGAAAGGCAAATCAGCCAGGAATTAGGCATGTCCCCAAGGAAAAAGCTGTGGAGGCAGGCATGTTGTGGTACTTTTGCGCTCTTCTTGGCTAGTCCTTCGCAGCTGCTGTGTTCTTGGAACTCAGGGCTTTCTGGTTAATAGAGCGCTTACCCTAGGCGTAACTCAAACCTTAACCCTAGGAAGGAAAATCAGCCTATGGTTCGGGATGGTCTCATGGAAATATCAGTGGTGGCAGCCAAGTTGCGTCACTTTTGCGCTCCCCTTGGGATGCCTTTCGCAGCTGCAGTGTGCCTGGAGCCCAGGGCTTCCTGGTTTTAAAAGTCCTAGGCCTAAGCCTAACAGTAACCCTAGGAAGGTAAATCAGCCGGGTATTAGGGTTCTTCGTAAGGGAAAAGCCGTGAAAGCAGCCATGTTGTGGCACTTCTGCACTCCCTTTGGGATGCCTTTGGCAGATGAAGTAAGCCTGGAACTCAGGGCTTCCTGGTTGAAGAAATCCAAGCCCTAGGCTGAACCCTAACCCTAACCCTAGGCAGATAAATCAGCCTAGGTATAGGGATGGTGCCAAGGAAAAAGCTGTGAAAGCTGCCATGTTGTAGCACTTTTGTACTCCCCTTGGGATGCCTTGAACAGCTGCAGTGTGCCTGGAGCCCAGGGCTTCCTAGTTTTAAAAATCCTAGCCCTAGGCCTAAGCCTAACAGTAACCCTGAGAAGGTAAATCAGCCTGGTGTTAGGCTTCTTGCCAAGGAAAAAGCCGTGAAAGCAGCCATGTTGTGGCACTTTTGCACTCCCTTTTGGATGCCTTTCACAGCTGCAGTGTGCCTGGAACTCAGGGCTTCCTGCTTTTAAAAATCCTAGCCCTAGGCCGAACCCCAACCCTAAGACGAGAAAGGCAAATCAGCCAGGAATTAGGCATGTCCCCAAGGAAAAAGCTGTGGAGGCAGGCATGTTGTGGTACTTTTGCGCTCTTCTTGGCTAGTCCTTCGCAGCTGCTGTGTTCTTGGAACTCAGGGCTTTCTGGTTAATAGAGCCCTTACCCTAGGCGTAACTCAAACCTTAACCCTAGGAAGGAAAATCAGCCTATGGTTCGGGATGGTCTCATGGAAATATCAGTGGTGGCAGCCAAGTTGCGTCACTTTTGCGCTCCCCTTGGGATGCCTTTCGCAGCTGCAGTGTGCCTGGAGCCCAGGGCTTCCTGGTTTTAAAAGTCCTAGGCCTAAGCCTAACAGTAACCCTAGGAAGGTAAATCAGCCGGGTATTAGGGTTCTTCCTAAGGGAAAAGCCGTGAAAGCAGCCATGTTGTGGCACTTCTGCACTCCCTTTGGGATGCCTTTGGCAGATGAAGTAAGCCTGGAACTCAGGGCTTCCTGGTTAAAGAAATCCAAGCCCTAGGCTGAACCCTAACCCTAACCCTAGGCAGATAAATCAGCCTAGGTATAGGGATGGTGCCAAGGAAAAAGCTGTGAAAGCTGGCATGTTGTAGCACTTTTGTACTCCCCTTGGGATGCCTTGAACAGCTGCAGTGTGCCTGGAGCCCAGGACTTCCTAGTTTTAAAAATCCTAGCCCTAGGCCTAAGCCTAACAGTAACCCTGGGAAGGTAAATCAGCCTGGTGTTAGGCTTCTTGCCAAGGAAAAAGCCGTGAAAGCAGCCATGTTGTGGCACTTTTGCACTCCCTTTTGGATGCCTTTCACAGCTCCAGTGTGCCTGGAACTCAGGGCTTCCTGATTTTAAAAATCCTAGCCCTAGGCCGAACCCCAACCCTAAGACGAGAAAGGCAAATCAGCCAGGAATTAGGCATGTCCCCAAGGAAAAAGCTGTGGAGGCAGGCATGTTGTGCTACTTTTGCGCTCTTCTTGGCTAGTCCTTCGCAGCTGCTGTGTTCTTGGAACTCAGGGCTTTCTGGTTAATAGAGCCCTTACCCTAGGCGTAACTCAAACCTTAACCCTAGGAAGGAAAATCAGCCTATGGTTCGGGATGGTCTCATGGAAATATCAGTGGTGGCAGCCAAGTTGCATCACTTTTGCGCTCCCCTTGGGATGCCTTTCGCAGCTGCAGTGTGCCTGGAGCCCAGGGCTTCCTGGTTTTAAAAGTCCTAGGCCTAAGCCTAACAGTAACCCTAGGAAGGTAAATCAGCCGGGTATTAGGGTTCTTCCTAAGGGAAAAGCCGTGAAAGCAGCCATGTTGTGGCACTTCTGCACTCCCTTTGGGATGCCTTTGGCAGATGAAGTAAGCCTGGAACTCAGGGCTTCCTGGTTAAAGAAATCCAAGCCCTAGGCTGAAGCCTAACCCTAACCCTAGGCAGATAAATCAGCCTAGGTATAGGGATGGTGCCAAGGAAAAAGCTGTGAAAGCTGCCATGTTGTAGCACTTTTGTACTCCCCTTGGGATGCCTTGAACAGCTGCAGTGTGCCTGGAGCCCAGGGCTTCCTAGTTTTAAAAATCCTAGCCCTAGGCCTAAGCCTAACAGTAACCCTGGGAAGGTAAATCAGCCTGGTGTTAGGCTTCTTGCCAAGGAAAAAGCCGTGAAAGCAGCCATGTTGTGGCACTTTTGCACTCCCTTTTGGATGCCTTTCACAGCTGCAGTGTGCCTGGAACTCAGGGCTTCCTGATTTTAAAAATCCTAGCCCTAGGCCGAACCCCAACCCTAAGACGAGAAAGGCAAATCAGCCAGGAATTAGGCATGTCCCCAAGGAAAAAGCTGTGGAGGCAGGCATGTTGTGGTACTTTTGCGCTCTTCTTGGCTAGTCCTTCGCAGCTGCTGTGTTCTTGGAACTCAGGGCTTTCTGGTTAATAGAGCCCTTACCCTAGGCGTAACTCAAACCTTAACCCTAGGAAGGAAAATCAGCCTATGGTTCGGGATGGTCTCATGGAAATATCAGTGGTGGCAGCCAAGTTGCGTCACTTCTGCGCTCCCCTTGGGATGCCTTTCGCAGCTGCAGTGTGCCTGGAGCCCAGGGCTTCCTGGTTTTAAAAGTCCTAGGCCTAAGCCTAACAGTAACCCTAGGAAGGTAAATCAGCCGGGTATTAGGGTTCTTCCTAAGGGAAAAGCCGTGAAAGCAGCCATGTTGTGGCACTTCTGCACTCCCTTTGGGATGCCTTTGGCAGATGAAGTAAGCCTGGAACTCAGGGCTTCCTGGTTAAAGAAATCCAAGCCCTAGGCTGAAGCCTAACCCTAACCCTAGGCAGATAAATCAGCCTAGGTATAGGGATGGTGCCAAGGAAAAAGCTGTGAAAGCTGCCATGTTGTTGCACTTTTGTACTCCCCTTGGGATGCCTTGAACAGCTGCAGTGTGCCTGGAGCCCAGGGCTTCCTAGTTTTAAAAATCCTAGCCCTAGGCCTAAGCCTAACAGTAACCCTGGGAAGGTAAATCAGCCTGGTGTTAGGCTTCTTGCCAAGGAAAAAGCCGTGAAAGCAGCCATGTTGTGGCACTTTTGCACTCCCTTTTGGATGCCTTTCACAGCTGCAGTGTGCCTGGAACTCAGGGCTTCCTGCTTTTAAAAATCCTAGCCCTAGGCCGAACCCCAACCCTAAGACGAGAAAGGCAAATCAGCCAGGAATTAGGCATGTCCCCAAGGAAAAAGCTGTGGAGGCAGGCATGTTGTGCTACTTTTGCGCTCTTCTTGGCTAGTCCTTCGCAGCTGCTGTGTTCTTGGAACTCAGGGCTTTCTGGTTAATAGAGCCCTTACCCTAGGCGTAACTCAAACCTTAACCCTAGGAAGGAAAATCAACCTATGGTTCGGGATGGTCTCATGGAAATATCAGTGGTGGCAGCCAAGTTGCGTCACTTTTGCGCTCCCCTTGGGATGCCTTTCGCAGCTGCAGTGTGCCTGGAGCCCAGGGCTTCCTGGTTTTAAAAGTCCTAGGCCTAAGCCTAACAGTAACCCTAGGAAGGTAAATCAGCCGGGTATTAGGGTTCTTCCTAAGGGAAAAGCCGTGAAAGCAGCCATGTTGTGGCACTTCTGCACTCCCTTTGGGATGCCTTTGGCAGATGAAGTAAGCCTGGAACTCAGGGCTTCCTGGTTAAAGAAATCCGAGCCCTAGGCTGAAGCCTAACCCTAACCCTAGGCAGATAAATCAGCCTAGGTATAGGGATGGTGCCAAGGAAAAAGCTGTGAAAGCTGCCATGTTGTAGCACTTTTGTACTCCCCTTGGGATGCCTTGAACAGCTGCAGTGTGCCTGGAGCCCAGGGCTTCCTAGTTTTAAAAATCCTAGCCCTAGGCCTAAGCCTAACAGTAACCCTGGGAAGGTAAATCAGCCTGGTGTTAGGCTTCTTGCCAAGGAAAAAGCCGTGAAAGCAGCCATGTTGTGGCACTTTTGCACTCCCTTTTGGATGCCTTTCACAGCTGCAGTGTGCCTGGAACTCAGGGCTTCCTGATTTTAAAAATCCTAGCCCTAGGCCGAACCCCAACCCTAAGACGAGAAAGGCAAATCAGCCAGGAATTAGGCATGTCCCCAAGGAAAAAGCTGTGGAGGCAGGCATGTTGTGGTACTTTTGCGCTCTTCTTGGCTAGTCCTTCGCAGCTGCTGTGTTCTTGGAACTCAGGGCTTTCTGGTTAATAGAGCCCTTACCCTAGGCGTAACTCAAACCTTAACCCTAGGAAGGAAAATCAGCCTATGGTTCGGGATGGTCTCATGGAAATATCAGTGGTGGCAGCCAAGTTGCGTCACTTTTGCGCTCCCCTTGGGATGCCTTTCGCAGCTGCAGTGTGCCTGGAGCCCAGGGCTTCCTGGTTTTAAAAGTCCTAGGCCTAAGCCTAACAGTAACCCTAGGAAGGTAAATCAGCCGGGTATTAGGGTTCTTCCTAAGGGAAAAGCCGTGAAAGCAGCCATGTTGTGGCACTTCTGCACTCCCTTTGGGATGCCTTTGGCAGATGAAGTAAGCCTGGAACTCAGGGCTTCCTGGTTAAAGAAATCCAAGCCCTAGGCTGAAGCCTAACCCTAACCCTAGGCAGATAAATCAGCCTAGGTATAGGGATGGTGCCAAGGAAAAAGCTGTGAAAGCTGCCATGTTGTAGCACTTTTGTACTCCCCTTGGGATGCCTTGAACAGCTGCAGTGTGCCTGGAGCCCAGGGCTTCCTAGTTTTAAAAATCCTAGCCCTAGGCCTAAGCCTAACAGTAACCCTGGGAAGGTAAATCAGCCTGGTGTTAGGCTTCTTGCCAAGGAAAAAGCCGTGAAAGCAGCCATGTTGTGGCACTTTTGCACTCCCTTTTGGATGCCTTTCACAGCTGCAGTGTGCCTGGAACTCAGGGCTTCCTGATTTTAAAAATCCTAGCCCTAGGCCGAACCCCAACCCTAAGACGAGAAAGGCAAATCAGCCAGGAATTAGGCATGTCCCCAAGGAAAAAGCTGTGGAGGCAGGCATGTTGTGGTACTTTTGCGCTCTTCTTGGCTAGTCCTTCGCAGCTGCTGTGTTCTTGGAACTCAGGGCTTTCTGGTTAATAGAGCCCTTACCCTAGGCGTAACTCAAACCTTAACCCTAGGAAGGAAAATCAGCCTATGGTTCGGGATGGTCTCATGGAAATATCAGTGGTGGCAGCCAAGTTGCGTCACTTTTGCGCTCCCCTTGGGATGCCTTTCGCAGCTGCAGTGTGCCTGGAGCCCAGGGCTTCCTGGTTTTAAAAGTCCTAGGCCTAAGCCTAACAGTAACCCTAGGAAGGTAAATCAGCCGGGTATTAGGGTTCTTCCTAAGGGAAAAGCCGTGAAAGCAGCCATGTTGTGGCACTTCTGCACTCCCTTTGGGATGCCTTTGGCAGATGAAGTAAGCCTGGAACTCAGGGCTTCCTGGTTAAAGAAATCCAAGCCCTAGGCTGAACCCTAACCCTAACCCTAGGCAGATAAATCAGCCTAGGTATAGGGATGGTGCCAAGGAAAAAGCTGTGAAAGCTGCCATGTTGTTGCACTTTTGTACTCCCCTTGGGATGCCTTGAACAGCTGCAGTGTGCCTGGAGCCCAGGGCTTCCTAGTTTTAAAAATCCTAGCCCTAGGCCTAAGCCTAACAGTAACCCTGGGAAGGTAAATCAGCCTGGTGTTAGGCTTCTTGCCAAGGAAAAAGCCGTGAAAGCAGCCATGTTGTGGCACTTTTGCACTCCCTTTTGGATGCCTTTCACAGCTGCAGTGTGCCTGGAACTCAGGGCTTCCTGCTTTTAAAAATCCTAGCCCTAGGCCGAACCCCAACCCTAAGACGAGAAAGGCAAATCAGCCAGGAATTAGGCATGTCCCCAAGGAAAAAGCTGTGGAGGCAGGCATGTTGTGCTACTTTTGCGCTCTTCTTGGCTAGTCCTTCGCAGCTGCTGTGTTCTTGGAACTCAGGGCTTTCTGGTTAATAGAGCCCTTACCCTAGGCGTAACTCAAACCTTAACCCTAGGAAGGAAAATCAACCTATGGTTCGGGATGGTCTCATGGAAATATCAGTGGTGGCAGCCAAGTTGCGTCACTTTTGCGCTCCCCTTGGGATGCCTTTCGCAGCTGCAGTGTGCCTGGAGCCCAGGGCTTCCTGGTTTTAAAAGTCCTAGGCCTAAGCCTAACAGTAACCCTAGGAAGGTAAATCAGCCGGGTATTAGGGTTCTTCCTAAGGGAAAAGCCGTGAAAGCAGCCATGTTGTGGCACTTCTGCACTCCCTTTGGGATGCCTTTGGCAGATGAAGTAAGCCTGGAACTCAGGGCTTCCTGGTTAAAGAAATCCGAGCCCTAGGCTGAAGCCTAACCCTAACCCTAGGCAGATAAATCAGCCTAGGTATAGGGATGGTGCCAAGGAAAAAGCTGTGAAAGCTGCCATGTTGTAGCACTTTTGTACTCCCCTTGGGATGCCTTGAACAGCTGCAGTGTGCCTGGAGCCCAGGGCTTCCTAGTTTTAAAAATCCTAGCCCTAGGCCTAAGCCTAACAGTAACCCTGGGAAGGTAAATCAGCCTGGTGTTAGGCTTCTTGCCAAGGAAAAAGCCGTGAAAGCAGCCATGTTGTGGCACTTTTGCACTCCCTTTTGGATGCCTTTCACAGCTGCAGTGTGCCTGGAACTCAGGGCTTCCTGATTTTAAAAATCCTAGCCCTAGGCCGAACCCCAACCCTAAGACGAGAAAGGCAAATCAGCCAGGAATTAGGCATGTCCCCAAGGAAAAAGCTGTGGAGGCAGGCATGTTGTGGTACTTTTGCGCTCTTCTTGGCTAGTCCTTCGCAGCTGCTGTGTTCTTGGAACTCAGGGCTTTCTGGTTAATAGAGCCCTTACCCTAGGCGTAACTCAAACCTTAACCCTAGGAAGGAAAATCAGCCTATGGTTCGGGATGGTCTCATGGAAATATCAGTGGTGGCAGCCAAGTTGCGTCACTTTTGCGCTCCCCTTGGGATGCCTTTCGCAGCTGCAGTGTGCCTGGAGCCCAGGGCTTCCTGGTTTTAAAAGTCCTAGGCCTAAGCCTAACAGTAACCCTAGGAAGGTAAATCAGCCGGGTATTAGGGTTCTTCCTAAGGGAAAAGCCGTGAAAGCAGCCATGTTGTGGCACTTCTGCACTCCCTTTGGGATGCCTTTGGCAGATGAAGTAAGCCTGGAACTCAGGGCTTCCTGGTTAAAGAAATCCAAGCCCTAGGCTGAACCCTAACCCTAACCCTAGGCAGATAAATCAGCCTAGGTATAGGGATGGTGCCAAGGAAAAAGCTGTGAAAGCTGCCATGTTGTTGCACTTTTGTACTCCCCTTGGGATGCCTTGAACAGCTGCAGTGTGCCTGGAGCCCAGGGCTTCCTAGTTTTAAAAATCCTAGCCCTAGGCCTAAGCCTAACAGTAACCCTGGGAAGGTAAATCAGCCTGGTGTTAGGCTTCTTGCCAAGGAAAAAGCCGTGAAAGCAGCCATGTTGTGGCACTTTTGCACTCCCTTTTGGATGCCTTTCACAGCTGCAGTGTGCCTGGAACTCAGGGCTTCCTGCTTTTAAAAATCCTAGCCCTAGGCCGAACCCCAACCCTAAGACGAGAAAGGCAAATCAGCCAGGAATTAGGCATGTCCCCAAGGAAAAAGCTGTGGAGGCAGGCATGTTGTGGTACTTTTGCGCTCTTCTTGGCTAGTCCTTCGCAGCTGCTGTGTTCTTGGAACTCAGGGCTTTCTGGTTAATAGAGCCCTTACCCTAGGCGTAACTCAAACCTTAACCCTAGGAAGGAAAATCAACCTATGGTTCGGGATGGTCTCATGGAAATATCAGTGGTGGCAGCCAAGTTGCGTCACTTTTGCGCTCCCCTTGGGATGCCTTTCGCAGCTGCAGTGTGCCTGGAGCCCAGGGCTTCCTGGTTTTAAAAGTCCTAGGCCTAAGCCTAACAGTAACGTTAGGAAGGTAAATCAGCCGGGTATTAGGGTTCTTCCTAAGGGAAAAGCCGTGAAAGCAGCCATGTTGTGGCACTTCTGCACTCCCCTTGGGATGCCTTTGGCAGATGAAGTAAGCCTGGAACTCAGGGCTTCCTGGTTAAAGAAATCCGAGCCCTAGGCTGAAGCCTAACCCTAACCCTAGGCAGATAAATCAGCCTAGGTATAGGGATGGTGCCAAGGAAAAAGCTGTGAAAGCTGCCATGTTGTAGCACTTTTGTACTCCCCTTGGGATGCCTTGAACAGCTGCAGTGTGCCTGGAGCCCAGGGCTTCCTAGTTTTAAAAATCCTAGCCCTAGGCCTAAGCCTAACAGTAACCCTGGGAAGGTAAATCAGCCTGGTGTTAGGCTTCTTGCCAAGGAAAAAGCCGTGAAAGCAGCCATGTTGTGGCACTTTTGCACTCCCTTTTGGATGCCTTTCACAGCTGCAGTGTGCCTGGAACTCAGGGCTTCCTGATTTTAAAAATCCTAGCCCTAGGCCGAACCCCAACCCTAAGACGAGAAAGGCAAATCAGCCAGGAATTAGGCATGTCCCCAAGGAAAAAGCTGTGGAGGCAGGCATGTTGTGGTACTTTTGCGCTCTTCTTGGCTAGTCCTTCGCAGCTGCTGTGTTCTTGGAACTCAGGGCTTTCTGGTTAATAGAGCCCTTACCCTAGGCATAACTCAAACCTTAACCCTAGGAAGGAAAATCAGCCTATGGTTCGGGATGGTCTCATGGAAATATCAGTGGTGGCAGCCAAGTTGCATCACTTTTGCGCTCCCCTTGGGATGCCTTTTGCAGCTGCAGTGTGCCTGGAGCCCAGGGCTTCCTGGTTTTAAAAGTCCTAGGCCTAAGCCTAACAGTAACCCTAGGAAGGTAAATCAGCCGGGTATTAGGGTTCTTCGTAAGGGAAAAGCCGTGAAAGCAGCCATGTTGTGGCACTTCTGCACTCCCTTTGGGATGCCTTTGGCAGATGAAGTAAGCCTGGAACTCAGGGCTTCCTGGTTAAAGAAATCCAAGCCCTAGGCTGAAGCCTAACCCTAACCCTAGGCAGATAAATCAGCCTAGGTATAGGGATGGTGCCAAGGAAAAAGCTGTGAAAGCTGCCATGTTGTTGCACTTTTGTACTCCCCTTGGGATGCCTTGAACAGCTGCAGTGTGCCTGGAGCCCAGGGCTTCCTAGTTTTAAAAATCCTAGCCCTAGGCCTAAGCCTAACAGTAACCCTGGGAAGGTAAATCAGCCTGGTGTTAGGCTTCTTGCCAAGGAAAAAGCCGTGAAAGCAGCCATGTTGTGGCACTTTTGCACTCCCTTTTGGATGCCTTTCACAGCTGCAGTGTGCCTGGAACTCAGGGCTTCCTGATTTTAAAAATCCTAGCCCTAGGCCGAACCCCAACCCTAAGACGAGAAAGGCAAATCAGCCAGGAATTAGGCATGTCCCCAAGGAAAAAGCTGTGGAGGCAGGCATGTTGTGGTACTTTTGCGCTCTTCTTGGCTAGTCCTTCGCAGCTGCTGTGTTCTTGGAACTCAGGGCTTTCTGGTTAATAGAGCCCTTACCCTAGGCGTAACTCAAACCTTAACCCTAGGAAGGAAAATCAGCCTATGGTTCGGGATGGTCTCATGGAAATATCAGTGGTGGCAGCCAAGTTGCGTCACTTTTGCGCTCCCCTTGGGATGCCTTTCGCAGCTGCAGTGTGCCTGGAGCCCAGGGCTTCCTGGTTTTAAAAGTCCTAGGCCTAAGCCTAACAGTAACCCTAGGAAGGTAAATCAGCCGGGTATTAGGGTTCTTCCTAAGGGAAAAGCCGTGAAAGCAGCCATGTTGTGGCACTTCTGCACTCCCTTTGGGATGCCTTTGGCAGATGAAGTAAGCCTGGAACTCAGGGCTTCCTGGTCAAAGAAATCCAAGCCCTAGGCTGAACCCTAACCCTAACCCTAGGCAGATAAATCAGCCTAGGTATAGGGATGGTGCCAAGGAAAAAGCTGTGAAAGCTGCCATGTTGTAGCACTTTTGTACTCCCCTTGGGATGCCTTGAACAGCTGCAGTGTGCCTGGAGCCCAGGGCTTCCTAGTTTTAAAAATCCTAGCCCTAGGCCTAAGCCTAACAGTAACCCTGGGAAGGTAAATCAGCCTGGTGTTAGGCTTCTTGCCAAGGAAAAAGCCGTGAAAGCAGCCATGTTGTGGCACTTTTGCACTCCCTTTTGGATGCCTTTCACAGCTGCAGTGTGCCTGGAACTCAGGGCTTCCTGATTTTAAAAATCCTAGCCCTAGGCCGAACCCCAACCCTAAGACGAGAAAGGCAAATCAGCCAGGAATTAGGCATGTCCCCAAGGAAAAAGCTGTGGAGGCAGGCATGTTGTGGTACTTTTGCGCTCTTCTTGGCTAGTCCTTCGCAGCTGCTGTGTTCTTGGAACTCAGGGCTTTCTGGTTAATAGAGCCCTTACCCTAGGCGTAACTCAAACCTTAACCCTAGGAAGGAAAATCAGCCTATGGTTCGGGATGGTCTCATGGAAATATCAGTGGTGGCAGCCAAGTTGCGTCACTTTTGCGCTCCCCTTGGGATGCCTTTCGCAGCTGCAGTGTGCCTGGAGCCCAGGGCTTCCTGGTTTTAAAAGTCCTAGGCCTAAGCCTAACAGTAACCCTAGGAAGGTAAATCAGCCGGGTATTAGGGTTCTTCCTAAGGGAAAAGCCGTGAAAGCAGCCATGTTGTGGCACTTCTGCACTCCCTTTGGGATGCCTTTGGCAGATGAAGTAAGCCTGGAACTCAGGGCTTCCTGGTTAAAGAAATCCAAGCCCTAGGCTGAAGCCTAACCCTAACCCTAGGCAGATAAATCAGCCTAGGTATAGGGATGGTGCCAAGGAAAAAGCTGTGAAAGCTGCCATGTTGTAGCACTTTTGTACTCCCCTTGGGATGCCTTGAACAGCTGCAGTGTGCCTGGAGCCCAGGGCTTCCTAGTTTTAAAAATCCTAGCCCTAGGCCTAAGCCTAACAGTAACCCTGGGAAGGGAAATCAGCCTGGTGTTAGGCTTCTTGCCAAGGAAAAAGCCGTGAAAGCAGCCATGTTGTGGCACTTTTGCACTCCCTTTTGGATGCCTTTCACAGCTGCAGTGGGCCTGGAACTCAGGGCTTCCTGATTTTAAAAATCCTAGCCCTAGGCCGAACCGCAACCCTAAGACGAGAAAGGCAAATCAGCCAGGAATTAGGCATGTCCCCAAGGAAAAAGCTGTGGAGGCAGGCATGTTGTGGTACTTTTGCGCTCTTCTTGGCTAGTCCTTCGCAGCTGCTGTGTTCTTGGAACTCAGGGCTTTCTGGTTAATAGAGCCCTTACCCTAGGCGTAACTCAAACCTTAACCCTAGGAAGGAAAATCAGCCTATGGTTCGGGATGGTCTCATGGAAATATCAGTGGTGGCAGCCAAGTTGCGTCACTTTTGCGCTCCCCTTGGGATGCCTTTCGCAGCTGCAGTGTGCCTGGAGCCCAGGGCTTCCTGGTTTTAAAAGTCCTAGGCCTAAGCCTAACAGTAACCCTAGGAAGGTAAATCAGCCGGGTATTAGGGTTCTTCCTAAGGGAAAAGCCGTGAAAGCAGCCATGTTGTGGCACTTCTGCACTCCCTTTGGGATGCCTTTGGCAGATGAAGTAAGCCTGGAACTCAGGGCTTCCTGGTTAAAGAAATCCAAGCCCTAGGCTGAAGCCTAACCCTAACCCTAGGCAGATAAATCAGCCTAGGTATAGGGATGGTGCCAAGGAAAAAGCTGTGAAAGCTGGCATGTTGTAGCACTTTTGTACTCCCCTTGGGATGCCTTGAACAGCTGCAGTGTGCCTGGAGCCCAGGGCTTCCTAGTTTTAAAAATCCTAGCCCTAGGCCTAAGCCTAACAGTAACCCTGGGAAGGTAAATCAGCCTGGTGTTAGGCTTCTTGCCAAGGAAAAAGCCGTGAAAGCAGCCATGTTGTGGCACTTTTGCACTCCCTTTTGGATGCCTTTCACAGCTGAAGTGTGCCTGGAACTCAGGGCTTCCTGATTTTAAAAATCCTAGCCCTAGGCCGAACCCCAACCCTAAGACGAGAAAGGCAAATCAGCCAGGAATTAGGCATGTCCCCAAGGAAAAAGCTGTGGAGGCAGGCATGTTGTGGTGCTTTTGCGCTCTTCTTGGCTAGTCCTTCGCAGCTGCTGTGTTCTTGGAACTCAGGGCTTTCTGGTTAATAGAGCCCTTACCCTAGGCGTAACTCAAACCTTAACCCTAGGAAGGAAAATCAACCTATGGTTCGGGATGGTCTCATGGAAATATCAGTGGTGGCAGCCAAGTTGCGTCACTTTTGCGCTCCCCTTGGGATGCCTTTCGCAGCTGCAGTGTGCCTGGAGCCCAGGGCTTCCTGGTTTTAAAAGTCCTAGGCCTAAGCCTAACAGTAACCCTAGGAAGGTAAATCAGCCGGGTATTAGGGTTCTTCCTAAGGGAAAAGCCGTGAAAGCAGCCATGTTGTGGCACTTCTGCACTCCCTTTGGGATGCCTTTGGCAGATGAAGTAAGCCTGGAACTCAGGGCTTCCTGGTTAAAGAAATCCGAGCCCTAGGCTGAAGCCTAACCCTAACCCTAGGCAGATAAATCAGCCTAGGTATAGGGATGGTGCCAAGGAAAAAGCTGTGAAAGCTGCCATGTTGTTGCACTTTTGTACTCCCCTTGGGATGCCTTGAACAGCTGCAGTGTGCCTGGAGCCCAGGGCTTCCTAGTTTTAAAAATCCTAGCCCTAGGCCTAAGCCTAACAGTAACCCTGGGAAGGTAAATCAGCCTGGTGTTAGGCTTCTTGCCAAGGAAAAAGCCGTGAAAGCAGCCATGTTGTGGCACTTTTGCACTCCCTTTTGGATGCCTTTCACAGCTGCAGTGTGCCTGGAACTCAGGGCTTCCTGATTTTAAAAATCCTAGCCCTAGGCCGAACCGCAACCCTAAGACGAGAAAGGCAAATCAGCCAGGAATTAGGCATGTCCCCAAGGAAAAAGCTGTGGAGGCAGGCATGTTGTGGTACTTTTGCGCTCTTCTTGGCTAGTCCTTCGCAGCTGCTGTGTTCTTGGAACTCAGGGCTTTCTGGTTAATAGAGCCCTTACCCTAGGCGTAACTCAAACCTTAACCCTAGGAAGGAAAATCAGCCTATGGTTCGGGATGGTCTCATGGAAATATCAGTGGTGGCAGCCAAGTTGCATCACTTTTGCGCTCCCCTTGGGATGCCTTTCGCAGCTGCAGTGTGCCTGGAGCCCAGGGCTTCCTGGTTTTAAAAGTCCTAGGCCTAAGCCTAACAGTAACCCTAGGAAGGTAAATCAGCCGGGTATTAGGGTTCTTCGTAAGGGAAAAGCCGTGAAAGCAGCCATGTTGTGGCACTTCTGCACTCCCTTTGGGATGCCTTTGGCAGATGAAGTAAGCCTGGAACTCAGGGCTTCCTGGTTAAAGAAATCCGAGCCCTAGGCTGAAGCCTAACCCTAACCCTAGGCAGATAAATCAGCCTAGGTATAGGGATGGTGCCAAGGAAAAAGCTGTGAAAGCTGCCATGTTGTTGCACTTTTGTACTCCCCTTGGGATGCCTTGAACAGCTGCAGTGTGCCTGGAGCCCAGGGCTTCCTAGTTTTAAAAATCCTAGCCCTAGGCCTAAGCCTAACAGTAACCCTGAGAAGGTAAATCAGCCTGGTGTTAGGCTTCTTGCCAAGGAAAAAGCCGTGAAAGCAGCCATGTTGTGGCACTTTTGCACTCCCTTTTGGATGCCTTTCACAGCTGCAGTGTGCCTGGAACTCAGGGCTTCCTGATTTTAAAAATCCTAGCCCTAGGCCGAACCCCAACCCTAAGACGAGAAAGGCAAATCAGCCAGGAATTAGGCATGTCCCCAAGGAAAAAGCTGTGGAGGCAGGCATGTTGTGGTACTTTTGCGCTCTTCTTGGCTAGTCCTTCGCAGCTGCTGTGTTCTTGGAACTCAGGGCTTTCTGGTTAATAGAGCCCTTACCCTAGGCATAACTCAAACCTTAACCCTAGGAAGGAAAATCAGCCTATGGTTCGGGATGGTCTCATGGAAATATCAGTGGTGGCAGCCAAGTTGCGTCACTTTTGCGCTCCCCTTGGGATGCCTTTCGCAGCTGCAGTGTGCCTGGAGCCCAGGGCTTCCTGGTTTTAAAAGTCCTAGGCCTAAGCCTAACAGTAACCCTAGGAAGGTAAATCAGCCGGGTATTAGGGTTCTTCCTAAGGGAAAAGCCATGAAAGCAGCCATGTTGTGGCACTTCTGCACTCCCTTTGGGATGCCTTTGGCAGATGAAGTAAGCCTGGAACTCAGGGCTTCCTGGTTAAAGAAATCCAAGCCCTAGGCTGAAGCCTAACCCTAACCCTAGGCAGATAAATCAGCCTAGGTATAGGGATGGTGCCAAGGAAAAAGCTGTGAAAGCTGCCATGTTGTTGCACTTTTGTACTCCCCTTGGGATGCCTTGAACAGCTGCAGTGTGCCTGGAGCCCAGGGCTTCCTAGTTTTAAAAATCCTAGCCCTAGGCCTAAGCCTAACAGTAACCCTGGGAAGGTAAATCAGCCTGGTGTTAGGCTTCTTGCCAAGGAAAAAGCCGTGAAAGCAGCCATGTTGTGGCACTTTTGCACTCCCTTTTGGATGCCTTTCACAGCTGCAGTGTGCCTGGAACTCAGGGCTTCCTGATTTTAAAAATCCTAGCCCTAGGCCGAACCCCAACCCTAAGACGAGAAAGGCAAATCAGCCAGGAATTAGGCATGTCCCCAAGGAAAAAGCTGTGGAGGCAGGCATGTTGTGGTACTTTTGCGCTCTTCTTGGCTAGTCCTTCGCAGCTGCTGTGTTCTTGGAGCTCAGGGCTTTCTGGTTAATAGAGCCCTTACCCTAGGCGTAACTCAAACCTTAACCCTAGGAAGGAAAATCAGCCTATGGTTCGGGATGGTCTCATGGAAATATCAGTGGTGGCAGCCAAGTTGCGTCACTTTTGCGCTCCCCTTGGGATGCCTTTCGCAGCTGCAGTGTGCCTGGAGCCCAGGGCTTCCTGGTTTTAAAAGTCCTAGGCCTAAGCCTAACAGTAACCCTAGGAAGGTAAATCAGCCGGGTATTAGGGTTCTTCCTAAGGGAAAAGCCGTGAAAGCAGCCATGTTGTGGCACTTCTGCACTCCCTTTGGGATGCCTTTGGCAGATGAAGTAAGCCTGGAACTCAGGGCTTCCTGGTCAAAGAAATCCAAGCCCTAGGCTGAACCCTAACCCTAACCCTAGGCAGATAAATCAGCCTAGGTATAGGGATGGTGCCAAGGAAAAAGCTGTGAAAGCTGCCATGTTGTAGCACTTTTGTACTCCCCTTGGGATGCCTTGAACAGCTGCAGTGTGCCTGGAGCCCAGGGCTTCCTAGTTTTAAAAATCCTAGCCCTAGGCCTAAGCCTAACAGTAACCCTGGGAAGGTAAATCAGCCTGGTGTTAGGCTTCTTGCCAAGGAAAAAGCCGTGAAAGCAGCCATGTTGTGGCACTTTTGCACTCCCTTTTGGATGCCTTTCACAGCTGCAGTGTGCCTGGAACTCAGGGCTTCCTGATTTTAAAAATCCTAGCCCTAGGCCGAACCCCAACCCTAAGACGAGAAAGGCAAATCAGCCAGGAATTAGGCATGTCCCCAAGGAAAAAGCTGTGGAGGCAGGCATGTTGTGGTACTTTTGCGCTCTTCTTGGCTAGTCCTTCGCAGCTGCTGTGTTCTTGGAACTCAGGGCTTTCTGGTTAATAGAGCCCTTACCCTAGGCGTAACTCAAACCTTAACCCTAGGAAGGAAAATCAGCCTATGGTTCGGGATGGTCTCATGGAAATATCAGTGGTGGCAGCCAAGTTGCGTCACTTTTGCGCTCCCCTTGGGATGCCTTTTGCAGCTGCAGTGTGCCTGGAGCCCAGGGCTTCCTGGTTTTAAAAGTCCTAGGCCTAAGCCTAACAGTAACCCTAGGAAGGTAAATCAGCCGGGTATTAGGGTTCTTCGTAAGGGAAAAGCCGTGAAAGCAGCCATGTTGTGGCACTTCTGCACTCCCTTTGGGATGCCTTTGGCAGATGAAGTAAGCCTGGAACTCAGGGCTTCCTGGTTAAAGAAATCCAAGCCCTAGGCTGAAGCCTAACCCTAACCCTAGGCAGATAAATCAGCCTAGGTATAGGGATGGTGCCAAGGAAAAAGCTGTGAAAGCTGCCATGTTGTAGCACTTTTGTACTCCCCTTGGGATGCCTTGAACAGCTGCAGTGTGCCTGGAGCCCAGGGCTTCCTAGTTTTAAAAATCCTAGCCCTAGGCCTAAGCCTAACAGTAACCCTGGGAAGGTAAATCAGCCTGGTGTTAGGCTTCTTGCCAAGGAAAAAGCCGTGAAAGCAGCCATGTTGTGGCACTTTTGCACTCCCTTTTGGATGCCTTTCACAGCTGCAGTGTGCCTGGAACTCAGGGCTTCCTGATTTTAAAAATCCTAGCCCTAGGCCGAACCCCAACCCTAAGACGAGAAAGGCAAATCAGCCAGGAATTAGGCATGTCCCCAAGGAAAAAGCTGTGGAGGCAGGCATGTTGTGGTACTTTTGCGCTCTTCTTGGCTAGTCCTTCGCAGCTGCTGTGTTCTTGGAACTCAGGGCTTTCTGGTTAATAGAGCCCTTACCCTAGGCGTAACTCAAACCTTAACCCTAGGAAGGAAAATCAGCCTATGGTTCGGGATGGTCTCATGGAAATATCAGTGGTGGCAGCCAAGTTGCGTCACTTTTGCGCTCCCCTTGGGATGCCTTTCGCAGCTGCAGTGTGCCTGGAGCCCAGGGCTTCCTGGTTTTAAAAGTCCTAGGCCTAAGCCTAACAGTAACCCTAGGAAGGTAAATCAGCCGGGTATTAGGGTTCTTCCTAAGGGAAAAGCCGTGAAAGCAGCCATGTTGTGGCACTTCTGCACTCCCTTTGGGATGCCTTTGGCAGATGAAGTAAGCCTGGAACTCAGGGCTTCCTGGTTAAAGAAATCCAAGCCCTAGGCTGAAGCCTAACCCTAACCCTAGGCAGATAAATCAGCCTAGGTATAGGGATGGTGCCAAGAAAAAAGCTGTGAAAGCTGCCATGTTGTTGCACTTTTGTACTCCCCTTGGGATGCCTTGAACAGCTGCAGTGTGCCTGGAGCCCAGGGCTTCCTAGTTTTAAAAATCCTAGCCCTAGGCCTAAGCCTAACAGTAACCCTGGGAAGGTAAATCAGCCTGGTGTTAGGCTTCTTGCCAAGGAAAAAGCCGTGAAAGCAGCCATGTTGTGGCACTTTTGCACTCCCTTTTGGATGCCTTTCACAGCTGCAGTGTGCCTGGAACTCAGGGCTTCCTGATTTTAAAAATCCTAGCCCTAGGCCGAACCCCAACCCTAAGACGAGAAAGGCAAATCAGCCAGGAATTAGGCATGTCCCCAAGGAAAAAGCTGTGGAGGCAGGCATGTTGTGGTACTTTTGCGCTCTTCTTGGCTAGTCCTTCGCAGCTGCTGTGTTCTTGGAACTCAGGGCTTTCTGGTTAATAGAGCCCTTAACCTAGGCGTAACTCAAACCTTAACCCTAGGAAGGAAAATCAGCCTATGGTTCGGGATGGTCTCATGGAAATATCAGTGGTGGCAGCCAAGTTGCGTCACTTTTGCGCTCCCCTTGGGATGCCTTTCGCAGCTGCAGTGTGCCTGGAGCCCAGGGCTTCCTGGTTTTAAAAGTCCTAGGCCTAAGCCTAACAGTAACCCTAGGAAGGTAAATCAGCCGGGTATTAGGGTTCTTCCTAAGGGAAAAGCCGTGAAAGCAGCCATGTTGTGGCACTTCTGCACTCCCTTTGGGATGCCTTTGGCAGATGAAGTAAGCCTGGAACTCAGGGCTTCCTGGTTAAAGAAATCCAAGCCCTAGGCTGAAGCCTAACCCTAACCCTAGGCAGATAAATCAGCCTAGGTATAGGGATGGTGCCAAGGAAAAAGCTGTGAAAGCTGCCATGTTGTAGCACTTTTGTACTCCCCTTGGGATGCCTTGAACAGCTGCAGTGTGCCTGGAGCCCAGGGCTTCCTAGTTTTAAAAATCCTAGCCCTAGGCCTAAGCCTAACAGTAACCCTGGGAAGGTAAATCAGCCTGGTGTTAGGCTTCTTGCCAAGGAAAAAGCCGTGAAAGCAGCCATGTTGTGGCACTTTTGCACTCCCTTTTGGATGCCTTTCACAGCTGCAGTGTGCCTGGAACTCAGGGCTTCCTGATTTTAAAAATCCTAGCCCTAGGCCGAACCCCAACCCTAAGACGAGAAAGGCAAATCAGCCAGGAATTAGGCATGTCCCCAAGGAAAAAGCTGTGGAGGCAGGCATGTTGTGGTACTTTTGCGCTCTTCTTGGCTAGTCCTTCGCAGCTGCTGTGTTCTTGAAACTCAGGGCTTTCTGGTTAATAGAGCCCTTACCCTAGGCGTAACTCAAACCTTAACCCTAGGAAGGAAAATCAGCCTATGGTTCGGGATGGTCTCATGGAAATATCAGTGGTGGCAGCCAAGTTGCGTCACTTTTGCGCTCCCCTTGGGATGCCTTTCGCAGCTGCAGTGTGCCTGGAGCCCAGGGCTTCCTGGTTTTAAAAGTCCTAGGCCTAAGCCTAACAGTAACCCTAGGAAGGTAAATCAGCCGGGTATTAGGGTTCTTCCTAAGGGAAAAGCCGTGAAAGCAGCCATGTTGTGGCACTTCTGCACTCCCTTTGGGATGCCTTTGGCAGATGAAGTAAGCCTGGAACTCAGGGCTTCCTGGTTAAAGAAATCCAAGCCCTAGGCTGAAGCCTAACCCTAACCCTAGGCAGATAAATCAGCCTAGGTATAGGGATGGTGCCAAGGAAAAAGCTGTGAAAGCTGCCATGTTGTAGCACTTTTGTACTCCCCTTGGGATGCCTTGAACAGCTGCAGTGTGCCTGGAGCCCAGGGCTTCCTAGTTTTAAAAATCCTAGCCCTAGGCCTAAGCCTAACAGTAACCCTGGGAAGGTAAATCAGCCTGGTGTTAGGCTTCTTGCCAAGGAAAAAGCCGTGAAAGCAGCCATGTTGTGGCACTTTTGCACTCCCTTTTGGATGCCTTTCACAGCTGCAGTGTGCCTGGAACTCAGGGCTTCCTGATTTTAAAAATCCTAGCCCTAGGCCGAACCCCAACCCTAAGACGAGAAAGGCAAATCAGCCAGGAATTAGGCATGTCCCCAAGGAAAAAGCTGTGGAGGCAGGCATGTTGTGGTACTTTTGCGCTCTTCTTGGCTAGTCCTTCGCAGCTGCTGTGTTCTTGGAACTCAGGGCTTTCTGGTTAATAGAGCCCTTACCCTAGGCGTAACTCAAACCTTAACCCTAGGAAGGAAAATCAGCCTATGGTTCGGGATGGTCTCATGGAAATATCAGTGGTGGCAGCCAAGTTGCGTCACTTTTGCGCTCCCCTTGGGATGCCTTTCGCAGCTGCAGTGTGCCTGGAGCCCAGGGCTTCCTGGTTTTAAAAGTCTCCTAGGCCTAAGCCTAACAGTAACCCTAGGAAGGTAAATCAGCCGGGTATTAGGGTTCTTCCTAAGGGAAAAGCCGTGAAAGCAGCCATGTTGTGGCACTTCTGCACTCCCTTTGGGATGCCTTTGGCAGATGAAGTAAGCCTGGAACTCAGGGCTTCCTGGTTAAAGAAATCCAAGCCCTAGGCTGAAGCCTAACCCTAACCCTAGGCAGATAAATCAGCCTAGGTATAGGGATGGTGCCAAGGAAAAAGCTGTGAAAGCTGCCATGTTGTTGCACTTTTGTACTCCCCTTGGGATGCCTTGAACAGCTGCAGTGTGCCTGGAGCTAAGGGCTTCCTAGTTTTAAAAATCCTAGCCCTAGGCCTAAGCCTAACAGTAACCCTGGGAAGGTAAATCAGCCTGGTGTTAGGCTTCTTGCCAAGGAAAAAGCCGTGAAAGCAGCCATGTTGTGGCACTTTTGCACTCCCTTTTGGATGCCTTTCACAGCTGCAATGTGCCTGGAACTCAGGGCTTCCTGATTTTAAAAATCCTAGCCCTAGGCCGAACCCCAACCCTAAGACGAGAAAGGCAAATCAGCCAGGAATTAGGCATGTCCCCAAGGAAAAAGCTGTGGAGGCAGGCATGTTGTGCTACTTTTGCGCTCTTCTTGGCTAGTCCTTCGCAGCTGCTGTGTTCTTGGAACTCAGGGCTTTCTGGTTAATAGAGCCCTTACCCTAGGCGTAACTCAAACCTTAACCCTAGGAAGGAAAATCAACCTATGGTTCGGGATGATCTCATGGAAATATCAGTGGTGGCAGCCAAGTTGCGTCACTTTTGCGCTCCCCTTGGGATGCCTTTCGCAGCTGCAGTGTGCCTGGAGCCCAGGGCTTCCTGGTTTTAAAAGTCCTAGGCCTAAGCCTAACAGTAACCCTAGGAAGGTAAATCAGCCGGGTATTAGGGTTCTTCCTAAGGGAAAAGCCGTGAAAGCAGCCATGTTGTGGCACTTCTGCACTCCCTTTGGGATGCCTTTGGCAGATGAAGTAAGCCTGGAACTCAGGGCTTCCTGGTCAAAGAAATCCAAGCCCTAGGCTGAAGCCTAACCCTAACCCTAGGCAGATAAATCAGCCTAGGTATAGGGATGGTGCCAAGGAAAAAGCTGTGAAAGCTGCCATGTTGTTGCACTTTTGTACTCCCCTTGGGATGCCTTGAACAGCTGCAGTGTGCCTGGAGCCCAGGGCTTCCTAGTTTTAAAAATCCTAGCCCTAGGCCTAAGCCTAACAGTAACCCTGGGAAGGTAAATCAGCCTGGTGTTAGGCTTCTTGCCAAGGAAAAAGCCGTGAAAGCAGCCATGTTGTGGCACTTTTGCACTCCCTTTTGGATGCCTTTCACAGCTGCAGTGTGCCTGGAACTCAGGGCTTCCTGATTTTAAAAATCCTAGCCCTAGGCCGAACCCCAACCCTAAGACGAGAAAGGCAAATCAGCCAGGAATTAGGCATGTCCCCAAGGAAAAAGCTGTGGAGGCAGGCATGTTGTGGTACTTTTGCGCTCTTCTTGGCTAGTCCTTCGCAGCTGCTGTGTTCTTGGAACTCAGGGCTTTCTGGTTAATAGAGCCCTTACCCTAGGCGTAACTCAAACCTTAACCCTAGGAAGGAAAATCAGCCTATGGTTCGGGATGGTCTCATGGAAATATCAGTGGTGGCAGCCAAGTTGCGTCACTTTTGCGCTCCCCTTGGGATGCCTTTCGCAGCTGCAGTGTGCCTGGAGCCCAGGGCTTCCTGGTTTTAAAAGTCCTAGGCCTAAGCCTAACAGTAACCCTAGGAAGGTAAATCAGCCGGGTATTAGGGTTCTTCCTAAGGGAAAAGCCGTGAAAGCAGCCATGTTGTGGCACTTCTGCACTCCCTTTGGGATGCCTTTGGCAGATGAAGTAAGCCTGGAACTCAGGGCTTCCTGGTTAAAGAAATCCAAGCCCTAGGCTGAACCCTAACCCTAACCCTAGGCAGATAAATCAGCCTAGGTATAGGGATGGTGCCAAGGAAAAAGCTGTGAAAGCTGCCATGTTGTTGCACTTTTGTACTCCCCTTGGGATGCCTTGAACAGCTGCAGTGTGCCTGGAGCCCAGGGCTTCCTAGTTTTAAAAATCCTAGCCCTAGGCCTAAGCCTAACAG
The DNA here is from genome assembly GCF_027887145.1 of Ammospiza caudacuta. Classification (NCBI taxonomy): domain Eukaryota; kingdom Metazoa; phylum Chordata; class Aves; order Passeriformes; family Passerellidae; genus Ammospiza; species Ammospiza caudacuta. Next base: position 22,115 of record NC_080618.1, read on the forward strand.
TAACCCTGGGAAGGTAAATCAGCCTGGTGTTAGGCTTCTTGCCAAGGAAAAAGCCGTGAAAGCAGCCATGTTGTGGCACTTTTGCACTCCCTTTTGGATGCCTTTCACAGCTGCAGTGTGCCTGGAACTCAGGGCTTCCTGATTTTAAAAATCCTAGCCCTAGGCCGAACCCCAACCCTAAGACGAGAAAGGCAAATCAGCCAGGAATTAGGCATGTCCCCAAGGAAAAAGCTGTGGAGGCAGGCATGTTGTGGTACTTTTGCGCTCTTCTTGGCTAGTCCTTCGCAGCTGCTGTGTTCTTGGAACTCAGGGCTTTCTGGTTAATAGAGCCCTTACCCTAGGCGTAACTCAAACCTTAACCCTAGGAAGGAAAATCAACCTATGGTTCGGGATGATCTCATGGAAATATCAGTGGTGGCAGCCAAGTTGCGTCACTTTTGCGCTCCCCTTGGGATGCCTTTCGCAGCTGCAGTGTGCCTGGAGCCCAGGGCTTCCTGGTTTTAAAAGTCCTAGGCCTAAGCCTAACAGTAACCCTAGGAAGGTAAATCAGCCGGGTATTAGGGTTCTTCGTAAGGGAAAAGCCGTGAAAGCAGCCATGTTGTGGCACTTCTGCACTCCCTTTGGGATGCCTTTGGCAGATGAAGTAAGCCTGGAACTCAGGGCTTCCTGGTTAAAGAAATCCAAGCCCTAGGCTGAAGCCTAACCCTAACCCTAGGCAGATAAATCAGCCTAGGTATAGGGATGGTGCCAAGGAAAAAGCTGTGAAAGCTGCCATGTTGTTGCACTTTTGTACTCCCCTTGGGATGCCTTGAACAGCTGCAGTGTGCCTGGAGCCCAGGGCTTCCTAGTTTTAAAAATCCTAGCCCTAGGCCTAAGCCTAACAGTAACCCTGGGAAGGTAAATCAGCCTGGTGTTAGGCTTCTTGCCAAGGAAAAAGCCGTGAAAGCAGCCATGTTGTGGCACTTTTGCACTCCCTTTTGGATGCCTTTCACAGCTGCAGTGTGCCTGGAACTCAGGGCTTCCTGATTTTAAAAATCCTAGCCCTAGGCCGAACCCCAACCCTAAGACGAGAAAGGCAAATCAGCCAGGAATTAGGCATGTCCCCAAGGAAAAAGCTGTGGAGGCAGGCATGTTGTGGTACTTTTGCGCTCTTCTTGGCTAGTCCTTCGCAGCTGCTGTGTTCTTGGAACTCAGGGCTTTCTGGTTAATAGAGCCCTTACCCTAGGCGTAACTCAAACCTTAACCCTAGGAAGGAAAATCAGCCTATGGTTCGGGATGGTCTCATGGAAATATCAGTGGTGGCAGCCAAGTTGCGTCACTTTTGCGCTCCCCTTGGGATGCCTTTCGCAGCTGCAGTGTGCCTGGAGCCCAGGGCTTCCTGGTTTTAAAAGTCCTAGGCCTAAGCCTAACAGTAACCCTAGGAAGGTAAATCAGCCGGGTATTAGGGTTCTTCCTAAGGGAAAAGCCGTGAAAGCAGCCATGTTGTGGCACTTCTGCACTCCCTTTGGGATGCCTTTGGCAGATGAAGTAAGCCTGGAACTCAGGGCTTCCTGGTTAAAGAAATCCAAGCCCTAGGCTGAAGCCTAACCCTAACCCTAGGCAGATAAATCAGCCTAGGTATAGGGATGGTGCCAAGGAAAAAGCTGTGAAAGCTGCCATGTTGTTGCACTTTTGTACTCCCCTTGGGATGCCTTGAACAGCTGCAGTGTGCCTGGAGCCCAGGGCTTCCTAGTTTTAAAAATCCTAGCCCTAGGCCTAAGCCTAACAGTAACCCTGGGAAGGTAAATCAGCCTGGTGTTAGGCTTCTTGCCAAGGAAAAAGCCGTGAAAGCAGCCATGTTGTGGCACTTTTGCACTCCCTTTTGGATGCCTTTCACAGCTGCAGTGTGCCTGGAACTCAGGGCTTCCTGATTTTAAAAATCCTAGCCCTAGGCCGAACCCCAACCCTAAGACGAGAAAGGCAAATCAGCCAGGAATTAGGCATGTCCCCAAGGAAAAAGCTGTGGAGGCAGGCATGTTGTGGTACTTTTGCGCTCTTCTTGGCTAGTCCTTCGCAGCTGCTGTGTTCTTGGAACTCAGGGCTTTCTGGTTAATAGAGCCCTTACCCTAGGCGTAACTCAAACCTTAACCCTAGGAAGGAAAATCAGCCTATGGTTCGGGATGGTCTCATGGAAATATCAGTGGTGGCAGCCAAGTTGCGTCACTTTTGCGCTCCCCTTGGGATGCCTTTCGCAGCTGCAGTGTGCCTGGAGCCCAGGGCTTCCTGGTTTTAAAAGTCCTAGGCCTAAGCCTAACAGTAACCCTAGGAAGGTAAATCAGCCGGGTATTAGGGTTCTTCCTAAGGGAAAAGCCGTGAAAGCAGCCATGTTGTGGCACTTCTGCACTCCCTTTGGGATGCCTTTGGCAGATGAAGTAAGCCTGGAACTCAGGGCTTCCTGGTTAAAGAAATCCAAGCCCTAGGCTGAAGCCTAACCCTAACCCTAGGCAGATAAATCAGCCTAGGTATAGGGATGGTGCCAAGGAAAAAGCTGTGAAAGCTGCCATGTTGTTGCACTTTTGTACTCCCCTTGGGATGCCTTGAACAGCTGCAGTGTGCCTGGAGCTAAGGGCTTCCTAGTTTTAAAAATCCTAGCCCTAGGCCTAAGCCTAACAGTAACCCTGGGAAGGTAAATCAGCCTGGTGTTAGGCTTCTTGCCAAGGAAAAAGCCGTGAAAGCAGCCATGTTGTGGCACTTTTGCACTCCCTTTTGGATGCCTTTCACAGCTGCAATGTGCCTGGAACTCAGGGCTTCCTGATTTTAAAAATCCTAGCCCTAGGCCGAACCCCAACCCTAAGACGAGAAAGGCAAATCAGCCAGGAATTAGGCATGTCCCCAAGGAAAAAGCTGTGGAGGCAGGCATGTTGTGGTACTTTTGCGCTCTTCTTGGCTAGTCCTTCGCAGCTGCTGTGTTCTTGAAACTCAGGGCTTTCTGGTTAATAGAGCCCTTACCCTAGGCGTAACTCAAACCTTAACCCTAGGAAGGAAAATCAGCCTATGGTTCGGGATGGTCTCATGGAAATATCAGTGGTGGCAGCCAAGTTGCGTCACTTTTGCGCTCCCCTTGGGATGCCTTTCGCAGCTGCAGTGTGCCTGGAGCCCAGGGCTTCCTGGTTTTAAAAGTCCTAGGCCTAAGCCTAACAGTAACCCTAGGAAGGTAAATCAGCCGGGTATTAGGGTTCTTCCTAAGGGAAAAGCCGTGAAAGCAGCCATGTTGTGGCACTTCTGCACTCCCTTTGGGATGCCTTTGGCAGATGAAGTAAGCCTGGAACTCAGGGCTTCCTGGTTAAAGAAATCCAAGCCCTAGGCTGAAGCCTAACCCTAACCCTAGGCAGATAAATCAGCCTAGGTATAGGGATGGTGCCAAGGAAAAAGCTGTGAAAGCTGCCATGTTGTTGCACTTTTGTACTCCCCTTGGGATGCCTTGAACAGCTGCAGTGTGCCTGGAGCCCAGGGCTTCCTAGTTTTAAAAATCCTAGCCCTAGGCCTAAGCCTAACAGTAACCCTGGGAAGGTAAATCAGCCTGGTGTTAGGCTTCTTGCCAAGGAAAAAGCCGTGAAAGCAGCCATGTTGTGGCACTTTTGCACTCCCTTTTGGATGCCTTTCACAGCTGCAGTGTGCCTGGAACTCAGGGCTTCCTGATTTTAAAAATCCTAGCCCTAGTCCGAACCCCAACCCTAAGACGAGAAAGGCAAATCAGCCAGGAATTAGGCATGTCCCCAAGGAAAAAGCTGTGGAGGCAGGCATGTTGTGGTACTTTTGCGCTCTTCTTGGCTAGTCCTTCGCAGCTGCTGTGTTCTTGGAACTCAGGGCTTTCTGGTTAATAGAGCCCTTACCCTAGGCGTAACTCAAACCTTAACCCTAGGAAGGAAAATCAGCCTATGGTTCGGGATGGTCTCATGGAAATATCAGTGGTGGCAGCCAAGTTGCGTCACTTTTGCGCTCCCCTTGGGATGCCTTTCGCAGCTGCAGTGTGCCTGGAGCCCAGGGCTTCCTGGTTTTAAAAGTCTCCTAGGCCTAAGCCTAACAGTAACACTAGGAAGGTAAATCAGCCGGGTATTAGGGTTCTTCCTAAGGGAAAAGCCGTGAAAGCAGCCATGTTGTGGCACTTCTGCACTCCCTTTGGGATGCCTTTGGCAGATGAAGTAAGCCTGGAACTCAGGGCTTCCTGGTTAAAGAAATCCAAGCCCTAGGCTGAAGCCTAACCCTAACCCTAGGCAGATAAATCAGCCTAGGTATAGGGATGGTGCCAAGGAAAAAGCTGTGAAAGCTGCCATGTTGTAGCACTTTTGTACTCCCCTTGGGATGCCTTGAACAGCTGCAGTGTGCCTGGAGCTAAGGGCTTCCTAGTTTTAAAAATCCTAGCCCTAGGCCTAAGCCTAACAGTAATCCTGGGAAGGTAAATCAGCCTGGTGTTAGGCTTCTTGCCAAGGAAAAAGCCGTGAAAGCAGCCATGTTGTGGCACTTTTGCACTCCCTTTTGGATGCCTTTCACAGCTGCAATGTGCCTGGAACTCAGGGCTTCCTGATTTTAAAAATCCTAGCCCTAGGCCGAACCCCAACCCTAAGACGAGAAAGGCAAATCAGCCAGGAATTAGGCATGTCCCCAAGGAAAAAGCTGTGGAGGCAGGCATGTTGTGGTACTTTTGCGCTCTTCTTGGCTAGTCCTTCGCAGCTGCTGTGTTCTTGGAACTCAGGGCTTTCTGGTTAATAGAGCCCTTACCCTAGGCGTAACTCAAACCTTAACCCTAGGAAGGAAAATCAGCCTATGGTTCGGGATGGTCTCATGGAAATATCAGTGGTGGCAGCCAAGTTGCGTCACTTTTGCGCTCCCCTTGGGATGCCTTTCGCAGCTGCAGTGTGCCTGGAGCCCAGGGCTTCCTGGTTTTAAAAGTCTCCTAGGCCTAAGCCTAACAGTAACCCTAGGAAGGTAAATCAGCCGGGTATTAGGGTTCTTCCTAAGGGAAAAGCCGTGAAAGCAGCCATGTTGTGGCACTTCTGCACTCCCTTTGGGATGCCTTTGGCAGATGAAGTAAGCCTGGAACTCAGGGCTTCCTGGTTAAAGAAATCCAAGCCCTAGGCTGAAGCCTAACCCTAACCCTAGGCAGATAAATCAGCCTAGGTATAGGGATGGTGCCAAGGAAAAAGCTGTGAAAGCTGCCATGTTGTAGCACTTTTGTACTCCCCTTGGGATGCCTTGAACAGCTGCAGTGTGCCTGGAGCTAAGGGCTTCCTAGTTTTAAAAATCCTAGCCCTAGGCCTAAGCCTAACAGTAACCCTGGGAAGGTAAATCAGCCTGGTGTTAGGCTTCTTGCCAAGGAAAAAGCCGTGAAAGCAGCCATGTTGTGGCACTTTTGCACTCCCTTTTGGATGCCTTTCACAGCTGCAATGTGCCTGGAACTCAGGGCTTCCTGATTTTAAAAATCCTAGCCCTAGGCCGAACCCCAACCCTAAGACGAGAAAGGCAAATCAGCCAGGAATTAGGCATGTCCCCAAGGAAAAAGCTGTGGAGGCAGGCATGTTGTGGTACTTTTGCGCTCTTCTTGGCTAGTCCTTCGCAGCTGCTGTGTTCTTGAAACTCAGGGCTTTCTAGTTAATAGAGCCCTTACCCTAGGCGTAACTCAAACCTTAACCCTAGGAAGGAAAATCAGCCTATGGTTCGGGATGGTCTCATGGAAATATCAGTGGTGGCAGCCAAGTTGCGTCACTTTTGCGCTCCCCTTGGGATGCCTTTCGCAGCTGCAGTGTGCCTGGAGCCCAGGGCTTCCTGGTTTTAAAAGTCCTAGGCCTAAGCCTAACAGTAACCCTAGGAAGGTAAATCAGCCGGGTATTAGGGTTCTTCCTAAGGGAAAAGCCGTGAAAGCAGCCATGTTGTGGCACTTCTGCACTCCCTTTGGGATGCCTTTGGCAGATGAAGTAAGCCTGGAACTCAGGGCTTCCTGGTTAAAGAAATCCAAGCCCTAGGCTGAAGCCTAACCCTAACCCTAGGCAGATAAATCAGCCTAGGTATAGGGATGGTGCCAAGGAAAAAGCTGTGAAAGCTGCCATGTTGTAGCACTTTTGTACTCCCCTTGGGATGCCTTGAACAGCTGCAGTGTGCCTGGAGCTAAGGGCTTCCTAGTTTTAAAAATCCTAGCCCTAGGCCTAAGCCTAACAGTAACCCTGGGAAGGTAAATCAGCCTGGTGTTAGGCTTCTTGCCAAGGAAAAAGCCATGAAAGCAGCCATGTTGTGGCACTTTTGCACTCCCTTTTGGATGCCTTTCACAGCTGCAGTGTGCCTGGAACTCAGGGCTTCCTGATTTTAAAAATCCGCGCCCTAGGCCGAACCCCAACCCTAAGACGAGAAAGGCAAATCAGCCAGGAATTAGGCATGTCCCCAAGGAAAAAGCTGTGGAGGCAGGCATGTTGTGGTACTTTTGCGCTCTTCTTGGCTAGTCCTTCGCAGCTGCTGTGTTCTTGGAACTCAGGGCTTTCTGGTTAATAGAGCCCTTACCCTAGGCGTAACTCAAACCTTAACCCTAGGAAGGAAAATCAGCCTATGGTTCGGGATGGTCTCATGGAAATATCAGTGGTGGCAGCCAAGTTGCGTCACTTTTGCGCTCCCCTTGGGATGCCTTTCGCAGCTGCAGTGTGCCTGGAGCCCAGGGCTTCCTGGTTTTAAAAGTCTCCTAGGCCTAAGCCTAACAGTAACCCTAGGAAGGTAAATCAGCCGGGTATTAGGGTTCTTCCTAAGGGAAAAGCCGTGAAAGCAGCCATGTTGTGGCACTTCTGCACTCCCTTTGGGATGCCTTTGGCAGATGAAGTAAGCCTGGAACTCAGGGCTTCCTGGTTAAAGAAATCCAAGCCCTAGGCTGAAGCCTAACCCTAACCCTAGGCAGATAAATCAGCCTAGGTATAGGGATGGTGCCAAGGAAAAAGCTGTGAAAGCTGCCATGTTGTAGCACTTTTGTACTCCCCTTGGGATGCCTTGAACAGCTGCAGTGTGCCTGGAGCTAAGGGCTTCCTAGTTTTAAAAATCCTAGCCCTAGGCCTAAGCCTAACAGTAACCCTGGGAAGGTAAATCAGCCTGGTGTTAGGCTTCTTGCCAAGGAAAAAGCCGTGAAAGCAGCCATGTTGTGGCACTTTTGCACTCCCTTTTGGATGCCTTTCACAGCTGCAATGTGCCTGGAACTCAGGGCTTCCTGATTTTAAAAATCCTAGCCCTAGGCCGAACCCCAACCCTAAGACGAGAAAGGCAAATCAGCCAGGAATTAGGCATGTCCCCAAGGAAAAAGCTGTGGAGGCAGGCATGTTGTGGTACTTTTGCGCTCTTCTTGGCTAGTCCTTCGCAGCTGCTGTGTTCTTGAAACTCAGGGCTTTCTAGTTAATAGAGCCCTTACCCTAGGCGTAACTCAAACCTTAACCCTAGGAAGGAAAATCAGCCTATGGTTCGGGATGGTCTCATGGAAATATCAGTGGTGGCAGCCAAGTTGCGTCACTTCTGCGCTCCCCTTGGGATGCCTTTCGCAGCTGCAGTGTGCCTGGAGCCCAGGGCTTCCTGGTTTTAAAAGTCCTAGGCCTAAGCCTAACAGTAACCCTAGGAAGGTAAATCAGCCGGGTATTAGGGTTCTTCCTAAGGGAAAAGCCGTGAAAGCAGCCATGTTGTGGCACTTCTGCACTCCCTTTGGGATGCCTTTGGCAGATGAAGTAAGCCTGGAACTCAGGGCTTCCTGGTTAAAGAAATCCAAGCCCTAGGCTGAAGCCTAACCCTAACCCTAGGCAGATAAATCAGCCTAGGTATAGGGATGGTGCCAAGGAAAAAGCTGTGAAAGCTGCCATGTTGTAGCACTTTTGTACTCCCCTTGGGATGCCTTGAACAGCTGCAGTGTGCCTGGAGCTAAGGGCTTCCTAGTTTTAAAAATCCTAGCCCTAGGCCTAAGCCTAACAGTAACCCTGGGAAGGTAAATCAGCCTGGTGTTAGGCTTCTTGCCAAGGAAAAAGCCATGAAAGCAGCCATGTTGTGGCACTTTTGCACTCCCTTTTGGATGCCTTTCACAGCTGCAGTGTGCCTGGAACTCAGGGCTTCCTGATTTTAAAAATCCGCGCCCTAGGCCGAACCTCAACCCTAAGACGAGAAAGGCAAATCAGCCAGGAATTAGGCATGTCCCCAAGGAAAAAGCTGTGGAGGCAGGCATGTTGTGGTACTTTTGCGCTCTTCTTGGCTAGTCCTTCGCAGCTGCTGTGTTCTTGGAACTCAGGGCTTTCTGGTTAATAGAGCCCTTACCCTAGGCGTAACTCAAACCTTAACCCTAGGAAGGAAAATCAGCCTATGGTTCGGGATGGTCTCATGGAAATATCAGTGGTGGCAGCCAAGTTGCGTCACTTTTGCGCTCCCCTTGGGATGCCTTTCGCAGCTGCAGTGTGCCTGGAGCCCAGGGCTTCCTGGTTTTAAAAGTCTCCTAGGCCTAAGCCTAACAGTAACCCTAGGAAGGTAAATCAGCCGGGTATTAGGGTTCTTCCTAAGGGAAAAGCCGTGAAAGCAGCCATGTTGTGGCACTTCTGCACTCCCTTTGGGATGCCTTTGGCAGATGAAGTAAGCCTGGAACTCAGGGCTTCCTGGTTAAAGAAATCCAAGCCCTAGGCTGAAGCCTAACCCTAACCCTAGGCAGATAAATCAGCCTAGGTATAGGGATGGTGCCAAGGAAAAAGCTGTGAAAGCTGCCATGTTGTTGCACTTTTGTACTCCCCTTGGGATGCCTTGAACAGCTGCAGTGTGCCTGGAGCCCAGGGCTTCCTAGTTTTAAAAATCCTAGCCCTAGGCCTAAGCCTAACAGTAACCCTGGGAAGGTCAATCAGCCTGGTGTTAGGCTTCTTGCCAAGGAAAAAGCCGTGAAAGCAGCCATGTTGTGGCACTTTTGCACTCCATTTTGGATGCCTTTCACAGCTGCAATGTGCCTGGAACTCAGGGCTTCCTGATTTTAAAAATCCTAGCCCTAGGCCGAACCCCAACCCTAAGACGAGAAAGGCAAATCAGCCAGGAATTAGGCATGTCCCCAAGGAAAAAGCTGTGGAGGCAGGCATGTTGTGGTACTTTTGCGCTCTTCTTGGCTAGTCCTTTGCAGCTGCTGTGTTCTTGGAACTCAGGGCTTTCTGGTTAATAGAGCCCTTACCCTAGGCGTAACTCAAACCTTAACCCTAGGAAGGAAAATCAGCCTATGGTTCGGGATGGTCTCATGGAAATATCAGTGGTGGCAGCCAAGTTGCGTCACTTTTGCGCTCCCCTTGGGATGCCTTTCGCAGCTGCAGTGTGCCTGGAGCCCAGGGCTTCCTGGTTTTAAAAGTCCTAGGCCTAAGCCTAACAGTAACCCTAGGAAGGTAAATCAGCCGGGTATTAGGGTTCTTCCTAAGGGAAAAGCCGTGAAAGCAGCCATGTTGTGGCACTTCTGCACTCCCTTTGGGATGCCTTTGGCAGATGAAGTAAGCCTGGAACTCAGGGCTTCCTGGTTAAAGAAATCCAAGCCCTAGGCTGAAGCCTAACCCTAACCCTAGGCAGATAAATCAGCCTAGGTATAGGGATGGTGCCAAGGAAAAAGCTGTGAAAGCTGCCATGTTGTTGCACTTTTGTACTCCCCTTGGGATGCCTTGAACAGCTGCAGTGTGCCTGGAGCCCAGGGCTTCCTAGTTTTAAAAATCCTAGCCCTAGGCCTAAGCCTAACAGTAACCCTGGGAAGGTAAATCAGCCTGGTGTTAGGCTTCTTGCCAAGGAAAAAGCCGTGAAAGCAGCCATGTTGTGGCACTTTTGCACTCCCTTTTGGATGCCTTTCACAGCTGCAGTGTGCCTGGAACTCAGGGCTTCCTGATTTTAAAAATCCTAGCCCTAGGCCGAACCCCAACCCTAAGACGAGAAAGGCAAATCAGCCAGGAATTAGGCATGTCCCCAAGGAAAAAGCTGTGGAGGCAGGCATGTTGTGGTACTTTTGCGCTCTTCTTGGCTAGTCCTTCGCAGCTGCTGTGTTCTTGAAACTCAGGGCTTTCTAGTTAATAGAGCCCTTACCCTAGGCGTAACTCAAACCTTAACCCTAGGAAGGAAAATCAGCCTATGGTTCGGGATGGTCTCATGGAAATATCAGTGGTGGCAGCCAAGTTGCGTCACTTTTGCGCTCCCCTTGGGATGCCTTTCGCAGCTGCAGTGTGCCTGGAGCCCAGGGCTTCCTGGTTTTAAAAGTCCTAGGCCTAAGCCTAACAGTAACCCTAGGAAGGTAAATCAGCCGGGTATTAGGGTTCTTCCTAAGGGAAAAGCCGTGAAAGCAGCCATGTTGTGGCACTTCTGCACTCCCTTTGGGATGCCTTTGGCAGATGAAGTAAGCCTGGAACTCAGGGCTTCCTGGTTAAAGAAATCCAAGCCCTAGGCTGAAGCCTAACCCTAACCCTAGGCAGATAAATCAGCCTAGGTATAGGGATGGTGCCAAGGAAAAAGCTGTGAAAGCTGCCATGTTGTAGCACTTTTGTACTCCCCTTGGGATGCCTTGAACAGCTGCAGTGTGCCTGGAGCTAAGGGCTTCCTAGTTTTAAAAATCCTAGCCCTAGGCCTAAGCCTAACAGTAACCCTGGGAAGGTAAATCAGCCTGGTGTTAGGCTTCTTGCCAAGGAAAAAGCCGTGAAAGCAGCCATGTTGTGGCACTTTTGCACTCCCTTTTGGATGCCTTTCACAGCTGCAGTGTGCCTGGAACTCAGGGCTTCCTGATTTTAAAAATCCTAGCCCTAGGCCGAACCCCAACCCTAAGACGAGAAAGGCAAATCAGCCAGGAATTAGGCATGTCCCCAAGGAAAAAGCTGTGGAGGCAGGCATGTTGTGGTACTTTTGCGCTCTTCTTGGCTAGTCCTTCGCAGCTGCTGTGTTCTTGGAACTCAGGGCTTTCTGGTTAATAGAGCCCTTACCCTAGGCGTAACTCAAACCTTAACCCTAGGAAGGAAAATCAGCCTATGGTTCGGGATGGTCTCATGGAAATATCAGTGGTGGCAGCCAAGTTGCGTCACTTTTGCGCTCCCCTTGGGATGCCTTTCGCAGCTGCAGTGTGCCTGGAGCCCAGGGCTTCCTGGTTTTAAAAGTCTCCTAGGCCTAAGCCTAACAGTAACCCTAGGAAGGTAAATCAGCCGGGTATTAGGGTTCTTCCTAAGGGAAAAGCCGTGAAAGCAGCCATGTTGTGGCACTTCTGCACTCCCTTTGGGATGCCTTTGGCAGATGAAGTAAGCCTGGAACTCAGGGCTTCCTGGTTAAAGAAATCCAAGCCCTAGGCTGAAGCCTAACCCTAACCCTAGGCAGATAAATCAGCCTAGGTATAGGGATGGTGCCAAGGAAAAAGCTGTGAAAGCTGCCATGTTGTTGCACTTTTGTACTCCCCTTGGGATGCCTTGAACAGCTGCAGTGTGCCTGGAGCCCAGGGCTTCCTAGTTTTAAAAATCCTAGCCCTAGGCCTAAGCCTAACAGTAACCCTGGGAAGGTCAATCAGCCTGGTGTTAGGCTTCTTGCCAAGGAAAAAGCCGTGAAAGCAGCCATGTTGTGGCACTTTTGCACTCCATTTTGGATGCCTTTCACAGCTGCAATGTGCCTGGAACTCAGGGCTTCCTGATTTTAAAAATCCTAGCCCTAGGCCGAACCCCAACCCTAAGACGAGAAAGGCAAATCAGCCAGGAATTAGGCATGTCCCCAAGGAAAAAGCTGTGGAGGCAGGCATGTTGTGGTACTTTTGCGCTCTTCTTGGCTAGTCCTTCGCAGCTGCTGTGTTCTTGGAACTCAGGGCTTTCTGGTTAATAGAGCCCTTACCCTAGGCGTAACTCAAACCTTAACCCTAGGAAGGAAAATCAGCCTATGGTTCGGGATGGTCTCATGGAAATATCAGTGGTGGCAGCCAAGTTGCGTCACTTTTGCGCTCCCCTTGGGATGCCTTTCGCAGCTGCAGTGTGCCTGGAGCCCAGGGCTTCCTGGTTTTAAAAGTCCTAGGCCTAAGCCTAACAGTAACCCTAGGAAGGTAAATCAGCCGGGTATTAGGGTTCTTCCTAAGGGAAAAGCCGTGAAAGCAGCCATGTTGTGGCACTTCTGCACTCCCTTTGGGATGCCTTTGGCAGATGAAGTAAGCCTGGAACTCAGGGCTTCCTGGTTAAAGAAATCCAAGCCCTAGGCTGAACCCTAACCCTAACCCTAGGCAGATAAATCAGCCTAGGTATAGGGATGGTGCCAAGGAAAAAGCTGTGAAAACTGCCATGTTGTAGCACTTTTGTACTCCCCTTGGGATGCCTTGAACAGCTGCAGTGTGCCTGGAGCCCAGGGCTTCCTAGTTTTAAAAATCCTAGCCCTAGGCCTAAGCCTAACAGTAACCCTGGGAAGGTAAATCAGCCTGGTGTTAGGCTTCTTGCCAAGGAAAAAGCCGTGAAAGCAGCCATGTTGTGGCACTTTTGCACTCCCTTTTGGATGCCTTTCACAGCTGCAGTGTGCCTGGAACTCAGGGCTTCCTGATTTTAAAAATCCTAGCCCTAGGCCGAACCCCAACCCTAAGACGAGAAAGGCAAATCAGCCAGGAATTAGGCATGTCCCCAAGGAAAAAGCTGTGGAGGCAGGCATGTTGTGGTACTTTTGCGCTCTTCTTGGCTAGTCCTTCGCAGCTGCTGTGTTCTTGGAACTCAGGGCTTTCTGGTTAATAGAGCCCTTACCCTAGGCGTAACTCAAACCTTAACCCTAGGAAGGAAAATCAGCCTATGGTTCGGGATGGTCTCATGGAAATATCAGTGGTGGCAGCCAAGTTGCGTCACTTTTGCGCTCCCCTTGGGATGCCTTTCGCAGCTGCAGTGTGCCTGGAGCCCAGGGCTTCCTGGTTTTAAAAGTCCTAGGCCTAAGCCTAACAGTAACCCTAGGAAGGTAAATCAGCCGGGTATTAGGGTTCTTCCTAAGGGAAAAGCCGTGAAAGCAGCCATGTTGTGGCACTTCTGCACTCCCTTTGGGATGCCTTTGGCAGATGAAGTAAGCCTGGAACTCAGGGCTTCCTGGTTAAAGAAATCCAAGCCCTAGGCTGAAGCCTAACCCTAACCCTAGGCAGATAAATCAGCCTAGGTATAGGGATGGTGCCAAGGAAAAAGCTGTGAAAGCTGCCATGTTGTAGCACTTTTGTACTCCCCTTGGGATGCCTTGAACAGCTGCAGTGTGCCTGGAGCCCAGGGCTTCCTAGTTTTAAAAATCCTAGCCCTAGGCCTAAGCCTAACAGTAACCCTGGGAAAGTAAATCAGCCTGGTGTTAGGCTTCTTGCCAAGGAAAAAGCCGTGAAAGCAGCCATGTTGTGGCACTTTTGCACTCCCTTTTGGATGCCTTTCACAGCTGCAGTGTGCCTGGAACTCAGGGCTTCCTGATTTTAAAAATCCTAGCCCTAGGCCGAACCCCAACCCTAAGACGAGAAAGGCAAATCAGCCAGGAATTAGGCATGTCCCCAAGGAAAAAGCTGTGGAGGCAGGCATGTTGTGGTACTTTTGCGCTCTTCTTGGCTAGTCCTTCGCAGCTGCTGTGTTCTTGGAACTCAGGGCTTTCTGGTTAATAGAGCCCTTACCCTAGGCGTAACTCAAACCTTAACCCTAGGAAGGAAAATCAGCCTATGGTTCGGGATGGTCTCATGGAAATATCAGTGGTGGCAGCCAAGTTGCGTCACTTTTGCGCTCCCCTTGGGATGCCTTTCGCAGCTGCAGTGTGCCTGGAGCCCAGGGCTTCCTGGTTTTAAAAGTCCTAGGCCTAAGCCTAACAGTAACCCTAGGAAGGTAAATCAGCTGGGTATTAGGGTTCTTCCTAAGGGAAAAGCCGTGAAAGCAGCCATGTTGTGGCACTTCTGCACTCCCTTTGGGATGCCTTTGGCAGATGAAGTAAGCCTGGAACTCAGGGCTTCCTGGTTAAAGAAATCCAAGCCCTAGGCTGAAGCCTAACCCTAACCCTAGGCAGATAAATCAGCCTAGGTATAGGGATGGTGCCAAGGAAAAAGCTGTGAAAGCTGCCATGTTGTTGCACTTTTGTACTCCCCTTGGGATGCCTTGAACAGCTGCAGTGTGCCTGGAGCCCAGGGCTTCCTAGTTTTAAAAATCCTAGCCCTAGGCCTAAGCCTAACAGTAACCCTGGGAAGGTAAATCAGCCTGGTGTTAGGCTTCTTGCCAAGGAAAAAGCCGTGAAAGCAGCCATGTTGTGGCACTTTTGCACTCCCTTTTGGATGCCTTTCACAGCTGCAGTGTGCCTGGAACTCAGGGCTTCCTGATTTTAAAAATCCTAGCCCTAGGCCGAACCCCAACCCTAAGACGAGAAAGGCAAATCAGCCAGGAATTAGGCATGTCCCCAAGGAAAAAGCTGTGGAGGCAGGCATGTTGTGGTACTTTTGCGCTCTTCTTGGCTAGTCCTTCGCAGCTGCTGTGTTCTTGGAACTCAGGGCTTTCTGGTTAATAGAGCCCTTACCCTAGGCGTAACTCAAACCTTAACCCTAGGAAGGAAAATCAGCCTATGGTTCGGGATGGTCTCATGGAAATATCAGTGGTGGCAGCCAAGTTGCGTCACTTTTGCGCTCCCCTTGGGATGCCTTTCGCAGCTGCAGTGTGCCTGGAGCCCAGGGCTTCCTGGTTTTAAAAGTCCTAGGCCTAAGCCTAACAGTAACCCTAGGAAGGTAAATCAGCCGGGTATTAGGGTTCTTCCTAAGGGAAAAGCCGTGAAAGCAGCCATGTTGTGGCACTTTTGCACTCCCTTTGGGATGCCTTTGGCAGATGAAGTAAGCCTGGAACTCAGGGCTTCCTGGTTAAAGAAATCCAAGCCCTAGGCTGAAGCCTAACCCTAACCCTAGGCAGATAAATCAGCCTAGGTATAGGGATGGTGCCAAGGAAAAAGCTGTGAAAGCTGCCATGTTGTTGCACTTTTGTACTCCCCTTGGGATGCCTTGAACAGCTGCAGTGTGCCTGGAGCCCAGGGCTTCCTAGTTTTAAAAATCCTAGCCCTAGGCCTAAGCCTAACAGTAACCCTGGGAAGGTAAATCAGCCTGGTGTTAGGCTTCTTGCCAAGGAAAAAGCCGTGAAAGCAGCCATGTTGTGGCACTTTTGCACTCCCTTTTGGATGCCTTTCACAGCTGCAGTGTGCCTGGAACTCAGGGCTTCCTGATTTTAAAAATCCTAGCCCTAGGCCGAACCCCAACCCTAAGACGAGAAAGGCAAATCAGCCAGGAATTAGGCATGTCCCCAAGGAAAAAGCTGTGGAGGCAGGCATGTTGTGGTACTTTTGCGCTCTTCTTGGCTAGTCCTTCGCAGCTGCTGTGTTCTTGGAACTCAGGGCTTTCTGGTTAATAGACCCTTACCCTAGGCGTAACTCAAACCTTAACCCTAGGAAGGAAAATCAGCCTATGGTTCGGGATGGTCTCATGGAAATATCAGTGGTGGCAGCCAAGTTGCGTCACTTTTGCGCTCCCCTTGGGATGCCTTTCGCAGCTGCAGTGTGCCTGGAGCCCAGGGCTTCCTGGTTTTAAAAGTCCTAGGCCTAAGCCTAACAGTAACCCTAGGAAGGTAAATCAGCCGGGTATTAGGGTTCTTCCTAAGGGAAAAGCCGTGAAAGCAGCCATGTTGTGGCACTTCTGCACTCCCTTTGGGATGCCTTTGGCAGATGAAGTAAGCCTGGAACTCAGGGCTTCCTGGTTAAAGAAATCCAAGCCCTAGGCTGAAGCCTAACCCTAACCCTAGGCAGATAAATCAGCCTAGGTATAGGGATGGTGCCAAGGAAAAAGCTGTGAAAGCTGCCATGTTGTTGCACTTTTGTACTCCCCTTGGGATGCCTTGAACAGCTGCAGTGTGCCTGGAGCTAAGGGCTTCCTAGTTTTAAAAATCCTAGCCCTAGGCCTAAGCCTAACAGTAACCCTGGGAAGGTCAATCAGCCTGGTGTTAGGCTTCTTGCCAAGGAAAAAGCCGTGAAAGCAGCCATGTTGTGGCACTTTTGCACTCCATTTTGGATGCCTTTCACAGCTGCAATGTGCCTGGAACTCAGGGCTTCCTGCTTTTAAAAATCCTAGCCCTAGGCCGAACCCCAACCCTAAGACGAGAAAGGCAAATCAGCCAGGAATTAGGCATGTCCCCAAGGAAAAAGCTGTGGAGGCAGGCATGTTGTGGTACTTTTGCGCTCTTCTTGGCTAGTCCTTCGCAGCTGCTGTGTTCTTGAAACTCAGGGCTTTCTGGTTAATAGAGCCCTTACCCTAGGCGTAACTCAAACCTTAACCCTAGGAAGGAAAATCAGCCTATGGTTCGGGATGGTCTCATGGAAATATCAGTGGTGGCAGCCAAGTTGCGTCACTTCTGCGCTCCCCTTGGGATGCCTTTCGCAGCTGCAGTGTGCCTGGAGCCCAGGGCTTCCTGGTTTTAAAAGTCCTAGGCCTAAGCCTAACAGTAACCCTAGGAAGGTAAATCAGCCGGGTATTAGGGTTCTTCCTAAGGGAAAAGCCGTGAAAGCAGCCATGTTGTGGCACTTCTGCACTCCCTTTGGGATGCCTTTGGCAGATGAAGTAAGCCTGGAACTCAGGGCTTCCTGGTTAAAGAAATCCAAGCCCTAGGCTGAAGCCTAACCCTAACCCTAGGCAGATAAATCAGCCTAGGTATAGGGATGGTGCCAAGGAAAAAGCTGTGAAAGCTGCCATGTTGTAGCACTTTTGTACTCCCCTTGGGATGCCTTGAACAGCTGCAGTGTGCCTGGAGCCCAGGGCTTCCTAGTTTTAAAAATCCTAGCCCTAGGCCTAAGCCTAACAGTAACCCTGGGAAGGTAAATCAGCCTGGTGTTAGGCTTCTTGCCAAGGAAAAAGCCGTGAAAGCAGCCATGTTGTGGCACTTTTGCACTCCCTTTTGGATGCCTTTCACAGCTGCAGTGTGCCTGGAACTCAGGGCTTCCTGATTTTAAAAATCCTAGCCCTAGGCCGAACCCCAACCCTAAGACGAGAAAGGCAAATCAGCCAGGAATTAGGCATGTCCCCAAGGAAAAAGCTGTGGAGGCAGGCATGTTGTGGTACTTTTGCGCTCTTCTTGGCTAGTCCTTCGCAGCTGCTGTGTTCTTGGAACTCAGGGCTTTCTGGTTAATAGAGCCCTTACCCTAGGCGTAACTCAAACCTTAACCCTAGGAAGGAAAATCAGCCTATGGTTCGGGATGGTCTCATGGAAATATCAGTGGTGGCAGCCAAGTTGCGTCACTTTTGCGCTCCCCTTGGGATGCCTTTCGCAGCTGCAGTGTGCCTGGAGCCCAGGGCTTCCTGGTTTTAAAAGTCTCCTAGGCCTAAGCCTAACAGTAACCCTAGGAAGGTAAATCAGCCGGGTATTAGGGTTCTTCCTAAGGGAAAAGCCGTGAAAGCAGCCATGTTGTGGCACTTCTGCACTCCCTTTGGGATGCCTTTGGCAGATGAAGTAAGCCTGGAACTCAGGGCTTCCTGGTTAAAGAAATCCGAGCCCTAGGCTGAAGCCTAACCCTAACCCTAGGCAGATAAATCAGCCTAGGTATAGGGATGGTGCCAAGGAAAAAGCTGTGAAAGCTGCCATGTTGTAGCACTTTTGTACTCCCCTTGGGATGCCTTGAACAGCTGCAGTGTGCCTGGAGCCCAGGGCTTCCTAGTTTTAAAAATCCTAGCCCTAGGCCTAAGCCTAACAGTAACCCTGGGAAGGTCAATCAGCCTGGTGTTAGGCTTCTTGCCAAGGAAAAAGCCGTGAAAGCAGCCATGTTGTGGCACTTTTGCACTCCATTTTGGATGCCTTTCACAGCTGCAATGTGCCTGGAACTCAGGGCTTCCTGATTTTAAAAATCCTAGCCCTAGGCCGAACCCCAACCCTAAGACGAGAAAGGCAAATCAGCCAGGAATTAGGCATGTCCCCAAGGAAAAAGCTGTGGAGGCAGGCATGTTGTGGTACTTTTGCGCTCTTCTTGGCTAGTCCTTCGCAGCTGCTGTGTTCTTGGAACTCAGGGCTTTCTGGTTAATAGAGCCCTTACCCTAGGCGTAACTCAAACCTTAACCCTAGGAAGGAAAATCAGCCTATGGTTCGGGATGGTCTCATGGAAATATCAGTGGTGGCAGCCAAGTTGCGTCACTTTTGCGCTCCCCTTGGGATGCCTTTCGCAGCTGCAGTGTGCCTGGAGCCCAGGGCTTCCTGGTTTTAAAAGTCCTAGGCCTAAGCCTAACAGTAACCCTAGGAAGGTAAATCAGCCGGGTATTAGGGTTCTTCCTAAGGGAAAAGCCGTGAAAGCAGCCATGTTGTGGCACTTCTGCACTCCCTTTGGGATGCCTTTGGCAGATGAAGTAAGCCTGGAACTCAGGGCTTCCTGGTTAAAGAAATCCAAGCCCTAGGCTGAACCCTAACCCTAACCCTAGGCAGATAAATCAGCCTAGGTATAGGGATGGTGCCAAGGAAAAAGCTGTGAAAGCTGCCATGTTGTTGCACTTTTGTACTCCCCTTGGGATGCCTTGAACAGCTGCAGTGTGCCTGGAGCCCAGGGCTTCCTAGTTTTAAAAATCCTAGCCCTAGGCCTAAGCCTAACAGTAACCCTGGGAAGGTAAATCAGCCTGGTGTTAGGCTTCTTGCCAAGGAAAAAGCCGTGAAAGCAGCCATGTTGTGGCACTTTTGCACTCCCTTTTGGATGCCTTTCACAGCTCCAGTGTGCCTGGAACTCAGGGCTTCCTGATTTTAAAAATCCTAGCCCTAGGCCGAACCCCAACCCTAAGACGAGAAAGGCAAATCAGCCAGGAATTAGGCATGTCCCCAAGGAAAAAGCTGTGGAGGCAGGCATGTTGTGGTACTTTTGCGCTCTTCTTGGCTAGTCCTTCGCAGCTGCTGTGTTCTTGGAACTCAGGGCTTTCTGGTTAATAGAGCCCTTACCCTAGGCGTAACTCAAACCTTAACCCTAGGAAGGAAAATCAGCCTATGGTTCGGGATGGTCTCATGGAAATATCAGTGGTGGCAGCCAAGTTGCGTCACTTTTGCGCTCCCCTTGGGATGCCTTTCGCAGCTGCAGTGTGCCTGGAGCCCAGGGCTTCCTGGTTTTAAAAGTCTCCTAGGCCTAAGCCTAACAGTAACCCTAGGAAGGTAAATCAGCCGGGTATTAGGGTTCTTCCTAAGGGAAAAGCCGTGAAAGCAGCCATGTTGTGGCACTTCTGCACTCCCTTTGGGATGCCTTTGGCAGATGAAGTAAGCCTGGAACTCAGGGCTTCCTGGTTAAAGAAATCCGAGCCCTAGGCTGAACCCTAACCCTAACCCTAGGCAGATAAATCAGCCTAGGTATAGGGATGGTGCCAAGGAAAAAGCTGTGAAAGCTGCCATGTTGTAGCACTTTTGTACTCCCCTTGGGATGCCTTGAACAGCTGCAGTGTGCCTGGAGCCCAGGGCTTCCTAGTTTTAAAAATCCTAGCCCTAGGCCTAAGCCTAACAGTAACCCTGGGAAGGTCAATCAGCCTGGTGTTAGGCTTCTTGCCAAGGAAAAAGCCGTGAAAGCAGCCATGTTGTGGCACTTTTGCACTCCATTTTGGATGCCTTTCACAGCTGCAATGTGCCTGGAACTCAGGGCTTCCTGCTTTTAAAAATCCTAGCCCTAGGCCGAACCCCAACCCTAAGACGAGAAAGGCAAATCAGCCAGGAATTAGGCATGTCCCCAAGGAAAAAGCTGTGGAGGCAGGCATGTTGTGGTACTTTTGCGCTCTTCTTGGCTAGTCCTTCGCAGCTGCTGTGTTCTTGGAACTCAGGGCTTTCTGGTTAATAGAGCCCTTACCCTAGGCGTAACTCAAACCTTAACCCTAGGAAGGAAAATCAGCCTATGGTTCGGGATGGTCTCATGGAAATATCAGTGGTGGCAGCCAAGTTGCGTCACTTTTGCGCTCCCCTTGGGATGCCTTTCGCAGCTGCAGTGTGCCTGGAGCCCAGGGCTTCCTGGTTTTAAAAGTCCTAGGCCTAAGCCTAACAGTAACCCTAGGAAGGTAAATCAGCCGGGTATTAGGGTTCTTCCTAAGGGAAAAGCCGTGAAAGCAGCCATGTTGTGGCACTTCTGCACTCCCTTTGGGATGCCTTTGGCAGATGAAGTAAGCCTGGAACTCAGGGCTTCCTGGTTAAAGAAATCCAAGCCCTAGGCTGAAGCCTAACCCTAACCCTAGGCAGATAAATCAGCCTAGGTATAGGGATGGTGCCAAGGAAAAAGCTGTGAAAGCTGCCATGTTGTAGCACTTTTGTACTCCCCTTGGGATGCCTTGAACAGCTGCAGTGTGCCTGGAGCCCAGGGCTTCCTAGTTTTAAAAATCCTAGCCCTAGGCCTAAGCCTAACAGTAACCCTGGGAAGGTAAATCAGCCTGGTGTTAGGCTTCTTGCCAAGGAAAAAGCCGTGAAAGCAGCCATGTTGTGGCACTTTTGCACTCCCTTTTGGATGCCTTTCACAGCTGCAGTGTGCCTGGAACTCAGGGCTTCCTGATTTTAAAAATCCTAGCCCTAGGCCGAACCCCAACCCTAAGACGAGAAAGGCAAATCAGCCAGGAATTAGGCATGTCCCCAAGGAAAAAGCTGTGGAGGCAGGCATGTTGTGGTACTTTTGCGCTCTTCTTGGCTAGTCCTTCGCAGCTGCTGTGTTCTTGGAACTCAGGGCTTTCTGGTTAATAGAGCCCTTACCCTAGGCGTAACTCAAACCTTAACCCTAGGAAGGAAAATCAGCCTATGGTTCGGGATGGTCTCATGGAAATATCAGTGGTGGCAGCCAAGTTGCGTCACTTTTGCGCTCCCCTTGGGATGCCTTTCGCAGCTGCAGTGTGCCTGGAGCCCAGGGCTTCCTGGTTTTAAAAGTCCTAGGCCTAAGCCTAACAGTAACCCTAGGAAGGTAAATCAGCCGGGTATTAGGGTTCTTCCTAAGGGAAAAGCCGTGAAAGCAGCCATGTTGTGGCACTTCTGCACTCCCTTTGGGATGCCTTTGGCAGATGAAGTAAGCCTGGAACTCAGGGCTTCCTGGTTAAAGAAATCCAAGCCCTAGGCTGAACCCTAACCCTAACCCTAGGCAGATAAATCAGCCTAGGTATAGGGATGGTGCCAAGGAAAAAGCTGTGAAAGCTGCCATGTTGTTGCACTTTTGTACTCCCCTTGGGATGCCTTGAACAGCTGCAGTGTGCCTGGAGCCCAGGGCTTCCTAGTTTTAAAAATCCTAGCCCTAGGCCTAAGCCTAACAGTAACCCTGGGAAGGTAAATCAGCCTGGTGTTAGGCTTCTTGCCAAGGAAAAAGCCGTGAAAGCAGCCATGTTGTGGCACTTTTTCACTCCATTTTGGATGCCTTTCACAGCTGCAGTGTGCCTGGAACTCAGGGCTTCCTGATTTTAAAAATCCTAGCCCTAGGCCGAACCCCAACCCTAAGACGAGAAAGGCAAATCAGCCAGGAATTAGGCATGTCCCCAAGGAAAAAGCTGTGGAGGCAGGCATGTTGTGGTACTTTTGCGCTCTTCTTGGCTAGTCCTTCGCAGCTGCTGTGTTCTTGGAACTCAGGGCTTTCTGGTTAATAGAGCCCTTACCCTAGGCGTAACTCAAACCTTAACCCTAGGAAGGAAAATCAGCCTATGGTTCGGAGTGGTCTCATGGAAATATCAGTGGTGGCAGCCAAGTTGCGTCACTTTTGCGCTCCCCTTGGGATGCCTTTCGCAGCTGCAGTGTGCCTGGAGCCCAGGGCTTCCTGGTTTTAAAAGTCTCCTAGGCCTAAGCCTAACAGTAACCCTAGGAAGGTAAATCAGCCGGGTATTAGGGTTCTTCGTAAGGGAAAAGCCGTGAAAGCAGCCATGTTGTGGCACTTCTGCACTCCCTTTGGGATGCCTTTGGCAGATGAAGTAAGCCTGGAACTCAGGGCTTCCTGGTTAAAGAAATCCAAGCCCTAGGCTGAACCCTAACCCTAACCCTAGGCAGATAAATCAGCCTAGGTATAGGGATGGTGCCAAGGAAAAAGCTGTGAAAGCTGCCATGTTGTAGCACTTTTGTACTCCCCTTGGGATGCCTTGAACAGCTGCAGTGTGCCTGGAGCCAAGGGCTTCCTAGTTTTAAAAATCCTAGCCCTAGGCCTAAGCCTAACAGTAACCCTGGGAAGGTAAATCAGCCTGGTGTTAGGCTTCTTGCCAAGGAAAAAGCCGTGAAAGCAGCCATGTTGTGGCACTTTTGCACTCCCTTTTGGATGCCTTTCACAGCTGCAGTGTGCCTGGAACTCAGGGCTTCCTGATTTTAAAAATCCTAGCCCTAGGCCGAACCCCAACCCTAAGACGAGAAAGGCAAATCAGCCAGGAATTAGGCATGTCCCCAAGGAAAAAGCTGTGGAGGCAGGCATGTTGTGGTACTTTTGCGCTCTTCTTGGCTAGTCCTTCGCAGCTGCTGTGTTCTTGGAACTCAGGGCTTTCTGGTTAATAGAGCCCTTACCCTAGGCGTAACTCAAACCTTAACCCTAGGAAGGAAAATCAGCCTATGGTTCGGGATGGTCTCATGGAAATATCAGTGGTGGCAGCCAAGTTGCGTCACTTTTGCGCTCCCCTTGGGATGCCTTTCGCAGCTGCAGTGTGCCTGGAGCCCAGGGCTTCCTGGTTTTAAAAGTCCTAGGCCTAAGCCTAACAGTAACCCTAGGAAGGTAAATCAGCCGGGTATTAGGGTTCTTCCTAAGGGAAAAGCCGTGAAAGCAGCCATGTTGTGGCACTTCTGCACTCCCTTTGGGATGCCTTTGGCAGATGAAGTAAGCCTGGAACTCAGGGCTTCCTGGTTAAAGAAATCCAAGCCCTAGGCTGAAGCCTAACCCTAACCCTAGGCAGATAAATCAGCCTAGGTATAGGGATGGTGCCAAGGAAAAAGCTGTGAAAGCTGCCATGTTGTAGCACTTTTGTACTCCCCTTGGGATGCCTTGAACAGCTGCAGTGTGCCTGGAGCCCAGGGCTTCCTAGTTTTAAAAATCCTAGCCCTAGGCCTAAGCCTAACAGTAACCCTGGGAAGGTAAATCAGCCTGGTGTTAGGCTTCTTGCCAAGGAAAAAGCCGTGAAAGCAGCCATGTTGTGGCACTTTTGCACTCCCTTTTGGATGCCTTTCACAGCTGCAGTGTGCCTGGAACTCAGGGCTTCCTGATTTTAAAAATCCTAGCCCTAGGCCGAACCCCAACCCTAAGACGAGAAAGGCAAATCAGCCAGGAATTAGGCATGTCCCCAAGGAAAAAGCTGTGGAGGCAGGCATGTTGTGGTACTTTTGCGCTCTTCTTGGCTAGTCCTTCGCAGCTGCTGTGTTCTTGGAACTCAGGGCTTTCTGGTTAATAGAGCCCTTACCCTAGGCGTAACTCAAACCTTAACCCTAGGAAGGAAAATCAGCCTATGGTTCGGGATGGTCTCATGGAAATATCAGTGGTGGCAGCCAAGTTGCGTCACTTTTGCGCTCCCCTTGGGATGCCTTTCGCAGCTGCAGTGTGCCTGGAGCCCAGGGCTTCCTGGTTTTAAAAGTCTCCTAGGCCTAAGCCTAACAGTAACCCTAGGAAGGTAAATCAGCCGGGTATTAGGGTTCTTCGTAAGGGAAAAGCCGTGAAAGCAGCCATGTTGTGGCACTTCTGCACTCCCTTTGGGATGCCTTTGGCAGATGAAGTAAGCCTGGAACTCAGGGCTTCCTGGTTAAAGAAATCCAAGCCCTAGGCTGAACCCTAACCCTAACCCTAGGCAGATAAATCAGCCTAGGTATAGGGATGGTGCCAAGGAAAAAGCTGTGAAAGCTGCCATGTTGTAGCACTTTTGTACTCCCCTTGGGATGCCTTGAACAGCTGCAGTGTGCCTGGAGCCAAGGGCTTCCTAGTTTTAAAAATCCTAGCCCTAGGCCTAAGCCTAACAGTAACCCTGGGAAGGTAAATCAGCCTGGTGTTAGGCTTCTTGCCAAGGAAAAAGCCGTGAAAGCAGCCATGTTGTGGCACTTTTGCACTCCCTTTTGGATGCCTTTCACAGCTGCAGTGTGCCTGGAACTCAGGGCTTCCTGATTTTAAAAATCCTAGCCCTAGGCCGAACCCCAACCCTAAGACGAGAAAGGCAAATCAGCCAGGAATTAGGCATGTCCCCAAGGAAAAAGCTGTGGAGGCAGGCATGTTGTGGTACTTTTGCGCTCTTCTTGGCTAGTCCTTCGCAGCTGCTGTGTTCTTGGAACTCAGGGCTTTCTGGTTAATAGAGCCCTTACCCTAGGCGTAACTCAAACCTTAACCCTAGGAAGGAAAATCAACCTATGGTTCGGGATGGTCTCATGGAAATATCAGTGGTGGCAGCCAAGTTGCGTCACTTTTGCGCTCCCCTTGGGATGCCTTTCGCAGCTGCAGTGTGCCTGGAGCCCAGGGCTTCCTGGTTTTAAAAGTCCTAGGCCTAAGCCTAACAGTAACCCTAGGAAGGTAAATCAGCCGGGTATTAGGGTTCTTCCTAAGGGAAAAGCCGTGAAAGCAGCCATGTTGTGGCACTTCTGCACTCCCTTTGGGATGCCTTTGGCAGATGAAGTAAGCCTGGAACTCAGGGCTTCCTGGTTAAAGAAATCCAAGCCCTAGGCTGAAGCCTAACCCTAACCCTAGGCAGATAAATCAGCCTAGGTATAGGGATGGTGCCAAGGAAAAAGCTGTGAAAGCTGCCATGTTGTTGCACTTTTGTACTCCCCTTGGGATGCCTTGAACAGCTGCAGTGTGCCTGGAGCCCAGGGCTTCCTAGTTTTAAAAATCCTAGCCCTAGGCCTAAGCCTAACAGTAACCCTGGGAAGGTCAATCAGCCTGGTGTTAGGCTTCTTGCCAAGGAAAAAGCCATGAAAGCAGCCATGTTGTGGCACTTTTGCACTCCCTTTTGGATGCCTTTCACAGCTGCAGTGTGCCTGGAACTCAGGGCTTCCTGATTTTAAAAATCCTAGCCCTAGGCCGAACCCCAACCCTAAGACGAGAAAGGCAAATCAGCCAGGAATTAGGCATGTCCCCAAGGAAAAAGCTGTGGAGGCAGGCATGTTGTGGTACTTTTGCGCTCTTCTTGGCTAGTCCTTCGCAGCTGCTGTGTTCTTGGAACTCAGGGCTTTCTGGTTAATAGAGCCCTTACCCTAGGCGTAACTCAAACCTTAACCCTAGGAAGGAAAATCAGCCTATGGTTCGGGATGGTCTCATGGAAATATCAGTGGTGGCAGCCAAGTTGCGTCACTTTTGCGCTCCCCTTGGGATGCCTTTCGCAGCTGCAGTGTGCCTGGAGCCCAGGGCTTCCTGGTTTTAAAAGTCCTAGGCCTAAGCCTAACAGTAACCCTAGGAAGGTAAATCAGCCGGGTATTAGGGTTCTTCCTAAGGGAAAAGCCGTGAAAGCAGCCATGTTGTGGCACTTCTGCACTCCCTTTGGGATGCCTTTGGCAGATGAAGTAAGCCTGGAACTCAGGGCTTCCTGGTTAAAGAAATCCAAGCCCTAGGCTGAAGCCTAACCCTAACCCTAGGCAGATAAATCAGCCTAGGTATAGGGATGGTGCCAAGGAAAAAGCTGTGAAAGCTGCCATGTTGTTGCACTTTTGTACTCCCCTTGGGATGCCTTGAACAGCTGCAGTGTGCCTGGAGCTAAAGGCTTCCTAGTTTTAAAAATCCTAGCCCTAGGCCTAAGCCTAACAGTAACCCTGGGAAGGTAAATCAGCCTGGTGTTAGGCTTCTTGCCAAGGAAAAAGCCGTGAAAGCAGCCATGTTGTGGCACTTTTTCACTCCATTTTGGATGCCTTTCACAGCTGCAATGTGCCTGGAACTCAGGGCTTCCTGATTTTAAAAATCCTAGCCCTAGGCCGAACCCCAACCCTAAGACGAGAAAGGCAAATCAGCCAGGAATTAGGCATGTCCCCAAGGAAAAAGCTGTGGAGGCAGGCATGTTGTGGTACTTTTGCGCTCTTCTTGGCTAGTCCTTCGCAGCTGCTGTGTTCTTGGAACTCAGGGCTTTCTGGTTAATAGAGCCCTTACCCTAGGCGTAACTCAAACCTTAACCCTAGGAAGGAAAATCAGCCTATGGTTCGGGATGGTCTCATGGAAATATCAGTGGTGGCAGCCAAGTTGCGTCACTTTTGCGCTCCCCTTGGGATGCCTTTCGCAGCTGCAGTGTGCCTGGAGCCCAGGGCTTCCTTGTTTTAAAAGTCCTAGGCCTAAGCCTAACAGTAACCCTAGGAAGGTAAATCAGCCGGGTATTAGGGTTCTTCCTAAGGGAAAAGCCGTGAAAGCAGCCATGTTGTGGCACTTCTGCACTCCCTTTGGGATGCCTTTGGCAGATGAAGTAAGCCTGGAACTCAGGGCTTCCTGGTTAAAGAAATCCAAGCCCTAGGCTGAAGCCTAACCCTAACCCTAGGCAGATAAATCAGCCTAGGTATAGGGATGGTGCCAAGGAAAAAGCTGTGAAAGCTGCCATGTTGTTGCACTTTTGTACTCCCCTTGGGATGCCTTGAACAGCTGCAGTGTGCCTGGAGCCCAGGGCTTCCTAGTTTTAAAAATCCTAGCCCTAGGCCTAAGCCTAACAGTAACCCTGGGAAGGTAAATCAGCCTGGTGTTAGGCTTCTTGCCAAGGAAAAAGCCGTGAAAGCAGCCATGTTGTGGCACTTTTGCACTCCCTTTTGGATGCCTTTCACAGCTGCAGTGTGCCTGGAACTCAGGGCTTCCTGATTTTAAAAATCCTAGCCCTAGGCCGAACCCCAACCCTAAGACGAGAAAGGCAAATCAGCCAGGAATTAGGCATGTCCCCAAGGAAAAAGCTGTGGAGGCAGGCATGTTGTGGTACTTTTGCGCTCTTCTTGGCTAGTCCTTCGCAGCTGCTGTGTTCTTGGAACTCAGGGCTTTCTGGTTAATAGAGCCCTTACCCTAGGCGTAACTCAAACCTTAACCCTAGGAAGGAAAATCAGCCTATGGTTCGGGATGGTCTCATGGAAATATCAGTGGTGGCAGCCAAGTTGCGTCACTTTTGCGCTCCCCTTGGGATGCCTTTCGCAGCTGCAGTGTGCCTGGAGCCCAGGGCTTCCTGGTTTTAAAAGTCCTAGGCCTAAGCCTAACAGTAACCCTAGGAAGGTAAATCAGCCGGGTATTAGGGTTCTTCCTAAGGGAAAAGCCGTGAAAGCAGCCATGTTGTGGCACTTCTGCACTCCCTTTGGGATGCCTTTGGCAGATGAAGTAAGCCTGGAACTCAGGGCTTCCTGGTTAAAGAAATCCAAGCCCTAGGCTGAAGCCTAACCCTAACCCTAGGCAGATAAATCAGCCTAGGTATAGGGATGGTGCCAAGGAAAAAGCTGTGAAAGCTGCCATGTTGTTGCACTTTTGTACTCCCCTTGGGATGCCTTGAACAGCTGCAGTGTGCCTGGAGCTAAGGGCTTCCTAGTTTTAAAAATCCTAGCCCTAGGCCTAAGCCTAACAGTAACCCTGGGAAGGTAAATCATCCTGGTGTTAGGCTTCTTGCCAAGGAAAAAGCCGTGAAAGCAGCCATGTTGTGGCACTTTTGCACTCCATTTTGGATGCCTTTCACAGCTGCAATGTGCCTGGAACTCAGGGCTTCCTGATTTTAAAAATCCTAGCCCTAGGCCGAACCCCAACCCTAAGACGAGAAAGGCAAATCAGCCAGGAATTAGGCATGTCCCCAAGGAAAAAGCTGTGGAGGCAGGCATGTTGTGGTACTTTTGCGCTCTTCTTGGCTAGTCCTTCGCAGCTGCTGTGTTCTTGGAACTCAGGGCTTTCTGGTTAATAGAGCCCTTACCCTAGGCGTAACTCAAACCTTAACCCTAGGAAGGAAAATCAGCCTATGGTTCGGGATGGTCTCATGGAAATATCAGTGGTGGCAGCCAAGTTGCGTCACTTTTGCGCTCCCCTTGGGAGGCCTTTCGCAGCTGCAGTGTGCCTGGAGCCCAGGGCTTCCTTGTTTTAAAAGTCCTAGGCCTAAGCCTAACAGTAACCCTAGGAAGGTAAATCAGCCGGGTATTAGGGTTCTTCCTAAGGGAAAAGCTGTGAAAGCAGCCATGTTGTGGCACTTCTGCACTCCCTTTGGGATGCCTTTGGCAGATGAAGTAAGCCTGGAACTCAGGGCTTCCTGGTTAAAGAAATCCAAGCCCTAGGCTGAAGCCTAACCCTAACCCTAGGCAGATAAATCAGCCTAGGTATAGGGATGGTGCCAAGGAAAAAGCTGTGAAAGCTGCCATGTTGTAGCACTTTTGTACTCCCCTTGGGATGCCTTGAACAGCTGCAGTGTGCCTGGAGCCCAGGGCTTCCTAGTTTTAAAAATCCTAGCCCTAGGCCTAAGCCTAACAGTAACCCTGGGAAGGTAAATCAGCCTGGTGTTAGGCTTCTTGCCAAGGAAAAAGCCGTGAAAGCAGCCATGTTGTGGCACTTTTGCACTCCCTTTTGGATGCCTTTCACAGCTGCAGTGTGCCTGGAACTCAGGGCTTCCTGATTTTAAAAATCCTAGCCCTAGGCCGAACCCCAACCCTAAGACGAGAAAGGCAAATCAGCCAGGAATTAGGCATGTCCCCAAGGAAAAAGCTGTGGAGGCAGGCATGTTGTGGTACTTTTGCGCTCTTCTTGGCTAGTCCTTCGCAGCTGCTGTGTTCTTGGAACTCAGGGCTTTCTGGTTAATAGAGCCCTTACCCTAGGCGTAACTCAAACCTTAACCCTAGGAAGGAAAATCAGCCTATGGTTCGGGATGGTCTCATGGAAATATCAGTGGTGGCAGCCAAGTTGCGTCACTTTTGCGCTCCCCTTGGGATGCCTTTCGCAGCTGCAGTGTGCCTGGAGCCCAGGGCTTCCTGGTTTTAAAAGTCTCCTAGGCCTAAGCCTAACAGTAACCCTAGGAAGGTAAATCAGCCGGGTATTAGGGTTCTTCCTAAGGGAAAAGCCGTGAAAGCAGCCATGTTGTGGCACTTCTGCACTCCCTTTGGGATGCCTTTGGCAGATGAAGTAAGCCTGGAACTCAGGGCTTCCTGGTTAAAGAAATCCAAGCCCTAGGCTGAAGCCTAACCCTAACCCTAGGCAGATAAATCAGCCTAGGTATAGGGATGGTGCCAAGGAAAAAGCTGTGAAAGCTGCCATGTTGTAGCACTTTTGTACTCCCCTTGGGATGCCTTGAACAGCTGCAGTGTGCCTGGAGCCCAGGGCTTCCTAGTTTTAAAAATCCTAGCCCTAGGCCTAAGCCTAACAGTAACCCTGGGAAGGTAAATCAGCCTGGTGTTAGGCTTCTTGCCAAGGAAAAAGCCGTGAAAGCAGCCATGTTGTGGCACTTTTGCACTCCCTTTTGGATGCCTTTCACAGCTGCAGTGTGCCTGGAACTCAGGGCTTCCTGATTTTAAAAATCCTAGCCCTAGGCCGAACCCCAACCCTAAGACGAGAAAGGCAAATCAGCCAGGAATTAGGCATGTCCCCAAGGAAAAAGCTGTGGAGGCAGGCATGTTGTGGTACTTTTGCGCTCTTCTTGGCTAGTCCTTCGCAGCTGCTGTGTTCTTGGAACTCAGGGCTTTCTGGTTAATAGAACCCTTACCCTAGGCGTAACTCAAACCTTAAGCCTAGGAAGGAAAATCAGCCTATGGTTCGGGATGGTCTCATGGAAATATCAGTGGTGGCAGCCAAGTTGCGTCACTTTTGCGCTCCCCTTGGGATGCCTTTCGCAGCTGCAGTGTGCCTGGAGCCCAGGGCTTCCTGGTTTTAAAAGTCCTAGGCCTAAGCCTAACAGTAACCCTAGGAAGGTAAATCAGCCGGGTATTAGGGTTCTTCCTAAGGGAAAAGCCGTGAAAGCAGCCATGTTGTGGCACTTCTGCACTCCCTTTGGGATGCCTTTGGCAGATGAAGTAAGCCTGGAACTCAGGGCTTCTTGGTTAAAGAAATCCAAGCCCTAGGCTGAAGCCTAACCCTAACCCTAGGCAGATAAATCAGCCTAGGTATAGGGATGGTGCCAAGGAAAAAGCTGTGAAAGCTGCCATGTTGTTGCACTTTTGTACTCCCCTTGGGATGCCTTGAACAGCTGCAGTGTGCCTGGAGCTAAGGGCTTCCTAGTTTTAAAAATCCTAGCCCTAGGCCTAAGCCTAACAGTAACCCTGGGAAGGTAAATCAGCCTGGTGTTAGGCTTCTTGCCAAGGAAAAAGCCGTGAAAGCAGCCATGTTGTGGCACTTTTGCACTCCCTTTTGGATGCCTTTCACAGCTGCAGTGTGCCTGGAACTCAGGGCTTCCTGATTTTAAAAATCCGCGCCCTAGGCCGAACCCCAACCCTAAGACGAGAAAGGCAAATCAGCCAGGAATTAGGCATGTCCCCAAGGAAAAAGCTGTGGAGGCAGGCATGTTGTGGTACTTTTGCGCTCTTCTTGGCTAGTCCTTCGCAGCTGCTGTGTTCTTGGAACTCAGGGCTTTCTGGTTAATAGAGCCCTTACCCTAGGCGTAACTCAAACCTTAACCCTAGGAAGGAAAATCAGCCTATGGTTCGGGATGGTCTCATGGAAATATCAGTGGTGGCAGCCAAGTTGCGTCACTTTTGCGCTCCCCTTGGGATGCCTTTCGCAGCTGCAGTGTGCCTGGAGCCCAGGGCTTCCTGGTTTTAAAAGTCCTAGGCCTAAGCCTAACAGTAACCCTAGGAAGGTAAATCAGCCGGGTATTAGGGTTCTTCCTAAGGGAAAAGCCGTGAAAGCAGCCATGTTGTGGCACTTCTGCACTCCCTTTGGGATGCCTTTGGCAGATGAAGTAAGCCTGGAACTCAGGGCTTCCTGGTTAAAGAAATCCAAGCCCTAGGCTGAAGCCTAACCCTAACCCTAGGCAGATAAATCAGCCTAGGTATAGGGATGGTGCCAAGGAAAAAGCTGTGAAAGCTGCCATGTTGTTGCACTTTTGTACTCCCCTTGGGATGCCTTGAACAGCTGCAGTGTGCCTGGAGCTAAGGGCTTCCTAGTTTTAAAAATCCTAGCCCTAGGCCTAAGCCTAACAGTAACCCTGGGAAGGTAAATCAGCCTGGTGTTAGGCTTCTTGCCAAGGAAAAAGCCGTGAAAGCAGCCATGTTGTGGCACTTTTTCACTCCATTTTGGATGCCTTTCACAGCTGCAATGTGCCTGGAACTCAGGGCTTCCTGATTTTAAAAATCCTAGCCCTAGGCCGAACCCCAACCCTAAGACGAGAAAGGCAAATCAGCCAGGAATTAGGCATGTCCCCAAGGAAAAAGCTGTGGAGGCAGGCATGTTGTGGTACTTTTGCGCTCTTCTTGGCTAGTCCTTCGCAGCTGCTGTGTTCTTGGAACTCAGGGCTTTCTGGTTAATAGAGCCCTTACCCTAGGCGTAACTCAAACCTTAACCCTAGGAAGGAAAATCAGCCTATGGTTCGGGATGGTCTCATGGAAATATCAGTGGTGGCAGCCAAGTTGCGTCACTTTTGCGCTCCCCTTGGGATGCCTTTCGCAGCTGCAGTGTGCCTGGAGCCCAGGGCTTCCTTGTTTTAAAAGTCCTAGGCCTAAGCCTAACAGTAACCCTAGGAAGGTAAATCAGCCGGGTATTAGGGTTCTTCCTAAGGGAAAAGCCGTGAAAGCAGCCATGTTGTGGCACTTCTGCACTCCCTTTGGGATGCCTTTGGCAGATGAAGTAAGCCTGGAACTCAGGGCTTCCTGGTTAAAGAAATCCAAGCCCTAGGCTGAAGCCTAACCCTAACCCTAGGCAGATAAATCAGCCTAGGTATAGGGATGGTGCCAAGGAAAAAGCTGTGAAAGCTGCCATGTTGTAGCACTTTTGTACTCCCCTTGGGATGCCTTGAACAGCTGCAGTGTGCCTGGAGCCCAGGGCTTCCTAGTTTTAAAAATCCTAGCCCTAGGCCTAAGCCTAACAGTAACCCTGGGAAGGTAAATCAGCCTGGTGTTAGGCTTCTTGCCAAGGAAAAAGCCGTGAAAGCAGCCATGTTGTGGCACTTTTGCACTCCCTTTTGGATGCCTTTCACAGCTGCAGTGTGCCTGGAACTCAGGGCTTCCTGATTTTAAAAATCCTAGCCCTAGGCCGAACCCCAACCCTAAGACGAGAAAGGCAAATCAGCCAGGAATTAGGCATGTCCCCAAGGAAAAAGCTGTGGAGGCAGGCATGTTGTGGTACTTTTGCGCTCTTCTTGGCTAGTCCTTCGCAGCTGCTGTGTTCTTGGAACTCAGGGCTTTCTGGTTAATAGAGCCCTTACCCTAGGCGTAACTCAAACCTTAACCCTAGGAAGGAAAATCAGCCTATGGTTCGGGATGGTCTCATGGAAATATCAGTGGTGGCAGCCAAGTTGCGTCACTTTTGCGCTCCCCTTGGGATGCCTTTCGCAGCTGCAGTGTGCCTGGAGCCCAGGGCTTCCTGGTTTTAAAAGTCTCCTAGGCCTAAGCCTAACAGTAACCCTAGGAAGGTAAATCAGCCGGGTATTAGGGTTCTTCGTAAGGGAAAAGCCGTGAAAGCAGCCATGTTGTGGCACTTCTGCACTCCCTTTGGGATGCCTTTGGCAGATGAAGTAAGCCTGGAACTCAGGGCTTCCTGGTTAAAGAAATCCAAGCCCTAGGCTGAAGCCTAACCCTAACCCTAGGCAGATAAATCAGCCTAGGTATAGGGATGGTGCCAAGGAAAAAGCTGTGAAAGCTGCCATGTTGTAGCACTTTTGTACTCCCCTTGGGATGCCTTGAACAGCTGCAGTGTGCCTGGAGCCAAGGGCTTCCTAGTTTTAAAAATCCTAGCCCTAGGCCTAAGCCTAACAGTAACCCTGGGAAGGTAAATCAGCCTGGTGTTAGGCTTCTTGCCAAGGAAAAAGCCGTGAAAGCAGCCATGTTGTGGCACTTTTGCACTCCCTTTTGGATGCCTTTCACAGCTGCAGTGTGCCTGGAACTCAGGGCTTCCTGATTTTAAAAATCCTAGCCCTAGGCCGAACCCCAACCCTAAGACGAGAAAGGCAAATCAGCCAGGAATTAGGCATGTCCCCAAGGAAAAAGCTGTGGAGGCAGGCATGTTGTGGTACTTTTGCGCTCTTCTTGGCTAGTCCTTCGCAGCTGCTGTGTTCTTGGAACTCAGGGCTTTCTGGTTAATAGAGCCCTTACCCTAGGCGTAACTCAAACCTTAACCCTAGGAAGGAAAATCAACCTATGGTTCGGGATGGTCTCATGGAAATATCAGTGGTGGCAGCCAAGTTGCGTCACTTTTGCGCTCCCCTTGGGATGCCTTTCGCAGCTGCAGTGTGCCTGGAGCCCAGGGCTTCCTGGTTTTAAAAGTCCTAGGCCTAAGCCTAACAGTAACCCTAGGAAGGTAAATCAGCCGGGTATTAGGGTTCTTCCTAAGGGAAAAGCCGTGAAAGCAGCCATGTTGTGGCACTTCTGCACTCCCTTTGGGATGCCTTTGGCAGATGAAGTAAGCCTGGAACTCAGGGCTTCCTGGTTAAAGAAATCCAAGCCCTAGGCTGAAGCCTAACCCTAACCCTAGGCAGATAAATCAGCCTAGGTATAGGGATGGTGCCAAGGAAAAAGCTGTGAAAGCTGCCATGTTGTTGCACTTTTGTACTCCCCTTGGGATGCCTTGAACAGCTGCAGTGTGCCTGGAGCCCAGGGCTTCCTAGTTTTAAAAATCCTAGCCCTAGGCCTAAGCCTAACAGTAACCCTGGGAAGGTCAATCAGCCTGGTGTTAGGCTTCTTGCCAAGGAAAAAGCCATGAAAGCAGCCATGTTGTGGCACTTTTGCACTCCCTTTTGGATGCCTTTCACAGCTGCAGTGTGCCTGGAACTCAGGGCTTCCTGATTTTAAAAATCCTAGCCCTAGGCCGAACCCCAACCCTAAGACGAGAAAGGCAAATCAGCCAGGAATTAGGCATGTCCCCAAGGAAAAAGCTGTGGAGGCAGGCATGTTGTGGTACTTTTGCGCTCTTCTTGGCTAGTCCTTCGCAGCTGCTGTGTTCTTGGAACTCAGGGCTTTCTGGTTAATAGAGCCCTTACCCTAGGCGTAACTCAAACCTTAACCCTAGGAAGGAAAATCAGCCTATGGTTCGGGATGGTCTCATGGAAATATCAGTGGTGGCAGCCAAGTTGCGTCACTTTTGCGCTCCCCTTGGGATGCCTTTCGCAGCTGCAGTGTGCCTGGAGCCCAGGGCTTCCTGGTTTTAAAAGTCCTAGGCCTAAGCCTAACAGTAACCCTAGGAAGGTAAATCAGCCGGGTATTAGGGTTCTTCCTAAGGGAAAAGCCGTGAAAGCAGCCATGTTGTGGCACTTCTGCACTCCCTTTGGGATGCCTTTGGCAGATGAAGTAAGCCTGGAACTCAGGGCTTCCTGGTTAAAGAAATCCAAGCCCTAGGCTGAAGCCTAACCCTAACCCTAGGCAGATAAATCAGCCTAGGTATAGGGATGGTGCCAAGGAAAAAGCTGTGAAAGCTGCCATGTTGTTGCACTTTTGTACTCCCCTTGGGATGCCTTGAACAGCTGCAGTGTGCCTGGAGCTAAAGGCTTCCTAGTTTTAAAAATCCTAGCCCTAGGCCTAAGCCTAACAGTAACCCTGGGAAGGTAAATCAGCCTGGTGTTAGGCTTCTTGCCAAGGAAAAAGCCGTGAAAGCAGCCATGTTGTGGCACTTTTTCACTCCATTTTGGATGCCTTTCACAGCTGCAATGTGCCTGGAACTCAGGGCTTCCTGATTTTAAAAATCCTAGCCCTAGGCCGAACCCCAACCCTAAGACGAGAAAGGCAAATCAGCCAGGAATTAGGCATGTCCCCAAGGAAAAAGCTGTGGAGGCAGGCATGTTGTGGTACTTTTGCGCTCTTCTTGGCTAGTCCTTCGCAGCTGCTGTGTTCTTGGAACTCAGGGCTTTCTGGTTAATAGAGCCCTTACCCTAGGCGTAACTCAAACCTTAACCCTAGGAAGGAAAATCAGCCTATGGTTCGGGATGGTCTCATGGAAATATCAGTGGTGGCAGCCAAGTTGCGTCACTTTTGCGCTCCCCTTGGGATGCCTTTCGCAGCTGCAGTGTGCCTGGAGCCCAGGGCTTCCTTGTTTTAAAAGTCCTAGGCCTAAGCCTAACAGTAACCCTAGGAAGGTAAATCAGCCGGGTATTAGGGTTCTTCCTAAGGGAAAAGCCGTGAAAGCAGCCATGTTGTGGCACTTCTGCACTCCCTTTGGGATGCCTTTGGCAGATGAAGTAAGCCTGGAACTCAGGGCTTCCTGGTTAAAGAAATCCAAGCCCTAGGCTGAAGCCTAACCCTAACCCTAGGCAGATAAATCAGCCTAGGTATAGGGATGGTGCCAAGGAAAAAGCTGTGAAAGCTGCCATGTTGTTGCACTTTTGTACTCCCCTTGGGATGCCTTGAACAGCTGCAGTGTGCCTGGAGCCCAGGGCTTCCTAGTTTTAAAAATCCTAGCCCTAGGCCTAAGCCTAACAGTAACCCTGGGAAGGTAAATCAGCCTGGTGTTAGGCTTCTTGCCAAGGAAAAAGCCGTGAAAGCAGCCATGTTGTGGCACTTTTGCACTCCCTTTTGGATGCCTTTCACAGCTGCAGTGTGCCTGGAACTCAGGGCTTCCTGATTTTAAAAATCCTAGCCCTAGGCCGAACCCCAACCCTAAGACGAGAAAGGCAAATCAGCCAGGAATTAGGCATGTCCCCAAGGAAAAAGCTGTGGAGGCAGGCATGTTGTGGTACTTTTGCGCTCTTCTTGGCTAGTCCTTCGCAGCTGCTGTGTTCTTGGAACTCAGGGCTTTCTGGTTAATAGAGCCCTTACCCTAGGCGTAACTCAAACCTTAACCCTAGGAAGGAAAATCAGCCTATGGTTCGGGATGGTCTCATGGAAATATCAGTGGTGGCAGCCAAGTTGCGTCACTTTTGCGCTCCCCTTGGGATGCCTTTCGCAGCTGCAGTGTGCCTGGAGCCCAGGGCTTCCTGGTTTTAAAAGTCCTAGGCCTAAGCCTAACAGTAACCCTAGGAAGGTAAATCAGCCGGGTATTAGGGTTCTTCCTAAGGGAAAAGCCGTGAAAGCAGCCATGTTGTGGCACTTCTGCACTCCCTTTGGGATGCCTTTGGCAGATGAAGTAAGCCTGGAACTCAGGGCTTCCTGGTTAAAGAAATCCAAGCCCTAGGCTGAACCCTAACCCTAACCCTAGGCAGATAAATCAGCCTAGGTATAGGGATGGTGCCAAGGAAAAAGCTGTGAAAGCTGCCATGTTGTTGCACTTTTGTACTCCCCTTGGGATGCCTTGAACAGCTGCAGTGTGCCTGGAGCTAAGGGCTTCCTAGTTTTAAAAATCCTAGCCCTAGGCCTAAGCCTAACAGTAACCCTGGGAAGGTAAATCATCCTGGTGTTAGGCTTCTTGCCAAGGAAAAAGCCGTGAAAGCAGCCATGTTGTGGCACTTTTGCACTCCATTTTGGATGCCTTTCACAGCTGCAATGTGCCTGGAACTCAGGGCTTCCTGATTTTAAAAATCCTAGCCCTAGGCCGAACCCCAACCCTAAGACGAGAAAGGCAAATCAGCCAGGAATTAGGCATGTCCCCAAGGAAAAAGCTGTGGAGGCAGGCATGTTGTGGTACTTTTGCGCTCTTCTTGGCTAGTCCTTCGCAGCTGCTGTGTTCTTGGAACTCAGGGCTTTCTGGTTAATAGAGCCCTTACCCTAGGCGTAACTCAAACCTTAACCCTAGGAAGGAAAATCAGCCTATGGTTCGGGATGGTCTCATGGAAATATCAGTGGTGGCAGCCAAGTTGCGTCACTTTTGCGCTCCCCTTGGGAGGCCTTTCGCAGCTGCAGTGTGCCTGGAGCCCAGGGCTTCCTTGTTTTAAAAGTCCTAGGCCTAAGCCTAACAGTAACCCTAGGAAGGTAAATCAGCCGGGTATTAGGGTTCTTCCTAAGGGAAAAGCTGTGAAAGCAGCCATGTTGTGGCACTTCTGCACTCCCTTTGGGATGCCTTTGGCAGATGAAGTAAGCCTGGAACTCAGGGCTTCCTGGTTAAAGAAATCCAAGCCCTAGGCTGAAGCCTAACCCTAACCCTAGGCAGATAAATCAGCCTAGGTATAGGGATGGTGCCAAGGAAAAAGCTGTGAAAGCTGCCATGTTGTAGCACTTTTGTACTCCCCTTGGGATGCCTTGAACAGCTGCAGTGTGCCTGGAGCCCAGGGCTTCCTAGTTTTAAAAATCCTAGCCCTAGGCCTAAGCCTAACAGTAACCCTGGGAAGGTAAATCAGCCTGGTGTTAGGCTTCTTGCCAAGGAAAAAGCCGTGAAAGCAGCCATGTTGTGGCACTTTTGCACTCCCTTTTGGATGCCTTTCACAGCTGCAGTGTGCCTGGAACTCAGGGCTTCCTGATTTTAAAAATCCTAGCCCTAGGCCGAACCCCAACCCTAAGACGAGAAAGGCAAATCAGCCAGGAATTAGGCATGTCCCCAAGGAAAAAGCTGTGGAGGCAGGCATGTTGTGGTACTTTTGCGCTCTTCTTGGCTAGTCCTTCGCAGCTGCTGTGTTCTTGGAACTCAGGGCTTTCTGGTTAATAGAGCCCTTACCCTAGGCGTAACTCAAACCTTAACCCTAGGAAGGAAAATCAGCCTATGGTTCGGGATGGTCTCATGGAAATATCAGTGGTGGCAGCCAAGTTGCGTCACTTTTGCGCTCCCCTTGGGATGCCTTTCGCAGCTGCAGTGTGCCTGGAGCCCAGGGCTTCCTGGTTTTAAAAGTCTCCTAGGCCTAAGCCTAACAGTAACCCTAGGAAGGTAAATCAGCCGGGTATTAGGGTTCTTCCTAAGGGAAAAGCCGTGAAAGCAGCCATGTTGTGGCACTTCTGCACTCCCTTTGGGATGCCTTTGGCAGATGAAGTAAGCCTGGAACTCAGGGCTTCCTGGTTAAAGAAATCCAAGCCCTAGGCTGAAGCCTAACCCTAACCCTAGGCAGATAAATCAGCCTAGGTATAGGGATGGTGCCAAGGAAAAAGCTGTGAAAGCTGCCATGTTGTAGCACTTTTGTACTCCCCTTGGGATGCCTTGAACAGCTGCAGTGTGCCTGGAGCCCAGGGCTTCCTAGTTTTAAAAATCCTAGCCCTAGGCCTAAGCCTAACAGTAACCCTGGGAAGGTAAATCAGCCTGGTGTTAGGCTTCTTGCCAAGGAAAAAGCCGTGAAAGCAGCCATGTTGTGGCACTTTTGCACTCCCTTTTGGATGCCTTTCACAGCTGCAGTGTGCCTGGAACTCAGGGCTTCCTGATTTTAAAAATCCTAGCCCTAGGCCGAACCCCAACCCTAAGACGAGAAAGGCAAATCAGCCAGGAATTAGGCATGTCCCCAAGGAAAAAGCTGTGGAGGCAGGCATGTTGTGGTACTTTTGCGCTCTTCTTGGCTAGTCCTTCGCAGCTGCTGTGTTCTTGGAACTCAGGGCTTTCTGGTTAATAGAACCCTTACCCTAGGCGTAACTCAAACCTTAAGCCTAGGAAGGAAAATCAGCCTATGGTTCGGGATGGTCTCATGGAAATATCAGTGGTGGCAGCCAAGTTGCGTCACTTTTGCGCTCCCCTTGGGATGCCTTTCGCAGCTGCAGTGTGCCTGGAGCCCAGGGCTTCCTGGTTTTAAAAGTCCTAGGCCTAAGCCTAACAGTAACCCTAGGAAGGTAAATCAGCCGGGTATTAGGGTTCTTCCTAAGGGAAAAGCCGTGAAAGCAGCCATGTTGTGGCACTTCTGCACTCCCTTTGGGATGCCTTTGGCAGATGAAGTAAGCCTGGAACTCAGGGCTTCTTGGTTAAAGAAATCCAAGCCCTAGGCTGAAGCCTAACCCTAACCCTAGGCAGATAAATCAGCCTAGGTATAGGGATGGTGCCAAGGAAAAAGCTGTGAAAGCTGCCATGTTGTTGCACTTTTGTACTCCCCTTGGGATGCCTTGAACAGCTGCAGTGTGCCTGGAGCTAAGGGCTTCCTAGTTTTAAAAATCCTAGCCCTAGGCCTAAGCCTAACAGTAACCCTGGGAAGGTAAATCAGCCTGGTGTTAGGCTTCTTGCCAAGGAAAAAGCCGTGAAAGCAGCCATGTTGTGGCACTTTTGCACTCCCTTTTGGATGCCTTTCACAGCTGCAGTGTGCCTGGAACTCAGGGCTTCCTGATTTTAAAAATCCGCGCCCTAGGCCGAACCCCAACCCTAAGACGAGAAAGGCAAATCAGCCAGGAATTAGGCATGTCCCCAAGGAAAAAGCTGTGGAGGCAGGCATGTTGTGGTACTTTTGCGCTCTTCTTGGCTAGTCCTTCGCAGCTGCTGTGTTCTTGGAACTCAGGGCTTTCTGGTTAATAGAGCCCTTACCCTAGGCGTAACTCAAACCTTAACCCTAGGAAGGAAAATCAGCCTATGGTTCGGGATGGTCTCATGGAAATATCAGTGGTGGCAGCCAAGTTGCGTCACTTTTGCGCTCCCCTTGGGATGCCTTTCGCAGCTGCAGTGTGCCTGGAGCCCAGGGCTTCCTGGTTTTAAAAGTCCTAGGCCTAAGCCTAACAGTAACCCTAGGAAGGTAAATCAGCCGGGTATTAGGGTTCTTCCTAAGGGAAAAGCCGTGAAAGCAGCCATGTTGTGGCACTTCTGCACTCCCTTTGGGATGCCTTTGGCAGATGAAGTAAGCCTGGAACTCAGGGCTTCCTGGTTAAAGAAATCCAAGCCCTAGGCTGAACCCTAACCCTAACCCTAGGCAGATAAATCAGCCTAGGTATAGGGATGGTGCCAAGGAAAAAGCTGTGAAAGCTGCCATGTTGTTGCACTTTTGTACTCCCCTTGGGATGCCTTGAACAGCTGCAGTGTGCCTGGAGCTAAGGGCTTCCTAGTTTTAAAAATCCTAGCCCTAGGCCTAAGCCTAACAGTAACCCTGGGAAGGTAAATCATCCTGGTGTTAGGCTTCTTGCCAAGGAAAAAGCCGTGAAAGCAGCCATGTTGTGGCACTTTTTCACTCCATTTTGGATGCCTTTCACAGCTGCAATGTGCCTGGAACTCAGGGCTTCCTGATTTTAAAAATCCTAGCCCTAGGCCGAACCCCAACCCTAAGACGAGAAAGGCAAATCAGCCAGGAATTAGGCATGTCCCCAAGGAAAAAGCTGTGGAGGCAGGCATGTTGTGGTACTTTTGCGCTCTTCTTGGCTAGTCCTTCGCAGCTGCTGTGTTCTTGGAACTCAGGGCTTTCTGGTTAATAGAGCCCTTACCCTAGGCGTAACTCAAACCTTAACCCTAGGAAGGAAAATCAGCCTATGGTTCGGGATGGTCTCATGGAAATATCAGTGGTGGCAGCCAAGTTGCGTCACTTTTGCGCTCCCCTTGGGATGCCTTTCGCAGCTGCAGTGTGCCTGGAGCCCAGGGCTTCCTTGTTTTAAAAGTCCTAGGCCTAAGCCTAACAGTAACCCTAGGAAGGTAAATCAGCCGGGTATTAGGGTTCTTCCTAAGGGAAAAGCCGTGAAAGCAGCCATGTTGTGGCACTTCTGCACTCCCTTTGGGATGCCTTTGGCAGATGAAGTAAGCCTGGAACTCAGGGCTTCCTGGTTAAAGAAATCCAAGCCCTAGGCTGAAGCCTAACCCTAACCCTAGGCAGATAAATCAGCCTAGGTATAGGGATGGTGCCAAGGAAAAAGCTGTGAAAGCTGCCATGTTGTAGCACTTTTGTACTCCCCTTGGGATGCCTTGAACAGCTGCAGTGTGCCTGGAGCCCAGGGCTTCCTAGTTTTAAAAATCCTAGCCCTAGGCCTAAGCCTAACAGTAACCCTGGGAAGGTAAATCAGCCTGGTGTTAGGCTTCTTGCCAAGGAAAAAGCCGTGAAAGCAGCCATGTTGTGGCACTTTTGCACTCCCTTTTGGATGCCTTTCACAGCTGCAGTGTGCCTGGAACTCAGGGCTTCCTGATTTTAAAAATCCTAGCCCTAGGCCGAACCCCAACCCTAAGACGAGAAAGGCAAATCAGCCAGGAATTAGGCATGTCCCCAAGGAAAAAGCTGTGGAGG
Organism: Ammospiza caudacuta; assembly: GCF_027887145.1. Lineage (NCBI taxonomy): Eukaryota > Metazoa > Chordata > Aves > Passeriformes > Passerellidae > Ammospiza > Ammospiza caudacuta. Next base: position 63,042 of record NC_080618.1, read on the forward strand.
CAGGCATGTTGTGGTACTTTTGCGCTCTTCTTGGCTAGTCCTTCGCAGCTGCTGTGTTCTTGGAACTCAGGGCTTTCTGGTTAATAGAGCCCTTACCCTAGGCGTAACTCAAACCTTAACCCTAGGAAGGAAAATCAGCCTATGGTTCGGGATGGTCTCATGGAAATATCAGTGGTGGCAGCCAAGTTGCGTCACTTTTGCGCTCCCCTTGGGATGCCTTTCGCAGCTGCAGTGTGCCTGGAGCCCAGGGCTTCCTGGTTTTAAAAGTCTCCTAGGCCTAAGCCTAACAGTAACCCTAGGAAGGTAAATCAGCCGGGTATTAGGGTTCTTCCTAAGGGAAAAGCCGTGAAAGCAGCCATGTTGTGGCACTTCTGCACTCCCTTTGGGATGCCTTTGGCAGATGAAGTAAGCCTGGAACTCAGGGCTTCCTGGTTAAAGAAATCCGAGCTCTAGGCTGAAGCCTAACCCTAACCCTAGGCAGATAAATCAGCCTAGGTATAGGGATGGTGCCAAGGAAAAAGCTGTGAAAGCTGCCATGTTGTAGCACTTTTGTACTCCCCTTGGGATGCCTTGAACAGCTGCAGTGTGCCTGGAGCCCAGGGCTTCCTAGTTTTAAAAATCCTAGCCCTAGGCCTAAGCCTAACAGTAACCCTGGGAAGGTAAATCAGCCTGGTGTTAGGCTTCTTGCCAAGGAAAAAGCCGTGAAAGCAGCCATGTTGTGGCACTTTTGCACTCCCTTTTGGATGCCTTTCACAGCTGCAGTGTGCCTGGAACTCAGGGCTTCCTGATTTTAAAAATCCTAGCCCTAGGCCGAACCCCAACCCTAAGACGAGAAAGGCAAATCAGCCAGGAATTAGGCATGTCCCCAAGGAAAAAGCTGTGGAGGCAGGCATGTTGTGGTACTTTTGCGCTCTTCTTGGCTAGTCCTTCGCAGCTGCTGTGTTCTTGGAACTCAGGGCTTTCTGGTTAATAGACCCTTACCCTAGGCGTAACTCAAACCTTAACCCTAGGAAGGAAAATCAGCCTATGGTTCGGGATGGTCTCATGGAAATATCAGTGGTGGCAGCCAAGTTGCGTCACTTTTGCGCTCCCCTTGGGATGCCTTTCGCAGCTGCAGTGTGCCTGGAGCCCAGGGCTTCCTGGTTTTAAAAGTCCTAGGCCTAAGCCTAACAGTAACCCTAGGAAGGTAAATCAGCCGGGTATTAGGGTTCTTCCTAAGGGAAAAGCCGTGAAAGCAGCCATGTTGTGGCACTTCTGCACTCCCTTTGGGATGCCTTTGGCAGATGAAGTAAGCCTGGAACTCAGGGCTTCCTGGTTAAAGAAATCCAAGCCCTAGGCTGAAGCCTAACCCTAACCCTAGGCAGATAAATCAGCCTAGGTATAGGGATGGTGCCAAGGAAAAAGCTGTGAAAGCTGCCATGTTGTAGCACTTTTGTACTCCCCTTGGGATGCCTTGAACAGCTGCAGTGTGCCTGGAGCCAAGGGCTTCCTAGTTTTAAAAATCCTAGCCCTAGGCCTAAGCCTAACAGTAACCCTGGGAAGGTAAATCAGCCTGGTGTTAGGCTTCTTGCCAAGGAAAAAGCCGTGAAAGCAGCCATGTTGTGGCACTTTTGCACTCCCTTTTGGATGCCTTTCACAGCTGCAGTGTGCCTGGAACTCAGGGCTTCCTGATTTTAAAAATCCTAGCCCTAGGCCGAACCCCAACCCTAAGACGAGAAAGGCAAATCAGCCAGGAATTAGGCATGTCCCCAAGGAAAAAGCTGTGGAGGCAGGCATGTTGTGGTACTTTTGCGCTCTTCTTGGCTAGTCCTTCGCAGCTGCTGTGTTCTTGGAACTCAGGGCTTTCTGGTTAATAGAACCCTTACCCTAGGTGTAACTCAAACCTTAACCCTAGGAAGGAAAATCAGCCTATGGTTCGGGATGGTCTCATGGAAATATCAGTGGTGGCAGCCAAGTTGCGTCACTTTTGCGCTCCCCTTGGGATGCCTTTCGCAGCTGCAGTGTGCCTGGAGCCCAGGGCTTCCTGGTTTTAAAAGTCCTAGGCCTAAGCCTAACAGTAACCCTAGGAAGGTAAATCAGCCGGGTATTAGGGTTCTTCGTAAGGGAAAAGCCGTGAAAGCAGCCATGTTGTGGCACTTCTGCACTCCCTTTGGGATGCCTTTGGCAGATGAAGTAAGCCTGGAACTCAGGGCTTCCTGGTTAAAGAAATCCAAGCCCTAGGCTGAAGCCTAACCCTAACCCTAGGCAGATAAATCAGCCTAGGTATAGGGATGGTGCCAAGGAAAAAGCTGTGAAAGCTGCCATGTTGTAGCACTTTTGTACTCCTCTTGGGATGCCTTGAACAGCTGCAGTGTGCCTGGAGCCAAGGGCTTCCTAGTTTTAAAAATCCTAGCCCTAGGCCTAAGCCTAACAGTAACCCTGGGAAGGTAAATCAGCCTGGTGTTAGGCTTCTTGCCAAGGAAAAAGCCGTGAAAGCAGCCATGTTGTGGCACTTTTGCACTCCCTTTTGGATGTCTTTCACAGCTGCAGTGTGCCTGGAACTCAGGGCTTCCTGATTTTAAAAATCCTAGCCCTAGGCCGAACCCCAACCCTAAGACGAGAAAGGCAAATCAGCCAGGAATTAGGCATGTCCCCAAGGAAAAAGCTGTGGAGGCAGGCATGTTGTGGTACTTTTGCGCTCTTCTTGGCTAGTCCTTCGCAGCTGCTGTGTTCTTGGAACTCAGGGCTTTCTGGTTAATAGAGCCCTTACCCTAGGCGTAACTCAAACCTTAACCCTAGGAAGGAAAATCAGCCTATGGTTCGGGATGGTCTCATGGAAATATCAGTGGTGGCAGCCAAGTTGCGTCACTTTTGCGCTCCCCTTGGGATGCCTTTCGCAGCTGCAGTGTGCCTGGAGCCCAGGGCTTCCTGGTTTTAAAAGTCTCCTAGGCCTAAGCCTAACAGTAACCCTAGGAAGGTAAATCAGCCGGGTATTAGGGTTCTTCCTAAGGGAAAAGCCGTGAAAGCAGCCATGTTGTGGCACTTCTGCACTCCCTTTGGGATGCCTTTGGCAGATGAAGTAAGCCTGGAACTCAGGGCTTCCTGGTTAAAGAAATCCAAGCCCTAGGCTGAAGCCTAACCCTAACCCTAGGCAGATAAATCAGCCTAGGTATAGGGATGGTGCCAAGGAAAAAGCTGTGAAAGCTGCCATGTTGTAGCACTTTTGTACTCCCCTTGGGATGCCTTGAACAGCTGCAGTGTGCCTGGAGCCCAGGGTTTCCTAGTTTTAAAAATCCTAGCCCTAGGCCTAAGCCTAACAGTAACCCTGGGAAGGTAAATCAGCCTGGTGTTAGGCTTCTTGCCAAGGAAAAAGCCGTGAAAGCAGCCATGTTGTGGCACTTTTGCACTCCCTTTTGGATGCCTTTCACAGCTGCAGTGTGCCTGGAACTCAGGGCTTCCTGATTTTAAAAATCCTAGCCCTAGGCCGAACCCCAACCCTAAGACGAGAAAGGCAAATCAGCCAGGAATTAGGCATGTCCCCAAGGAAAAAGCTGTGGAGGCAGGCATGTTGTGGTACTTTTGCGCTCTTCTTGGCTAGTCCTTCGCAGCTGCTGTGTTCTTGGAACTCAGGGCTTTCTGGTTAATAGAGCCCTTACCCTAGGCGTAACTCAAACCTTAACCCTAGGAAGGAAAATCAGCCTATGGTTCGGGATGGTCTCATGGAAATATCAGTGGTGGCAGCCAAGTTGCGTCACTTTTGCGCTCCCCTTCGGATGCCTTTCGCAGCTGCAGTGTGCCTGGAGCCCAGGGCTTCCTGGTTTTAAAAGTCCTAGGCCTAAGCCTAACAGTAACCCTAGGAAGGTAAATCAGCCGGGTATTAGGGTTCTTCCTAAGGGAAAAGCTGTGAAAGCAGCCATGTTGTGGCACTTCTGCACTCCCTTTGGGATGCCTTTGGCAGATGAAGTAAGCCTGGAACTCAGGGCTTCCTGGTCAAAGAAATCCAAGCCCTAGGCTGAACCCTAACCCTAACCCTAGGCAGATAAATCAGCCTAGGTATAGGGATGGTGCCAAGGAAAAAGCTGTGAAAGCTGCCATGTTGTAGCACTTTTGTACTCCCCTTGGGATGCCTTGAACAGCTGCAGTGTGCCTGGAGCCCAGGGCTTCCTAGTTTTAAAAATCCTAGCCCTAGGCCTAAGCCTAACAGTAACCCTGGGAAGGTAAATCAGCCTGGTATTAGGCTTCTTGCCAAGGAAAAAGCCGTGAAAGCAGCCATGTTGTGGCACTTTTGCACTCCCTTTTGGATGCCTTTCACAGCTGCAGTGTGCCTGGAACTCAGGGCTTCCTGATTTTAAAAATCCTAGCCCTAGGCCGAACCCCAACCCTAAGACGAGAAAGGCAAATCAGCCAGGAATTAGGCATGTCCCCAAGGAAAAAGCTGTGGAGGCAGGCATGTTGTGGTACTTTTGCGCTCTTCTTGGCTAGTCCTTCGCAGCTGCTGTGTTCTTGGAACTCAGGGCTTTCTGGTTAATAGAGCCCTTACCCTAGGCGTAACTCAAACCTTAACCCTAGGAAGGAAAATCAGCCTATGGTTCGGGATGGTCTCATGGAAATATCAGTGGTGGCAGCCAAGTTGCGTCACTTTTGCGCTCCCCTTGGGATGCCTTTCGCAGCTGCAGTGTGCCTGGAGCCCAGGGCTTCCTGGTTTTAAAAGTCCTAGGCCTAAGCCTAACAGTAACCCTAGGAAGGTAAATCAGCCGGGTATTAGGGTTCTTCGTAAGGGAAAAGCCGTGAAAGCAGCCATGTTGTGGCACTTCTGCACTCCCTTTGGGATGCCTTTGGCAGATGAAGTAAGCCTGGAACTCAGGGCTTCCTGGTTAAAGAAATCCAAGCCCTAGGCTGAAGCCTAACCCTAACCCTAGGCAGATAAATCAGCCTAGGTATAGGGATGGTGCCAAGGAAAAAGCTGTGAAAGCTGCCATGTTGTAGCACTTTTGTACTCCCCTTGGGATGCCTTGAACAGCTGCAGTGTGCCTGGAGCCCAGGGCTTCCTAGTTTTAAAAATCCTAGCCCTAGGCCTAAGCCTAACAGTAACCCTGGGAAGGTAAATCAGCCTGGTGTTAGGCTTCTTGCCAAGGAAAAAGCCGTGAAAGCAGCCATGTTGTGGCACTTTTGCACTCCCTTTTGGATGCCTTTCACAGCTGCAGTGTGCCTGGAACTCAGGGCTTCCTGATTTTAAAAACCCTAGCCCTAGGCCGAACCCCAACCCTAAGACGAGAAAGGCAAATCAGCCAGGAATTAGGCATGTCCCCAAGGAAAAAGCTGTGGAGGCAGGCATGTTGTGGTACTTTTGCGCTCTTCTTGGCTAGTCCTTCGCAGCTGCTGTGTTCTTGGAACTCAGGGCTTTCTGGTTAATAGAGCCCTTACCCTAGGCGTAACTCAAACCTTAACCCTAGGAAGGAAAATCAGCCTATGGTTCGGGATGGTCTCATGGAAATATCAGTGGTGGCAGCCAAGTTGCGTCACTTTTGCGCTCCCCTTCGGATGCCTTTCGCAGCTGCAGTGTGCCTGGAGCCCAGGGCTTCCTGGTTTTAAAAGTCCTAGGCCTAAGCCTAACAGTAACCCTAGGAAGGTAAATCAGCCGGGTATTAGGGTTCTTCCTAAGGGAAAAGCTGTGAAAGCAGCCATGTTGTGGCACTTCTGCACTCCCTTTGGGATGCCTTTGGCAGATGAAGTAAGCCTGGAACTCAGGGCTTCCTGGTCAAAGAAATCCAAGCCCTAGGCTGAACCCTAACCCTAACCCTAGGCAGATAAATCAGCCTAGGTATAGGGATGGTGCCAAGGAAAAAGCTGTGAAAGCTGCCATGTTGTAGCACTTTTGTACTCCCCTTGGGATGCCTTGAACAGCTGCAGTGTGCCTGGAGCTAAGGGCTTCCTAGTTTTAAAAATCCTAGCCCTAGGCCTAAGCCTAACAGTAACCCTGGGAAGGTAAATCAGCCTGGTGTTAGGCTTCTTGCCAAGGAAAAAGCCGTGAAAGCAGCCATGTTGTGGCACTTTTGCACTCCCTTTTGGATGCCTTTCACAGCTGCAGTGTGCCTGGAACTCAGGGCTTCCTGATTTTAAAAATCCTAGCCCTAGGCCGAACCCCAACCCTAAGACGAGAAAGGCAAATCAGCCAGGAATTAGGCATGTCCCCAAGGAAAAAGCTGTGGAGGCAGGCATGTTGTGGTACTTTTGCGCTCTTCTTGGCTAGTCCTTCGCAGCTGCTGTGTTCTTGGAACTCAGGGCTTTCTGGTTAATAGAGCCCTTACCCTAGGCGTAACTCAAACCTTAACCCTAGGAAGGAAAATCAGCCTATGGTTCGGGATGGTCTCATGGAAATATCAGTGGTGGCAGCCAAGTTGCGTCACTTTTGCGCTCCCCTTGGGATGCCTTTCGCAGCTGCAGTGTGCCTGGAGCCCAGGGCTTCCTGGTTTTAAAAGTCCTAGGCCTAAGCCTAACAGTAACCCTAGGAAGGTAAATCAGCCGGGTATTAGGGTTCTTCCTAAGGGAAAAGCTGTGAAAGCAGCCATGTTGTGGCACTTCTGCACTCCCTTTGGGATGCCTTTGGCAGATGAAGTAAGCCTGGAACTCAGGGCTTCCTGGTCAAAGAAATCCAAGCCCTAGGCTGAAGCCTAACCCTAACCCTAGGCAGATAAATCAGCCTAGGTATAGGGATGGTGCCAAGGAAAAAGCTGTGAAAGCTGCCATGTTGTAGCACTTTTGTACTCCCCTTGGGATGCCTTGAACAGCTGCAGTGTGCCTGGAGCCCAGGGCTTCCTAGTTTTAAAAATCCTAGCCCTAGGCCTAAGCCTAACAGTAACCCTGGGAAGGTAAATCAGCCTGGTGTTAGGCTTCTTGCCAAGGAAAAAGCCGTGAAAGCAGCCATGTTGTGGCACTTTTGCACTCCCTTTTGGATGCCTTTCACAGCTCCAGTGTGCCTGGAACTCAGGGCTTCCTGATTTTAAAAATCCTAGCCCTAGGCCGAACCCCAACCCTAAGACGAGAAAGGCAAATCAGCCAGGAATTAGGCATGTCCCCAAGGAAAAAGCTGTGGAGGCAGGCATGTTGTGGTACTTTTGCGCTCTTCTTGGCTAGTCCTTCGCAGCTGCTGTGTTCTTGGAACTCAGGGCTTTCTGGTTAATAGAGCCCTTACCCTAGGCGTAACTCAAACCTTAACCCTAGGAAGGAAAATCAGCCTATGGTTCGGGATGGTCTCATGGAAATATCAGTGGTGGCAGCCAAGTTGCGTCACTTTTGCGCTCCCCTTGGGATGCCTTTCGCAGCTGCAGTGTGCCTGGAGCCCAGGGCTTCCTGGTTTTAAAAGTCCTAGGCCTAAGCCTAACAGTAACCCTAGGAAGGTAAATCAGCCGGGTATTAGGGTTCTTCCTAAGGGAAAAGCCGTGAAAGCAGCCATGTTGTGGCACTTCTGCACTCCCTTTGGGATGCCTTTGGCAGATGAAGTAAGCCTGGAACTCAGGGCTTCCTGGTTAAAGAAATCCAAGCCCTAGGCTGAAGCCTAACCCTAACCCTAGGCAGATAAATCAGCCTAGGTATAGGGATGGTGCCAAGGAAAAAGCTGTGAAAGCTGCCATGTTGTAGCACTTTTGTACTCCCCTTGGGATGCCTTGAACAGCTGCAGTGTGCCTGGAGCCAAGGGCTTCCTAGTTTTAAAAATCCTAGCCCTAGGCCTAAGCCTAACAGTAACCCTGGGAAGGTAAATCAGCCTGGTGTTAGGCTTCTTGCCAAGGAAAAAGCCGTGAAAGCAGCCATGTTGTGGCACTTTTGCACTCCCTTTTGGATGCCTTTCACAGCTGCAGTGTGCCTGGAACTCAGGGCTTCCTGATTTTAAAAATCCTAGCCCTAGGCCGAACCCCAACCCTAAGACGAGAAAGGCAAATCAGCCAGGAATTAGGCATGTCCCCAAGGAAAAAGCTGTGGAGGCAGGCATGTTGTGGTACTTTTGCGCTCTTCTTGGCTAGTCCTTCGCAGCTGCTGTGTTCTTGGAACTCAGGGCTTTCTGGTTAATAGAGCCCTTACCCTAGGCGTAACTCAAACCTTAACCCTAGGAAGGAAAATCAGCCTATGGTTCGGGATGGTCTCATGGAAATATCAGAGGTGGCAGCCAAGTTGCGTCACTTTTGCGCTCCCCTTCGGATGCCTTTCGCAGCTGCAGTGTGCCTGGAGCCCAGGGCTTCCTGGTTTTAAAAGTCCTAGGCCTAAGCCTAACAGTAACCCTAGGAAGGTAAATCAGCCGGGTATTAGGGTTCTTCCTAAGGGAAAAGCTGTGAAAGCAGCCATGTTGTGGCACTTCTGCACTCCCTTTGGGATGCCTTTGGCAGATGAAGTAAGCCTGGAACTCAGGGCTTCCTGGTCAAAGAAATCCAAGCCCTAGGCTGAAGCCTAACCCTAACCCTAGGCAGATAAATCAGCCTAGGTATAGGGATGGTGCCAAGGAAAAAGCTGTGAAAGCTGCCATGTTGTAGCACTTTTGTACTCCCCTTGGGATGCCTTGAACAGCTGCAGTGTGCCTGGAGCCCAGGGCTTCCTAGTTTTAAAAATCCTAGCCCTAGGCCTAAGCCTAACAGTAACCCTGGGAAGGTAAATCAGCCTGGTGTTAGGCTTCTTGCCAAGGAAAAAGCCGTGAAAGCAGCCATGTTGTGGCACTTTTGCACTCCCTTTTGGATGCCTTTCACAGCTGCAGTGTGCCTGGAACTCAGGGCTTCCTGATTTTAAAAATCCTAGCCCTAGGCCGAACCCCAACCCTAAGACGAGAAAGGCAAATCAGCCAGGAATTAGGCATGTCCCCAAGGAAAAAGCTGTGGAGGCAGGCATGTTGTGGTACTTTTGCGCTCTTCTTGGCTAGTCCTTCGCAGCTGCTGTGTTCTTGGAACTCAGGGCTTTCTGGTTAATAGAGCCCTTACCCTAGGCGTAACTCAAACCTTAACCCTAGGAAGGAAAATCAGCCTATGGTTCGGGATGGTCTCATGGAAATATCAGTGGTGGCAGCCAAGTTGCGTCACTTTTGCGCTCCCCTTGGGATGCCTTTCGCAGCTGCAGTGTGCCTGGAGCCCAGGGCTTCCTGGTTTTAAAAGTCCTAGGCCTAAGCCTAACAGTAACCCTAGGAAGGTAAATCAGCCGGGTATTAGGGTTCTTCGTAAGGGAAAAGCCGTGAAAGCAGCCATGTTGTGGCACTTCTGCACTCCCTTTGGGATGCCTTTGGCAGATGAAGTAAGCCTGGAACTCAGGGCTTCCTGGTTAAAGAAATCCAAGCCCTAGGCTGAAGCCTAACCCTAACCCTAGGCAGATAAATCAGCCTAGGTATAGGGATGGTGCCAAGGAAAAAGCTGTGAAAGCTGCCATGTTGTAGCACTTTTGTACTCCCCTTGGGATGCCTTGAACAGCTGCAGTGTGCCTGGAGCTAAGGGCTTCCTAGTTTTAAAAATCCTAGCCCTAGGCCTAAGCCTAACAGTAACCCTGGGAAGGTAAATCAGCCTGGTGTTAGGCTTCTTGCCAAGGAAAAAGCCGTGAAAGCAGCCATGTTGTGGCACTTTTGCACTCCCTTTTGGATGCCTTTCACAGCTGCAGTGTGCCTGGAACTCAGGGCTTCCTGATTTTAAAAATCCTAGCCCTAGGCCGAACCCCAACCCTAAGACGAGAAAGGCAAATCAGCCAGGAATTAGGCATGTCCCCAAGGAAAAAGCTGTGGAGGCAGGCATGTTGTGGTACTTTTGCGCTCTTCTTGGCTAGTCCTTCGCAGCTGCTGTGTTCTTGGAACTCAGGGCTTTCTGGTTAATAGAGCCCTTACCCTAGGCGTAACTCAAACCTTAACCCTAGGAAGGAAAATCAGCCTATGGTTCGGGATGGTCTCATGGAAATATCAGTGGTGGCAGCCAAGTTGCGTCACTTTTGCGCTCCCCTTGGGATGCCTTTCGCAGCTGCAGTGTGCCTGGAGCCCAGGGCTTCCTGGTTTTAAAAGTCCTAGGCCTAAGCCTAACAGTAACCCTAGGAAGGTAAATCAGCCGGGTATTAGGGTTCTTCCTAAGGGAAAAGCCGTGAAAGCAGCCATGTTGTGGCACTTCTGCACTCCCTTTGGGATGCCTTTGGCAGATGAAGGAAGCCTGGAACTCAGGGCTTCCTGGTTAAAGAAATCCAAGCCCTAGGCTGAAGCCTAACCCTAACCCTAGGCAGATAAATCAGCCTAGGTATAGGGATGGTGCCAAGGAAAAAGCTGTGAAAGCTGCCATGTTGTTGCACTTTTGTACTCCCCTTGGGATGCCTTGAACAGCTGCAGTGTGCCTGGAGCTAAGGGCTTCCTAGTTTTAAAAATCCTAGCCCTAGGCCTAAGCCTAACAGTAACCCTGGGAAGGTAAATCAGCCTGGTGTTAGGCTTCTTGCCAAGGAAAAAGCCGTGAAAGCAGCCATGTTGTGGCACTTTTGCACTCCCTTTTGGATGCCTTTCACAGCTGCAGTGTGCCTGGAACTCAGGGCTTCCTGATTTTAAAAATCCTAGCCCTAGGCCGAACCCCAACCCTAAGACGAGAAAGGCAAATCAGCCAGGAATTAGGCATGTCCCCAAGGAAAAAGCTGTGGAGGCAGGCATGTTGTGCTACTTTTGCGCTCTTCTTGGCTAGTCCTTCGCAGCTGCTGTGTTCTTGGAACTCAGGGCTTTCTGGTTAATAGAGCCCTTACCCTAGGCGTAACTCAAACCTTAACCCTAGGAAGGAAAATCAGCCTATGGTTCGGGATGGTCTCATGGAAATATCAGTGGTGGCAGCCAAGTTGCGTCACTTTTGCGCTCCCCTTGGGATGCCTTTCGCAGCTGCAGTGTGCCTGGAGCCCAGGGCTTCCTGGTTTTAAAAGTCCTAGGCCTAAGCCTAACAGTAACCCTAGGAAGGTAAATCAGCCGGGTATTAGGGTTCTTCCTAAGGGAAAAGCCGTGAAAGCAGCCATGTTGTGGCACTTCTGCACTCCCTTTGGGATGCCTTTGGCAGATGAAGTAAGCCTGGAACTCAGGGCTTCCTGGTCAAAGAAATCCAAGCCCTAGGCTGAACCCTAACCCTAACCCTAGGCAGATAAATCAGCCTAGGTATAGGGATGGTGCCAAGGAAAAAGCTGTGAAAGCTGCCATGTTGTAGCACTTTTGTACTCCCCTTGGGATGCCTTGAACAGCTGCAGTGTGCCTGGAGCCCAGGGCTTCCTAGTTTTAAAAATCCTAGCCCTAGGCCTAAGCCTAACAGTAACCCTGGGAAGGTAAATCAGCCTGGTGTTAGGCTTCTTGCCAAGGAAAAAGCCGTGAAAGCAGCCATGTTGTGGCACTTTTGCACTCCCTTTTGGATGCCTTTCACAGCTGCAGTGTGCCTGGAACTCAGGGCTTCCTGATTTTAAAAATCCTAGCCCTAGGCCGAACCCCAACCCTAAGACGAGAAAGGCAAATCAGCCAGGAATTAGGCATGTCCCCAAGGAAAAAGCTGTGGAGGCAGGCATGTTGTGGTACTTTTGCGCTCTTCTTGGCTAGTCCTTCGCAGCTGCTGTGTTCTTGGAACTCAGGGCTTTCTGGTTAATAGAGCCCTTACCCTAGGCGTAACTCAAACCTTAACCCTAGGAAGGAAAATCAGCCTATGGTTCGGGATGGTCTCATGGAAATATCAGTGGTGGCAGCCAAGTTGCGTCACTTTTGCGCTCCCCTTGGGATGCCTTTCGCAGCTGCAGTGTGCCTGGAGCCCAGGGCTTCCTGGTTTTAAAAGTCCTAGGCCTAAGCCTAACAGTAACCCTAGGAAGGTAAATCAGCCGGGTATTAGGGTTCTTCCTAAGGGAAAAGCCGTGAAAGCAGCCATGTTGTGGCACTTCTGCACTCCCTTTGGGATGCCTTTGGCAGATGAAGTAAGCCTGGAACTCAGGGCTTCCTGGTTAAAGAAATCCAAGCCCTAGGCTGAAGCCTAACCCTAACCCTAGGCAGATAAATCAGCCTAGGTATAGGGATGGTGCCAAGGAAAAAGCTGTGAAAGCTGCCATGTTGTAGCACTTTTGTACTCCCCTTGGGATGCCTTGAACAGCTGCAGTGTGCCTGGAGCTAAGGGCTTCCTAGTTTTAAAAATCCTAGCCCTAGGCCTAAGCCTAACAGTAACCCTGGGAAGGTAAATCAGCCTGGTGTTAGGCTTCTTGCCAAGGAAAAAGCCGTGAAAGCAGCCATGTTGTGGCACTTTTGCACTCCCTTTTGGATGCCTTTCACAGCTGCAGTGTGCCTGGAACTCAGGGCTTCCTGATTTTAAAAATCCTAGCCCTAGGCCGAACCCCAACCCTAAGACGAGAAAGGCAAATCAGCCAGGAATTAGGCATGTCCCCAAGGAAAAAGCTGTGGAGGCAGGCATGTTGTGGTACTTTTGCGCTCTTCTTGGGTAGTCCTTCGCAGCTGCTGTGTTCTTGGAACTCAGGGCTTTCTGGTTAATAGAGCCCTTACCCTAGGCGTAACTCAAACCTTAACCCTAGGAAGGAAAATCAGCCTATGGTTCGGGATGGTCTCATGGAAATATCAGTGGTGGCAGCCAAGTTGCGTCACTTTTGCGCTCCCCTTGGGATGCCTTTCGCAGCTGCAGTGTGCCTGGAGCCCAGGGCTTCCTGGTTTTAAAAGTCCTAGGCCTAAGCCTAACAGTAACCCTAGGAAGGTAAATCAGCCGGGTATTAGGGTTCTTCCTAAGGGAAAAGCCGTGAAAGCAGCCATGTTGTGGCACTTCTGCACTCCCTTTGGGATGCCTTTGGCAGATGAAGTAAGCCTGGAACTCAGGGCTTCCTGGTCAAAGAAATGCAAGCCCTAGGCTGAAGCCTAACCCTAACCCTAGGCAGATAAATCAGCCTAGGTATAGGGATGGTGCCAAGGAAAAAGCTGTGAAAGCTGCCATGTTGTTGCACTTTTGTACTCCCCTTGGGATGCCTTGAACAGCTGCAGTGTGCCTGGAGCCCAGGGCTTCCTAGTTTTAAAAATCCTAGCCCTAGGCCTAAGCCTAACAGTAACCCTGGGAAGGTAAATCAGCCTGGTGTTAGGCTTCTTGCCAAGGAAAAAGCCGTGAAAGCAGCCATGTTGTGGCACTTTTGCACTCCCTTTTGGATGCCTTTCACAGCTGCAATGTGCCTGGAACTCAGGGCTTCCTGATTTTAAAAATCCTAGCCCTAGGCCGAACCCCAACCCTAAGACGAGAAAGGCAAATCAGCCAGGAATTAGGCATGTCCCCAAGGAAAAAGCTGTGGAGGCAGACATGTTGTGGTACTTTTGCGCTCTTCTTGGGTAGTCCTTCGCAGCTGCTGTGTTCTTGGAACTCAGGGCTTTCTGGTTAATAGAGCCCTTACCCTAGGCGTAACTCAAACCTTAACCCTAGGAAGGAAAATCAGCCTATGGTTCGGGATGGTCTCATGGAAATATCAGTGGTGGCAGCCAAGTTGCGTCACTTTTGCGCTCCCCTTGGGATGCCTTTCGCAGCTGCAGTGTGCCTGGAGCCCAGGGCTTCCTGGTTTTAAAAGTCTCCTAGGCCTAAGCCTAACAGTAACCCTAGGAAGGTAAATCAGCCGGGTATTAGGGTTCTTCCTAAGGGAAAAGCCGTGAAAGCAGCCATGTTGTGGCACTTCTGCACTCCCTTTGGGATGCCTTTGGCAGATGAAGTAAGCCTGGAACTCAGGGCTTCCTGGTTAAAGAAATCCAAGCCCTAGGCTGAAGCCTAACCCTAACCCTAGGCAGATAAATCAGCCTAGGTATAGGGATGGTGCCAAGGAAAAAGCTGTGAAAGCTGCCATGTTGTAGCACTTTTGTACTCCCCTTGGGATGCCTTGAACAGCTGCAGTGTGCCTGGAGCTAAGGGCTTCCTAGTTTTAAAAATCCTAGCCCTAGGCCTAAGCCTAACAGTAACCCTGGGAAGGTCAATCAGCCTGGTGTTAGGCTTCTTGCCAAGGAAAAAGCCGTGAAAGCAGCCATGTTGTGGCACTTTTGCACTCCCTTTTGGATGCCTTTCACAGCTGCAGTGTGCCTGGAACTCAGGGCTTCCTGATTTTAAAAATCCTAGCCCTAGGCCGAACCCCAACCCTAAGACGAGAAAGGCAAATCAGCCAGGAATTAGGCATGTCCCCAAGGAAAAAGCTGTGGAGGCAGGCATGTTGTGGTACTTTTGCGCTCTTCTTGGCTAGTCCTTCGCAGCTGCTGTGTTCTTGGAACTCAGGGCTTTCTGGTTAATAGAGCCCTTACCCTAGGTGTAACTCAAACCTTAACCCTAGGAAGGAAAATCAGCCTATGGTTCGGGATGGTCTCATGGAAATATCAGTGGTGGCAGCCAAGTTGCGTCACTTTTGCGCTCCCCTTGGGATGCCTTTCGCAGCTGCAGTGTGCCTGGAGCCCAGGGCTTCCTGGTTTTAAAAGTCCTAGGCCTAAGCCTAACAGTAACCCTAGGAAGGTAAATCAGCCGGGTATTAGGGTTCTTCCTAAGGGAAAAGCCGTGAAAGCAGCCATGTTGTGGCACTTCTGCACTCCCTTTGGGATGCCTTTGGCAGATGAAGTAAGCCTGGAACTCAGGGCTTCCTGGTTAAAGAAATCCAAGCCCTAGGCTGAAGCCTAACCCTAACCCTAGGCAGATAAATCAGCCTAGGTATAGGGATGGTGCCAAGGAAAAAGCTGTGAAAGCTGCCATGTTGTAGCACTTTTGTACTCCCCTTGGGATGCCTTGAACAGCTGCAGTGTGCCTGGAGCCCAGGGTTTCCTAGTTTTAAAAATCCTAGCCCTAGGCCTAAGCCTAACAGTAACCCTGGGAAGGTAAATCAGCCTGGTGTTAGGCTTCTTGCCAAGGAAAAAGCCGTGAAAGCAGCCATGTTGTGGCACTTTTGCACTCCCTTTTGGATGCCTTTCACAGCTGCAGTGTGCCTGGAACTCAGGGCTTCCTGATTTTAAAAATCCTAGCCCTAGGCCGAACCCCAACCCTAAGACGAGAAAGGCAAATCAGCCAGGAATTAGGCATGTCCCCAAGGAAAAAGCTGTGGAGGCAGGCATGTTGTGGTACTTTTGCGCTCTTCTTGGCTAGTCCTTCGCAGCTGCTGTGTTCTTGGAACTCAGGGCTTTCTGGTTAATAGAGCCCTTACCCTAGGCGTAACTCAAACCTTAACCCTAGGAAGGAAAATCAGCCTATGGTTCGGGATGGTCTCATGGAAATATCAGTGGTGGCAGCCAAGTTGCGTCACTTTTGCGCTCCCCTTGGGATGCCTTTCGCAGCTGCAGTGTGCCTGGAGCCCAGGGCTTCCTGGTTTTAAAAGTCCTAGGCCTAAGCCTAACAGTAACCCTAGGAAGGTAAATCAGCCGGGTATTAGGGTTCTTCCTAAGGGAAAAGCTGTGAAAGCAGCCATGTTATGGCACTTCTGCACTCCCTTTGGGATGCCTTTGGCAGATGAAGTAAGCCTGGAACTCAGGGCTTCCTGGTTAAAGAAATCCAAGCCCTAGGCTGAACCCTAACCCTAACCCTAGGCAGATAAATCAGCCTAGGTATAGGGATGGTGCCAAGGAAAAAGCTTTGAAAGCTGCCATGTTGTTGCACTTTTGTACTCCCCTTGGGATGCCTTGAACAGCTGCAGTGTGCCTGGAGCCCAGGGCTTCCTAGTTTTAAAAATCCTAGCCCTAGGCCTAAGCCTAACAGTAACCCTGGGAAGGTAAATCAGCCTGGTGTTAGGCTTCTTGCCAAGGAAAAAGCCGTGAAAGCAGCCATGTTGTGGCACTTTTGCACTCCCTTTTGGATGCCTTTCACAGCTGCAGTGTGCCTGGAACTCAGGGCTTCCTGATTTTAAAAATCCTAGCCCTAGGCCGAACCCCAACCCTAAGACGAGAAAGGCAAATCAGCCAGGAATTAGGCATGTCCCCAAGGAAAAAGCTGTGGAGGCAGGCATGTTGTGGTACTTTTGCGCTCTTCTTGGCTAGTCCTTCGCAGCTGCTGTGTTCTTGGAACTCAGGGCTTTCTGGTTAATAGAGCCCTTACCCTAGGCGTAACTCAAACCTTAACCCTAGGAAGGAAAATCAGCCTATGGTTCGGGATGGTCTCATGGAAATATCAGTGGTGGCAGCCAAGTTGCGTCACTTTTGCGCTCCCCTTGGGATGCCTTTCGCAGCTGCAGTGTGCCTGGAGCCCAGGGCTTCCTGGTTTTAAAAGTCTCCTAGGCCTAAGCCTAACAGTAACCCTAGGAAGGTAAATCAGCCGGGTATTAGGGTTCTTCCTAAGGGAAAAGCCGTGAAAGCAGCCATGTTGTGGCACTTCTGCACTCCCTTTGGGATGCCTTTGGCAGATGAAGTAAGCCTGGAACTCAGGGCTTCCTGGTTAAAGAAATCCAAGCCCTAGGCTGAAGCCTAACCCTAACCCTAGGCAGATAAATCAGCCTAGGTATAGGGATGGTGCCAAGGAAAAAGCTGTGAAAGCTGCCATGTTGTTGCACTTTTGTACTCCCCTTGGGATGCCTTGAACAGCTGCAGTGTGCCTGGAGCTAAGGGCTTCCTAGTTTTAAAAATCCTAGCCCTAGGCCTAAGCCTAACAGTAACCCTGGGAAGGTAAATCAGCCTGGTGTTAGGCTTCTTGCCAAGGAAAAAGCCGTGAAAGCAGCCATGTTGTGGCACTTTTTCACTCCATTTTGGATGCCTTTCACAGCTGCAATGTGCCTGGAACTCAGGGCTTCCTGATTTTAAAAATCCTAGCCCTAGGCCGAACCGCAACCCTAAGACGAGAAAGGCAAATCAGCCAGGAATTAGGCATGTCCCCAAGGAAAAAGCTGTGGAGGCAGGCATGTTGTGGTACTTTTGCGCTCTTCTTGGCTAGTCCTTCGCAGCTGCTGTGTTCTTGGAACTCAGGGCTTTCTGGTTAATAGAGCCCTTACCCTAGGCGTAACTCAAACCTTAACCCTAGGAAGGAAAATCAGCCTATGGTTCGGGATGGTCTCATGGAAATATCAGTGGTGGCAGCCAAGTTGCGTCACTTTTGCGCTCCCCTTGGGATGCCTTTCGCAGCTGCAGTGTGCCTGGAGCCCAGGGCTTCCTGGTTTTAAAAGTCCTAGGCCTAAGCCTAACAGTAACCCTAGGAAGGTAAATCAGCCGGGTATTAGGGTTCTTCCTAAGGGAAAAGCCGTGAAAGCAGCCATGTTGTGGCACTTCTGCACTCCCTTTGGGATGCCTTTGGCAGATGAAGTAAGCCTGGAACTCAGGGCTTCCTGGTCAAAGAAATCCAAGCCCTAGGCTGAAGCCTAACCCTAACCCTAGGCAGATAAATCAGCCTAGGTATAGGGATGGTGCCAAGGAAAAAGCTGTGAAAGCTGCCATGTTGTTGCACTTTTGTACTCCCCTTGGGATGCCTTGAACAGCTGCAGTGTGCCTGGAGCCCAGGGCTTCCTAGTTTTAAAAATCCTAGCCCTAGGCCTAAGCCTAACAGTAACCCTGGGAAGGTAAATCAGCCTGGTGTTAGGCTTCTTGCCAAGGAAAAAGCCGTGAAAGCAGCCATGTTGTGGCACTTTTGCACTCCCTTTTGGATGCCTTTCACAGCTGCAATGTGCCTGGAACTCAGGGCTTCCTGATTTTAAAAATCCTAGCCCTAGGCCGAACCCCAACCCTAAGACGAGAAAGGCAAATCAGCCAGGAATTAGGCATGTCCCCAAGGAAAAAGCTGTGGAGGCAGGCATGTTGTGCTACTTTTGCGCTCTTCTTGGCTAGTCCTTCGCAGCTGCTGTGTTCTTGGAACTCAGGGCTTTCTGGTTAATAGAGCCCTTACCCTAGGCGTAACTCAAACCTTAACCCTAGGAAGGAAAATCAGCCTATGGTTCGGGATGGTCTCATGGAAATATCAGTGGTGGCAGCCAAGTTGCGTCACTTTTGCGCTCCCCTTGGGATGCCTTTCGCAGCTGCAGTGTGCCTGGAGCCCAGGGCTTCCTGGTTTTAAAAGTCCTAGGCCTAAGCCTAACAGTAACCCTAGGAAGGTAAATCAGCCGGGTATTAGGGTTCTTCCTAAGGGAAAAGCCGTGAAAGCAGCCATGTTGTGGCACTTCTGCACTCCCTTTGGGATGCCTTTGGCAGATGAAGGAAGCCTGGAACTCAGGGCTTCCTGGTTAAAGAAATCCAAGCCCTAGGCTGAAGCCTAACCCTAACCCTAGGCAGATAAATCAGCCTAGGTATAGGGATGGTGCCAAGGAAAAAGCTGTGAAAGCTGCCATGTTGTTGCACTTTTGTACTCCCCTTGGGATGCCTTGAACAGCTGCAGTGTGCCTGGAGCTAAGGGCTTCCTAGTTTTAAAAATCCTAGCCCTAGGCCTAAGCCTAACAGTAACCCTGGGAAGGTAAATCAGCCTGGTGTTAGGCTTCTTGCCAAGGAAAAAGCCGTGAAAGCAGCCATGTTGTGGCACTTTTGCACTCCCTTTTGGATGCCTTTCACAGCTGCAATGTGCCTGGAACTCAGGGCTTCCTGATTTTAAAAATCCTAGCCCTAGGCCGAACCCCAACCCTAAGACGAGAAAGGCAAATCAGCCAGGAATTAGGCATGTCCCCAAGGAAAAAGCTGTGGAGGCAGGCATGTTGTGGTACTTTTGCGCTCTTCTTGGCTAGTCCTTCGCAGCTGCTGTGTTCTTGGAACTCAGGGCTTTCTGGTTAATAGAGCCCTTACCCTAGGCGTAACTCAAACCTTAACCCTAGGAAGGAAAATCAGCCTATGGTTCGGGATGGTCTCATGGAAATATCAGTGGTGGCAGCCAAGTTGCGTCACTTTTGCGCTCCCCTTGGGATGCCTTTCGCAGCTGCAGTGTGCCTGGAGCCCAGGGCTTCCTGGTTTTAAAAGTCCTAGGCCTAAGCCTAACAGTAACCCTAGGAAGGTAAATCAGCCGGGTATTAGGGTTCTTCCTAAGGGAAAAGCCGTGAAAGCAGCCATGTTGTGGCACTTCTGCACTCCCTTTGGGATGCCTTTGGCAGATGAAGTAAGCCTGGAACTCAGGGCTTCCTGGTTAAAGAAATCCAAGCCCTAGGCTGAAGCCTAACCCTAACCCTAGGCAGATAAATCAGCCTAGGTATAGGGATGGTGCCAAGGAAAAAGCTGTGAAAGCTGCCATGTTGTAGCACTTTTGTACTCCCCTTGGGATGCCTTGAACAGCTGCAGTGTGCCTGGAGCCAAGGGCTTCCTAGTTTTAAAAATCCTAGCCCTAGGCCTAAGCCTAACAGTAACCCTGGGAAGGTAAATCAGCCTGGTGTTAGGCTTCTTGCCAAGGAAAAAGCCGTGAAAGCAGCCATGTTGTGGCACTTTTGCACTCCCTTTTGGATGCCTTTCACAGCTGCAGTGTGCCTGGAACTCAGGGCTTCCTGATTTTAAAAATCCTAGCCCTAGGCTGAACCCCAACCCTAAGACGAGAAAGGCAAATCAGCCAGGAATTAGGCATGTCCCCAAGGAAAAAGCTGTGGAGGCAGGCATGTTGTGGTACTTTTGCGCTCTTCTTGGGTAGTCCTTCGCAGCTGCTGTGTTCTTGGAACTCAGGGCTTTCTGGTTAATAGAGCCCTTACCCTAGGCGTAACTCAAACCTTAACCCTAGGAAGGAAAATCAGCCTATGGTTCGGGATGGTCTCATGGAAATATCAGTGGTGGCAGCCAAGTTGCGTCACTTTTGCGCTCCCCTTGGGATGCCTTTCGCAGCTGCAGTGTGCCTGGAGCCCAGGGCTTCCTGGTTTTAAAAGTCCTAGGCCTAAGCCTAACAGTAACCCTAGGAAGGTAAATCAGCCGGGTATTAGGGTTCTTCCTAAGGGAAAAGCCGTGAAAGCAGCCATGTTGTGGCACTTCTGCACTCCCTTTGGGATGCCTTTGGCAGATGAAGTAAGCCTGGAACTCAGGGCTTCCTGGTTGAAGAAATCCAAGCCCTAGGCTGAAGCCTAACCCTAACCCTAGGCAGATAAATCAGCCTAGGTATAGGGATGGTGCCAAGGAAAAAGCTGTGAAAGCTGCCATGTTGTTGCACTTTTGTACTCCCCTTGGGATGCCTTGAACAGCTGCAGTGTGCCTGGAGCTAAGGGCTTCCTAGTTTTAAAAATCCTAGCCCTAGGCCTAAGCCTAACAGTAACCCTGGGAAGGTAAATCAGCCTGGTGTTAGGCTTCTTGCCAAGGAAAAAGCCGTGAAAGCAGCCATGTTGTGGCACTTTTTCACTCCATTTTGGATGCCTTTCACAGCTGCAATGTGCCTGGAACTCAGGGCTTCCTGATTTTAAAAATCCTAGCCCTAGGCCGAACCCCAACCCTAAGACGAGAAAGGCAAATCAGCCAGGAATTAGGCATGTCCCCAAGGAAAAAGCTGTGGAGGCAGGCATGTTGTGGTACTTTTGCGCTCTTCTTGGCTAGTCCTTCGCAGCTGCTGTGTTCTTGGAACTCAGGGCTTTCTGGTTAATAGAGCCCTTACCCTAGGCGTAACTCAAACCTTAACCCTAGGAAGGAAAATCAGCCTATGGTTCGGGATGGTCTCATGGAAATATCAGTGGTGGCAGCCAAGTTGCGTCACTTTTGCGCTCCCCTTGGGATGCCTTTCGCAGCTGCAGTGTGCCTGGAGCCCAGGGCTTCCTGGTTTTAAAAGTCCTAGGCCTAAGCCTAACAGTAACCCTAGGAAGGTAAATCAGCCGGGTATTAGGGTTCTTCCTAAGGGAAAAGCCGTGAAAGCAGCCATGTTGTGGCACTTCTGCACTCCCTTTGGGATGCCTTTGGCAGATGAAGTAAGCCTGGAACTCAGGGCTTCCTGGTCAAAGAAATCCAAGCCCTAGGCTGAAGCCTAACCCTAACCCTAGGCAGATAAATCAGCCTAGGTATAGGGATGGTGCCAAGGAAAAAGCTGTGAAAGCTGCCATGTTGTTGCACTTTTGTACTCCCCTTGGGATGCCTTGAACAGCTGCAGTGTGCCTGGAGCCCAGGGCTTCCTAGTTTTAAAAATCCTAGCCCTAGGCCTAAGCCTAACAGTAACCCTGGGAAGGTAAATCAGCCTGGTGTTAGGCTTCTTGCCAAGGAAAAAGCCGTGAAAGCAGCCATGTTGTGGCACTTTTGCACTCCCTTTTGGATGCCTTTCACAGCTGCAATGTGCCTGGAACTCAGGGCTTCCTGATTTTAAAAATCCTAGCCCTAGGCCGAACCCCAACCCTAAGACGAGAAAGGCAAATCAGCCAGGAATTAGGCATGTCCCCAAGGAAAAAGCTGTGGAGGCAGGCATGTTGTGGTACTTTTGCGCTCTTCTTGGCTAGTCCTTCGCAGCTGCTGTGTTCTTGGAACTCAGGGCTTTCTGGTTAATAGAGCCCTTACCCTAGGCGTAACTCAAACCTTAACCCTAGGAAGGAAAATCAGCCTATGGTTCGGGATGGTCTCATGGAAATATCAGTGGTGGCAGCCAAGTTGCGTCACTTTTGCGCTCCCCTTGGGATGCCTTTCGCAGCTGCAGTGTGCCTGGAGCCCAGGGCTTCCTGGTTTTAAAAGTCCTAGGCCTAAGCCTAACAGTAACCCTAGGAAGGTAAATCAGCCGGGTATTAGGGTTCTTCCTAAGGGAAAAGCCGTGAAAGCAGCCATGTTGTGGCACTTCTGCACTCCCTTTGGGATGCCTTTGGCAGATGAAGTAAGCCTGGAACTCAGGGCTTCCTGGTTAAAGAAATCCAAGCCCTAGGCTGAAGCCTAACCCTAACCCTAGGCAGATAAATCAGCCTAGGTATAGGGATGGTGCCAAGGAAAAAGCTGTGAAAGCTGCCATGTTGTTGCACTTTTGTACTCCCCTTGGGATGCCTTGAACAGCTGCAGTGTGCCTGGAGCTAAGGGCTTCCTAGTTTTAAAAATCCTAGCCCTAGGCCTAAGCCTAACAGTAACCCTGGGAAGGTAAATCAGCCTGGTGTTAGGCTTCTTGCCAAGGAAAAAGCCGTGAAAGCAGCCATGTTGTGGCACTTTTGCACTCCCTTTTGGATGCCTTTCACAGCTGCAATGTGCCTGGAACTCAGGGCTTCCTGATTTTAAAAATCCTAGCCCTAGGCCGAACCCCAACCCTAAGACGAGAAAGGCAAATCAGCCAGGAATTAGGCATGTCCCCAAGGAAAAAGCTGTGGAGGCAGGCATGTTGTGGTACTTTTGCGCTCTTCTTGGCTAGTCCTTCGCAGCTGCTGTGTTCTTGGAACTCAGGGCTTTCTGGTTAATAGAGCCCTTACCCTAGGCGTAACTCAAACCTTAACCCTAGGAAGGAAAATCAGCCTATGGTTCGGGATGGTCTCATGGAAATATCAGTGGTGGCAGCCAAGTTGCGTCACTTTTGCGCTCCCCTTCGGATGCCTTTCGCAGCTGCAGTGTGCCTGGAGCCCAGGGCTTCCTGGTTTTAAAAGTCCTAGGCCTAAGCCTAACAGTAACCCTAGGAAGGTAAATCAGCCGGGTATTAGGGTTCTTCCTAAGGGAAAAGCCGTGAAAGCAGCCATGTTGTGGCACTTCTGCACTCCCTTTGGGATGCCTTTGGCAGATGAAGTAAGCCTGGAACTCAGGGCTTCCTGGTTAAAGAAATCCAAGCCCTAGGCTGAAGCCTAACCCTAACCCTAGGCAGATAAATCAGCCTAGGTATAGGGATGGTGCCAAGGAAAAAGCTGTGAAAGCTGCCATGTTGTAGCACTTTTGTACTCCCCTTGGGATGCCTTGAACAGCTGCAGTGTGCCTGGAGCCAAGGGCTTCCTAGTTTTAAAAATCCTAGCCCTAGGCCTAAGCCTAACAGTAACCCTGGGAAGGTAAATCAGCCTGGTGTTAGGCTTCTTGCCAAGGAAAAAGCCGTGAAAGCAGCCATGTTGTGGCACTTTTGCACTCCCTTTTGGATGCCTTTCACAGCTGCAGTGTGCCTGGAACTCAGGGCTTTCTGATTTTAAAAATCCTAGCCCTAGGCCGAACCCCAACCCTAAGACGAGAAAGGCAAATCAGCCAGGAATTAGGCATGTCCCCAAGGAAAAAGCTGTGGAGGCAGGCATGTTGTGGTACTTTTGCGCTCTTCTTGGCTAGTCCTTCGCAGCTGCTGTGTTCTTGGAACTCAGGGCTTTCTGGTTAATAGAGCCCTTACCCTAGGCGTAACTCAAACCTTAACTCTAGGAAGGAAAATCAGCCTATGGTTCGGGATGGTCTCATGGAAATATCAGTGGTGGCAGCCAAGTTGCGTCACTTTTGCGCTCCCCTTGGGATGCCTTTCGCAGCTGCAGTGTGCCTGGAGCCCAGGGCTTCCTGGTTTTAAAAGTCTCCTAGACCTAAGCCTAACAGTAACCCTAGGAAGGTAAATCAGCCGGGTATTAGGGTTCTTCCTAAGGGAAAAGCCGTGAAAGCAGCCATGTTGTGGCACTTCTGCACTCCCTTTGGGATGCCTTTGGCAGATGAAGTAAGCCTGGAACTCAGGGCTTCCTGGTTAAAGAAATCCAAGCCCTAGGCTGAAGCCTAACCCTAATCCTAGGCAGATAAATCAGCCTAGGTATAGGGATGGTGCCAAGGAAAAAGCTGTGAAAGCTGCCATGTTGTAGCACTTTTGTACTCCCCTTGGGATGCCTTGAACAGCTGCAGTGTGCCTGGAGCCCAGGGCTTCCTAGTTTTAAAAATCCTAGCCCTAGGCCTAAGCCTAACAGTAACCCTGGGAAGGTAAATCAGCCTGGTGTTAGGCTTCTTGCCAAGGAAAAAGCCGTGAAAGCAGCCATGTTGTGGCACATTTGCACTCCCTTTTGGATGCCTTTCACAGCTGCAGTGTGCCTGGAACTCAGGGCTTCCTGATTTTAAAAATCCTAGCCCTAGGCCGAACCCCAACCCTAAGACGAGAAAGGCAAATCAGCCAGGAATTAGGCATGTCCCCAAGGAAAAAGCTGTGGAGGCAGGCATGTTGTGGTACTTTTGCGCTCTTCTTGGCTAGTCCTTCGCAGCTGCTGTGTTCTTGGAACTCAGGGCTTTCTGGTTAATAGAGCCCTTACCCTAGGCGTAACTCAAACCTTAACCCTAGGAAGGAAAATCAGCCTATGGTTCGGGATGGTCTCATGGAAATATCAGTGGTGGCAGCCAAGTTGCGTCACTTTTGCGCTCCCCTTGGGATGCCTTTCGCAGCTGCAGTGTGCCTGGAGCCCAGGGCTTCCTGGTTTTAAAAGTCCTAGGCCTAAGCCTAACAGTAACCCTAGGAAGGTAAATCAGCCGGGTATTAGGGTTCTTCCTAAGGGAAAAGCCGTGAAAGCAGCCATGTTGTGGCACTTCTGCACTCCCTTTGGGATGCCTTTGGCAGATGAAGTAAGCCTGGAACTCAGGGCTTCCTGGTTAAAGAAATCCAAGCCCTAGGCTGAACTCTAACCCTAACCCTAGGCAGATAAATCAGCCTAGGTATAGGGATGGTGCCAAGGAAAAAGCTGTGAAAGCTGCCATGTTGTTGCACTTTTGTACTCCCCTTGGGATGCCTTGAACAGCTGCAGTGTGCCTGGAGCCCAGGGCTTCCTAGTTTTAAAAATCCTAGCCCTAGGCCTAAGCCTAACAGTAACCCTGGGAAGGTAAATCAGCCTGGTGTTAGGCTTCTTGCCAAGGAAAAAGCCGTGAAAGCAGCCATGTTGTGGCACTTTTGCACTCCCTTTTGGATGCCTTTCACAGCTCCAGTGTGCCTGGAACTCAGGGCTTCCTGATTTTAAAAATCCTAGCCCTAGGCCGAACCCCAACCGTAAGACGAGAAAGGCAAATCAGCCAGGAATTAGGCATGTCCCCAAGGAAAAGCTGTGGAGGCAGGCATGTTGTGGTACTTTTGCGCTCTTCTTGGCTAGTCCTTCGCAGCTGCTGTGTTCTTGGAACTCAGGGCTTTCTGGTTAATAGAGCCCTTACCCTAGGCGTAACTCAAACCTTAACCCTAGGAAGGAAAATCAGCCTATGGTTCGGGATGGTCTCATGGAAATATCAGTGGTGGCAGCCAAGTTGCGTCACTTTTGCGCTCCCCTTCGGATGCCTTTCGCAGCTGCAGTGTGCCTGGAGCCCAGGGCTTCCTGGTTTTAAAAGTCCTAGGCCTAAGCCTAACAGTAACCCTAGGAAGGTAAATCAGCCGGGTATTAGGGTTCTTCCTAAGGGAAAAGCCGTGAAAGCAGCCATGTTGTGGCACTTCTGCACTCCCTTTGGGATGCCTTTGGCAGATGAAGTAAGCCTGGAACTCAGGGCTTCCTGGTTAAAGAAATCCAAGCCCTAGGCTGAAGCCTAACCCTAACCCTAGGCAGATAAATCAGCCTAGGTATAGGGATGGTGCCAAGGAAAAAGCTGTGAAAGCTGCCATGTTGTAGCACTTTTGTACTCCCCTTGGGATGCCTTGAACAGCTGCAGTGTGCCTGGAGCCCAGGGCTTCCTAGTTTTAAAAATCCTAGCCCTAGGCCTAAGCCTAACAGTAACCCTGGGAAGGTAAATCAGCCTGGTGTTAGGCTTCTTGCCAAGGAAAAAGCCGTGAAAGCAGCCATGTTGTGGCACTTTTGCACTCCCTTTTGGATGCCTTTCACAGCTGCAGTGTGCCTGGAACTCAGGGCTTCCTGATTTTAAAAATCCTAGCCCTAGGCCGAACCCCAACCCTAAGACGAGAAAGGCAAATCAGCCAGGAATTAGGCATGTCCCCAAGGAAAAGCTGTGGAGGCAGGCATGTTGTGGTACTTTTGCGCTCTTCTTGGCTAGTCCTTCGCAGCTGCTGTGTTCTTGGAACTCAGGGCTTTCTGGTTAATAGAGCCCTTACCCTAGGCGTAACTCAAACCTTAACCCTAGGAAGGAAAATCAACCTATGGTTCGGGATGGTCTCATGGAAATATCAGTGGTGGCAGCCAAGTTGCGTCACTTTTGCGCTCCCCTTGGGATGCCTTTCGCAGCTGCAGTGTGCCTGGAGCCCAGGGCTTCCTGGTTTTAAAAGTCCTAGGCCTAAGCCTAACAGTAACCCTAGGAAGGTAAATCAGCCGGGTATTAGGGTTCTTCCTAAGGGAAAAGCCGTGAAAGCAGCCATGTTGTGGCACTTCTGCACTCCCTTTGGGATGCCTTTGGCAGATGAAGTAAGCCTGGAACTCAGGGCTTCCTGGTTAAAGAAATCCAAGCCCTAGGCTGAAGCCTAACCCTAACCCTAGGCAGATAAATCAGCCTAGGTATAGGGATGGTGCCAAGGAAAAAGCTGTGAAAGCTGCCATGTTGTAGCACTTTTGTACTCCCCTTGGGATGCCTTGAACAGCTGCAGTGTGCCTGGAGCTAAGGGCTTCCTAGTTTTAAAAATCCTAGCCCTAGGCCTAAGCCTAACAGTAACCCTGGGAAGGTAAATCAGCCTGGTGTTAGGCTTCTTGCCAAGGAAAAAGCCGTGAAAGCAGCCATGTTGTGGCACTTTTGCACTCCCTTTTGGATGCCTTTCACAGCTGCAGTGTGCCTGGAACTCAGGGCTTCCTGATTTTAAAAATCCTAGCCCTAGGCCGAACCCCAACCCTAAGACGAGAAAGGCAAATCAGCCAGGAATTAGGCATGTCCCCAAGGAAAAGCTGTGGAGGCAGGCATGTTGTGGTACTTTTGCGCTCTTCTTGGCTAGTCGTTCGCAGCTGCTGTGTTCTTGGAACTCAGGGCTTTCTGGTTAATAGAGCCCTTACCCTAGGCGTAACTCAAACCTTAAGCCTAGGAAGGAAAATCAACCTATGGTTCGGGATGGTCTCATGGAAATATCAGTGGTGGCAGCCAAGTTGCGTCACTTTTGCGCTCCCCTTGGGATGCCTTTCGCAGCTGCAGTGTGCCTGGAGCCCAGGGCTTCCTGGTTTTAAAAGTCCTAGGCCTAAGCCTAACAGTAACCCTAGGAAGGTAAATCAGCCGGGTATTAGGGTTCTTCCTAAGGGAAAAGCCGTGAAAGCAGCCATGTTGTGGCACTTCTGCACTCCCTTTGGGATGCCTTTGGCAGATGAAGTAAGCCTGGAACTCAGGGCTTCCTGGTTAAAGAAATCCAAGCCCTAGGCTGAAGCCTAACCCTAACCCTAGGCAGATAAATCAGCCTAGGTATAGGGATGGTGCCAAGGAAAAAGCTGTGAAAGCTGCCATGTTGTAGCACTTTTGTACTCCCCTTGGGATGCCTTGAACAGCTGCAGTGTGCCTGGAGCCCAGGGCTTCCTAGTTTTAAAAATCCTAGCCCTAGGCCTAAGCCTAACAGTAACCCTGGGAAGGTAAATCAGCCTGGTGTTAGGCTTCTTGCCAAGGAAAAAGCCGTGAAAGCAGCCATGTTGTGGCACTTTTGCACTCCCTTTGGGATGCCTTTCACAGCTGCAGTGTGCCTGGAACTCAGGGCTTCCTGATTTTAAAAATCCTAGCCCTAGGCCGAACCCCAACCCTAAGACGAGAAAGGCAAATCAGCCAGGAATTAGGCATGTCCCCAAGGAAAAAGCTGTGGAGGCAGGCATGTTGTGGTACTTTTGCGCTCTTCTTGGGTAGTCCTTCGCAGCTGCTGTGTTCTTGGAACTCAGGGCTTTCTGGTTAATAGAGCCCTTACCCTAGGCGTAACTCAAACCTTAACCCTAGGAAGGAAAATCAGCCTATGGTTCGGGATGGTCTCATGGAAATATCAGTGGTGGCAGCCAAGTTGCGTCACTTTTGCGCTCCCCTTGGGATGCCTTTCGCAGCTGCAGTGTGCCTGGAGCCCAGGGCTTCCTTGTTTTAAAAGTCCTAGGCCTAAGCCTAACAGTAACCCTAGGAAGGTAAATCAGCCGGGTATTAGGGTTCTTCCTAAGGGAAAAGCCGTGAAAGCAGCCATGTTGTGGCACTTCTGCACTCCCTTTGGGATGCCTTTGGCAGATGAAGGAAGCCTGGAACTCAGGGCTTCCTGGTTAAAGAAATCCAAGCCCTAGGCTGAAGCCTAACCCTAACCCTAGGCAGATAAATCAGCCTAGGTATAGGGATGGTGCCAAGGAAAAAGCTGTGAAAGCTGCCATGTTGTTGCACTTTTGTACTCCCCTTGGGATGCCTTGAACAGCTGCAGTGTGCCTGGAGCCCAGGGCTTCCTAGTTTTAAAAATCCTAGCCCTAGGCCTAAGCCTAACAGTAACCCTGGGAAGGTAAATCAGCCTGGTGTTAGGCTTCTTGCCAAGGAAAAAGCCGTGAAAGCAGCCATGTTGTGGCACTTTTGCACTCCCTTTTGGATGCCTTTCACAGCTGCAGTGTGCCTGGAACTCAGGGCTTCCTGATTTTAAAAATCCTAGCCCTAGGCCGAACCCCAACCCTAAGACGAGAAAGGCAAATCAGCCAGGAATTAGGCATGTCCCCAAGGAAAAGATGTGGAGGCAGGCATGTTGTGCTACTTTTGCGCTCTTCTTGGCTAGTCCTTCGCAGCTGCTGTGTTCTTGGAACTCAGGGCTTTCTGGTTAATAGAGCCCTTACCCTAGGCGTAACTCAAACCTTAACCCTAGGAAGGAAAATCAACCTATGGTTCGGGATGGTCTCATGGAAATATCAGTGGTGGCAGCCAAGTTGCATCACTTTTGCGCTCCCCTTGGGATGCCTTTAGCAGCTGCAGTGTGCCTGGAGCCCAGGGCTTCCTGGTTTTAAAAGTCCTAGGCCTAAGCCTAACAGTAACCCTAGGAAGGTAAATCAGCCGGGTATTAGGGTTCTTCGTAAGGGAAAAGCCGTGAAAGCAGCCATGTTGTGGCACTTCTGCACTCCCTTTGGGATGCCTTTGGCAGATGAAGTAAGCCTGGAACTCAGGGCTTCCTGGTTAAAGAAATCCAAGCCCTAGGCTGAAGCCTAACCCTAACCCTAGGCAGATAAATCAGCCTAGGTATAGGGATGGTGCCAAGGAAAAAGCTGTGAAAGCTGCCATGTTGTAGCACTTTTGTACTCCCCTTGGGATGCCTTGAACAGCTGCAGTGTGCCTGGAGCCCAGGGCTTCCTAGTTTTAAAAATCCTAGCCCTAGGCCTAAGCCTAACAGTAACCCTGGGAAGGTAAATCAGCCTGGTGTTAGGCTTCTTGCCAAGGAAAAAGCCGTGAAAGCAGCCATGTTGTGGCACTTTTGCACTCCCTTTTGGATGCCTTTCACAGCTGCAGTGTGCCTGGAACTCAGGGCTTCCTGATTTTAAAAATCCTAGCCCTAGGCCGAACCCCAACCCTAAGACGAGAAAGGCAAATCAGCCAGGAATTAGGCATGTCCCCAAGGAAAAAGCTGTGGAGGCAGGCATGTTGTGCTACTTTTGCGCTCTTCTTGGCTAGTCCTTCGCAGCTGCTGTGTTCTTGGAACTCAGGGCTTTCTGGTTAATAGACCCTTACCCTAGGCGTAACTCAAACCTTAACCCTAGGAAGGAAAATCAGCCTATGGTTCGGGATGGTCTCATGGAAATATCAGTGGTGGCAGCCAAGTTGCGTCACTTTTGCGCTCCCCTTGGGATGCCTTTCGCAGCTGCAGTGTGCCTGGAGCCCAGGGCTTCCTGGTTTTAAAAGTCCTAGGCCTAAGCCTAACAGTAACCCTAGGAAGGTAAATCAGCCGGGTATTAGGGTTCTTCCTAAGGGAAAAGCCGTGAAAGCAGCCATGTTGTGGCACTTCTGCACTCCCTTTGGGATGCCTTTGGCAGATGAAGTAAGCCTGGAACTCAGGGCTTCCTGGTCAAAGAAATCCAAGCCCTGGGATGAACCCTAACCCTAACCCTAGGCAGATAAATCAGCCTAGGTATAGGGATGGTGCCAAGGAAAAAGCTGTGAAAGCTGCCATGTTGTTGCACTTTTGTACTCCCCTTGGGATGCCTTGAACAGCTGCAGTGTGCCTGGAGCCAAGGGCTTCCTAGTTTTAAAAATCCTAGCCCTAGGCCTAAGCCTAACAGTAACCCTGGGAAGGTAAATCAGCCTGGTGTTAGGCTTCTTGCCAAGGAAAAAGCCGTGAAAGCAGCCATGTTGTGGCACTTTTGCACTCCCTTTTGGATGCCTTTCACAGCTGCAGTGTGCCTGGAACTCAGGGCTTCCTGATTTTAAAAATCCTAGCCCTAGGCCGAACCCCAACCCTAAGACGAGAAAGGCAAATCAGCCAGGAATTAGGCATGTCCCCAAGGAAAAAGCTGTGGAGGCAGGCATGTTGTGGTACTTTTGCGCTCTTCTTGGCTAGTCCTTCGCAGCTGCTGTGTTCTTGGAACTCAGGGCTTTCTGGTTAATAGAGCCCTTACCCTAGGCGTAACTCAAACCTTAACCCTAGGAAGGAAAATCAGGCTATGGTTTGGGATGCTCTCATGGAAATATCAGTGGTGGCAGCCAAGTTGCGTCACTTTTGCGCTCCCCTTGGGATGCCTTTCGCAGCTGCAGTGTGCCTGGAGCCCAGGGCTTCCTGGTTTTAAAAGTCCTAGGCCTAAGCCTAACAGTAACCCTAGGAAGGTAAATCAGCCGGGTATTAGGGTTCTTCCTAAGGGAAAAGCCGTGAAAGCAGCCATGTTGTGGCACTTCTGCACTCCCTTTGGGATGCCTTTGGCAGATGAAGTAAGCCTGGAACTCAGGGCTTCCTGGTTAAAGAAATCCAAGCCCTAGGCTGAACCCTAACCCTAACCCTAGGCAGATAAATCAGCCTAGGTATAGGGATGGTGCCAAGGAAAAAGCTGTGAAAGCTGGCATGTTGTAGCACTTTTGTACTTCCCTTGGGATGCCTTGAACAGCTGCAGTGTGCCTGGAGCCCAGGGCTTCCTAGTTTTAAAAATCCTAGCCCTAGGCCTAAGCCTAACAGTAACCCTGGGAAGGTAAATCAGCCTGGTGTTAGGCTTCTTGCCAAGGAAAAAGCCGTGAAAGCAGCCATGTTGTGGCACTTTTGCACTCCCTTTTGGATGCCTTTCACAGCTGCAGTGTGCCTGGAACTCAGGGCTTCCTGATTTTAAAAATCCTAGCCCTAGGCCGAACCCCAACCCTAAGACGAGAAAGGCAAATCAGCCAGGAATTAGGCATGTCCCCAAGGAAAAGCTGTGGAGGCAGGCATGTTGTGGTACTTTTGCGCTCTTCTTGGCTAGTCCTTCGCAGCTGCTGTGTTCTTGGAACTCAGGGCTTTCTGGTTAATAGAGCCCTTACCCTAGGCGTAACTCAAACCTTAACCCTAGGAAGGAAAATCAACCTATGGTTCGGGATGGTCTCATGGAAATATCAGTGGTGGCAGCCAAGTTGCGTCACTTTTGCGCTCCCCTTGGGATGCCTTTCGCAGCTGCAGTGTGCCTGGAGCCCAGGGCTTCCTGGTTTTAAAAGTCCTAGGCCTAAGCCTAACAGTAACCCTAGGAAGGTAAATCAGCCGGGTATTAGGGTTCTTCCTAAGGGAAAAGCCGTGAAAGCCGCCATGTTGTGGCACTTCTGCACTCCCTTTGGGATGCCTTTGGCAGATGAAGTAAGCCTGGAACTCAGGGCTTCCTGGTTAAAGAAATCCAAGCCCTAGGCTGAAGCCTAACCCTAACCCTAGGCAGATAAATCAGCCTAGGTATAGGGATGGTGCCAAGGAAAAAGCTGTGAAAGCTGCCATGTTGTTGCACTTTTGTACTTCCCTTGGGATGCCTTGAACAGCTGCAGTGTGCCTGGAGCCCAGGGCTTCCTAGTTTTAAAAATCCTAGCCCTAGGCCTAAGCCTAACAGTAACCCTGGGAAGGTAAATCAGCCTGGTGTTAGGCTTCTTGCCAAGGAAAAAGCCGTGAAAGCAGCCATGTTGTGGCACTTTTGCACTCCCTTTTGGATGCCTTTCACAGCTGCAGTGTGCCTGGAACTCAGGGCTTCCTGATTTTAAAAATCCTAGCCCTAGGCCGAACCCCAACCCTAAGACGAGAAAGGCAAATCAGCCAGGAATTAGGCATGTCCCCAAGGAAAAGCTGTGGAGGCAGGCATGTTGTGGTACTTTTGCGCTCTTCTTGGCTAGTCCTTCGCAGCTGCTGTGTTCTTGGAACTCAGGGCTTTCTGGTTAATAGAGCCCTTACCCTAGGCGTAACTCAAACCTTAACCCTAGGAAGGAAAATCAACCTATGGTTCGGGATGGTCTCATGGAAATATCAGAGGTGGCAGCCAAGTTGCGTCACTTTTGCGCTCCCCTTGGGATGCCTTTCGCAGCTGCAGTGTGCCTGGAGCCCAGGGCTTCCTGGTTTTAAAAGTCCTAGGCCTAAGCCTAACAGTAACCCTAGGAAGGTAAATCAGCCGGGTATTAGGGTTCTTCCTAAGGGAAAAGCCGTGAAAGCAGCCATGTTGTGGCACTTCTGCACTCCCTTTGGGATGCCTTTGGCAGATGAAGTAAGCCTGGAACTCAGGGCTTCCTGGTTGAAGAAATCCAAGCCCTAGGCTGAAGCCTAACCCTAACCCTAGGCAGATAAATCAGCCTAGGTATATGGATGGTGCCAAGGAAAAAGCTGTGAAAGCTGCCATGTTGTAGCACTTTTGTACTCCCCTTGGGATGCCTTGAACAGCTGCAGTGTGCCTGGAGCCCAGGGTTTCCTAGTTTTAAAAATCCTAGCCCTAGGCCTAAGCCTAACAGTAACCCTGGGAAGGTAAATCAGCCTGGTGTTAGGCTTCTTGCCAAGGAAAAAGCCGTGAAAGCAGCCATGTTGTGGCACTTTTGCACTCCCTTTTGGATGCCTTTCACAGCTGCAGTGTGCCTGGAACTCAGGGCTTCCTGATTTTAAAAATCCTAGCCCTAGGCCGAACCCCAACCCTAAGACGAGAAAGGCAAATCAGCCAGGAATTAGGCATGTCCCCAAGGAAAAGCTGTGGAGGCAGGCATGTTGTGGTACTTTTGCGCTCTTCTTGGCTAGTCCTTCGCAGCTGCTGTGTTCTTGGAACTCAGGGCTTTCTGGTTAATAGAGCCCTTACCCTAGGCGTAACTCAAACCTTAACCCTAGGAAGGAAAATCAACCTATGGTTCGGGATGGTCTCATGGAAATATCAGTGGTGGCAGCCAAGTTGCGTCACTTTTGCGCTCCCCTTGGGATGCCTTTCGCAGCTGCAGTGTGCCTGGAGCCCAGGGCTTCCTGGTTTTAAAAGTCCTAGGCCTAAGCCTAACAGTAACCCTAGGAAGGTAAATCAGCCGGGTATTAGGGTTCTTCCTAAGGGAAAAGCCGTGAAAGCAGCCATGTTGTGGCACTTCTGCACTCCCTTTGGGATGCCTTTGGCAGATGAAGTAAGCCTGGAACTCAGGGCTTCCTGGTTAAAAAACTCCAAGCCCTAGGCTGAACCCTAACCCTAACCCTAGGCAGATAAATCAGCCTAGGTATAGGGATGGTGCCAAGGAAAAAGCTGTGAAAGCTGCCATGTTGTAGCACTTTTGTACTCCCCTTGGGATGCCTTGAACAGCTGCAGTGTGCCTGGAGCCCAGGGCTTCCTAGTTTTAAAAATCCTAGCCCTAGGCCTAAGCCTAACAGTAACCCTGGGAAGGTAAATCAGCCTGGTGTTAGGCTTCTTGCCAAGGAAAAAGCCGTGAAAGCAGCCATGTTGTGGCACTTTTGCACTCCCTTTTGGATGCCTTTCACAGCTGCAGTGTGCCTGGAACTCAGGGCTTCCTGATTTTAAAAATCCTAGCCCTAGGCCGAACCCCAACCCTAAGACGAGAAAGGCAAATCAGCCAGGAATTAGGCATGTCCCCAAGGAAAAAGCTGTGGAGGCAGGCATGTTGTGCTACTTTTGCGCTCTTCTTGGCTAGTCCTTCGCAGCTGCTGTGTTCTTGGAACTCAGGGCTTTCTGGTTAATAGAGCCCTTACCCTAGGCGTAACTCAAACCTTAACCCTAGGAAGGAAAATCAGCCTATGGTTCGGGATGGTCTCATGGAAATATCAGTGGTGGCAGCCAAGTTGCGTCACTTTTGCGCTCCCCTTGGGATGCCTTTCGCAGCTGCAGTGTGCCTGGAGCCCAGGGCTTCCTGGTTTTAAAAGTCCTAGGCCTAAGCCTAACAGTAACCCTAGGAAGGTAAATCAGCCGGGTATTAGGGTTCTTCCTAAGGGAAAAGCCGTGAAAGCAGCCATGTTGTGGCACTTCTGCACTCCCTTTGGGATGCCTTTGGCAGATGAAGTAAGCCTGGAACTCAGGGCTTCCTGGTTAAAGAAATCCAAGCCCTAGGCTGAACCCTAACCCTAACCCTAGGCAGATAAATCAGCCTAGATATAGGGATGGTGCCAAGGAAAAAGCTGTGAAAGCTGCCATGTTGTAGCACTTTTGTACTCCCCTTGGGATGCCTTGAACAGCTGCAGTGTGCCTGGAGCCCAGGGCTTCCTAGTTTTAAAAATCCTAGCCCTAGGCCTAAGCCTAACAGTAACCCTGGGAAGGTAAATCAGCCTGGTGTTAGGCTTCTTGCCAAGGAAAAAGCCGTGAAAGCAGCCATGTTGTGGCACTTTTGCACTCCCTTTTGGATGCCTTTCACAGCTGCAGTGTGCCTGGAACTCAGGGCTTCCTGATTTTAAAAATCCTAGCCCTAGGCCGAACCCCAACCCTAAGACGAGAAAGGCAAATCAGCCAGGAATTAGGCATGTCCCCAAGGAAAAGCTGTGGAGGCAGGCATGTTGTGGTACTTTTGCGCTCTTCTTGGCTAGTCCTTCGCAGCTGCTGTGTTCTTGGAACTCAGGGCTTTCTGGTTAATAGAGCCCTTACCCTAGGCGTAACTCAAACCTTAACCCTAGGAAGGAAAATCAGCCTATGGTTCGGGATGGTCTCATGGAAATATCAGTGGTGGCAGCCAAGTTGCGTCACTTTTGCGCTCCCCTTGGGATGCCTTTCGCAGCTGCAGTGTGCCTGGAGCCCAGGGCTTCCTGGTTTTAAAAGTCCTAGGCCTAAGCCTAACAGTAACCCTAGGAAGGTAAATCAGCCGGGTATTAGGGTTCTTCCTAAGGGAAAAGCCGTGAAAGCAGCCATGTTGTGGCACTTCTGCACTCCCTTTGGGATGCCTTTGGCAGATGAAGTAAGCCTGGAACTCAGGGCTTCCTGGTTAAAGAAATCCAAGCCCTAGGCTGAAGCCTAACCCTAACCCTAGGCAGATAAATCAGCCTAGGTATAGGGATGGTGCCAAGGAAAAAGCTGTGAAAGCTGCCATGTTGTTGCACTTTTGTACTTCCCTTGGGATGCCTTGAACAGCTGCAGTGTGCCTGGAGCCCAGGGCTTCCTAGTTTTAAAAATCCTAGCCGTAGGCCTAAGCCTAACAGTAACCCTGGGAAGGTAAATCAGCCTGGTGTTAGGCTTCTTGCCAAGGAAAAAGCCGTGAAAGCAGCCATGTTGTGGCACTTTTGCACTCCCTTTTGGATGCCTTTCACAGCTGCAGTGTGCCTGGAACTCAGGGCTTCCTGATTTTAAAAATCCTATCCCTAGGCCGAACCCCAACCCTAAGACGAGAAAGGCAAATCAGCGAGGAATTAGGCATGTCCCCAAGGAAAAAGCTGTGGAGGCAGGCATGTTGTGGTACTTTTGCGCTCTTCTTGGCTAGTCCTTCGCAGCTGCTGTGTTCTTGGAACTCAGGGCTTTCTGGTTAATAGAGCCCTTACCCTAGGCGTAACTCAAACCTTAACCCTAGGAACGAAAATCAACCTATGGTTCGGGATGGTCTCATGGAAATATCAGTGGTGGCAGCCAAGTTGCGTCACTTTTGCGCTCCCCTTGGGATGCCTTTCGCAGCTGCAGTGTGCCTGGAGCCCAGGGCTTCCTGGTTTTAAAAGTCCTAGGCCTAAGCCTAACAGTAACCCTAGGAAGGTAAATCAGCCGGGTATTAGGGTTCTTCCTAAGGGAAAAGCCGTGAAAGCAGCCATGTTGTGGCACTTCTGCACTCCCTTTGGGATGCCTTTGGCAGATGAAGTAAGCCTGGAACTCAGGGCTTCCTGGTTAAAGAAATCCAAGCCCTAGGCTGAAGCCTAACCCTAACCCTAGGCAGATAAATCAGCCTAGGTATAGGGATGGTGCCAAGGAAAAAGCTGTGAAAGCTGGCATGTTGTAGCACTTTTGTACTTCCCTTGGGATGCCTTGAACAGCTGCAGTGTGCCTGGAGCCCAGGGCTTCCTAGTTTTAAAAATCCTAGCCCTAGGCCTAAGCCTAACAGTAACCCTGGGAAGGTAAATCAGCCTGGTGTTAGGCTTCTTGCCAAGGAAAAAGCCGTGAAAGCAGCCATGTTGTGGCACTTTTGCACTCCCTTTTGGATGCCTTTCACAGCTGCAGTGTGCCTGGAACTCAGGGCTTCCTGATTTTAAAAATCCTAGCCCTAGGCCGAACCCCAACCCTAAGACGAGAAAGGCAAATCAGCCAGGAATTAGGCATGTCCCCAAGGAAAAGCTGTGGAGGCAGGCATGTTGTGGTACTTTTGCGCTCTTCTTGGCTAGTCCTTCGCAGCTGCTGTGTTCTTGGAACTCAGGGCTTTCTGGTTAATAGAGCCCTTACCCTAGGCGTAACTCAAACCTTAACCCTAGGAAGGAAAATCAGCCTATGGTTCGGGATGGTCTCAT
Organism: Ammospiza caudacuta; assembly: GCF_027887145.1. NCBI lineage: Eukaryota > Metazoa > Chordata > Aves > Passeriformes > Passerellidae > Ammospiza > Ammospiza caudacuta. The sequence continues at coordinate 99,446 of NC_080618.1, forward strand.
GGAAATATCAGTGGTGGCAGCCAAGTTGCGTCACTTTTGCGCTCCCCTTGGGATGCCTTTCGCAGCTGCAGTGTGCCTGGAGCCCAGGGCTTCCTGGTTTTAAAAGTCCTAGGCCTAAGCCTAACAGTAACCCTAGGAAGGTAAATCAGCCGGGTATTAGGGTTCTTCCTAAGGGAAAAGCCGTGAAAGCAGCCATGTTGTGGCACTTCTGCACTCCCTTTGGGATGCCTTTGGCAGATGAAGTAAGCCTGGAACTCAGGGCTTCCTGGTTAAAAAACTCCAAGCCCTAGGCTGAACCCTAACCCTAACCCTAGGCAGATAAATCAGCCTAGGTATAGGGATGGTGCCAAGGAAAAAGCTGTGAAAGCTGCCATGTTGTTGCACTTTTGTACTTCCCTTGGGATGCCTTGAACAGCTGCAGTGTGCCTGGAGCCCAGGGCTTCCTAGTTTTAAAAATCCTAGCCCTAGGCCTAAGCCTAACAGTAACCCTGGGAAGGTAAATCAGCCTGGTGTTAGGCTTCTTGCCAAGGAAAAAGCCGTGAAAGCAGCCATGTTGTGGCACTTTTGCACTCCCTTTTGGATGCCTTTCACAGCTGCAGTGTGCCTGGAACTCAGGGCTTCCTGATTTTAAAAATCCTAGCCCTAGGCCGAACCCCAACCCTAAGACGAGAAAGGCAAATCAGCCAGGAATTAGGCATGTCCCCAAGGAAAAGCTGTGGAGGCAGGCATGTTGTGGTACTTTTGCGCTCTTCTTGGCTAGTCCTTCGCAGCTGCTGTGTTCTTGGAACTCAGGGCTTTCTGGTTAATAGAGCCCTTACCCTAGGCGTAACTCAAACCTTAACCCTAGGAAGGAAAATCAGGCTATGGTTTGGGATGGTCTCATGGAAATATCAGTGGTGGCAGCCAAGTTGCGTCACTTTTGCGCTCCCCTTGGGATGCCTTTCGCAGCTGCAGTGTGCCTGGAGCCCAGGGCTTCCTGGTTTTAAAAGTCCTAGGCCTAAGCCTAACAGTAACCCTAGGAAGGTAAATCAGCCGGGTATTAGGGTTCTTCCTAAGGGAAAAGCCGTGAAAGCAGCCATGTTGTGGCACTTCTGCACTCCCTTTGGGATGCCTTTGGCAGATGAAGTAAGCCTGGAACTCAGGGCTTCCTGGTTAAAGAAATCCAAGCCCTAGGCTGAAGCCTAACCCTAACCCTAGGCAGATAAATCAGCCTAGGTATAGGGATGGTGCCAAGGAAAAAGCTGTGAAAGCTGCCATGTTGTTGCACTTTTGTACTTCCCTTGGGATGCCTTGAACAGCTGCAGTGTGCCTGGAGCCCAGGGCTTCCTAGTTTTAAAAATCCTAGCCCTAGGCCTAAGCCTAACAGTAACCCTGGGAAGGTAAATCAGCCTGGTGTTAGGCTTCTTGCCAAGGAAAAAGCCGTGAAAGCAGCCATGTTGTGGCACTTTTGCACTCCCTTTTGGATGCCTTTCACAGCTGCAGTGTGCCTGGAACTCAGGGCTTCCTGATTTTAAAAATCCTAGCCCTAGGCCGAACCCCAACCCTAAGACGAGAAAGGCAAATCAGCCAGGAATTAGGCATGTCCCCAAGGAAAAGCTGTGGAGGCAGGCATGTTGTGGTACTTTTGCGCTCTTCTTGGCTAGTCCTTCGCAGCTGCTGTGTTCTTGGAACTCAGGGCTTTCTGGTTAATAGAGCCCTTACCCTAGGCGTAACTCAAACCTTAACCCTAGGAAGGAAAATCAGCCTATGGTTCGGGATGGTCTCATGGAAATATCAGTGGTGGCAGCCAAGTTGCGTCACTTTTGCGCTCCCCTTGGGATGCCTTTCGCAGCTGCAGTGTGCCTGGAGCCCAGGGCTTCCTGGTTTTAAAAGTCCTAGGCCTAAGCCTAACAGTAACCCTAGGAAGGTAAATCAGCCGGGTATTAGGGTTCTTCCTAAGGGAAAAGCCGTGAAAGCAGCCATGTTGTGGCACTTCTGCACTCCCTTTGGGATGCCTTTGGCAGATGAAGTAAGCCTGGAACTCAGGGCTTCCTGGTTAAAAAACTCCAAGCCCTAGGCTGAACCCTAACCCTAACCCTAGGCAGATAAATCAGCCTAGGTATAGGGATGGTGCCAAGGAAAAAGCTGTGAAAGCTGCCATGTTGTAGCACTTTTGTACTCCCCTTGGGATGCCTTGAACAGCTGCAGTGTGCCTGGAGCCCAGGGCTTCCTAGTTTTAAAAATCCTAGCCCTAGGCCTAAGCCTAACAGTAACCCTGGGAAGGTAAATCAGCCTGGTGTTAGGCTTCTTGCCAAGGAAAAAGCCGTGAAAGCAGCCATGTTGTGGCACTTTTGCACTCCCTTTTGGATGCCTTTCACAGCTGCAGTGTGCCTGGAACTCAGGGCTTCCTGATTTTAAAAATCCTATCCCTAGGCCAACCCCCAACCCTAAGACGAGAAAGGCAAATCAGCGAGGAATTAGGCATGTCCCCAAGGAAAAGCTGTGGAGGCAGGCATGTTGTGGTACTTTTGCGCTCTTCTTGGCTAGTCCTTCGCAGCTGCTGTGTTCTTGGAACTCAGGGCTTTCTGGTTAATAGAGCCCTTACCCTAGGCGTAACTCAAACCTTAACCCTAGGAACGAAAATCAACCTATGGTTCGGGATGGTCTCATGGAAATATCAGTGGTGGCAGCCAAGTTGCGTCACTTTTGCGCTCCCCTTGGGATGCCTTTCGCAGCTGCAGTGTGCCTGGAGCCCAGGGCTTCCTGGTTTTAAAAGTCCTAGGCCTAAGCCTAACAGTAACCCTAGGAAGGTAAATCAGCCGGGTATTAGGGTTCTTCCTAAGGGAAAAGCCGTGAAAGCAGCCATGTTGTGGCACTTCTGCACTCCCTTTGGGATGCCTTTGGCAGATGAAGTAAGCCTGGAACTCAGGGCTTCCTGGTTAAAAAACTCCAAGCCCTAGGCTGAACCCTAACCCTAACCCTAGGCAGATAAATCAGCCTAGGTATAGGGATGGTGCCAAGGAAAAAGCTGTGAAAGCTGCCATGTTGTTGCACTTTTGTACTTCCCTTGGGATGCCTTGAACAGCTGCAGTGTGCCTGGAGCCCAGGGCTTCCTAGTTTTAAAAATCCTAGCCCTAGGCCTAAGCCTAACAGTAACCCTGGGAAGGTAAATCAGCCTGGTGTTAGGCTTCTTGCCAAGGAAAAAGCCGTGAAAGCAGCCATGTTGTGGCACTTTTGCACTCCCTTTTGGATGCCTTTCACAGCTGCAGTGTGCCTGGAACTCAGGGCTTCCTGATTTTAAAAATCCTATCCCTAGGCCAACCCCCAACCCTAAGACGAGAAAGGCAAATCAGCGAGGAATTAGGCATGTCCCCAAGGAAAAGCTGTGGAGGCAGGCATGTTGTGGTACTTTTGCGCTCTTCTTGGCTAGTCCTTCGCAGCTGCTGTGTTCTTGGAACTCAGGGCTTTCTGGTTAATAGAGCCCTTACCCTAGGCGTAACTCAAACCTTAACCCTAGGAAGGAAAATCAACCTATGGTTCGGGATGGTCTCATGGAAATATCAGTGGTGGCAGCCAAGTTGCGTCACTTTTGCGCTCCCCTTGGGATGCCTTTCGCAGCTGCAGTGTGCCTGGAGCCCAGGGCTTCCTGGTTTTAAAAGTCCTAGGCCTAAGCCTAACAGTAACCCTAGGAAGGTAAATCAGCCGGGTATTAGGGTTCTTCCTAAGGGAAAAGCCGTGAAAGCAGCCATGTTGTGGCACTTCTGCACTCCCTTTGGGATGCCTTTGGCAGATGAAGTAAGCCTGGAACTCAGGGCTTCCTGGTTAAAAAACTCCAAGCCCTAGGCTGAACCCTAACCATAACCCTAGGCAGATAAATCAGCCTAGGTATAGGGATGGTGCCAAGGAAAAAGCTGTGAAAGCTGCCATGTTGTTGCACTTTTGTACTTCCCTTGGGATGCCTTGAACAGCTGCAGTGTGCCTGGAGCCCAGGGCTTCCTAGTTTTAAAAATCCTAGCCCTAGGCCTAAGCCTAACAGTAACCCTGGGAAGGTAAATCAGCCTGGTGTTAGGCTTCTTGCCAAGGAAAAAGCCGTGAAAGCAGCCATGTTGTGGCACTTTTGCACTCCCTTTTGGATGCCTTTCACAGCTGCAGTGTGCCTGGAACTCAGGGCTTCCTGATTTTAAAAATCCTAGCCCTAGGCCGAACCCCAACCCTAAGACGAGAAAGGCAAATCAGCCAGGAATTAGGCATGTCCCCAAGGAAAAGCTGTGGAGGCAGGCATGTTGTGGTACTTTTGCGCTCTTCTTGGCTAGTCCTTCGCAGCTGCTGTGTTCTTGGAACTCAGGGCTTTCTGGTTAATAGAGCCCTTACCCTAGGCGTAACTCAAACCTTAACCCTAGGAAGGAAAATCAACCTATGGTTCGGGATGCTCTCATGGAAATATCAGTGGTGGCAGCCAAGTTGCGTCACTTTTGCGCTCCCCTTGGGATGCCTTTCGCAGCTGCAGTGTGCCTGGAGCCCAGGGCTTCCTGGTTTTAAAAGTCCTAGGCCTAAGCCTAACAGTAACCCTAGGAAGGTAAATCAGCCGGGTATTAGGGTTCTTCCTAAGGGAAAAGCCGTGAAAGCAGCCATGTTGTGGCACTTCTGCACTCCCTTTGGGATGCCTTTGGCAGATGAAGTAAGCCTGGAACTCAGGGCTTCCTGGTTAAAAAACTCCAAGCCCTAGGCTGAACCCTAACCCTAACCCTAGGCAGATAAATCAGCCTAGGTATAGGGATGGTGCCAAGGAAAAAGCTGTGAAAGCTGCCATGTTGTAGCACTTTTGTACTCCCCTTGGGATGCCTTGAACAGCTGCAGTGTGCCTGGAGCCCAGGGCTTCCTAGTTTTAAAAATCCTAGCCCTAGGCCTAAGCCTAACAGTAACCCTGGGAAGGCAAATCAGCCTGGTGTTAGGCTTCTTGCCAAGGAAAAAGCCGTGAAAGCAGCCATGTTGTGGCACTTTTGCACTCCCTTTTGGATGCCTTTCACAGCTGCAGTGTGCCTGGAACTCAGGGCTTCCTGATTTTAAAAATCCTAGCCCTAGGCCGAACCCCAACCCTAAGACGAGAAAGGCAAATCAGCCAGGAATTAGGCATGTCCCCAAGGAAAAAGCTGTGGAGGCAGGCATGTTGTGGTACTTTTGCGCTCTTCTTGGCTAGTCCTTCGCAGCTGCTGTGTTCTTGGAACTCAGGGCTTTCTGGTTAATAGAGCCCTTACCCTAGGCGTAACTCAAACCTTAACCCTAGGAAGGAAAATCAGCCTATGGTTCGGGATGGTCTCATGGAAATATCAGTGGTGGCAGCCAAGTTGCGTCACTTTTGCGCTCCCCTTGGGATGCCTTTCGCAGCTGCAGTGTGCCTGGAGCCCAGGGCTTCCTGGTTTTAAAAGTCCTAGGCCTAAGCCTAACAGTAACCCTAGGAAGGTAAATCAGCCGGGTATTAGGGTTCTTCCTAAGGGAAAAGCCGTGAAAGCAGCCATGTTGTGGCACTTCTGCACTCCCTTTGGGATGCCTTTGGCAGATGAAGTAAGCCTGGAACTCAGGGCTTCCTGGTTAAAAAACTCCAAGCCCTAGGCTGAACCCTAACCCTAACCCTAGGCAGATAAATCAGCCTAGGTATAGGGATGGTGCCAAGGAAAAAGCTGTGAAAGCTGCCATGTTGTAGCACTTTTGTACTCCCCTTGGGATGCCTTGAACAGCTGCAGTGTGCCTGGAGCCCAGGGCTTCCTAGTTTTAAAAATCCTAGCCCTAGGCCTAAGCCTAACAGTAACCCTGGGAAGGTAAATCAGCCTGGTGTTAGGCTTCTTGCCAAGGAAAAAGCCGTGAAAGCAGCCATGTTGTGGCACTTTTGCACTCCCTTTTGGATGCCTTTCACAGCTGCAGTGTGCCTGGAACTCAGGGCTTCCTGATTTTAAAAATCCTATCCCTAGGCCAACCCCCAACCCTAAGACGAGAAAGGCAAATCAGCGAGGAATTAGGCATGTCCCCAAGGAAAAGCTGTGGAGGCAGGCATGTTGTGGTACTTTTGCGCTCTTCTTGGCTAGTCCTTCGCAGCTGCTGTGTTCTTGGAACTCAGGGCTTTCTGGTTAATAGAGCCCTTACCCTAGGCGTAACTCAAACCTTAACCCTAGGAACGAAAATCAACCTATGGTTCGGGATGGTCTCATGGAAATATCAGTGGTGGCAGCCAAGTTGCGTCACTTTTGCGCTCCCCTTGGGATGCCTTTCGCAGCTGCAGTGTGCCTGGAGCCCAGGGCTTCCTGGTTTTAAAAGTCCTAGGCCTAAGCCTAACAGTAACCCTAGGAAGGTAAATCAGCCGGGTATTAGGGTTCTTCCTAAGGGAAAAGCCGTGAAAGCAGCCATGTTGTGGCACTTCTGCACTCCCTTTGGGATGCCTTTGGCAGATGAAGTAAGCCTGGAACTCAGGGCTTCCTGGTTAAAAAACTCCAAGCCCTAGGCTGAACCCTAACCCTAACCCTAGGCAGATAAATCAGCCTAGGTATAGGGATGGTGCCAAGGAAAAAGCTGTGAAAGCTGCCATGTTGTTGCACTTTTGTACTTCCCTTGGGATGCCTTGAACAGCTGCAGTGTGCCTGGAGCCCAGGGCTTCCTAGTTTTAAAAATCCTAGCCCTAGGCCTAAGCCTAACAGTAACCCTGGGAAGGTAAATCAGCCTGGTGTTAGGCTTCTTGCCAAGGAAAAAGCCGTGAAAGCAGCCATGTTGTGGCACTTTTGCACTCCCTTTTGGATGCCTTTCACAGCTGCAGTGTGCCTGGAACTCAGGGCTTCCTGATTTTAAAAATCCTAGCCCTAGGCCGAACCCCAACCCTAAGACGAGAAAGGCAAATCAGCCAGGAATTAGGCATGTCCCCAAGGAAAAGCTGTGGAGGCAGGCATGTTGTGGTACTTTTGCGCTCTTCTTGGCTAGTCCTTCGCAGCTGCTGTGTTCTTGGAACTCAGGGCTTTCTGGTTAATAGAGCCCTTACCCTAGGCGTAACTCAAACCTTAACCCTAGGAAGGAAAATCAACCTATGGTTCGGGATGCTCTCATGGAAATATCAGTGGTGGCAGCCAAGTTGCGTCACTTTTGCGCTCCCCTTGGGATGCCTTTCGCAGCTGCAGTGTGCCTGGAGCCCAGGGCTTCCTGGTTTTAAAAGTCCTAGGCCTAAGCCTAACAGTAACCCTAGGAAGGTAAATCAGCCGGGTATTAGGGTTCTTCCTAAGGGAAAAGCCGTGAAAGCAGCCATGTTGTGGCACTTCTGCACTCCCTTTGGGATGCCTTTGGCAGATGAAGTAAGCCTGGAACTCAGGGCTTCCTGGTTAAAGAAATCCAAGCCCTAGGCTGAACCCTAACCCTAACCCTAGGCAGATAAATCAGCCTAGGTATATGGATGGTGCCAAGGAAAAAGCTGTGAAAGCTGCCATGTTGTAGCACTTTTGTACTACCCTTGGGATGCCTTGAACAGCTGCAGTGTGCCTGGAGCCCAGGGTTTCCTAGTTTTAAAAATCCTAGCCCTAGGCCTAAGCCTAACAGTAACCCTGGGAAGGTAAATCAGCCTGGTGTTAGGCTTCTTGCCAAGGAAAAAGCCGTGAAAGCAGCCATGTTGTGGCACTTTTGCACTCCCTTTTGGATGCCTTTCACAGCTGCAGTGTGCCTGGAACTCAGGGCTTCCTGATTTTAAAAATCCTAGCCCTAGGCCGAACCCCAACCCTAAGACGAGAAAGGCAAATCAGCCAGGAATTAGGCATGTCCCCAAGGAAAAGCTGTGGAGGCAGGCATGTTGTGGTACTTTTGCGCTCTTCTTGGCTAGTCCTTCGCAGCTGCTGTGTTCTTGGAACTCAGGGCTTTCTGGTTAATAGAGCCCTTACCCTAGGCGTAACTCAAACCTTAACCCTAGGAAGGAAAATCAACCTATGGTTCGGGATGGTCTCATGGAAATATCAGTGGTGGCAGCCAAGTTGCGTCACTTTTGCGCTCCCCTTGGGATGCCTTTCGCAGCTGCAGTGTGCCTGGAGCCCAGGGCTTCCTGGTTTTAAAAGTCCTAGGCCTAAGCCTAACAGTAACCCTAGGAAGGTAAATCAGCCGGGTATTAGGGTTCTTCCTAAGGGAAAAGCCGTGAAAGCAGCCATGTTGTGGCACTTCTGCACTCCCTTTGGGATGCCTTTGGCAGATGAAGTAAGCCTGGAACTCAGGGCTTCCTGGTTAAAAAACTCCAAGCCCTAGGCTGAACCCTAACCCTAACCCTAGGCAGATAAATCAGCCTAGGTATAGGGATGGTGCCAAGGAAAAAGCTGTGAAAGCTGCCATGTTGTAGCACTTTTGTACTCCCCTTGGGATGCCTTGAACAGCTGCAGTGTGCCTGGAGCCCAGGGCTTCCTAGTTTTAAAAATCCTAGCCCTAGGCCTAAGCCTAACAGTAACCCTGGGAAGGCAAATCAGCCTGGTGTTAGGCTTCTTGCCAAGGAAAAAGCCGTGAAAGCAGCCATGTTGTGGCACTTTTGCACTCCCTTTTGGATGCCTTTCACAGCTGCAGTGTGCCTGGAACTCAGGGCTTCCTGATTTTAAAAATCCTAGCCCTAGGCCGAACCCCAACCCTAAGACGAGAAAGGCAAATCAGCCAGGAATTAGGCATGTCCCCAAGGAAAAAGCTGTGGAGGCAGGCATGTTGTGGTACTTTTGCGCTCTTCTTGGCTAGTCCTTCGCAGCTGCTGTGTTCTTGGAACTCAGGGCTTTCTGGTTAATAGAGCCCTTACCCTAGGCGTAACTCAAACCTTAACCCTAGGAAGGAAAATCAGCCTATGGTTCGGGATGGTCTCATGGAAATATCAGTGGTGGCAGCCAAGTTGCGTCACTTTTGCGCTCCCCTTGGGATGCCTTTCGCAGCTGCAGTGTGCCTGGAGCCCAGGGCTTCCTGGTTTTAAAAGTCCTAGGCCTAAGCCTAACAGTAACCCTAGGAAGGTAAATCAGCCGGGTATTAGGGTTCTTCCTAAGGGAAAAGCCGTGAAAGCAGCCATGTTGTGGCACTTCTGCACTCCCTTTGGGATGCCTTTGGCAGATGAAGTAAGCCTGGAACTCAGGGCTTCCTGGTTAAAAAACTCCAAGCCCTAGGCTGAACCCTAACCCTAACCCTAGGCAGATAAATCAGCCTAGGTATAGGGATGGTGCCAAGGAAAAAGCTGTGAAAGCTGCCATGTTGTAGCACTTTTGTACTCCCCTTGGGATGCCTTGAACAGCTGCAGTGTGCCTGGAGCCCAGGGCTTCCTAGTTTTAAAAATCCTAGCCCTAGGCCTAAGCCTAACAGTAACCCTGGGAAGGCAAATCAGCCTGGTGTTAGGCTTCTTGCCAAGGAAAAAGCCATGAAAGCAGCCATGTTGTGGCACTTTTGCACTCCCTTTTGGATGCCTTTCACAGCTGCAGTGTGCCTGGAACTCAGGGCTTCCTGATTTTAAAAATCCTAGCCCTAGGCCGAACCCCAACCCTAAGACGAGAAAGGCAAATCAGCCAGGAATTAGGCATGTCCCCAAGGAAAAAGCTGTGGAGGCAGGCATGTTGTGGTACTTTTGCGCTCTTCTTGGCTAGTCCTTCGCAGCTGCTGTGTTCTTGGAACTCAGGGCTTTCTGGTTAATAGAGCCCTTACCCTAGGCGTAACTCAAACCTTAACCCTAGGAAGGAAAATCAGCCTATGGTTCGGGATGGTCTCATGGAAATATCAGTGGTGGCAGCCAAGTTGCGTCACTTTTGCGCTCCCCTTGGGATGCCTTTCGCAGCTGCAGTGTGCCTGGAGCCCAGGGCTTCCTGGTTTTAAAAGTCCTAGGCCTAAGCCTAACAGTAACCCTAGGAAGGTAAATCAGCCGGGTATTAGGGTTCTTCCTAAGGGAAAAGCCGTGAAAGCAGCCATGTTGTGGCACTTCTGCACTCCCTTTGGGATGCCTTTGGCAGATGAAGTAAGCCTGGAACTCAGGGCTTCCTGGTTAAAGAAATCCAAGCCCTAGGCTGAACCCTAACCCTAACCCTAGGCAGATAAATCAGCCTAGGTATAGGGATGGTGCCAAGGAAAAAGCTGTGAAAGCTGCCATGTTGTAGCACTTTTGTACTCCCCTTGGGATGCCTTGAACAGCTGCAGTGTGCCTGGAGCCCAGGGCTTCCTAGTTTTAAAAATCCTAGCCCTAGGCCTAAGCCTAACAGTAACCCTGGGAAGGTAAATCAGCCTGGTGTTAGGCTTCTTGCCAAGGAAAAAGCCGTGAAAGCAGCCATGTTGTGGCACTTTTGCACTCCCTTTTGGATGCCTTTCACAGCTGCAGTGTGCCTGGAACTCAGGGCTTCCTGATTTTAAAAATCCTAGCCCTAGGCCGAACCCCAACCCTAAGACGAGAAAGGCAAATCAGCCAGGAATTAGGCATGTCCCCAAGGAAAAGCTGTGGAGGCAGGCATGTTGTGGTACTTTTGCGCTCTTCTTGGCTAGTCCTTCGCAGCTGCTGTGTTCTTGGAACTCAGGGCTTTCTGGTTAATAGAGCCCTTACCCTAGGCGTAACTCAAACCTTAACCCTAGGAAGGAAAATCAACCTATGGTTCGGGATGGTCTCATGGAAATATCAGTGGTGGCAGCCAAGTTGCGTCACTTTTGCGCTCCCCTTGGGATGCCTTTCGCAGCTGCAGTGTGCCTGGAGCCCAGGGCTTCCTGGTTTTAAAAGTCCTAGGCCTAAGCCTAACAGTAACCCTAGGAAGGTAAATCAGCCGGGTATTAGGGTTCTTCCTAAGGGAAAAGCCGTGAAAGCAGCCATGTTGTGGCACTTCTGCACTCCCTTTGGGATGCCTTTGGCAGATGAAGTAAGCCTGGAACTCAGGGCTTCCTGGTTAAAAAACTCCAAGCCCTAGGCTGAACCCTAACCATAACCCTAGGCAGATAAATCAGCCTAGGTATAGGGATGGTGCCAAGGAAAAAGCTGTGAAAGCTGCCATGTTGTAGCACTTTTGTACTCCCCTTGGGATGCCTTGAACAGCTGCAGTGTGCCTGGAGCCCAGGGCTTCCTAGTTTTAAAAATCCTAGCCCTAGGCCTAAGCCTAACAGTAACCCTGGGAAGGCAAATCAGCCTGGTGTTAGGCTTCTTGCCAAGGAAAAAGCCGTGAAAGCAGCCATGTTGTGGCACTTTTGCACTCCCTTTTGGATGCCTTTCACAGCTGCAGTGTGCCTGGAACTCAGGGCTTCCTGATTTTAAAAATCCTAGCCCTAGGCCGAACCCCAACCCTAAGACGAGAAAGGCAAATCAGCCAGGAATTAGGCATGTCCCCAAGGAAAAAGCTGTGGAGGCAGGCATGTTGTGGTACTTTTGCGCTCTTCTTGGCTAGTCCTTCGCAGCTGCTGTGTTCTTGGAACTCAGGGCTTTCTGGTTAATAGAGCCCTTACCCTAGGCGTAACTCAAACCTTAACCCTAGGAAGGAAAATCAGCCTATGGTTCGGGATGGTCTCATGGAAATATCAGTGGTGGCAGCCAAGTTGCGTCACTTTTGCGCTCCCCTTGGGATGCCTTTCGCAGCTGCAGTGTGCCTGGAGCCCAGGGCTTCCTGGTTTTAAAAGTCCTAGGCCTAAGCCTAACAGTAACCCTAGGAAGGTAAATCAGCCGGGTATTAGGGTTCTTCCTAAGGGAAAAGCCGTGAAAGCAGCCATGTTGTGGCACTTCTGCACTCCCTTTGGGATGCCTTTGGCAGATGAAGTAAGCCTGGAACTCAGGGCTTCCTGGTTAAAGAAATCCAAGCCCTAGGCTGAAGCCTAACCCTAACCCTAGGCAGATAAATCAGCCTAGGTATAGGGATGGTGCCAAGGAAAAAGCTGTGAAAGCTGCCATGTTGTTGCACTTTTGTACTCCCCTTGGGATGCCTTGAACAGCTGCAGTGTGCCTGGAGCCCAGGGCTTCCTAGTTTTAAAAATCCTAGCCCTAGGCCTAAGCCTAACAGTAACCCTGGGAAGGCAAATCAGCCTGGTGTTAGGCTTCTTGCCAAGGAAAAAGCCGTGAAAGCAGCCATGTTGTGGCACTTTTGCACTCCCTTTTGGATGCCTTTCACAGCTGCAGTGTGCCTGGAACTCAGGGCTTCCTGATTTTAAAAATCCTAGCCCTAGGCCGAACCCCAACCCTAAGACGAGAAAGGCAAATCAGCCAGGAATTAGGCATGTCCCCAAGGAAAAGCTGTGGAGGCAGGCATGTTGTGGTACTTTTGCGCTCTTCTTGGCTAGTCCTTCGCAGCTGCTGTGTTCTTGGAACTCAGGGCTTTCTGGTTAATAGAGCCCTTACCCTAGGCGTAACTCAAACCTTAACCCTAGGAAGGAAAATCAGCCTATGGTTCGGGATGGTCTCATGGAAATATCAGTGGTGGCAGCCAAGTTGCGTCACTTTTGCGCTCCCCTTGGGATGCCTTTCGCAGCTGCAGTGTGCCTGGAGCCCAGGGCTTCCTGGTTTTAAAAGTCCTAGGCCTAAGCCTAACAGTAACCCTAGGAAGGTAAATCAGCCGGGTATTAGGGTTCTTCCTAAGGGAAAAGCCGTGAAAGCAGCCATGTTGTGGCACTTCTGCACTCCCTTTGGGATGCCTTTGGCAGATGAAGTAAGCCTGGAACTCAGGGCTTCCTAGTTAAAGAAATCCAAGCCCTAGGCTGAAGCCTAACCCTAACCCTAGGCAGATAAATCAGCCTAGGTATAGGGATGGTGCCAAGGAAAAAGCTGTAAAAGCTGCCATGTTGTAGCACTTTTGTACTCCCCTTGGGATGCCTTGAACAGCTGCAGTGTGCCTGGAGCCCAGGGCTTCCTAGTTTTAAAAATCCTAGCCCTAGGCCTAAGCCTAACAGTAACCCTGGGAAGGTAAATCAGCCTGGTGTTAGGCTTCTTGCCAAGGAAAAAGCCGTGAAAGCAGCCATGTTGTGGCACTTTTGCACTCCCTTTTGGATGCCTTTCACAGCTGCAGTGTGCCTGGAACTCAGGGCTTCCTGATTTTAAAAATCCTAGCCCTAGGCCGAACCCCAACCCTAAGACGAGAAAGGCAAATCAGCCAGGAATTAGGCATGTCCCCAAGGAAAAGCTGTGGAGGCAGGCATGTTGTGGTACTTTTGCGCTCTTCTTGGCTAGTCCTTCGCAGCTGCTGTGTTCTTGGAACTCAGGGCTTTCTGGGTAATAGAGCCCTTACCCTAGGCGTAACTCAAACCTTAACCCTAGGAAGGAAAATCAGCCTATGGTTCGGGATGGTCTCATGGAAATATCAGTGGTGGCAGCCAAGTTGCGTCACTTTTGCGCTCCCCTTGGGATGCCTTTCGCAGCTGCAGTGTGCCTGGAGCCCAGGGCTTCCTGGTTTTAAAAGTCCTAGGCCTAAGCCTAACAGTAACCCTAGGAAGGTAAATCAGCCGGGTATTAGGGTTCTTCCTAAGGGAAAAGCCGTGAAAGCAGCCATGTTGTGGCACTTCTGCACTCCCTTTGGGATGCCTTTGGCAGATGAAGTAAGCCTGGAACTCAGGGCTTCCTGGTTAAAAAACTCCAAGCCCTAGGCTGAACCCTAACCCTAACCCTAGGCAGATAAATCAGCCTAGGTATAGGGATGGTGCCAAGGAAAAAGCTGTGAAAGCTGCCATGTTGTTGCACTTTTGTACTTCCCTTGGGATGCCTTGAACAGCTGCAGTGTGCCTGGAGCCCAGGGCTTCCTAGTTTTAAAAATCCTAGCCCTAGGCCTAAGCCTAACAGTAACCCTGGGAAGGTAAATCAGCCTGGTGTTAGGCTTCTTGCCAAGGAAAAAGCCGTGAAAGCAGCCATGTTGTGGCACTTTTGCACTCCCTTTTGGATGCCTTTCACAGCTGCAGTGTGCCTGGAACTCAGGGCTTCCTGATTTTAAAAATCCTAGCCCTAGGCCGAACCCCAACCCTAAGACGAGAAAGGCAAATCAGCCAGGAATTAGGCATGTCCCCAAGGAAAAGCTGTGGAGGCAGGCATGTTGTGGTACTTTTGCGCTCTTCTTGGCTAGTCCTTCGCAGCTGCTGTGTTCTTGGAACTCAGGGCTTTCTGGTTAATAGAGCCCTTACCCTAGGCGTAACTCAAACCTTAACCCTAGGAAGGAAAATCAACCTATGGTTCGGGATGGTCTCATGGAAATATCAGTGGTGGCAGCCAAGTTGCGTCACTTTTGCGCTCCCCTTGGGATGCCTTTCGCAGCTGCAGTGTGCCTGGAGCCCAGGGCTTCCTGGTTTTAAAAGTCCTAGGCCTAAGCCTAACAGTAACCCTAGGAAGGTAAATCAGCCGGGTATTAGGGTTCTTCCTAAGGGAAAAGCCGTGAAAGCAGCCATGTTGTGGCACTTCTGCACTCCCTTTGGGATGCCTTTGGCAGATGAAGTAAGCCTGGAACTCAGGGCTTCCTGGTTAAAAAACTCCAAGCCCTAGGCTGAACCCTAACCCTAACCCTAGGCAGATAAATCAGCCTAGGTATAGGGATGGTGCCAAGGAAAAAGCTGTGAAAGCTGCCATGTTGTAGCACTTTTGTACTCCCCTTGGGATGCCTTGAACAGCTGCAGTGTGCCTGGAGCCCAGGGCTTCCTAGTTTTAAAAATCCTAGCCCTAGGCCTAAGCCTAACAGTAACCCTGGGAAGGTAAATCAGCCTGGTGTTAGGCTTCTTGCCAAGGAAAAAGCCGTGAAAGCAGCCATGTTGTGGCACTTTTGCACTCCCTTTTGGATGCCTTTCACAGCTGCAGTGTGCCTGGAACTCAGGGCTTCCTGATTTTAAAAATCCTATCCCTAGGCCAACCCCCAACCCTAAGACGAGAAAGGCAAATCAGCGAGGAATTAGGCATGTCCCCAAGGAAAAGCTGTGGAGGCAGGCATGTTGTGGTACTTTTGCGCTCTTCTTGGCTAGTCCTTCGCAGCTGCTGTGTTCTTGGAACTCAGGGCTTTCTGGTTAATAGAGCCCTTACCCTAGGCGTAACTCAAACCTTAACCCTAGGAACGAAAATCAACCTATGGTTCGGGATGGTCTCATGGAAATATCAGTGGTGGCAGCCAAGTTGCGTCACTTTTGCGCTCCCCTTGGGATGCCTTTCGCAGCTGCAGTGTGCCTGGAGCCCAGGGCTTCCTGGTTTTAAAAGTCCTAGGCCTAAGCCTAACAGTAACCCTAGGAAGGTAAATCAGCCGGGTATTAGGGTTCTTCCTAAGGGAAAAGCCGTGAAAGCAGCCATGTTGTGGCACTTCTGCACTCCCTTTGGGATGCCTTTGGCAGATGAAGTAAGCCTGGAACTCAGGGCTTCCTGGTTAAAAAACTCCAAGCCCTAGGCTGAACCCTAACCCTAACCCTAGGCAGATAAATCAGCCTAGGTATAGGGATGGTGCCAAGGAAAAAGCTGTGAAAGCTGCCATGTTGTTGCACTTTTGTACTTCCCTTGGGATGCCTTGAACAGCTGCAGTGTGCCTGGAGCCCAGGGCTTCCTAGTTTTAAAAATCCTAGCCCTAGGCCTAAGCCTAACAGTAACCCTGGGAAGGTAAATCAGCCTGGTGTTAGGCTTCTTGCCAAGGAAAAAGCCGTGAAAGCAGCCATGTTGTGGCACTTTTGCACTCCCTTTTGGATGCCTTTCACAGCTGCAGTGTGCCTGGAACTCAGGGCTTCCTGATTTTAAAAATCCTAGCCCTAGGCCGAACCCCAACCCTAAGACGAGAAAGGCAAATCAGCCAGGAATTAGGCATGTCCCCAAGGAAAAGCTGTGGAGGCAGGCATGTTGTGGTACTTTTGCGCTCTTCTTGGCTAGTCCTTCGCAGCTGCTGTGTTCTTGGAACTCAGGGCTTTCTGGTTAATAGAGCCCTTACCCTAGGCGTAACTCAAACCTTAACCCTAGGAAGGAAAATCAACCTATGGTTCGGGATGCTCTCATGGAAATATCAGTGGTGGCAGCCAAGTTGCGTCACTTTTGCGCTCCCCTTGGGATGCCTTTCGCAGCTGCAGTGTGCCTGGAGCCCAGGGCTTCCTGGTTTTAAAAGTCCTAGGCCTAAGCCTAACAGTAACCCTAGGAAGGTAAATCAGCCGGGTATTAGGGTTCTTCCTAAGGGAAAAGCCGTGAAAGCAGCCATGTTGTGGCGCTTCTGCACTCCCTTTGGGATGCCTTTGGCAGATGAAGTAAGCCTGGAACTCAGGGCTTCCTGGTTAAAGAAATCCAAGCCCTAGGCTGAACCCTAACCCTAACCCTAGGCAGATAAATCAGCCTAGGTATATGGATGGTGCCAAGGAAAAAGCTGTGAAAGCTGCCATGTTGTAGCACTTTTGTACTACCCTTGGGATGCCTTGAACAGCTGCAGTGTGCCTGGAGCCCAGGGTTTCCTAGTTTTAAAAATCCTAGCCCTAGGCCTAAGCCTAACAGTAACCCTGGGAAGGTAAATCAGCCTGGTGTTAGGCTTCTTGCCAAGGAAAAAGCCGTGAAAGCAGCCATGTTGTGGCACTTTTGCACTCCCTTTTGGATGCCTTTCACAGCTGCAGTGTGCCTGGAACTCAGGGCTTCCTGATTTTAAAAATCCTAGCCCTAGGCCGAACCCCAACCCTAAGACGAGAAAGGCAAATCAGCCAGGAATTAGGCATGTCCCCAAGGAAAAGCTGTGGAGGCAGGCATGTTGTGGTACTTTTGCGCTCTTCTTGGCTAGTCCTTCGCAGCTGCTGTGTTCTTGGAACTCAGGGCTTTCTGGTTAATAGAGCCCTTACCCTAGGCGTAACTCAAACCTTAACCCTAGGATGGAAAATCAACCTATGGTTCGGGATGGTCTCATGGAAATATCAGTGGTGGCAGCCAAGTTGCGTCACTTTTGCGCTCCCCTTGGGATGCCTTTCGCAGCTGCAGTGTGCCTGGAGCCCAGGGCTTCCTGGTTTTAAAAGTCCTAGGCCTAAGCCTAACAGTAACCCTAGGAAGGTAAATCAGCCGGGTATTAGGGTTCTTCCTAAGGGAAAAGCCGTGAAAGCAGCCATGTTGTGGCACTTCTGCACTCCCTTTGGGATGCCTTTGGCAGATGAAGTAAGCCTGGAACTCAGGGCTTCCTGGTTAAAAAACTCCAAGCCCTAGGCTGAACCCTAACCCTAACCCTAGGCAGATAAATCAGCCTAGGTATAGGGATGGTGCCAAGGAAAAAGCTGTGAAAGCTGCCATGTTGTAGCACTTTTGTACTCCCCTTGGGATGCCTTGAACAGCTGCAGTGTGCCTGGAGCCCAGGGCTTCCTAGTTTTAAAAATCCTAGCCCTAGGCCTAAGCCTAACAGTAACCCTGGGAAGGCAAATCAGCCTGGTGTTAGGCTTCTTGCCAAGGAAAAAGCCGTGAAAGCAGCCATGTTGTGGCACTTTTGCACTCCCTTTTGGATGCCTTTCACAGCTGCAGTGTGCCTGGAACTCAGGGCTTCCTGATTTTAAAAATCCTAGCCCTAGGCCGAACCCCAACCCTAAGACGAGAAAGGCAAATCAGCCAGGAATTAGGCATGTCCCCAAGGAAAAAGCTGTGGAGGCAGGCATGTTGTGGTACTTTTGCGCTCTTCTTGGCTAGTCCTTCGCAGCTGCTGTGTTCTTGGAACTCAGGGCTTTCTGGTTAATAGAGCCCTTACCCTAGGCGTAACTCAAACCTTAACCCTAGGAAGGAAAATCAGCCTATGGTTCGGGATGGTCTCATGGAAATATCAGTGGTGGCAGCCAAGTTGCGTCACTTTTGCGCTCCCCTTGGGATGCCTTTCGCAGCTGCAGTGTGCCTGGAGCCCAGGGCTTCCTGGTTTTAAAAGTCCTAGGCCTAAGCCTAACAGTAACCCTAGGAAGGTAAATCAGCCGGGTATTAGGGTTCTTCCTAAGGGAAAAGCCGTGAAAGCAGCCATGTTGTGGCACTTCTGCACTCCCTTTGGGATGCCTTTGGCAGATGAAGTAAGCCTGGAACTCAGGGCTTCCTGGTTAAAAAACTCCAAGCCCTAGGCTGAACCCTAACCCTAACCCTAGGCAGATAAATCAGCCTAGGTATAGGGATGGTGCCAAGGAAAAAGCTGTGAAAGCTGCCATGTTGTAGCACTTTTGTACTCCCCTTGGGATGCCTTGAACAGCTGCAGTGTGCCTGGAGCCCAGGGCTTCCTAGTTTTAAAAATCCTAGCCCTAGGCCTAAGCCTAACAGTAACCCTGGGAAGGCAAATCAGCCTGGTGTTAGGCTTCTTGCCAAGGAAAAAGCCATGAAAGCAGCCATGTTGTGGCACTTTTGCACTCCCTTTTGGATGCCTTTCACAGCTGCAGTGTGCCTGGAACTCAGGGCTTCCTGATTTTAAAAATCCTAGCCCTAGGCCGAACCCCAACCCTAAGACGAGAAAGGCAAATCAGCCAGGAATTAGGCATGTCCCCAAGGAAAAAGCTGTGGAGGCAGGCATGTTGTGGTACTTTTGCGCTCTTCTTGGCTAGTCCTTCGCAGCTGCTGTGTTCTTGGAACTCAGGGCTTTCTGGTTAATAGAGCCCTTACCCTAGGCGTAACTCAAACCTTAACCCTAGGAAGGAAAATCAGCCTATGGTTCGGGATGGTCTCATGGAAATATCAGTGGTGGCAGCCAAGTTGCGTCACTTTTGCGCTCCCCTTGGGATGCCTTTCGCAGCTGCAGTGTGCCTGGAGCCCAGGGCTTCCTGGTTTTAAAAGTCCTAGGCCTAAGCCTAACAGTAACCCTAGGAAGGTAAATCAGCCGGGTATTAGGGTTCTTCCTAAGGGAAAAGCCGTGAAAGCAGCCATGTTGTGGCACTTCTGCACTCCCTTTGGGATGCCTTTGGCAGATGAAGTAAGCCTGGAACTCAGGGCTTCCTGGTTAAAGAAATCCAAGCCCTAGGCTGAACCCTAACCCTAACCCTAGGCAGATAAATCAGCCTAGGTATAGGGATGGTGCCAAGGAA
Source organism: Ammospiza caudacuta (assembly GCF_027887145.1). Classification (NCBI taxonomy): domain Eukaryota; kingdom Metazoa; phylum Chordata; class Aves; order Passeriformes; family Passerellidae; genus Ammospiza; species Ammospiza caudacuta. The sequence goes on from NC_080618.1 coordinate 118,349, forward strand.
AAAGCTGTGAAAGCTGCCATGTTGTAGCACTTTTGTACTCCCCTTGGGATGCCTTGAACAGCTGCAGTGTGCCTGGAGCCCAGGGCTTCCTAGTTTTAAAAATCCTAGCCCTAGGCCTAAGCCTAACAGTAACCCTGGGAAGGTAAATCAGCCTGGTGTTAGGCTTCTTGCCAAGGAAAAAGCCGTGAAAGCAGCCATGTTGTGGCACTTTTGCACTCCCTTTTGGATGCCTTTCACAGCTGCAGTGTGCCTGGAACTCAGGGCTTCCTGATTTTAAAAATCCTAGCCCTAGGCCGAACCCCAACCCTAAGACGAGAAAGGCAAATCAGCCAGGAATTAGGCATGTCCCCAAGGAAAAGCTGTGGAGGCAGGCATGTTGTGGTACTTTTGCGCTCTTCTTGGCTAGTCCTTCGCAGCTGCTGTGTTCTTGGAACTCAGGGCTTTCTGGTTAATAGAGCCCTTACCCTAGGCGTAACTCAAACCTTAACCCTAGGAAGGAAAATCAACCTATGGTTCGGGATGGTCTCATGGAAATATCAGTGGTGGCAGCCAAGTTGCGTCACTTTTGCGCTCCCCTTGGGATGCCTTTCGCAGCTGCAGTGTGCCTGGAGCCCAGGGCTTCCTGGTTTTAAAAGTCCTAGGCCTAAGCCTAACAGTAACCCTAGGAAGGTAAATCAGCCGGGTATTAGGGTTCTTCCTAAGGGAAAAGCCGTGAAAGCAGCCATGTTGTGGCACTTCTGCACTCCCTTTGGGATGCCTTTGGCAGATGAAGTAAGCCTGGAACTCAGGGCTTCCTGGTTAAAAAACTCCAAGCCCTAGGCTGAACCCTAACCATAACCCTAGGCAGATAAATCAGCCTAGGTATAGGGATGGTGCCAAGGAAAAAGCTGTGAAAGCTGCCATGTTGTAGCACTTTTGTACTCCCCTTGGGATGCCTTGAACAGCTGCAGTGTGCCTGGAGCCCAGGGCTTCCTAGTTTTAAAAATCCTAGCCCTAGGCCTAAGCCTAACAGTAACCCTGGGAAGGCAAATCAGCCTGGTGTTAGGCTTCTTGCCAAGGAAAAAGCCGTGAAAGCAGCCATGTTGTGGCACTTTTGCACTCCCTTTTGGATGCCTTTCACAGCTGCAGTGTGCCTGGAACTCAGGGCTTCCTGATTTTAAAAATCCTAGCCCTAGGCCGAACCCCAACCCTAAGACGAGAAAGGCAAATCAGCCAGGAATTAGGCATGTCCCCAAGGAAAAAGCTGTGGAGGCAGGCATGTTGTGCTACTTTTGCGCTCTTCTTGGCTAGTCCTTCGCAGCTGCTGTGTTCTTGGAACTCAGGGCTTTCTGGTTAATAGAGCCCTTACCCTAGGCGTAACTCAAACCTTAACCCTAGGAAGGAAAATCAGCCTATGGTTCGGGATGGTCTCATGGAAATATCAGTGGTGGCAGCCAAGTTGCGTCACTTTTGCGCTCCCCTTGGGATGCCTTTCGCAGCTGCAGTGTGCCTGGAGCCCAGGGCTTCCTGGTTTTAAAAGTCCTAGGCCTAAGCCTAACAGTAACCCTAGGAAGGTAAATCAGCCGGGTATTAGGGTTCTTCCTAAGGGAAAAGCCGTGAAAGCAGCCATGTTGTGGCACTTCTGCACTCCCTTTGGGATGCCTTTGGCAGATGAAGTAAGCCTGGAACTCAGGGCTTCCTGGTTAAAGAAATCCAAGCCCTAGGCTGAAGCCTAACCCTAACCCTAGGCAGATAAATCAGCCTAGGTATAGGGATGGTGCCAAGGAAAAAGCTGTGAAAGCTGCCATGTTGTTGCACTTTTGTACTCCCCTTGGGATGCCTTGAACAGCTGCAGTGTGCCTGGAGCCCAGGGCTTCCTAGTTTTAAAAATCCTAGCCCTAGGCCTAAGCCTAACAGTAACCCTGGGAAGGCAAATCAGCCTGGTGTTAGGCTTCTTGCCAAGGAAAAAGCCGTGAAAGCAGCCATGTTGTGGCACTTTTGCACTCCCTTTTGGATGCCTTTCACAGCTGCAGTGTGCCTGGAACTCAGGGCTTCCTGATTTTAAAAATCCTAGCCCTAGGCCGAACCCCAACCCTAAGACGAGAAAGGCAAATCAGCCAGGAATTAGGCATGTCCCCAAGGAAAAGCTGTGGAGGCAGGCATGTTGTGGTACTTTTGCGCTCTTCTTGGCTAGTCCTTCGCAGCTGCTGTGTTCTTGGAACTCAGGGCTTTCTGGTTAATAGAGCCCTTACCCTAGGCGTAACTCAAACCTTAACCCTAGGAAGGAAAATCAGCCTATGGTTCGGGATGGTCTCATGGAAATATCAGTGGTGGCAGCCAAGTTGCGTCACTTTTGCGCTCCCCTTGGGATGCCTTTCGCAGCTGCAGTGTGCCTGGAGCCCAGGGCTTCCTGGTTTTAAAAGTCCTAGGCCTAAGCCTAACAGTAACCCTAGGAAGGTAAATCAGCCGGGTATTAGGGTTCTTCCTAAGGGAAAAGCCGTGAAAGCAGCCATGTTGTGGCACTTCTGCACTCCCTTTGGGATGCCTTTGGCAGATGAAGTAAGCCTGGAACTCAGGGCTTCCTGGTTAAAAAACTCCAAGCCCTAGGCTGAACCCTAACCCTAACCCTAGGCAGATAAATCAGCCTAGGTATAGGGATGGTGCCAAGGAAAAAGCTGTGAAAGCTGCCATGTTGTAGCACTTTTGTACTCCCCTTGGGATGCCTTGAACAGCTGCAGTGTGCCTGGAGCCCAGGGCTTCCTAGTTTTAAAAATCCTAGCCCTAGGCCTAAGCCTAACAGTAACCCTGGGAAGGCAAATCAGCCTGGTGTTAGGCTTCTTGCCAAGGAAAAAGCCGTGAAAGCAGCCATGTTGTGGCACTTTTGCACTCCCTTTTGGATGCCTTTCACAGCTGCAGTGTGCCTGGAACTCAGGGCTTCCTGATTTTAAAAATCCTAGCCCTAGGCCGAACCCCAACCCTAAGACGAGAAAGGCAAATCAGCCAGGAATTAGGCATGTCCCCAAGGAAAAAGCTGTGGAGGCAGGCATGTTGTGGTACTTTTGCGCTCTTCTTGGCTAGTCCTTCGCAGCTGCTGTGTTCTTGGAACTCAGGGCTTTCTGGTTAATAGAGCCCTTACCCTAGGCGTAACTCAAACCTTAACCCTAGGAAGGAAAATCAGCCTATGGTTCGGGATGGTCTCATGGAAATATCAGTGGTGGCAGCCAAGTTGCGTCACTTTTGCGCTCCCCTTGGGATGCCTTTCGCAGCTGCAGTGTGCCTGGAGCCCAGGGCTTCCTGGTTTTAAAAGTCCTAGGCCTAAGCCTAACAGTAACCCTAGGAAGGTAAATCAGCCGGGTATTAGGGTTCTTCCTAAGGGAAAAGCCGTGAAAGCAGCCATGTTGTGGCACTTCTGCACTCCCTTTGGGATGCCTTTGGCAGATGAAGTAAGCCTGGAACTCAGGGCTTCCTGGTTAAAAAACTCCAAGCCCTAGGCTGAACCCTAACCCTAACCCTAGGCAGATAAATCAGCCTAGGTATAGGGATGGTGCCAAGGAAAAAGCTGTGAAAGCTGCCATGTTGTAGCACTTTTGTACTCCCCTTGGGATGCCTTGAACAGCTGCAGTGTGCCTGGAGCCCAGGGCTTCCTAGTTTTAAAAATCCTAGCCCTAGGCCTAAGCCTAACAGTAACCCTGGGAAGGCAAATCAGCCTGGTGTTAGGCTTCTTGCCAAGGAAAAAGCCATGAAAGCAGCCATGTTGTGGCACTTTTGCACTCCCTTTTGGATGCCTTTCACAGCTGCAGTGTGCCTGGAACTCAGGGCTTCCTGATTTTAAAAATCCTAGCCCTAGGCCGAACCCCAACCCTAAGACGAGAAAGGCAAATCAGCCAGGAATTAGGCATGTCCCCAAGGAAAAAGCTGTGGAGGCAGGCATGTTGTGGTACTTTTGCGCTCTTCTTGGCTAGTCCTTCGCAGCTGCTGTGTTCTTGGAACTCAGGGCTTTCTGGTTAATAGAGCCCTTACCCTAGGCGTAACTCAAACCTTAACCCTAGGAAGGAAAATCAGCCTATGGTTCGGGATGGTCTCATGGAAATATCAGTGGTGGCAGCCAAGTTGCGTCACTTTTGCGCTCCCCTTGGGATGCCTTTCGCAGCTGCAGTGTGCCTGGAGCCCAGGGCTTCCTGGTTTTAAAAGTCCTAGGCCTAAGCCTAACAGTAACCCTAGGAAGGTAAATCAGCCGGGTATTAGGGTTCTTCCTAAGGGAAAAGCCGTGAAAGCAGCCATGTTGTGGCACTTCTGCACTCCCTTTGGGATGCCTTTGGCAGATGAAGTAAGCCTGGAACTCAGGGCTTCCTGGTTAAAGAAATCCAAGCCCTAGGCTGAACCCTAACCCTAACCCTAGGCAGATAAATCAGCCTAGGTATAGGGATGGTGCCAAGGAAAAAGCTGTGAAAGCTGCCATGTTGTAGCACTTTTGTACTCCCCTTGGGATGCCTTGAACAGCTGCAGTGTGCCTGGAGCCCAGGGCTTCCTAGTTTTAAAAATCCTAGCCCTAGGCCTAAGCCTAACAGTAACCCTGGGAAGGTAAATCAGCCTGGTGTTAGGCTTCTTGCCAAGGAAAAAGCCGTGAAAGCAGCCATGTTGTGGCACTTTTGCACTCCCTTTTGGATGCCTTTCACAGCTGCAGTGTGCCTGGAACTCAGGGCTTCCTGATTTTAAAAATCCTAGCCCTAGGCCGAACCCCAACCCTAAGACGAGAAAGGCAAATCAGCCAGGAATTAGGCATGTCCCCAAGGAAAAGCTGTGGAGGCAGGCATGTTGTGGTACTTTTGCGCTCTTCTTGGCTAGTCCTTCGCAGCTGCTGTGTTCTTGGAACTCAGGGCTTTCTGGTTAATAGAGCCCTTACCCTAGGCGTAACTCAAACCTTAACCCTAGGAAGGAAAATCAACCTATGGTTCGGGATGGTCTCATGGAAATATCAGTGGTGGCAGCCAAGTTGCGTCACTTTTGCGCTCCCCTTGGGATGCCTTTCGCAGCTGCAGTGTGCCTGGAGCCCAGGGCTTCCTGGTTTTAAAAGTCCTAGGCCTAAGCCTAACAGTAACCCTAGGAAGGTAAATCAGCCGGGTATTAGGGTTCTTCCTAAGGGAAAAGCCGTGAAAGCAGCCATGTTGTGGCACTTCTGCACTCCCTTTGGGATGCCTTTGGCAGATGAAGTAAGCCTGGAACTCAGGGCTTCCTGGTTAAAAAACTCCAAGCCCTAGGCTGAACCCTAACCATAACCCTAGGCAGATAAATCAGCCTAGGTATAGGGATGGTGCCAAGGAAAAAGCTGTGAAAGCTGCCATGTTGTAGCACTTTTGTACTCCCCTTGGGATGCCTTGAACAGCTGCAGTGTGCCTGGAGCCCAGGGCTTCCTAGTTTTAAAAATCCTAGCCCTAGGCCTAAGCCTAACAGTAACCCTGGGAAGGCAAATCAGCCTGGTGTTAGGCTTCTTGCCAAGGAAAAAGCCGTGAAAGCAGCCATGTTGTGGCACTTTTGCACTCCCTTTTGGATGCCTTTCACAGCTGCAGTGTGCCTGGAACTCAGGGCTTCCTGATTTTAAAAATCCTAGCCCTAGGCCGAACCCCAACCCTAAGACGAGAAAGGCAAATCAGCCAGGAATTAGGCATGTCCCCAAGGAAAAAGCTGTGGAGGCAGGCATGTTGTGCTACTTTTGCGCTCTTCTTGGCTAGTCCTTCGCAGCTGCTGTGTTCTTGGAACTCAGGGCTTTCTGGTTAATAGAGCCCTTACCCTAGGCGTAACTCAAACCTTAACCCTAGGAAGGAAAATCAGCCTATGGTTCGGGATGGTCTCATGGAAATATCAGTGGTGGCAGCCAAGTTGCGTCACTTTTGCGCTCCCCTTGGGATGCCTTTCGCAGCTGCAGTGTGCCTGGAGCCCAGGGCTTCCTGGTTTTAAAAGTCCTAGGCCTAAGCCTAACAGTAACCCTAGGAAGGTAAATCAGCCGGGTATTAGGGTTCTTCCTAAGGGAAAAGCCGTGAAAGCAGCCATGTTGTGGCACTTCTGCACTCCCTTTGGGATGCCTTTGGCAGATGAAGTAAGCCTGGAACTCAGGGCTTCCTGGTTAAAGAAATCCAAGCCCTAGGCTGAAGCCTAACCCTAACCCTAGGCAGATAAATCAGCCTAGGTATAGGGATGGTGCCAAGGAAAAAGCTGTGAAAGCTGCCATGTTGTTGCACTTTTGTACTCCCCTTGGGATGCCTTGAACAGCTGCAGTGTGCCTGGAGCCCAGGGCTTCCTAGTTTTAAAAATCCTAGCCCTAGGCCTAAGCCTAACAGTAACCCTGGGAAGGCAAATCAGCCTGGTGTTAGGCTTCTTGCCAAGGAAAAAGCCGTGAAAGCAGCCATGTTGTGGCACTTTTGCACTCCCTTTTGGATGCCTTTCACAGCTGCAGTGTGCCTGGAACTCAGGGCTTCCTGATTTTAAAAATCCTAGCCCTAGGCCGAACCCCAACCCTAAGACGAGAAAGGCAAATCAGCCAGGAATTAGGCATGTCCCCAAGGAAAAGCTGTGGAGGCAGGCATGTTGTGGTACTTTTGCGCTCTTCTTGGCTAGTCCTTCGCAGCTGCTGTGTTCTTGGAACTCAGGGCTTTCTGGTTAATAGAGCCCTTACCCTAGGCGTAACTCAAACCTTAACCCTAGGAAGGAAAATCAGCCTATGGTTCGGGATGGTCTCATGGAAATATCAGTGGTGGCAGCCAAGTTGCGTCACTTTTGCGCTCCCCTTGGGATGCCTTTCGCAGCTGCAGTGTGCCTGGAGCCCAGGGCTTCCTGGTTTTAAAAGTCCTAGGCCTAAGCCTAACAGTAACCCTAGGAAGGTAAATCAGCCGGGTATTAGGGTTCTTCCTAAGGGAAAAGCCGTGAAAGCAGCCATGTTGTGGCACTTCTGCACTCCCTTTGGGATGCCTTTGGCAGATGAAGTAAGCCTGGAACTCAGGGCTTCCTAGTTAAAGAAATCCAAGCCCTAGGCTGAAGCCTAACCCTAACCCTAGGCAGATAAATCAGCCTAGGTATAGGGATGGTGCCAAGGAAAAAGCTGTAAAAGCTGCCATGTTGTAGCACTTTTGTACTCCCCTTGGGATGCCTTGAACAGCTGCAGTGTGCCTGGAGCCCAGGGCTTCCTAGTTTTAAAAATCCTAGCCCTAGGCCTAAGCCTAACAGTAACCCTGGGAAGGTAAATCAGCCTGGTGTTAGGCTTCTTGCCAAGGAAAAAGCCGTGAAAGCAGCCATGTTGTGGCACTTTTGCACTCCCTTTTGGATGCCTTTCACAGCTGCAGTGTGCCTGGAACTCAGGGCTTCCTGATTTTAAAAATCCTAGCCCTAGGCCGAACCCCAACCCTAAGACGAGAAAGGCAAATCAGCCAGGAATTAGGCATGTCCCCAAGGAAAAGCTGTGGAGGCAGGCATGTTGTGGTACTTTTGCGCTCTTCTTGGCTAGTCCTTCGCAGCTGCTGTGTTCTTGGAACTCAGGGCTTTCTGGGTAATAGAGCCCTTACCCTAGGCGTAACTCAAACCTTAACCCTAGGAAGGAAAATCAGCCTATGGTTCGGGATGGTCTCATGGAAATATCAGTGGTGGCAGCCAAGTTGCGTCACTTTTGCGCTCCCCTTGGGATGCCTTTCGCAGCTGCAGTGTGCCTGGAGCCCAGGGCTTCCTGGTTTTAAAAGTCCTAGGCCTAAGCCTAACAGTAACCCTAGGAAGGTAAATCAGCCGGGTATTAGGGTTCTTCCTAAGGGAAAAGCCGTGAAAGCAGCCATGTTGTGGCACTTCTGCACTCCCTTTGGGATGCCTTTGGCAGATGAAGTAAGCCTGGAACTCAGGGCTTCCTGGTTAAAAAACTCCAAGCCCTAGGCTGAACCCTAACCCTAACCCTAGGCAGATAAATCAGCCTAGGTATAGGGATGGTGCCAAGGAAAAAGCTGTGAAAGCTGCCATGTTGTTGCACTTTTGTACTTCCCTTGGGATGCCTTGAACAGCTGCAGTGTGCCTGGAGCCCAGGGCTTCCTAGTTTTAAAAATCCTAGCCCTAGGCCTAAGCCTAACAGTAACCCTGGGAAGGTAAATCAGCCTGGTGTTAGGCTTCTTGCCAAGGAAAAAGCCGTGAAAGCAGCCATGTTGTGGCACTTTTGCACTCCCTTTTGGATGCCTTTCACAGCTGCAGTGTGCCTGGAACTCAGGGCTTCCTGATTTTAAAAATCCTAGCCCTAGGCCGAACCCCAACCCTAAGACGAGAAAGGCAAATCAGCCAGGAATTAGGCATGTCCCCAAGGAAAAGCTGTGGAGGCAGGCATGTTGTGGTACTTTTGCGCTCTTCTTGGCTAGTCCTTCGCAGCTGCTGTGTTCTTGGAACTCAGGGCTTTCTGGTTAATAGAGCCCTTACCCTAGGCGTAACTCAAACCTTAACCCTAGGAAGGAAAATCAACCTATGGTTCGGGATGCTCTCATGGAAATATCAGTGGTGGCAGCCAAGTTGCGTCACTTTTGCGCTCCCCTTGGGATGCCTTTCGCAGCTGCAGTGTGCCTGGAGCCCAGGGCTTCCTGGTTTTAAAAGTCCTAGGCCTAAGCCTAACAGTAACCCTAGGAAGGTAAATCAGCCGGGTATTAGGGTTCTTCCTAAGGGAAAAGCCGTGAAAGCAGCCATGTTGTGGCACTTCTGCACTCCCTTTGGGATGCCTTTGGCAGATGAAGTAAGCCTGGAACTCAGGGCTTCCTGGTTAAAAAACTCCAAGCCCTAGGCTGAACCCTAACCCTAACCCTAGGCAGATAAATCAGCCTAGGTATAGGGATGGTGCCAAGGAAAAAGCTGTGAAAGCTGCCATGTTGTAGCACTTTTGTACTCCCCTTGGGATGCCTTGAACAGCTGCAGTGTGCCTGGAGCCCAGGGCTTCCTAGTTTTAAAAATCCTAGCCCTAGGCCTAAGCCTAACAGTAACCCTGGGAAGGCAAATCAGCCTGGTGTTAGGCTTCTTGCCAAGGAAAAAGCCGTGAAAGCAGCCATGTTGTGGCACTTTTGCACTCCCTTTTGGATGCCTTTCACAGCTGCAGTGTGCCTGGAACTCAGGGCTTCCTGATTTTAAAAATCCTAGCCCTAGGCCGAACCCCAACCCTAAGACGAGAAAGGCAAATCAGCCAGGAATTAGGCATGTCCCCAAGGAAAAAGCTGTGGAGGCAGGCATGTTGTGGTACTTTTGCGCTCTTCTTGGCTAGTCCTTCGCAGCTGCTGTGTTCTTGGAACTCAGGGCTTTCTGGTTAATAGACCCTTACCCTAGGCGTAACTCAAACCTTAACCCTAGGAAGGAAAATCAGCCTATGGTTCGGGATGGTCTCATGGAAATATCAGTGGTGGCAGCCAAGTTGCGTCACTTTTGCGCTCCCCTTGGGATGCCTTTCGCAGCTGCAGTGTGCCTGGAGCCCAGGGCTTCCTGGTTTTAAAAGTCCTAGGCCTAAGCCTAACAGTAACCCTAGGAAGGTAAATCAGCCGGGTATTAGGGTTCTTCCTAAGGGAAAAGCCGTGAAAGCAGCCATGTTGTGGCACTTCTGCACTCCCTTTGGGATGCCTTTGGCAGATGAAGTAAGCCTGGAACTCAGGGCTTCCTGGTCAAAGAAATCCAAGCCCTGGGATGAACCCTAACCCTAACCCTAGGCAGATAAATCAGCCTAGGTATAGGGATGGTGCCAAGGAAAAAGCTGTGAAAGCTGCCATGTTGTTGCACTTTTGTACTCCCCTTGGGATGCCTTGAACAGCTGCAGTGTGCCTGGAGCCAAGGGCTTCCTAGTTTTAAAAATCCTAGCCCTAGGCCTAAGCCTAACAGTAACCCTGGGAAGGTAAATCAGCCTGGTGTTAGGCTTCTTGCCAAGGAAAAAGCCGTGAAAGCAGCCATGTTGTGGCACTTTTGCACTCCCTTTTGGATGCCTTTCACAGCTGCAGTGTGCCTGGAACTCAGGGCTTCCTGATTTTAAAAATCCTAGCCCTAGGCCGAACCCCAACCCTAAGACGAGAAAGGCAAATCAGCCAGGAATTAGGCATGTCCCCAAGGAAAAAGCTGTGGAGGCAGGCATGTTGTGGTACTTTTGCGCTCTTCTTGGCTAGTCCTTCGCAGCTGCTGTGTTCTTGGAACTCAGGGCTTTCTGGTTAATAGAGCCCTTACCCTAGGCGTAACTCAAACCTTAACCCTAGGAAGGAAAATCAGGCTATGGTTTGGGATGCTCTCATGGAAATATCAGTGGTGGCAGCCAAGTTGCGTCACTTTTGCGCTCCCCTTGGGATGCCTTTCGCAGCTGCAGTGTGCCTGGAGCCCAGGGCTTCCTGGTTTTAAAAGTCCTAGGCCTAAGCCTAACAGTAACCCTAGGAAGGTAAATCAGCCGGGTATTAGGGTTCTTCCTAAGGGAAAAGCCGTGAAAGCAGCCATGTTGTGGCACTTCTGCACTCCCTTTGGGATGCCTTTGGCAGATGAAGTAAGCCTGGAACTCAGGGCTTCCTGGTTAAAGAAATCCAAGCCCTAGGCTGAAGCCTAACCCTAACCCTAGGCAGATAAATCAGCCTAGGTATAGGGATGGTGCCAAGGAAAAAGCTGTGAAAGCTGCCATGTTGTAGCACTTTTGTACTTCCCTTGGGATGCCTTGAACAGCTGCAGTGTGCCTGGAGCCCAGGGCTTCCTAGTTTTAAAAATCCTAGCCCTAGGCCTAAGCCTAACAGTAACCCTGGGAAGGTAAATCAGCCTGGTGTTAGGCTTCTTGCCAAGGAAAAAGCCGTGAAAGCAGCCATGTTGTGGCACTTTTGCACTCCCTTTTGGATGCCTTTCACAGCTGCAGTGTGCCTGGAACTCAGGGCTTCCTGATTTTAAAAATCCTAGCCCTAGGCCGAACCCCAACCCTAAGACGAGAAAGGCAAATCAGCCAGGAATTAGGCATGTCCCCAAGGAAAAGCTGTGGAGGCAGGCATGTTGTGGTACTTTTGCGCTCTTCTTGGCTAGTCCTTCGCAGCTGCTGTGTTCTTGGAACTCAGGGCTTTCTGGTTAATAGAGCCCTTACCCTAGGCGTAACTCAAACCTTAACCCTAGGAAGGAAAATCAACCTATGGTTCGGGATGGTCTCATGGAAATATCAGTGGTGGCAGCCAAGTTGCGTCACTTTTGCGCTCCCCTTGGGATGCCTTTCGCAGCTGCAGTGTGCCTGGAGCCCAGGGCTTCCTGGTTTTAAAAGTCCTAGGCCTAAGCCTAACAGTAACCCTAGGAAGGTAAATCAGCCGGGTATTAGGGTTCTTCCTAAGGGAAAAGCCGTGAAAGCCGCCATGTTGTGGCACTTCTGCACTCCCTTTGGGATGCCTTTGGCAGATGAAGTAAGCCTGGAACTCAGGGCTTCCTGGTTAAAGAAATCCAAGCCCTAGGCTGAAGCCTAACCCTAACCCTAGGCAGATAAATCAGCCTAGGTATAGGGATGGTGCCAAGGAAAAAGCTGTGAAAGCTGCCATGTTGTTGCACTTTTGTACTTCCCTTGGGATGCCTTGAACAGCTGCAGTGTGCCTGGAGCCCAGGGCTTCCTAGTTTTAAAAATCCTAGCCCTAGGCCTAAGCCTAACAGTAACCCTGGGAAGGTAAATCAGCCTGGTGTTAGGCTTCTTGCCAAGGAAAAAGCCGTGAAAGCAGCCATGTTGTGGCACTTTTGCACTCCCTTTTGGATGCCTTTCACAGCTGCAGTGTGCCTGGAACTCAGGGCTTCCTGATTTTAAAAATCCTAGCCCTAGGCCGAACCCCAACCCTAAGACGAGAAAGGCAAATCAGCCAGGAATTAGGCATGTCCCCAAGGAAAAGCTGTGGAGGCAGGCATGTTGTGGTACTTTTGCGCTCTTCTTGGCTAGTCCTTCGCAGCTGCTGTGTTCTTGGAACTCAGGGCTTTCTGGTTAATAGAGCCCTTACCCTAGGCGTAACTCAAACCTTAACCCTAGGAAGGAAAATCAACCTATGGTTCGGGATGGTCTCATGGAAATATCAGAGGTGGCAGCCAAGTTGCGTCACTTTTGCGCTCCCCTTGGGATGCCTTTCGCAGCTGCAGTGTGCCTGGAGCCCAGGGCTTCCTGGTTTTAAAAGTCCTAGGCCTAAGCCTAACAGTAACCCTAGGAAGGTAAATCAGCCGGGTATTAGGGTTCTTCCTAAGGGAAAAGCCGTGAAAGCAGCCATGTTGTGGCACTTCTGCACTCCCTTTGGGATGCCTTTGGCAGATGAAGTAAGCCTGGAACTCAGGGCTTCCTGGTTGAAGAAATCCAAGCCCTAGGCTGAAGCCTAACCCTAACCCTAGGCAGATAAATCAGCCTAGGTATATGGATGGTGCCAAGGAAAAAGCTGTGAAAGCTGCCATGTTGTAGCACTTTTGTACTCCCCTTGGGATGCCTTGAACAGCTGCAGTGTGCCTGGAGCCCAGGGTTTCCTAGTTTTAAAAATCCTAGCCCTAGGCCTAAGCCTAACAGTAACCCTGGGAAGGTAAATCAGCCTGGTGTTAGGCTTCTTGCCAAGGAAAAAGCCGTGAAAGCAGCCATGTTGTGGCACTTTTGCACTCCCTTTTGGATGCCTTTCACAGCTGCAGTGTGCCTGGAACTCAGGGCTTCCTGATTTTAAAAATCCTAGCCCTAGGCCGAACCCCAACCCTAAGACGAGAAAGGCAAATCAGCCAGGAATTAGGCATGTCCCCAAGGAAAAGCTGTGGAGGCAGGCATGTTGTGGTACTTTTGCGCTCTTCTTGGCTAGTCCTTCGCAGCTGCTGTGTTCTTGGAACTCAGGGCTTTCTGGTTAATAGAGCCCTTACCCTAGGCGTAACTCAAACCTTAACCCTAGGAAGGAAAATCAACCTATGGTTCGGGATGGTCTCATGGAAATATCAGTGGTGGCAGCCAAGTTGCGTCACTTTTGCGCTCCCCTTGGGATGCCTTTCGCAGCTGCAGTGTGCCTGGAGCCCAGGGCTTCCTGGTTTTAAAAGTCCTAGGCCTAAGCCTAACAGTAACCCTAGGAAGGTAAATCAGCCGGGTATTAGGGTTCTTCCTAAGGGAAAAGCCGTGAAAGCAGCCATGTTGTGGCACTTCTGCACTCCCTTTGGGATGCCTTTGGCAGATGAAGTAAGCCTGGAACTCAGGGCTTCCTGGTTAAAAAACTCCAAGCCCTAGGCTGAACCCTAACCCTAACCCTAGGCAGATAAATCAGCCTAGGTATAGGGATGGTGCCAAGGAAAAAGCTGTGAAAGCTGCCATGTTGTAGCACTTTTGTACTCCCCTTGGGATGCCTTGAACAGCTGCAGTGTGCCTGGAGCCCAGGGCTTCCTAGTTTTAAAAATCCTAGCCCTAGGCCTAAGCCTAACAGTAACCCTGGGAAGGTAAATCAGCCTGGTGTTAGGCTTCTTGCCAAGGAAAAAGCCGTGAAAGCAGCCATGTTGTGGCACTTTTGCACTCCCTTTTGGATGCCTTTCACAGCTGCAGTGTGCCTGGAACTCAGGGCTTCCTGATTTTAAAAATCCTAGCCCTAGGCCGAACCCCAACCCTAAGACGAGAAAGGCAAATCAGCCAGGAATTAGGCATGTCCCCAAGGAAAAAGCTGTGGAGGCAGGCATGTTGTGGTACTTTTGCGCTCTTCTTGGCTAGTCCTTCGCAGCTGCTGTGTTCTTGGAACTCAGGGCTTTCTGGTTAATAGAGCCCTTACCCTAGGCGTAACTCAAACCTTAACCCTAGGAAGGAAAATCAGCCTATGGTTCGGGATGGTCTCATGGAAATATCAGTGGTGGCAGCCAAGTTGCGTCACTTTTGCGCTCCCCTTGGGATGCCTTTCGCAGCTGCAGTGTGCCTGGAGCCCAGGGCTTCCTGGTTTTAAAAGTCCTAGGCCTAAGCCTAACAGTAACCCTAGGAAGGTAAATCAGCCGGGTATTAGGGTTCTTCCTAAGGGAAAAGCCGTGAAAGCAGCCATGTTGTGGCACTTCTGCACTCCCTTTGGGATGCCTTTGGCAGATGAAGTAAGCCTGGAACTCAGGGCTTCCTGGTTAAAGAAATCCAAGCCCTAGGCTGAACCCTAACCCTAACCCTAGGCAGATAAATCAGCCTAGATATAGGGATGGTGCCAAGGAAAAAGCTGTGAAAGCTGCCATGTTGTAGCACTTTTGTACTCCCCTTGGGATGCCTTGAACAGCTGCAGTGTGCCTGGAGCCCAGGGCTTCCTAGTTTTAAAAATCCTAGCCCTAGGCCTAAGCCTAACAGTAACCCTGGGAAGGTAAATCAGCCTGGTGTTAGGCTTCTTGCCAAGGAAAAAGCCGTGAAAGCAGCCATGTTGTGGCACTTTTGCACTCCCTTTTGGATGCCTTTCACAGCTGCAGTGTGCCTGGAACTCAGGGCTTCCTGATTTTAAAAATCCTAGCCCTAGGCCGAACCCCAACCCTAAGACGAGAAAGGCAAATCAGCCAGGAATTAGGCATGTCCCCAAGGAAAAGCTGTGGAGGCAGGCATGTTGTGGTACTTTTGCGCTCTTCTTGGCTAGTCCTTCGCAGCTGCTGTGTTCTTGGAACTCAGGGCTTTCTGGTTAATAGAGCCCTTACCCTAGGCGTAACTCAAACCTTAACCCTAGGAAGGAAAATCAGCCTATGGTTCGGGATGGTCTCATGGAAATATCAGTGGTGGCAGCCAAGTTGCGTCACTTTTGCGCTCCCCTTGGGATGCCTTTCGCAGCTGCAGTGTGCCTGGAGCCCAGGGCTTCCTGGTTTTAAAAGTCCTAGGCCTAAGCCTAACAGTAACCCTAGGAAGGTAAATCAGCCGGGTATTAGGGTTCTTCCTAAGGGAAAAGCCGTGAAAGCAGCCATGTTGTGGCACTTCTGCACTCCCTTTGGGATGCCTTTGGCAGATGAAGTAAGCCTGGAACTCAGGGCTTCCTGGTTAAAGAAATCCAAGCCCTAGGCTGAAGCCTAACCCTAACCCTAGGCAGATAAATCAGCCTAGGTATAGGGATGGTGCCAAGGAAAAAGCTGTGAAAGCTGCCATGTTGTTGCACTTTTGTACTTCCCTTGGGATGCCTTGAACAGCTGCAGTGTGCCTGGAGCCCAGGGCTTCCTAGTTTTAAAAATCCTAGCCGTAGGCCTAAGCCTAACAGTAACCCTGGGAAGGTAAATCAGCCTGGTGTTAGGCTTCTTGCCAAGGAAAAAGCCGTGAAAGCAGCCATGTTGTGGCACTTTTGCACTCCCTTTTGGATGCCTTTCACAGCTGCAGTGTGCCTGGAACTCAGGGCTTCCTGATTTTAAAAATCCTATCCCTAGGCCGAACCCCAACCCTAAGACGAGAAAGGCAAATCAGCGAGGAATTAGGCATGTCCCCAAGGAAAAAGCTGTGGAGGCAGGCATGTTGTGGTACTTTTGCGCTCTTCTTGGCTAGTCCTTCGCAGCTGCTGTGTTCTTGGAACTCAGGGCTTTCTGGTTAATAGAGCCCTTACCCTAGGCGTAACTCAAACCTTAACCCTAGGAACGAAAATCAACCTATGGTTCGGGATGGTCTCATGGAAATATCAGTGGTGGCAGCCAAGTTGCGTCACTTTTGCGCTCCCCTTGGGATGCCTTTCGCAGCTGCAGTGTGCCTGGAGCCCAGGGCTTCCTGGTTTTAAAAGTCCTAGGCCTAAGCCTAACAGTAACCCTAGGAAGGTAAATCAGCCGGGTATTAGGGTTCTTCCTAAGGGAAAAGCCGTGAAAGCAGCCATGTTGTGGCACTTCTGCACTCCCTTTGGGATGCCTTTGGCAGATGAAGTAAGCCTGGAACTCAGGGCTTCCTGGTTAAAGAAATCCAAGCCCTAGGCTGAAGCCTAACCCTAACCCTAGGCAGATAAATCAGCCTAGGTATAGGGATGGTGCCAAGGAAAAAGCTGTGAAAGCTGCCATGTTGTTGCACTTTTGTACTTCCCTTGGGATGCCTTGAACAGCTGCAGTGTGCCTGGAGCCCAGGGCTTCCTAGTTTTAAAAATCCTAGCCCTAGGCCTAAGCCTAACAGTAACCCTGGGAAGGTAAATCAGCCTGGTGTTAGGCTTCTTGCCAAGGAAAAAGCCGTGAAAGCAGCCATGTTGTGGCACTTTTGCACTCCCTTTTGGATGCCTTTCACAGCTGCAGTGTGCCTGGAACTCAGGGCTTCCTGATTTTAAAAATCCTAGCCCTAGGCCGAACCCCAACCCTAAGACGAGAAAGGCAAATCAGCCAGGAATTAGGCATGTCCCCAAGGAAAAGCTGTGGAGGCAGGCATGTTGTGGTACTTTTGCGCTCTTCTTGGCTAGTCCTTCGCAGCTGCTGTGTTCTTGGAACTCAGGGCTTTCTGGTTAATAGACCCTTACCCTAGGCGTAACTCAAACCTTAACCCTAGGAAGGAAAATCAGCCTATGGTTCGGGATGGTCTCATGGAAATATCAGTGGTGGCAGCCAAGTTGCGTCACTTTTGCGCTCCCCTTGGGATGCCTTTCGCAGCTGCAGTGTGCCTGGAGCCCAGGGCTTCCTGGTTTTAAAAGTCCTAGGCCTAAGCCTAACAGTAACCCTAGGAAGGTAAATCAGCCGGGTATTAGGGTTCTTCCTAAGGGAAAAGCCGTGAAAGCAGCCATGTTGTGGCACTTCTGCACTCCCTTTGGGATGCCTTTGGCAGATGAAGTAAGCCTGGAACTCAGGGCTTCCTGGTTAAAAAACTCCAAGCCCTAGGCTGAACCCTAACCCTAACCCTAGGCAGATAAATCAGCCTAGGTATAGGGATGGTGCCAAGGAAAAAGCTGTGAAAGCTGCCATGTTGTAGCACTTTTGTACTCCCCTTGGGATGCCTTGAACAGCTGCAGTGTGCCTGGAGCCCAGGGCTTCCTAGTTTTAAAAATCCTAGCCCTAGGCCTAAGCCTAACAGTAACCCTGGGAAGGTAAATCAGCCTGGTGTTAGGCTTCTTGCCAAGGAAAAAGCCGTGAAAGCAGCCATGTTGTGGCACTTTTGCACTCCCTTTTGGATGCCTTTCACAGCTGCAGTGTGCCTGGAACTCAGGGCTTCCTGATTTTAAAAATCCTATCCCTAGGCCAACCCCCAACCCTAAGACGAGAAAGGCAAATCAGCGAGGAATTAGGCATGTCCCCAAGGAAAAGCTGTGGAGGCAGGCATGTTGTGGTACTTTTGCGCTCTTCTTGGCTAGTCCTTCGCAGCTGCTGTGTTCTTGGAACTCAGGGCTTTCTGGTTAATAGAGCCCTTACCCTAGGCGTAACTCAAACCTTAACCCTAGGAAGGAAAATCAACCTATGGTTCGGGATGGTCTCATGGAAATATCAGTGGTGGCAGCCAAGTTGCGTCACTTTTGCGCTCCCCTTGGGATGCCTTTCGCAGCTGCAGTGTGCCTGGAGCCCAGGGCTTCCTGGTTTTAAAAGTCCTAGGCCTAAGCCTAACAGTAACCCTAGGAAGGTAAATCAGCCGGGTATTAGGGTTCTTCCTAAGGGAAAAGCCGTGAAAGCAGCCATGTTGTGGCACTTCTGCACTCCCTTTGGGATGCCTTTGGCAGATGAAGTAAGCCTGGAACTCAGGGCTTCCTGGTTAAAAAACTCCAAGCCCTAGGCTGAACCCTAACCCTAACCCTAGGCAGATAAATCAGCCTAGGTATAGGGATGGTGCCAAGGAAAAAGCTGTGAAAGCTGCCATGTTGTTGCACTTTTGTACTTCCCTTGGGATGCCTTGAACAGCTGCAGTGTGCCTGGAGCCCAGGGCTTCCTAGTTTTAAAAATCCTAGCCCTAGGCCTAAGCCTAACAGTAACCCTGGGAAGGTAAATCAGCCTGGTGTTAGGCTTCTTGCCAAGGAAAAAGCCGTGAAAGCAGCCATGTTGTGGCACTTTTGCACTCCCTTTTGGATGCCTTTCACAGCTGCAGTGTGCCTGGAACTCAGGGCTTCCTGATTTTAAAAATCCTAGCCCTAGGCCGAACCCCAACCCTAAGACGAGAAAGGCAAATCAGCCAGGAATTAGGCATGTCCCCAAGGAAAAGCTGTGGAGGCAGGCATGTTGTGGTACTTTTGCGCTCTTCTTGGCTAGTCCTTCGCAGCTGCTGTGTTCTTGGAACTCAGGGCTTTCTGGTTAATAGAGCCCTTACCCTAGGCGTAACTCAAACCTTAACCCTAGGAAGGAAAATCAACCTATGGTTCGGGATGCTCTCATGGAAATATCAGTGGTGGCAGCCAAGTTGCGTCACTTTTGCGCTCCCCTTGGGATGCCTTTCGCAGCTGCAGTGTGCCTGGAGCCCAGGGCTTCCTGGTTTTAAAAGTCCTAGGCCTAAGCCTAACAGTAACCCTAGGAAGGTAAATCAGCCGGGTATTAGGGTTCTTCCTAAGGGAAAAGCCGTGAAAGCAGCCATGTTGTGGCACTTCTGCACTCCCTTTGGGATGCCTTTGGCAGATGAAGTAAGCCTGGAACTCAGGGCTTCCTGGTTAAAGAAATCCAAGCCCTAGGCTGAAGCCTAACCCTAACCCTAGGCAGATAAATCAGCCTAGGTATAGGGATGGTGCCAAGGAAAAAGCTGTGAAAGCTGCCATGTTGTTGCACTTTTGTACTTCCCTTGGGATGCCTTGAACAGCTGCAGTGTGCCTGGAGCCCAGGGCTTCCTAGTTTTAAAAATCCTAGCCCTAGGCCTAAGCCTAACAGTAACCCTGGGAAGGTAAATCAGCCTGGTGTTAGGCTTCTTGCCAAGGAAAAAGCCGTGAAAGCAGCCATGTTGTGGCACTTTTGCACTCCCTTTTGGATGCCTTTCACAGCTGCAGTGTGCCTGGAACTCAGGGCTTCCTGATTTTAAAAATCCTAGCCCTAGGCCGAACCCCAACCCTAAGACGAGAAAGGCAAATCAGCCAGGAATTAGGCATGTCCCCAAGGAAAAGCTGTGGAGGCAGGCATGTTGTGGTACTTTTGCGCTCTTCTTGGCTAGTCCTTCGCAGCTGCTGTGTTCTTGGAACTCAGGGCTTTCTGGTTAATAGAGCCCTTACCCTAGGCGTAACTCAAACCTTAACCCTAGGAAGGAAAATCAGCCTATGGTTCGGGATGGTCTCATGGAAATATCAGTGGTGGCAGCCAAGTTGCGTCACTTTTGCGCTCCCCTTGGGATGCCTTTCGCAGCTGCAGTGTGCCTGGAGCCCAGGGCTTCCTGGTTTTAAAAGTCCTAGGCCTAAGCCTAACAGTAACCCTAGGAAGGTAAATCAGCCGGGTATTAGGGTTCTTCCTAAGGGAAAAGCCGTGAAAGCAGCCATGTTGTGGCACTTCTGCACTCCCTTTGGGATGCCTTTGGCAGATGAAGTAAGCCTGGAACTCAGGGCTTCCTGGTTAAAAAACTCCAAGCCCTAGGCTGAACCCTAACCCTAACCCTAGGCAGATAAATCAGCCTAGGTATAGGGATGGTGCCAAGGAAAAAGCTGTGAAAGCTGCCATGTTGTAGCACTTTTGTGCTCCCCTTGGGATGCCTTGAACAGCTGCAGTGTGCCTGGAGCCCAGGGCTTCCTAGTTTTAAAAATCCTAGCCCTAGGCCTAAGCCTAACAGTAACCCTGGGAAGGTAAATCAGCCTGGTGTTAGGCTTCTTGCCAAGGAAAAAGCCGTGAAAGCAGCCATGTTGTGGCACTTTTGCACTCCCTTTTGGATGCCTTTCACAGCTGCAGTGTGCCTGGAACTCAGGGCTTCCTGATTTTAAAAATCCTATCCCTAGGCCAACCCCCAACCCTAAGACGAGAAAGGCAAATCAGCGAGGAATTAGGCATGTCCCCAAGGAAAAGCTGTGGAGGCAGGCATGTTGTGGTACTTTTGCGCTCTTCTTGGCTAGTCCTTCGCAGCTGCTGTGTTCTTGGAACTCAGGGCTTTCTGGTTAATAGAGCCCTTACCCTAGGCGTAACTCAAACCTTAACCCTAGGAACGAAAATCAACCTATGGTTCGGGATGGTCTCATGGAAATATCAGTGGTGGCAGCCAAGTTGCGTCACTTTTGCGCTCCCCTTGGGATGCCTTTCGCAGCTGCAGTGTGCCTGGAGCCCAGGGCTTCCTGGTTTTAAAAGTCCTAGGCCTAAGCCTAACAGTAACCCTAGGAAGGTAAATCAGCCGGGTATTAGGGTTCTTCCTAAGGGAAAAGCCGTGAAAGCAGCCATGTTGTGGCACTTCTGCACTCCCTTTGGGATGCCTTTGGCAGATGAAGTAAGCCTGGAACTCAGGGCTTCCTGGTTAAAAAACTCCAAGCCCTAGGCTGAACCCTAACCCTAACCCTAGGCAGATAAATCAGCCTAGGTATAGGGATGGTGCCAAGGAAAAAGCTGTGAAAGCTGCCATGTTGTTGCACTTTTGTACTTCCCTTGGGATGCCTTGAACAGCTGCAGTGTGCCTGGAGCCCAGGGCTTCCTAGTTTTAAAAATCCTAGCCCTAGGCCTAAGCCTAACAGTAACCCTGGGAAGGTAAATCAGCCTGGTGTTAGGCTTCTTGCCAAGGAAAAAGCCGTGAAAGCAGCCATGTTGTGGCACTTTTGCACTCCCTTTTGGATGCCTTTCACAGCTGCAGTGTGCCTGGAACTCAGGGCTTCCTGATTTTAAAAATCCTATCCCTAGGCCAACCCCCAACCCTAAGACGAGAAAGGCAAATCAGCGAGGAATTAGGCATGTCCCCAAGGAAAAGCTGTGGAGGCAGGCATGTTGTGGTACTTTTGCGCTCTTCTTGGCTAGTCCTTCGCAGCTGCTGTGTTCTTGGAACTCAGGGCTTTCTGGTTAATAGAGCCCTTACCCTAGGCGTAACTCAAACCTTAACCCTAGGAAGGAAAATCAACCTATGGTTCGGGATGGTCTCATGGAAATATCAGTGGTGGCAGCCAAGTTGCGTCACTTTTGCGCTCCCCTTGGGATGCCTTTCGCAGCTGCAGTGTGCCTGGAGCCCAGGGCTTCCTGGTTTTAAAAGTCCTAGGCCTAAGCCTAACAGTAACCCTAGGAAGGTAAATCAGCCGGGTATTAGGGTTCTTCCTAAGGGAAAAGCCGTGAAAGCAGCCATGTTGTGGCACTTCTGCACTCCCTTTGGGATGCCTTTGGCAGATGAAGTAAGCCTGGAACTCAGGGCTTCCTGGTTAAAAAACTCCAAGCCCTAGGCTGAACCCTAACCATAACCCTAGGCAGATAAATCAGCCTAGGTATAGGGATGGTGCCAAGGAAAAAGCTGTGAAAGCTGCCATGTTGTTGCACTTTTGTACTTCCCTTGGGATGCCTTGAACAGCTGCAGTGTGCCTGGAGCCCAGGGCTTCCTAGTTTTAAAAATCCTAGCCCTAGGCCTAAGCCTAACAGTAACCCTGGGAAGGTAAATCAGCCTGGTGTTAGGCTTCTTGCCAAGGAAAAAGCCGTGAAAGCAGCCATGTTGTGGCACTTTTGCACTCCCTTTTGGATGCCTTTCACAGCTGCAGTGTGCCTGGAACTCAGGGCTTCCTGATTTTAAAAATCCTAGCCCTAGGCCGAACCCCAACCCTAAGACGAGAAAGGCAAATCAGCCAGGAATTAGGCATGTCCCCAAGGAAAAGCTGTGGAGGCAGGCATGTTGTGGTACTTTTGCGCTCTTCTTGGCTAGTCCTTCGCAGCTGCTGTGTTCTTGGAACTCAGGGCTTTCTGGTTAATAGAGCCCTTACCCTAGGCGTAACTCAAACCTTAACCCTAGGAAGGAAAATCAACCTATGGTTCGGGATGCTCTCATGGAAATATCAGTGGTGGCAGCCAAGTTGCGTCACTTTTGCGCTCCCCTTGGGATGCCTTTCGCAGCTGCAGTGTGCCTGGAGCCCAGGGCTTCCTGGTTTTAAAAGTCCTAGGCCTAAGCCTAACAGTAACCCTAGGAAGGTAAATCAGCCGGGTATTAGGGTTCTTCCTAAGGGAAAAGCCGTGAAAGCAGCCATGTTGTGGCACTTCTGCACTCCCTTTGGGATGCCTTTGGCAGATGAAGTAAGCCTGGAACTCAGGGCTTCCTGGTTAAAGAAATCCAAGCCCTAGGCTGAACCCTAACCCTAACCCTAGGCAGATAAATCAGCCTAGGTATAGGGATGGTGCCAAGGAAAAAGCTGTGAAAGCTGCCATGTTGTAGCACTTTTGTACTCCCCTTGGGATGCCTTGAACAGCTGCAGTGTGCCTGGAGCCCAGGGCTTCCTAGTTTTAAAAATCCTAGCCCTAGGCCTAAGCCTAACAGTAACCCTGGGAAGGCAAATCAGCCTGGTGTTAGGCTTCTTGCCAAGGAAAAAGCCGTGAAAGCAGCCATGTTGTGGCACTTTTGCACTCCCTTTTGGATGCCTTTCACAGCTGCAGTGTGCCTGGAACTCAGGGCTTCCTGATTTTAAAAATCCTAGCCCTAGGCCGAACCCCAACCCTAAGACGAGAAAGGCAAATCAGCCAGGAATTAGGCATGTCCCCAAGGAAAAAGCTGTGGAGGCAGGCATGTTGTGGTACTTTTGCGCTCTTCTTGGCTAGTCCTTCGCAGCTGCTGTGTTCTTGGAACTCAGGGCTTTCTGGTTAATAGAGCCCTTACCCTAGGCGTAACTCAAACCTTAACCCTAGGAAGGAAAATCAGCCTATGGTTCGGGATGGTCTCATGGAAATATCAGTGGTGGCAGCCAAGTTGCG
The DNA here is from genome assembly GCF_027887145.1 of Ammospiza caudacuta. Taxonomy (NCBI): domain Eukaryota; kingdom Metazoa; phylum Chordata; class Aves; order Passeriformes; family Passerellidae; genus Ammospiza; species Ammospiza caudacuta. The sequence goes on from NC_080618.1 coordinate 140,990, forward strand.
TCACTTTTGCGCTCCCCTTGGGATGCCTTTCGCAGCTGCAGTGTGCCTGGAGCCCAGGGCTTCCTGGTTTTAAAAGTCCTAGGCCTAAGCCTAACAGTAACCCTAGGAAGGTAAATCAGCCGGGTATTAGGGTTCTTCCTAAGGGAAAAGCCGTGAAAGCAGCCATGTTGTGGCACTTCTGCACTCCCTTTGGGATGCCTTTGGCAGATGAAGTAAGCCTGGAACTCAGGGCTTCCTGGTTAAAAAACTCCAAGCCCTAGGCTGAACCCTAACCCTAACCCTAGGCAGATAAATCAGCCTAGGTATAGGGATGGTGCCAAGGAAAAAGCTGTGAAAGCTGCCATGTTGTAGCACTTTTGTACTCCCCTTGGGATGCCTTGAACAGCTGCAGTGTGCCTGGAGCCCAGGGCTTCCTAGTTTTAAAAATCCTAGCCCTAGGCCTAAGCCTAACAGTAACCCTGGGAAGGTAAATCAGCCTGGTGTTAGGCTTCTTGCCAAGGAAAAAGCCGTGAAAGCAGCCATGTTGTGGCACTTTTGCACTCCCTTTTGGATGCCTTTCACAGCTGCAGTGTGCCTGGAACTCAGGGCTTCCTGATTTTAAAAATCCTATCCCTAGGCCAACCCCCAACCCTAAGACGAGAAAGGCAAATCAGCGAGGAATTAGGCATGTCCCCAAGGAAAAGCTGTGGAGGCAGGCATGTTGTGGTACTTTTGCGCTCTTCTTGGCTAGTCCTTCGCAGCTGCTGTGTTCTTGGAACTCAGGGCTTTCTGGTTAATAGAGCCCTTACCCTAGGCGTAACTCAAACCTTAACCCTAGGAACGAAAATCAACCTATGGTTCGGGATGGTCTCATGGAAATATCAGTGGTGGCAGCCAAGTTGCGTCACTTTTGCGCTCCCCTTGGGATGCCTTTCGCAGCTGCAGTGTGCCTGGAGCCCAGGGCTTCCTGGTTTTAAAAGTCCTAGGCCTAAGCCTAACAGTAACCCTAGGAAGGTAAATCAGCCGGGTATTAGGGTTCTTCCTAAGGGAAAAGCCGTGAAAGCAGCCATGTTGTGGCACTTCTGCACTCCCTTTGGGATGCCTTTGGCAGATGAAGTAAGCCTGGAACTCAGGGCTTCCTGGTTAAAAAACTCCAAGCCCTAGGCTGAACCCTAACCCTAACCCTAGGCAGATAAATCAGCCTAGGTATAGGGATGGTGCCAAGGAAAAAGCTGTGAAAGCTGCCATGTTGTTGCACTTTTGTACTTCCCTTGGGATGCCTTGAACAGCTGCAGTGTGCCTGGAGCCCAGGGCTTCCTAGTTTTAAAAATCCTAGCCCTAGGCCTAAGCCTAACAGTAACCCTGGGAAGGTAAATCAGCCTGGTGTTAGGCTTCTTGCCAAGGAAAAAGCCGTGAAAGCAGCCATGTTGTGGCACTTTTGCACTCCCTTTTGGATGCCTTTCACAGCTGCAGTGTGCCTGGAACTCAGGGCTTCCTGATTTTAAAAATCCTAGCCCTAGGCCGAACCCCAACCCTAAGACGAGAAAGGCAAATCAGCCAGGAATTAGGCATGTCCCCAAGGAAAAGCTGTGGAGGCAGGCATGTTGTGGTACTTTTGCGCTCTTCTTGGCTAGTCCTTCGCAGCTGCTGTGTTCTTGGAACTCAGGGCTTTCTGGTTAATAGAGCCCTTACCCTAGGCGTAACTCAAACCTTAACCCTAGGAAGGAAAATCAACCTATGGTTCGGGATGCTCTCATGGAAATATCAGTGGTGGCAGCCAAGTTGCGTCACTTTTGCGCTCCCCTTGGGATGCCTTTCGCAGCTGCAGTGTGCCTGGAGCCCAGGGCTTCCTGGTTTTAAAAGTCCTAGGCCTAAGCCTAACAGTAACCCTAGGAAGGTAAATCAGCCGGGTATTAGGGTTCTTCCTAAGGGAAAAGCCGTGAAAGCAGCCATGTTGTGGCACTTCTGCACTCCCTTTGGGATGCCTTTGGCAGATGAAGTAAGCCTGGAACTCAGGGCTTCCTGGTTAAAGAAATCCAAGCCCTAGGCTGAACCCTAACCCTAACCCTAGGCAGATAAATCAGCCTAGGTATATGGATGGTGCCAAGGAAAAAGCTGTGAAAGCTGCCATGTTGTAGCACTTTTGTACTACCCTTGGGATGCCTTGAACAGCTGCAGTGTGCCTGGAGCCCAGGGTTTCCTAGTTTTAAAAATCCTAGCCCTAGGCCTAAGCCTAACAGTAAACCTGGGAAGGTAAATCAGCCTGGTGTTAGGCTTCTTGCCAAGGAAAAAGCCGTGAAAGCAGCCATGTTGTGGCACTTTTGCACTCCCTTTTGGATGCCTTTCACAGCTGCAGTGTGCCTGGAACTCAGGGCTTCCTGATTTTAAAAATCCTAGCCCTAGGCCGAACCCCAACCCTAAGACGAGAAAGGCAAATCAGCCAGGAATTAGGCATGTCCCCAAGGAAAAGCTGTGGAGGCAGGCATGTTGTGGTACTTTTGCGCTCTTCTTGGCTAGTCCTTCGCAGCTGCTGTGTTCTTGGAACTCAGGGCTTTCTGGTTAATAGAGCCCTTACCCTAGGCGTAACTCAAACCTTAACCCTAGGAAGGAAAATCAACCTATGGTTCGGGATGGTCTCATGGAAATATCAGTGGTGGCAGCCAAGTTGCGTCACTTTTGCGCTCCCCTTGGGATGCCTTTCGCAGCTGCAGTGTGCCTGGAGCCCAGGGCTTCCTGGTTTTAAAAGTCCTAGGCCTAAGCCTAACAGTAACCCTAGGAAGGTAAATCAGCCGGGTATTAGGGTTCTTCCTAAGGGAAAAGCCGTGAAAGCAGCCATGTTGTGGCACTTCTGCACTCCCTTTGGGATGCCTTTGGCAGATGAAGTAAGCCTGGAACTCAGGGCTTCCTGGTTAAAAAACTCCAAGCCCTAGGCTGAACCCTAACCCTAACCCTAGGCAGATAAATCAGCCTAGGTATAGGGATGGTGCCAAGGAAAAAGCTGTGAAAGCTGCCATGTTGTAGCACTTTTGTACTCCCCTTGGGATGCCTTGAACAGCTGCAGTGTGCCTGGAGCCCAGGGCTTCCTAGTTTTAAAAATCCTAGCCCTAGGCCTAAGCCTAACAGTAACCCTGGGAAGGCAAATCAGCCTGGTGTTAGGCTTCTTGCCAAGGAAAAAGCCGTGAAAGCAGCCATGTTGTGGCACTTTTGCACTCCCTTTTGGATGCCTTTCACAGCTGCAGTGTGCCTGGAACTCAGGGCTTCCTGATTTTAAAAATCCTAGCCCTAGGCCGAACCCCAACCCTAAGACGAGAAAGGCAAATCAGCCAGGAATTAGGCATGTCCCCAAGGAAAAAGCTGTGGAGGCAGGCATGTTGTGGTACTTTTGCGCTCTTCTTGGCTAGTCCTTCGCAGCTGCTGTGTTCTTGGAACTCAGGGCTTTCTGGTTAATAGAGCCCTTACCCTAGGCGTAACTCAAACCTTAACCCTAGGAAGGAAAATCAGCCTATGGTTCGGGATGGTCTCATGGAAATATCAGTGGTGGCAGCCAAGTTGCGTCACTTTTGCGCTCCCCTTGGGATGCCTTTCGCAGCTGCAGTGTGCCTGGAGCCCAGGGCTTCCTGGTTTTAAAAGTCCTAGGCCTAAGCCTAACAGTAACCCTAGGAAGGTAAATCAGCCGGGTATTAGGGTTCTTCCTAAGGGAAAAGCCGTGAAAGCAGCCATGTTGTGGCACTTCTGCACTCCCTTTGGGATGCCTTTGGCAGATGAAGTAAGCCTGGAACTCAGGGCTTCCTGGTTAAAAAACTCCAAGCCCTAGGCTGAACCCTAACCCTAACCCTAGGCAGATAAATCAGCCTAGGTATAGGGATGGTGCCAAGGAAAAAGCTGTGAAAGCTGCCATGTTGTAGCACTTTTGTACTCCCCTTGGGATGCCTTGAACAGCTGCAGTGTGCCTGGAGCCCAGGGCTTCCTAGTTTTAAAAATCCTAGCCCTAGGCCTAAGCCTAACAGTAACCCTGGGAAGGCAAATCAGCCTGGTGTTAGGCTTCTTGCCAAGGAAAAAGCCATGAAAGCAGCCATGTTGTGGCACTTTTGCACTCCCTTTTGGATGCCTTTCACAGCTGCAGTGTGCCTGGAACTCAGGGCTTCCTGATTTTAAAAATCCTAGCCCTAGGCCGAACCCCAACCCTAAGACGAGAAAGGCAAATCAGCCAGGAATTAGGCATGTCCCCAAGGAAAAAGCTGTGGAGGCAGGCATGTTGTGGTACTTTTGCGCTCTTCTTGGCTAGTCCTTCGCAGCTGCTGTGTTCTTGGAACTCAGGGCTTTCTGGTTAATAGAGCCCTTACCCTAGGCGTAACTCAAACCTTAACCCTAGGAAGGAAAATCAGCCTATGGTTCGGGATGGTCTCATGGAAATATCAGTGGTGGCAGCCAAGTTGCGTCACTTTTGCGCTCCCCTTGGGATGCCTTTCGCAGCTGCAGTGTGCCTGGAGCCCAGGGCTTCCTGGTTTTAAAAGTCCTAGGCCTAAGCCTAACAGTAACCCTAGGAAGGTAAATCAGCCGGGTATTAGGGTTCTTCCTAAGGGAAAAGCCGTGAAAGCAGCCATGTTGTGGCACTTCTGCACTCCCTTTGGGATGCCTTTGGCAGATGAAGTAAGCCTGGAACTCAGGGCTTCCTGGTTAAAGAAATCCAAGCCCTAGGCTGAACCCTAACCCTAACCCTAGGCAGATAAATCAGCCTAGGTATAGGGATGGTGCCAAGGAAAAAGCTGTGAAAGCTGCCATGTTGTAGCACTTTTGTACTCCCCTTGGGATGCCTTGAACAGCTGCAGTGTGCCTGGAGCCCAGGGCTTCCTAGTTTTAAAAATCCTAGCCCTAGGCCTAAGCCTAACAGTAACCCTGGGAAGGTAAATCAGCCTGGTGTTAGGCTTCTTGCCAAGGAAAAAGCCGTGAAAGCAGCCATGTTGTGGCACTTTTGCACTCCCTTTTGGATGCCTTTCACAGCTGCAGTGTGCCTGGAACTCAGGGCTTCCTGATTTTAAAAATCCTAGCCCTAGGCCGAACCCCAACCCTAAGACGAGAAAGGCAAATCAGCCAGGAATTAGGCATGTCCCCAAGGAAAAGCTGTGGAGGCAGGCATGTTGTGGTACTTTTGCGCTCTTCTTGGCTAGTCCTTCGCAGCTGCTGTGTTCTTGGAACTCAGGGCTTTCTGGTTAATAGAGCCCTTACCCTAGGCGTAACTCAAACCTTAACCCTAGGAAGGAAAATCAACCTATGGTTCGGGATGGTCTCATGGAAATATCAGTGGTGGCAGCCAAGTTGCGTCACTTTTGCGCTCCCCTTGGGATGCCTTTCGCAGCTGCAGTGTGCCTGGAGCCCAGGGCTTCCTGGTTTTAAAAGTCCTAGGCCTAAGCCTAACAGTAACCCTAGGAAGGTAAATCAGCCGGGTATTAGGGTTCTTCCTAAGGGAAAAGCCGTGAAAGCAGCCATGTTGTGGCACTTCTGCACTCCCTTTGGGATGCCTTTGGCAGATGAAGTAAGCCTGGAACTCAGGGCTTCCTGGTTAAAAAACTCCAAGCCCTAGGCTGAACCCTAACCATAACCCTAGGCAGATAAATCAGCCTAGGTATAGGGATGGTGCCAAGGAAAAAGCTGTGAAAGCTGCCATGTTGTAGCACTTTTGTACTCCCCTTGGGATGCCTTGAACAGCTGCAGTGTGCCTGGAGCCCAGGGCTTCCTAGTTTTAAAAATCCTAGCCCTAGGCCTAAGCCTAACAGTAACCCTGGGAAGGCAAATCAGCCTGGTGTTAGGCTTCTTGCCAAGGAAAAAGCCGTGAAAGCAGCCATGTTGTGGCACTTTTGCACTCCCTTTTGGATGCCTTTCACAGCTGCAGTGTGCCTGGAACTCAGGGCTTCCTGATTTTAAAAATCCTAGCCCTAGGCCGAACCCCAACCCTAAGACGAGAAAGGCAAATCAGCCAGGAATTAGGCATGTCCCCAAGGAAAAAGCTGTGGAGGCAGGCATGTTGTGGTACTTTTGCGCTCTTCTTGGCTAGTCCTTCGCAGCTGCTGTGTTCTTGGAACTCAGGGCTTTCTGGTTAATAGAGCCCTTACCCTAGGCGTAACTCAAACCTTAACCCTAGGAAGGAAAATCAGCCTATGGTTCGGGATGGTCTCATGGAAATATCAGTGGTGGCAGCCAAGTTGCGTCACTTTTGCGCTCCCCTTGGGATGCCTTTCGCAGCTGCAGTGTGCCTGGAGCCCAGGGCTTCCTGGTTTTAAAAGTCCTAGGCCTAAGCCTAACAGTAACCCTAGGAAGGTAAATCAGCCGGGTATTAGGGTTCTTCCTAAGGGAAAAGCCGTGAAAGCAGCCATGTTGTGGCACTTCTGCACTCCCTTTGGGATGCCTTTGGCAGATGAAGTAAGCCTGGAACTCAGGGCTTCCTGGTTAAAGAAATCCAAGCCCTAGGCTGAAGCCTAACCCTAACCCTAGGCAGATAAATCAGCCTAGGTATAGGGATGGTGCCAAGGAAAAAGCTGTGAAAGCTGCCATGTTGTTGCACTTTTGTACTCCCCTTGGGATGCCTTGAACAGCTGCAGTGTGCCTGGAGCCCAGGGCTTCCTAGTTTTAAAAATCCTAGCCCTAGGCCTAAGCCTAACAGTAACCCTGGGAAGGCAAATCAGCCTGGTGTTAGGCTTCTTGCCAAGGAAAAAGCCGTGAAAGCAGCCATGTTGTGGCACTTTTGCACTCCCTTTTGGATGCCTTTCACAGCTGCAGTGTGCCTGGAACTCAGGGCTTCCTGATTTTAAAAATCCTAGCCCTAGGCCGAACCCCAACCCTAAGACGAGAAAGGCAAATCAGCCAGGAATTAGGCATGTCCCCAAGGAAAAGCTGTGGAGGCAGGCATGTTGTGGTACTTTTGCGCTCTTCTTGGCTAGTCCTTCGCAGCTGCTGTGTTCTTGGAACTCAGGGCTTTCTGGTTAATAGAGCCCTTACCCTAGGCGTAACTCAAACCTTAACCCTAGGAAGGAAAATCAGCCTATGGTTCGGGATGGTCTCATGGAAATATCAGTGGTGGCAGCCAAGTTGCGTCACTTTTGCGCTCCCCTTGGGATGCCTTTCGCAGCTGCAGTGTGCCTGGAGCCCAGGGCTTCCTGGTTTTAAAAGTCCTAGGCCTAAGCCTAACAGTAACCCTAGGAAGGTAAATCAGCCGGGTATTAGGGTTCTTCCTAAGGGAAAAGCCGTGAAAGCAGCCATGTTGTGGCACTTCTGCACTCCCTTTGGGATGCCTTTGGCAGATGAAGTAAGCCTGGAACTCAGGGCTTCCTAGTTAAAGAAATCCAAGCCCTAGGCTGAAGCCTAACCCTAACCCTAGGCAGATAAATCAGCCTAGGTATAGGGATGGTGCCAAGGAAAAAGCTGTAAAAGCTGCCATGTTGTAGCACTTTTGTACTCCCCTTGGGATGCCTTGAACAGCTGCAGTGTGCCTGGAGCCCAGGGCTTCCTAGTTTTAAAAATCCTAGCCCTAGGCCTAAGCCTAACAGTAACCCTGGGAAGGTAAATCAGCCTGGTGTTAGGCTTCTTGCCAAGGAAAAAGCCGTGAAAGCAGCCATGTTGTGGCACTTTTGCACTCCCTTTTGGATGCCTTTCACAGCTGCAGTGTGCCTGGAACTCAGGGCTTCCTGATTTTAAAAATCCTAGCCCTAGGCCGAACCCCAACCCTAAGACGAGAAAGGCAAATCAGCCAGGAATTAGGCATGTCCCCAAGGAAAAGCTGTGGAGGCAGGCATGTTGTGGTACTTTTGCGCTCTTCTTGGCTAGTCCTTCGCAGCTGCTGTGTTCTTGGAACTCAGGGCTTTCTGGGTAATAGAGCCCTTACCCTAGGCGTAACTCAAACCTTAACCCTAGGAAGGAAAATCAGCCTATGGTTCGGGATGGTCTCATGGAAATATCAGTGGTGGCAGCCAAGTTGCGTCACTTTTGCGCTCCCCTTGGGATGCCTTTCGCAGCTGCAGTGTGCCTGGAGCCCAGGGCTTCCTGGTTTTAAAAGTCCTAGGCCTAAGCCTAACAGTAACCCTAGGAAGGTAAATCAGCCGGGTATTAGGGTTCTTCCTAAGGGAAAAGCCGTGAAAGCAGCCATGTTGTGGCACTTCTGCACTCCCTTTGGGATGCCTTTGGCAGATGAAGTAAGCCTGGAACTCAGGGCTTCCTGGTTAAAAAACTCCAAGCCCTAGGCTGAACCCTAACCCTAACCCTAGGCAGATAAATCAGCCTAGGTATAGGGATGGTGCCAAGGAAAAAGCTGTGAAAGCTGCCATGTTGTTGCACTTTTGTACTTCCCTTGGGATGCCTTGAACAGCTGCAGTGTGCCTGGAGCCCAGGGCTTCCTAGTTTTAAAAATCCTAGCCCTAGGCCTAAGCCTAACAGTAACCCTGGGAAGGTAAATCAGCCTGGTGTTAGGCTTCTTGCCAAGGAAAAAGCCGTGAAAGCAGCCATGTTGTGGCACTTTTGCACTCCCTTTTGGATGCCTTTCACAGCTGCAGTGTGCCTGGAACTCAGGGCTTCCTGATTTTAAAAATCCTAGCCCTAGGCCGAACCCCAACCCTAAGACGAGAAAGGCAAATCAGCCAGGAATTAGGCATGTCCCCAAGGAAAAGCTGTGGAGGCAGGCATGTTGTGGTACTTTTGCGCTCTTCTTGGCTAGTCCTTCGCAGCTGCTGTGTTCTTGGAACTCAGGGCTTTCTGGTTAATAGAGCCCTTACCCTAGGCGTAACTCAAACCTTAACCCTAGGAAGGAAAATCAACCTATGGTTCGGGATGCTCTCATGGAAATATCAGTGGTGGCAGCCAAGTTGCGTCACTTTTGCGCTCCCCTTGGGATGCCTTTCGCAGCTGCAGTGTGCCTGGAGCCCAGGGCTTCCTGGTTTTAAAAGTCCTAGGCCTAAGCCTAACAGTAACCCTAGGAAGGTAAATCAGCCGGGTATTAGGGTTCTTCCTAAGGGAAAAGCCGTGAAAGCAGCCATGTTGTGGCACTTCTGCACTCCCTTTGGGATGCCTTTGGCAGATGAAGTAAGCCTGGAACTCAGGGCTTCCTGGTTAAAAAACTCCAAGCCCTAGGCTGAACCCTAACCCTAACCCTAGGCAGATAAATCAGCCTAGGTATAGGGATGGTGCCAAGGAAAAAGCTGTGAAAGCTGCCATGTTGTAGCACTTTTGTACTCCCCTTGGGATGCCTTGAACAGCTGCAGTGTGCCTGGAGCCCAGGGCTTCCTAGTTTTAAAAATCCTAGCCCTAGGCCTAAGCCTAACAGTAACCCTGGGAAGGCAAATCAGCCTGGTGTTAGGCTTCTTGCCAAGGAAAAAGCCGTGAAAGCAGCCATGTTGTGGCACTTTTGCACTCCCTTTTGGATGCCTTTCACAGCTGCAGTGTGCCTGGAACTCAGGGCTTCCTGATTTTAAAAATCCTAGCCCTAGGCCGAACCCCAACCCTAAGACGAGAAAGGCAAATCAGCCAGGAATTAGGCATGTCCCCAAGGAAAAAGCTGTGGAGGCAGGCATGTTGTGGTACTTTTGCGCTCTTCTTGGCTAGTCCTTCGCAGCTGCTGTGTTCTTGGAACTCAGGGCTTTCTGGTTAATAGAGCCCTTACCCTAGGCGTAACTCAAACCTTAACCCTAGGAAGGAAAATCAGCCTATGGTTCGGGATGGTCTCATGGAAATATCAGTGGTGGCAGCCAAGTTGCGTCACTTTTGCGCTCCCCTTGGGATGCCTTTCGCAGCTGCAGTGTGCCTGGAGCCCAGGGCTTCCTGGTTTTAAAAGTCCTAGGCCTAAGCCTAACAGTAACCCTAGGAAGGTAAATCAGCCGGGTATTAGGGTTCTTCCTAAGGGAAAAGCCGTGAAAGCAGCCATGTTGTGGCACTTCTGCACTCCCTTTGGGATGCCTTTGGCAGATGAAGTAAGCCTGGAACTCAGGGCTTCCTGGTTAAAAAACTCCAAGCCCTAGGCTGAACCCTAACCCTAACCCTAGGCAGATAAATCAGCCTAGGTATAGGGATGGTGCCAAGGAAAAAGCTGTGAAAGCTGCCATGTTGTAGCACTTTTGTACTCCCCTTGGGATGCCTTGAACAGCTGCAGTGTGCCTGGAGCCCAGGGCTTCCTAGTTTTAAAAATCCTAGCCCTAGGCCTAAGCCTAACAGTAACCCTGGGAAGGTAAATCAGCCTGGTGTTAGGCTTCTTGCCAAGGAAAAAGCCGTGAAAGCAGCCATGTTGTGGCACTTTTGCACTCCCTTTTGGATGCCTTTCACAGCTGCAGTGTGCCTGGAACTCAGGGCTTCCTGATTTTAAAAATCCTATCCCTAGGCCAACCCCCAACCCTAAGACGAGAAAGGCAAATCAGCGAGGAATTAGGCATGTCCCCAAGGAAAAGCTGTGGAGGCAGGCATGTTGTGGTACTTTTGCGCTCTTCTTGGCTAGTCCTTCGCAGCTGCTGTGTTCTTGGAACTCAGGGCTTTCTGGTTAATAGAGCCCTTACCCTAGGCGTAACTCAAACCTTAACCCTAGGAACGAAAATCAACCTATGGTTCGGGATGGTCTCATGGAAATATCAGTGGTGGCAGCCAAGTTGCGTCACTTTTGCGCTCCCCTTGGGATGCCTTTCGCAGCTGCAGTGTGCCTGGAGCCCAGGGCTTCCTGGTTTTAAAAGTCCTAGGCCTAAGCCTAACAGTAACCCTAGGAAGGTAAATCAGCCGGGTATTAGGGTTCTTCCTAAGGGAAAAGCCGTGAAAGCAGCCATGTTGTGGCACTTCTGCACTCCCTTTGGGATGCCTTTGGCAGATGAAGTAAGCCTGGAACTCAGGGCTTCCTGGTTAAAAAACTCCAAGCCCTAGGCTGAACCCTAACCCTAACCCTAGGCAGATAAATCAGCCTAGGTATAGGGATGGTGCCAAGGAAAAAGCTGTGAAAGCTGCCATGTTGTTGCACTTTTGTACTTCCCTTGGGATGCCTTGAACAGCTGCAGTGTGCCTGGAGCCCAGGGCTTCCTAGTTTTAAAAATCCTAGCCCTAGGCCTAAGCCTAACAGTAACCCTGGGAAGGTAAATCAGCCTGGTGTTAGGCTTCTTGCCAAGGAAAAAGCCGTGAAAGCAGCCATGTTGTGGCACTTTTGCACTCCCTTTTGGATGCCTTTCACAGCTGCAGTGTGCCTGGAACTCAGGGCTTCCTGATTTTAAAAATCCTAGCCCTAGGCCGAACCCCAACCCTAAGACGAGAAAGGCAAATCAGCCAGGAATTAGGCATGTCCCCAAGGAAAAGCTGTGGAGGCAGGCATGTTGTGGTACTTTTGCGCTCTTCTTGGCTAGTCCTTCGCAGCTGCTGTGTTCTTGGAACTCAGGGCTTTCTGGTTAATAGAGCCCTTACCCTAGGCGTAACTCAAACCTTAACCCTAGGAAGGAAAATCAACCTATGGTTCGGGATGCTCTCATGGAAATATCAGTGGTGGCAGCCAAGTTGCGTCACTTTTGCGCTCCCCTTGGGATGCCTTTCGCAGCTGCAGTGTGCCTGGAGCCCAGGGCTTCCTGGTTTTAAAAGTCCTAGGCCTAAGCCTAACAGTAACCCTAGGAAGGTAAATCAGCCGGGTATTAGGGTTCTTCCTAAGGGAAAAGCCGTGAAAGCAGCCATGTTGTGGCGCTTCTGCACTCCCTTTGGGATGCCTTTGGCAGATGAAGTAAGCCTGGAACTCAGGGCTTCCTGGTTAAAGAAATCCAAGCCCTAGGCTGAACCCTAACCCTAACCCTAGGCAGATAAATCAGCCTAGGTATATGGATGGTGCCAAGGAAAAAGCTGTGAAAGCTGCCATGTTGTAGCACTTTTGTACTACCCTTGGGATGCCTTGAACAGCTGCAGTGTGCCTGGAGCCCAGGGTTTCCTAGTTTTAAAAATCCTAGCCCTAGGCCTAAGCCTAACAGTAACCCTGGGAAGGTAAATCAGCCTGGTGTTAGGCTTCTTGCCAAGGAAAAAGCCGTGAAAGCAGCCATGTTGTGGCACTTTTGCACTCCCTTTTGGATGCCTTTCACAGCTGCAGTGTGCCTGGAACTCAGGGCTTCCTGATTTTAAAAATCCTAGCCCTAGGCCGAACCCCAACCCTAAGACGAGAAAGGCAAATCAGCCAGGAATTAGGCATGTCCCCAAGGAAAAGCTGTGGAGGCAGGCATGTTGTGGTACTTTTGCGCTCTTCTTGGCTAGTCCTTCGCAGCTGCTGTGTTCTTGGAACTCAGGGCTTTCTGGTTAATAGAGCCCTTACCCTAGGCGTAACTCAAACCTTAACCCTAGGAAGGAAAATCAACCTATGGTTCGGGATGGTCTCATGGAAATATCAGTGGTGGCAGCCAAGTTGCGTCACTTTTGCGCTCCCCTTGGGATGCCTTTCGCAGCTGCAGTGTGCCTGGAGCCCAGGGCTTCCTGGTTTTAAAAGTCCTAGGCCTAAGCCTAACAGTAACCCTAGGAAGGTAAATCAGCCGGGTATTAGGGTTCTTCCTAAGGGAAAAGCCGTGAAAGCAGCCATGTTGTGGCACTTCTGCACTCCCTTTGGGATGCCTTTGGCAGATGAAGTAAGCCTGGAACTCAGGGCTTCCTGGTTAAAAAACTCCAAGCCCTAGGCTGAACCCTAACCCTAACCCTAGGCAGATAAATCAGCCTAGGTATAGGGATGGTGCCAAGGAAAAAGCTGTGAAAGCTGCCATGTTGTAGCACTTTTGTACTCCCCTTGGGATGCCTTGAACAGCTGCAGTGTGCCTGGAGCCCAGGGCTTCCTAGTTTTAAAAATCCTAGCCGTAGGCCTAAGCCTAACAGTAACCCTGGGAAGGCAAATCAGCCTGGTGTTAGGCTTCTTGCCAAGGAAAAAGCCGTGAAAGCAGCCATGTTGTGGCACTTTTGCACTCCCTTTTGGATGCCTTTCACAGCTGCAGTGTGCCTGGAACTCAGGGCTTCCTGATTTTAAAAATCCTAGCCCTAGGCCGAACCCCAACCCTAAGACGAGAAAGGCAAATCAGCCAGGAATTAGGCATGTCCCCAAGGAAAAAGCTGTGGAGGCAGGCATGTTGTGGTACTTTTGCGCTCTTCTTGGCTAGTCCTTCGCAGCTGCTGTGTTCTTGGAACTCAGGGCTTTCTGGTTAATAGAGCCCTTACCCTAGGCGTAACTCAAACCTTAACCCTAGGAAGGAAAATCAGCCTATGGTTCGGGATGGTCTCATGGAAATATCAGTGGTGGCAGCCAAGTTGCGTCACTTTTGCGCTCCCCTTGGGATGCCTTTCGCAGCTGCAGTGTGCCTGGAGCCCAGGGCTTCCTGGTTTTAAAAGTCCTAGGCCTAAGCCTAACAGTAACCCTAGGAAGGTAAATCAGCCGGGTATTAGGGTTCTTCCTAAGGGAAAAGCCGTGAAAGCAGCCATGTTGTGGCACTTCTGCACTCCCTTTGGGATGCCTTTGGCAGATGAAGTAAGCCTGGAACTCAGGGCTTCCTGGTTAAAAAACTCCAAGCCCTAGGCTGAACCCTAACCCTAACCCTAGGCAGATAAATCAGCCTAGGTATAGGGATGGTGCCAAGGAAAAAGCTGTGAAAGCTGCCATGTTGTAGCACTTTTGTACTCCCCTTGGGATGCCTTGAACAGCTGCAGTGTGCCTGGAGCCCAGGGCTTCCTAGTTTTAAAAATCCTAGCCCTAGGCCTAAGCCTAACAGTAACCCTGGGAAGGCAAATCAGCCTGGTGTTAGGCTTCTTGCCAAGGAAAAAGCCGTGAAAGCAGCCATGTTGTGGCACTTTTGCACTCCCTTTTGGATGCCTTTCACAGCTGCAGTGTGCCTGGAACTCAGGGCTTCCTGATTTTAAAAATCCTAGCCCTAGGCCGAACCCCAACCCTAAGACGAGAAAGGCAAATCAGCCAGGAATTAGGCATGTCCCCAAGGAAAAAGCTGTGGAGGCAGGCATGTTGTGGTACTTTTGCGCTCTTCTTGGCTAGTCCTTCGCAGCTGCTGTGTTCTTGGAACTCAGGGCTTTCTGGTTAATAGAGCCCTTACCCTAGGCGTAACTCAAACCTTAACCCTAGGAAGGAAAATCAGCCTATGGTTCGGGATGGTCTCATGGAAATATCAGTGGTGGCAGCCAAGTTGCGTCACTTTTGCGCTCCCCTTGGGATGCCTTTCGCAGCTGCAGTGTGCCTGGAGCCCAGGGCTTCCTGGTTTTAAAAGTCCTAGGCCTAAGCCTAACAGTAACCCTAGGAAGGTAAATCAGCCGGGTATTAGGGTTCTTCCTAAGGGAAAAGCCGTGAAAGCAGCCATGTTGTGGCACTTCTGCACTCCCTTTGGGATGCCTTTGGCAGATGAAGTAAGCCTGGAACTCAGGGCTTCCTGGTTAAAGAAATCCAAGCCCTAGGCTGAACCCTAACCCTAACCCTAGGCAGATAAATCAGCCTAGGTATAGGGATGGTGCCAAGGAAAAAGCTGTGAAAGCTGCCATGTTGTAGCACTTTTGTACTCCCCTTGGGATGCCTTGAACAGCTGCAGTGTGCCTGGAGCCCAGGGCTTCCTAGTTTTAAAAATCCTAGCCCTAGGCCTAAGCCTAACAGTAACCCTGGGAAGGTAAATCAGCCTGGTGTTAGGCTTCTTGCCAAGGAAAAAGCCGTGAAAGCAGCCATGTTGTGGCACTTTTGCACTCCCTTTTGGATGCCTTTCACAGCTGCAGTGTGCCTGGAACTCAGGGCTTCCTGATTTTAAAAATCCTAGCCCTAGGCCGAACCCCAACCCTAAGACGAGAAAGGCAAATCAGCCAGGAATTAGGCATGTCCCCAAGGAAAAGCTGTGGAGGCAGGCATGTTGTGGTACTTTTGCGCTCTTCTTGGCTAGTCCTTCGCAGCTGCTGTGTTCTTGGAACTCAGGGCTTTCTGGTTAATAGAGCCCTTACCCTAGGCGTAACTCAAACCTTAACCCTAGGAAGGAAAATCAACCTATGGTTCGGGATGGTCTCATGGAAATATCAGTGGTGGCAGCCAAGTTGCGTCACTTTTGCGCTCCCCTTGGGATGCCTTTCGCAGCTGCAGTGTGCCTGGAGCCCAGGGCTTCCTGGTTTTAAAAGTCCTAGGCCTAAGCCTAACAGTAACCCTAGGAAGGTAAATCAGCCGGGTATTAGGGTTCTTCCTAAGGGAAAAGCCGTGAAAGCAGCCATGTTGTGGCACTTCTGCACTCCCTTTGGGATGCCTTTGGCAGATGAAGTAAGCCTGGAACTCAGGGCTTCCTGGTTAAAAAACTCCAAGCCCTAGGCTGAACCCTAACCATAACCCTAGGCAGATAAATCAGCCTAGGTATAGGGATGGTGCCAAGGAAAAAGCTGTGAAAGCTGCTAAGTTGTAGCACTTTTGTACTCCCCTTGGGATGCCTTGAACAGCTGCAGTGTGCCTGGAGCCCAGGGCTTCCTAGTTTTAAAAATCCTAGCCCTAGGCCTAAGCCTAACAGTAACCCTGGGAAGGCAAATCAGCCTGGTGTTAGGCTTCTTGCCAAGGAAAAAGCCGTGAAAGCAGCCATGTTGTGGCACTTTTGCACTCCCTTTTGGATGCCTTTCACAGCTGCAGTGTGCCTGGAACTCAGGGCTTCCTGATTTTAAAAATCCTAGCCCTAGGCCGAACCCCAACCCTAAGACGAGAAAGGCAAATCAGCCAGGAATTAGGCATGTCCCCAAGGAAAAAGCTGTGGAGGCAGGCATGTTGTGGTACTTTTGCGCTCTTCTTGGCTAGTCCTTCGCAGCTGCTGTGTTCTTGGAACTCAGGGCTTTCTGGGTAATAGAGCCCTTACCCTAGGCGTAACTCAAACCTTAACCCTAGGAAGGAAAATCAGCCTATGGTTCGGGATGGTCTCATGGAAATATCAGTGGTGGCAGCCAAGTTGCGTCACTTTTGCGCTCCCCTTGGGATGCCTTTCGCAGCTGCAGTGTGCCTGGAGCCCAGGGCTTCCTGGTTTTAAAAGTCCTAGGCCTAAGCCTAACAGTAACCCTAGGAAGGTAAATCAGCCGGGTATTAGGGTTCTTCCTAAGGGAAAAGCCGTGAAAGCAGCCATGTTGTGGCACTTCTGCACTCCCTTTGGGATGCCTTTGGCAGATGAAGTAAGCCTGGAACTCAGGGCTTCCTGGTTAAAAAACTCCAAGCCCTAGGCTGAACCCTAACCCTAACCCTAGGCAGATAAATCAGCCTAGGTATAGGGATGGTGCCAAGGAAAAAGCTGTGAAAGCTGCCATGTTGTTGCACTTTTGTACTCCCCTTGGGATGCCTTGAACAGCTGCAGTGTGCCTGGAGCCCAGGGCTTCCTAGTTTTAAAAATCCTAGCCCTAGGCCTAAGCCTAACAGTAACCCTGGGAAGGCAAATCAGCCTGGTGTTAGGCTTCTTGCCAAGGAAAAAGCCGTGAAAGCAGCCATGTTGTGGCACTTTTGCACTCCCTTTTGGATGCCTTTCACAGCTGCAGTGTGCCTGGAACTCAGGGCTTCCTGATTTTAAAAATCCTAGCCCTAGGCCGAACCCCAACCCTAAGACGAGAAAGGCAAATCAGCCAGGAATTAGGCATGTCCCCAAGGAAAAAGCTGTGGAGGCAGGCATGTTGTGGTACTTTTGCGCTCTTCTTGGCTAGTCCTTCGCAGCTGCTGTGTTCTTGGAACTCAGGGCTTTCTGGTTAATAGAGCCCTTACCCTAGGCGTAACTCAAACCTTAACCCTAGGAAGGAAAATCAGCCTATGGTTCGGGATGGTCTCATGGAAATATCAGTGGTGGCAGCCAAGTTGCGTCACTTTTGCGCTCCCCTTGGGATGCCTTTCGCAGCTGCAGTGTGCCTGGAGCCCAGGGCTTCCTGGTTTTAAAAGTCCTAGGCCTAAGCCTAACAGTAACCCTAGGAAGGTAAATCAGCCGGGTATTAGGGTTCTTCCTAAGGGAAAAGCCGTGAAAGCAGCCATGTTGTGGCACTTCTGCACTCCCTTTGGGATGCCTTTGGCAGATGAAGTAAGCCTGGAACTCAGGGCTTCCTGGTTAAAGAAATCCAAGCCCTAGGCTGAACCCTAACCCTAACCCTAGGCAGATAAATCAGCCTAGGTATAGGGATGGTGCCAAGGAAAAAGCTGTGAAAGCTGCCATGTTGTAGCACTTTTGTACTCCCCTTGGGATGCCTTGAACAGCTGCAGTGTGCCTGGAGCCCAGGGCTTCCTAGTTTTAAAAATCCTAGCCCTAGGCCTAAGCCTAACAGTAACCCTGGGAAGGTAAATCAGCCTGGTGTTAGGCTTCTTGCCAAGGAAAAAGCCGTGAAAGCAGCCATGTTGTGGCACTTTTGCACTCCCTTTTGGATGCCTTTCACAGCTGCAGTGTGCCTGGAACTCAGGGCTTCCTGATTTTAAAAATCCTAGCCCTAGGCCGAACCCCAACCCTAAGACGAGAAAGGCAAATCAGCCAGGAATTAGGCATGTCCCCAAGGAAAAGCTGTGGAGGCAGGCATGTTGTGGTACTTTTGCGCTCTTCTTGGCTAGTCCTTCGCAGCTGCTGTGTTCTTGGAACTCAGGGCTTTCTGGTTAATAGAGCCCTTACCCTAGGCGTAACTCAAACCTTAACCCTAGGAAGGAAAATCAACCTATGGTTCGGGATGGTCTCATGGAAATATCAGTGGTGGCAGCCAAGTTGCGTCACTTTTGCGCTCCCCTTGGGATGCCTTTCGCAGCTGCAGTGTGCCTGGAGCCCAGGGCTTCCTGGTTTTAAAAGTCCTAGGCCTAAGCCTAACAGTAACCCTAGGAAGGTAAATCAGCCGGGTATTAGGGTTCTTCCTAAGGGAAAAGCCGTGAAAGCAGCCATGTTGTGGCACTTCTGCACTCCCTTTGGGATGCCTTTGGCAGATGAAGTAAGCCTGGAACTCAGGGCTTCCTGGTTAAAAAACTCCAAGCCCTAGGCTGAACCCTAACCCTAACCCTAGGCAGATAAATCAGCCTAGGTATAGGGATGGTGCCAAGGAAAAAGCTGTGAAAGCTGCCATGTTGTAGCACTTTTGTACTCCCCTTGGGATGCCTTGAACAGCTGCAGTGTGCCTGGAGCCCAGGGCTTCCTAGTTTTAAAAATCCTAGCCGTAGGCCTAAGCCTAACAGTAACCCTGGGAAGGCAAATCAGCCTGGTGTTAGGCTTCTTGCCAAGGAAAAAGCCGTGAAAGCAGCCATGTTGTGGCACTTTTGCACTCCCTTTTGGATGCCTTTCACAGCTGCAGTGTGCCTGGAACTCAGGGCTTCCTGATTTTAAAAATCCTAGCCCTAGGCCGAACCCCAACCCTAAGACGAGAAAGGCAAATCAGCCAGGAATTAGGCATGTCCCCAAGGAAAAAGCTGTGGAGGCAGGCATGTTGTGGTACTTTTGCGCTCTTCTTGGCTAGTCCTTCGCAGCTGCTGTGTTCTTGGAACTCAGGGCTTTCTGGTTAATAGAGCCCTTACCCTAGGCGTAACTCAAACCTTAACCCTAGGAAGGAAAATCAGCCTATGGTTCGGGATGGTCTCATGGAAATATCAGTGGTGGCAGCCAAGTTGCGTCACTTTTGCGCTCCCCTTGGGATGCCTTTCGCAGCTGCAGTGTGCCTGGAGCCCAGGGCTTCCTGGTTTTAAAAGTCCTAGGCCTAAGCCTAACAGTAACCCTAGGAAGGTAAATCAGCCGGGTATTAGGGTTCTTCCTAAGGGAAAAGCCGTGAAAGCAGCCATGTTGTGGCACTTCTGCACTCCCTTTGGGATGCCTTTGGCAGATGAAGTAAGCCTGGAACTCAGGGCTTCCTGGTTAAAGAAATCCAAGCCCTAGGCTGAAGCCTAACCCTAACCCTAGGCAGATAAATCAGCCTAGGTATAGGGATGGTGCCAAGGAAAAAGCTGTGAAAGCTGCCATGTTGTTGCACTTTTGTACTCCCCTTGGGATGCCTTGAACAGCTGCAGTGTGCCTGGAGCCCAGGGCTTCCTAGTTTTAAAAATCCTAGCCCTAGGCCTAAGCCTAACAGTAACCCTGGGAAGGTAAATCAGCCTGGTGTTAGGCTTCTTGCCAAGGAAAAAGCCGTGAAAGCAGCCATGTTGTGGCACTTTTGCACTCCCTTTTGGATGCCTTTCACAGCTGCAGTGTGCCTGGAACTCAGGGCTTCCTGATTTTAAAAATCCTAGCCCTAGGCCGAACCCCAACCCTAAGACGAGAAAGGCAAATCAGCCAGGAATTAGGCATGTCCCCAAGGAAAAAGCTGTGGAGGCAGGCATGTTGTCGTACTTTTGCGCTCTTCTTGGCTAGTCCTTCGCAGCTGCTGTGTTCTTGGAACTCAGGGCTTTCTGGGTAATAGAGCCCTTACCCTAGGCGTAACTCAAACCTTAACCCTAGGAAGGAAAATCAGCCTATGGTTCGGGATGGTCTCATGGAAATATCAGTGGTGGCAGCCAAGTTGCGTCACTTTTGCGCTCCCCTTGGGATGCCTTTCGCAGCTGCAGTGTGCCTGGAGCCCAGGGCTTCCTGGTTTTAAAAGTCCTAGGCCTAAGCCTAACAGTAACCCTAGGAAGGTAAATCAGCCGGGTATTAGGGTTCTTCGTAAGGGAAAAGCCGTGAAAGCAGCCATGTTGTGGCACTTCTGCACTCCCTTTGGGATGCCTTTGGCAGATGAAGTAAGCCTGGAACTCAGGGCTTCCTGGTTAAAGAAATCCAAGCCCTAGGCTGAAGCCTAACCCTAACCCTAGGCAGATAAATCAGCCTAGGTATAGGGATGGTGCCAAGGAAAAAGCTGTGAAAGCTGCCATGTTGTTGCACTTTTGTACTCCCCTTGGGATGCCTTGAACAGCTGCAGTGTGCCTGGAGCCCAGGGCTTCCTAGTTTTAAAAATCCTAGCCCTAGGCCTA
Source organism: Ammospiza caudacuta (assembly GCF_027887145.1). Classification (NCBI taxonomy): domain Eukaryota; kingdom Metazoa; phylum Chordata; class Aves; order Passeriformes; family Passerellidae; genus Ammospiza; species Ammospiza caudacuta. The sequence goes on from NC_080618.1 coordinate 160,869, forward strand.
AGCCTAACAGTAACCCTGGGAAGGTAAATCAGCCTGGTGTTAGGCTTCTTGCCAAGGAAAAAGCCGTGAAAGCAGCCATGTTGTGGCACTTTTGCACTCCCTTTTGGATGCCTTTCACAGCTGCAGTGTGCCTGGAACTCAGGGCTTCCTGAGTTTAAAAATCCTAGCCCTAGGCCGAACCCCAACCCTAAGACGAGAAAGGCAAATCAGCCAGGAATTAGGCATGTCCCCAAGGAAAAGCTGTGGAGGCAGGCATGTTGTGGTACTTTTGCGCTCTTCTTGGCTAGTCCTTCGCAGCTGCTGTGTTCTTGGAACTCAGGGCTTTCTGGTTAATAGAGCCCTTACCCTAGGCGTAACTCAAACCTTAACCCTAGGAAGGAAAATCAACCTATGGTTCGGGATGGTCTCATGGAAATATCAGTGGTGGCAGCCAAGTTGCGTCACTTTTGCGCTCCCCTTGGGATGCCTTTCGCAGCTGCAGTGTGCCTGGAGCCCAGGGCTTCCTGGTTTTAAAAGTCCTAGGCCTAAGCCTAACAGTAACCCTAGGAAGGTAAATCAGCCGGGTATTAGGGTTCTTCCTAAGGGAAAAGCCGTGAAAGCAGCCATGTTGTGGCACTTCTGCACTCCCTTTGGGATGCCTTTGGCAGATGAAGTAAGCCTGGAACTCAGGGCTTCCTGGTTAAAGAAATCCAAGCCCTAGGCTGAAGCCTAACCCTAACCCTAGGCAGATAAATCAGCCTAGGTATATGGATGGTGCCAAGGAAAAAGCTGTGAAAGCTGCCATGTTGTAGCACTTTTGTACTCACCTTGGGATGCCTTGAACAGCTGCAGTGTGCCTGGAGCCCAGGGCTTCCTAGTTTTAAAAATCCTAGCCCTAGGCCTAAGCCTAACAGTAACCCTGGGAAGGTAAATCAGCCTGGTGTTAGGCTTCTTGCCAAGGAAAAAGCCGTGAAAGCAGCCATGTTGTGGCACTTTTGCACTCCCTTTTGGATGCCTTTCACAGCTGCAGTGTGCCTGGAACTCAGGGCTTCCTGATTTTAAAAATCCTAGCCCTAGGCCGAACTCCAACCCTAAGACGAGAAAGGCAAATCAGCCAGGAATTAGGCATGTCCCCAAGGAAAAGCTGTGGAGGCAGGCATGTTGTGGTACTTTTGCGCTCTTCTTGGCTAGTCCTTCGCAGCTGCTGTGTTCTTGGAACTCAGGGCTTTCTGGTTAATAGACCCTTACCCTAGGCGTAACTCAAACCTTAACCCTAGGAAGGAAAATCAACCTATGGTTCGGGATGGTCTCATGGAAATATCAGTGGTGGCAGCCAAGTTGCGTCACTTTTGCGCTCCCCTTGGGATGCCTTTCGCAGCTGCAGTGTGCCTGGAGCCCAGGGCTTCCTTGTTTTAAAAGTCCTAGGCCAAAGCCTAACAGTAACCCTAGGAAGGTAAATCAGCCGGGTATTAGGGTTCTTCCTAAGGGAAAAGCCGTGAAAGCAGCCATGTTGTGGCACTTCTGCACTCCCTTTGGGATGCCTTTGGCAGATGAAGTAAGCCTGGAACTCAGGGCTTCCTGCTTAAAGAAATCCAAGCCCTAGGCTGAAGCCTAACCCTAACCCTAGGCAGATAAATCAGCCTAGGTATAGGGATGGTGCCAAGGAAAAAGCTGTGAAAGCTGCCATGTTGTAGCACTTTTGTACTCCCCTTGGGATGCCTTGTACAGCTGCAGTGTGCCTGGAGCCCAGGGCTTCCTAGTTTTAAAAATCCTAGCCCTAGGCCTAAGCCTAACAGTAACCCTGGGAAGGGAAATCAGCCTGGTGTTAGGCTTCTTGCCAAGGAAAAAGCCGTGAAAGCAGCCATGTTGTGGCACTTTTGCACTCCCTTTTGGATGCCTTTCACAGCTGCAGTGTGCCTGGAACTCAGGGCTTCCTGATTTTAAAAATCCTAGCCCTAGGCCGAACCCCAACCCTAAGACGAGAAAGGCAAATCAGCCAGGAATTAGGCATGTCCCCAAGGAAAAGCTGTGGAGGCAGGCATGTTGTGGTACTTTTGCGCTCTTCTTGGCTAGTCCTTCGCAGCTGCTGCGTTCTTGGAACTCAGGGCTTTCTGGTTAATAGAGCCCTTACCCTAGGCGTAACTCAAACCTTAACCCTAGGAAGGAAAATCAACCTATGGTTCGGGATGGTCTCATGGAAATATCAGTGGTGGCAGCCAAGTTGCGTCACTTTTGCGCTCCCCTTGGGATGCCTTTAGCAGCTGCAGTGTGCCTGGAGCCCAGGGCTTCCTGGTTTTAAAAGTCCTAGGCCTAAGCCTAACAGTAACCCTAGGAAGGTAAATCAGCCGGGTATTAGGGTTCTTCCTAAGGGAAAAGCCGTGAAAGCAGCCATGTTGTGGCACTTCTGCACTCCCTTTGGGATGCCTTTGGCAGATGAAGTAAGCCTGGAACTCAGGGCTTCCTGGTTAAAGAAATCCAAGCCCTAGGCTGAACCCTAACCCTAACCCTAGGCAGATAAATCAGCCTAGGTATAGGGATGGTGCCAAGGAAAAAGCTGTGAAAGCTGCCATGTTGTAGCACTTTTGTACTCCCCTTGGGATGCCTTGAACAGCTGCAGTGTGCCTGGAGCCCAGGGCTTCCTAGTTTTAAAAATCCTAGCCCTAGGCCTAAGCCTAACAGTAACCCTGGGAAGGTAAATCAGCCTGGTGTTAGGCTTCTTGCCAAGGAAAAAGCCGTGAAAGCAGCCATGTTGTGGCACTTTTGCACTCCCTTTTGGATGCCTTTCACAGCTGCAGTGTGCCTGGAACTCAGGGCTTCCTGATTTTAAAAATCCTAGCCCTAGGCCGAACCGCAACCCTAAGACGAGAAAGGCAAATCAGCCAGGAATTAGGCATGTCCCCAAGGAAAAAGCTGTGGAGGCAGGCATGTTGTGGTACTTTTGCGCTCTTCTTGGCTAGTCCTTCGCAGCTGCTGTGTTCTTGGAACTCAGGGCTTTCTGGTTAATAGACCCTTACCCTAGGCGTAACTCAAACCTTAACCCTAGGAAGGAAAATCAGCCTATGGTTCGGGATGGTCTCATGGAAATATCAGTGGTGGCAGCCAAGTTGCGTCACTTTTGCGCTCCCCTTGGGATGCCTTTCGCAGCTGCAGTGTGCCTGGAGCCCAGGGCTTCCTGGTTTTAAAAGTCCTAGGCCTAAGCCTAACAGTAACCCTAGGAAGGTAAATCAGCCGGGTATTAGGGTTCTTCCTAAGGGAAAAGCCGTGAAAGCAGCCATGTTGTGGCACTTCTGCACTCCCTTTGGGATGCCTTTGGCAGATGAAGTAAGCCTGGAACTCAGGGCTTCCTGGTTAAAAAACTCCAAGCTCTAGGCTGAACCCTAACCCTAACCCTAGGAAGATAAATCAGCCTAGGTATAGGGATGGTGCCAAGGAAAAAGCTGTGAAAGCTGCCATGTTGTTGCACTTTTGTACTCCCCTTGGGATGCCTTGAACAGCTGCAGTGTGCCTGGAGCCAAGGGCTTCCTAGTTTTAAAAATCCTAGCCCTAGGCCTAAGCCTAACAGTAACCCTGGGAAGGTAAATCAGCCTGGTGTTAGGCTTCTTGCCAAGGAAAAAGCCGTGAAAGCAGCCATGTTGTGGCACTTTTGCACTCCCTTTTGGATGCCTTTCACAGCTGCAGTGTGCCTGGAACTCAGGGCTTCCTGATTTTAAAAATCCTAGCCCTAGGCCGAACCCCAACCCTAAGACGAGAAAGGCAAATCAGCCAGGAATTAGGCATGTCCCCAAGGAAAAAGCTGTGGAGGCAGGCATGTTGTGGTACTTTTGCGCTCTTCTTGGCTAGTCCTTCGCAGCTGCTGTGTTCTTGGAACTCAGGGCTTTCTGGTTAATAGAGCCCTTACCCTAGGCGTAACTCAAACCTTAAGCCTAGGAAGGAAAATCAGCCTATGGTTCGGGATGGTCTCATGGAAATATCAGTGGTGGCAGCCAAGTTGCGTCACTTTTGCGCTCCCCTTGGGATGCCTTTCGCAGCTGCAGTGTGCCTGGAGCCCAGGGCTTCCTGGTTTTAAAAGTCCTAGGCCTAAGCCTAACAGTAACCCTAGGAAGGTAAATCAGCCGGGTATTAGGGTTCTTCCTAAGGGAAAAGCCGTGAAAGCAGCCATGTTGTGGCACTTCTGCACTCCCTTTGGGATGCCTTTGGCAGATGAAGTAAGCCTGGAACTCAGGGCTTCCTGGTTAAAGAAATCCAAGCCCTAGGCTGAACCCTAACCCTAACCCTAGGCAGATAAATCAGCCTAGGTATAGGGATGGTGCCAAGGAAAAAGCTGTGAAAGCTGCCATGTTGTTGCACTTTTGTACTTCCCTTGGGATGCCTTGAACAGCTGCAGTGTGCCTGGAGCCCAGGGCTTCCTAGTTTTAAAAATCCTAGCCCTAGGCCTAAGCCTAACAGTAACCCTGGGAAGGTAAATCAGCCTGGTGTTAGGCTTCTTGCCAAGGAAAAAGCCGTGAAAGCAGCCATGTTGTGGCACTTTTGCACTCCCTTTTGGATGCCTTTCACAGCTGCAGTGTGCCTGGAACTCAGGGCTTCCTGATTTTAAAAATCCTAGCCCTAGGCCGAACCCCAACCCTAAGACGAGAAAGGCAAATCAGCCAGGAATTAGGCATGTCCCCAAGGAAAAGCTGTGGAGGCAGGCATGTTGTGGTACTTTTGCGCTCTTCTTGGCTAGTCCTTCGCAGCTGCTGTGTTCTTGGAACTCAGGGCTTTCTGGTTAATAGAGCCCTTACCCTAGGCGTAACTCAAACCTTAACCCTAGGAACGAAAATCAACCTATGGTTCGGGATGGTCTCATGGAAATATCAGTGGTGGCAGCCAAGTTGCGTCACTTTTGCGCTCCCCTTGGGATGCCTTTCGCAGCTGCAGTGTGCCTGGAGCCCAGGGCTTCCTGGTTTTAAAAGTCCTAGGCCTAAGCCTAACAGTAACCCTAGGAAGGTAAATCAGCCGGGTATTAGGGTTCTTCCTAAGGGAAAAGCCGTGAAAGCAGCCATGTTGTGGCACTTCTGCACTCCCTTTGGGATGCCTTTGGCAGATGAAGTAAGCCTGGAACTCAGGGCTTCCTGGTTAAAGAAATCCAAGCCCTAGGCTGAAGCCTAACCCTAACCCTAGGCAGATAAATCAGCCTAGGTATAGGGATGGTGCCAAGGAAAAAGCTGTGAAAGCTGCCATGTTGTAGCACTTTTGTACTTCCCTTGGGATGCCTTGAACAGCTGCAGTGTGCCTGGAGCCCAGGGCTTCCTAGTTTTAAAAATCCTAGCCCTAGGCCTAAGCCTAACAGTAACCCTGGGAAGGTAAATCAGCCTGGTGTTAGGCTTCTTGCCAAGGAAAAAGCCGTGAAAGCAGCCATGTTGTGGCACTTTTGCACTCCCTTTTGGATGCCTTTCACAGCTGCAGTGTGCCTGGAACTCAGGGCTTCCTGATTTTAAAAATCCTAGCCCTAGGCCGAACCCCAACCCTAAGACGAGAAAGGCAAATCAGCCAGGAATTAGGCATGTCCCCAAGGAAAAGCTGTGGAGGCAGGCATGTTGTGGTACTTTTGCGCTCTTCTTGGCTAGTCCTTCGCAGCTGCTGTGTTCTTGGAACTCAGGGCTTTCTGGTTAATAGAGCCCTTACCCTAGGCGTAACTCAAACCTTAACCCTAGGAAGGAAAATCAGCCTATGGTTCGGGATGGTCTCATGGAAATATCAGTGGTGGCAGCCAAGTTGCGTCACTTTTGCGCTCCCCTTGGGATGCCTTTCGCAGCTGCAGTGTGCCTGGAGCCCAGGGCTTCCTGGTTTTAAAAGTCCTAGGCCTAAGCCTAACAGTAACCCTAGGAAGGTAAATCAGCCGGGTATTAGGGTTCTTCCTAAGGGAAAAGCCGTGAAAGCAGCCATGTTGTGGCACTTCTGCACTCCCTTTGGGATGCCTTTGGCAGATGAAGTAAGCCTGGAACTCAGGGCTTCCTGGTTAAAAAACTCCAAGCCCTAGGCTGAACCCTAACCCTAACCCTAGGCAGATAAATCAGCCTAGGTATAGGGATGGTGCCAAGGAAAAAGCTGTGAAAGCTGCCATGTTGTAGCACTTTTGTACTCCCCTTGGGATGCCTTGAACAGCTGCAGTGTGCCTGGAGCCCAGGGCTTCCTAGTTTTAAAAATCCTAGCCCTAGGCCTAAGCCTAACAGTAACCCTGGGAAGGTAAATCAGCCTGGTGTTAGGCCTCTTGCCAAGGAAAAAGCCGTGAAAGCAGCCATGTTGTGGCACTTTTGCACTCCCTTTTGGATGCCTTTCACAGCTGCAGTGTGCCTGGAACTCAGGGCTTCCTGATTTTAAAAATCCTAGCCCAAGGCCGAACCCCAACCCTAAGACGAGAAAGGCAAATCAGCCAGGAATTAGGCATGTCCCCAAGGAAAAAGCTGTGGAGGCAGGCATGTTGTGGTACTTTTGCGCTCTTCTTGGCTAGTCCTTCGCAGCTGCTGTGTTCTTGGAACTCAGGGCTTTCTGGTTAATAGAGCCCTTACCCTAGGCGTAACTCAAACCTTAACCCTAGGAAGGAAAATCAGCCTATGGTTCAGGATGGTCTCATGGAAATATCAGTGGTGGCAGCCAAGTTGCGTCACTTTTGCGCTCCCCTTGGGATGCCTTTCGCAGCTGCAGTGTGCCTGGAGCCCAGGGCTTCCTGGTTTTAAAAGTCCTAGGCCTAAGCCTAACAGTAACCCTAGGAAGGTAAATCAGCCGGGTATTAGGGTTCTTCCTAAGGGAAAAGCCGTGAAAGCAGCCATGTTGTGGCACTTCTGCACTCCCTTTGGGATGCCTTTGGCAGATGAAGTAAGCCTGGAACTCAGGGCTTCCTGGTTAAAGAAATCCAAGCCCTAGGCTGAAGCCTAACCCTAACCCTAGGCAGATAAATCAGCCTAGGTATAGGGATGGTGCCAAGGAAAAAGCTGTGAAAGCTGCCATGTTGTTGCACTTTTGTACTTCCCTTGGGATGCCTTGAACAGCTGCAGTGTGCCTGGAGCCCAGGGCTTCCTAGTTTTAAAAATCCTAGCCCTAGGCCTAAGCCTAACAGTAACCCTGGGAAGGTAAATCAGCCTGGTGTTAGGCTTCTTGCCAAGGAAAAAGCCGTGAAAGCAGCCATGTTGTGGCACTTTTGCACTCCCTTTTGGATGCCTTTCACAGCTGCAGTGTGCCTGGAACTCAGGGCTTCCTGATTTTAAAAATCCTAGCCCTAGGCCGAACCCCAACCCTAAGACGAGAAAGGCAAATCAGCCAGGAATTAGGCATGTCCCCAAGGAAAAGCTGTGGAGGCAGGCATGTTGTGGTACTTTTGCGCTCTTCTTGGCTAGTCCTTCGCAGCTGCTGTGTTCTTGGAACTCAGGGCTTTCTGGTTAATAGAGCCCTTACCCTAGGCGTAACTCAAACCTTAACCCTAGGAACGAAAATCAACCTATGGTTCGGGATGGTCTCATGGAAATATCAGTGGTGGCAGCCAAGTTGCGTCACTTTTGCGCTCCCCTTGGGATGCCTTTCGCAGCTGCAGTGTGCCTGGAGCCCAGGGCTTCCTGGTTTTAAAAGTCCTAGGCCTAAGCCTAACAGTAACCCTAGGAAGGTAAATCAGCCGGGTATTAGGGTTCTTCCTAAGGGAAAAGCCGTGAAAGCAGCCATGTTGTGGCACTTCTGCACTCCCTTTGGGATGCCTTTGGCAGATGAAGTAAGCCTGGAACTCAGGGCTTCCTGGTTGAAGAAATCCAAGCCCTAGGCTGAAGCCTAACCCTAACCCTAGGCAGATAAATCAGCCTAGGTATAGGGATGGTGCCAAGGAAAAAGCTGTGAAAGCTGCCATGTTGTTGCACGTTTGTACTTCCCTTGGGATGCCTTGAACAGCTGCAGTGTGCCTGGAGCCCAGGGCTTCCTAGTTTTAAAAATCCTAGCCCTAGGCCTAAGCCTAACAGTAACCCTGGGAAGGTAAATCAGCCTGGTGTTAGGCTTCTTGCCAAGGAAAAAGCCGTGAAAGCAGCCATGTTGTGGCACTTTTGCACTCCCTTTTGGATGCCTTTCACAGCTGCAGTGTGCCTGGAACTCAGGGCTTCCTGAGTTTAAAAATCCTAGCCCTAGGCCGAACCCCAACCCTAAGACGAGAAAGGCAAATCAGCCAGGAATTAGGCATGTCCCCAAGGAAAAGCTGTGGAGGCAGGCATGTTGTGGTACTTTTGCGCTCTTCTTGGCTAGTCCTTCGCAGCTGCTGTGTTCTTGGAACTCAGGGCTTTCTGGTTAATAGAGCCCTTACCCTAGGCGTAACTCAAACCTTAACCCTAGGAAGGAAAATCAGCCTATGGTTCGGGATGGTCTCATGGAAATATCAGTGGTGGCAGCCAAGTTGCGTCACTTTTGCGCTCCCCTTGGGATGCCTTTCGCAGCTGCAGTGTGCCTGGAGCCCAGGGCTTCCTGGTTTTAAAAGTCCTAGGCCTAAGCCTAACAGTAACCCTAGGAAGGTAAATCAGCCGGGTATTAGGGTTCTTCCTAAGGGAAAAGCCGTGAAAGCAGCCATGTTGTGGCACTTCTGCACTCCCTTTGGGATGCCTTTGGCAGATGAAGTAAGCCTGGAACTCAGGGCTTCCTGGTTAAAAAACTCCAAGCCCTAGGCTGAACCCTAACCCTAACCCTAGGCAGATAAATCAGCCTAGGTATAGGGATGGTGCCAAGGAAAAAGCTGTGAAAGCTGCCATGTTGTAGCACTTTTGTACTCCCCTTGGGATGCCTTGAACAGCTGCAGTGTGCCTGGAGCCAAGGGCTTCCTAGTTTTAAAAATCCTAGCCCTAGGCCTAAGCCTAACAGTAACCCTGGGAAGGCAAATCAGCCTGGTGTTAGGCTTCTTGCCAAGGAAAAAGCCGTGAAAGCAGCCATGTTGTGGCACTTTTGCACTCCCTTTTGGATGCCTTTCACAGCTGCAGTGTGCCTGGAACTCAGGGCTTCCTGATTTTAAAAATCCTAGCCCTAGGCCGAACCCCAACCCTAAGACGAGAAAGGCAAATCAGCCAGGAATTAGGCATGTCCCCAAGGGAAAAGCTGTGGAGGCAGGCATGTTGTGCTACTTTTGCGCTCTTCTTGGCTAGTCCTTCGCAGCTGCTGTGTTCTTGGAACTCAGGGCTTTCTGGTTAATAGAGCCCTTACCCTAGGCGTAACTCAAACCTTAACCCTAGGAAGGAAAATCAACCTATGGTTCGGGATGGTCTCATGGAAATATCAGTGGTGGCAGCCAAGTTGCGTCACTTTTGCGCTCCCCTTGGGATGCCTTTCGCAGCTGCAGTGTGCCTGGAGCCCAGGGCTTCCTGGTTTTAAAAGTCCTAGGCCTAAGCCTAACAGCAACCCTAGGAAGGTAAATCAGCCGGGTATTAGGGTTCTTCCTAAGGGAAAAGCCGTGAAAGCAGCCATGTTGTGGCACTTCTGCACTCCCTTTGGGATGCCTTTGGCAGATGAAGTAAGCCTGGAACTCAGGGCTTCCTGGTTAAAGAAATCCAAGCCCTAGGCTGAAGCCTAACCCTAACCCTAGGCAGATAAATCAGCCTAGGTATAGGGATGGTGCCAAGGAAAAAGCTGTGAAAGCTGCCATGTTGTTGCACTTTTGTACTTCCCTTGGGATGCCTTGAACAGCTGCAGTGTGCCTGGAGCCCAGGGCTTCCTAGTTTTAAAAATCCTAGCCCTAGGCCTAAGCCTAACAGTAACCCTGGGAAGGTAAATCAGCCTGGTGTTAGGCTTCTTGCCAAGGAAAAAGCCGTGAAAGCAGCCATGTTGTGGCACTTTTGCACTCCCTTTTGGATGCCTTTCACAGCTGCAGTGTGCCTGGAACTCAGGGCTTCCTGAGTTTAAAAATCCTAGCCCTAGGCCGAACCCCAACCCTAAGACGAGAAAGGCAAATCAGCCAGGAATTAGGCATGTCCCCAAGGAAAAGCTGTGGAGGCAGGCATGTTGTGGTACTTTTGCGCTCTTCTTGGCTAGTCCTTCGCAGCTGCTGTGTTCTTGGAACTCAGGGCTTTCTGGTTAATAGAGCCCTTACCCTAGGCGTAACTCAAACCTTAACCCTAGGAAGGAAAATCAGCCTATGGTTCGGGATGGTCTCATGGAAATATCAGTGGTGGCAGCCAAGTTGCGTCACTTTTGCGCTCCCCTTGGGATGCCTTTCGCAGCTGCAGTGTGCCTGGAGCCCAGGGCTTCCTGGTTTTAAAAGTCCTAGGCCTAAGCCTAACAGTAACCCTAGGAAGGTAAATCAGCCGGGTATTAGGGTTCTTCGTAAGGGAAAAGCCGTGAAAGCAGCCATGTTGTGGCACTTCTGCACTCCCTTTGGGATGCCTTTGGCAGATGAAGTAAGCCTGGAACTCAGGGCTTCCTGGTTAAAAAACTCCAAGCCCTAGGCTGAACCCTAACCCTAACCCTAGGCAGATAAATCAGCCTAGGTATAGGGATGGTGCCAAGGAAAAAGCTGTGAAAGCTGCCATGTTGTAGCACTTTTGTACTCCCCTTGGGATGCCTTGAACAGCTGCAGTGTGCCTGGAGCCAAGGGCTTCCTAGTTTTAAAAATCCTAGCCCTAGGCCTAAGCCTAACAGTAACCCTGGGAAGGCAAATCAGCCTGGTGTTAGGCTTCTTGCCAAGGAAAAAGCCGTGAAAGCAGCCATGTTGTGGCACTTTTGCACTCCCTTTTGGATGCCTTTCACAGCTGCAGTGTGCCTGGAACTCAGGGCTTCCTGATTTTAAAAATCCTAGCCCTAGGCCGAACCCCAACCCTAAGACGAGAAAGGCAAATCAGCCAGGAATTAGGCATGTCCCCAAGGGAAAAGCTGTGGAGGCAGGCATGTTGTGCTACTTTTGCGCTCTTCTTGGCTAGTCCTTCGCAGCTGCTGTGTTCTTGGAACTCAGGGCTTTCTGGTTAATAGAGCCCTTACCCTAGGCGTAACTCAAACCTTAACCCTAGGAAGGAAAATCAACCTATGGTTCGGGATGGTCTCATGGAAATATCAGTGGTGGCAGCCAAGTTGCGTCACTTTTGCGCTCCCCTTGGGATGCCTTTCGCAGCTGCAGTGTGCCTGGAGCCCAGGGCTTCCTGGTTTTAAAAGTCCTAGGCCTAAGCCTAACAGCAACCCTAGGAAGGTAAATCAGCCGGGTATTAGGGTTCTTCCTAAGGGAAAAGCCGTGAAAGCAGCCATGTTGTGGCACTTCTGCACTCCCTTTGGGATGCCTTTGGCAGATGAAGTAAGCCTGGAACTCAGGGCTTCCTGGTTAAAGAAATCCAAGCCCTAGGCTGAAGCCTAACCCTAACCCTAGGCAGATAAATCAGCCTAGGTATAGGGATGGTGCCAAGGAAAAAGCTGTGAAAGCTGCCATGTTGTTGCACTTTTGTACTTCCCTTGGGATGCCTTGAACAGCTGCAGTGTGCCTGGAGCCCAGGGCTTCCTAGTTTTAAAAATCCTAGCCCTAGGCCTAAGCCTAACAGTAACCCTGGGAAGGTAAATCAGCCTGGTGTTAGGCTTCTTGCCAAGGAAAAAGCCGTGAAAGCAGCCATGTTGTGGCACTTTTGCACTCCCTTTTGGATGCCTTTCACAGCTGCAGTGTGCCTGGAACTCAGGGCTTCCTGATTTTAAAAATCCTAGCCCTAGGCCGAACCCCAACCCTAAGACGAGAAAGGCAAATCAGCGAGGAATTAGGCATGTCCCCAAGGAAAAGCTGTGGAGGCAGGCATGTTGTGGTACTTTTGCGCTCTTCTTGGCTAGTCCTTCGCAGCTGCTGTGTTCTTGGAACTCAGGGCTTTCTGGTTAATAGAGCCCTTACCCTAGGCGTAACTCAAACCTTAACCCTAGGAAGGAAAATCAACCTATGGTTCGGGATGCTCTCATGGAAATATCAGTGGTGGCAGCCAAGTTGCGTCACTTTTGCGCTCCCCTTGGGATGCCTTTCGCAGCTGCAGTGTGCCTGGAGCCCAGGGCTTCCTGGTTTTAAAAGTCCTAGGCCTAAGCCTAACAGTAACCCTAGGAAGGTAAATCAGCCGGGTATTAGGGTTCTTCCTAAGGGAAAAGCCGTGAAAGCAGCCATGTTGTGGCACTTCTGCACTCCCTTTGGGATGCCTTTGGCAGATGAAGTAAGCCTGGAACTCAGGGCTTCCTGGTTAAAGAAATCCAAGCCCTAGGCTGAAGCCTAACCCTAACCCTAGGCAGATAAATCAGCCTAGGTATAGGGATGGTGCCAAGGAAAAAGCTGTGAAAGCTGCCATGTTGTAGCACTTTTGTACTACCCTTGGGATGCCTTGAACAGCTGCAGTGTGCCTGGAGCCCAGGGTTTCCTAGTTTTAAAAATCCTAGCCCTAGGCCTAAGCCTAACAGTAACCCTGGGAAGGTAAATCAGCCTGGTGTTAGGCTTCTTGCCAAGGAAAAAGCCGTGAAAGCAGCCATGTTGTGGCACTTTTGCACTCCCTTTTGGATGCCTTTCACAGCTGCAGTGTGCCTGGAACTCAGGGCTTCCTGATTTTAAAAATCCTAGCCCTAGGCCGAACCCCAACCCTAAGACGAGAAAGGCAAATCAGCCAGGAATTAGGCATGTCCCCAAGGAAAAGCTGTGGAGGCAGGCATGTTGTGGTACTTTTGCGCTCTTCTTGGCTAGTCCTTCGCAGCTGCTGTGTTCTTGGAACTCAGGGCTTTCTGGTTAATAGAGCCCTTACCCTAGGCGTAACTCAAACCTTAACCCTAGGAAGGAAAATCAACCTATGGTTCGGGATGGTCTCATGGAAATATCAGTGGTGGCAGCCAAGTTGCGTCACTTTTGCGCTCCCCTTGGGATGCCTTTCGCAGCTGCAGTGTGCCTGGAGCCCAGGGCTTCCTGGTTTTAAAAGTCCTAGGCCTAAGCCTAACAGTAACCCTAGGAAGGTAAATCAGCCGGGTATTAGGGTTCTTCGTAAGGGAAAAGCCGTGAAAGCAGCCATGTTGTGGCACTTCTGCACTCCCTTTGGGATGCCTTTGGCAGATGAAGTAAGCCTGGAACTCAGGGCTTCCTGGTTAAAAAACTCCAAGCCCTAGGCTGAACCCTAACCCTAACCCTAGGCAGATAAATCAGCCTAGGTATAGGGATGGTGCCAAGGAAAAAGCTGTGAAAGCTGCCATGTTGTAGCACTTTTGTACTCCCCTTGGGATGCCTTGAACAGCTGCAGTGTGCCTGGAGCCCAGGGCTTCCTAGTTTTAAAAATCCTAGCCCTAGGCCTAAGCCTAACAGTAACCCTGGGAAGGCAAATCAGCCTGGTGTTAGGCTTCTTGCCAAGGAAAAAGCCGTGAAAGCAGCCATGTTGTGGCACTTTTGCACTCCCTTTTGGATGCCTTTCACAGCTGCAGTGTGCCTGGAACTCAGGGCTTCCTGATTTTAAAAATCCTAGCCCTAGGCCGAACCCCAACCCTAAGACGAGAAAGGCAAATCAGCCAGGAATTAGGCATGTCCCCAAGGAAAAAGCTGTGGAGGCAGGCATGTTGTGGTACTTTTGCGCTCTTCTTGGCTAGTCCTTCGCAGCTGCTGTGTTCTTGGAACTCAGGGCTTTCTGGTTAATAGAGCCCTTACCCTAGGCGTAACTCAAACCTTAACCCTAGGAAGGAAAATCAGCCTATGGTTCGGGATGGTCTCATGGAAATATCAGTGGTGGCAGCCAAGTTGCGTCACTTTTGCGCTCCCCTTGGGATGCCTTTCGCAGCTGCAGTGTGCCTGGAGCCCAGGGCTTCCTGGTTTTAAAAGTCCTAGGCCTAAGCCTAACAGTAACCCTAGGAAGGTAAATCAGCCGGGTATTAGGGTTCTTCCTAAGGGAAAAGCCGTGAAAGCAGCCATGTTGTGGCACTTCTGCACTCCCTTTGGGATGCCTTTGGCAGATGAAGTAAGCCTGGAACTCAGGGCTTCCTGGTTAAAAAACTCCAAGCCCTAGGCTGAAGCCTAACCCTAACCCTAGGCAGATAAATCAGCCTAGGTATAGGGATGGTGCCAAGGAAAAAGCTGTGAAAGCTGCCATGTTGTAGCACTTTTGTACTCCCCTTGGGATGCCTTGAACAGCTGCAGTGTGCCTGGAGCCCAGGGCTTCCTAGTTTTAAAAATCCTAGCCCTAGGCCTAAGCCTAACAGTAACCCTGGGAAGGCAAATCAGCCTGGTGTTAGGCTTCTTGCCAAGGAAAAAGCCGTGAAAGCAGCCATGTTGTGGCACTTTTGCACTCCCTTTTGGATGCCTTTCACAGCTGCAGTGTGCCTGGAACTCAGGGCTTCCTGATTTTAAAAATCCTAGCCCTAGGCCGAACCCCAACCCTAAGACGAGAAAGGCAAATCAGCCAGGAATTAGGCATGTCCCCAAGGAAAAAGCTGTGGAGGCAGGCATGTTGTGGTACTTTTGCGCTCTTCTTGGCTAGTCCTTCGCAGCTGCTGTGTTCTTGGAACTCAGGGCTTTCTGGTTAATAGAGCCCTTACCCTAGGCGTAACTCAAACCTTAACCCTAGGAAGGAAAATCAGCCTATGGTTCGGGATGGTCTCATGGAAATATCAGTGGTGGCAGCCAAGTTGCGTCACTTTTGCGCTCCCCTTGGGATGCCTTTCGCAGCTGCAGTGTGCCTGGAGCCCAGGGCTTCCTGGTTTTAAAAGTCCTAGGCCTAAGCCTAACAGCAACCCTAGGAAGGTAAATCAGCCGGCTATTAGGGTTCTTCCTAAGGGAAAAGCCGTGAAAGCAGCCATGTTGTGGCACTTCTGCACTCCCTTTGGGATGCCTTTGGCAGATGAAGTAAGCCTGGAACTCAGGGCTTCCTGGTTAAAGAAATCCAAGCCCTAGGCTGAAGCCTAACCCTAACCCTAGGCAGATAAATCAGCCTAGGTATAGGGATGGTGCCAAGGAAAAAGCTGTGAAAGCTGCCATGTTGTTGCACTTTTGTACTTCCCTTGGGATGCCTTGAACAGCTGCAGTGTGCCTGGAGCCCAGGGCTTCCTAGTTTTAAAAATCCTAGCCGTAGGCCTAAGCCTAACAGTAACCCTGGGAAGGCAAATCAGCCTGGTGTTAGGCTTCTTGCCAAGGAAAAAGCCGTGAAAGCAGCCATGTTGTGGCACTTTTGCACTCCCTTTTGGATGCCTTTCACAGCTGCAGTGTGCCTGGAACTCAGGGCTTCCTGATTTTAAAAATCCTAGCCCTAGGCCGAACCCCAACCCTAAGACGAGAAAGGCAAATCAGCCAGGAATTAGGCATGTCCCCAAGGAAAAAGCTGTGGAGGCAGGCATGTTGTGGTACTTTTGCGCTCTTCTTGGCTAGTCCTTCGCAGCTGCTGTGTTCTTGGAACTCAGGGCTTTCTGGTTAATAGAGCCCTTACCCTAGGCGTAACTCAAACCTTAACCCTAGGAAGGAAAATCAGCCTATGGTTCGGGATGGTCTCATGGAAATATCAGTGGTGGCAGCCAAGTTGCGTCACTTTTGCGCTCCCCTTGGGATGCCTTTCGCAGCTGCAGTGTGCCTGGAGCCCAGGGCTTCCTGGTTTTAAAAGTCCTAGGCCTAAGCCTAACAGTAACCCTAGGAAGGTAAATCAGCCGGGTATTAGGGTTCTTCCTAAGGGAAAAGCCGTGAAAGCAGCCATGTTGTGGCACTTCTGCACTCCCTTTGGGATGCCTTTGGCAGATGAAGTAAGCCTGGAACTCAGGGCTTCCTGGTTAAAAAACTCCAAGCCCTAGGCTGAAGCCTAACCCTAACCCTAGGCAGATAAATCAGCCTAGGTATAGGGATGGTGCCAAGGAAAAAGCTGTGAAAGCTGCCATGTTGTAGCACTTTTGTACTACCCTTGGGATGCCTTGAACAGCTGCAGTGTGCCTGGAGCCCAGGGCTTCCTAGTTTTAAAAATCCTAGCCCTAGGCCTAAGCCTAACAGTAACCCTGGGAAGGCAAATCAGCCTGGTGTTAGGCTTCTTGCCAAGGAAAAAGCCGTGAAAGCAGCCATGTTGTGGCACTTTTGCACTCCCTTTTGGATGCCTTTCACAGCTGCAGTGTGCCTGGAACTCAGGGCTTCCTGATTTTAAAAATCCTAGCCCTAGGCCGAACCCCAACCCTAAGACGAGAAAGGCAAATCAGCCAGGAATTAGGCATGTCCCCAAGGAAAAAGCTGTGGAGGCAGGCATGTTGTGGTACTTTTGCGCTCTTCTTGGCTAGTCCTTCGCAGCTGCTGTGTTCTTGGAACTCAGGGCTTTCTGGTTAATAGAGCCCTTACCCTAGGCGTAACTCAAACCTTAACCCTAGGAAGGAAAATCAACCTATGGTTCGGGATGGTCTCATGGAAATATCAGTGGTGGCAGCCAAGTTGCGTCACTTTTGCGCTCCCCTTGGGATGCCTTTCGCAGCTGCAGTGTGCCTGGAGCCCAGGGCTTCCTGGTTTTAAAAGTCCTAGGCCTAAGCCTAACAGCAACCCTAGGAAGGTAAATCAGCCGGGTATTAGGGTTCTTCCTAAGGGAAAAGCCGTGAAAGCAGCCATGTTGTGGCACTTCTGCACTCCCTTTGGGATGCCTTTGGCAGATGAAGTAAGCCTGGAACTCAGGGCTTCCTGGTTAAAAAACTCCAAGCCCTAGGCTGAACCCTAACCCTAACCCTAGGCAGATAAATCAGCCTAGGTATAGGGATGGTGCCAAGGAAAAAGCTGTGAAAGCTGCCATGTTGTAGCACTTTTGTACTCCCCTTGGGATGCCTTGAACAGCTGCAGTGTGCCTGGAGCCCAGGGCTTCCTAGTTTTAAAAATCCTAGCCGTAGGCCTAAGCCTAACAGTAACCCTGGGAAGGCAAATCAGCCTGGTGTTAGGCTTCTTGCCAAGGAAAAAGCCGTGAAAGCAGCCATGTTGTGGCACTTTTGCACTCCCTTTTGGATGCCTTTCACAGCTGCAGTGTGCCTGGAACTCAGGGCTTCCTGATTTTAAAAATCCTAGCCCTAGGCCGAACCCCAACCCTAAGACGAGAAAGGCAAATCAGCCAGGAATTAGGCATGTCCCCAAGGAAAAAGCTGTGGAGGCAGGCATGTTGTGGTACTTTTGCGCTCTTCTTGGCTAGTCCTTCGCAGCTGCTGTGTTCTTGGAACTCAGGGCTTTCTGGTTAATAGAGCCCTTACCCTAGGCGTAACTCAAACCTTAACCCTAGGAAGGAAAATCAGCCTATGGTTCGGGATGGTCTCATGGAAATATCAGTGGTGGCAGCCAAGTTGCGTCACTTTTGCGCTCCCCTTGGGATGCCTTTCACAGCTGCAGTGTGCCTGGAGCCCAGGGCTTCCTGGTTTTAAAAGTCCTAGGCCTAAGCCTAACAGTAACCCTAGGAAGGTAAATCAGCCGGGTATTAGGGTTCTTCCTAAGGGAAAAGCCGTGAAAGCAGCCATGTTGTGGCACTTCTGCACTCCCTTTGGGATGCCTTTGGCAGATGAAGTAAGCCTGGAACTCAGGGCTTCCTGGTTAAAAAACTCCAAGCCCTAGGCTGAAGCCTAACCCTAACCCTAGGCAGATAAATCAGCCTAGGTATAGGGATGGTGCCAAGGAAAAAGCTGTGAAAGCTGCCATGTTGTAGCACTTTTGTACTCCCCTTGGGATGCCTTGAACAGCTGCAGTGTGCCTGGAGCCCAGGGCTTCCTAGTTTTAAAAATCCTAGCCCTAGGCCTAAGCCTAACAGTAACCCTGGGAAGGCAAATCAGCCTGGTGTTAGGCTTCTTGCCAAGGAAAAAGCCGTGAAAGCAGCCATGTTGTGGCACTTTTGCACTCCCTTTTGGATGCCTTTCACAGCTGCAGTGTGCCTGGAACTCAGGGCTTCCTGATTTTAAAAATCCTAGCCCTAGGCCGAACCCCAACCCTAAGACGAGAAAGGCAAATCAGCCAGGAATTAGGCATGTCCCCAAGGAAAAAGCTGTGGAGGCAGGCATGTTGTGGTACTTTTGCGCTCTTCTTGGCTAGTCCTTCGCAGCTGCTGTGTTCTTGGAACTCAGGGCTTTCTGGTTAATAGAGCCCTTACCCTAGGCGTAACTCAAACCTTAACCCTAGGAAGGAAAATCAACCTATGGTTCGGGATGGTCTCATGGAAATATCAGTGGTGGCAGCCAAGTTGCGTCACTTTTGCGCTCCCCTTGGGATGCCTTTCGCAGCTGCAGTGTGCCTGGAGCCCAGGGCTTCCTGGTTTTAAAAGTCCTAGGCCTAAGCCTAACAGCAACCCTAGGAAGGTAAATCAGCCGGGTATTAGGGTTCTTCCTAAGGGAAAAGCCGTGAAAGCAGCCATGTTGTGGCACTTCTGCACTCCCTTTGGGATGCCTTTGGCAGATGAAGTAAGCCTGGAACTCAGGGCTTCCTGGTTAAAAAACTCCAAGCCCTAGGCTGAAGCCTAACCCTAACCCTAGGCAGATAAATCAGCCTAGGTATAGGGATGGTGCCAAGGAAAAAGCTGTGAAAGCTGCCATGTTGTAGCACTTTTGTACTCCCCTTGGGATGCCTTGAACAGCTGCAGTGTGCCTGGAGCCCAGGGCTTCCTAGTTTTAAAAATCCTAGCCCTAGGCCTAAGCCTAACAGTAACCCTGGGAAGGCAAATCAGCCTGGTGTTAGGCTTCTTGCCAAGGAAAAAGCCGTGAAAGCAGCCATGTTGTGGCACTTTTGCACTCCCTTTTGGATGCCTTTCACAGCTCCAGTGTGCCTGGAACTCAGGGCTTCCTGATTTTAAAAATCCTAGCCCTAGGCCGAACCCCAACCCTAAGACGAGAAAGGCAAATCAGCCAGGAATTAGGCATGTCCCCAAGGAAAAAGCTGTGGAGGCAGGCATGTTGTGGTACTTTTGCGCTCTTCTTGGCTAGTCCTTCGCAGCTGCTGTGTTCTTGGAACTCAGGGCTTTCTGGTTAATAGAGCCCTTACCCTAGGCGTAACTCAAACCTTAACCCTAGGAAGGAAAATCAGCCTATGGTTCGGGATGGTCTCATGGAAATATCAGTGGTGGCAGCCAAGTTGCGTCACTTTTGCGCTCCCCTTGGGATGCCTTTCGCAGCTGCAGTGTGCCTGGAGCCCAGGGCTTCCTGGTTTTAAAAGTCCTAGGCCTAAGCCTAACAGTAACCCTAGGAAGGTAAATCAGCCGGGTATTAGGGTTCTTCCTAAGGGAAAAGCCGTGAAAGCAGCCATGTTGTGGCACTTCTGCACTCCCTTTGGGATGCCTTTGGCAGATGAAGTAAGCCTGGAACTCAGGGCTTCCTGGTTAAAGAAATCCAAGCCCTAGGCTGAAGCCTAACCCTAACCCTAGGCAGATAAATCAGCCTAGGTATAGGGATGGTGCCAAGGAAAAAGCTGTGAAAGCTGCCATGTTGTAGCACTTTTGTACTCCCCTTGGGATGCCTTGAACAGCTGCAGTGTGCCTGGAGCCCAGGGCTTCCTAGTTTTAAAAATCCTAGCCCTAGGCCTAAGCCTAACAGTAACCCTGGGAAGGGAAATCAGCCTGGTGTTAGGCTTCTTGCCAAGGAAAAAGCCGTGAAAGCAGCCATGTTGTGGCACTTTTGCACTCCCTTTTGGATGCCTTTCACAGCTGCAGTGTGCCTGGAACTCAGGGCTTCCTGATTTTAAAAATCCTAGCCCTAGGCCGAACCCCAACCCTAAGACGAGAAAGGCAAATCAGCCAGGAATTAGGCATGTCCCCAAGGAAAAGCTGTGGAGGCAGGCATGTTGTGGTACTTTTGCGCTCTTCTTGGCTAGTCCTTCGCAGCTGCTGTGTTCTTGGAACTCAGGGCTTTCTGGTTAATAGAGCCCTTACCCTAGGCGTAACTCAAACCTTAACCCTAGGAAGGAAAATCAACCTATGGTTCGGGATGGTCTCATGGAAATATCAGTGGTGGCAGCCAAGTTGCGTCACTTTTGCGCTCCCCTTGGGATGCCTTTCGCAGCTGCAGTGTGCCTGGAGCCCAGGGCTTCCTGGTTTTAAAAGTCCTAGGCCTAAGCCTAACAGTAACCCTAGGAAGGTAAATCAGCCGGGTATTAGGGTTCTTCCTAAGGGAAAAGCCGTGAAAGCAGCCATGTTGTGGCACTTCTGCACTCCCTTTGGGATGCCTTTGGCAGATGAAGTAAGCCTGGAACTCAGGGCTTCCTGGTTAAAGAAATCCAAGCCCTAGGCTGAAGCCTAACCCTAACCCTAGGCAGATAAATCAGCCTAGGTATAGGGATGGTGCCAAGGAAAAAGCTGTGAAAGCTGCCATGTTGTTGCACTTTTGTACTCCCCTTGGGATGCCTTGAACAGCTGCAGTGTGCCTGGAGCCCAGGGCTTCCTAGTTTTAAAAATCCTAGCCCTAGGCCTAAGCCTAACAGTAACCCTGGGAAGGCAAATCAGCCTGGTGTTAGGCTTCTTGCCAAGGAAAAAGCCGTGAAAGCAGCCATGTTGTGGCACTTTTGCACTCCCTTTTGGATGCCTTTCACAGCTCCAGTGTGCCTGGAACTCAGGGCTTCCTGATTTTAAAAATCCTAGCCCTAGGCCGAACCCCAACCCTAAGACGAGAAAGGCAAATCAGCCAGGAATTAGGCATGTCCCCAAGGAAAAAGCTGTGGAGGCAGGCATGTTGTGGTACTTTTGCGCTCTTCTTGGCTAGTCCTTCGCAGCTGCTGTGTTCTTGGAACTCAGGGCTTTCTGGTTAATAGAGCCCTTACCCTAGGCGTAACTCAAACCTTAACCCTAGGAAGGAAAATCAGCCTATGGTTCGGGATGGTCTCATGGAAATATCAGTGGTGGCAGCCAAGTTGCGTCACTTTTGCGCTCCCCTTGGGATGCCTTTCGCAGCTGCAGTGTGCCTGGAGCCCAGGGCTTCCTGGTTTTAAAAGTCCTAGGCCTAAGCCTAACAGTAACCCTAGGAAGGTAAATCAGCCGGGTATTAGGGTTCTTCCTAAGGGAAAAGCCGTGAAAGCAGCCATGTTGTGGCACTTCTGCACTCCCTTTGGGATGCCTTTGGCAGATGAAGTAAGCCTGGAACTCAGGGCTTCCTGGTTAAAGAAATCCAAGCCCTAGGCTGAACCCTAACCCTAACCCTAGGCAGATAAATCAGCCTAGGTATAGGGATGGTGCCAAGGAAAAAGCTGTGAAAGCTGCCATGTTGTTGCACTTTTGTACTCCCCTTGGGATGCCTTGAACAGCTGCAGTGTGCCTGGAGCCCAGGGCTTCCTAGTTTTAAAAATCCTAGCCCTAGGCCTAAGCCTAACAGTAACCCTGGGAAGGTAAATCAGCCTGGTGTTAGGCTTCTTGCCAAGGAAAAAGCCGTGAAAGCAGCCATGTTGTGGCACTTTTGCACTCCCTTTTGGATGCCTTTCACAGCTGCAGTGTGCCTGGAACTCAGGGCTTCCTGATTTTAAAAATCCTAGCCCTAGGCCGAACCCCAACCCTAAGACGAGAAAGGCAAATCAGCCAGGAATTAGGCATGTCCCCAAGGAAAAGCTGTGGAGGCAGGCATGTTGTGGTACTTTTGCGCTCTTCTTGGCTAGTCCTTCGCAGCTGCTGTGTTCTTGGAACTCAGGGCTTTCTGGTTAATAGAGCCCTTACCCTAGGCGTAACTCAAACCTTAACCCTAGGAAGGAAAATCAACCTATGGTTCGGGATGGTCTCATGGAAATATCAGTGGTGGCAGCCAAGTTGCGTCACTTTTGCGCTCCCCTTGGGATGCCTTTCGCAGCTGCAGTGTGCCTGGAGCCCAGGGCTTCCTGGTTTTAAAAGTCCTAGGCCTAAGCCTAACAGTAACCCTAGGAAGGTAAATCAGCCGGGTATTAGGGTTCTTCCTAAGGGAAAAGCCGTGAAAGCAGCCATGTTGTGGCACTTCTGCACTCCCTTTGGGATGCCTTTGGCAGATGAAGTAAGCCTGGAACTCAGGGCTTCCTGGTTAAAGAAATCCAAGCCCTAGGCTGAACCCTAACCCTAACCCTAGGCAGATAAATCAGCCTAGGTATAGGGATGGTGCCAAGGAAAAAGCTGTGAAAGCTGCCATGTTGTAGCACTTTTGTACTCCCCTTGGGATGCCTTGAACAGCTGCAGTGTGCCTGGAGCCCAGGGCTTCCTAGTTTTAAAAATCCTAGCCCTAGGCCTAAGCCTAACAGTAACCCTGGGAAGGCAAATCAGCCTGGTGTTAGGCTTCTTGCCAAGGAAAAAGCCGTGAAAGCAGCCATGTTGTGGCACTTTTGCACTCCCTTTTGGATGCCTTTCACAGCTCCAGTGTGCCTGGAACTCAGGGCTTCCTGATTTTAAAAATCCTAGCCCTAGGCCGAACCCCAACCCTAAGACGAGAAAGGCAAATCAGCCAGGAATTAGGCATGTCCCCAAGGAAAAAGCTGTGGAGGCAGGCATGTTGTGGTACTTTTGCGCTCTTCTTGGCTAGTCCTTCGCAGCTGCTGTGTTCTTGGAACTCAGGGCTTTCTGGTTAATAGAGCCCTTACCCTAGGCGTAACTCAAACCTTAACCCTAGGAAGGAAAATCAACCTATGGTTCGGGATGGTCTCATGGAAATATCAGTGGTGGCAGCCAAGTTGCGTCACTTTTGCGCTCCCCTTGGGATGCCTTTCGCAGCTGCAGTGTGCCTGGAGCCCAGGGCTTCCTGGTTTTAAAAGTCCTAGGCCTAAGCCTAACAGTAACCCTAGGAAGGTAAATCAGCCGGGTATTAGGGTTCTTCCTAAGGGAAAAGCCGTGAAAGCAGCCATGTTGTGGCACTTCTGCACTCCCTTTGGGATGCCTTTGGCAGATGAAGTAAGCCTGGAACTCAGGGCTTCCTGGTTAAAGAAATCCAAGCCCTAGGCTGAACCCTAACCCTAACCCTAGGCAGATAAATCAGCCTAGGTATAGGGATGGTGCCAAGGAAAAAGCTGTGAAAGCTGCCATGTTGTAGCACTTTTGTACTCCCCTTGGGATGCCTTGAACAGCTGCAGTGTGCCTGGAGCCCAGGGCTTCCTAGTTTTAAAAATCCTAGCCCTAGGCCTAAGCCTAACAGTAACCCTGGGAAGGTAAATCAGCCTGGTGTTAGGCCTCTTGCCAAGGAAAAAGCCGTGAAAGCAGCCATGTTGTGGCACTTTTGCACTCCCTTTTGGATGCCTTTCACAGCTGCAGTGTGCCTGGAACTCAGGGCTTCCTGATTTTAAAAATCCTAGCCCTAGGCCGAACCCCAACCCTAAGACGAGAAAGGCAAATCAGCCAGGAATTAGGCATGTCCCCAAGGAAAAAGCTGTGGAGGCAGGCATGTTGTGGTACTTTTGCGCTCTTCTTGGCTAGTCCTTCGCAGCTGCTGTGTTCTTGGAACTCAGGGCTTTCTGGTTAATAGAGCCCTTACCCTAGGCGTAACTCAAACCTTAACCCTAGGAAGGAAAATCAGCCTATGGTTCGGGATGGTCTCATGGAAATATCAGTGGTGGCAGCCAAGTTGCGTCACTTTTGCGCTCCCCTTGGGATGCCTTTCGCAGCTGCAGTGTGCCTGGAGCGCAGGGCTTCCTGGTTTTAAAAGTCCTAGGCCTAAGCCTAACAGTAACCCTAGGAAGGTAAATCAGCCGGGTATTAGGGTTCTTCCTAAGGGAAAAGCCGTGAAAGCAGCCATGTTGTGGCACTTCTGCACTCCCTTTGGGATGCCTTTGGCAGATGAAGTAAGCCTGGAACTCAGGGCTTCCTGGTTAAAGAAATCCAAGCCCTAGGCTGAACCCTAACCCAAACCCTAGGCAGATAAATCAGCCTAGGTATAGGGATGGTGCCAAGGAAAAAGCTGTGAAAGCTGCCATGTTGTTGCACTTTTGTACTCCCCTTGGGATGCCTTGAACAGCTGCAGTGTGCCTGGAGCCCAGGGCTTCCTAGTTTTAAAAATCCTAGCCCTAGGCCTAAGCCTAACAGTAACCCTGGGAAGGCAAATCAGCCTGGTGTTAGGCTTCTTGCCAAGGAAAAAGCCGTGAAAGCAGCCATGTTGTGGCACTTTTGCACTCCCTTTTGGATGCCTTTCACAGCTGCAGTGTGCCTGGAACTCAGGGCTTCCTGATTTTAAAAATCCTAGCCCTAGGCCGAACCCCAACCCTAAGACGAGAAAGGCAAATCAGCCAGGAATTAGGCATGTCCCCAAGGAAAAGCTGTGGAGGCAGGCATGTTGTGGTACTTTTGCGCTCTTCTTGGCTAGTCCTTCGCAGCTGCTGTGTTCTTGGAACTCAGGGCTTTCTGGTTAATAGAGCCCTTACCCTAGGCGTAACTCAAACCTTAACCCTAGGAAGGAAAATCAACCTATGGTTCGGGATGGTCTCATGGAAATATCAGTGGTGGCAGCCAAGTTGCGTCACTTTTGCGCTCCCCTTGGGATGCCTTTCGCAGCTGCAGTGTGCCTGGAGCCCAGGGCTTCCTGGTTTTAAAAGTCCTAGGCCTAAGCCTAACAGTAACCCTAGGAAGGTAAATCAGCCGGGTATTAGGGTTCTTCCTAAGGGAAAAGCCGTGAAAGCAGCCATGTTGTGGCACTTCTGCACTCCCTTTGGGATGCCTTTGGCAGATGAAGTAAGCCTGGAACTCAGGGCTTCCTGGTTAAAGAAATCCAAGCCCTAGGCTGAACCCTAACCCTAACCCTAGGCAGATAAATCAGCCTAGGTATAGGGATGGTGCCAAGGAAAAAGCTGTGAAAGCTGCCATGTTGTAGCACTTTTGTACTCCCCTTGGGATGCCTTGAACAGCTGCAGTGTGCCTGGAGCCCAGGGCTTCCTAGTTTTAAAAATCCTAGCCCTAGGCCTAAGCCTAACAGTAACCCTGGGAAGGCAAATCAGCCTGGTGTTAGGCTTCTTGCCAAGGAAAAAGCCGTGAAAGCAGCCATGTTGTGGCACTTTTGCACTCCCTTTTGGATGCCTTTCACAGCTCCAGTGTGCCTGGAACTCAGGGCTTCCTGATTTTAAAAATCCTAGCCCTAGGCCGAACCCCAACCCTAAGACGAGAAAGGCAAATCAGCCAGGAATTAGGCATGTCCCCAAGGAAAAAGCTGTGGAGGCAGGCATGTTGTGGTACTTTTGCGCTCTTCTTGGCTAGTCCTTCGCAGCTGCTGTGTTCTTGGAACTCAGGGCTTTCTGGTTAATAGAGCCCTTACCCTAGGCGTAACTCAAACCTTAACCCTAGGAAGGAAAATCAACCTATGGTTCGGGATGGTCTCATGGAAATATCAGTGGTGGCAGCCAAGTTGCGTCACTTTTGCGCTCCCCTTGGGATGCCTTTCGCAGCTGCAGTGTGCCTGGAGCCCAGGGCTTCCTGGTTTTAAAAGTCCTAGGCCTAAGCCTAACAGTAACCCTAGGAAGGTAAATCAGCCGGGTATTAGGGTTCTTCCTAAGGGAAAAGCCGTGAAAGCAGCCATGTTGTGGCACTTCTGCACTCCCTTTGGGATGCCTTTGGCAGATGAAGTAAGCCTGGAACTCAGGGCTTCCTGGTTAAAGAAATCCAAGCCCTAGGCTGAACCCTAACCCTAACCCTAGGCAGATAAATCAGCCTAGGTATAGGGATGGTGCCAAGGAAAAAGCTGTGAAAGCTGCCATGTTGTAGCACTTTTGTACTCCCCTTGGGATGCCTTGAACAGCTGCAGTGTGCCTGGAGCCCAGGGCTTCCTAGTTTTAAAAATCCTAGCCCTAGGCCTAAGCCTAACAGTAACCCTGGGAAGGTAAATCAGCCTGGTGTTAGGCCTCTTGCCAAGGAAAAAGCCGTGAAAGCAGCCATGTTGTGGCACTTTTGCACTCCCTTTTGGATGCCTTTCACAGCTGCAGTGTGCCTGGAACTCAGGGCTTCCTGATTTTAAAAATCCTAGCCCTAGGCCGAACCCCAACCCTAAGACGAGAAAGGCAAATCAGCCAGGAATTAGGCATGTCCCCAAGGAAAAAGCTGTGGAGGCAGGCATGTTGTGGTACTTTTGCGCTCTTCTTGGCTAGTCCTTCGCAGCTGCTGTGTTCTTGGAACTCAGGGCTTTCTGGTTAATAGAGCCCTTACCCTAGGCGTAACTCAAACCTTAACCCTAGGAAGGAAAATCAGCCTATGGTTCGGGATGGTCTCATGGAAATATCAGTGGTGGCAGCCAAGTTGCGTCACTTTTGCGCTCCCCTTGGGATGCCTTTCGCAGCTGCAGTGTGCCTGGAGCGCAGGGCTTCCTGGTTTTAAAAGTCCTAGGCCTAAGCCTAACAGTAACCCTAGGAAGGTAAATCAGCCGGGTATTAGGGTTCTTCCTAAGGGAAAAGCCGTGAAAGCAGCCATGTTGTGGCACTTCTGCACTCCCTTTGGGATGCCTTTGGCAGATGAAGTAAGCCTGGAACTCAGGGCTTCCTGGTTAAAGAAATCCAAGCCCTAGGCTGAACCCTAACCCAAACCCTAGGCAGATAAATCAGCCTAGGTATAGGGATGGTGCCAAGGAAAAAGCTGTGAAAGCTGCCATGTTGTTGCACTTTTGTACTCCCCTTGGGATGCCTTGAACAGCTGCAGTGTGCCTGGAGCCCAGGGCTTCCTAGTTTTAAAAATCCTAGCCCTAGGCCTAAGCCTAACAGTAACCCTGGGAAGGCAAATCAGCCTGGTGTTAGGCTTCTTGCCAAGGAAAAAGCCGTGAAAGCAGCCATGTTGTGGCACTTTTGCACTCCCTTTTGGATGCCTTTCACAGCTGCAGTGTGCCTGGAACTCAGGGCTTCCTGATTTTAAAAATCCTAGCCCTAGGCCGAACCCCAACCCTAAGACGAGAAAGGCAAATCAGCCAGGAATTAGGCATGTCCCCAAGGAAAAGCTGTGGAGGCAGGCATGTTGTGGTACTTTTGCGCTCTTCTTGGCTAGTCCTTCGCAGCTGCTGTGTTCTTGGAACTCAGGGCTTTCTGGTTAATAGAGCCCTTACCCTAGGCGTAACTCAAACCTTAACCCTAGGAAGGAAAATCAACCTATGGTTCGGGATGGTCTCATGGAAATATCAGTGGTGGCAGCCAAGTTGCGTCACTTTTGCGCTCCCCTTCGGATGCCTTTCGCAGCTGCAGTGTGCCTGGAGCCCAGGGCTTCCTGGTTTTAAAAGTCCTAGGCCTAAGCCTAACAGTAACCCTAGGAAGGTAAATCAGCCGGGTATTAGGGTTCTTCGTAAGGGAAAAGCCGTGAAAGCAGCCATGTTGTGGCACTTCTGCACTCCCTTTGGGATGCCTTTGGCAGATGAAGTAAGCCTGGAACTCAGGGCTTCCTGGTCAAAGAAATCCAAGCCCTACGCTGAACCCTAACCCTAACCCTAGGCAGATAAATCAGCCTAGGTATAGGGATGGTGCCAAGGAAAAAGCTGTGAAAGCTGCCATGTTGTTGCACTTTTGTACTCCCCTTGGGATGCCTTGAACAGCTGCAGTGTGCCTGGAGCCCAGGGCTTCCTAGTTTTAAAAATCCTAGCCCTAGGCCTAAGCCTAACAGTAACCCTGGGAAGGTAAATCAGCCTGGTGTTAGGCTTCTTGCCAAGGAAAAAGCCGTGAAAGCAGCCATGTTGTGGCACTTTTGCACTCCCTTTTGGATGCCTTTCACAGCTGCAGTGTGCCTGGAACTCAGGGCTTCCTGATTTTAAAAATCCTAGCCCTAGGCCGAACCCCAACCGTAAGACGAGAAAGGCAAATCAGCCAGGAATTAGGCATGTCCCCAAGGAAAAGCTGTGGAGGCAGGCATGTTGTGGTACTTTTGCGCTCTTCTTGGCTAGTCCTTCGCAGCTGCTGTGTTCTTGGAACTCAGGGCTTTCTGGTTAATAGAGCCCTTACCCTAGGCGTAACTCAAACCTTAACCCTAGGAAGGAAAATCAACCTATGGTTCGGGATGGTCTCATGGAAATATCAGTGGTGGCAGCCAAGTTGCGTCACTTTTGCGCTCCCCTTGGGATGCCTTTCGCAGCTGCAGTGTGCCTGGAGCCCAGGGCTTCCTGGTTTTAAAAGTCCTAGGCCTAAGCCTAACAGTAACCCTAGGAAGGTAAATCAGCCGGGTATTAGGGTTCTTCCTAAGGGAAAAGCCGTGAAAGCAGCCATGTTGTGGCACTTCTGCACTCCCTTTGGGATGCCTTTGGCAGATGAAGTAAGCCTGGAACTCAGGGCTTCCTGGTTAAAGAAATCCAAGCCCTAGGCTGAACCCTAACCCTAACCCTAGGCAGATAAATCAGCCTAGGTATAGGGATGGTGCCAAGGAAAAAGCTGTGAAAGCTGCCATGTTGTAGCACTTTTGTACTCCCCTTGGGATGCCTTGAACAGCTGCAGTGTGCCTGGAGCCCAGGGCTTCCTAGTTTTAAAAATCCTAGCCCTAGGCCTAAGCCTAACAGTAACCCTGGGAAGGTAAATCAGCCTGGTGTTAGGCTTCTTGCCAAGGAAAAAGCCGTGAAAGCAGCCATGTTGTGGCACTTTTGCACTCCCTTTTGGATGCCTTTCACAGCTGCAGTGTGCCTGGAACTCAGGGCTTCCTGATTTTAAAAATCCTAGCCCTAGGCCGAACCCCAACCCTAAGACGAGAAAGGCAAATCAGCCAGGAATTAGGCATGTCCCCAAGGAAAAGCTGTGGAGGCAGGCATGTTGTGGTACTTTTGCGCTCTTCTTGGCTAGTCCTTCGCAGCTGCTGTGTTCTTGGAACTCAGGGCTTTCTGGTTAATAGAGCCCTTACCCTAGGCGTAACTCAAACCTTAACCCTAGGAAGGAAAATCAACCTATGGTTCGGGATGGTCTCATGGAAATATCAGTGGTGGCAGCCAAGTTGCGTCACTTTTGCGCTCCCCTTGGGATGCCTTTCGCAGCTGCAGTGTGCCTGGAGCCCAGGGCTTCCTGGTTTTAAAAGTCCTAGGCCTAAGCCTAACAGTAACCCTAGGAAGGTAAATCAGCCGGGTATTAGGGTTCTTCCTAAGGGAAAAGCCGTGAAAGCAGCCATGTTGTGGCACTTCTGCACTCCCTTTGGGATGCCTTTGGCAGATGAAGTAAGCCTGGAACTCAGGGCTTCCTGGTTAAAAAACTCCAAGCCCTAGGCTGAAGCCTAACCCTAACCCTAGGCAGATAAATCAGCCTAGGTATAGGGATGGTGCCAAGGAAAAAGCTGTGAAAGCTGCCATGTTGTAGCACTTTTGTACTCCCCTTGGGATGCCTTGAACAGCTGCAGTGTGCCTGGAGCCCAGGGCTTCCTAGTTTTAAAAATCCTAGCCCTAGGCCTAAGCCTAAAAGTAACCCTGGGAAGGCAAATCAGCCTGGTGTTAGGCTTCTTGCCAAGGAAAAAGCTGTGAAAGCAGCCATGTTGTGGCACTTTTGCACTCCCTTTTGGATGCCTTTCACAGCTGCAGTGTGCCTGGAACTCAGGGCTTCCTGATTTTAAAAATCCTAGCCCTAGGCCGAACCCCAACCCTAAGACGAGAAAGGCAAATCAGCCAGGAATTAGGCATGTCCCCAAGAAAAAAGCTGTGGAGGCAGGCATGTTGTGGTACTTTTGCGCTCTTCTTGGCTAGTCCTTCGCAGCTGCTGTGTTCTTGGAACTCAGGGCTTTCTGGTTAATAGACCCTTACCCTAGGCGTAACTCAAACCTTAACCCTAGGAAGGAAAATCAGCCTATGGTTCGGGATGGTCTCATGGAAATATCAGTGGTGGCAGCCAAGTTGCGTCACTTTTGCGCTCCCCTTGGGATGCCTTTCGCAGCTGCAGTGTGCCTGGAGCCCAGGGCTTCCTGGTTTTAAAAGTCCTAGGCCTAAGCCTAACAGTAACCCTAGGAAGGTAAATCAGCCGGGTATTAGGGTTCTTCCTAAGGGAAAAGCCGTGAAAGCAGCCATGTTGTGGCACTTCTGCACTCCCTTTGGGATGCCTTTGGCAGATGAAGTAAGCCTGGAACTCAGGGCTTCCTGGTTAAAGAAATCCAAGCCCTAGGCTGAACCCTAACCCTAACCCTAGGCAGATAAATCAGCCTAGGTATAGGGATGGTGCCAAGGAAAAAGCTGTGAAAGCTGCCATGTTGTTGCACTTTTGTACTCCCCTTGGGATGCCTTGAACAGCTGCAGTGTGCCTGGAGCCCAGGGCTTCCTAGTTTTAAAAATCCTAGCCCTAGGCCTAAGCCTAACAGTAACCCTGGGAAGGTAAATCAGCCTGGTGTTAGGCTTCTTGCCAAGGAAAAAGCCGTGAAAGCAGCCATGTTGTGGCACTTTTGCACTCCCTTTTGGATGCCTTTCACAGCTGCAGTGTGCCTGGAACTCAGGGCTTCCTGATTTTAAAAATCCTAGCCCTAGGCCGAACCCCAACCCTAAGACGAGAAAGGCAAATCAGCCAGGAATTAGGCATGTCCCCAAGGAAAAGCTGTGGAGGCAGGCATGTTGTGGTACTTTTGCGCTCTTCTTGGCTAGTCCTTCGCAGCTGCTGTGTTCTTGGAACTCAGGGCTTTCTGGTTAATAGAGCCCTTACCCTAGGCGTAACTCAAACCTTAACCCTAGGAAGGAAAATCAACCTATGGTTCGGGATGGTCTCATGGAAATATCAGTGGTGGCAGCCAAGTTGCGTCACTTTTGCGCTCCCCTTGGGATGCCTTTCGCAGCTGCAGTGTGCCTGGAGCCCAGGGCTTCCTGGTTTTAAAAGTCCTAGGCCTAAGCCTAACAGTAACCCTAGGAAGGTAAATCAGCCGGGTATTAGGGTTCTTCCTAAGGGAAAAGCCGTGAAAGCAGCCATGTTGTGGCACTTCTGCACTCCCTTTGGGATGCCTTTGGCAGATGAAGTAAGCCTGGAACTCAGGGCTTCCTGGTTAAAGAAATCCAAGCCCTAGGCTGAAGCCTAACCCTAACCCTAGGCAGATAAATCAGCCTAGGTATAGGGATGGTGCCAAGGAAAAAGCTGTGAAAGCTGCCATGTTGTAGCACTTTTGTACTCCCCTTGGGATGCCTTGAACAACTGCAGTGTGCCTGGAGCCCAGGGCTTCCTAGTTTTAAAAATCCTAGCCCTAGGCCTAAGCCTAACAGTAACCCTGGGAAGGTAAATCAGCCTGGTGTTAGGCTTCTTGCCAAGGAAAAAGCCGTGAAAGCAGCCATGTTGTGGCACTTTTGCACTCCCTTTTGGATGCCTTTCACAGCTGCAGTGTGCCTGGAACTCAGGGCTTCCTGATTTTAAAAATATTAGCCCTAGGCCGAACCCCAACCCTAAGACGAGAAAGGCAAATCAGCCAGGAATTAGGCATGTCCCCAAGGAAAAAGCTGTGGAGGCAGGCATGTTGTGGTACTTTTGCGCTCTTCTTGGCTAGTCCTTCGCAGCTGCTGTGTTCTTGGAACTCAGGGCTTTCTGGTTAATAGAGCCCTTACCCTAGGCGTAACTCAAACCTTAACCCTAGGAAGGAAAATCAACCTATGGTTCGGGATGGTGTCATGGAAATGTCAGTGGTGGCAGCCAAGTTGCGTCACTTTTGCGCTCCCCTTGGGATGCCTTTCGCAGCTGCAGTGTGCCTGGAGCCCAGGGCTTCCTGGTTTTAAAAGTCCTAGGCCTAAGCCTAACAGTAACCCTAGGAAGGTAAATCAGCCGGGTATTAGGGTTCTTCCTAAGGGAAAAGCCGTGAAAGCAGCCATGTTGTGGCACTTCTGCACTCCCTTTGGGATGCCTTTGGCAGATGAAGTAAGCCTGGAACTCAGGGCTTCCTGGTTAAAAAACTCCAAGCCCTAGGCTGAAGCCTAACCCTAACCCTAGGCAGATAAATCAGCCTAGGTATAGGGATGGTGCCAAGGAAAAAGCTGTGAAAGCTGCCATGTTGTAGCACTTTTGTACTCCCCTTGGGATGCCTTGAACAGCTGCAGTGTGCCTGGAGCCCAGGGCTTCCTAGTTTTAAAAATCCTAGCCCTAGGCCTAAGCCTAACAGTAACCCTGGGAAGGTAAATCAGCCTGGTGTTAGGCTTCTTGCCAAGGAAAAAGCCGTGAAAGCAGCCATGTTGTGGCACTTTTGCACTCCCTTTTGGATGCCTTTCACAGCTGCAGTGTGCCTGGAACTCAGGGCTTCCTGATTTTAAAAATCCTAGCCCTAGGCCGAACCCCAACCCTAAGACGAGAAAGGCAAATCAGCCAGGAATTAGGCATGTCCCCAAGGAAAAGCTGTGGAGGCAGGCATGTTGTGGTACTTTTGCGCTCTTCTTGGCTAGTCCTTCGCAGCTGCTGTGTTCTTGGAACTCAGGGCTTTCTGGTTAATAGAGCCCTTACCCTAGGCGTAACTCAAACCTTAACCCTAGGAAGGAAAATCAGCCTATGGTTCGGGATGGTCTCATGGAAATATCAGTGGTGGCAGCCAAGTTGCGTCACTTTTGCGCTCCCCTTGGGATGCCTTTCGCAGCTGCAGTGTGCCTGGAGCCCAGGGCTTCCTGGTTTTAAAAGTCCTAGGCCTAAGCCTAACAGTAACCCTAGGAAGGTAAATCAGCCGGGTATTAGGGTTCTTCCTAAGGGAAAAGCCGTGAAAGCAGCCATGTTGTGGCACTTCTGCACTCCCTTTGGGATGCCTTTGGCAGATGAAGTAAGCCTGGAACTCAGGGCTTCCTGGTTAAAAAACTCCAAGCCCTAGGCTGAACCCTAACCCTAACCCTAGGCAGATAAATCAGCCTAGGTATAGGGATGGTGCCAAGGAAAAAGCTGTGAAAGCTGCCATGTTGTAGCACTTTTGTACTCCCCTTGGGATGCCTTGAACAGCTGCAGTGTGCCTGGAGCCCAGGGCTTCCTAGTTTTAAAAATCCTAGCCCTAGGCCTAAGCCTAACAGTAACCCTGGGAAGGCAAATCAGCCTGGTGTTAGGCTTCTTGCCAAGGAAAAAGCCGTGAAAGCAGCCATGTTGTGGCACTTTTGCACTCCCTTTTGGATGCCTTTCACAGCTGCAGTGTGCCTGGAACTCAGGGCTTCCTGATTTTAAAAATCCTAGCCCTAGGCCGAACCCCAACCCTAAGACGAGAAAGGCAAATCAGCCAGGAATTAGGCATGTCCCCAAGGAAAAAGCTGTGGAGGCAGGCATGTTGTGGTACTTTTGCGCTCTTCTTGGCTAGTCCTTCGCAGCTGCTGTGTTCTTGGAACTCAGGGCTTTCTGGTTAATAGAGCCCTTACCCTAGGCGTAACTCAAACCTTAACCCTAGGAAGGAAAATCAGCCTATGGTTCAGGATGGTCTCATGGAAATATCAGTGGTGGCAGCCAAGTTGCGTCACTTTTGCGCTCCCCTTGGGATGCCTTTCGCAGCTGCAGTGTGCCTGGAGCCCAGGGCTTCCTGGTTTTAAAAGTCCTAGGCCTAAGCCTAACAGTAACCCTAGGAAGGTAAATCAGCCGGGTATTAGGGTTCTTCCTAAGGGAAAAGCCGTGAAAGCAGCCATGTTGTGGCACTTCTGCACTCCCTTTGGGATGCCTTTGGCAGATGAAGTAAGCCTGGAACTCAGGGCTTCCTGCTTAAAGAAATCCAAGCCCTAGGCTGAACCCTAACCCTAACCCTAGGCAGATAAATCAGCCTAGGTATAGGGATGGTGCCAAGGAAAAAGCTGTGAAAGCTGCCATGTTGTTGCACTTTTGTACTTCCCTTGGGATGCCTTGAACAGCTGCAGTGTGCCTGGAGCCCAGGGCTTCCTAGTTTTAAAAATCCTAGCCCTAGGCCTAAGCCTAACAGTAACCCTGGGAAGGTAAATCAGCCTGGTGTTAGGCTTCTTGCCAAGGAAAAAGCCGTGAAAGCAGCCATGTTGTGGCACTTTTGCACTCCCTTTTGGATGCCTTTCACAGCTGCAGTGTGCCTGGAACTCAGGGCTTCCTGATTTTAAAAATCCTATCCCTAGGCCGAACCCCAACCCTAAGACGAGAAAGGCAAATCAGCCAGGAATTAGGCATGTCCCCAAGGAAAAGCTGTGGAGGCAGGCATGTTGTGGTACTTTTGCGCTCTTCTTGGCTAGTCCTTCGCAGCTGCTGTGTTCTTGGAACTCAGGGCTTTCTGGTTAATAGAGCCCTTACCCTAGGCGTAACTCAAACCTTAACCCTAGGAACGAAAATCAACCTATGGTTCGGGATGGTCTCATGGAAATATCAGTGGTGGCAGCCAAGTTGCGTCACTTTTGCGCTCCCCTTGGGATGCCTTTCGCAGCTGCAGTGTGCCTGGAGCCCAGGGCTTCCTGGTTTTAAAAGTCCTAGGCCTAAGCCTAACAGTAACCCTAGGAAGGTAAATCAGCCGGGTATTAGGGTTCTTCCTAAGGGAAAAGCCGTGAAAGCAGCCATGTTGTGGCACTTCTGCACTCCCTTTGGGATGCCTTTGGCAGATGAAGTAAGCCTGGAACTCAGGGCTTCCTGGTTAAAGAAATCCAAGCCCTAGGCTGAACCCTAACCCTAACCCTAGGCAGATAAATCAGCCTAGGTATAGGGATGGTGCCAAGGAAAAAGCTGTGAAAGCTGCCATGTTGTAGCACTTTTGTACTCCCCTTGGGATGCCTTGAACAGCTGCAGTGTGCCTGGAGCCCAGGGCTTCCTAGTTTTAAAAATCCTAGCCCTAGGCCTAAGCCTAACAGTAACCCTGGGAAGGGAAATCAGCCTGGTGTTAGGCTTCTTGCCAAGGAAAAAGCCGTGAAAGCAGCCATGTTGTGGCACTTTTGCACTCCCTTTTGGATGCCTTTCACAGCTGCAGTGTGCCTGGAACTCAGGGCTTCCTGATTTTAAAAATCCTAGCCCTAGGCCGAACCCCAACCCTAAGACGAGAAAGGCAAATCAGCCAGGAATTAGGCATGTCCCCAAGGAAAAAGCTGTGGAGGCAGGCATGTTGTGGTACTTTTGCGCTCTTCTTGGCTAGTCCTTCGCAGCTGCTGTGTTCTTGGAACTCAGGGCTTTCTGGTTAATAGAGCCCTTACCCTAGGCGTAACTCAAACCTTAACCCTAGGAAGGAAAATCAACCTATGGTTCGGGATGGTCTCATGGAAATATCAGTGGTGGCAGCCAAGTTGCGTCACTTTTGCGCTCCCCTTGGGATGCCTTTCGCAGCTGCAGTGTGCCTGGAGCCCAGGGCTTCCTGGTTTTAAAAGTCCTAGGCCTAAGCCTAACAGCAACCCTAGGAAGGTAAATCAGCCGGGTATTAGGGTTCTTCCTAAGGGAAAAGCCGTGAAAGCAGCCATGTTGTGGCACTTCTGCACTCCCTTTGGGATGCCTTTGGCAGATGAAGTAAGCCTGGAACTCAGGGCTTCCTGGTTAAAGAAATCCAAGCCCTAGGCTGAAGCCTAACCCTAACCCTAGGCAGATAAATCAGCCTAGGTATAGGGATGGTGCCAAGGAAAAAGCTGTGAAAGCTGCCATGTTGTTGCACTTTTGTACTTCCCTTGGGATGCCTTGAACAGCTGCAGTGTGCCTGGAGCCCAGGGCTTCCTAGTTTTAAAAATCCTAGCCCTAGGCCTAAGCCTAACAGTAACCCTGGGAAGGTAAATCAGCCTGGTGTTAGGCTTCTTGCCAAGGAAAAAGCCGTGAAAGCAGCCATGTTGTGGCACTTTTGCACTCCCTTTTGGATGCCTTTCACAGCTGCAGTGTGCCTGGAACTCAGGGCTTCCTGATTTTAAAAATCCTAGCCCTAGGCCGAACCCCAACCCTAAGACGAGATAGGCAAATCAGCCAGGAATTAGGCATGTCCCCAAGGAAAAGCTGTGGAGGCAGGCATGTTGTGGTACTTTTGCGCTCTTCTTGGCTAGTCCTTCGCAGCTGCTGTGTTCTTGGAACTCAGGGCTTTCTGGTTAATAGAGCCCTTACCCTAGGCGTAACTCAAACCTTAACCCTAGGAAGGAAAATCAACCTATGGTTCGGGATGCTCTCATGGAAATATCAGTGGTGGCAGCCAAGTTGCGTCACTTTTGCGCTCCCCTTGGGATGCCTTTCGCAGCTGCAGTGTGCCTGGAGCCCAGGGCTTCCTGGTTTTAAAAGTCCTAGGCCTAAGCCTAACAGTAACCCTAGGAAGGTAAATCAGCCGGGTATTAGGGTTCTTCCTAAGGGAAAAGCCGTGAAAGCAGCCATGTTGTGGCACTTCTGCACTCCCTTTGGGA
Organism: Ammospiza caudacuta; assembly: GCF_027887145.1. Lineage (NCBI taxonomy): Eukaryota > Metazoa > Chordata > Aves > Passeriformes > Passerellidae > Ammospiza > Ammospiza caudacuta. The sequence goes on from NC_080618.1 coordinate 196,842, forward strand.
TGCCTTTGGCAGATGAAGTAAGCCTGGAACTCAGGGCTTCCTGGTTAAAGAAATCCAAGCCCTAGTCTGAACCCTAACCCTAACCCTAGGCAGATAAATCAGCCTAGGTATATGGATGGTGCCAAGGAAAAAGCTGTGAAAGCTGCCATGTTGTAGCACTTTTGTACTACCCTTGGGATGCCTTGAACAGCTGCAGTGTGCCTGGAGCCCAGGGTTTCCTAGTTTTAAAAATCCTAGCCCTAGGCCTAAGCCTAACAGTAACCCTGGGAAGGTAAATCAGCCTGGTGTTAGGCTTCTTGCCAAGGAAAAAGCCGTGAAAGCAGCCATGTTGTGGCACTTTTGCACTCCCTTTTGGATGCCTTTCACAGCTGCAGTGTGCCTGGAACTCAGGGCTTCCTGATTTTAAAAATCCTAGCCCTAGGCCGAACCCCAACCCTAAGACGAGAAAGGCAAATCAGCCAGGAATTAGGCATGTCCCCAAGGAAAAGCTGTGGAGGCAGGCATGTTGTGGTACTTTTGCGCTCTTCTTGGCTAGTCCTTCGCAGCTGCTGTGTTCTTGGAACTCAGGGCTTTCTGGTTAATAGAGCCCTTACCCTAGGCGTAACTCAAACCTTAACCCTAGGAAGGAAAATCAACCTATGGTTCGGGATGGTCTCATGGAAATATCAGTGGTGGCAGCCAAGTTGCGTCACTTTTGCGCTCCCCTTGGGATGCCTTTCGCAGCTGCAGTGTGCCTGGAGCCCAGGGCTTCCTGGTTTTAAAAGTCCTAGGCCTAAGCCTAACAGTAACCCTAGGAAGGTAAATCAGCCGGGTATTAGGGTTCTTCCTAAGGGAAAAGCCGTGAAAGCAGCCATGTTGTGGCACTTCTGCACTCCCTTTGGGATGCCTTTGGCAGATGAAGTAAGCCTGGAACTCAGGGCTTCCTGGTTAAAAAACTCCAAGCCCTAGGCTGAACCCTAACCCTAACCCTAGGCAGATAAATCAGCCTAGGTATAGGGATGGTGCCAAGGAAAAAGCTGTGAAAGCTGCCATGTTGTAGCACTTTTGTACTCCCCTTGGGATGCCTTGAACAGCTGCAGTGTGCCTGGAGCCCAGGGCTTCCTAGTTTTAAAAATCCTATCCGTAGGCCTAAGCCTAACAGTAACCCTGGGAAGGCAAATCAGCCTGGTGTTAGGCTTCTTGCCAAGGAAAAAGCCGTGAAAGCAGCCATGTTGTGGCACTTTTGCACTCCCTTTTGGATGCCTTTCACAGCTGCAGTGTGCCTGGAACTCAGGGCTTCCTGATTTTAAAAATCCTAGCCCTAGGCCGAACCCCAACCCTAAGACGAGAAAGGCAAATCAGCCAGGAATTAGGCATGTCCCCAAGGAAAAAGCTGTGGAGGCAGGCATGTTGTGGTACTTTTGCGCTCTTCTTGGCTAGTCCTTCGCAGCTGCTGTGTTCTTGGAACTCAGGGCTTTCTGGTTAATAGAGCCCTTACCCTAGGCGTAACTCAAACCTTAACCCTAGGAAGGAAAATCAGCCTATGGTTCGGGATGGTCTCATGGAAATATCAGTGGTGGCAGCCAAGTTGCGTCACTTTTGCGCTCCCCTTGGGATGCCTTTCGCAGCTGCAGTGTGCCTGGAGCCCAGGGCTTCCTGGTTTTAAAAGTCCTAGGCCTAAGCCTAACAGCAACCCTAGGAAGGTAAATCAGCCGGGTATTAGGGTTCTTCCTAAGGGAAAAGCCGTGAAAGCAGCCATGTTGTGGCACTTCTGCACTCCCTTTGGGATGCCTTTGGCAGATGAAGTAAGCCTGGAACTCAGGGCTTCCTGGTTAAAGAAATCCAAGCCCTAGGCTGAACCCTAACCCTAACCCTAGGCAGATAAATCAGCCTAGGTATAGGGATGGTGCCAAGGAAAAAGCTGTGAAAGCTGCCATGTTGTAGCACTTTTGTACTCCCCTTGGGATGCCTTGAACAGCTGCAGTGTGCCTGGAGCCCAGGGCTTCCTAGTTTTAAAAATCCTAGCCCTAGGCCTAAGCCTAACAGTAACCCTGGGAAGGTCAATCAGCCTGGTGTTAGGCTTCTTGCCAAGGAAAAAGCCGTGAAAGCAGCCATGTTGTGGCACTTTTGCACTCCCTTTTGGGTGCCTTTCACAGCTGCAGTGTGCCTGGAACTCAGGGCTTCCTGATTTTAAAAATCCTAGCCCTAGGCCGAACCCCAACCCTAAGACGAGAAAGGCAAATCAGCCAGGAATTAGGCATGTCCCCAAGGAAAAAGCTGTGGAGGCAGGCATGTTGTGGTACTTTTGCGCTCTTCTTGGCTAGTCCTTCGCAGCTGCTGTGTTCTTGGAACTCAGGGCTTTCTGGTTAATAGAGCCCTTACCCTAGGCGTAACTCAAACCTTAACCCTAGGAAGGAAAATCAACCTATGGTTCGGGATGCTCTCATGGAAATATCAGTGGTGGCAGCCAAGTTGCGTCACTTTTGCGCTCCCCTTGGGATGCCTTTCGCAGCTGCAGTGTGCCTGGAGCCCAGGGCTTCCTGGTTTTAAAAGTCCTAGGCCTAAGCCTAACAGTAACCCTAGGAAGGTAAATCAGCCGGGTATTAGGGTTCTTCCTAAGGGAAAAGCCGTGAAAGCAGCCATGTTGTGGCACTTCTGCACTCCCTTTGGGATGCCTTTGGCAGATGAAGTAAGCCTGGAACTCAGGGCTTCCTGGTTGAAAAACTCCAAGCCCTAGGCTGAAGCCTAACCCTAACCCTAGGCAGATAAATCAGCCTAGGTATAGGGATGGTGCCAAGGAAAAAGCTGTGAAAGCTGCCATGTTGTAGCACTTTTGTACTCCCCTTGGGATGCCTTGAACAGCTGCAGTGTGCCTGGAGCCCAGGGCTTCCTAGTTTTAAAAATCCTAGCCCTAGGCCTAAGCCTAACAGTAACCCTGGGAAGGCAAATCAGCCTGGTGTTAGGCTTCTTGCCAAGGAAAAAGCCGTGAAAGCAGCCATGTTGTGGCACTTTTGCACTCCCTTTTGGATGCCTTTCACAGCTGCAGTGTGCCTGGAACTCAGGGCTTCCTGATTTTAAAAATCCTAGCCCTAGGCCGAACCCCAACCCTAAGACGAGAAAGGCAAATCAGCCAGGAATTAGGCATGTCCCCAAGGAAAAAGCTGTGGAGGCAGGCATGTTGTGGTACTTTTGCGCTCTTCTTGGCTAGTCCTTCGCAGCTGCTGTGTTCTTGGAACTCAGGGCTTTCTGGTTAATAGAGCCCTTACCCTAGGCGTAACTCAAACCTTAACCCTAGGAAGGAAAATCAGCCTATGGTTCGGGATGGTCTCATGGAAATATCAGTGGTGGCAGCCAAGTTGCGTCACTTTTGCGCTCCCCTTGGGATGCCTTTCGCAGCTGCAGTGTGCCTGGAGCCCAGGGCTTCCTGGTTTTAAAAGTCCTAGGCCTAAGCCTAACAGTAACCCTAGGAAGGTAAATCAGCCGGGTATTAGGGTTCTTCCTAAGGGAAAAGCCGTGAAAGCAGCCATGTTGTGGCACTTCTGCACTCCCTTTGGGATGCCTTTGGCAGATGAAGTAAGCCTGGAACTCAGGGCTTCCTGGTTAAAGAAATCCAAGCCCTAGGCTGAACCCTAACCCTAACCCTAGGCAGATAAATCAGCCTAGGTATAGGGATGGTGCCAAGGAAAAAGCTGTGAAAGCTGCCATGTTGTAGCACTTTTGTACTCCCCTTGGGATGCCTTGAACAGCTGCAGTGTGCCTGGAGCCCAGGGCTTCCTAGTTTTAAAAATCCTAGCCCTAGGCCTAAGCCTAACAGTAACCCTGGGAAGGTAAATCAGCCTGGTGTTAGGCTTCTTGCCAAGGAAAAAGCCGTGAAAGCAGCCATGTTGTGGCACTTTTGCACTCCCTTTTGGATGCCTTTCACAGCTGCAGTGTGCCTGGAACTCAGGGCTTCCTGATTTTAAAAATCCTAGCCCTAGGCCGAACCCCAACCCTAAGACGAGAAAGGCAAATCAGCCAGGAATTAGGCATGTCCCCAAGGAAAAGCTGTGGAGGCAGGCATGTTGTGGTACTTTTGCGCTCTTCTTGGCTAGTCCTTCGCAGCTGCTGTGTTCTTGGAACTCAGGGCTTTCTGGTTAATAGAGCCCTTACCCTAGGCGTAACTCAAACCTTAACCCTAGGAAGGAAAATCAACCTATGGTTCGGGATGGTCTCATGGAAATATCAGTGGTGGCAGCCAAGTTGCGTCACTTTTGCGCTCCCCTTGGGATGCCTTTCGCAGCTGCAGTGTGCCTGGAGCCCAGGGCTTCCTGGTTTTAAAAGTCCTAGGCCTAAGCCTAACAGTAACCCTAGGAAGGTAAATCAGCCGGGTATTAGGGTTCTTCCTAAGGGAAAAGCCGTGAAAGCAGCCATGTTGTGGCACTTCTGCACTCCCTTTGGGATGCCTTTGGCAGATGAAGTAAGCCTGGAACTCAGGGCTTCCTGGTTAAAGAAATCCAAGCCCTAGGCTGAACCCTAACCCTAACCCTAGGCAGATAAATCAGCCTAGGTATAGGGATGGTGCCAAGGAAAAAGCTGTGAAAGCTGCCATGTTGTTGCACTTTTGTACTCCCCTTGGGATGCCTTGAACAGCTGCAGTGTGCCTGGAGCCCAGGGCTTCCTAGTTTTAAAAATCCTAGCCCTAGGCCTAAGCCTAACAGTAACCCTGGGAAGGTAAATCAGCCTGGTGTTAGGCTTCTTGCCAAGGAAAAAGCCGTGAAAGCAGCCATGTTGTGGCACTTTTGCACTCCCTTTTGGATGCCTTTCACAGCTGAAGTGTGCCTGGAACTCAGGGCTTCCTGATTTTAAAAATCCTAGCCCTAGGCCGAACCCCAACCCTAAGACGAGAAAGGCAAATCAGCCAGGAATTAGGCATGTCCCCAAGGAAAAAGCTGTGGAGGCAGGCATGTTGTGCTACTTTTGCGCTCTTCTTGGCTAGTCCTTCGCAGCTGCTGTGTTCTTGGAACTCAGGGCTTTCTGGTTAATAGACCCTTACCCTAGGCGTAACTCAAACCTTAAGCCTAGGAAGGAAAATCAGCCTATGGTTCGGGATGGTCTCATGGAAATATCAGTGGTGGCAGCCAAGTTGCGTCACATTTGCGCTCCCCTTGGGATGCCTTTCGCAGCGTCAGTGTGCCTGGAGCCCAGGGCTTCCTGGTTTTAAAAGTCCTAGGCCTAAGCCTAACAGTAACCCTAGGAAGGTAAATCAGCCGGGTATTAGGGTTCTTCCTAAGGGAAAAGCCGTGAAAGCAGCCATGTTGTGGCACTTCTGCACTCCCTTTGGGATGCCTTTGGCAGATGAAGTAAGCCTGGAACTCAGGGCTTCCTGGTTAAAGAAATCCAAGCCCTAGGCTGAACCCTAACCCTAACCCTAGGCAGATAAATCAGCCTAGGTATAGGGATGGTGCCAAGGAAAAAGCTGTGAAAGCTGCCATGTTGTAGCACTTTTGTACTCCCCTTGGGATGCCTTGAACAGCTGCAGTGTGCCTGGAGCCCAGGGCTTCCTAGTTTTAAAAATCCTAGCCCTAGGCCTAAGCCTAACAGTAACCCTGGGAAGGCAAATCAGCCTGGTGTTAGGCTTCTTGCCAAGGAAAAAGCCGTGAAAGCAGCCATGTTGTGGCACTTTTGCACTCCCTTTTGGATGCCTTTCACAGCTGCAGTGTGCCTGGAACTCAGGGCTTCCTGATTTTAAAAATCCTAGCCCTAGGCCGAACCCCAACCCTAAGACGAGAAAGGCAAATCAGCCAGGAATTAGGCATGTCCCCAAGGAAAAAGCTGTGGAGGCAGGCATGTTGTGGTACTTTTGCGCTCTTCTTGGCTAGTCCTTCGCAGCTGCTGTGTTCTTGGAACTCAGGGCTTTCTGGTTAATAGAGCCCTTACCCTAGGCGTAACTCAAACCTTAACCCTAGGAAGGAAAATCAGCCTATGGTTCGGGATGGTCTCATGGAAATATCAGTGGTGGCAGCCAAGTTGCGTCACTTTTGCGCTCCCCTTGGGATGCCTTTCGCAGCTGCAGTGTGCCTGGAGCCCAGGGCTTCCTGGTTTTAAAAGTCCTAGGCCTAAGCCTAACAGTAACCCTAGGAAGGTAAATCAGCCGGGTATTAGGGTTCTTCCTAAGGGAAAAGCCGTGAAAGCAGCCATGTTGTGGCACTTCTGCACTCCCTTTGGGATGCCTTTGGCAGATGAAGTAAGCCTGGAACTCAGGGCTTCCTGGTTAAAGAAATCCAAGCCCTAGGCTGAACCCTAACCCTAACCCTAGGCAGATAAATCAGCCTAGGTATAGGGATGGTGCCAAGGAAAAAGCTGTGAAAGCTGCCATGTTGTAGCACTTTTGTACTCCCCTTGGGATGCCTTGAACAGCTGCAGTGTGCCTGGAGCCCAGGGCTTCCTAGTTTTAAAAATCCTAGCCCTAGGCCTAAGCCTAACAGTAACCCTGGGAAGGTAAATCAGCCTGGTGTTAGGCCTCTTGCCAAGGAAAAAGCCGTGAAAGCAGCCATGTTGTGGCACTTTTGCACTCCCTTTTGGATGCCTTTCACAGCTGCAGTGTGCCTGGAACTCAGGGCTTCCTGATTTTAAAAATCCTAGCCCTAGGCCGAACCCCAACCCTAAGACGAGAAAGGCAAATCAGCCAGGAATTAGGCATGTCCCCAAGGAAAAAGCTGTGGAGGCAGGCATGTTGTGGTACTTTTGCGCTCTTCTTGGCTAGTCCTTCGCAGCTGCTGTGTTCTTGGAACTCAGGGCTTTCTGGTTAATAGAGCCCTTACCCTAGGCGTAACTCAAACCTTAACCCTAGGAAGGAAAATCAGCCTATGGTTCGGGATGGTCTCATGGAAATATCAGTGGTGGCAGCCAAGTTGCGTCACTTTTGCGCTCCCCTTGGGATGCCTTTCGCAGCTGCAGTGTGCCTGGAGCCCAGGGCTTCCTGGTTTTAAAAGTCCTAGGCCTAAGCCTAACAGTAACCCTAGGAAGGTAAATCAGCCGGGTATTAGGGTTCTTCCTAAGGGAAAAGCCGTGAAAGCAGCCATGTTGTGGCACTTCTGCACTCCCTTTGGGATGCCTTTGGCAGATGAAGTAAGCCTGGAACTCAGGGCTTCCTGGTTAAAGAAATCCAAGCCCTAGGCTGAACCCTAACCCTAACCCTAGGCAGATAAATCAGCCTAGGTATAGGGATGGTGCCAAGGAAAAAGCTGTGAAAGCTGCCATGTTGTTGCACTTTTGTACTCCCCTTGGGATGCCTTGAACAGCTGCAGTGTGCCTGGAGCCCAGGGCTTCCTAGTTTTAAAAATCCTAGCCCTAGGCCTAAGCCTAACAGTAACCCTGGGAAGGCAAATCAGCCTGGTGTTAGGCTTCTTGCCAAGGAAAAAGCCGTGAAAGCAGCCATGTTGTGGCACTTTTGCACTCCCTTTTGGATGCCTTTCACAGCTGCAGTGTGCCTGGAACTCAGGGCTTCCTGATTTTAAAAATCCTAGCCCTAGGCCGAACCCCAACCCTAAGACGAGAAAGGCAAATCAGCCAGGAATTAGGCATGTCCCCAAGGAAAAAGCTGTGGAGGCAGGCATGTTGTGGTACTTTTGCGCTCTTCTTGGCTAGTCCTTCGCAGCTGCTGTGTTCTTGGAACTCAGGGCTTTCTGGTTAATAGAGCCCTTACCCTAGGCGTAACTCAAACCTTAACCCTAGGAAGGAAAATCAACCTATGGTTCGGGATGGTCTCATGGAAATATCAGTGGTGGCAGCCAAGTTGCGTCACTTTTGCGCTCCCCTTGGGATGCCTTTCGCAGCTGCAGTGTGCCTGGAGCCCAGGGCTTCCTGGTTTTAAAAGTCCTAGGCCTAAGCCTAACAGTAACCCTAGGAAGGTAAATCAGCCGGGTATTAGGGTTCTTCCTAAGGGAAAAGCCGTGAAAGCAGCCATGTTGTGGCACTTCTGCACTCCCTTTGGGATGCCTTTGGCAGATGAAGTAAGCCTGGAACTCAGGGCTTCCTGGTTAAAGAACTCCAAGCCCTAGGCTGAACCCTAACCCTAACCCTAGGCAGATAAATCAGCCTAGGTATAGGGATGGTGCCAAGGAAAAAGCTGTGAAAGCTGCCATGTTGTAGCACTTTTGTACTCCCCTTGGGATGCCTTGAACAGCTGCAGTGTGCCTGGAGCCCAGGGCTTCCTAGTTTTAAAAATCCTAGCCCTAGGCCTAAGCCTAACAGTAACCCTGGGAAGGTAAATCAGCCTGGTGTTAGGCCTCTTGCCAAGGAAAAAGCCGTGAAAGCAGCCATGTTGTGGCACTTTTGCACTCCCTTTTGGATGCCTTTCACAGCTGCAGTGTGCCTGGAACTCAGGGCTTCCTGATTTTAAAAATCCTAGCCCTAGGCCGAACCCCAACCCTAAGACGAGAAAGGCAAATCAGCCAGGAATTAGGCATGTCCCCAAGGAAAAAGCTGTGGAGGCAGGCATGTTGTGGTACTTTTGCGCTCTTCTTGGCTAGTCCTTCGCAGCTGCTGTGTTCTTGGAACTCAGGGCTTTCTGGTTAATAGAGCCCTTACCCTAGGCGTAACTCAAACCTTAACCCTAGGAAGGAAAATCAGCCTATGGTTCGGGATGGTCTCATGGAAATATCAGTGGTGGCAGCCAAGTTGCGTCACTTTTGCGCTCCCCTTGGGATGCCTTTCGCAGCTGCAGTGTGCCTGGAGCCCAGGGCTTCCTGGTTTTAAAAGTCCTAGGCCTAAGCCTAACAGTAACCCTAGGAAGGTAAATCAGCCGGGTATTAGGGTTCTTCCTAAGGGAAAAGCCGTGAAAGCAGCCATGTTGTGGCACTTCTGCACTCCCTTTGGGATGCCTTTGGCAGATGAAGTAAGCCTGGAACTCAGGGCTTCCTGGTTAAAGAAATCCAAGCCCTAGGCTGAACCCTAACCCTAACCCTAGGCAGATAAATCAGCCTAGGTATAGGGATGGTGCCAAGGAAAAAGCTGTGAAAGCTGCCATGTTGTTGCACTTTTGTACTCCCCTTGGGATGCCTTGAACAGCTGCAGTGTGCCTGGAGCCCAGGGCTTCCTAGTTTTAAAAATCCTAGCCCTGGGCCTAAGCCTAACAGTAACCCTGGGAAGGTAAATCAGCCTGGTGTTAGGCTTCTTGCCAAGGAAAAAGCCGTGAAAGCAGCCATGTTGTGGCACTTTTGCACTCCCTTTTGGATGCCTTTCACAGCTGCAGTGTGCCTGGAACTCAGGGCTTCCTGATTTTAAAAATCCTAGCCCTAGGCCGAACCCCAACCCTAAGACGAGAAAGGCAAATCAGCCAGGAATTAGGCATGTCCCCAAGGAAAAGCTGTGGAGGCAGGCATGTTGTGGTACTTTTGCGCTCTTCTTGGCTAGTCCTTCGCAGCTGCTGTGTTCTTGGAACTCAGGGCTTTCTGGTTAAGAGAGCCCTTACCCTAGGCGTAACTCAAACCTTAACCCTAGGAAGGAAAATCAACCTATGGTTCGGGATGGTCTCATGGAAATATCAGTGGTGGCAGCCAAGTTGCGTCACTTTTGCGCTCCCCTTGGGATGCCTTTCGCAGCTGCAGTGTGCCTGGAGCCCAGGGCTTCCTGGTTTTAAAAGTCCTAGGCCTAAGCCTAACAGTAACCCTAGGAAGGTAAATCAGCCGGGTATTAGGGTTCTTCCTAAGGGAAAAGCCGTGAAAGCAGCCATGTTGTGGCACTTCTGCACTCCCTTTGGGATGCCTTTGGCAGATGAAGTAAGCCTGGAACTCAGGGCTTCCTGGTCAAAGAAATCCAAGCCCTAGGCTGAACCCTAACCCTAACCCTAGGCAGATAAATCAGCCTAGGTATAGGGATGGTGCCAAGGAAAAAGCTGTGAAAGCTGCCATGTTGTTGCACTTTTGTACTCCCCTTGGGATGCCTTGAACAGCTGCAGTGTGCCTGGAGCCCAGGGCTTCCTAGTTTTAAAAATCCTAGCCCTAGGCCTAAGCCTAACAGTAACCCTGGGAAGGTAAATCAGCCTGGTGTTAGGCTTCTTGCCAAGGAAAAAGCCGTGAAAGCAGCCATGTTGTGGCACTTTTGCACTCCCTTTTGGATGCCTTTCACAGCTGCAGTGTGCCTGGAACTCAGGGCTTCCTGATTTTAAAAATCCTAGCCCTAGGCCGAACCCCAACCCTAAGACGAGAAAGGCAAATCAGCGAGGAATTAGGCATGTCCCCAAGGAAAAGCTGTGGAGGCAGGCATGTTGTGGTACTTTTGCGCTCTTCTTGGCTAGTCCTTCGCAGCTGCTGTGTTCTTGGAACTCAGGGCTTTCTGGTTAATAGAGCCCTTACCCTAGGCGTAACTCAAACCTTAACCCTAGGAAGGAAAATCAACCTATGGTTCGGGATGGTCTCATGGAAATATCAGTGGTGGCAGCCAAGTTGCGTCACTTTTGCGCTCCCCTTGGGATGCCTTTCGCAGCTGCAGTGTGCCTGGAGCCCAGGGCTTCCTGGTTTTAAAAGTCCTAGGCCTAAGCCTAACAGTAACCCTAGGAAGGTAAATCAGCCGGGTATTAGGGTTCTTCCTAAGGGAAAAGCCGTGAAAGCAGCCATGTTGTGGCACTTCTGCACTCCCTTTGGGATGCCTTTGGCAGATGAAGTAAGCCTGGAACTCAGGGCTTCCTGGTTAAAGAAATCCAAGCCCTAGGCTGAAGCCTAACCCTAACCCTAGGCAGATAAATCAGCCTAGGTATAGGGATGGTGCCAAGGAAAAAGCTGTGAAAGCTGCCATGTTGTTGCACTTTTGTACTCCCCTTGGGATGCCTTGAACAGCTGCAGTGTGCCTGGAGCCCAGGGCTTCCTAGTTTTAAAAATCCTAGCCCTAGGCCTAAGCCTAACAGTAACCCTGGGAAGGTAAATCAGCCTGGTGTTAGGCTTCTTGCCAAGGAAAAAGCCGTGAAAGCAGCCATGTTGTGGCACTTTTGCACTCCCTTTTGGATGCCTTTCACAGCTGCAGTGTGCCTGGAACTCAGGGCTTCCTGATTTTAAAAATCCTAGCCCTAGGCCGAACCCCAACCCTAAGACGAGAAAGGCAAATCAGCCAGGAATTAGGCATGTCCCCAAGGAAAAGCTGTGGAGGCAGGCATGTTGTGGTACTTTTGCGCTCTTCTTGGCTAGTCCTTCGCAGCTGCTGTGTTCTTGGAACTCAGGGCTTTCTGGTTAATAGAGCCCTTACCCTAGGCGTAACTCAAACCTTAACCCTAGGAAGGAAAATCAACCTATGGTTCGGGATGGTCTCATGGAAATATCAGTGGTGGCAGCCAAGTTGCGTCACTTTTGCGCTCCCCTTGGGATGCCTTTCGCAGCTGCAGTGTGCCTGGAGCCCAGGGCTTCCTGGTTTTAAAAGTCCTAGGCCTAAGCCTAACAGTAACCCTAGGAAGGTAAATCAGCCGGGTATTAGGGTTCTTCCTAAGGGAAAAGCCGTGAAAGCAGCCATGTTGTGGCACTTCTGCACTCCCTTTGGGATGCCTTTGGCAGATGAAGTAAGCCTGGAACTCAGGGCTTCCTGGTTAAAAAACTCCAAGCCCTAGGCTGAACCCTAACCCTAACCCTAGGCAGATAAATCAGCCTAGGTATAGGGATGGTGCCAAGGAAAAAGCTGTGAAAGCTGCCATGTTGTAGCACTTTTGTACTCCCCTTGGGATGCCTTGAACAGCTGCAGTGTGCCTGGAGCCCAGGGCTTCCTAGTTTTAAAAATCCTAGCCCTAGGCCTAAGCCTAACAGTAACCCTGGGAAGGCAAATCAGCCTGGTGTTAGGCTTCTTGCCAAGGAAAAAGCCGTGAAAGCAGCCATGTTGTGGCACTTTTGCACTCCCTTTTGGATGCCTTTCACAGCTGCAGTGTGCCTGGAACTCAGGGCTTCCTGATTTTAAAAATCCTAGCCCTAGGCCGAACCCCAACCCTAAGACGAGAAAGGCAAATCAGCCAGGAATTAGGCATGTCCCCAAGGAAAAAGCTGTGGAGGCAGGCATGTTGTGCTACTTTTGCGCTCTTCTTGGCTAGTCCTTCGCAGCTGCTGTGTTCTTGGAACTCAGGGCTTTCTGGTTAATAGAGCCCTTACCCTAGGCGTAACTCAAACCTTAACCCTAGGAAGGAAAATCAGCCTATGGTTCGGGATGGTCTCATGGAAATATCAGTGGTGGCAGCCAAGTTGCGTCACTTTTGCGCTCCCCTTGGGATGCCTTTCGCAGCTGCAGTGTGCCTGGAGCCCAGGGCTTCCTGGTTTTAAAAGTCCTAGGCCTAAGCCTAACAGTAACCCTAGGAAGGTAAATCAGCCGGGTATTAGGGTTCTTCCTAAGGGAAAAGCCGTGAAAGCAGCCATGTTGTGGCACTTCTGCACTCCCTTTGGGATGCCTTTGGCAGATGAAGTAAGCCTGGAACTCAGGGCTTCCTGGTTAAAGAAATCCAAGCCCTAGGCTGAAGCCTAACCCTAACCCTAGGCAGATAAATCAGCCTAGGTATAGGGATGGTGCCAAGGAAAAAGCTGTGAAAGCTGCCATGTTGTAGCACTTTTGTACTCCCCTTGGGATGCCTTGAACAGCTGCAGTGTGCCTGGAGCCCAGGGCTTCCTAGTTTTAAAAATCCTAGCCCTAGGCCTAAGCCTAACAGTAACCCTGGGAAGGTAAATCAGCCTGGTGTTAGGCCTCTTGCCAAGGAAAAAGCCGTGAAAGCAGCCATGTTGTGGCACTTTTGCACTCCCTTTTGGATGCCTTTCACAGCTGCAGTGTGCCTGGAACTCAGGGCTTCCTGATTTTAAAAATCCTAGCCCTAGGCCGAACCCCAACCCTAAGACGAGAAAGGCAAATCAGCCAGGAATTAGGCATGTCCCCAAGGAAAAAGCTGTGGAGGCAGGCATGTTGTGGTACTTTTGCGCTCTTCTTGGCTAGTCCTTCGCAGCTGCTGTGTTCTTGGAACTCAGGGCTTTCTGGTTAATAGAGCCCTTACCCTAGGCGTAACTCAAACCTTAACCCTAGGAAGGAAAATCAGCCTATGGTTCGGGATGGTCTCATGGAAATGTCAGTGGTGGCAGCCAAGTTGCGTCACTTTTGCGCTCCCCTTGGGATGCCTTTCGCAGCTGCAGTGTGCCTGGAGCCCAGGGCTTCCTGGTTTTAAAAGTCCTAGGCCTAAGCCTAACAGTAACCCTAGGAAGGTAAATCAGCCGGGTATTAGGGTTCTTCCTAAGGGAAAAGCCGTGAAAGCAGCCATGTTGTGGCACTTCTGCACTCCCTTTGGGATGCCTTTGGCAGATGAAGTAAGCCTGGAACTCAGGGCTTCCTGGTTAAAGAAATCCAAGCCCTAGGCTGAACCCTAACCCTAACCCTAGGCAGATAAATCAGCCTAGGTATAGGGATGGTGCCAAGGAAAAAGCTGTGAAAGCTGCCATGTTGTTGCACTTTTGTACTCCCCTTGGGATGCCTTGAACAGCTGCAGTGTGCCTGGAGCCCAGGGCTTCCTAGTTTTAAAAATCCTAGCCCTGGGCCTAAGCCTAACAGTAACCCTGGGAAGGTAAATCAGCCTGGTGTTAGGCTTCTTGCCAAGGAAAAAGCCGTGAAAGCAGCCATGTTGTGGCACTTTTGCACTCCCTTTTGGATGTCTTTCACAGCTGCAGTGTGCCTGGAACTCAGGGCTTCCTGATTTTAAAAATCCTAGCCCTAGGCCGAACCCCAACCCTAAGACGAGAAAGGCAAATCAGCCAGGAATTAGGCATGTCCCCAAGGAAAAGCTGTGGAGGCAGGCATGTTGTGGTACTTTTGCGCTCTTCTTGGCTAGTCCTTCGCAGCTGCTGTGTTCTTGGAACTCAGGGCTTTCTGGTTAAGAGAGCCCTTACCCTAGGCGTAACTCAAACCTTAACCCTAGGAAGGAAAATCAACCTATGGTTCGGGATGGTCTCATGGAAATATCAGTGGTGGCAGCCAAGTTGCGTCACTTTTGCGCTCCCCTTGGGATGCCTTTCGCAGCTGCAGTGTGCCTGGAGCCCAGGGCTTCCTGGTTTTAAAAGTCCTAGGCCTAAGCCTAACAGTAACCCTAGGAAGGTAAATCAGCCGGGTATTAGGGTTCTTCCTAAGGGAAAAGCCGTGAAAGCAGCCATGTTGTGGCACTTCTGCACTCCCTTTGGGATGCCTTTGGCAGATGAAGTAAGCCTGGAACTCAGGGCTTCCTGGTCAAAGAAATCCAAGCCCTAGGCTGAACCCTAACCCTAACCCTAGGCAGATAAATCAGCCTAGGTATAGGGATGGTGCCAAGGAAAAAGCTGTGAAAGCTGCCATGTTGTTGCACTTTTGTACTCCCCTTGGGATGCCTTGAACAGCTGCAGTGTGCCTGGAGCCCAGGGCTTCCTAGTTTTAAAAATCCTAGCCCTAGGCCTAAGCCTAACAGTAACCCTGGGAAGGTAAATCAGCCTGGTGTTAGGCTTCTTGCCAAGGAAAAAGCCGTGAAAGCAGCCATGTTGTGGCACTTTTGCACTCCCTTTTGGATGCCTTTCACAGCTGCAGTGTGCCTGGAACTCAGGGCTTCCTGATTTTAAAAATCCTAGCCCTAGGCCGAACCCCAACCCTAAGACGAGAAAGGCAAATCAGCGAGGAATTAGGCATGTCCCCAAGGAAAAGCTGTGGAGGCAGGCATGTTGTGGTACTTTTGCGCTCTTCTTGGCTAGTCCTTCGCAGCTGCTGTGTTCTTGGAACTCAGGGCTTTCTGGTTAATAGAGCCCTTACCCTAGGCGTAACTCAAACCTTAACCCTAGGAAGGAAAATCAACCTATGGTTCGGGATGGTCTCATGGAAATATCAGTGGTGGCAGCCAAGTTGCGTCACTTTTGCGCTCCCCTTGGGATGCCTTTCGCAGCTGCAGTGTGCCTGGAGCCCAGGGCTTCCTGGTTTTAAAAGTCCTAGGCCTAAGCCTAACAGTAACCCTAGGAAGGTAAATCAGCCGGGTATTAGGGTTCTTCCTAAGGGAAAAGCCGTGAAAGCAGCCATGTTGTGGCACTTCTGCACTCCCTTTGGGATGCCTTTGGCAGATGAAGTAAGCCTGGAACTCAGGGCTTCCTGGTTAAAGAAATCCAAGCCCTAGGCTGAAGCCTAACCCTAACCCTAGGCAGATAAATCAGCCTAGGTATAGGGATGGTGCCAAGGAAAAAGCTGTGAAAGCTGCCATGTTGTTGCACTTTTGTACTCCCCTTGGGATGCCTTGAACAGCTGCAGTGTGCCTGGAGCCCAGGGCTTCCTAGTTTTAAAAATCCTAGCCCTAGGCCTAAGCCTAACAGTAACCCTGGGAAGGTAAATCAGCCTGGTGTTAGGCTTCTTGCCAAGGAAAAAGCCGTGAAAGCAGCCATGTTGTGGCACTTTTGCACTCCCTTTTGGATGCCTTTCACAGCTGCAGTGTGCCTGGAACTCAGGGCTTCCTGATTTTAAAAATCCTAGCCCTAGGCCGAACCCCAACCCTAAGACGAGAAAGGCAAATCAGCCAGGAATTAGGCATGTCCCCAAGGAAAAGCTGTGGAGGCAGGCATGTTGTGGTACTTTTGCGCTCTTCTTGGCTAGTCCTTCGCAGCTGCTGTGTTCTTGGAACTCAGGGCTTTCTGGTTAATAGAGCCCTTACCCTAGGCGTAACTCAAACCTTAACCCTAGGAAGGAAAATCAACCTATGGTTCGGGATGGTCTCATGGAAATATCAGTGGTGGCAGCCAAGTTGCGTCACTTTTGCGCTCCCCTTGGGATGCCTTTCGCAGCTGCAGTGTGCCTGGAGCCCAGGGCTTCCTGGTTTTAAAAGTCCTAGGCCTAAGCCTAACAGTAACCCTAGGAAGGTAAATCAGCCGGGTATTAGGGTTCTTCCTAAGGGAAAAGCCGTGAAAGCAGCCATGTTGTGGCACTTCTGCACTCCCTTTGGGATGCCTTTGGCAGATGAAGTAAGCCTGGAACTCAGGGCTTCCTGGTTAAAAAACTCCAAGCCCTAGGCTGAACCCTAACCCTAACCCTAGGCAGATAAATCAGCCTAGGTATAGGGATGGTGCCAAGGAAAAAGCTGTGAAAGCTGCCATGTTGTAGCACTTTTGTACTCCCCTTGGGATGCCTTGAACAGCTGCAGTGTGCCTGGAGCCCAGGGCTTCCTAGTTTTAAAAATCCTAGCCCTAGGCCTAAGCCTAACAGTAACCCTGGGAAGGCAAATCAGCCTGGTGTTAGGCTTCTTGCCAAGGAAAAAGCCGTGAAAGCAGCCATGTTGTGGCACTTTTGCACTCCCTTTTGGATGCCTTTCACAGCTGCAGTGTGCCTGGAACTCAGGGCTTCCTGATTTTAAAAATCCTAGCCCTAGGCCGAACCCCAACCCTAAGACGAGAAAGGCAAATCAGCCAGGAATTAGGCATGTCCCCAAGGAAAAAGCTGTGGAGGCAGGCATGTTGTGCTACTTTTGCGCTCTTCTTGGCTAGTCCTTCGCAGCTGCTGTGTTCTTGGAACTCAGGGCTTTCTGGTTAATAGAGCCCTTACCCTAGGCGTAACTCAAACCTTAACCCTAGGAAGGAAAATCAGCCTATGGTTCGGGATGGTCTCATGGAAATATCAGTGGTGGCAGCCAAGTTGCGTCACTTTTGCGCTCCCCTTGGGATGCCTTTCGCAGCTGCAGTGTGCCTGGAGCCCAGGGCTTCCTGGTTTTAAAAGTCCTAGGCCTAAGCCTAACAGTAACCCTAGGAAGGTAAATCAGCCGGGTATTAGGGTTCTTCCTAAGGGAAAAGCCGTGAAAGCAGCCATGTTGTGGCACTTCTGCACTCCCTTTGGGATGCCTTTGGCAGATGAAGTAAGCCTGGAACTCAGGGCTTCCTGGTTAAAGAAATCCAAGCCCTAGGCTGAAGCCTAACCCTAACCCTAGGCAGATAAATCAGCCTAGGTATAGGGATGGTGCCAAGGAAAAAGCTGTGAAAGCTGCCATGTTGTAGCACTTTTGTACTCCCCTTGGGATGCCTTGAACAACTGCAGTGTGCCTGGAGCCCAGGGCTTCCTAGTTTTAAAAATCCTAGCCCTAGGCCTAAGCCTAACAGTAACCCTGGGAAGGTAAATCAGCCTGGTGTTAGGCTTCTTGCCAAGGAAAAAGCCGTGAAAGCAGCCATGTTGTGGCACTTTTGCACTCCCTTTTGGATGCCTTTCACAGCTGCAGTGTGCCTGGAACTCAGGGCTTCCTGATTTTAAAAATCCTAGCCCTAGGCCGAACCCCAACCCTAAGACGAGAAAGGCAAATCAGCCAGGAATTAGGCATGTCCCCAAGGAAAAAGCTGTGGAGGCAGGCATGTTGTGGTACTTTTGCGCTCTTCTTGGCTAGTCCTTCGCAGCTGCTGTGTTCTTGGAACTCAGGGCTTTCTGGTTAATAGAGCCCTTACCCTAGGCGTAACTCAAACCTTAACCCTAGGAAGGAAAATCAACCTATGGTTCGGGATGGTGTCATGGAAATGTCAGTGGTGGCAGCCAAGTTGCGTCACTTTTGCGCTCCCCTTGGGATGCCTTTCGCAGCTGCAGTGTGCCTGGAGCCCAGGGCTTCCTGGTTTTAAAAGTCCTAGGCCTAAGCCTAACAGTAACCCTAGGAAGGTAAATCAGCCGGGTATTAGGGTTCTTCGTAAGGGAAAAGCCGTGAAAGCAGCCATGTTGTGGCACTTCTGCACTCCCTTTGGGATGCCTTTGGCAGATGAAGTAAGCCTGGAACTCAGGGCTTCCTGGTTAAAGAAATCCAAGCCCTAGGCTGAAGCCTAACCCTAACCCTAGGCAGATAAATCAGCCTAGGTATAGGGATGGTGCCAAGGAAAAAGCTGTGAAAGCTGCCATGTTGTTGCACTTTTGTACTCCCCTTGGGATGCCTTGAACAGCTGCAGTGTGCCCGGAGCCCAGGGCTTCCTAGTTTTAAAAATCCTAGCCCTAGGCCTAAGCCTAACAGTAACCCTGGGAAGGTAAATCAGCCTGGTGTTAGGCTTCTTGCCAAGGAAAAAGCCGTGAAAGCAGCCATGTTGTGGCACTTTTGCACTCCCTTTTGGATGCCTTTCACAGCTGCAGTGTGCCTGGAACTCAGGGCTTCCTGATTTTAAAAATCCTAGCCCTAGGCCGAACCCCAACCCTAAGACGAGAAAGGCAAATCAGCCAGGAATTAGGCATGTCCCCAAGGAAAAAGCTGTGGAGGCAGGCATGTTGTGGTACTTTTGCGCTCTTCTTGGCTAGTCCTTCGCAGCTGCTGTGTTCTTGGAACTCAGGGCTTTCTGGTTAATAGAGCCCTTACCCTAGGCGTAACTCAAACCTTAACCCTAGGAAGGAAAATCAGCCTATGGTTCGGGATGGTCTCATGGAAATATCAGTGGTGGCAGCCAAGTTGCGTCACTTTTGCGCTCCCCTTGGGATGCCTTTCGCAGCTGCAGTGTGCCTGGAGCCCAGGGCTTCCTGGTTTTAAAAGTCCTAGGCCTAAGCCTAACAGTAACCCTAGGAAGGTAAATCAGCCGGGTATTAGGGTTCTTCCTAAGGGAAAAGCCGTGAAAGCAGCCATGTTGTGGCACTTCTGCACTCCCTTTGGGATGCCTTTGGCAGATGAAGTAAGCCTGGAACTCAGGGCTTCCTGGTCAAAGAAATCCGAGCCCTAGGCTGAAGCCTAACCCTAACCCTAGGCAGATAAATCAGCCTAGGTATAGGGATGGTGCCAAGGAAAAAGCTGTGAAAGCTGCCATGTTGTAGCACTTTTGTACTCCCCTTGGGATGCCTTGAACAGCTGCAGTGTGCCTGGAGCCCAGGGCTTCCTAGTTTTAAAAATCCTAGCCCTAGGCCTAAGCCTAACAGTAACCCTGGGAAGGTAAATCAGCCTGGTGTTAGGCTTCTTGCCAAGGAAAAAGCCGTGAAAGCAGCCATGTTGTGGCACTTTTGCACTCCCTTTTGGATGCCTTTCACAGCTCCACTGTGCCTGGAACTCAGGGCTTCCTGATTTTAAAAATCCTAGCCCTAGGCCGAACCCCAACCCTAAGACGAGAAAGGCAAATCAGCCAGGAATTAGGCATGTCCCCAAGGAAAAAGCTGTGGAGGCAGGCATGTTGTGGTACTTTTGCGCTCTTCTTGGCTAGTCCTTCGCAGCTGCTGTGTTCTTGGTACTCAGGGCTTTCTGGTTAATAGAGCCCTTACCCTAGGCGTAACTCAAACCTTAACCCTAGGAAGGAAAATCAGCCTATGGTTCGGGATGGTCTCATGGAAATATCAGTGGTGGCAGCCAAGTTGCGTCACTTTTGCGCTCCCCTTGGGATGCCTTTCGCAGCTGCAGTGTGCCTGGAGCCCAGGGCTTCCTGGTTTTAAAAGTCCTAGGCCTAAGCCTAACAGTAACCCTAGGAAGGTAAATCAGCCGGGTATTAGGGTTCTTCCTAAGGGAAAAGCCGTGAAAGCAGCCATGTTGTGGCACTTCTGCACTCCCTTTGGGATGCCTTTGGCAGATGAAGTAAGCCTGGAACTCAGGGCTTCCTGGTCAAAGAAATCCAAGCCCTAGGCTGAACCCTAACCCTAACCCTAGGCAGATAAATCAGCCTAGGTATAGGGATGGTGCCAAGGAAAAAGCTGTGAAAGCTGCCATGTTGTTGCACTTTTGTACTCCCCTTGGGATGCCTTGAACAGCTGCAGTGTGCCTGGAGCCAAGGGCTTCCTAGTTTTAAAAATCCTAGCCCTAGGCCTAAGCCTAACAGTAACCCTGGGAAGGTAAATCAGCCTGGTGTTAGGCTTCTTGCCAAGGAAAAAGCCGTGAAAGCAGCCATGATGTGGCACTTCTGCACTCCCTTTTGGATGCCTTTCACAGGTGTAGTGTGCCTGGAACTCAGGGCTTCCTGATTTTAAAAATCCTAGCCCTAGGCCGAACCCCAACCCTAAGACGAGAAAGGCAAATCAGCCAGGAATTAGGCATGTCCCCAAGGAAAAAGCTGTGGAGGTAGGCATGTTGTGGCACTTTTGCACTCCCTTTTGGATGCCTTTCACAGCTCCAGTGTGCCTGGAACTCAGGGCTTCCTGATTTTAAAAATCCTAGCCCTAGGCCGAACCCCAACCCTAAGACGAGAAAGGCAAATCAGCCAGGAATTAGGCATGTCCCCAAGGAAAAAGCTGTGGAGGCAGGCATGTTGTGGTACTTTTGCGCTCTTCTTGGCTAGTCCTTCGCAGCTGCTGTGTTCTTGGAACTCAGGGCTTTCTGGTTAATAGAGCCCTTACCCTAGGCGTAACTCAAACCTTAACCCTAGGAAGGAAAATCAGCCTATGGTTCGGGATGGTCTCATGGAAATATCAGTGGTGGCAGCCAAGTTGCGTCACTTTTGCGCTCCCCTTGGGATGCCTTTCGCAGCTGCAGTGTGCCTGGAGCCCAGGGCTTCCTGGTTTTAAAAGTCCTAGGCCTAAGCCTAACAGTAACCCTAGGAAGGTAAATCAGCCGGGTATTAGGGTTCTTCCTAAGGGAAAAGCCGTGAAAGCAGCCATGTTGTGGCACTTCTGCACTCCCTTTGGGATGCCTTTGGCAGATGAAGTAAGCCTGGAACTCAGGGCTTCCTGGTTAAAAAACTCCAAGCCCTAGGCTGAACCCTAACCCTAACCCTAGGCAGATAAATCAGCCTAGGTATAGGGATGGTGCCAAGGAAAAAGCTGTGAAAGCTGCCATGTTGTAGCACTTTTGTACTCCCCTTGGGATGCCTTGAACAGCTGCAGTGTGCCTGGAGCCCAGGGCTTCCTAGTTTTAAAAATCCTAGCCCTAGGCCTAAGCCTAACAGTAACCCTGGGAAGGCAAATCAGCCTGGTGTTAGGCTTCTTGCCAAGGAAAAAGCCGTGAAAGCAGCCATGTTGTGGCACTTTTGCACTCCCTTTTGGATGCCTTTCACAGCTGCAGTGTGCCTGGAACTCAGGGCTTCCTGATTTTAAAAATCCTAGCCCTAGGCCGAACCCCAACCCTAAGACGAGAAAGGCAAATCAGCCAGGAATTAGGCATGTCCCCAAGGAAAAAGCTGTGGAGGCAGGCATGTTGTGGTACTTTTGCGCTCTTCTTGGCTAGTCCTTCGCAGCTGCTGTGTTCTTGGAACTCAGGGCTTTCTGGTTAATAGAGCCCTTACCCTAGGCGTAACTCAAACCTTAACCCTAGGAAGGAAAATCAGCCTATGGTTCGGGATGGTCTCATGGAAATATCAGTGGTGGCAGCCAAGTTGCGTCACTTTTGCGCTCCCCTTGGGATGCCTTTCGCAGCTGCAGTGTGCCTGGAGCCCAGGGCTTCCTGGTTTTAAAAGTCCTAGGCCTAAGCCTAACAGCAACCCTAGGAAGGTAAATCAGCCGGGTATTAGGGTTCTTCCTAAGGGAAAAGCCGTGAAAGCAGCCATGTTGTGGCACTTCTGCACTCCCTTTGGGATGCCTTTGGCAGATGAAGTAAGCCTGGAACTCAGGGCTTCCTGGTTAAAGAAATCCAAGCCCTAGGCTGAACCCTAACCCTAACCCTAGGCAGATAAATCAGCCTAGGTATAGGGATGGTGCCAAGGAAAAAGCTGTGAAAGCTGCCATGTTGTAGCACTTTTGTACTCCCCTTGGGATGCCTTGAACAGCTGCAGTGTGCCTGGAGCCCAGGGCTTCCTAGTTTTAAAAATCCTAGCCCTAGGCCTAAGCCTAACAGTAACCCTGGGAAGGTAAATCAGCCTGGTGTTAGGCTTCTTGCCAAGGAAAAAGCCGTGAAAGCAGCCATGTTGTGGCACTTTTGCACTCCCTTTTGGATGCCTTTCACAGCTGCAGTGTGCCTGGAACTCAGGGCTTCCTGATTTTAAAAATCCTAGCCCTAGGCCGAACCCCAACCCTAAGACGAGAAAGGCAAATCAGCCAGGAATTAGGCATGTCCCCAAGGAAAAGCTGTGGAGGCAGGCATGTTGTGGTACTTTTGCGCTCTTCTTGGCTAGTCCTTCGCAGCTGCTGTGTTCTTGGAACTCAGGGCTTTCTGGTTAATAGAGCCCTTACCCTAGGCGTAACTCAAACCTTAACCCTAGGAAGGAAAATCAACCTATGGTTCGGGATGGTCTCATGGAAATATCAGTGGTGGCAGCCAAGTTGCGTCACTTTTGCGCTCCCCTTGGGATGCCTTTCGCAGCTGCAGTGTGCCTGGAGCCCAGGGCTTCCTGGTTTTAAAAGTCCTAGGCCTAAGCCTAACAGTAACCCTAGGAAGGTAAATCAGCCGGGTATTAGGGTTCTTCCTAAGGGAAAAGCCGTGAAAGCAGCCATGTTGTGGCACTTCTGCACTCCCTTTGGGATGCCTTTGGCAGATGAAGTAAGCCTGGAACTCAGGGCTTCCTGGTTAAAAAACTCCAAGCCCTAGGCTGAAGCCTAACCCTAACCCTAGGCAGATAAATCAGCCTAGGTATAGGGATGGTGCCAAGGAAAAAGCTGTGAAAGCTGCCATGTTGTAGCACTTTTGTACTCCCCTTGGGATGCCTTGAACAGCTGCAGTGTGCCTGGAGCCCAGGGCTTCCTAGTTTTAAAAATCCTAGCCCTAGGCCTAAGCCTAACAGTAACCCTGGGAAGGCAAATCAGCCTGGTGTTAGGCTTCTTGCCAAGGAAAAAGCCGTGAAAGCAGCCATGTTGTGGCACTTTTGCACTCCCTTTTGGATGCCTTTCACAGCTGCAGTGTGCCTGGAACTCAGGGCTTCCTGATTTTAAAAATCCTAGCCCTAGGCCGAACCCCAACCCTAAGACGAGAAAGGCAAATCAGCCAGGAATTAGGCATGTCCCCAAGGAAAAAGCTGTGGAGGCAGGCATGTTGTGGTACTTTTGCACTCTTCTTGGCTAGTCCTTCGCAGCTGCTGTGTTCTTGGAACTCAGGGCTTTCTGGTTAATAGAGCCCTTACCCTAGGCGTAACTCAAACCTTAACCCTAGGAAGGAAAATCAGGCTATGGTTTGGGATGGTCTCATGGAAATATCAGTGGTGGCAGCCAAGTTGCGTCACTTTTGCGCTCCCCTTGGGATGCCTTTCGCAGCTGCAGTGTGCCTGGAGCCCAGGGCTTCCTGGTTTTAAAAGTCCTAGGCCTAAGCCTAACAGTAACCCTAGGAAGGTAAATCAGCCGGGTATTAGGGTTCTTCCTAAGGGAAAAGCCGTGAAAGCAGCCATGTTGTGGCACTTCTGCACTCCCTTTGGGATGCCTTTGGCAGATGAAGTAAGCCTGGAACTCAGGGCTTCCTGGTTAAAGAAATCCAAGCCCTAGGCTGAAGCCTAACCCTAACCCTAGGCAGATAAATCAGCCTAGGTATAGGGATGGTGCCAAGGAAAAAGCTGTGAAAGCTGCCATGTTGTAGCACTTTTGTACTCCCCTTGGGATGCCTTGAACAGCTGCAGTGTGCCTGGAGCCCAGGGCTTCCTAGTTTTAAAAATCCTAGCCCTAGGCCTAAGCCTAACAGTAACCCTGGGAAGGTAAATCAGCCTGGTGTTAGGCTTCTTGCCAAGGAAAAAGCCGTGAAAGCAGCCATGTTGTGGCACTTTTGCACTCCCTTTTGGATGCCTTTCACAGCTGCAGTGTGCCTGGAACTCAGGGCTTCCTGATTTTAAAAATCCTAGCCCTAGGCCGAACCCCAACCCTAAGACGAGAAAGGCAAATCAGCCAGGAATTAGGCATGTCCCCAAGGAAAAGCTGTGGAGGCAGGCATGTTGTGGTACTTTTGCGCTCTTCTTGGCTAGTCCTTCGCAGCTGCTGTGTTCTTGGAACTCAGGGCTTTCTGGTTAATAGAGCCCTTACCCTAGGCGTAACTCAGACCTTAACCCTAGGAAGGAAAATCAACCTATGGTTCGGGATGGTCTCATGGAAATATCAGTGGTGGCAGCCAAGTTGCGTCACTTTTGCGCTCCCCTTGGGATGCCTTTCGCAGCTGCAGTGTGCCTGGAGCCCAGGGCTTCCTGGTTTTAAAAGTCCTAGGCCTAAGCCTAACAGTAACCCTAGGAAGGTAAATCAGCCGGGTATTAGGGTTCTTCCTAAGGGAAAAGCCGTGAAAGCAGCCATGTTGTGGCACTTCTGCACTCCCTTTGGGATGCCTTTGGCAGATGAAGTAAGCCTGGAACTCAGGGCTTCCTGGTTAAAAAACTCCAAGCCCTAGGCTGAACCCTAACCCTAACCCTAGGCAGATAAATCAGCCTAGGTATAGGGATGGTGCCAAGGAAAAAGCTGTGAAAGCTGCCATGTTGTTGCACTTTTGTACTCCCCTTGGGATGCCTTGAACAGCTGCAGTGTGCCTGGAGCCCAGGGCTTCCTAGTTTTAAAAATCCTAGCCCTAGGCCTAAGCCTAACAGTAACCCTGGGAAGGTAAATCAGCCTGGTGTTAGGCTTCTTGCCAAGGAAAAAGCCGTGAAAGCAGCCATGTTGTGGCACTTTTGCACTCCCTTTTGGATGCCTTTCACAGCTGCAGTGTGCCTGGAACTCAGGGCTTCCTGATTTTAAAAATCCTAGCCCTAGGCCGAACCCCAACCCTAAGACGAGAAAGGCAAATCAGCCAGGAATTAGGCATGTCCCCAAGGAAAAAGCTGTGGAGGCAGGCATGTTGTGGTACTTTTGCGCTCTTCTTGGCTAGTCCTTCGCAGCTGCTGTGTTCTTGGAACTCAGGGCTTTCTGGTTAATAGAGCCCTTACCCTAGGCGTAACTCAAACCTTAACCCTAGGAAGGAAAATCAACCTATGGTTCGGGATGGTCTCATGGAAATATCAGTGGTGGCAGCCAAGTTGCGTCACTTTTGCGCTCCCCTTGGGATGCCTTTCGCAGCTGCAGTGTGCCTGGAGCCCAGGGCTTCCTGGTTTTAAAAGTCCTAGGCCTAAGCCTAACAGTAACCCTAGGAAGGTAAATCAGCCGGGTATTAGGGTTCTTCCTAAGGGAAAAGCCATGAAAGCAGCCATGTTGTGGCACTTCTGCACTCCCTTTGGGATGCCTTTGGCAGATGAAGTAAGCCTGGAACTCAGGGCTTCCTGGTTAAAGAAATCCAAGCCCTAGGCTGAACCCTAACCCTAACCCTAGGCAGATAAATCAGCCTAGGTATAGGGATGGTGCCAAGGAAAAAGCTGTGAAAGCTGCCATGTTGTAGCACTTTTGTACTCCCCTTGGGATGCCTTGAACAGCTGCAGTGTGCCTGGAGCCCAGGGCTTCCTAGTTTTAAAAATCCTAGCCCTAGGCCTAAGCCTAACAGTAACCCTGGGAAGGCAAATCAGCCTGGTGTTAGGCTTCTTGCCAAGGAAAAAGCCGTGAAAGCAGCCATGTTGTGGCACTTTTGCACTCCCTTTTGGATGCCTTTCACAGCTGCAGTGTGCCTGGAACTCAGGGCTTCCTGATTTTAAAAATCCTAGCCCTAGGCCGAACCCCAACCCTAAGACGAGAAAGGCAAATCAGCCAGGAATTAGGCATGTCCCCAAGGAAAAAGATGTGGAGGCAGGCATGTTGTGCTACTTTTGCGCTCTTCTTGGCTAGTCCTTCGCAGCTGCTGTGTTCTTGGAACTCAGGGCTTTCTGGTTAATAGAGCCCTTACCCTAGGCGTAACTCAAACCTTAACCCTAGGAAGGAAAATCAACCTATGGTTCGGGATGCTCTCATGGAAATATCAGTGGTGGCAGCCAAGTTGCGTCACTTTTGCGCTCCCCTTGGGATGCCTTTCGCAGCTGCAGTGTGCCTGGAGCCCAGGGCTTCCTGGTTTTAAAAGTCCTAGGCCTAAGCCTAACAGTAACCCTAGGAAGGTAAATCAGCCGGGTATTAGGGTTCTTCCTAAGGGAAAAGCCGTGAAAGCAGCCATGTTGTGGCACTTCTGCACTCCCTTTGGGATGCCTTTGGCAGATGAAGTAAGCCTGGAACTCAGGGCTTCCTGGTTAAAGAAATCCAAGCCCTAGGCTGAAGCCTAACCCTAACCCTAGGCAGATAAATCAGCCTAGGTATAGGGATGGTGCCAAGGAAAAAGCTGTGAAAGCTGCCATGTTGTAGCACTTTTGTACTCCCCTTGGGATGCCTTGAACAGCTGCAGTGTGCCTGGAGCCCAGGGCTTCCTAGTTTTAAAAATCCTAGCCCTAGGCCTAAGCCTAACAGTAACCCTGGGAAGGTAAATCAGCCTGGTGTTAGGCCTCTTGCCAAGGAAAAAGCCGTGAAAGCAGCCATGTTGTGGCACTTTTGCACTCCCTTTTGGATGCCTTTCACAGCTGCAGTGTGCCTGGAACTCAGGGCTTCCTGATTTTAAAAATCCTAGCCCTAGGCCGAACCCCAACCCTAAGACGAGAAAGGCAAATCAGCCAGGAATTAGGCATGTCCCCAAGGAAAAAGCTGTGGAGGCAGGCATGTTGTGGTACTTTTGCGCTCTTCTTGGCTAGTCCTTCGCAGCTGCTGTGTTCTTGGAACTCAGGGCTTTCTGGTTAATAGAGCCCTTACCCTAGGCGTAACTCAAACCTTAACCCTAGGAAGGAAAATCAGCCTATGGTTCGGGATGGTCTCATGGAAATATCAGTGGTGGCAGCCAAGTTGCGTCACTTTTGCGCTCCCCTTGGGATGCCTTTCGCAGCTGCAGTGTGCCTGGAGCCCAGGGCTTCCTGGTTTTAAAAGTCCTAGGCCTAAGCCTAACAGTAACCCTAGGAAGGTAAATCAGCCGGGTATTAGGGTTCTTCCTAAGGGAAAAGCCGTGAAAGCAGCCATGTTGTGGCACTTCTGCACTCCCTTTGGGATGCCTTTGGCAGATGAAGTAAGCCTGGAACTCAGGGCTTCCTGGTTAAAGAAATCCAAGCCCTAGGCTGAACCCTAACCCTAACCCTAGGCAGATAAATCAGCCTAGGTATAGGGATGGTGCCAAGGAAAAAGCTGTGAAAGCTGCCATGTTGTAGCACTTTTGTACTCCCCTTGGGATGCCTTGAACAGCTGCAGTGTGCCTGGAGCCCAGGGCTTCCTAGTTTTAAAAATCCTAGCCCTAGGCCTAAGCCTAACAGTAACCCTGGGAAGGTAAATCAGCCTGGTGTTAGGCTTCTTGCCAAGGAAAAAGCCGTGAAAGCAGCCATGTTGTGGCACTTTTGCACTCCCTTTTGGATGCCTTTCACAGCTGCAGTGTGCCTGGAACTCAGGGCTTCCTGATTTTAAAAATCCTAGCCCTAGGCCGAACCCCAACCCTAAGACGAGAAAGGCAAATCAGCCAGGAATTAGGCATGTCCCCAAGGAAAAGCTGTGGAGGCAGGCATGTTGTGGTACTTTTGCGCTCTTCTTGGCTAGTCCTTCGCAGCTGCTGTGTTCTTGGAACTCAGGGCTTTCTGGTTAATAGAGCCCTTACCCTAGGCGTAACTCAAACCTTAACCCTAGGAAGGAAAATCAACCTATGGTTCGGGATGGTCTCATGGAAATATCAGTGGTGGCAGCCAAGTTGCGTCACTTTTGCGCTCCCCTTGGGATGCCTTTCGCAGCTGCAGTGTGCCTGGAGCCCTGGGCTTCCTGGTTTTAAAAGTCCTAGGCCTAAGCCTAACAGTAACCCTAGGAAGGTAAATCAGCCGGGTATTAGGGTTCTTCCTAAGGGAAAAGCCGTGAAAGCAGCCATGTTGTGGCACTTCTGCACTCCCTTTGGGATGCCTTTGGCAGATGAAGTAAGCCTGGAACTCAGGGCTTCCTGGTTAAAGAAATCCAAGCCCTAGGCTGAACCCTAACCCTAACCCTAGGCAGATAAATCAGCCTAGGTATAGGGATGGTGCCAAGGAAAAAGCTGTGAAAGCTGCCATGTTGTTGCACTTTTGTACTCCCCTTGGGATGCCTTGAACAGCTGCAGTGTGCCTGGAGCCCAGGGCTTCCTAGTTTTAAAAATCCTAGCCCTAGGCCTAAGCCTAACAGTAACCCTGGGAAGGGAAATCAGCCTGGTGTTAGGCTTCTTGCCAAGGAAAAAGCCGTGAAAGCAGCCATGTTGTGGCACTTTTGCACTCCCTTTTGGATGCCTTTCACAGCTGCAGTGTGCCTGGAACTCAGGGCTTCCTGATTTTAAAAATCCTAGCCCTAGGCCGAACCCCAACCCTAAGACGAGAAAGGCAAATCAGCGAGGAATTAGGCATGTCCCCAAGGAAAAGCTGTGGAGGCAGGCATGTTGTGGTACTTTTGCGCTCTTCTTGGCTAGTCCTTCGCAGCTGCTGTGTTCTTGGAACTCAGGGCTTTCTGGTTAATAGACCCTTACCCTAGGCGTAACTCAAACCTTAACCCTAGGAAGGAAAATCAGCCTATGGTTCGGGATGCTCTCATGGAAATATCAGTGGTGGCAGCCATGTTGCGTCACTTTTGCGCTCCCCTTGGGATGCCTTTCGCAGCTGCAGTGTGCCTGGAGCCCAGGGCTTCCTGGTTTTAAAAGTCCTAGGCCTAAGCCTAACAGTAACCCTAGGAAGGTAAATCAGCCGGGTATTAGGGTTCTTCCTAAGGGAAAAGCCGTGAAAGCAGCCATGTTGTGGCACTTCTGCACTCCCTTTGGGATGCCTTTGGCAGATGAAGTAAGCCTGGAACTCAGGGCTTCCTGGTTAAAAAACTCCAAGCCCTAGGCTGAAGCCTAACCCTAACCCTAGGCAGATAAATCAGCCTAGGTATAGGGATGGTGCCAAGGAAAAAGCTGTGAAAGCTGCCATGTTGTAGCACTTTTGTACTCCCCTTGGGATGCCTTGAACAGCTGCAGTGTGCCTGGAGCCCAGGGCTTCCTAGTTTTAAAAATCCTAGCCCTAGGCCTAAGCCTAACAGTAACCCTGGGAAGGCAAATCAGCCTGGTGTTAGGCTTCTTGCCAAGGAAAAAGCCGTGAAAGCAGCCATGTTGTGGCACTTTTGCACTCCCTTTTGGATGCCTTTCACAGCTGCAGTGTGCCTGGAACTCAGGGCTTCCTGATTTTAAAAATCCTAGCCCTAGGCCGAACCCCAACCCTAAGACGAGAAAGGCAAATCAGCCAGGAATTAGGCATGTCCCCAAGGAAAAAGCTGTGGAGGCAGGCATGTTGTGGTACTTTTGCACTCTTCTTGGCTAGTCCTTCGCAGCTGCTGTGTTCTTGGAACTCAGGGCTTTCTGGTTAATAGAGCCCTTACCCTAGGCGTAACTCAAACCTTAACCCTAGGAAGGAAAATCAGGCTATGGTTTGGGATGGTCTCATGGAAATATCAGTGGTGGCAGCCAAGTTGCGTCACTTTTGCGCTCCCCTTGGGATGCCTTTCGCAGCTGCAGTGTGCCTGGAGCCCAGGGCTTCCTGGTTTTAAAAGTCCTAGGCCTAAGCCTAACAGTAACCCTAGGAAGGTAAATCAGCCGGGTATTAGGGTTCTTCCTAAGGGAAAAGCCGTGAAAGCAGCCATGTTGTGGCACTTCTGCACTCCCTTTGGGATGCCTTTGGCAGATGAAGTAAGCCTGGAACTCAGGGCTTCCTGGTTAAAGAAATCCAAGCCCTAGGCTGAAGCCTAACCCTAACCCTAGGCAGATAAATCAGCCTAGGTATAGGGATGGTGCCAAGGAAAAAGCTGTGAAAGCTGCCATGTTGTAGCACTTTTGTACTCCCCTTGGGATGCCTTGAACAGCTGCAGTGTGCCTGGAGCCCAGGGCTTCCTAGTTTTAAAAATCCTAGCCCTAGGCCTAAGCCTAACAGTAACCCTGGGAAGGTAAATCAGCCTGGTGTTAGGCTTCTTGCCAAGGAAAAAGCCGTGAAAGCAGCCATGTTGTGGCACTTTTGCACTCCCTTTTGGATGCCTTTCACAGCTGCAGTGTGCCTGGAACTCAGGGCTTCCTGATTTTAAAAATCCTAGCCCTAGGCCGAACCCCAACCCTAAGACGAGAAAGGCAAATCAGCCAGGAATTAGGCATGTCCCCAAGGAAAAGCTGTGGAGGCAGGCATGTTGTGGTACTTTTGCGCTCTTCTTGGCTAGTCCTTCGCAGCTGCTGTGTTCTTGGAACTCAGGGCTTTCTGGTTAATAGAGCCCTTACCCTAGGCGTAACTCAGACCTTAACCCTAGGAAGGAAAATCAACCTATGGTTCGGGATGGTCTCATGGAAATATCAGTGGTGGCAGCCAAGTTGCGTCACTTTTGCGCTCCCCTTGGGATGCCTTTCGCAGCTGCAGTGTGCCTGGAGCCCAGGGCTTCCTGGTTTTAAAAGTCCTAGGCCTAAGCCTAACAGTAACCCTAGGAAGGTAAATCAGCCGGGTATTAGGGTTCTTCCTAAGGGAAAAGCCGTGAAAGCAGCCATGTTGTGGCACTTCTGCACTCCCTTTGGGATGCCTTTGGCAGATGAAGTAAGCCTGGAACTCAGGGCTTCCTGGTTAAAAAACTCCAAGCCCTAGGCTGAACCCTAACCCTAACCCTAGGCAGATAAATCAGCCTAGGTATAGGGATGGTGCCAAGGAAAAAGCTGTGAAAGCTGCCATGTTGTTGCACTTTTGTACTCCCCTTGGGATGCCTTGAACAGCTGCAGTGTGCCTGGAGCCCAGGGCTTCCTAGTTTTAAAAATCCTAGCCCTAGGCCTAAGCCTAACAGTAACCCTGGGAAGGTAAATCAGCCTGGTGTTAGGCTTCTTGCCAAGGAAAAAGCCGTGAAAGCAGCCATGTTGTGGCACTTTTGCACTCCCTTTTGGATGCCTTTCACAGCTGCAGTGTGCCTGGAACTCAGGGCTTCCTGATTTTAAAAATCCTAGCCCTAGGCCGAACCCCAACCCTAAGACGAGAAAGGCAAATCAGCCAGGAATTAGGCATGTCCCCAAGGAAAAAGCTGTGGAGGCAGGCATGTTGTGGTACTTTTGCGCTCTTCTTGGCTAGTCCTTCGCAGCTGCTGTGTTCTTGGAACTCAGGGCTTTCTGGTTAATAGAGCCCTTACCCTAGGCGTAACTCAAACCTTAACCCTAGGAAGGAAAATCAACCTATGGTTCGGGATGGTCTCATGGAAATATCAGTGGTGGCAGCCAAGTTGCGTCACTTTTGCGCTCCCCTTGGGATGCCTTTCGCAGCTGCAGTGTGCCTGGAGCCCAGGGCTTCCTGGTTTTAAAAGTCCTAGGCCTAAGCCTAACAGTAACCCTAGGAAGGTAAATCAGCCGGGTATTAGGGTTCTTCCTAAGGGAAAAGCCATGAAAGCAGCCATGTTGTGGCACTTCTGC
Organism: Ammospiza caudacuta; assembly: GCF_027887145.1. NCBI lineage: Eukaryota > Metazoa > Chordata > Aves > Passeriformes > Passerellidae > Ammospiza > Ammospiza caudacuta. Next base: position 227,932 of record NC_080618.1, read on the forward strand.
ACTCCCTTTGGGATGCCTTTGGCAGATGAAGTAAGCCTGGAACTCAGGGCTTCCTGGTTAAAGAAATCCAAGCCCTAGGCTGAACCCTAACCCTAACCCTAGGCAGATAAATCAGCCTAGGTATAGGGATGGTGCCAAGGAAAAAGCTGTGAAAGCTGCCATGTTGTAGCACTTTTGTACTCCCCTTGGGATGCCTTGAACAGCTGCAGTGTGCCTGGAGCCCAGGGCTTCCTAGTTTTAAAAATCCTAGCCCTAGGCCTAAGCCTAACAGTAACCCTGGGAAGGCAAATCAGCCTGGTGTTAGGCTTCTTGCCAAGGAAAAAGCCGTGAAAGCAGCCATGTTGTGGCACTTTTGCACTCCCTTTTGGATGCCTTTCACAGCTGCAGTGTGCCTGGAACTCAGGGCTTCCTGATTTTAAAAATCCTAGCCCTAGGCCGAACCCCAACCCTAAGACGAGAAAGGCAAATCAGCCAGGAATTAGGCATGTCCCCAAGGAAAAAGATGTGGAGGCAGGCATGTTGTGCTACTTTTGCGCTCTTCTTGGCTAGTCCTTCGCAGCTGCTGTGTTCTTGGAACTCAGGGCTTTCTGGTTAATAGAGCCCTTACCCTAGGCGTAACTCAAACCTTAACCCTAGGAAGGAAAATCAACCTATGGTTCGGGATGGTCTCATGGAAATATCAGTGGTGGCAGCCAAGTTGCGTCACTTTTGCGCTCCCCTTGGGATGCCTTTCGCAGCTGCAGTGTGCCTGGAGCCCAGGGCTTCCTGGTTTTAAAAGTCCTAGGCCTAAGCCTAACAGTAACCCTAGGAAGGTAAATCAGCCGGGTATTAGGGTTCTTCCTAAGGGAAAAGCCGTGAAAGCAGCCATGTTGTGGCACTTCTGCACTCCCTTTGGGATGCCTTTGGCAGATGAAGTAAGCCTGGAACTCAGGGCTTCCTGGTTAAAGAAATCCAAGCCCTAGGCTGAAGCCTAACCCTAACCCTAGGCAGATAAATCAGCCTAGGTATAGGGATGGTGCCAAGGAAAAAGCTGTGAAAGCTGCCATGTTGTAGCACTTTTGTACTCCCCTTGGGATGCCTTGAACAGCTGCAGTGTGCCTGGAGCCCAGGGCTTCCTAGTTTTAAAAATCCTAGCCCTAGGCCTAAGCCTAACAGTAACCCTGGGAAGGTAAATCAGCCTGGTGTTAGGCCTCTTGCCAAGGAAAAAGCCGTGAAAGCAGCCATGTTGTGGCACTTTTGCACTCCCTTTTGGATGCCTTTCACAGCTGCAGTGTGCCTGGAACTCAGGGCTTCCTGATTTTAAAAATCCTAGCCCTAGGCCGAACCCCAACCCTAAGACGAGAAAGGCAAATCAGCCAGGAATTAGGCATGTCCCCAAGGAAAAAGCTGTGGAGGCAGGCATGTTGTGGTACTTTTGCGCTCTTCTTGGCTAGTCCTTCGCAGCTGCTGTGTTCTTGGAACTCAGGGCTTTCTGGTTAATAGAGCCCTTACCCTAGGCGTAACTCAAACCTTAACCCTAGGAAGGAAAATCAGCCTATGGTTCGGGATGGTCTCATGGAAATATCAGTGGTGGCAGCCAAGTTGCGTCACTTTTGCGCTCCCCTTGGGATGCCTTTCGCAGCTGCAGTGTGCCTGGAGCCCAGGGCTTCCTGGTTTTAAAAGTCCTAGGCCTAAGCCTAACAGTAACCCTAGGAAGGTAAATCAGCCGGGTATTAGGGTTCTTCCTAAGGGAAAAGCCGTGAAAGCAGCCATGTTGTGGCACTTCTGCACTCCCTTTGGGATGCCTTTGGCAGATGAAGTAAGCCTGGAACTCAGGGCTTCCTGGTTAAAGAAATCCAAGCCCTAGGCTGAACCCTAACCCTAACCCTAGGCAGATAAATCAGCCTAGGTATAGGGATGGTGCCAAGGAAAAAGCTGTGAAAGCTGCCATGTTGTAGCACTTTTGTACTCCCCTTGGGATGCCTTGAACAGCTGCAGTGTGCCTGGAGCCCAGGGCTTCCTAGTTTTAAAAATCCTAGCCCTAGGCCTAAGCCTAACAGTAACCCTGGGAAGGTAAATCAGCCTGGTGTTAGGCTTCTTGCCAAGGAAAAAGCCGTGAAAGCAGCCATGTTGTGGCACTTTTGCACTCCCTTTTGGATGCCTTTCACAGCTGCAGTGTGCCTGGAACTCAGGGCTTCCTGATTTTAAAAATCCTAGCCCTAGGCCGAACCCCAACCCTAAGACGAGAAAGGCAAATCAGCCAGGAATTAGGCATGTCCCCAAGGAAAAGCTGTGGAGGCAGGCATGTTGTGGTACTTTTGCGCTCTTCTTGGCTAGTCCTTCGCAGCTGCTGTGTTCTTGGAACTCAGGGCTTTCTGGTTAATAGAGCCCTTACCCTAGGCGTAACTCAAACCTTAACCCTAGGAAGGAAAATCAACCTATGGTTCGGGATGGTCTCATGGAAATATCAGTGGTGGCAGCCAAGTTGCGTCACTTTTGCGCTCCCCTTGGGATGCCTTTCGCAGCTGCAGTGTGCCTGGAGCCCTGGGCTTCCTGGTTTTAAAAGTCCTAGGCCTAAGCCTAACAGTAACCCTAGGAAGGTAAATCAGCCGGGTATTAGGGTTCTTCCTAAGGGAAAAGCCGTGAAAGCAGCCATGTTGTGGCACTTCTGCACTCCCTTTGGGATGCCTTTGGCAGATGAAGTAAGCCTGGAACTCAGGGCTTCCTGGTTAAAGAAATCCAAGCCCTAGGCTGAACCCTAACCCTAACCCTAGGCAGATAAATCAGCCTAGGTATAGGGATGGTGCCAAGGAAAAAGCTGTGAAAGCTGCCATGTTGTTGCACTTTTGTACTCCCCTTGGGATGCCTTGAACAGCTGCAGTGTGCCTGGAGCCCAGGGCTTCCTAGTTTTAAAAATCCTAGCCCTAGGCCTAAGCCTAACAGTAACCCTGGGAAGGGAAATCAGCCTGGTGTTAGGCTTCTTGCCAAGGAAAAAGCCGTGAAAGCAGCCATGTTGTGGCACTTTTGCACTCCCTTTTGGATGCCTTTCACAGCTGCAGTGTGCCTGGAACTCAGGGCTTCCTGATTTTAAAAATCCTAGCCCTAGGCCGAACCCCAACCCTAAGACGAGAAAGGCAAATCAGCGAGGAATTAGGCATGTCCCCAAGGAAAAGCTGTGGAGGCAGGCATGTTGTGGTACTTTTGCGCTCTTCTTGGCTAGTCCTTCGCAGCTGCTGTGTTCTTGGAACTCAGGGCTTTCTGGTTAATAGAGCCCTTACCCTAGGCGTAACTCAAACCTTAACCCTAGGAAGGAAAATCAACCTATGGTTCGGGATGGTCTCATGGAAATATCAGTGGTGGCAGCCAAGTTGCGTCACTTTTGCGCTCCCCTTGGGATGCCTTTCGCAGCTGCAGTGTGCCTGGAGCCCAGGGCTTCCTGGTTTTAAAAGTCCTAGGCCTAAGCCTAACAGTAACCCTAGGAAGGTAAATCAGCCGGGTATTAGGGTTCTTCCTAAGGGAAAAGCCGTGAAAGCAGCCATGTTGTGGCACTTCTGCACTCCCTTTGGGATGCCTTTGGCAGATGAAGTAAGCCTGGAACTCAGGGCTTCCTGGTTAAAGAAATCCAAGCCCTAGGCTGAAGCCTAACCCTAACCCTAGGCAGATAAATCAGCCTAGGTATAGGGATGGTGCCAAGGAAAAAGCTGTGAAAGCTGCCATGTTGTTGCACTTTTGTACTCCCCTTGGGATGCCTTGAACAGCTGCAGTGTGCCTGGAGCCCAGGGCTTCCTAGTTTTAAAAATCCTAGCCCTAGGCCTAAGCCTAACAGTAACCCTGGGAAGGTAAATCAGCCTGGTGTTAGGCTTCTTGCCAAGGAAAAAGCCGTGAAAGCAGCCATGTTGTGGCACTTTTGCACTCCCTTTTGGATGCCTTTCACAGCTGCAGTGTGCCTGGAACTCAGGGCTTCCTGATTTTAAAAATCCTAGCCCTAGGCCGAACCCCAACCCTAAGACGAGAAAGGCAAATCAGCCAGGAATTAGGCATGTCCCCAAGGAAAAGCTGTGGAGGCAGGCATGTTGTGGTACTTTTGCGCTCTTCTTGGCTAGTCCTTCGCAGCTGCTGTGTTCTTGGAACTCAGGGCTTTCTGGTTAATAGAGCCCTTACCCTAGGCGTAACTCAAACCTTAACCCTAGGAAGGAAAATCAACCTATGGTTCGGGATGGTCTCATGGAAATATCAGTGGTGGCAGCCAAGTTGCGTCACTTTTGCGCTCCCCTTGGGATGCCTTTCGCAGCTGCAGTGTGCCTGGAGCCCAGGGCTTCCTGGTTTTAAAAGTCCTAGGCCTAAGCCTAACAGTAACCCTAGGAAGGTAAATCAGCCGGGTATTAGGGTTCTTCCTAAGGGAAAAGCCGTGAAAGCAGCCATGTTGTGGCACTTCTGCACTCCCTTTGGGATGCCTTTGGCAGATGAAGTAAGCCTGGAACTCAGGGCTTCCTGGTCAAAGAAATCCAAGCCCTAGGCTGAACCCTAACCCTAACCCTAGGCAGATAAATCAGCCTAGGTATAGGGATGGTGCCAAGGAAAAAGCTGTGAAAGCTGCCATGTTGTAGCACTTTTGTACTCCCCTTGGGATGCCTTGAACAGCTGCAGTGTGCCTGGAGCCCAGGGCTTCCTAGTTTTAAAAATCCTAGCCCTAGGCCTAAGCCTAACAGTAACCCTGGGAAGGCAAATCAGCCTGGTGTTAGGCTTCTTGCCAAGGAAAAAGCCGTGAAAGCAGCCATGTTGTGGCACTTTTGCACTCCCTTTTGGATGCCTTTCACAGCTGCAGTGTGCCTGGAACTCAGGGCTTCCTGATTTTAAAAATCCTAGCCCTAGGCCGAACCCCAACCCTAAGACGAGAAAGGCAAATCAGCCAGGAATTAGGCATGTCCCCAAGGAAAAAGCTGTGGAGGCAGGCATGTTGTGGTACTTTTGCGCTCTTCTTGGCTAGTCCTTCGCAGCTGCTGTGTTCTTGGAACTCAGGGCTTTCTGGTTAATAGAGCCCTTACCCTAGGCGTAACTCAAACCTTAACCCTAGGAAGGAAAATCAGCCTATGGTTCGGGATGGTCTCATGGAAATATCAGTGGTGGCAGCCAAGTTGCGTCACTTTTGCGCTCCCCTTGGGATGCCTTTCGCAGCTGCAGTGTGCCTGGAGCCCAGGGCTTCCTGGTTTTAAAAGTCCTAGGCCTAAGCCTAACAGTAACCCTAGGAAGGTAAATCAGCCGGGTATTAGGGTTCTTCCTAAGGGAAAAGCCGTGAAAGCAGCCATGTTGTGGCACTTCTGCACTCCCTTTGGGATGCCTTTGGCAGATGAAGTAAGCCTGGAACTCAGGGCTTCCTGGTCAAAGAAATCCGAGCCCTAGGCTGAAGCCTAACCCTAACCCTAGGCAGATAAATCAGCCTAGGTATAGGGATGGTGCCAAGGAAAAAGCTGTGAAAGCTGCCATGTTGTAGCACTTTTGTACTCCCCTTGGGATGCCTTGAACAGCTGCAGTGTGCCTGGAGCCCAGGGCTTCCTAGTTTTAAAAATCCTAGCCCTAGGCCTAAGCCTAACAGTAACCCTGGGAAGGTAAATCAGCCTGGTGTTAGGCTTCTTGCCAAGGAAAAAGCCGTGAAAGCAGCCATGTTGTGGCACTTTTGCACTCCCTTTTGGATGCCTTTCACAGCTGCAGTGTGCCTGGAACTCAGGGCTTCCTGATTTTAAAAATCCTAGCCCTAGGCCGAACCCCAACCCTAAGACGAGAAAGGCAAATCAGCCAGGAATTAGGCATGTCCCCAAGGAAAAAGCTGTGGAGGCAGGCATGTTGTGGTACTTTTGCGCTCTTCTTGGCTAGTCCTTCGCAGCTGCTGTGTTCTTGGTACTCAGGGCTTTCTGGTTAATAGAGCCCTTACCCTAGGCGTAACTCAAACCTTAACCCTAGGAAGGAAAATCAGCCTATGGTTCGGGATGGTCTCATGGAAATATCAGTGGTGGCAGCCAAGTTGCGTCACTTTTGCGCTCCCCTTGGGATGCCTTTCGCAGCTGCAGTGTGCCTGGAGCCCAGGGCTTCCTGGTTTTAAAAGTCCTAGGCCTAAGCCTAACAGTAACCCTAGGAAGGTAAATCAGCCGGGTATTAGGGTTCTTCCTAAGGGAAAAGCCGTGAAAGCAGCCATGTTGTGGCACTTCTGCACTCCCTTTGGGATGCCTTTGGCAGATGAAGTAAGCCTGGAACTCAGGGCTTCCTGGTCAAAGAAATCCAAGCCCTAGGCTGAACCCTAACCCTAACCCTAGGCAGATAAATCAGCCTAGGTATAGGGATGGTGCCAAGGAAAAAGCTGTGAAAGCTGCCATGTTGTTGCACTTTTGTACTCCCCTTGGGATGCCTTGAACAGCTGCAGTGTGCCTGGAGCCAAGGGCTTCCTAGTTTTAAAAATCCTAGCCGTAGGCCTAAGCCTAACAGTAACCCTGGGAAGGTAAATCAGCCTGGTGTTAGGCTTCTTGCCAAGGAAAAAGCCGTGAAAGCAGCCATGTTGTGGCACTTTTGCACTCCCTTTTGGATGCCTTTCACAGCTGTAGTGTGCCTGGAACTCAGGGCTTCCTGATTTTAAAAATCCTAGCCCTAGGCCGAACCCCAACCCTAAGACGAGAAAGGCAAATCAGCCAGGAATTAGGCATGTCCCCAAGGAAAAAGCTGTGGAGGCAGGCATGTTGTGGCACTTTTGCACTCCCTTTTGGATGCCTTTCACTGCTGCAGTGTGCCTGGAACTCAGGGCTTCCTGATTTTAAAAATCCTAGCCCTAGGCCGAACCCCAACCCTAAGACGAGAAAGGCAAATCAGCCAGGAATTAGGCATGTCCCCAAGGAAAAAGCTGTGGAGGCAGGCATGTTGTGGTACTTTTGCGCTCTTCTTGGCTAGTCCTTCGCAGCTGCTGTGTTCTTGGAACTCAGGGCTTTCTGGTTAATAGAGCCCTTACCCTAGGCGTAACTCAAACCTTAACCCTAGGAAGGAAAATCAGCCTATGGTTCGGGATGGTCTCATGGAAATATCAGTGGTGGCAGCCAAGTTGCGTCACTTTTGCGCTCCCCTTGGGATGCCTTTCGCAGCTGCAGTGTGCCTGGAGCCCAGGGCTTCCTGGTTTTAAAAGTCCTAGGCCTAAGCCTAACAGTAACCCTAGGAAGGTAAATCAGCCGGGTATTAGGGTTCTTCCTAAGGGAAAAGCCGTGAAAGCAGCCATGTTGTGGCACTTCTGCACTCCCTTTGGGATGCCTTTGGCAGATGAAGTAAGCCTGGAACTCAGGGCTTCCTGGTTAAAAAACTCCAAGCCCTAGGCTGAACCCTAACCCTAACCCTAGGCAGATAAATCAGCCTAGGTATAGGGATGGTGCCAAGGAAAAAGCTGTGAAAGCTGCCATGTTGTAGCACTTTTGTACTCCCCTTGGGATGCCTTGAACAGCTGCAGTGTGCCTGGAGCCCAGGGCTTCCTAGTTTTAAAAATCCTAGCCCTAGGCCTAAGCCTAACAGTAACCCTGGGAAGGCAAATCAGCCTGGTGTTAGGCTTCTTGCCAAGGAAAAAGCCGTGAAAGCAGCCATGTTGTGGCACTTTTGCACTCCCTTTTGGATGCCTTTCACAGCTGCAGTGTGCCTGGAACTCAGGGCTTCCTGATTTTAAAAATCCTAGCCCTAGGCCGAACCCCAACCCTAAGACGAGAAAGGCAAATCAGCCAGGAATTAGGCATGTCCCCAAGGAAAAAGCTGTGGAGGCAGGCATGTTGTGGTACTTTTGCGCTCTTCTTGGCTAGTCCTTCGCAGCTGCTGTGTTCTTGGAACTCAGGGCTTTCTGGTTAATAGAGCCCTTACCCTAGGCGTAACTCAAACCTTAACCCTAGGAAGGAAAATCAGCCTATGATTCGGGATGGTCTCATGGAAATATCAGTGGTGGCAGCCAAGTTGCGTCACTTTTGCGCTCCCCTTGGGATGCCTTTCGCAGCTGCAGTGTGCCTGGAGCCCAGGGCTTCCTGGTTTTAAAAGTCCTAGGCCTAAGCCTAACAGCAACCCTAGGAAGGTAAATCAGCCGGGTATTAGGGTTCTTCCTAAGGGAAAAGCCGTGAAAGCAGCCATGTTGTGGCACTTCTGCACTCCCTTTGGGATGCCTTTGGCAGATGAAGTAAACCTGGAACTCAGGGCTTCCTGGTTAAAGAAATCCAAGCCCTAGGCTGAACCCTAACCCTAACCCTAGGCAGATAAATCAGCCTAGGTATAGGGATGGTGCCAAGGAAAAAGCTGTGAAAGCTGCCATGTTGTAGCACTTTTGTACTCCCCTTGGGATGCCTTGAACAGCTGCAGTGTGCCTGGAGCCCAGGGCTTCCTAGTTTTAAAAATCCTAGCCCTAGGCCTAAGCCTAACAGTAACCCTGGGAAGGTAAATCAGCCTGGTGTTAGGCTTCTTGCCAAGGAAAAAGCCGTGAAAGCAGCCATGTTGTGGCACTTTTGCACTCCCTTTTGGATGCCTTTCACAGCTGCAGTGTGCCTGGAACTCAGGGCTTCCTGATTTTAAAAATCCTAGCCCTAGGCCGAACCCCAACCCTAAGACGAGAAAGGCAAATCAGCCAGGAATTAGGCATGTCCCCAAGGAAAAGCTGTGGAGGCAGGCATGTTGTGGTACTTTTGCGCTCTTCTTGGCTAGTCCTTCGCAGCTGCTGTGTTCTTGGAACTCAGGGCTTTCTGGTTAATAGAGCCCTTACCCTAGGCGTAACTCAAACCTTAACCCTAGGAAGGAAAATCAACCTATGGTTCGGGATGGTCTCATGGAAATATCAGTGGTGGCAGCCAAGTTGCGTCACTTTTGCGCTCCCCTTGGGATGCCTTTCGCAGCTGCAGTGTGCCTGGAGCCCAGGGCTTCCTGGTTTTAAAAGTCCTAGGCCTAAGCCTAACAGTAACCCTAGGAAGGTAAATCAGCCGGGTATTAGGGTTCTTCCTAAGGGAAAAGCCGTGAAAGCAGCCATGTTGTGGCACTTCTGCACTCCCTTTGGGATGCCTTTGGCAGATGAAGTAAGCCTGGAACTCAGGGCTTCCTGGTTAAAAAACTCCAAGCCCTAGGCTGAAGCCTAACCCTAACCCTAGGCAGATAAATCAGCCTAGGTATAGGGATGGTGCCAAGGAAAAAGCTGTGAAAGCTGCCATGTTGTAGCACTTTTGTACTCCCCTTGGGATGCCTTGAACAGCTGCAGTGTGCCTGGAGCCCAGGGCTTCCTAGTTTTAAAAATCCTAGCCCTAGGCCTAAGCCTAACAGTAACCCTGGGAAGGCAAATCAGCCTGGTGTTAGGCTTCTTGCCAAGGAAAAAGCCGTGAAAGCAGCCATGTTGTGGCACTTTTGCACTCCCTTTTGGATGCCTTTCACAGCTGCAGTGTGCCTGGAACTCAGGGCTTCCTGATTTTAAAAATCCTAGCCCTAGGCCGAACCCCAACCCTAAGACGAGAAAGGCAAATCAGCCAGGAATTAGGCATGTCCCCAAGGAAAAAGCTGTGGAGGCAGGCATGTTGTGGTACTTTTGCGTTCTTCTTGGCTAGTCCTTCGCAGCTGCTGTGTTCTTGGAACTCAGGGCTTTCTGGTTAATAGAGCCCTTACCCTAGGCGTAACTCAAACCTTAACCCTAGGAAGGAAAATCAGCCTATGGTTCGGGATGGTCTCATGGAAATATCAGTGGTGGCAGCCAAGTTGCGTCACTTTTGCGCTCCCCTTGGGATGCCTTTCGCAGCTGCAGTGTGCCTGGAGCCCAGGGCTTCCTGGTTTTAAAAGTCCTAGGCCTAAGCCTAACAGTAACCCTAGGAAGGTAAATCAGCCGGGTATTAGGGTTCTTCCTAAGGGAAAAGCCGTGAAAGCAGCCATGTTGTGGCACTTCTGCACTCCCTTTGGGATGCCTTTGGCAGATGAAGTAAGCCTGGAACTCAGGGCTTCCTGGTTAAAGAAATCCAAGCCCTAGGCTGAACCCTAACCCTAACCCTAGGCAGATAAATCAGCCTAGGTATAGGGATGGTGCCAAGGAAAAAGCTGTGAAAGCTGCCATGTTGTAGCACTTTTGTACTCCCCTTGGGATGCCTTGAACAGCTGCAGTGTGCCTGGAGCCCAGGGCTTCCTAGTTTTAAAAATCCTAGCCCTAGGCCTAAGCCTAACAGTAACCCTGGGAAGGTAAATCAGCCTGGTGTTAGGCTTCTTGCCAAGGAAAAAGCCGTGAAAGCAGCCATGTTGTGGCACTTTTGCACTCCCTTTTGGATGCCTTTCACAGCTGCAGTGTGCCTGGAACTCAGGGCTTCCTGATTTTAAAAATCCTAGCCCTAGGCCGAACCCCAACCCTAAGACGAGAAAGGCAAATCAGCCAGGAATTAGGCATGTCCCCAAGGAAAAGCTGTGGAGGCAGGCATGTTGTGGTACTTTTGCGCTCTTCTTGGCTAGTCCTTCGCAGCTGCTGTGTTCTTGGAACTCAGGGCTTTCTGGTTAATAGAGCCCTTACCCTAGGCGTAACTCAGACCTTAACCCTAGGAAGGAAAATCAACCTATGGTTCGGGATGGTCTCATGGAAATATCAGTGGTGGCAGCCAAGTTGCGTCACTTTTGCGCTCCCCTTGGGATGCCTTTCGCAGCTGCAGTGTGCCTGGAGCCCAGGGCTTCCTGGTTTTAAAAGTCCTAGGCCTAAGCCTAACAGTAACCCTAGGAAGGTAAATCAGCCGGGTATTAGGGTTCTTCCTAAGGGAAAAGCCGTGAAAGCAGCCATGTTGTGGCACTTCTGCACTCCCTTTGGGATGCCTTTGGCAGATGAAGTAAGCCTGGAACTCAGGGCTTCCTGGTTAAAAAACTCCAAGCCCTAGGCTGAACCCTAACCCTAACCCTAGGCAGATAAATCAGCCTAGGTATAGGGATGGTGCCAAGGAAAAAGCTGTGAAAGCTGCCATGTTGTTGCACTTTTGTACTCCCCTTGGGATGCCTTGAACAGCTGCAGTGTGCCTGGAGCCAAGGGCTTCCTAGTTTTAAAAATCCTAGTTCTAGGCCTAAGCCTAACAGTAACCCTGGGAAGGTAAATCAGCCTGGTGTTAGGCTTCTTGCCAAGGAAAAAGCCGTGAAAGCAGCCATGTTGTGGCACTTTTGCACTCCCTTTTGGATGCCTTTCACAGCTGCAGTGTGCCTGGAACTCAGGGCTTCCTGATTTTAAAAATCCTAGCCCTAGGCCGAACCCCAACCCTAAGACGAGAAAGGCAAATCAGCCAGGAATTAGGCATGTCCCCAAGGAAAAAGCTGTGGAGGCAGGCATGTTGTGGTACTTTTGCGCTCTTCTTGGCTAGTCCTTCGCAGCTGCTGTGTTCTTGGAACTCAGGGCTTTCTGGTTAATAGAGCCCTTACCCTAGGCGTAACTCAAACCTTAACCCTAGGAAGGAAAATCAGCCTATGGTTCGGGATGGTCTCATGGAAATATCAGTGGTGGCAGCCAAGTTGCGTCACTTTTGCGCTCCCCTTGGGATGCCTTTCGCAGCTGCAGTGTGCCTGGAGCCCAGGGCTTCCTGGTTTTAAAAGTCCTAGGCCTAAGCCTAACAGTAACCCTAGGAAGGTAAATCAGCCGGGTATTAGGGTTCTTCCTAAGGGAAAAGCCGTGAAAGCAGCCATGTTGTGGCACTTCTGCACTCCCTTTGGGATGCCTTTGGCAGATGAAGTAAGCCTGGAACTCAGGGCTTCCTGGTTAAAGAAATCCAAGCCCTAGGCTGAAGCCTAACCCTAACCCTAGGCAGATAAATCAGCCTAGGTATAGGGATGGTGCCAAGGAAAAAGCTGTGAAAGCTGCCATGTTGTTGCACTTTTGTACTCCCCTTGGGATGCCTTGAACAGCTGCAGTGTGCCTGGAGCCCAGGGCTTCCTAGTTTTAAAAATCCTAGCCCTAGGCCTAAGCCTAACAGTAACCCTGGGAAGGTAAATCAGCCTGGTGTTAGGCTTCTTGCCAAGGAAAAAGCCGTGAAAGCAGCCATGTTGTGGCACTTTTGCACTCCCTTTTGGATGCCTTTCACAGCTGCAGTGTGCCTGGAACTCAGGGCTTCCTGATTTTAAAAATCCTAGCCCTAGGCCGAACCCCAACCCTAAGACGAGAAAGGCAAATCAGCCAGGAATTAGGCATGTCCCCAAGGAAAAGCTGTGGAGGCAGGCATGTTGTGGTACTTTTGCGCTCTTCTTGGCTAGTCCTTCGCAGCTGCTGTGTTCTTGGAACTCAGGGCTTTCTGGTTAATAGAGCCCTTACCCTAGGCGTAACTCAAACCTTAACCCTAGGAAGGAAAATCAACCTATGGTTCGGGATGGTCTCATGGAAATATCAGTGGTGGCAGCCAAGTTGCGTCACTTTTGCGCTCCCCTTGGGATGCCTTTCGCAGCTGCAGTGTGCCTGGAGCCCAGGGCTTCCTGGTTTTAAAAGTCCTAGGCCTAAGCCTAACAGTAACCCTAGGAAGGTAAATCAGCCGGGTATTAGGGTTCTTCCTAAGGGAAAAGCCGTGAAAGCAGCCATGTTGTGGCACTTCTGCACTCCCTTTGGGATGCCTTTGGCAGATGAAGTAAGCCTGGAACTCAGGGCTTCCTGGTTAAAGAAATCCAAGCCCTAGGCTGAACCCTAACCCTAACCCTAGGCAGATAAATCAGCCTAGGTATAGGGATGGTGCCAAGGAAAAAGCTGTGAAAGCTGCCATGTTGTAGCACTTTTGTACTCCCCTTGGGATGCCTTGAACAGCTGCAGTGTGCCTGGAGCCCAGGGCTTCCTAGTTTTAAAAATCCTAGCCCTAGGCCTAAGCCTAACAGTAACCCTGGGAAGGCAAATCAGCCTGGTGTTAGGCTTCTTGCCAAGGAAAAAGCCGTGAAAGCAGCCATGTTGTGGCACTTTTGCACTCCCTTTTGGATGCCTTTCACAGCTCCAGTGTGCCTGGAACTCAGGGCTTCCTGATTTTAAAAATCCTAGCCCTAGGCCGAACCCCAACCCTAAGACGAGAAAGGCAAATCAGCCAGGAATTAGGCATGTCCCCAAGGAAAAAGCTGTGGAGGCAGGCATGTTGTGGTACTTTTGCGCTCTTCTTGGCTAGTCCTTCGCAGCTGCTGTGTTCTTGGAACTCAGGGCTTTCTGGTTAATAGAGCCCTTACCCTAGGCGTAACTCAAACCTTAACCCTAGGAAGGAAAATCAACCTATGGTTCGGGATGGTCTCATGGAAATATCAGTGGTGGCAGCCAAGTTGCGTCACTTTTGCGCTCCCCTTGGGATGCCTTTCGCAGCTGCAGTGTGCCTGGAGCCCAGGGCTTCCTGGTTTTAAAAGTCCTAGGCCTAAGCCTAACAGTAACCCTAGGAAGGTAAATCAGCCGGGTATTAGGGTTCTTCCTAAGGGAAAAGCCGTGAAAGCAGCCATGTTGTGGCACTTCTGCACTCCCTTTGGGATGCCTTTGGCAGATGAAGTAAGCCTGGAACTCAGGGCTTCCTGGTTAAAGAAATCCAAGCCCTAGGCTGAACCCTAACCCTAACCCTAGGCAGATAAATCAGCCTAGGTATAGGGATGGTGCCAAGGAAAAAGCTGTGAAAGCTGCCATGTTGTAGCACTTTTGTACTCCCCTTGGGATGCCTTGAACAGCTGCAGTGTGCCTGGAGCCCAGGGCTTCCTAGTTTTAAAAATCCTAGCCCTAGGCCTAAGCCTAACAGTAACCCTGGGAAGGTAAATCAGCCTGGTGTTAGGCTTCTTGCCAAGGAAAAAGCCGTGAAAGCAGCCATGTTGTGGCACTTTTGCACTCCCTTTTGGATGCCTTTCACAGCTGCAGTGTGCCTGGAACTCAGGGCTTCCTGATTTTAAAAATCCTAGCCCTAGGCCGAACCCCAACCCTAAGACGAGAAAGGCAAATCAGCCAGGAATTAGGCATGTCCCCAAGGAAAAGCTGTGGAGGCAGGCATGTTGTGGTACTTTTGCGCTCTTCTTGGCTAGTCCTTCGCAGCTGCTGTGTTCTTGGAACTCAGGGCTTTCTGGTTAATAGAGCCCTTACCCTAGGCGTAACTCAGACCTTAACCCTAGGAAGGAAAATCAACCTATGGTTCGGGATGGTCTCATGGAAATATCAGTGGTGGCAGCCAAGTTGCGTCACTTTTGCGCTCCCCTTGGGATGCCTTTCGCAGCTGCAGTGTGCCTGGAGCCCAGGGCTTCCTGGTTTTAAAAGTCCTAGGCCTAAGCCTAACAGTAACCCTAGGAAGGTAAATCAGCCGGGTATTAGGGTTCTTCCTAAGGGAAAAGCCGTGAAAGCAGCCATGTTGTGGCACTTCTGCACTCCCTTTGGGATGCCTTTGGCAGATGAAGTAAGCCTGGAACTCAGGGCTTCCTGGTTAAAAAACTCCAAGCCCTAGGCTGAACCCTAACCCTAACCCTAGGCAGATAAATCAGCCTAGGTATAGGGATGGTGCCAAGGAAAAAGCTGTGAAAGCTGCCATGTTGTTGCACTTTTGTACTCCCCTTGGGATGCCTTGAACAGCTGCAGTGTGCCTGGAGCCAAGGGCTTCCTAGTTTTAAAAATCCTAGTTCTAGGCCTAAGCCTAACAGTAACCCTGGGAAGGTAAATCAGCCTGGTGTTAGGCTTCTTGCCAAGGAAAAAGCCGTGAAAGCAGCCATGTTGTGGCACTTTTGCACTCCCTTTTGGATGCCTTTCACAGCTGCAGTGTGCCTGGAACTCAGGGCTTCCTGATTTTAAAAATCCTAGCCCTAGGCCGAACCCCAACCCTAAGACGAGAAAGGCAAATCAGCCAGGAATTAGGCATGTCCCCAAGGAAAAAGCTGTGGAGGCAGGCATGTTGTGGTACTTTTGCGCTCTTCTTGGCTAGTCCTTCGCAGCTGCTGTGTTCTTGGAACTCAGGGCTTTCTGGTTAATAGAGCCCTTACCCTAGGCGTAACTCAAACCTTAACCCTAGGAAGGAAAATCAGCCTATGGTTCGGGATGGTCTCATGGAAATATCAGTGGTGGCAGCCAAGTTGCGTCACTTTTGCGCTCCCCTTGGGATGCCTTTCGCAGCTGCAGTGTGCCTGGAGCCCAGGGCTTCCTGGTTTTAAAAGTCCTAGGCCTAAGCCTAACAGTAACCCTAGGAAGGTAAATCAGCCGGGTATTAGGGTTCTTCCTAAGGGAAAAGCCGTGAAAGCAGCCATGTTGTGGCACTTCTGCACTCCCTTTGGGATGCCTTTGGCAGATGAAGTAAGCCTGGAACTCAGGGCTTCCTGGTTAAAGAAATCCAAGCCCTAGGCTGAAGCCTAACCCTAACCCTAGGCAGATAAATCAGCCTAGGTATAGGGATGGTGCCAAGGAAAAAGCTGTGAAAGCTGCCATGTTGTTGCACTTTTGTACTCCCCTTGGGATGCCTTGAACAGCTGCAGTGTGCCTGGAGCCCAGGGCTTCCTAGTTTTAAAAATCCTAGCCCTAGGCCTAAGCCTAACAGTAACCCTGGGAAGGTAAATCAGCCTGGTGTTAGGCTTCTTGCCAAGGAAAAAGCCGTGAAAGCAGCCATGTTGTGGCACTTTTGCACTCCCTTTTGGATGCCTTTCACAGCTGCAGTGTGCCTGGAACTCAGGGCTTCCTGATTTTAAAAATCCTAGCCCTAGGCCGAACCCCAACCCTAAGACGAGAAAGGCAAATCAGCCAGGAATTAGGCATGTCCCCAAGGAAAAGCTGTGGAGGCAGGCATGTTGTGGTACTTTTGCGCTCTTCTTGGCTAGTCCTTCGCAGCTGCTGTGTTCTTGGAACTCAGGGCTTTCTGGTTAATAGAGCCCTTACCCTAGGCGTAACTCAAACCTTAACCCTAGGAAGGAAAATCAACCTATGGTTCGGGATGGTCTCATGGAAATATCAGTGGTGGCAGCCAAGTTGCGTCACTTTTGCGCTCCCCTTGGGATGCCTTTCGCAGCTGCAGTGTGCCTGGAGCCCAGGGCTTCCTGGTTTTAAAAGTCCTAGGCCTAAGCCTAACAGTAACCCTAGGAAGGTAAATCAGCCGGGTATTAGGGTTCTTCCTAAGGGAAAAGCCGTGAAAGCAGCCATGTTGTGGCACTTCTGCACTCCCTTTGGGATGCCTTTGGCAGATGAAGTAAGCCTGGAACTCAGGGCTTCCTGGTTAAAGAAATCCAAGCCCTAGGCTGAACCCTAACCCTAACCCTAGGCAGATAAATCAGCCTAGGTATAGGGATGGTGCCAAGGAAAAAGCTGTGAAAGCTGCCATGTTGTAGCACTTTTGTACTCCCCTTGGGATGCCTTGAACAGCTGCAGTGTGCCTGGAGCCCAGGGCTTCCTAGTTTTAAAAATCCTAGCCCTAGGCCTAAGCCTAACAGTAACCCTGGGAAGGCAAATCAGCCTGGTGTTAGGCTTCTTGCCAAGGAAAAAGCCGTGAAAGCAGCCATGTTGTGGCACTTTTGCACTCCCTTTTGGATGCCTTTCACAGCTCCAGTGTGCCTGGAACTCAGGGCTTCCTGATTTTAAAAATCCTAGCCCTAGGCCGAACCCCAACCCTAAGACGAGAAAGGCAAATCAGCCAGGAATTAGGCATGTCCCCAAGGAAAAAGCTGTGGAGGCAGGCATGTTGTGGTACTTTTGCGCTCTTCTTGGCTAGTCCTTCGCAGCTGCTGTGTTCTTGGAACTCAGGGCTTTCTGGTTAATAGAGCCCTTACCCTAGGCGTAACTCAAACCTTAACCCTAGGAAGGAAAATCAACCTATGGTTCGGGATGGTCTCATGGAAATATCAGTGGTGGCAGCCAAGTTGCGTCACTTTTGCGCTCCCCTTGGGATGCCTTTCGCAGCTGCAGTGTGCCTGGAGCCCAGGGCTTCCTGGTTTTAAAAGTCCTAGGCCTAAGCCTAACAGTAACCCTAGGAAGGTAAATCAGCCGGGTATTAGGGTTCTTCCTAAGGGAAAAGCCGTGAAAGCAGCCATGTTGTGGCACTTCTGCACTCCCTTTGGGATGCCTTTGGCAGATGAAGTAAGCCTGGAACTCAGGGCTTCCTGGTTAAAGAAATCCAAGCCCTAGGCTGAACCCTAACCCTAACCCTAGGCAGATAAATCAGCCTAGGTATAGGGATGGTGCCAAGGAAAAAGCTGTGAAAGCTGCCATGTTGTAGCACTTTTGTACTCACCTTGGGATGCCTTGAACAGCTGCAGTGTGCCTGGAGCCCAGGGCTTCCTAGTTTTAAAAATCCTAGCCCTAGGCCTAAGCCTAACAGTAACCCTGGGAAGGTAAATCAGCCTGGTGTTAGGCTTCTTGCCAAGGAAAAAGCCGTGAAAGCAGCCATGTTGTGGCACTTTTGCACTCCCTTTTGGATGCCTTTCACAGCTGCAGTGTGCCTGGAACTCAGGGCTTCCTGATTTTAAAAATCCTAGCCCTAGGCCGAACCCCAACCCTAAGACGAGAAAGGCAAATCAGCCAGGAATTAGGCATGTCCCCAAGGAAAAGCTGTGGAGGCAGGCATGTTGTGGTACTTTTGCGCTCTTCTTGGCTAGTCCTTCGCAGCTGCTGTGTTCTTGGAACTCAGGGCTTTCTGGTTAATAGAGCCCTTACCCTAGGCGTAACTCAAACCTTAACCCTAGGAAGGAAAATCAACCTATGGTTCGGGATGGTCTCATGGAAATATCAGTGGTGGCAGCCAAGTTGCGTCACTTTTGCGCTCCCCTTGGGATGCCTTTCGCAGCTGCAGTGTGCCTGGAGCCCAGGGCTTCCTGGTTTTAAAAGTCCTAGGCCTAAGCCTAACAGTAACCCTAGGAAGGTAAATCAGCCGGGTATTAGGGTTCTTCCTAAGGGAAAAGCCGTGAAAGCAGCCATGTTGTGGCACTTCTGCACTCCCTTTGGGATGCCTTTGGCAGATGAAGTAAGCCTGGAACTCAGGGCTTCCTGGTCAAAGAAATCCAAGCCCTAGGCTGAACCCTAACCCTAACCCTAGGCAGATAAATCAGCCTAGGTATAGGGATGGTGCCAAGGAAAAAGCTGTGAAAGCTGCCATGTTGTTGCACTTTTGTACTCCCCTTGGGATGCCTTGAACAGCTGCAGTGTGCCTGGAGCCCAGGGCTTCCTAGTTTTAAAAATCCTAGCCCTAGGCCTAAGCCTAACAGTAACCCTGGGAAGGTAAATCAGCCTGGTGTTAGGCTTCTTGCCAAGGAAAAAGCCGTGAAAGCAGCCATGTTGTGGCACTTTTGCACTCCCTTTTGGATGCCTTTCACAGCTGCAGTGTGCCTGGAACTCAGGGCTTCCTGATTTTAAAAATCCTAGCCCTAGGCCGAACCCCAACCCTAAGACGAGAAAGGCAAATCAGCGAGGAATTAGGCATGTCCCCAAGGAAAAGCTGTGGAGGCAGGCATGTTGTGGTACTTTTGCGCTCTTCTTGGCTAGTCCTTCGCAGCTGCTGTGTTCTTGGAACTCAGGGCTTTCTGGTTAATAGAGCCCTTACCCTAGGCGTAACTCAAACCTTAACCCTAGGAAGGAAAATCAACCTATGGTTCGGGATGGTCTCATGGAAATATCAGTGGTGGCAGCCAAGTTGCGTCACTTTTGCGCTCCCCTTGGGATGCCTTTCGCAGCTGCAGTGTGCCTGGAGCCCAGGGCTTCCTGGTTTTAAAAGTCCTAGGCCTAAGCCTAACAGTAACCCTAGGAAGGTAAATCAGCCGGGTATTAGGGTTCTTCCTAAGGGAAAAGCCGTGAAAGCAGCCATGTTGTGGCACTTCTGCACTCCCTTTGGGATGCCTTTGGCAGATGAAGTAAGCCTGGAACTCAGGGCTTCCTGGTTAAAGAAATCCAAGCCCTAGGCTGAACCCTAACCCTAACCCTAGGCAGATAAATCAGCCTAGGTATAGGGATGGTGCCAAGGAAAAAGCTGTGAAAGCTGCCATGTTGTTGCACTTTTGTACTCCCCTTGGGATGCCTTGAACAGCTGCAGTGTGCCTGGAGCCCAGGGCTTCCTAGTTTTAAAAATCCTAGCCCTAGGCCTAAGCCTAACAGTAACCCTGGGAAGGTAAATCAGCCTGGTGTTAGGCTTCTTGCCAAGGAAAAAGCCGTGAAAGCAGCCATGTTGTGGCACTTTTGCACTCCCTTTTGGATGCCTTTCACAGCTGCAGTGTGCCTGGAACTCAGGGCTTCCTGATTTTAAAAATCCTAGCCCTAGGCCGAACCCCAACCCTAAGACGAGAAAGGCAAATCAGCCAGGAATTAGGCATGTCCCCAAGGAAAAGCTGTGGAGGCAGGCATGTTGTGGTACTTTTGCGCTCTTCTTGGCTAGTCCTTCGCAGCTGCTGTGTTCTTGGAACTCAGGGCTTTCTGGTTAATAGAGCCCTTACCCTAGGCGTAACTCAAACCTTAACCCTAGGAAGGAAAATCAACCTATGGTTCGGGATGGTCTCATGGAAATATCAGTGGTGGCAGCCAAGTTGCGTCACTTTTGCGCTCCCCTTGGGATGCCTTTCGCAGCTGCAGTGTGCCTGGAGCCCAGGGCTTCCTGGTTTTAAAAGTCCTAGGCCTAAGCCTAACAGTAACCCTAGGAAGGTAAATCAGCCGGGTATTAGGGTTCTTCCTAAGGGAAAAGCCGTGAAAGCAGCCATGTTGTGGCACTTCTGCACTCCCTTTGGGATGCCTTTGGCAGATGAAGTAAGCCTGGAACTCAGGGCTTCCTGGTCAAAGAAATCCAAGCCCTAGGCTGAACCCTAACCCTAACCCTAGGCAGATAAATCAGCCTAGGTATAGGGATGGTGCCAAGGAAAAAGCTGTGAAAGCTGCCATGTTGTAGCACTTTTGTACTCCCCTTGGGATGCCTTGAACAGCTGCAGTGTGCCTGGAGCCCAGGGCTTCCTAGTTTTAAAAATCCTAGCCCTAGGCCTAAGCCTAACAGTAACCCTGGGAAGGTAAATCAGCCTGGTGTTAGGCTTCTTGCCAAGGAAAAAGCCGTGAAAGCAGCCATGTTGTGGCACTTTTGCACTCCCTTTTGGATGCCTTTCACAGCTCCAGTGTGCCTGGAACTCAGGGCTTCCTGATTTTAAAAATCCTAGCCCTAGGCCGAACCCCAACCCTAAGACGAGAAAGGCAAATCAGCCAGGAATTAGGCATGTCCCCAAGGAAAAAGCTGTGGAGGCAGGCATGTTGTGGTACTTTTGCGCTCTTCTTGGCTAGTCCTTCGCAGCTGCTGTGTTCTTGGAACTCAGGGCTTTCTGGTTAATAGAGCCCTTACCCTAGGCGTAACTCAAACCTTAAGCCTAGGAAGGAAAATCAGCCTATGGTTCGGGATGGTCTCATGGAAATATCAGTGGTGGCAGCCAAGTTGCGTCACTTTTGCGCTCCCCTTGGGATGCCTTTCGCAGCTGCAGTGTGCCTGGAGCCCAGGGCTTCCTGGTTTTAAAAGTCCTAGGCCTAAGCCTAACAGTAACCCTAGGAAGGTAAATCAGCCGGGTATTAGGGTTCTTCCTAAGGGAAAAGCCGTGAAAGCAGCCATGTTGTGGCACTTCTGCACTCCCTTTGGGATGCCTTTGGCAGATGAAGTAAGCCTGGAACTCAGGGCTTCCTGGTTAAAGAAATCCAAGCCCTAGGCTGAAGCCTAACCCTAACCCTAGGCAGATAAATCAGCCTAGGTATAGGGATGGTGCCAAGGAAAAAGCTGTGAAAGCTGCCATGTTGTAGCACTTTTGTACTCCCCTTGGGATGCCTTGAACAACTGCAGTGTGCCTGGAGCCCAGGGCTTCCTAGTTTTTAAAATCCTAGCCCTAGGCCTAAGCCTAACAATAACCCTGGGAAGGTAAATCAGCCTGGTGTTAGGCTTCTTGCCAAGGAAAAAGCCGTGAAAGCAGCCATGTTGTGGCACTTTTGCACTCCCTTTTGGATGCCTTTCACAGCTGCAGTGTGCCTGGAACTCAGGGCTTCCTGATTTTAAAAATCCTAGCCCTAGGCCGAACCCCAACCCTAAGACGAGAAAGGCAAATCAGCCAGGAATTAGGCATGTCCCCAAGGAAAAAGCTGTGGAGGCAGGCATGTTGTGGTACTTTTGCGCTCTTCTTGGCTAGTCCTTCGCAGCTGCTGTGTTCTTGGAACTCAGGGCTTTCTGGTTAATAGAGCCCTTACCCTAGGCGTAACTCAAACCTTAACCCTAGGAAGGAAAATCAACCTATGGTTCGGGATGGTGTCATGGAAATGTCAGTGGTGGCAGCCAAGTTGCGTCACTTTTGCGCTCCCCTTGGGATGCCTTTCGCAGCTGCAGTGTGCCTGGAGCCCAGGGCTTCCTGGTTTTAAAAGTCCTAGGCCTAAGCCTAACAGTAACCCTAGGAAGGTAAATCAGCCGGGTATTAGGGTTCTTCCTAAGGGAAAAGCCGTGAAAGCAGCCATGTTGTGGCACTTCTGCACTCCCTTTGGGATGCCTTTGGCAGATGAAGTAAGCCTGGAACTCAGGGCTTCCTGGTTAAAGAAATCCAAGCCCTAGGCTGAAGCCTAACCCTAACCCTAGGCAGATAAATCAGCCTAGGTATAGGGATGATGCCAAGGAAAAAGCTGTGAAAGCTGCCATGTTGTTGCACTTTTGTACTCCCCTTGGGATGCCTTGAACAGCTGCAGTGTGCCCGGAGCCCAGGGCTTCCTAGTTTTAAAAATCCTAGCCCTAGGCCTAAGCCTAACAGTAACCCTGGGAAGGTAAATCAGCCTGGTGTTAGGCTTCTTGCCAAGGAAAAAGCCGTGAAAGCAGCCATGTTGTGGCACTTTTGCACTCCCTTTTGGATGCCTTTCACAGCTCCAGTGTGCCTGGAACTCAGGGCTTCCTGATTTTAAAAATCCTAGCCCTAGGCCGAACCCCAACCCTAAGACGAGAAAGGCAAATCAGCCAGGAATTAGGCATGTCCCCAAGGAAAAGCTGTGGAGGCAGGCATGTTGTGGTACTTTTGCGCTCTTCTTGGCTAGTCCTTCGCAGCTGCTGTGTTCTTGGAACTCAGGGCTTTCTGGTTAATAGAGCCCTTACCCTAGGCGTAACTCAAACCTTAACCCTAGGAAGGAAAATCAACCTATGGTTCGGGATGGTCTCATGGAAATATCAGTGGTGGCAGCCAAGTTGCGTCACTTTTGCGCTCCCCTTGGGATGCCTTTCGCAGCTGCAGTGTGCCTGGAGCCCAGGGCTTCCTGGTTTTAAAAGTCCTAGGCCTAAGCCTAACAGTAACCCTAGGAAGGTAAATCAGCCGGGTATTAGGGTTCTTCCTAAGGGAAAAGCCGTGAAAGCAGCCATGTTGTGGCACTTCTGCACTCCCTTTGGGATGCCTTTGGCAGATGAAGTAAGCCTGGAATTCAGGGCTTCCTGGTCAAAGAAATCCAAGCCCTAGGCTGAACCCTAACCCTAACCCTAGGCAGATAAATCAGCCTAGGTATAGGGATGGTGCCAAGGAAAAAGCTGTGAAAGATGCCATGTTGTTGCACTTTTGTACTCCCCTTGGGATGCCTTGAACAGCTGCAGTGTGCCTGGAGCCCAGGGCTTCCTAGTTTTAAAAATCCTAGCCCTAGGCCTAAGCCTAACAGTAACCCTGGGAAGGTAAATCAGCCTGGTGTTAGGCTTCTTGCCAAGGAAAAAGCCGTGAAAGCAGCCATGTTGTGGCACTTTTGCACTCCCTTTTGGATGCCTTTCACAGCTGCAGTGTGCCTGGAACTCAGGGCTTCCTGATTTTAAAAATCCTAGCCCTAGGCCGAACCCCAACCCTAAGACGAGAAAGGCAAATCAGCCAGGAATTAGGCATGTCCCCAAGGAAAAAGCTGTGGAGGCAGGCATGTTGTGCTACTTTTGCGCTCTTCTTGGCTAGTCCTTCGCAGCTGCTGTGTTCTTGGAACTCAGGGCTTTCTGGTTAATAGAGCCCTTACCCTAGGCGTAACTCAAACCTTAACCCTAGGAAGGAAAATCAACCTATGGTTCGGGATGGTCTCATGGAAATATCAGTGGTGGCAGCCAAGTTGCGTCACTTTTGCGCTCCCCTTGGGATGCCTTTCGCAGCTGCAGTGTGCCTGGAGCCCAGGGCTTCCTGGTTTTAAAAGTCCTAGGCCTAAGCCTAACAGTAACCCTAGGAAGGTAAATCAGCCGGGTATTAGGGTTCTTCCTAAGGGAAAAGCCGTGAAAGCAGCCATGTTGTGGCACTTCTGCACTCCCTTTGGGATGCCTTTGGCAGATGAAGTAAGCCTGGAACTCAGGGCTTCCTGGTTAAAGAAATCCAAGCCCTAGGCTGAACCCTAACCCTAACCCTAGGCAGATAAATCAGCCTAGGTATAGGGATGGTGCCAAGGAAAAAGCTGTGAAAGCTGCCATGTTGTAGCACTTTTGTACTCCCCTTGGGATGCCTTGAACAACTGCAGTGTGCCTGGAGCCCAGGGCTTCCTAGTTTTTAAAATCCTAGCCCTAGGCCTAAGCCTAACAGTAACCCTGGGAAGGTAAATCAGCCTGGTGTTAGGCTTCTTGCCAAGGAAAAAGCCGTGAAAGCAGCCATGTTGTGGCACTTTTGCACTCCCTTTTGGATGCCTTTCACAGCTGCAGTGTGCCTGGAACTCAGGGCTTCCTGATTTTAAAAATCCTAGCCCTAGGCCGAACCCCAACCCTAAGACGAGAAAGGCAAATCAGCCAGGAATTAGGCATGTCCCCAAGGAAAAAGCTGTGGAGGCAGGCATGTTGTGGTACTTTTGCGCTCTTCTTGGCTAGTCCTTCGCAGCTGCTGTGTTCTTGGAACTCAGGGCTTTCTGGTTAATAGAGCCCTTACCCTAGGCGTAACTCAAACCTTAACCCTAGGAAGGAAAATCAACCTATGGTTCGGGATGGTGTCATGGAAATGTCAGTGGTGGCAGCCAAGTTGCGTCACTTTTGCGCTCCCCTTGGGATGCCTTTCGCAGCTGCAGTGTGCCTGGAGCCCAGGGCTTCCTGGTTTTAAAAGTCCTAGGCCTAAGCCTAACAGTAACCCTAGGAAGGTAAATCAGCCGGGTATTAGGGTTCTTCGTAAGGGAAAAGCCGTGAAAGCAGCCATGTTGTGGCACTTCTGCACTCCCTTTGGGATGCCTTTGGCAGATGAAGTAAGCCTGGAACTCAGGGCTTCCTGGTTAAAGAAATCCAAGCCCTAGGCTGAAGCCTAACCCTAACCCTAGGCAGATAAATCAGCCTAGGTATAGGGATGGTGCCAAGGAAAAAGCTGTGAAAGCTGCCATGTTGTTGCACTTTTGTACTCCCCTTGGGATGCCTTGAACAGCTGCAGTGTGCCCGGAGCCCAGGGCTTCCTAGTTTCAAAAATCCTAGCCCTAGGCCTAAGCCTAACAGTAACCCTGGGAAGGTAAATCAGCCTGGTGTTAGGCTTCTTGCCAAGGAAAAAGCCGTGAAAGCAGCCATGTTGTGGCACTTTTGCACTCCCTTTTGGATGCCTTTCACAGCTGCAGTGTGCCTGGAACTCAGGGCTTCCTGATTTTAAAAATCCTAGCCCTAGGCCGAACCCCAACCCTAAGACGAGAAAGGCAAATCAGCCAGGAATTAGGCATGTCCCCAAGGAAAAAGCTGTGGAGGCAGGCATGTTGTGGTACTTTTGCGCTCTTCTTGGCTAGTCCTTCGCAGCTGCTGTGTTCTTGGAACTCAGGGCTTTCTGGTTAATAGAGCCCTTACCCTAGGCGTAACTCAAACCTTAACCCTAGGAAGGAAAATCAGCCTATGGTTCGGGATGGTCTCATGGAAATATCAGTGGTGGCAGCCAAGTTGCGTCACTTTTGCGCTCCCCTTGGGATGCCTTTCGCAGCTGCAGTGTGCCTGGAGCCCAGGGCTTCCTGGTTTTAAAAGTCCTAGGCCTAAGCCTAACAGTAACCCTAGGAAGGTAAATCAGCCGGGTATTAGGGTTCTTCCTAAGGGAAAAGCCGTGAAAGCAGCCATGTTGTGGCACTTCTGCACTCCCTTTGGGATGCCTTTGGCAGATGAAGTAAGCCTGGAACTCAGGGCTTCCTGGTCAAAGAAATCCGAGCCCTAGGCTGAAGCCTAACCCTAACCCTAGGCAGATAAATCAGCCTAGGTATAGGGATGGTGCCAAGGAAAAAGCTGTGAAAGCTGCCATGTTGTAGCACTTTTGTACTCCCCTTGGGATGCCTTGAACAGCTGCAGTGTGCCTGGAGCCCAGGGCTTCCTAGTTTTAAAAATCCTAGCCCTAGGCCTAAGCCTAACAGTAACCCTGGGAAGGTAAATCAGCCAGGAATTAGGCATGTCCCCAAGGAAAAAGCTGTGGAGGCAGGCATGTTGTGGCACTTTTGCACTCCCTTTTGGATGCCTTTCACAGCTCCACTGTGCCTGGAACTCAGGGCTTCCTGATTTTAAAAATCCTAGCCCTAGGCCGAACCCCAACCCTAAGACGAGAAAGGCAAATCAGCCAGGAATTAGGCATGTCCCCAAGGAAAAAGCTGTGGAGGCAGGCATGTTGTGGTACTTTTGCGCTCTTCTTGGCTAGTCCTTCGCAGCTGCTGTGTTCTTGGAACTCAGGGCTTTCTGGTTAATAGAGCCCTTACCCTAGGCGTAACTCAAACCTTAACCCTAGGAAGGAAAATCAGCCTATGGTTTGGGATGCTCTCATGGAAATATCAGTGGTGGCAGCCAAGTTGCGTCACTTTTGCGCTCCCCTTGGGATGCCTTTCGCAGCTGCAGTGTGCCTGGAGCCCAGGGCTTCCTGGTTTTAAAAGTCCTAGGCCTAAGCCTAACAGTAACCCTAGGAAGGTAAATCAGCCGGGTATTAGGGTTCTTCCTAAGGGAAAAGCCGTGAAAGCAGCCATGTTGTGGCACTTCTGCACTCCCTTTGGGATGCCTTTGGCAGATGAAGTAAGCCTGGAACTCAGGGCTTCCTGGTTAAAGAAATCCAAGCCCTAGGCTGAAGCCTAACCCTAACACTAGGCAGATAAATCAGCCTAGGTATAGGGATGGTGCCAAGGAAAAAGCTGTGAAAGCTGCCATGTTGTTGCACTTTTGTACTTCCCTTGGGATGCCTTGAACAGCTGCAGTGTGCCTGGAGCCCAGGGCTTCCTAGTTTTAAAAATCCTAGCCCTAGGCCTAAGCCTAACAGTAACCCTGGGAAGGTAAATCAGCCTGGTGTTAGGCTTCTTGCCAAGGAAAAAGCCGTGAAAGCAGCCATGTTGTGGCACTTTTGCACTCCCTTTTGGATGCCTTTCACAGCTGCAGTGTGCCTGGAACTCAGGGCTTCCTGATTTTAAAAATCCTAGCCCTAGGCCGAACCCCAACCCTAAGACGAGAAAGGCAAATCAGCCAGGAATTAGGCATGTCCCCAAGGAAAAGCTGTGGAGGCAGGCATGTTGTGGTACTTTTGCGCTCTTCTTGGCTAGTCCTTCGCAGCTGCTGTGTTCTTGGAACTCAGGGCTTTCTGGTTAATAGAGCCCTTACCCTAGGCGTAACTCAAACCTTAACCCTAGGAAGGAAAATCAACCTATGGTTCGGGATGGTCTCATGGAAATATCAGTGGTGGCAGCCAAGTTGCGTCACTTTTGCGCTCCCCTTGGGATGCCTTTCGCAGCTGCAGTGTGCCTGGAGCCCAGGGCTTCCTGGTTTTAAAAGTCCTAGGCCTAAGCCTAACAGTAACCCTAGGAAGGTAAATCAGCCGGGTATTAGGGTTCTTCCTAAGGGAAAAGCCGTGAAAGCAGCCATGTTGTGGCACTTCTGCACTCCCTTTGGGATGCCTTTGGCAGATGAAGTAAGCCTGGAACTCAGGGCTTCCTGGTTAAAGAAATCCAAGCCCTAGGCTGAAGCCTAACCCTAACCCTAGGCAGATAAATCAGCCTAGGTATAGGGATGGTGCCAAGGAAAAAGCTGTGAAAGCTGCCATGTTGTAGCACTTTTGTACTTCCCTTGGGATGCCTTGAACAGCTGCAGTGTGTCTGGAGCCCAGGGCTTCCTAGTTTTAAAAATCCTAGCCCTAGGCCTAAGCCTAACAGTAACCCTGGGAAGGTAAATCAGCCTGGTGTTAGGCTTCTTGCCAAGGAAAAAGCCGTGAAAGCAGCCATGTTGTGGCACTTTTGCACTCCCTTTTGGATGCCTTTCACAGCTGCAGTGTGCCTGGAACTCAGGGCTTCCTGATTTTAAAAATCCTAGCCCTAGGCCGAACCCCAACCCTAAGACGAGAAAGGCAAATCAGCCAGGAATTAGGCATGTCCCCAAGGAAAAGCTGTGGAGGCAGGCATGTTGTGGTACTTTTGCGCTCTTCTTGGCTAGTCCTTCGCAGCTGCTGTGTTCTTGGAACTCAGGGCTTTCTGGTTAATAGAGCCCTTACCCTAGGCGTAACTCAAACCTTAACCCTAGGAAGGAAAATCAGGCTATGGTTTGGGATGGTCTCATGGAAATATCAGTGGTGGCAGCCAAGTTGCGTCACTTTTGCGCTCCCCTTGGGATGCCTTTCGCAGCTGCAGTGTGCCTGGAGCCCAGGGCTTCCTGGTTTTAAAAGTCCTAGGCCTAAGCCTAACAGTAACCCTAGGAAGGTAAATCAGCCGGGTATTAGGGTTCTTCCTAAGGGAAAAGCCGTGAAAGCAGCCATGTTGTGGCACTTCTGCACTCCCTTTGGGATGCCTTTGGCAGATGAAGTAAGCCTGGAACTCAGGGCTTCCTGCTTAAAGAAATCCAAGCCCTAGGCTGAAGCCTAACCCTAACCCTAGGCAGATAAATCAGCCTAGGTATAGGGATGGTGCCAAGGAAAAAGCTGTGAAAGCTGCCATGTTGTAGCACTTTTGTACTCCCCTTGGGATGCCTTGAACAGCTGCAGTGTGCCTGGAGCCCAGGGCTTCCTAGTTTTAAAAATCCTAGCCCTAGGCCTAAGCCTAACAGTAACCCTGGGAAGGTAAATCAGCCTGGTGTTAGGCTTCTTGCCAAGGAAAAAGCCGTGAAAGCAGCCATGTTGTGGCACTTTTGCACTCCCTTTTGGATGCCTTTCACAGCTGCAGTGTGCCTGGAACTCAGGGCTTCCTGATTTTAAAAATCCTAGCCCTAGGCCGAACCCCAACCCTAAGACGAGAAAGGCAAATCAGCCAGGAATTAGGCATGTCCCCAAGGAAAAAGCTGTGGAGGCAGGCATGTTGTGGTACTTTTGCGCTCTTCTTGGCTAGTCCTTCGCAGCTGCTGTGTTCTTGGAACTCAGGGCTTTCTGGTTAATAGAGCCCTTACCCTAGGCGTAACTCAAACCTTAACCCTAGGAAGGAAAATCAACCTATGGTTCGGGATGGTCTCATGGAAATATCAGTGGTGGCAGCCAAGTTGCGTCACTTTTGCGCTCCCCTTGGGATGCCTTTCGCAGCTGCAGTGTGCCTGGAGCCCAGGGCTTCCTGGTTTTAAAAGTCCTAGGCCTAAGCCTAACAGTAACCCTAGGAAGGTAAATCAGCCGGGTATTAGGGTTCTTCCTAAGGGAAAAGCCGTGAAAGCAGCCATGTTGTGGCACTTCTGCACTCCCTTTGGGATGCCTTTGGCAGATGAAGTAAGCCTGGAACTCAGGGCTTCCTGGTTAAAAAACTCCAAGCCCTAGGCTGAACCCTAACCCTAACCCTAGGCAGATAAATCAGCCTAGGTATAGGGATGGTGCCAAGGAAAAAGCTGTGAAAGCTGCCATGTTGTAGCACTTTTGTACTCCCCTTGGGATGCCTTGAACAGCTGCAGTGTGCCTGGAGCCCAGGGCTTCCTAGTTTTAAAAATCCTAGCCCTAGGCCTAAGCCTAACAGTAACCCTGGGAAGGCAAATCAGCCTGGTGTTAGGCTTCTTGCCAAGGAAAAAGCCGTGAAAGCAGCCATGTTGTGGCACTTTTGCACTCCCTTTTGGATGCCTTTCACAGCTGCAGTGTGCCTGGAACTCAGGGCTTCCTGATTTTAAAAATCCTAGCCCTAGGCCGAACCCCAACCCTAAGACGAGAAAGGCAAATCAGCCAGGAATTAGGCATGTCCCCAAGGAAAAAGCTGTGGAGGCAGGCATGTTGTGGTACTTTTGCGCTCTTCTTGGCTAGTCCTTCGCAGCTGCTGTGTTCTTGGAACTCAGGGCTTTCTGGTTAATAGAGCCCTTACCCTAGGCGTAACTCAAACCTTAACCCTAGGAAGGAAAATCAGCCTATGGTTCGGGATGGTCTCATGGAAATATCAGTGGTGGCAGCCAAGTTGCGTCACTTTTGCGCTCCCCTTGGGATGCCTTTCGCAGCTGCAGTGTGCCTGGAGCCCAGGGCTTCCTGGTTTTAAAAGTCCTAGGCCTAAGCCTAACAGTAACCCTAGGAAGGTAAATCAGCCGGGTATTAGGGTTCTTCCTAAGGGAAAAGCCGTGAAAGCAGCCATGTTGTGGCACTTCTGCACTCCCTTTGGGATGCCTTTGGCAGATGAAGTAAGCCTGGAACTCAGGGCTTCCTGATTTTAAAAATCCTAGCTCTAGGCCGAACCCCAACCCTAAGACGAGAAAGGCAAATCAGCCAGGAATTAGGCATGTCCCCAAGGAAAAGCTGTGGAGGCAGGCATGTTGTGGTACTTTTGCGCTCTTCTTGGCTAGTCCTTCGCAGCTGCTGTGTTCTTGGAACTCAGGGCTTTCTGGTTAATAGAGCCCTTACCCTAGGCGTAACTCAAACCTTAACCCTAGGAAGGAAAATCAGCCTATGGTTCGGGATGGTCTCATGGAAATATCAGTGGTGGCAGCCAAGTTGCGTCACTTTTGCGCTCCCCTTGGGATGCCTTTCGCAGCTGCAGTGTGCCTGGAGCCCAGGGCTTCCTGGTTTTAAAAGTCCTAGGCCTAAGCCTAACAGTAACCCTAGGAAGGTAAATCAGCCGGGTATTAGGGTTCTTCCTAAGGGAAAAGCCGTGAAAGCAGCCATGTTGTGGCACTTCTGCACTCCCTTTGGGATGCCTTTGGCAGATGAAGTAAGCCTGGAACTCAGGGCTTCCTGGTCAAAGAAATCCAAGCCCTAGGCTGAACCCTAACCCTAACACTAGGCAGATAAATCAGCCTAGGTATAGGGATGGTGCCAAGGAAAAAGCTGTGAAAGATGCCATGTTGTTGCACTTTTGTACTCCCCTTGGGATGCCTTGAACAGCTGCAGTGTGCCTGGAGCCCAGGGCTTCCTAGTTTTAAAAATCCTAGCCCTAGGCCTAAGCCTAACAGTAACCCTGGGAAGGGAAATCAGCCTGGTGTTAGGCTTCTTGCCAAGGAAAAAGCCGTGAAAGCAGCCATGTTGTGGCACTTTTGCACTCCCTTTTGGATGCCTTTCACAGCTGCAGTGTGCCTGGAACTCAGGGCTTCCTGATTTTAAAAATCCTAGCCCTAGGCCGAACCCCAACCCTAAGACGAGAAAGGCAAATCAGCCAGGAATTAGGCATGTCCCCAAGGAAAAAGCTGTGGAGGCAGGCATGTTGTGGTACTTTTGCGCTCTTCTTGGCTAGTCCTTCGCAGCTGCTGTGTTCTTGGAACTCAGGGCTTTCTGGTTAATAGAGCCCTTACCCTAGGCGTAACTCAAACCTTAACCCTAGGAAGGAAAATCAACCTATGGTTCGGGATGGTCTCATGGAAATATCAGTGGTGGCAGCCAAGTTGCGTCACTTTTGCGCTCCCCTTGGGATGCCTTTCGCAGCTGCAGTGTGCCTGGAGCCCAGGGCTTCCTGGTTTTAAAAGTCCTAGGCCTAAGCCTAACAGTAACCCTAGGAAGGTAAATCAGCCGGGTATTAGGGTTCTTCCTAAGGGAAAAGCCGTGAAAGCAGCCATGTTGTGGCACTTCTGCACTCCCTTTGGGATGCCTTTGGCAGATGAAGTAAGCCTGGAACTCAGGGCTTCCTGGTTAAAGAAATCCAAGCCCTAGGCTGAAGCCTAACCCTAACCCTAGGCAGATAAATCAGCCTAGGTATAGGGATGGTGCCAAGGAAAAAGCTGTGAAAGCTGCCATGTTGTTGCACTTTTGTACTCCCCTTGGGATGCCTTGAACAGCTGCAGTGTGCCCGGAGCCCAGGGCTTTCTAGTTTTAAAAATCCTAGCCCTAGGCCTAAGCCTAACAGTAACCCTGGGAAGGTAAATCAGCCTGGTGTTAGGCTTCTTGCCAAGGAAAAAGCCGTGAAAGCAGCCATGTTGTGGCACTTTTGCACTCCCTTTTGGATGCCTTTCACAGCTGCAGTGTGCCTGGAACTCAGGGCTTCCTGATTTTAAAAATCCTAGCCCTAGGCCGAACCCCAACCCTAAGACGAGAAAGGCAAATCAGCCAGGAATTAGGCATGTCCCCAAGGAAAAAGCTGTGGAGGCAGGCATGTTGTGGTACTTTTGCGCTCTTCTTGGCTAGTCCTTCGCAGCTGCTGTGTTCTTGGAACTCAGGGCTTTCTGGTTAATAGAGCCCTTACCCTAGGCGTAACTCAAACCTTAACCCTAGGAAGGAAAATCAGCCTATGGTTCGGGATGGTCTCATGGAAATATCAGTGGTGGCAGCCAAGTTGCGTCACTTTTGCGCTCCCCTTGGGATGCCTTTCGCAGCTGCAGTGTGCCTGGAGCCCAGGGCTTCCTGGTTTTAAAAGTCCTAGGCCTAAGCCTAACAGTAACCCTAGGAAGGTAAATCAGCCGGGTATTAGGGTTCTTCCTAAGGGAAAAGCCGTGAAAGCAGCCATGTTGTGGCACTTCTGCACTCCCTTTGGGATGCCTTTGGCAGATGAAGTAAGCCTGGAACTCAGGGCTTCCTGGTCAAAGAAATCCGAGCCCTAGGCTGAAGCCTAACCCTAACCCTAGGCAGATAAATCAGCCTAGGTATAGGGATGGTGCCAAGGAAAAAGCTGTGAAAGCTGCCATGTTGTAGCACTTTTGTACTCCCCTTGGGATGCCTTGAACAGCTGCAGTGTGCCTGGAGCCCAGGGCTTCCTAGTTTTAAAAATCCTAGCCCTAGGCCTAAGCCTAACAGTAACCCTGGGAAGGTAAATCAGCCTGGTGTTAGGCTTCTTGCCAAGGAAAAAGCCGTGAAAGCAGCCATGTTGTGGCACTTTTGCACTCCCTTTTGGATGCCTTTCACAGCTGCAGTGTGCCTGGAACTCAGGGCTTCCTGATTTTAAAAATCCTAGCCCTAGGCCGAACCCCAACCCTAAGACGAGAAAGGCAAATCAGCCAGGAATTAGGCATGTCCCCAAGGAAAAAGCTGTGGAGGCAGGCATGTTGTGGTACTTTTGCGCTCTTCTTGGCTAGTCCTTCGCAGCTGCTGTGTTCTTGGAACTCAGGGCTTTCTGGTTAATAGAGCCCTTACCCTAGGCGTAACTCAAACCTTAACCCTAGGAAGGAAAATCAGCCTTTGGTTCGGGATGGTCTCATGGAAATATCAGTGGTGGCAGCCAAGTTGCGTCACTTTTGCGCTCCCCTTGGGATGCCTTTCGCAGCTGCAGTGTGCCTGGAGCCCAGGGCTTCCTGGTTTTAAAAGTCCTAGGCCTAAGCCTAACAGTAACCCTAGGAAGGTAAATCAGCCGGGTATTAGGGTTCTTCCTAAGGGAAAAGCCGTGAAAGCAGCCATGTTGTGGCACTTCTGCACTCCCTTTGGGATGCCTTTGGCAGATGAAGTAAGCCTGGAACTCAGGGCTTCCTGGTCAAAGAAATCCGAGCCCTAGGCTGAACCCTAACCCTAACCCTAGGCAGATAAATCAGCCTAGGTATAGGGATGGTGCCAAGGAAAAAGCTGTGAAAGCTGCCATGTTGTAGCACTTTTGTACTCCCCTTGGGATGCCTTGAACAGCTGCAGTGTGCCTGGAGCCCAGGGCTTCCTAGTTTTAAAAATCCTAGCCCTAGGCCTAAGCCTAACAGTAACCCTGGGAAGGTAAATCAGCCTGGTGTTAGGCTTCTTGCCAAGGAAAAAGCCGTGAAAGCAGCCATGTTGTGGCACTTTTGCACTCCCTTTTGGATGCCTTTCACAGCTGCAGTGTGCCTGGAACTCAGGGCTTCCTGATTTTAAAAATCCTAGCCCTAGGCCGAACCCCAACCCTAAGACGAGAAAGGCAAATCAGCCAGGAATTAGGCATGTCCCCAAGGAAAAAGCTGTGGAGGCAGGCATGTTGTGGTACTTTTGCGCTCTTCTTGGCTAGTCCTTCGCAGCTGCTGTGTTCTTGGTACTCAGGGCTTTCTGGTTAATAGAGCCCTTACCCTAGGCGTAACTCAAACCTTAACCCTAGGAAGGAAAATCAGCCTATGGTTCGGGATGGTCTCATGGAAATATCAGTGGTGGCAGCCAAGTTGCGTCACTTTTGCGCTCCCCTTGGGATGCCTTTCGCAGCTGCAGTGTGCCTGGAGCCCAGGGCTTCCTGGTTTTAAAAGTCCTAGGCCTAAGCCTAACAGTAACCCTAGGAAGGTAAATCAGCCGGGTATTAGGGTTCTTCCTAAGGGAAAAGCCGTGAAAGCAGCCATGTTGTGGCACTTCTGCACTCCCTTTGGGATGCCTTTGGCAGATGAAGTAAGCCTGGAACTCAGGGCTTCCTGGTCAAAGAAATCCAAGCCCTAGGCTGAACCCTAACCCTAACCCTAGGCAGATAAATCAGCCTAGGTATAGGGATGGTGCCAAGGAAAAAGCTGTGAAAGCTGCCATGTTGTAGCACTTTTGTACTCCCCTTGGGATGCCTTGAACAGCTGCAGTGTGCCTGGAGCCAAGGGCTTCCTAGTTTTAAAAATCCTAGCCCTAGGCCTAAGCCTAACAGTAACCCTGGGAAGGGAAATCAGACTGGTGTTAGGCTTCTTGCCAAGGAAAAAGCCGTGAAAGCAGCCATGTTGTGGCACTTTTGCACTCCCTTTTGGATGCCTTTCACAGCTGCAGTGTGCCTGGAACTCAGGGCTTCCTGATTTTAAAAATCCTAGCCCTAGGCCGAACCCCAACCCTAAGACGAGAAAGGCAAATCAGCCAGGAATTAGGCATGTCCCCAAGGAAAAAGCTGTGGAGGCAGGCATGTTGTGGCACTTTTGCACTCCCTTTTGGATGCCTTTCACAGCTGCAGTGTGCCTGGAACTCAGGGCTTCCTGATATTTAAAATCCTAGCCCTAGGCCGAACCCCAACCCTAAGACGAGAAAGGCAAATCAGCCCCGAATTAGGCATGTCCCCAAGGAAAAAGCTGTGGAGGCAGGCATGTTGTGGTACTTTTGCGCTCTTCTTGGCTAGTCCTTCGCAGCTGCTGTGTTCTTGGAACTCAGGGCTTTCTGGTTAATAGAGCCCTTACCCTAGGCGTAACTCAAACCTTAAGCCTAGGAAGGAAAATCAGCCTATGGTTTGGGATGGTCTCATGGAAATATCAGTGGTGGCAGCCAAGTTGCGTCACTTTTGCGCTCCCCTTGGGATGCCTTTCGCAGCTGCAGTGTGCCTGGAGCCCAGGGCTTCCTGGTTTTAAAAGTCCTAGGCCTAAGCCTAACAGTAACCCTAGGAAGGTAAATCAGCCGGGTATTAGGGTTCTTCCTAAGGGAAAAGCCGTGAAAGCAGCCATGTTGTGGCACTTCTGCACTCCCTTTGGGATGCCTTTGGCAGATGAAGTAAGCCTGGAACTCAGGGCTTCCTGGTTAAAGAAATCCAAGCCCTAGGCTGAAGCCTAACCCTAACCCTAGGCAGATAAATCAGCCTAGGTATAGGGATGGTGCCAAGGAAAAAGCTGTGAAAGCTGCCCTGTTGTAGCACTTTTGTACTTCCCTTGGGATGCCTTGAACAGCTGCAGTGTGCCTGGAGCCCAGGGCTTCCTAGTTTTAAAAATCCTAGCCCTAGGCCTAAGCCTAACAGTAACCCTGGGAAGGTAAATCAGCCTGGTGTTAGGCTTCTTGCCAAGGAAAAAGCCGTGAAAGCAGCCATGTTGTGGCACTT
This sequence comes from Ammospiza caudacuta, assembly GCF_027887145.1. Taxonomy (NCBI): domain Eukaryota; kingdom Metazoa; phylum Chordata; class Aves; order Passeriformes; family Passerellidae; genus Ammospiza; species Ammospiza caudacuta. Next base: position 262,745 of record NC_080618.1, read on the forward strand.
TTGCACTCCCTTTTGGATGCCTTTCACAGCTGCAGTGTGCCTGGAACTCAGGGCTTCCTGATTTTAAAAATCCTAGCCCTAGGCCGAACCCCAACCCTAAGACGAGAAAGGCAAATCAGCCAGGAATTAGGCATGTCCCCAAGGAAAAGCTGTGGAGGCAGGCATGTTGTGGTACTTTTGCGCTCTTCTTGGCTAGTCCTTCGCAGCTGCTGTGTTCTTGGAACTCAGGGCTTTCTGGTTAATAGAGCCCTTACCCTAGGCGTAACTCAAACCTTAACCCTAGGAAGGAAAATCAACCTATGGTTCGGGATGGTCTCATGGAAATATCAGTGGTGGCAGCCAAGTTGCGTCACTTTTGCGCTCCCCTTGGGATGCCTTTCGCAGCTGCAGTGTGCCTGGAGCCCAGGGCTTCCTGGTTTTAAAAGTCCTAGGCCTAAGCCTAACAGTAACCCTAGGAAGGTAAATCAGCCGGGTATTAGGGTTCTTCCTAAGGGAAAAGCCGTGAAAGCAGCCATGTTGTGGCACTTCTGCACTCCCTTTGGGATGCCTTTGGCAGATGAAGTAAGCCTGGAACTCAGGGCTTCCTGGTTAAAGAAATCCAAGCCCTAGTCTGAAGCCTAACCCTAACCCTAGGCAGATAAATCAGCCTAGGTATAGGGATGGTGCCAAGGAAAAAGCTGTGAAAGCTGCCATGTTGTAGCACTTTTGTACTTCCCTTGGGATGCCTTGAACAGCTGCAGTGTGCCTGGAGCCCAGGGCTTCCTAGTTTTAAAAATCCTAGCCCTAGGCCTAAGCCTAACAGTAACCCTGGGAAGGTAAATCAGCCTGGTGTTAGGCTTCTTGCCAAGGAAAAAGCCGTGAAAGCAGCCATGTTGTGGCACTTTTGCACTCCCTTTTGGATGCCTTTCACAGCTGCAGTGTGCCTGGAACTCAGGGCTTCCTGATTTTAAAAATCCTAGCCCTAGGCCGAACCCCAACCCTAAGACGAGAAAGGCAAATCAGCCAGGAATTAGGCATGTCCCCAAGGAAAAGCTGTGGAGGCAGGCATGTTGTGGTACTTTTGCGCTCTTCTTGGCTAGTCCTTCGCAGCTGCTGTGTTCTTGGAACTCAGGGCTTTCTGGTTAATAGAGCCCTTACCCTAGGCGTAACTCAAACCTTAACCCTAGGAAGGAAAATCAGCCTATGGTTCGGGATGGTGTCATGGAAATATCAGTGGTGGCAGCCAAGTTGCGTCACTTTTGCGCTCCCCTTGGGATGCCTTTCGCAGCTGCAGTGTGCCTGGAGCCCAGGGCTTCCTGGTTTTAAAAGTCCTAGGCCTAAGCCTAACAGTAACCCTAGGAAGGTAAATCAGCCGGGTATTAGGGTTCTTCCTAAGGGAAAAGCCGTGAAAGCAGCCATGTTGTGGCACTTCTGCACTCCCTTTGGGATGCCTTTGGCAGATGAAGTAAGCCTGGAACTCAGGGCTTCCTGATTTTAAAAATCCTAGCCCTAGGCCGAACCCCAACCCTAAGACGAGAAAGGCAAATCAGCCAGGAATTAGGCATGTCCCCAAGGAAAAGCTGTGGAGGCAGGCATGTTGTGGTACTTTTGCGCTCTTCTTGGCTAGTCCTTCGCAGCTGCTGTGTTCTTGGAACTCAGGGCTTTCTGGTTAATAGAGCCCTTACCCTAGGCGTAACTCAAACCTTAACCCTAGGAAGGAAAATCAACCTATGGTTCGGGATGGTCTCATGGAAATATCAGTGGTGGCAGCCAAGTTGCGTCACTTTTGCGCTCCCCTTGGGATGCCTTTCGCAGCTGCAGTGTGCCTGGAGCCCAGGGCTTCCTGGTTTTAAAAGTCCTAGGCCTAAGCCTAACAGTAACCCTAGGAAGGTAAATCAGCCGGGTATTAGGGTTCTTCCTAAGGGAAAAGCCGTGAAAGCAGCCATGTTGTGGCACTTCTGCACTCCCTTTGGGATGCCTTTGGCAGATGAAGTAAGCCTGGAACTCAGGGCTTCCTGGTTAAAGAAATCCAAGCCCTAGGCTGAAGCCTAACCCTAACCCTAGGCAGATAAATCAGCCTAGGTATAGGGATGGTGCCAAGGAAAAAGCTGTGAAAGCTGCCATGTTGTTGCACTTTTGTACTCCCCTTGGGATGCCTTGAACAGCTGCAGTGTGCCCGGAGCCCAGGGCTTTCTAGTTTTAAAAATCCTAGCCCTAGGCCTAAGCCTAACAGTAACCCTGGGAAGGTAAATCAGCCTGGTGTTAGGCTTCTTGCCAAGGAAAAAGCCGTGAAAGCAGCCATGTTGTGGCACTTTTGCACTCCCTTTTGGATGCCTTTCACAGCTGCAGTGTGCCTGGAACTCAGGGCTTCCTGATTTTAAAAATCCTAGCCCTAGGCCGAACCCCAACCCTAAGACGAGAAAGGCAAATCAGCCAGGAATTAGGCATGTCCCCAAGGAAAAAGCTGTGGAGGCAGGCATGTTGTGGTACTTTTGCGCTCTTCTTGGCTAGTCCTTCGCAGCTGCTGTGTTCTTGGAACTCAGGGCTTTCTGGTTAATAGAGCCCTTACCCTAGGCGTAACTCAAACCTTAACCCTAGGAAGGAAAATCAGCCTATGGTTCGGGATGGTCTCATGGAAATATCAGTGGTGGCAGCCAAGTTGCGTCACTTTTGCGCTCCCCTTGGGATGCCTTTCGCAGCTGCAGTGTGCCTGGAGCCCAGGGCTTCCTGGTTTTAAAAGTCCTAGGCCTAAGCCTAACAGTAACCCTAGGAAGGTAAATCAGCCGGGTATTAGGGTTCTTCCTAAGGGAAAAGCCGTGAAAGCAGCCATGTTGTGGCACTTCTGCACTCCCTTTGGGATGCCTTTGGCAGATGAAGTAAGCCTGGAACTCAGGGCTTCCTGGTCAAAGAAATCCGAGCCCTAGGCTGAAGCCTAACCCTAACCCTAGGCAGATAAATCAGCCTAGGTATAGGGATGGTGCCAAGGAAAAAGCTGTGAAAGCTGCCATGTTGTAGCACTTTTGTACTCCCCTTGGGATGCCTTGAACAGCTGCAGTGTGCCTGGAGCCCAGGGCTTCCTAGTTTTAAAAATCCTAGCCCTAGGCCTAAGCCTAACAGTAACCCTGGGAAGGTAAATCAGCCTGGTGTTAGGCTTCTTGCCAAGGAAAAAGCCGTGAAAGCAGCCATGTTGTGGCACTTTTGCACTCCCTTTTGGATGCCTTTCACAGCTGCAGTGTGCCTGGAACTCAGGGCTTCCTGATTTTAAAAATCCTAGCCCTAGGCCGAACCCCAACCCTAAGACGAGAAAGGCAAATCAGCCAGGAATTAGGCATGTCCCCAAGGAAAAAGCTGTGGAGGCAGGCATGTTGTGCTACTTTTGCGCTCTTCTTGGCTAGTCCTTCGCAGCTGCTGTGTTCTTGGAACTCAGGGCTTTCTGGTTAATAGAGCCCTTACCCTAGGCGTAACTCAAACCTTAACCCTAGGAAGGAAAATCAGCCTATGGTTCGGGATGGTCTCATGGAAATATCAGTGGTGGCAGCCAAGTTGCGTCACTTTTGCGCTCCCCTTGGGATGCCTTTCGCAGCTGCAGTGTGCCTGGAGCCCAGGGCTTCCTGGTTTTAAAAGTCCTAGGCCTAAGCCTAACAGTAACCCTAGGAAGGTAAATCAGCCGGGTATTAGGGTTCTTCCTAAGGGAAAAGCCGTGAAAGCAGCCATGTTGTGGCACTTCTGCACTCCCTTTGGGATGCCTTTGGCAGATGAAGTAAGCCTGGAACTCAGGGCTTCCTGGTCAAAGAAATCCAAGCCCTAGGCTGAACCCTAACCCTAACCCTAGGCAGATAAATCAGCCTAGGTATAGGGATGGTGCCAAGGAAAAAGCTGTGAAAGCTGCCATGTTGTAGCACTTTTGTACTCCCCTTGGGATGCCTTGAACAGCTGCAGTGTGCCTGCAGCCAAGGGCTTCCTAGTTTTAAAAATCCTAGCCCTAGGCCTAAGCCTAACAGTAACCCTGGGAAGGTAAATCAGCCTGGTGTTAGGCTTCTTGCCAAGGAAAAAGCCGTGAAAGCAGCCATGTTGTGGCACTTTTGCACTCCCTTTTGGATGCCTTTCACAGCTGCAGTGTGCCTGGAACTCAGGGCTTCCTGATTTTAAAAATCCTAGCCCTAGGCCGAACCCCAACCCTAAGACGAGAAAGGCAAATCAGCCAGGAATTAGGCATGTCCCCAAGGAAAAAGCTGTGGAGTCAGGCATGTTGTGGCACTTTTGCACTCCCTTTTGGATGCCTTTCACAGCTGCAGTGTGCCTGGAACTCAGGGCTTCCTGATTTTAAAAATCCTAGCCCTAGGCCGAACCCCAACCCTAAGACGAGAAAGGCAAATCAGCCAGGAATTAGGCATGTCCCCAAGGAAAAAGCTGTGGAGGCAGGCATGTTGTGGTACTTTTGCGCTCTTCTTGGCTAGTCCTTCGCAGCTGCTGTGTTCTTGGAACTCAGGGCTTTCTGGTTAATAGAACCCTTACCCTAGGCGTAACTCAAACCTTAAGCCTAGGAAGGAAAATCAGCCTATGGTTTGGGATGCTCTCATGGAAATATCAGTGGTGGCAGCCAAGTTGCGTCACTTTTGCGCTCCCCTTGGGATGCCTTTCGCAGCTGCAGTGTGCCTGGAGCCCAGGGCTTCCTGGTTTTAAAAGTCCTAGGCCTAAGCCTAACAGTAACCCTAGGAAGGTAAATCAGCCGGGTATTAGGGTTCTTCCTAAGGGAAAAGCCGTGAAAGCAGCCATGTTGTGGCACTTCTGCACTCCCTTTGGGATGCCTTTGGCAGATGAAGTAAGCCTGGAACTCAGGGCTTCCTGGTTAAAGAAATCCAAGCCCTAGGCTGAAGCCTAACCCTAACCCTAGGCAGATAAATCAGCCTAGGTATAGGGATGGTGCCAAGGAAAAAGCTGTGAAAGCTGCCCTGTTGTAGCACTTTTGTACTTCCCTTGGGATGCCTTGAACAGCTGCAGTGTGCCTGGAGCCCAGGGCTTCCTAGTTTTAAAAATCCTAGCCCTAGGCCTAAGCCTAACAGTAACCCTGGGAAGGTAAATCAGCCTGGTGTTAGGCTTCTTGCCAAGGAAAAAGCCGTGAAAGCAGCCATGTTGTGGCACTTTTGCACTCCCTTTTGGATGCCTTTCACAGCTGCAGTGTGCCTGGAACTCAGGGCTTCCTGATTTTAAAAATCCTAGCCCTAGGCCGAACCCCAACCCTAAGACGAGAAAGGCAAATCAGCCAGGAATTAGGCATGTCCCCAAGGAAAAGCTGTGGAGGCAGGCATGTTGTGGTACTTTTGCGCTCTTCTTGGCTAGTCCTTCGCAGCTGCTGTGTTCTTGGAACTCAGGGCTTTCTGGTTAATAGAACCCTTACCCTAGGCGTAACTCAAACCTTAACCCTAGGAAGGAAAATCAACCTATGGTTCGGGATGGTCTCATGGAAATATCAGTGGTGGCAGCCAAGTTGCGTCACTTTTGCGCTCCCCTTGGGATGCCTTTCGCAGCTGCAGTGTGCCTGGAGCCCAGGGCTTCCTGGTTTTAAAAGTCCTAGGCCTAAGCCTAACAGTAACCCTAGGAAGGTAAATCAGCCGGGTATTAGGGTTCTTCCTAAGGGAAAAGCCGTGAAAGCAGCCATGTTGTGGCACTTCTGCACTCCCTTTGGGATGCCTTTGGCAGATGAAGTAAGCCTGGAACTCAGGGCTTCCTGCTTAAAGAAATCCAAGCCCTAGGCTGAAGCCTAACCCTAACCCTAGGCAGATAAATCAGCCTAGGTATAGGGATGGTGCCAAGGAAAAAGCTGTGAAAGCTGCCATGTTGTTGCACTTTTGTACTCCCCTTGGGATGCCTTGAACAGCTGCAGTGTGCCTGGAGCCAAGGGCTTCCTAGTTTTAAAAATCCTAGCCCTAGGCCTAAGCCTAACAGTAACCCTGGGAAGGTAAATCAGCCTGGTGTTAGGCTTCTTGCCAAGGAAAAAGCCGTGAAAGCAGCCATGTTGTGGCACTTTTGCACTCCCTTTTGGATGCCTTTCACAGCTGCAGTGTGCCTGGAACTCAGGGCTTCCTGATTTTAAAAATCCTAGCCCTAGGCCGAACCCCAACCCTAAGACGAGAAAGGCAAATCAGCCAGGAATTAGGCATGTCCCCAAGGAAAAAGCTGTGGAGTCAGGCATGTTGTGGCACTTTTGCACTCCCTTTTGGATGCCTTTCACAGCTGCAGTGTGCCTGGAACTCAGGGCTTCCTGATTTTAAAAATCCTAGCCCTAGGCCGAACCCCAACCCTAAGACGAGAAAGGCAAATCAGCCCCGAATTAGGCATGTCCCCAAGGAAAATCTGTGGAGGCAGGCATGTTGTGGTACTTTTGCGCTCTTCTTGGCTAGTCCTTCGCAGCTGCTGTGTTCTTGGAACTCAGGGCTTTCTGGTTAATAGAGCCCTTACCCTAGGCGTAACTCAAACCTTAAGCCTAGGAAGGAAAATCAGCCTATGGTTTGGGATGCTCTCATGGAAATATCAGTGGTGGCAGCCAAGTTGCGTCACTTTTGCGCTCCCCTTGGGATGCCTTTCGCAGCTGCAGTGTGCCTGGAGCCCAGGGCTTCCTGGTTTTAAAAGTCCTAGGCCTAAGCCTAACAGTAACCCTAGGAAGGTAAATCAGCCGGGTATTAGGGTTCTTCCTAAGGGAAAAGCCGTGAAAGCAGCCATGTTGTGGCACTTCTGCACTCCCTTTGGGATGCCTTTGGCAGATGAAGTAAGCCTGGAACTCAGGGCTTCCTGGTTAAAGAAATCCAAGCCCTAGGCTGAAGCCTAACCCTAACCCTAGGCAGATAAATCAGCCTAGGTATAGGGATGGTGCCAAGGAAAAAGCTGTGAAAGCTGCCCTGTTGTAGCACTTTTGTACTTCCCTTGGGATGCCTTGAACAGCTGCAGTGTGCCTGGAGCCCAGGGCTTCCTAGTTTTAAAAATCCTAGCCCTAGGCCTAAGCCTAACAGTAACCCTGGGAAGGGAAATCAGCCTGGTGTTAGGCTTCTTGCCAAGGAAAAAGCCGTGAAAGCAGCCATGTTGTGGCACTTTTGCACTCCCTTTTGGATGCCTTTCACAGCTGCAGTGTGCCTGGAACTCAGGGCTTCCTGATTTTAAAAATCCTAGCCCTAGGCCGAACCCCAACCCTAAGACGAGAAAGGCAAATCAGCCAGGAATTAGGCATGTCCCCAAGGAAAAGCTGTGGAGGCAGGCATGTTGTGGTACTTTTGCGCTCTTCTTGGCTAGTCCTTCGCAGCTGCTGTGTTCTTGGAACTCAGGGCTTTCTGGTTAATAGAACCCTTACCCTAGGCGTAACTCAAACCTTAACCCTAGGAAGGAAAATCAACCTATGGTTCGGGATGGTCTCATGGAAATATCAGTGGTGGCAGCCAAGTTGCGTCACTTTTGCGCTCCCCTTGGGATGCCTTTCGCAGCTGCAGTGTGCCTGGAGCCCAGGGCTTCCTGGTTTTAAAAGTCCTAGGCCTAAGCCTAACAGTAACCCTAGGAAGGTAAATCAGCCGGGTATTAGGGTTCTTCCTAAGGGAAAAGCCGTGAAAGCAGCCATGTTGTGGCACTTCTGCACTCCCTTTGGGATGCCTTTGGCAGATGAAGTAAGCCTGGAACTCAGGGCTTCCTGGTTAAAGAAATCCAAGCCCTAGGCTGAAGCCTAACCCTAACCCTAGGCAGATAAATCAGCCTAGGTATAGGGATGGTGCCAAGGAAAAAGCTGTGAAAGCTGCCATGTTGTTGCACTTTTGTACTCCCCTTGGGATGCCTTGAACAGCTGCAGTGTGCCTGGAGCCAAGGGCTTCCTAGTTTTAAAAATCCTAGCCCTAGGCCTAAGCCTAACAGTAACCCTGGGAAGGTAAATCAGCCTGGTGTTAGGCTTCTTGCCAAGGAAAAAGCCGTGAAAGCAGCCATGTTGTGGCACTTTTGCACTCCCTTTTGGATGCCTTTCACAGCTGCAGTGTGCCTGGAACTCAGGGCTTCCTGATTTTAAAAATCCTAGCCCTAGGCCGAACCCCAACCCTAAGACGAGAAAGGCAAATCAGCCAGGAATTAGGCATGTCCCCAAGGAAAAGCTGTGGAGGCAGGCATGTTGTGCTACTTTTGCGCTCTTCTTGGCTAGTCCTTCGCAGCTGCTGTGTTCTTGGAACTCAGGGCTTTCTGGTTAATAGAGCCCTTACCCTAGGCGTAACTCAAACCTTAACCCTAGGAAGGAAAATCAACCTATGGTTCGGGATGGTCTCATGGAAATATCAGTGGTGGCAGCCAAGTTGCGTCACTTTTGCGCTCCCCTTGGGATGCCTTTCGCAGCTGCAGTGTGCCTGGAGCCCAGGGCTTCCTGGTTTTAAAAGTCCTAGGCCTAAGCCTAACAGTAACCCTAGGAAGGTAAATCAGCCGGGTATTAGGGTTCTTCCTAAGGGAAAAGCCGTGAAAGCAGCCATGTTGTGGCACTTCTGCACTCCCTTTGGGATGCCTTTGGCAGATGAAGTAAGCCTGGAACTCAGGGCTTCCTGGTTAAAAAACTCCGAGCCCTAGGCTGAAGCCTAACCCTAACCCTAGGCAGATAAATCAGCCTAGGTATAGGGATGGTGCCAAGGAAAAAGCTGTGAAAGCTGCCATGTTGTAGCACTTTTGTACTCCCCTTGGGATGCCTTGAACAGCTGCAGTGTGCCTGGAGCCCAGGGCTTCCTAGTTTTAAAAATCCTAGCCCTAGGCCTAAGCCTAACAGTAACCCTGGGAAGGTAAATCAGCCTGGTGTTAGGCTTCTTGCCAAGGAAAAAGCCGTGAAAGCAGCCATGTTGTGGCACTTTTGCACTCCCTTTTGGATGCCTTTCACAGCTGCAGTGTGCCTGGAACTCAGGGCTTCCTGATTTTAAAAATCCTAGCCCTAGGCCGAACCCCAACCCTAAGACGAGAAAGGCAAATCAGCCAGGAATTAGGCATGTCCCCAAGGAAAAAGCTGTGGAGGCAGGCATGTTGTGCTACTTTTGCGCTCTTCTTGGCTAGTCCTTCGCAGCTGCTGTGTTCTTGGAACTCAGGGCTTTCTGGTTAATAGAGCCCTTACCCTAGGCGTAACTCAAACCTTAAGCCTAGGAAGGAAAATCAACCTATGGTTCGGGATGGTGTCATGGAAATGTCAGTGGTGGCAGCCAAGTTGCGTCACTTTTGCGCTCCCCTTGGGATGCCTTTCGCAGCTGCAGTGTGCCTGGAGCCCAGGGCTTCCTGGTTTTAAAAGTCCTAGGCCTAAGCCTAACAGTAACCCTAGGAAGGTAAATCAGCCGGGTATTAGGGTTCTTCCTAAGGGAAAAGCCGTGAAAGCAGCCATGTTGTGGCACTTCTGCACTCCCTTTGGGATGCCTTTGGCAGATGAAGTAAGCCTGGAACTCAGGGCTTCCTGGTTAAAGAAATCCAAGCCCTAGGCTGAAGCCTAACCCTAACCCTAGGCAGATAAATCAGCCTAGGTATAGGGATGGTGCCAAGGAAAAAGCTGTGAAAGCTGCCATGTTGTAGCACTTTTGTACTCCCCTTGGGATGCCTTGAACAGCTGCAGTGTGCCTGGAGCCCAGGGCTTCCTAGTTTTAAAAATCCTAGCCCTAGGCCTAAGCCTAACAGTAACCCTGGGAAGGCAAATCAGCCTGGTGTTAGGCTTCTTGCCAAGGAAAAAGCCGTGAAAGCAGCCATGTTGTGGCACTTTTGCGCTCCCTTTTGGATGCCTTTCACAGCTGCAGTGTGCCTGGAACTCAGGGCTTCCTGATTTTAAAAATCCTAGCCCTAGGCCGAACCCCAACCCTAAGACGAGAAAGGCAAATCAGCCAGGAATTAGGCATGTCCCCAAGGAAAAAGCTGTGGAGGCAGGCATGTTGTGGTACTTTTGCGCTCTTCTTGGCTAGTCCTTCGCAGCTGCTGTGTTCTTGGAACTCAGGGCTTTCTGGTTAATAGAGCCCTTTCCCTAGGCGTAACTCAAACCTTAACCCTAGGAAGGAAAATCAACCTATGGTTCGGGATGGTCTCATGGAAATATCAGTGGTGGCAGCCAAGTTGCGTCACTTTTGCGCTCCCCTTGGGATGCCTTTCGCAGCTGCAGTGTGCCTGGAGCCCAGGGCTTCCTGGTTTTAAAAGTCCTAGGCCTAAGCCTAACAGTAACCCTAGGAAGGTAAATCAGCCGGGTATTAGGGTTCTTCCTAAGGGAAAAGCCGTGAAAGCAGCCATGTTGTGGCACTTCTGCACTCCCTTTGGGATGCCTTTGGCAGATGAAGTAAGCCTGGAACTCAGGGCTTCCTGGTTAAAGAAATCCAAGCCCTAGGCTGAACCCTAACCCTAACCCTAGGCAGATAAATCAGCCTAGGTATAGGGATGGTGCCAAGGAAAAAGCTGTGAAAGCTGCCATGTTGTTGCACTTTTGTACTCCCCTTGGGATGCCTTGAACAGCTGCAGTGTGCCCGGAGCCCAGGGCTTCCTAGTTTTAAAAATCCTAGCCCTAGTCCTAAGCCTAACAGTAACCCTGGGAAGGTAAATCAGCCTGGTGTTAGGCTTCTTGCCAAGGAAAAAGCCGTGAAAGCAGCCATGTTGTGGCACTTTTGCACTCCCTTTTGGATGCCTTTCACAGCTGCAGTGTGCCTGGAACTCAGGGCTTCCTGATTTTAAAAATCCTAGCCCTAGGCCGAACCCCAACCCTAAGACGAGAAAGGCAAATCAGCCAGGAATTAGGCATGTCCCCAAGGAAAAAGCTGTGGAGGCAGGCATGTTGTGGTACTTTTGCGCTCTTCTTGGCTAGTCCTTCGCAGCTGCTGTGTTCTTGGAACTCAGGGCTTTCTGGTTAATAGAGCCCTTACCCTAGGCGTAACTCAAACCTTAACCCTAGGAAGGAAAATCAGCCTATGGTTCGGGATGGTCTCATGGAAATATCAGTGGTGGCAGCCAAGTTGCGTCACTTTTGCGCTCCCCTTGGGATGCCTTTCGCAGCTGCAGTGTGCCTGGAGCCCAGGGCTTCCTGGTTTTAAAAGTCCTAGGCCTAAGCCTAACAGTAACCCTAGGAAGGTAAATCAGCCGGGTATTAGGGTTCTTCCTAAGGGAAAAGCCGTGAAAGCAGCCATGTTGTGGCACTTCTGCACTCCCTTTGGGATGCCTTTGGCAGATGAAGTAAGCCTGGAACTCAGGGCTTCCTGGTCAAAGAAATCCAAGCCCTAGGCTGAACCCTAACCCTAACCCTAGGCAGATAAATCAGCCTAGGTATAGGGATGGTGCCAAGGAAAAAGCTGTGAAAGCTGCCATGTTGTTGCACTTTTGTACTCCCCTTGGGATGCCTTGAACAGCTGCAGTGTGCCTGGAGCCAAGGGCTTCCTAGTTTTAAAAATCCTAGCCCTAGGCCTAAGCCTAACAGTAACCCTGGGAAGGTAAATCAGCCTGGTGTTAGGCTTCTTGCCAAGGAAAAAGCCGTGAAAGCAGCCATGTTGTGGCACTTTTGCACTCCCTTTTGGATGCCTTTCACAGCTCCAGTGTGCCTGGAACTCAGGGCTTCCTGATTTTAAAAATCCTAGCCCTAGGCCGAACCCCAACCCTAAGACGAGAAAGGCAAATCAGCCAGGAATTAGGCATGTCCCCAAGGAAAAAGCTGTGGAGGCAGGCATGTTGTGGTACTTTTGCGCTCTTCTTGGCTAGTCCTTCGCAGCTGCTGTGTTCTTGGAACTCAGGGCTTTCTGGTTAATAGAGCCCTTACCCTAGGCGTAACTCAAACCTTAAGCCTAGGAAGGAAAATCAGCCTATGGTTCGGGATGGTCTCATGGAAATATCAGTGGTGGCAGCCAAGTTGCGTCACTTTTGCGCTCCCCTTGGGATGCCTTTCGCAGCTGCAGTGTGCCTGGAGCCCAGGGCTTCCTGGTTTTAAAAGTCCTAGGCCTAAGCCTAACAGTAACCCTAGGAAGGTAAATCAGCCGGGTATTAGGGTTCTTCCTAAGGGAAAAGCCGTGAAAGCAGCCATGTTGTGGCACTTCTGCACTCCCTTTGGGATGCCTTTGGCAGATGAAGTAAGCCTGGAACTCAGGGCTTCATGGTTAAAGAAATCCAAGCCCTAGGCTGAAGCCTAACCCTAACCCTAGGCAGATAAATCAGCCTAGGTATAGGGATGGTGCCAAGGAAAAAGCTGTGAAAGCTGCCATGTTGTAGCACTTTTGTACTCCCCTTGGGATGCCTTGAACAGCTGCAGTGTGCCTGGAGCCCAGGGCTTCCTAGTTTTAAAAATCCTAGCCCTAGGCCTAAGCCTAACAGTAACCCTGGGAAGGTAAATCAGCCTGGTGTTAGGCCTCTTGCCAAGGAAAAAGCCGTGAAAGCAGCCATGTTGTGGCACTTTTGCACTCCCTTTTGGATGCCTTTCACAGCTCCACTGTGCCTGGAACTCAGGGCTTCCTGATTTTAAAAATCCTAGCCCTAGGCCGAACCCCAACCCTAAGACGAGAAAGGCAAATCAGCCAGGAATTAGGCATGTCCCCAAGGAAAAAGCTGTGGAGGCAGGCATGTTGTGGTACTTTTGCGCTCTTCTTGGCTAGTCCTTCGCAGCTGCTGTATTCTTGGAACTCAGGGCTTTCTGGTTAATAGAGCCCTTTCCCTAGGCGTAACTCAAACCTTAACCCTAGGAAGGAAAATCAACCTATGGTTCGGGATGGTCTCATGGAAATATCAGTGGTGGCAGCCAAGTTGCGTCACTTTTGCGCTCCCCTTGGGATGCCTTTCGCAGCTGCAGTGTGCCTGGAGCCCAGGGCTTCCTGGTTTTAAAAGTCCTAGGCCTAAGCCTAACAGTAACCCTAGGAAGGTAAATCAGCCGGGTATTAGGGTTCTTCCTAAGGGAAAAGCCGTGAAAGCAGCCATGTTGTGGCACTTCTGCACTCCCTTTGGGATGCCTTTGGCAGATGAAGTAAGCCTGGAACTCAGGGCTTCCTGCTTAAAGAAATCCAAGCCCTAGGCTGAAGCCTAACCCTAACCCTAGGCAGATAAATCAGCCTAGGTATAGGGATGGTGCCAAGGAAAAAGCTGTGAAAGCTGCCATGTTGTTGCACTTTTGTACTCCCCTTGGGATGCCTTGAACAGCTGCAGTGTGCCTGGAGCCCAGGGCTTCCTAGTTTTAAAAATCCTAGCCCTAGTCCTAAGCCTAACAGTAACCCTGGGAAGGTAAATCAGCCTGGTGTTAGGCTTCTTGCCAAGGAAAAAGCCGTGAAAGCAGCCATGTTGTGGCACTTTTGCACTCCCTTTTGGATGCCTTTCACAGCTGCAGTGTGCCTGGAACTCAGGGCTTCCTGATTTTAAAAATCCTAGCCCTAGGCCGAACCCCAACCCTAAGACGAGAAAGGCAAATCAGCCAGGAATTAGGCATGTCCCCAAGGAAAAAGCTGTGGAGGCAGGCATGTTGTGGTACTTTTGCGCTCTTCTTGGCTAGTCCTTCGCAGCTGCTGTGTTCTTGGAACTCAGGGCTTTCTGGTTAATAGAGCCCTTACCCTAGGCGTAACTCAAACCTTAACCCTAGGAAGGAAAATCAGCCTATGGTTCGGGATGGTCTCATGGAAATATCAGTGGTGGCAGCCAAGTTGCATCACTTTTGCGCTCCCCTTGGGATGCCTTTCACAGCTGCAGTGTGCCTGGAGCCCAGGGCTTCCTGGTTTTAAAAGTCCTAGGCCTAAGCCTAACAGTAACCCTAGGAAGGTAAATCAGCCAGGTATTAGGGTTCTTCCTAAGGGAAAAGCCGTGAAAGCAGCCATGTTGTGGCACTTCTGCACTCCCTTTGGGATGCCTTTGGCAGATGAAGTAAGCCTGGAACTCAGGGCTTCCTGGTCAAAGAAATCCAAGCCCTAGGCTGAACCCTAACCCTAACCCTAGGCAGATAAATCAGCCTAGGTATAGGGATGGTGCCAAGGAAAAAGCTGTGAAAGCTGCCATGTTGTAGCACTTTTGTACTCCCCTTGGGATGCCTTGAACAGCTGCAGTGTGCCTGGAGCCCAGGGCTTCCTAGTTTTAAAAATCCTAGCCCTAGGCCTAAGCCTAACAGTAACCCTGGGAAGGTAAATCAGCCTGGTGTTAGGCTTCTTGCCAAGGAAAAAGCCGTGAAAGCAGCCATGTTGTGGCACTTTTGCACTCCCTTTTGGATGCCTTTCACAGCTGCAGTGTGCCTGGAACTCAGGGCTTCCTGATTTTAAAAATCCTAGCCCTAGGCCGAACCCCAACCCTAAGACGAGAAAGGCAAATCAGCCAGGAATTAGGCATGTCCCCAAGGAAAAAGCTGTGGAGGCAGGCATGTTGTGGTACTTTTGCGCTCTTCTTGGCTAGTCCTTCGCAGCTGCTGTGTTCTTGGAACTCAGGGCTTTCTGGTTAATAGAGCCCTTACCCTAGGCGTAACTCAAACCTTAACCCTAGGAAGGAAAATCAGCCTATGGTTCGGGATGGTCTCATGGAAATATCAGTGGTGGCAGCCAAGTTGCATCACTTTTGCGCTCCCCTTGGGATGCCTTTCACAGCTGCAGTGTGCCTGGAGCCCAGGGCTTCCTGGTTTTAAAAGTCCTAGGCCTAAGCCTAACAGTAACCCTAGGAAGGTAAATCAGCCAGGTATTAGGGTTCTTCCTAAGGGAAAAGCCGTGAAAGCAGCCATGTTGTGGCACTTCTGCACTCCCTTTGGGATGCCTTTGGCAGATGAAGTAAGCCTGGAACTCAGGGCTTCCTGGTCAAAGAAATCCAAGCCCTAGGCTGAACCCTAACCCTAACCCTAGGCAGATAAATCAGCCTAGGTATAGGGATGGTGCCAAGGAAAAAGCTGTGAAAGCTGCCATGTTGTTGCACTTTTGTACTCCCCTTGGGATGCCTTGAACAGCTGCAGTGTGCCTGGAGCCAAGGGCTTCCTAGTTTTAAAAATCCTAGCCCTAGGCCTAAGCCTAACAGTAACCCTGGGAAGGTAAATCAGCCTGGTGTTAGGCTTCTTGCCAAGGAAAAAGCCGTGAAAGCAGCCATGTTGTGGCACTTTTGCACTCCCTTTTGGATGCCTTTCACAGCTGCAGTGTGCCTGGAACTCAGGGCTTCCTGATTTTAAAAATCCTAGCCCTAGGCCGAACCCCAACCCTAAGACGAGAAAGGCAAATCAGCCAGGAATTAGGCATGTCCCCAAGGAAAAAGCTGTGGAGGCAGGCATGTTGTGGTACTTTTGCGCTCTTCTTGGCTAGTCCTTCGCAGCTGCTGTGTTCTTGGAACTCAGGGCTTTCTGGTTAATAGAGCCCTTACCCTAGGCGTAACTCAAACCTTAACCCTAGGAAGGTAAATCAGCCGGGTATTAGGGTTCTTCCTAAGGGAAAAGGCGTGAAAGCAGCCATGTTGTGGCACTTCTGCACTCCCTTTGGGATGCCTTTGGCAGATGAAGTAAGCCTGGAACTCAGGGCTTCCTGGTTAAAGAAATCCAAGCCCTAGGCTGAACCCTAACCCTAACCCTAGGCAGATAAATCAGCCTAGGTATAGGGATGGTGCCAAGGAAAAAGCTGTGAAAGCTGCCATGTTGTTGCACTTTTGTACTCCCCTTGGGATGCCTTGAACAGCTGCAGTGTGCCTGGAGCCAAGGGCTTCCTAGTTTTAAAAATCCTAGCCCTAGGCCTAAGCCTAACAGTAACCCTGGGAAGGTAAATCAGCCTGGTGTTAGGCTTCTTGCCAAGGAAAAAGCCGTGAAAGCAGCCATGTTGTGGCACTTTTGCACTCCCTTTTGGATGCCTTTCACAGCTGCAGTGTGCCTGGAACTCAGGGCTTCCTGATTTTAAAAATCCTAGCCCTAGGCCGAACCCCAACCCTAAGACGAGAAAGGCAAATCAGCCAGGAATTAGGCATGTCCCCAAGGAAAAAGCTGTGGAGGCAGGCATGTTGTGGTACTTTTGCGCTCTTCTTGGCTAGTCCTTCGCAGCTGCTGTGTTCTTGGAACTCAGGGCTTTCTGGTTAATAGAGCCCTTACCCTAGGCGTAACTCAAACCTTAACCCTAGGAAGGAAAATCAGCCTATGGTTCGGGATGGTCTCATGGAAATATCAGTGGTGGCAGCCAAGTTGCGTCACTTTTGCGCTCCCCTTGGGATGCCTTTCGCAGCTGCAGTGTGCCTGGAGCCCAGGGCTTCCTGGTTTTAAAAGTCCTAGGCCTAAGCCTAACAGTAACCCTAGGAAGGTAAATCAGCCGGGTATTAGGGTTCTTCCTAAGGGAAAAGCCGTGAAAGCAGCCATGTTGTGGCACTTCTGCACTCCCTTTGGGATGCCTTTGGCAGATGAAGTAAGCCTGGAACTCAGGGCTTCCTGGTCAAAGAAATCCAAGCCCTAGGCTGAACCCTAACCCTAGGCAGATAAATCAGCCTAGGTATAGGGATGGTGCCAAGGAAAAAGCTGTGAAAGCTGCCATGTTGTTGCACTTTTGTACTCCCCTTGGGATGCCTTGAACAGCTGCAGTGTGCCTGGAGCCCAGGGCTTCCTAGTTTTAAAAATCCTAGCCCTAGGCCTAAGCCTAACAGTAACCCTGGGAAGGTAAATCAGCCTGGTGTTAGGCTTCTTGCCAAGGAAAAAGCCGTGAAAGCAGCCATGTTGTGGCACTTTTGCACTCCCTTTTGGATGCCTTTCACAGCTGCAGTGTGCCTGGAACTCAGGGCTTCCTGATTTTAAAAATCCTAGCCCTAGGCCGAACCCCAACCCTAAGACGAGAAAGGCAAATCAGCCAGGAATTAGGCATGTCCCCAAGGAAAAAGCTGTGGAGGCAGGCATGTTGTGCTACTTTTGCGCTCTTCTTGGCTAGTCCTTCGCAGCTGCTGTGTTCTTGGAACTCAGGGCTTTCTGGTTAATAGAGCCCTTACCCTAGGCGTAACTCAAACCTTAAGCCTAGGAAGGAAAATCAGCCTATGGTTCGGGATGGTCTCATGGAAATGTCAGTGGTGGCAGCCAAGTTGCGTCACTTTTGCGCTCCCCTTGGGATGCCTTTCGCAGCTGCAGTGTGCCTGGAGCCCAGGGCTTCCTGGTTTTAAAAGTCCTAGGCCTAAGCCTAACAGTAACCCTAGGAAGGTAAATCAGCCGGGTATTAGGGTTCTTCCTAAGGGAAAAGCCGTGAAAGCAGCCATGTTGTGGCACTTCTGCACTCCCTTTGGGATGCCTTTGGCAGATGAAGTAAGCCTGGAACTCAGGGCTTCCTGGTTAAAGAAATCCAAGCCCTAGGCTGAAGCCTAACCCTAACCCTAGGCAGATAAATCAGCCTAGGTATAGGGATGGTGCCAAGGAAAAAGCTGTGAAAGCTGCCATGTTGTTGCACTTTTGTACTCCCCTTGGGATGCCTTGAACAGCTGCAGTGTGCCTGGAGCTAAGGGTCTCCTAGTTTCAAAAATCCTAGCCCTAGTCCTAAGCCTAACAGTAACCCTGGGAAGGTAAATCAGCCTGGTGTTAGGCTTCTTGCCAAGGAAAAAGCCGTGAAAGCAGCCATGTTGTGGCACTTTTGCACTCCCTTTTGGATGCCTTTCACAGCTCCAGTGTGCCTGGAAGTCAGGGCTTCCTGATTTTAAAAATCCTAGCCCTAGGCCGAACCCCAACCCTAAGACGAGAAAGGCAAATCAGCCAGGAATTAGGCATGTCCACAAGGAAAAAGCTGTGGAGGCAGGCATGTTGTGGTACTTTTGCGCTCTTCTTGGCTAGTCCTTCGCAGCTGCTGTGTTCTTGGAACTCAGGGCTTTTTGGTTAATAGACACTTACCCTAGGCGTAACTCAAACCTTAAGCCTAGGAAGGAAAATCAGCCTATGGTTCGGGATGGTCTCATGGAAATATCAGTGGTGGCAGCCAAGTTGCGTCACTTTTGCGCTCCCCTTGGGATGCCTTTCGCAGCTGCAGTGTGCCTGGAGCCCAGGGCTTCCTGGTTTTAAAAGTCCTAGGCCTAAGCCTAACAGTAACCCTAGGAAGGTAAATCAGCCGGGTATTAGGGTTCTTCCTAAGGGAAAAGCCGTGAAAGCAGCCATGTTGTGGCACTTCTGCACTCCCTTTGGGATGCCTTTGGCAGATGAAGTAAGCCTGAAACTCAGGGCTTCCTGGTTAAAGAAATCCAAGCCCTAGGCTGAAGCCTAACCCTAACCCTAGGCAGATAAATCAGCCTAGGTATAGGGATGGTGCCAAGGAAAAAGCCGTGAAAGCAGCCATGTTGTGGCACTTTTGCACTCCCTTTTGGATGCCTTTCACAGCTGCAGTGTGCCTGGAACTCAGGGCTTCCTGATTTTAAAAATCCTAGCCCTAGGCCGAACCCCAACCCTAAGACGAGAAAGGCAAATCAGCCAGGAATTAGGCATGTCCCCAAGGAAAAAGCTGTGGAGGCAGGCATGTTGTGGTACTTTTGCGCTCTTCTTGGCTAGTCCTTCGCAGCTGCTGTGTTCTTGGAACTCAGGGCTTTCTGGTTAATAGAGCCCTTACCCTAGGCGTAACTCAAACCTTAAGCCTAGGAAGGAAAATCAGCCTATGGTTCGGGATGGTCTCATGGAAATATCAGTGGTGGCAGCCAAGTTGCGTCACTTTTGCGCTCCCCTTGGGATGCCTTTCGCAGCTGCAGTGTGCCTGGAGCCCAGGGCTTCCTGGTTTTAAAAGTCCTAGGCCTAAGCCTAACAGTAACCCTAGGAAGGTAAATCAGCCGGGTATTAGGGTTCTTCCTAAGGGAAAAGCCGTGAAAGCAGCCATGTTGTGGCACTTCTGCACTCCCTTTGGGTTGCCTTTGGCAGATGAAGTAAGCCTGGAACTCAGGGCTTCCTGGTTAAAGAAATCCAAGCCCTAGGCTGAAGCCTAACCCTAACCCTAGGCAGATAAATCAGCCTAGGTATAGGGATGGTGCCAAGGAAAAAGCTGTGAAAGCTGCCATGTTGTTGCACTTTTGTACTCCCCTTGGGATGCCTTGAACAGCTGCAGTGTGCCTGGAGCCCAGGGCTTCCTAGTTTTAAAAATCCTAGCCCTAGGCCTAAGCCTAACAGTAACCCTGGGAAGGCCAATCAGCCTGGTGTTAGGCTTCTTGCCAAGGAAAAAGCCGTGAAAGCAGCCATGTTGTGGCACTTTTGCACTCCCTTTTGGATGCCTTTCACAGCTGCAGTGTGCCTGGAACTCAGGGCTTCCTGATTTTAAAAATCCTAGCCCTAGGCCGAACCCCAACCCTAAGACGAGAAAGGCAAATCAGCCAGGAATTAGGCATGTCCACAAGGAAAAAGCTGTGGAGGCAGGCATGTTGTGGTACTTTTGCGCTCTTCTTGGCTAGTCCTTCGCAGCTGCTGTGTTCTTGGAACTCAGGGCTTTCTGGTTAATAGAAGCCTTACCCTAGGCGTAACTCAAACCTTAACCCTAGGAAGGAAAATCAGCCTATGGTTCGGGATGGTCTCATGGAAATATCAGTGGTGGCAGCCAAGTTGCGTCACTTTTGCGCTCCCCTTGGGATGCCTTTCGCAGCTGCAGTGTGCCTGGAGCCCAGGGCTTCCTGGTTTTAAAAGTCCTAGGCCTAAGCCTAACAGTAACCCTAGGAAGGTAAATCAGCCGGGTATTAGGGTTCTTCCTAAGGGAAAAGCCGTGAAAGCAGCCATGTTGTGGCACTTCTGCACTCCCTTTGGGATGCCTTTGGCAGATGAAGTAAGCCTGGAACTCAGGGCTTCCTGGTCAAAGAAATCCAAGCCCTAGGCTGAAGCCTAACCCTAACCCTAGGCAGATAAATCAGCCTAGGTATAGGGATGGTGCCAAGGAAAAAGCTGTGAAAGCTGCCATGTTGTTGCACTTTTGTACTCCCCTTGGGATGCCTTGAACAGCTGCAGTGTGCCTGGAGCCCAGGGCTTCCTAGTTTTAAAAATCCTAGCCCTCGGCCTAAGCCTAACAGTAACCCTGGGAAGGTAAATCAGCCTGGTGTTAGGCTTCCTGCAAAGGAAAAAGCCGTGAAAGCAGCCATGTTGTGGCACTTTTGCACTCCCTTTTGGATGCCTTTCACAGCTGCAGTGTGCCTGGAACTCAGGGCTTCCTGATTTTAAAAATCCTAGCCCTAGGCCGAACCCCAACCCTAAGACGAGAAAGGCAAATCAGCCAGGAATTAGGCATGTCCCCAAGGAAAAAGCTGTGGAGGCAGGCATGTTGTGGTACTTTTGCGCTCTTCTTGGCTAGTCCTTCGCAGCTGCTGTGTTCTTGGAACTCAGGGCTTTCTGGTTAATAGAGCCCTTACCCTAGGCGTAACTCAAACCTTAAGCCTAGGAAGGAAAATCAGCCTATGGTTCGGGATGGTCTCATGGAAATATCAGTGGTGGCAGCCAAGTTGCGTCACTTTTGCGCTCCCCTTGGGATGCCTTTCGCAGCTGCAGTGTGCCTGGAGCCCAGGGCTTCCTGGTTTTAAAAGTCCTAGGCCTAAGCCTAACAGTAACCCTAGGAAGGTAAATCAGCCGGGTATTAGGGTTCTTCCTAAGGGAAAAGCCGTGAAAGCAGCCATGTTGTGGCACTTCTGCACTCCCTTTGGGTTGCCTTTGGCAGATGAAGTAAGCCTGGAACTCAGGGCTTCCTGGTTAAAGAAATCCAAGCCCTAGGCTGAAGCCTAACCCTAACCCTAGGCAGATAAATCAGCCTAGGTATAGGGATGGTGCCAAGGAAAAAGCTGTGAAAGCTGCCATGTTGTTGCACTTTTGTACTCCCCTTGGGATGCCTTGAACAGCTGCAGTGTGCCTGGAGCCCAGGGCTTCCTAGTTTTAAAAATCCTAGCCCTAGGCCTAAGCCTAACAGTAACCCTGGGAAGGTCAATCAGCCTGGTGTTAGGCTTCTTGCCAAGGAAAAAGCCGTGAAAGCAGCCATGTTGTGGCACTTTTGCACTCCCTTTTGGATGCCTTTCACAGCTGCAGTGTGCCTGGAACTCAGGGCTTCCTGATTTTAAAAATCCTAGCCCTAGGCCGAACCCCAACCCTAAGACGAGAAAGGCAAATCAGCCAGGAATTAGGCATGTCCACAAGGAAAAAGCTGTGGAGGCAGGCATGTTGTGGTACTTTTGCGCTCTTCTTGGCTAGTCCTTCGCAGCTGCTGTGTTCTTGGAACTCAGGGCTTTCTGGTTAATAGAAGCCTTACCCTAGGCGTAACTCAAACCTTAACCCTAGGAAGGAAAATCAGCCTATGGTTCGGGATGGTCTCATGGAAATATCAGTGGTGGCAGCCAAGTTGCGTCACTTTTGCGCTCCCCTTGGGATGCCTTTCGCAGCTGCAGTGTGCCTGGAGCCCAGGGCTTCCTGGTTTTAAAAGTCCTAGGCC
This sequence comes from Ammospiza caudacuta, assembly GCF_027887145.1. Lineage (NCBI taxonomy): Eukaryota > Metazoa > Chordata > Aves > Passeriformes > Passerellidae > Ammospiza > Ammospiza caudacuta. The sequence goes on from NC_080618.1 coordinate 284,032, forward strand.
TAAGCCTAACAGTAACCCTAGGAAGGTAAATCAGCCGGGTATTAGGGTTCTTCCTAAGGGAAAAGCCGTGAAAGCAGCCATGTTGTGGCACTTCTGCACTCCCTTTGGGATGCCTTTGGCAGATGAAGTAAGCCTGGAACTCAGGGCTTCCTGGTCAAAGAAATCCAAGCCCTAGGCTGAAGCCTAACCCTAACCCTAGGCAGATAAATCAGCCTAGGTATAGGGATGGTGCCAAGGAAAAAGCTGTGAAAGCTGCCATGTTGTTGCACTTTTGTACTCCCCTTGGGATGCCTTGAACAGCTGCAGTGTGCCTGGAGCCCAGGGCTTCCTAGTTTTAAAAATCCTAGCCCTCGGCCTAAGCCTAACAGTAACCCTGGGAAGGTAAATCAGCCTGGTGTTAGGCTTCCTGCAAAGGAAAAAGCCGTGAAAGCAGCCATGTTGTGGCACTTTTGCACTCCCTTTTGGATGCCTTTCACAGCTGCAGTGTGCCTGGAACTCAGGGCTTCCTGATTTTAAAAATCCTAGCCCTAGGCCGAACCCCAACCCTAAGACGAGAAAGGCAAATCAGCCAGGAATTAGGCATGTCCCCAAGGAAAAAGCTGTGGAGGCAGGCATGTTGTGCTACTTTTGCGCTCTTCTTGGCTAGTCCTTCGCAGCTGCTGTGTTCTTGGAACTCAGGGCTTTCTGGTTAATAGACCCTTACCCTAGGCGTAACTCAAACCTTAAGCCTAGGAAGGAAAATCAGCCTATGGTTCGGGATGGTCTCATGGAAATATCAGTGGTGGCAGCCAAGTTGCGTCACTTTTGCGCTCCCCTTGGGATGCCTTTCGCAGCTGCAGTGTGCCTGGAGCCCAGGGCTTCCTGGTTTTAAAAGTCCTAGGCCTAAGCCTAACAGTAACCCTAGGAAGGTAAATCAGCCGGGTATTAGGGTTCTTCCTAAGGGAAAAGCCGTGAAAGCAGCCATGTTGTGGCACTTCTGCACTCCCTTTGGGATGCCTTTGGCAGATGAAGTAAGCCTGGAACTCAGGGCTTCCTGGTTAAAGAAATCCAAGCCCTAGGCTGAACCCTAACCCTAACCCTAGGCAGATAAATCAGCCTAGGTATAGGGATGGTGCCAAGGAAAAAGCTGTGAAAGCTGCCATGTTGTTGCACTTTTGTACTCCCCTTGGGATGCCTTGAACAGCTGCAGTGTGCCTGGAGCTAAGGGTCTCCTAGTTTCAAAAATCCTAGCCCTAGTCCTAAGCCTAACAGTAACCCTGGGAAGGTAAATCAGCCTGGTGTTAGGCTTCTTGCCAAGGAAAAAGCCGTGAAAGCAGCCATGTTGTGGCACTTTTGCACTCCCTTTTGGATGCCTTTCACAGCTGCAGTGTGCCTGGAACTCAGGGCTTCCTGATTTTAAAAATCCTAGCCCTAGGCCGAACCCCAACCCTAAGACGAGAAAGGCAAATCAGCCAGGAATTAGGCATGTCCCCAAGGAAAAAGCTGTGGAGGCAGGCATGTTGTGGTACTTTTGCGCTCTTCTTGGCTAGTCCTTCGCAGCTGCTGTGTTCTTGGAACTCAGGGCTTTCTGGTTAATAGAGCCCTTACCCTAGGCGTAACTCAAACCTTAAGCCTAGGAAGGAAAATCAGCCTATGGTTCGGGATGGTCTCATGGAAATATCAGTGGTGGCAGCCAAGTTGCGTCACTTTTGCGCTCCCCTTGGGATGCCTTTCGCAGCTGCAGTGTGCCTGGAGCCCAGGGCTTCCTGGTTTTAAAAGTCCTAGGCCTAAGCCTAACAGTAACCCTAGGAAGGTAAATCAGCCGGGTATTAGGGTTCTTCCTAAGGGAAAAGCCGTGAAAGCAGCCATGTTGTGGCACTTCTGCACTCCCTTTGGGTTGCCTTTGGCAGATGAAGTAAGCCTGGAACTCAGGGCTTCCTGGTTAAAGAAATCCAAGCCCTAGGCTGAAGCCTAACCCTAACCCTAGGCAGATAAATCAGCCTAGGTATAGGGATGGTGCCAAGGAAAAAGCTGTGAAAGCTGCCATGTTGTTGCACTTTTGTACTCCCCTTGGGATGCCTTGAACAGCTGCAGTGTGCCTGGAGCCCAGGGCTTCCTAGTTTTAAAAATCCTAGCCCTAGGCCTAAGCCTAACAGTAACCCTGGGAAGGGAAATCAGCCTGGTGTTAGGCTTCTTGCCAAGGAAAAAGCCGTGAAAGCAGCCATGTTGTGGCACTTTTGCACTCCCTTTTGGATGCCTTTCACAGCTGCAGTGTGCCTGGAACTCAGGGCTTCCTGATTTTAAAAATCCTAGCCCTAGGCCGAACCCCAACCCTAAGACGAGAAAGGCAAATCAGCCAGGAATTAGGCATGTCCACAAGGAAAAAGCTGTGGAGGCAGGCATGTTGTGGTACTTTTGCGCTCTTCTTGGCTAGTCCTTCGCAGCTGCTGTGTTCTTGGAACTCAGGGCTTTCTGGTTAATAGAAGCCTTACCCTAGGCGTAACTCAAACCTTAACCCTAGGAAGGAAAATCAGCCTATGGTTCGGGATGGTCTCATGGAAATATCAGTGGTGGCAGCCAAGTTGCGTCACTTTTGCGCTCCCCTTGGGATGCCTTTCGCAGCTGCAGTGTGCCTGGAGCCCAGGGCTTCCTGGTTTTAAAAGTCCTAGGCCTAAGCCTAACAGTAACCCTAGGAAGGTAAATCAGCCGGGTATTAGGGTTCTTCCTAAGGGAAAAGCCGTGAAAGCAGCCATGTTGTGGCACTTCTGCACTCCCTTTGGGATGCCTTTGGCAGATGAAGTAAGCCTGGAACTCAGGGCTTCCTGGTCAAAGAAATCCAAGCCCTAGGCTGAAGCCTAACCCTAACCCTAGGCAGATAAATCAGCCTAGGTATAGGGATGGTGCCAAGGAAAAAGCTGTGAAAGCTGCCATGTTGTTGCACTTTTGTACTCCCCTTGGGATGCCTTGAACAGCTGCAGTGTGCCTGGAGCCCAGGGCTTCCTAGTTTTAAAAATCCTAGCCCTCGGCCTAAGCCTAACAGTAACCCTGGGAAGGTAAATCAGCCTGGTGTTAGGCTTCCTGCAAAGGAAAAAGCCGTGAAAGCAGCCATGTTGTGGCACTTTTGCACTCCCTTTTGGATGCCTTTCACAGCTGCAGTGTGCCTGGAACTCAGGGCTTCCTGATTTTAAAAATCCTAGCCCTAGGCCGAACCCCAACCCTAAGACGAGAAAGGCAAATCAGCCAGGAATTAGGCATGTCCCCAAGGAAAAAGCTGTGGAGGCAGGCATGTTGTGCTACTTTTGCGCTCTTCTTGGCTAGTCCTTCGCAGCTGCTGTGTTCTTGGAACTCAGGGCTTTCTGGTTAATAGACCCTTACCCTAGGCGTAACTCAAACCTTAAGCCTAGGAAGGAAAATCAGCCTATGGTTCGGGATGGTCTCATGGAAATATCAGTGGTGGCAGCCAAGTTGCGTCACTTTTGCGCTCCCCTTGGGATGCCTTTCGCAGCTGCAGTGTGCCTGGAGCCCAGGGCTTCCTGGTTTTAAAAGTCCTAGGCCTAAGCCTAACAGTAACCCTAGGAAGGTAAATCAGCCGGGTATTAGGGTTCTTCCTAAGGGAAAAGCCGTGAAAGCAGCCATGTTGTGGCACTTCTGCACTCCCTTTGGGATGCCTTTGGCAGATGAAGTAAGCCTGGAACTCAGGGCTTCCTGGTTAAAAAAATTCAGGCCCTAGGCTGAACCCTAACCCTAACCCTAGGCAGATAAATCAGCCTAGGTATAGGGATGGTGCCAAGGAAAAAGCTGTGAAAGCTGCCATGTTGTTGCACTTTTGTACTCCCCTTGGGATGCCTTGAACAGCTGCAGTGTGCCTGGAGCTAAGGGCTTCCTAGTTTCAAAAATCCTAGCCCTAGGCCTAAGCCTAACAGTAACCCTGGGAAGGTAAATCAGCCTGCTGTTAGGCTTCTTGCCAAGGAAAAAGCCGTGAAAGCAGCCATGTTGTGGCACTTTTGCACTCCCTTTTGGATGCCTTTCACAGCTCCAGTGTGCCTGGAACTCAGGGCTTCCTGATTTTAAAAATCCTAGCCCTAGGCCGAACCCCAACCCTAAGACGAGAAAGGCAAATCAGCCAGGAATTAGGCATGTCCCCAAGGAAAAAGCTGTGGAGGCAGGCATGTTGTGGTACTTTTGCGCTCTTCTTGGCTAGTCCTTCGCAGCTGCTGTGTTCTTGGAACTCAGGGCTTTCTGGTTAATAGAACCCTTACCCTAGGCGTAACTCAAACCTTAAGCCTAGGAAGGAAAATCAGCCTATGGTTCGGGATGGTCTCATGGAAATATCAGTGGTGGCAGCCAAGTTGCGTCACTTTTGCGCTCCCCTTGGGATGCCTTTCGCAGCTGCAGTGTGCCTGGAGCCCAGGGCTTCCTGGTTTTAAAAGTCCTAGGCCTAAGCCTAACAGTAACCCTAGGAAGGTAAATCAGCCGGGTATTAGGGTTCTTCCTAAGGGAAAAGCCGTGAAAGCAGCCATGTTGTGGCACTTCTGCACTCCCTTTGGGATGCCTTTGGCAGATGAAGTAAGCCTGGAACTCAGGGCTTCCTGGTTAAAGAAATCCAAGCCCTAGGCTGAACCCTAACCCTAACCCTAGGCAGATAAATCAGCCTAGGTATAGGGATGGTGCCAAGGAAAAGCCTGTGAAAGCTGCCATGTTGTTGCACTTTTGTACTCCCCTTGGGATGCCTTGAGCAGCTGCAGTGTGCCTGGAGCTAAGGGCTTCCTAGTTTCAAAAATCCTAGCCCTAGGCCTAAGCCTAACAGTAACCCTGGGAAGGGAAATCAGCCTGGTGTTAGGCTTCTTGCCAAGGAAAAAGCCGTGAAAGCAGCCATGTTGTGGCACTTTTGCACTCCCTTTTGGATGCCTTTCACAGCTCCAGTGTGCCTGGAACTCAGGGCTTCCTGATTTTAAAAATCCTAGCCCTAGGCCGAACCCCAACCCTAAGACGAGAAAGGCAAATCAGCCAGGAATTAGGCATGTCCCCAAGGAAAAAGATGTGGAGGCAGGCATGTTGTGCTACTTTTGCGCTCTTCTTGGCTAGTCCTTCGCAGCTGCTGTGTTCTTGGAACTCAGGGCTTTCTGGTTAATAGACCCTTACCCTAGGCGTAACTCAAACCTTAACCCTAGGAAGGAAAATCAGCCTATGGTTCAGGATGGTCTCATGGAAATATCAGTGGTGGCAGCCAAGTTGCGTCACTTTTGCGCTCCCCTTGGGATGCCTTTCGCAGCGTCAGTGTGCCTGGAGCCCAGGGCTTCCTGGTTTTAAAAGTCCTAGGCCTAAGCCTAACAGTAACCCTAGGAAGGTAAATCAGCCGGGTATTAGGGTTCTTCCTAAGGGAAAAGCCGTGAAAGCAGCCATGTTGTGGCACTTCTGCACTCCCTTTGGGATGCCTTTGGCAGATGAAGTAAGCCTGGAACTCAGGGCTTCCTGGTTAAAGAAATCCAAGCCCTAGGCTGAACCCTAACCCTAACCCTAGGCAGATAAATCAGCCTAGGTATAGGGATGGTGCCAAGGAAAAGCCTGTGAAAGCTGCCATGTTGTTGCACTTTTGTACTCCCCTTGGGATGCCTTGAACAGCTGCAGTGTGCCTGGAGCCCAGGGCTTCCTAGTTTTAAAAATCCTAGCCCTAGGCCTAAGCCTAACAGTAACCCTGGGAAGGGAAATCAGCCTGGTGTTAGGCTTCTTGCCAAGGAAAAAGCCGTGAAAGCAGCCATGTTGTGGCACTTTTGCACTCCCTTTTGGATGCCTTTCACAGCTGCAGTGTGCCTGGAACTCAGGGCTTCCTGATTTTAAAAATCCTAGCCCTAGGCCGAACCCCAACCCTAAGACGAGAAAGGCAAATCAGCCAGGAATTAGGCATGTCCCCAAGGAAAAAGCTGTGGAGGCAGGCATGTTGTGCTACTTTTGCGCTCTTCTTGGCTAGTCCTTCGCAGCTGCTGTGTTCTTGGAACTCAGGGCTTTCTGGTTAATAGAACCCTTACCCTAGGCGTAACTCAAACCTTAAGCCTAGGAAGGAAAATCAGCCTATGGTTCGGGATGGTCTCATGGAAATATCAGTGGTGGCAGCCAAGTTGCGTCACTTTTGCGCTCCCCTTGGGATGCCTTTCGCAGCTGCAGTGTGCCTGGAGCCCAGGGCTTCCTGGTTTTAAAAGTCCTAGGCCTAAGCCTAACAGTAACCCTAGGAAGGTAAATCAGCCGGGTATTAGGGTTCTTCCTAAGGGAAAAGCCGTGAAAGCAGCCATGTTGTGGCACTTCTGCACTCCCTTTGGGATGCCTTTGGCAGATGAAGGAAGCCTGGAACTCAGGGCTTCCTGGTTAAAGAAATCCAAGCCCTAGGCTGAACCCTAACCCTAACCCTAGGCAGATAAATCAGCCTAGGTATAGGGATGGTGCCAAGGAAAAAGCTGTGAAAGCTGCCATGTTGTTGCACTTTTGTACTCCCCTTGGGATGCCTTGAACAGCTGCAGTGTGCCTGGAGCCCAGGGCTTCCTAGTTTTAAAAATCCTAGCCCTAGGCCTAAGCCTAACAGTAACCCTGGGAAGGTAAATCAGCCTGGTGTTAGGCTTCTTGCCAAGGAAAAAGCCGTGAAAGCAGCCATGTTGTGGCACTTTTGCACTCCCTTTTGGATGCCTTTCACAGCTGCAGTGTGCCTGGAACTCAGGGCTTCCTGATTTTAAAAATCCTAGCCCTAGGCCGAACCCCAACCCTAAGACGAGAAAGGCAAATCAGCCAGGAATTAGGCATGTCCCCAAGGAAAAAGCTGTGGAGGCAGGCATGTTGTGGTACTTTTGCGCTCTTCTTGGCTAGTCGTTCGCAGCTGCTGTGTTCTTGGAACTCAGGGCTTTCTGGTTAATAGACCCTTACCCTAGGCGTAACTCAAACCTTAAGCCTAGGAAGGAAAATCAACCTATGGTTCGGGATGGTCTCATGGAAATATCAGTGGTGGCAGCCAAGTTGCGTCACTTTTGCGCTCCCCTTGGGATGCCTTTCGCAGCTGCAGTGTGCCTGGAGCCCAGGGCTTCCTGGTTTTAAAAGTCCTAGGCCTAAGCCTAACAGTAACCCTAGGAAGGTAAATCAGCCGGGTATTAGGGTTCTTCCTAAGGGAAAAGCCGTGAAAGCAGCCATGTTGTGGCACTTCTGCACTCCCTTTGGGATGCCTTTGGCAGATGAAGGAAGCCTGGAACTCAGGGCTTCCTGGTTAAAGAAATCCAAGCCCTAGGCTGAAGCCTAACCCTAACCCTAGGCAGATAAATCAGCCTAGGTATAGGGATGGTGCCAAGGAAAAAGCTGTGAAAGCTGCCATGTTGTTGCACTTTTGTACTCCCCTTGGGATGCCTTGAACAGCTGCAGTGTGCCTGGAGTTAAGGGCTTCCTAGTTTTAAAAATCCTAGCCCTAGGCCGAAGCCTAACAGTAACCCTGGGAAGGTAAATCAGCCTGGTGTTAGGCTTCTTGCCAAGGAAAAAGCCGTGAAAGCAGCCATGTTGTGGCACTTTTGCACTCCCTTTTGGATGCCTTTCACAGCTCCAGTGTGCCTGGAACTCAGGGCTTCCTGATTTTAAAAATCCTAGCCCTAGGCCGAAACCCAACCCTAAGACGAGAAAGGCAAATCAGCCAGGAATTAGGCATGTCCCCAAGGAAAAAGATGTGGAGGCAGGCATGTTGTGGTACTTTTGCGTTCTTCTTGGCTAGTCCTTCGCAGCTGCTGTGTTCTTGGAACTCAGGGCTTTCTGGTTAATAGACCCTTACCTTAGGCGTAACTCAAACCTTAACCCTAGGAAGGAAAATCAGCCTATGGTTCGGGATGGTCTCATGGAAATATCAGTGGTGGCAGCCAAGTTGCGTCACTTTTGCGCTCCCCTTGGGATGCCTTTCGCAGCTGCAGTGTGCCTGGAGCCCAGGGCTTCCTGGTTTTAAAAGTCCTAGGCCTAAGCCTAACAGTAACCCTAGGAAGGTAAATCAGCCGGGTATTAGGGTTCTTCCTAAGGGAAAAGCCATGAAAGCAGCCATGTTGTGGCACTTCTGCACTCCCTTTGGGATGCCTTTGGCAGATGAAGTAAGCCTGGAACTCAGGGCTTCCTGGTTAAAGAAATCCAAGCCCTAGGCTGAAGCCTAACCCTAACCCTAGGCAGATAAATCAGCCTAGGTATAGGGATGGTGCCAAGGAAAAAGCTGTGAAAGCTGCCATGTTGTTGCACTTTTGTACTCCCCTTGGGATGCCTTGAACAGCTGCAGTGTGCCTGGAGCTAAGGGCTTCCTAGTTTCAAAAATCCTAGCCCTAGTCCTAAGCCTAACAGTAACCCTGGGAAGGTAAATCAGCCTGGTGTTAGGCTTCTTGCCAAGGAAAAAGCCGTGAAAGCAGCCATGTTGTGGCACTTTTGCACTCCCTTTTGGATGCCTTTCACAGCTCCAGTGTGCCTGGAACTCAGGGCTTCCTGATTTTAAAAATCCTAGCCCTAGGCCGAACCCCAACCCTAAGACGAGAAAGGCAAATCAGCCAGGAATTAGGCATGTCCCCAAGGAAAAAGATGTGGAGGCAGGCATGTTGTGCTACTTTTGCGCTCTTCTTGGCTAGTCCTTCGCAGCTGCTGTGTTCTTGGAACTCAGGGCTTTCTGGTTAATAGACCCTTACCCTAGGCGTAACTCAAACCTTAAGCCTAGGAAGGAAAATCAGCCTATGGTTCGGGATGGTCTCATGGAAATATCAGTGGTGGCAGCCAAGTTGCGTCACTTTTGCGCTCCCCTTGGGATGCCTTTCGCAGCTGCAGTGTGCCTGGAGCCCAGGGCTTCCTGGTTTTAAAAGTCCTAGGCCTAAGCCTAACAGTAACCCTAGGAAGGTAAATCAGCCGGGTATTAGGGTTCTTCCTAAGGGAAAAGCCGTGAAAGCAGCCATGTTGTGGCACTTCTGCACTCCCTTTGGGATGCCTTTGGCAGATGAAGTAAGCCTGGAACTCAGGGCTTCCTGGTTAAAGAAATCCAAGCCCTAGGCTGAACCCTAACCCTAACCCTAGGCAGATAAATCAGCCTAGGTATAGGGATGGTGCCAAGGAAAAGCCTGTGAAAGCTGCCATGTTGTTGCACTTTTGTACTCCCCTTGGGATGCCTTGAACAGCTGCAGTGTGCCTGGAGCCCAGGGCTTCCTAGTTTTAAAAATCCTAGCCCTAGGCCTAAGCCTAACAGTAACCCTGGGAAGGGAAATCAGCCTGGTGTTAGGCTTCTTGCCAAGGAAAAAGCCGTGAAAGCAGCCATGTTGTGGCACTTTTGCACTCCCTTTTGGATGCCTTTCACAGCTCCAGTGTGCCTGGAACTCAGGGCTTCCTGATTTTAAAAATCCTAGCCCTAGGCCGAACCCCAACCCTAAGACGAGAAAGGCAAATCAGCCAGGAATTAGGCATGTCCCCAAGGAAAAAGCTGTGGAGGCAGGCATGTTGTGCTACTTTTGCGCTCTTCTTGGCTAGTCCTTCGCAGCTGCTGTGTTCTTGGAACTCAGGGCTTTCTGGTTAATAGAACCCTTACCCTAGGCGTAACTCAAACCTTAAGCCTAGGAAGGAAAATCAGCCTATGGTTCGGGATGGTCTCATGGAAATATCAGTGGTGGCAGCCAAGTTGCGTCACTTTTGCGCTCCCCTTGGGATGCCTTTCGCAGCTGCAGTGTGCCTGGAGCCCAGGGCTTCCTGGTTTTAAAAGTCCTAGGCCTAAGCCTAACAGTAACCCTAGGAAGGTAAATCAGCCGGGTATTAGGGTTCTTCCTAAGGGAAAAGCCGTGAAAGCAGCCATGTTGTGGCACTTCTGCACTCCCTTTGGGATGCCTTTGGCAGATGAAGTAAGCCTGGAACTCAGGGCTTCCTGGTTAAAGAAATCCAAGCCCTAGGCTGAACCCTAACCCTAACCCTAGGCAGATAAATCAGCCTAGGTATAGGGATGGTGCCAAGGAAAAAGCTGTGAAAGCTGCCATGTTGTTGCACTTTTGTACTCCCCTTGGGATGCCTTGAACAGCTGCAGTGTGCCTGGAGCCCAGGGCTTCCTAGTTTTAAAAATCCTAGCCCTAGGCCTAAGCCTAACAGTAACCCTGGGAAGGTAAATCAGCCTGGTGTTAGGCTTCTTGCCAAGGAAAAAGCCGTGAAAGCAGCCATGTTGTGGCACTTTTGCACTCCCTTTTGGATGCCTTTCACAGCTCCAGTGTGCCTGGAACTCAGGGCTTCCTGATTTTAAAAATCCTAGCCCTAGGCCGAACCCCAACCCTAAGACGAGAAAGGCAAATCAGCCAGGAATTAGGCATGTCCCCAAGGAAAAAGCTGTGGAGGCAGGCATGTTGTGGTACTTTTGCGCTCTTCTTGGCTAGTCCTTCGCAGCTGCTGTGTTCTTGGAACTCAGGGCTTTCTGGTTAATAGACCCTTACCCTAGGCGTAACTCAAACCTTAAGCCTAGGAAGGAAAATCAGCCTATGGTTCGGGATGGTCTCATGGAAATATCAGTGGTGGCAGCCAAGTTGCGTCACTTTTGCGCTCCCCTTGGGATGCCTTTCGCAGCTGCAGTGTGCCTGGAGCCCAGGGCTTCCTGGTTTTAAAAGTCCTAGGCCTAAGCCTAACAGTAACCCTAGGAAGGTAAATCAGCCGGGTATTAGGGTTCTTCCTAAGGGAAAAGCCGTGAAAGCAGCCATGTTGTGGCACTTCTGCACTCCCTTTGGGATGCCTTTGGCAGATGAAGTAAGCCTGGAACTCAGGGCTTCCTGGTTAAAGAAATCCAAGCCCTAGGCTGAAGCCTAACCCTAACCCTAGGCAGATAAATCAGCCTAGGTATAGGGATGGTGCCAAGGAAAAAGCTGTGAAAGCTGCCATGTTGTTGCACTTTTGTACTCCCCTTGGGATGCCTTGAACAGCTGCAGTGTGCCTGGAGCTAAGGGCTTCCTAGTTTTAAAAATCCTAGCCCTAGGCCTAAGCCTAACAGTAACCCTGGGAAGGTAAATCAGCCTGGTGTTAGGCTTCTTGCCAAGGAAAAAGCCGTGAAAGCAGCCATGTTGTGGCACTTTTGCACTCCCTTTTGGATGCCTTTCACAGCTCCAGTGTGCCTGGAACTCAGGGCTTCCTGATTTTAAAAATCCTAGCCCTAGGCCGAACCCCAACCCTAAGACGAGAAAGGCAAATCAGCCAGGAATTAGGCATGTCCCTAAGGAAAAAGATATGGAGGCAGGCATGTTGTGCTACTTTTGCGCTCTTCTTGGCTAGTCCTTCGCAGCTGCTGTGTTCTTGGAACTCAGGGCTTTCTGGTTAATAGACCCTTACCCTAGGCGTAACTCAAACCTTAAGCCTAGGAAGGAAAATCAGCCTATGGTTCGGGATGGTCTCATGGAAATATCAGTGGTGGCAGCCAAGTTGCGTCACTTTTGCGCTCCCCTTGGGATGCCTTTCGCAGCGTCAGTGTGCCTGGAGCCCAGGGCTTCCTGGTTTTAAAAGTCCTAGGCCTAAGCCTAACAGTAACCCTAGGAAGGTAAATCAGCCGGGTATTAGGGTTCTTCCTAAGGGAAAAGCCGTGAAAGCAGCCATGTTGTGGCACTTCTGCACTCCCTTTGGGATGCCTTTGGCAGATGAAGTAAGCCTGGAACTCAGGGCTTCCTGGTTAAAGAAATCCAAGCCCTAGGCTGAACCCTAAACCTAACCCTAGGCAGATAAATCAGCCTAGGTATAGGGATGGTGCCAAGGAAAAGCCTGTGAAAGCTGCCATGTTGTTGCACTTTTGTACTCCCCTTGGGATGCCTTGAACAGCTGCAGTGTGCCTGGAGCTAAGGGCTTCCTAGTTTCAAAAATCCTAGCCCTAGGCCTAAGCCTAACAGTAACCCTGGGAAGGGAAATCAGCCTGGTGTTAGGCTTCTTGCCAAGGAAAAAGCCGTGAAAGCAGCCATGTTGTGGCACTTTTGCACTCCCTTTTGGATGCCTTTCACAGCTCCAGTGTGCCTGGAACTCAGGGCTTCCTGATTTTAAAAATCCTAGCCCTAGGCCGAACCCCAACCCTAAGACGAGAAAGGCAAATCAGCCAGGAATTAGGCATGTCCCCAAGGAAAAAGCTGTGGAGGCAGGCATGTTGTGCTACTTTTGCGCTCTTCTTGGCTAGTCCTTCGCAGCTGCTGTGTTCTTGGAACTCAGGGCTTTCTGGTTAATAGAACCCTTACCCTAGGCGTAACTCAAACCTTAAGCCTAGGAAGGAAAATCAGCCTATGGTTCGGGATGGTCTCATGGAAATATCAGTGGTGGCAGCCAAGTTGCGTCACTTTTGCGCTCCCCTTGGGATGCCTTTCGCAGCTGCAGTGTGCCTGGAGCCCAGGGCTTCCTGGTTTTAAAAGTCCTAGGCCTAAGCCTAACAGTAACCCTAGGAAGGTAAATCAGCCGGGTATTAGGGTTCTTCCTAAGGGAAAAGCCGTGAAAGCAGCCATGTTGTGGCACTTCTGCACTCCCTTTGGGATGCCTTTGGCAGATGAAGTAAGCCTGGAACTCAGGGCTTCCTGGTTAAAGAAATCCAAGCCCTAGGCTGAACCCTAACCCTAACCCTAGGCAGATAAATCAGCCTAGGTATAGGGATGGTGCCAAGGAAAAAGCTGTGAAAGCTGCCATGTTGTTGCACTTTTGTACTCCCCTTGGGATGCCTTGAACAGCTGCAGTGTGCCTGGAGCTAAGGGCTTCCTAGTTTTAAAAATCCTAGCCCTAGGCCTAAGCCTAACAGTAACCCTGGGAAGGGAAATCAGCCTGGTGTTAGGCTTCTTGCCAAGGAAAAAGCCGTGAAAGCAGCCATGTTGTGGCACTTTTGCACTCCCTTTTGGATGCCTTTCACAGCTCCAGTGTGCCTGGAACTCAGGGCTTCCTGATTTTAAAAATCCTAGCCCTAGGCCGAACCCCAACCCTAAGACGAGAAAGGCAAATCAGCCAGGAATTAGGCATGTCCCCAAGGAAAAAGCTGTGGAGGCAGGCATGTTGTGGTACTTTTGCGCTCTTCTTGGCTAGTCCTTCGCAGCTGCTGTGTTCTTGGAACTCAGGGCTTTCTGGTTAATAGACCCTTACCCTAGGCGTAACTCAAACCTTAAGCCTAGGAAGGAAAATCAACCTATGTTTCGGGATGGTCTCATGGAAATATCAGTGGTGGCAGCCAAGTTGCGTCACTTTTGCGCTCCCCTTGGGATGCCTTTCGCAGCTGCAGTGTGCCTGGAGCCCAGGGCTTCCTGGTTTTAAAAGTCCTAGGCCTAAGCCTAACAGTAACCCTAGGAAGGTAAATCAGCCGGGTATTAGGGTTCTTCCTAAGGGAAAAGCCGTGAAAGCAGCCATGTTGTGGCACTTCTGCACTCCCTTTGGGATGCCTTTGGCAGATGAAGTAAGCCTGGAACTCAGGGCTTCCTGGTTAAAGAAATCCAAGCCCTAGGCTGAACCCTAACCCTAACCCTAGGCAGATAAATCAGCCTAGGTATAGGGATGGTGCCAAGGAAAAAGCTGTGAAAGCTGCCATGTTGTTGCACTTTTGTACTCCCCTTGGGATGCCTTGAACAGCTGCAGTGTGCCTGGAGCTAAGGGCTTCCTAGTTTTAAAAATCCTAGCCCTAGGCCTAAGCCTAACAGTAACCCTGGGAAGGTAAATCAGCCTGGTGTTAGGCTTCTTGCCAAGGAAAAAGCCGTGAAAGCAGCCATGTTGTGGCACTTTTGCACTCCCTTTTGGATGCCTTTCACAGCTCCAGTGTGCCTGGAACTCAGGGCTTCCTGATTTTAAAAATCCTAGCCCTAGGCCGAACCCCAACCCTAAGACGAGAAAGGCAAATCAGCCAGGAATTAGGCATGTCCCCAAGGAAAAAGATGTGGAGGCAGGCATGTTGTGCTACTTTTGCGCTCTTCTTGGCTAGTCCTTCGCAGCTGCTGTGTTCTTGGAACTCAGGGCTTTCTGGTTAATAGAACCCTTACCCTAGGCGTAACTCAAACCTTAAGCCTAGGAAGGAAAATCAGCCTATGGTTCGGGATGGTCTCATGGAAATATCAGTGGTGGCAGCCAAGTTGCGTCACTTTTGCGCTCCCCTTGGGATGCCTTTCGCAGCTGCAGTGTGCCTGGAGCCCAGGGCTTCCTGGTTTTAAAAGTCCTAGGCCTAAGCCTAACAGTAACCCTAGGAAGGTAAATCAGCCGGGTATTAGGGTTCTTCCTAAGGGAAAAGCCGTGAAAGCAGCCATGTTGTGGCACTTCTGCACTCCCTTTGGGATGCCTTTGGCAGATGAAGTAAGCCTGGAACTCAGGGCTTCCTGGTTAAAGAAATCCAAGCCCTAGGCTGAACCCTAACCCTAACCCTAGGCAGATAAATCAGCCTAGGTATAGGGATGGTGCCAAGGAAAAAGCTGTGAAAGCTGCCATGTTGTTGCACTTTTGTACTCCCCTTGGGATGCCTTGAACAGCTGCAGTGTGCCTGGAGCTAAGGGCTTCCTAGTTTTAAAAATCCTAGCCCTAGGCCTAAGCCTAACAGTAACCCTGGGAAGGGAAATCAGCCTGGTGTTAGGCTTCTTGCCAAGGAAAAAGCCGTGAAAGCAGCCATGTTGTGGCACTTTTGCACTCCCTTTTGGATGCCTTTCACAGCTGCAGTGTGCCTGGAACTCAGGGCTTCCTGATTTTAAAAATCCTAGCCCTAGGCCGAACCCCAACCCTAAGACGAGAAAGGCAAATCAGCCAGGAATTAGGCATGTCCCCAAGGAAAAAGCTGTGGAGGCAGGCATGTTGTGCTACTTTTGCGCTCTTCTTGGCTAGTCCTTCGCAGCTGCTGTGTTCTTGGAACTCAGGGCTTTCTGGTTAATAGAGCCCTTACCCTAGGCGTAACTCAAACCTTAAGCCTAGGAAGGAAAATCAACCTATGGTTCGGGATGGTCTCATGGAAATATCAGTGGTGGCAGCCAAGTTGCGTCACTTTTGCGCTCCCCTTGGGATGCCTTTCGCAGCTGCAGTGTGCCTGGAGCCCAGGGCTTCCTGGTTTTAAAAGTCCTAGGCCTAAGCCTAACAGTAACCCTAGGAAGGTAAATCAGCCGGGTATTAGGGTTCTTCCTAAGGGAAAAGCCGTGAAAGCAGCCATGTTGTGGCACTTCTGCACTCCCTTTGGGATGCCTTTGGCAGATGAAGTAAGCCTGGAACTCAGGGCTTCCTGGTTAAAGAAATCCAAGCCCTAGGCTGAACCCTAACCCTAACCCTAGGCAGATAAATCAGCCTAGGTATAGGGATGGTGCCAAGGAAAAAGCTGTGAAAGCTGCCATGTTGTTGCACTTTTGTACTCCCCTTGGGATGCCTTGAACAGCTGCAGTGTGCCTGGAGCCAAGGGCTTCCTAGTTTCAAAAATCCTAGCCCTAGGCCTAAGCCTAACAGTAACCCTGGGAAGGTAAATCAGCCTGGTGTTAGGCTTCTTGCCAAGGAAAAAGCCGTGAAAGCAGCCATGTTGTGGCACTTTTGCACTCCCTTTTGGATGCCTTTCACAGCTCCAGTGTGCCTGGAACTCAGGGCTTCCTGATTTTAAAAATCCTAGCCCTAGGCCGAACCCCAACCCTAAGACGAGAAAGGCAAATCAGCCAGGAATTAGGCATGTCCACAAGGAAAAAGCTGTGGAGGCAGGCATGTTGTGGTACTTTTGCGCTCTTCTTGGCTAGTCCTTCGCAGCTGCTGTGTTCTTGGAACTCAGGGCTTTCTGGTTAATAGACCCTTACCCTAGGCGTAACTCAAACCTTAAGCCTAGGAAGGAAAATCAACCTATGTTTCGGGATGGTCTCATGGAAATATCAGTGGTGGCAGCCAAGTTGAGTCACTTTTGCGCTCCCCTTGGGATGCCTTTCGCAGCTGCAGTGTGCCTGGAGCCCAGGGCTTCCTGGTTTTAAAAGTCCTAGGCCTAAGCCTAACAGTAACCCTAGGAAGGTAAATCAGCCGGGTATTAGGGTTCTTCCTAAGGGAAAAGCCGTGAAAGCAGCCATGTTGTGGCACTTCTGCACTCCCTTTGGGATGCCTTTGGCAGATGAAGTAAGCCTGGAACTCAGGGCTTCCTGGTTAAAGAAATCCAAGCCCTAGGCTGAAGCCTAACCCTAACCCTAGGCAGATAAATCAGCCTAGGTATAGGGATGGTGCCAAGGAAAAAGCTGTGAAAGCTGCCATGTTGTTGCACTTTTGTACTCCCCTTGGGATGCCTTGAACAGCAGCAGTTTGCCTGGAGCCAAGGGCTTCCTAGTTTTAAAAATCCTAGCCCTAGGCCTAAGCCTAACAGTAACCCTGGGAAGGTAAATCAGCCTGGTGTTAGGCTTCTTGCCAAGGAAAAAGCCGTGAAAGCAGCCATGTTGTGGCACTTTTGCACTCCCTTTTGGATGCCTTTCACAGCTGCAGTGTGCCTGGAACTCAGGGCTTCCTGATTTTAAAAATCCTAGCCCTAGGCCGAACCCCAACCCTAAGACGAGAAAGGCAAATCAGCCAGGAATTAGGCATGTCCCCAAGGAAAAAGCTGTGGAGGCAGGCATGTTGTGGTACTTTTGCGCTCTTCTTGGCTAGTCCTTCGCAGCTGCTGTGTTCTTGGAACTCAGGGCTTTCTGGTTAATAGACCCTTACCCTAGGCGTAACTCTAACCTTAAGCCTAGGAAGGAAAATCAGCCTATGGTTCGGGATGGTCTCATGGAAATATCAGTGGTGGCAGCCAAGTTGCGTCACTTTTGCGCTCCCCTTGGGATGCCTTTCGCAGCCGCAGTGTGCCTGGAGCCCAGGGCTTCCTGGTTTTAAAAGTCCTAGGCCTAAGCCTAACAGTAACCCTAGGAAGGTAAATCAGCCGGGTATTAGGGTTCTTCCTAAGGGAAAAGCCGTGAAAGCAGCCATGTTGTGGCACTTCTGCACTCCCTTTGGGATGCCTTTGGCAGATGAAGTAAGCCTGGAACTCAGGGCTTCCTGGTTAAAGAAATCCAAGCCCTAGGCTGAACCCTAACCCTAACCCTAGGCAGATAAATCAGCCTAGGTATAGGGATGGTGCCAAGGAAAAAGCTGTGAAAGCTGCCATGTTGTTGCACTTTTGTACTCCCCTTGGGATGCCTTGAACAGCTGCAGTGTGCCTGGAGCTAAGGGCTTCCTAGTTTTAAAAATCCTAGCCCTAGGCCTAAGCCTAACAGTAACCCTGGGAAGGGAAATCAGCCTGGTGTTAGGCTTCTTGCCAAGGAAAAAGCCGTGAAAGCAGCCATGTTGTGGCACTTTTGCACTCCCTTTTGGATGCCTTTCACAGCTGCAGTGTGCCTGGAACTCAGGGCTTCCTGATTTTAAAAATCCTAGCCCTAGGCCGAACCCCAACCCTAAGACGAGAAAGGCAAATCAGCCAGGAATTAGGCATGTCCCCAAGGAAAAAGCTGTGGAGGCAGGCATGTTGTGCTACTTTTGCGCTCTTCTTGGCTAGTCCTTCGCAGCTGCTGTGTTCTTGGAACTCAGGGCTTTCTGGTTAATAGACCCTTACCCTAGGCGTAACTCAAACCTTAAGCCTAGGAAGGAAAATCAACCTATGGTTCGGGATGGTCTCATGGAAATATCAGTGGTGGCAGCCAAGTTGCGTCACTTTTGCGCTCCCCTTGGGATGCCTTTCGCAGCTGCAGTGTGCCTGGAGCCCAGGGCTTCCTGGTTTTAAAAGTCCTAGGCCTAAGCCTAACAGTAACCCTAGGAAGGTAAATCAGCCGGGTATTAGGGTTCTTCCTAAGGGAAAAGCCGTGAAAGCAGCCATGTTGTGGCACTTCTGCACTCCCTTTGGGATGCCTTTGGCAGATGAAGTAAGCCTGGAACTCAGGGCTTCCTGGTTAAAGAAATCCAAGCCCTAGGCTGAACCCTAACCCTAACCCTAGGCAGATAAATCAGCCTAGGTATAGGGATGGTGCCAAGGAAAAAGCTGTGAAAGCTGCCATGTTGTTGCACTTTTGTACTCCCCTTGGGATGCCTTGAACAGCTGCAGTGTGCCTGGAGCCAAGGGCTTCCTAGTTTCAAAAATCCTAGCCCTAGGCCTAAGCCTAACAGTAACCCTGGGAAGGTAAATCAGCCTGGTGTTAGGCTTCTTGCCAAGGAAAAAGCCGTGAAAGCAGCCATGTTGTGGCACTTTTGCACTCCCTTTTGGATGCCTTTCACAGCTCCAGTGTGCCTGGAACTCAGGGCTTCCTGATTTTAAAAATCCTAGCCCTAGGCCGAACCCCAACCCTAAGACGAGAAAGGCAAATCAGCCAGGAATTAGGCATGTCCACAAGGAAAAAGCTGTGGAGGCAGGCATGTTGTGGTACTTTTGCGCTCTTCTTGGCTAGTCCTTCGCAGCTGCTGTGTTCTTGGAACTCAGGGCTTTCTGGTTAATAGACCCTTACCCTAGGCGTAACTCAAACCTTAAGCCTAGGAAGGAAAATCAACCTATGTTTCGGGATGGTCTCATGGAAATATCAGTGGTGGCAGCCAAGTTGAGTCACTTTTGCGCTCCCCTTGGGATGCCTTTCGCAGCTGCAGTGTGCCTGGAGCCCAGGGCTTCCTGGTTTTAAAAGTCCTAGGCCTAAGCCTAACAGTAACCCTAGGAAGGTAAATCAGCCGGGTATTAGGGTTCTTCCTAAGGGAAAAGCCGTGAAAGCAGCCATGTTGTGGCACTTCTGCACTCCCTTTGGGATGCCTTTGGCAGATGAAGTAAGCCTGGAACTCAGGGCTTCCTGGTTAAAGAAATCCAAGCCCTAGGCTGAAGCCTAACCCTAACCCTAGGCAGATAAATCAGCCTAGGTATAGGGATGGTGCCAAGGAAAAAGCTGTGAAAGCTGCCATGTTGTTGCACTTTTGTACTCCCCTTGGGATGCCTTGAACAGCAGCAGTTTGCCTGGAGCCAAGGGCTTCCTAGTTTTAAAAATCCTAGCCCTAGGCCTAAGCCTAACAGTAACCCTGGGAAGGTAAATCAGCCTGGTGTTAGGCTTCTTGCCAAGGAAAAAGCCGTGAAAGCAGCCATGTTGTGGCACTTTTGCACTCCCTTTTGGATGCCTTTCACAGCTGCAGTGTGCCTGGAACTCAGGGCTTCCTGATTTTAAAAATCCTAGCCCTAGGCCGAACCCCAACCCTAAGACGAGAAAGGCAAATCAGCCAGGAATTAGGCATGTCCCCAAGGAAAAAGCTGTGGAGGCAGGCATGTTGTGGTACTTTTGCGCTCTTCTTGGCTAGTCCTTCGCAGCTGCTGTGTTCTTGGAACTCAGGGCTTTCTGGTTAATAGACCCTTACCCTAGGCGTAACTCTAACCTTAAGCCTAGGAAGGAAAATCAGCCTATGGTTCGGGATGGTCTCATGGAAATATCAGTGGTGGCAGCCAAGTTGCGTCACTTTTGCGCTCCCCTTGGGATGCCTTTCGCAGCCGCAGTGTGCCTGGAGCCCAGGGCTTCCTGGTTTTAAAAGTCCTAGGCCTAAGCCTAACAGTAACCCTAGGAAGGTAAATCAGCCGGGTATTAGGGTTCTTCCTAAGGGAAAAGCCGTGAAAGCAGCCATGTTGTGGCACTTCTGCACTCCCTTTGGGATGCCTTTGGCAGATGAAGTAAGCCTGGAACTCAGGGCTTCCTGGTTAAAGAAATCCAAGCCCTAGGCTGAACCCTAACCCTAACCCTAGGCAGATAAATCAGCCTAGGTATAGGGATGGTGCCAAGGAAAAAGCTGTGAAAGCTGCCATGTTGTTGCACTTTTGTACTCCCCTTGGGATGCCTTGAACAGCTGTAGTGTGCCTGGAGCTAAGGGCTTCCTAGTTTTAAAAATCCTAGCCCTAGGCCTAAGCCTAACAGTAACCGTGGGAAGGTAAATCAGCCTGGTGTTAGGCTTCTTGCCAAGGAAAAAGCCGTGAAAGCAGCCATGTTGTGGCACTTTTGCACTCCCTTTTGGATGCCTTTCACAGCTGCAGTGTGCCTGGAACTCAGGGCTTCCTGATTTTAAAAATCCTAGCCCTAGGCCGAACCCCAACCCTAAGACGAGAAAGGCAAATCAGCCAGGAATTAGGCATGTCCCCAAGGAAAAAGCTGTGGAGGCAGGCATGTTGTGGTACTTTTGCGCTCTTCTTGGCTAGTCCTTCGCAGCTGCTGTGTTCTTGGAACTCAGGGCTTTCTGGTTAATAGAACCCTTACCCTAGGCGTAACTCAAACCTTAAGCCTAGGAAGGAAAATCAGCCTATGGTTCGGGATGGTCTCATGGAAATATCAGTGGTGGCAGCCAAGTTGCGTCACTTTTGCGCTCCCCTTGGGATGCCTTTCGCAGCTGCAGTGTGCCTGGAGCCCAGGGCTTCCTGGTTTTAAAAGTCTCCTAGGCCTAAGCCTAACAGTAACCCTAGGAAGGTAAATCAGCCGGGTATTAGGGTTCTTCCTAAGGGAAAAGCCGTGAAAGCAGCCATGTTGTGGCACTTCTGCACTCCCTTTGGGATGCCTTTGGCAGATGAAGTAAGCCTGGAACTCAGGGCTTCCTGGTTAAAGAAATCCAAGCCCTAGGCTGAAGCCTAACCCTAACCCTAGGCAGATAAATCAGCCTAGGTATAGGGATGGTGCCAAGGAAAAAGCTGTGAAAGCTGCCATGTTGTAGCACTTTTGTACTCCCCTTGGGATGCCTTGAACAGCTGCAGTGTGCCTGGAGCTAAGGGCTTCCTAGTTTTAAAAATCCTAGCCCTAGGCCTAAGCCTAACAGTAACCCTGGGAAGGTAAATCAGCCTGGTGTTAGGCTTCTTGCCAAGGAAAAAGCCGTGAAAGCAGCCATGTTGTGGCACTTTTGCACTCCCTTTTGGATGCCTTTCACAGCTGCAGTGTGCCTGGAACTCAGGGCTTCCTGATTTTAAAAATCCTAGCCCTAGGCCGAACCCCAACCCTAAGACGAGAAAGGCAAATCAGCCAGGAATTAGGCATGTCCCCAAGGAAAAAGCTGTGGAGGCAGGCATGTTGTGCTACTTTTGCGCTCTTCTTGGCTAGTCCTTCGCAGCTGCTGTGTTCTTGGAACTCAGGGCTTTCTGGTTAATAGACCCTTACCCTAGGCGTAACTCAAACCTTAACCCTAGGAAGGAAAATCAACCTATGTTTCGGGATGGTCTCATGGAAATATCAGTGGTGGCAGCCAAGTTGCGTCACTTTTGCGCTCCCCTTGGGATGCCTTTCGCAGCTGCAGTGTGCCTGGAGCCCAGGGCTTCCTGGTTTTAAAAGTCCTAGGCCTAAGCCTAACAGTAACCCTAGGAAGGTAAATCAGCCGGGTATTAGGGTTCTTCCTAAGGGAAAAGCCGTGAAAGCAGCCATGTTGTGGCACTTCTGCACTCCCTTTGGGATGCCTTTGGCAGATGAAGTAAGCCTGGAACTCAGGGCTTCCTGCTTAAAGAAATCCAAGCCCTAGGCTGAACCCTAACCCTAACCCTAGGCAGATAAATCAGCCTAGGTATAGGGATGGTGCCAAGGAAAAAGCTGTGAAAGCTGCCATGTTGTTGCACTTTTGTACTCCCCTTGGGATGCCTTGAACAGCTGCAGTGTGCCTGGAGCCAAGGGCTTCCTAGTTTCAAAAATCCTAGCCCTAGGCCTAAGCCTAACAGTAACCCTGGGAAGGTAAATCAGCCTGGTGTTAGGCTTCTTGCCAAGGAAAAAGCCGTGAAAGCAGCCATGTTGTGGCACTTTTGCACTCCCTTTTGGATGCCTTTCACAGCTCCAGTGTGCCTGGAACTCAGGGCTTCCTGATTTTAAAAATCCTAGCCCTAGGCCGAACCCCAACCCTAAGACGAGAAAGGCAAATCAGCCAGGAATTAGGCATGTCCACAAGGAAAAAGCTGTGGAGGCAGGCATGTTGTGGTACTTTTGCGCTCTTCTTGGCTAGTCCTTCGCAGCTGCTGTGTTCTTGGAACTCAGGGCTTTCTGGTTAATAGACCCTTACCCTAGGCGTAACTCAAACCTTAAGCCTAGGAAGGAAAATCAACCTATGTTTCGGGATGGTCTCATGGAAATATCAGTGGTGGCAGCCAAGTTGCGTCACTTTTGCGCTCCCCTTGGGATGCCTTTCGCAGCTGCAGTGTGCCTGGAGCCCAGGGCTTCCTGGTTTTAAAAGTCCTAGGCCTAAGCCTAACAGTAACCCTAGGAAGGTAAATCAGCCGGGTATTAGGGTTCTTCCTAAGGGAAAAGCCGTGAAAGCAGCCATGTTGTGGCACTTCTGCACTCCCTTTGGGATGCCTTTGGCAGATGAAGTAAGCCTGGAACTCAGGGCTTCCTGGTTAAAGAAATCCAAGCCCTAGGCTGAACCCTAACCCTAACCCTAGGCAGATAAATCAGCCTAGGTATAGGGATGGTGCCAAGGAAAAAGCTGTGAAAGCTGCCATGTTGTTGCACTTTTGTACTCCCCTTGGGATGCCTTGAACAGCAGCAGTTTGCCTGGAGCCAAGGGCTTCCTAGTTTTAAAAATCCTAGCCCTAGGCCTAAGCCTAACAGTAACCCTGGGAAGGTAAATCAGCCTGGTGTTAGGCTTCTTGCCAAGGAAAAAGCCGTGAAAGCAGCCATGTTGTGGCACTTTTGCACTCCCTTTTGGATGCCTTTCACAGCTGCAGTGTGCCTGGAACTCAGGGCTTCCTGATTTTAAAAATCCTAGCCCTAGGCCGAACCCCAACCCTAAGACGAGAAAGGCAAATCAGCCAGGAATTAGGCATGTCCCCAAGGAAAAAGCTGTGGAGGCAGGCATGTTGTGGTACTTTTGCGCTCTTCTTGGCTAGTCCTTCGCAGCTGTTGTGTTCTTGGAACTCAGGGCTTTCTGGTTAATAGACCCTTACCCTAGGCGTAACTCTAACCTTAAGCCTAGGAAGGAAAATCAGCCTATGGTTCGGGATGGTCTCATGGAAATATCAGTGGTGGCAGCCAAGTTGCGTCACTTTTGCGCTCCCCTTGGGATGCCTTTCGCAGCCGCAGTGTGCCTGGAGCCCAGGGCTTCCTGGTTTTAAAAGTCCTAGGCCTAAGCCTAACAGTAACCCTAGGAAGGTAAATCAGCCGGGTATTAGGGTTCTTCCTAAGGGAAAAGCCGTGAAAGCAGCCATGTTGTGGCACTTCTGCACTCCCTTTGGGATGCCTTTGGCAGATGAAGTAAGCCTGGAACTCAGGGCTTCCTGGTTAAAGAAATCCAAGCCCTAGGCTGAACCCTAACCCTAACCCTAGGCAGATAAATCAGCCTAGGTATAGGGATGGTGCCAAGGAAAAAGCTGTGAAAGCTGCCATGTTGTTGCACTTTTGTACTCCCCTTGGGATGCCTTGAACAGCTGTAGTGTGCCTGGAGCTAAGGGCTTCCTAGTTTTAAAAATCCTAGCCCTAGGCCTAAGCCTAACAGTAACCGTGGGAAGGTAAATCAGCCTGGTGTTAGGCTTCTTGCCAAGGAAAAAGCCGTGAAAGCAGCCATGTTGTGGCACTTTTGCACTCCCTTTTGGATGCCTTTCACAGCTGCAGTGTGCCTGGAACTCAGGGCTTCCTGATTTTAAAAATCCTAGCCCTAGGCCGAACCCCAACCCTAAGACGAGAAAGGCAAATCAGCCAGGAATTAGGCATGTCCCCAAGGAAAAAGCTGTGGAGGCAGGCATGTTGTGGTACTTTTGCGCTCTTCTTGGCTAGTCCTTCGCAGCTGCTGTGTTCTTGGAACTCAGGGCTTTCTGGTTAATAGAACCCTTACCCTAGGCGTAACTCAAACCTTAAGCCTAGGAAGGAAAATCAGCCTATGGTTCGGGATGGTCTCATGGAAATATCAGTGGTGGCAGCCAAGTTGCGTCACTTTTGCGCTCCCCTTGGGATGCCTTTCGCAGCTGCAGTGTGCCTGGAGCCCAGGGCTTCCTGGTTTTAAAAGTCTCCTAGGCCTAAGCCTAACAGTAACCCTAGGAAGGTAAATCAGCCGGGTATTAGGGTTCTTCCTAAGGGAAAAGCCATGAAAGCAGCCATGTTGTGGCACTTCTGCACTCCCTTTGGGATGCCTTTGGCAGATGAAGTAAGCCTGGAACTCAGGGCTTCCTGGTTAAAGAAATCCAAGCCCTAGGCTGAACCCTAACCCTAACCCTAGGCAGATAAATCAGCCTAGGTATAGGGATGGTGCCAAGGAAAAAGCTGTGAAAGCTGCCATGTTGTAGCACTTTTGTACTCCCCTTGGGATG
The DNA here is from genome assembly GCF_027887145.1 of Ammospiza caudacuta. Taxonomy (NCBI): domain Eukaryota; kingdom Metazoa; phylum Chordata; class Aves; order Passeriformes; family Passerellidae; genus Ammospiza; species Ammospiza caudacuta. The sequence continues at coordinate 308,177 of NC_080618.1, forward strand.
CCTTGAACAGCTGCAGTGTGCCTGGAGCTAAGGGCTTCCTAGTTTTAAAAATCCTAGCCCTAGGCCTAAGCCTAACAGTAACCCTGGGAAGGTAAATCAGCCTGGTGTTAGGCTTCTTGCCAAGGAAAAAGCCGTGAAAGCAGCCATGTTGTGGCACTTTTGCACTCCCTTTTGGATGCCTTTCACAGCTCCAGTGTGCCTGGAACTCAGGGCTTCCTGATTTTAAAAATCCTAGCCCTAGGCCGAACCCCAACCCTAAGACGAGAAAGGCAAATCAGCCAGGAATTAGGCATGTCCCCAAGGAAAAAGCTGTGGAGGCAGGCATGTTGTGGTACTTTTGCGCTCTTCTTGGCTAGTCCTTCGCAGCTGCTGTGTTCTTGGAACTCAGGGCTTTCTGGTTAATAGACCCTTACCCTAGGCGTAACTCAAACCTTAACCCTAGGAAGGAAAATCAACCTATGTTTCGGGATGGTCTCATGGAAATATCAGTGGTGGCAGCCAAGTTGCGTCACTTTTGCGCTCCCCTTGGGATGCCTTTCGCAGCTGCAGTGTGCCTGGAGCCCAGGGCTTCCTGGTTTTAAAAGTCCTAGGCCTAAGCCTAACAGTAACCCTAGGAAGGTAAATCAGCCGGGTATTAGGGTTCTTCCTAAGGGAAAAGCCGTGAAAGCAGCCATGTTGTGGCACTTCTGCACTCCCTTTGGGATGCCTTTGGCAGATGAAGTAAGCCTGGAACTCAGGGCTTCCTGGTTAAAGAAATCCAAGCCCTAGGCTGAACCCTAACCCTAACCCTAGGCAGATAAATCAGCCTAGGTATAGGGATGGTGCCAAGGAAAAAGCTGTGAAAGCTGCCATGTTGTTGCACTTTTGTACTCCCCTTGGGATGCCTTGAACAGCTGCATTTTGCCTGGAGCCCAGGGCTTCCTAGTTTTAAAAATCCTAGCCCTAGGCCTAAGCCTAACAGTAACCGTGGGAAGGTAAATCAGCCTGGTGTTAGGCTTCTTGCCAAGGAAAAAGCCGTGAAAGCAGCCATGTTGTGGCACTTTTGCACTCCCTTTTGGATGCCTTTCACAGCTGCAGTGTGCCTGGAACTCAGGGCTTCCTGATTTTAAAAATCCTAGCCCTAGGCCGAACCCCAACCCTAAGACGAGAAAGGCAAATCAGCCAGGAATTAGGCATGTCCCCAAGGAAAAAGCTGTGGAGGCAGGCATGTTGTGCTACTTTTGCGATCTTCTTGGCTAGTCCTTCGCAGCTGCTGTGTTCTTGGAACTCAGGGCTTTCTGGTTAATAGACCCTTACCCTAGGCGTAACTCAAACCTTAAGCCTAGGAAGGAAAATCAGCCTATGGTTCGGGATGGTCTCATGGAAATATCAGTGGTGGCAGCCAAGTTGCGTCACTTTTGCGCTCCCCTTGGGATGCCTTTCGCAGCTGCAGTGTGCCTGGAGCCCAGGGCTTCCTGGTTTTAAAAGTCCTAGGCCTAAGCCTAACAGTAACCCTAGGAAGGTAAATCAGCCGGGTATTAGGGTTCTTCCTAAGGGAAAAGCCGTGAAAGCAGCCATGTTGTGGCACTTCTGCACTCCCTTTGGGATGCCTTTGGCAGATGAAGTAAGCCTGGAACTCAGGGCTTCCTGGTTAAAGAAATCCAAGCCCTAGGCTGAACCCTAACCCTAACCCTAGGCAGATAAATCAGCCTAGGTATAGGGATGGTGCCAAGGAAAAAGCTGTGAAAGCTGCCATGTTGTTGCACTTTTGTACTCCCCTTGGGATGCCTTGAACAGCTGCAGTGTGCCTGGAGCTAAGGGCTTCCTAGTTTTAAAAATCCTAGCCCTAGGCCTAAGCCTAACAGTAACCCTGGGAAGGGAAATCAGCCTGGTGTTAGGCTTCTTGCCAAGGAAAAAGCCGTGAAAGCAGCCATGTTGTGGCACTTTTGCACTCCCTTTTGGATGCCTTTCACAGCTCCAGTGTGCCTGGAACTCAGGGCTTCCTGATTTTAAAAATCCTAGCCCTAGGCCGAACCCCAACACTAAGACGAGAAAGGCAAATCAGCCAGGAATTAGGCATGTCCCCAAGGAAAAAGCTGTGGAGGCAGGCATGTTGTGCTACTTTTGCGCTCTTCTTGGCTAGTCCTTCGCAGCTGCTGTGTTCTTGGAACTCAGGGCTTTCTGGTTAATAGACCCTTACCCTAGGCGTAACTCAAACCTTAAGCCTAAGAAGGAAAATCAGCCTATGGTTCGGGATGGTCTCATGGAAATATCAGTGGTGGCAGCCAAGTTGCGTCACTTTTGCGCTCCCCTTGGGATGCCTTTCGCAGCTGCAGTGTGCCTGGAGCCCAGGGCTTCCTGGTTTTAAAAGTCCTAGGCCTAAGCCTAACAGTAACCCTGGGAAGGTAAATCAGCCGGGTATTAGGGTTCTTCCTAAGGAAAAAGCCGTGAAAGCAGCCATGTTGTGGCACTTCTGCACTCCCTTTGGGATGCCTTTGGCAGATGAAGTAAGCCTGGAACTCAGGGCTTCCTGGTTAAAGAAATCCAAGCCCTAGGCTGAACCCTAACCCTAACCCTAGGCAGATAAATCAGCCTAGGTATAGGGATGGTGCCAAGGAAAAAGCTGTGAAAGCTGCCATGTTGTTGCACTTTTGTACTCCCCTTGGGATGCCTTGAACAGCTGCAGTGTGCCTGGAGCTAAGGGCTTCCTAGTTTTAAAAATCCTAGCCCTAGGCCTAAGCCTAACAGTAACCCTGGGAAGGTAAATCAGCCTGGTGTTAGGCTTCTTGCCAAGGAAAAAGCCGTGAAAGCAGCCATGTTGTGGCACTTTTGCACTCCCTTTTGGATGCCTTTCACAGCTCCAGTGTGCCTGGAACTCAGGGCTTCCTGATTTCAAAAATCCTAGCCCTAGGCCGAACCCCAACCCTAAGACGAGAAAGGCAAATCAGCCAGGAATTAGGCATGTCCCCAAGGAAAAAGCTGTGGAGGCAGGCATGTTGTGGTACTTTTGCGCTCTTCTTGGCTAGTCCTTCGCAGCTGCTGTGTTCTTGGAACTCAGGGCTTTCTGGTTAATAGACCCTTACCCTAGGCGTAACTCAAACCTTAAGCCTAGGAAGGAAAATCAACCTATGTTTCGGGATGGTCTCATGGAAATATCAGTGGTGGCAGCCAAGTTGCGTCACTTTTGCGCTCCCCTTGGGATGCCTTTCGCAGCTGCAGTGTGCCTGGAGCCCAGGGCTTCCTGGTTTTAAAAGTCCTAGGCCTAAGCCTAACAGTAACCCTAGGAAGGTAAATCAGCCGGGTATTAGGGTTCTTCCTAAGGGAAAAGCCGTGAAAGCAGCCATGTTGTGGCACTTCTGCACTCCCTTTGGGATGCCTTTGGCAGATGAAGTAAGCCTGGAACTCAGGGCTTCCTGGTTAAAGAAATCCAAGCCCTAGGCTGAACCCTAACCCTAACCCTAGGCAGATAAATCAGCCTAGGTATAGGGATGGTGCCAAGGAAAAAGCTGTGAAAGCTGCCATGTTGTTGCACTTTTGTACTCCCCTTGGGATGCCTTGAACAGCTGCAGTGTGCCTGGAGCTAAGGGCTTCCTAGTTTTAAAAATCCTAGCCCTAGGCCTAAGCCTAACAGTAACCCTGGGAAGGGAAATCAGCCTGGTGTTAGGCTTCTTGCCAAGGAAAAAGCCGTGAAAGCAGCCATGTTGTGGCACTTTTGCACTCCCTTTTGGATGCCTTTCACAGCTCCAGTGTGCCTGGAACTCAGGGCTTCCTGATTTCAAAAATCCTAGCCCTAGGCCGAACCCCAACCCTAAGACGAGAAAGGCAAATCAGCCAGGAATTAGGCATGTCCCCAAGGAAAAAGCTGTGGAGGCAGGCATGTTGTGGTACTTTTGCGCTCTTCTTGGCTAGTCCTTCGCAGCTGCTGTGTTCTTGGAACTCAGGGCTTTCTGGTTAATAGACCCTTACCCTAGGCGTAACTCAAACCTTAACCCTAGGAAGGAAAATCAACCTATGTTTCGGGATGGTCTCATGGAAATATCAGTGGTGGCAGCCAAGTTGCGTCACTTTTGCGCTCCCCTTGGGATGCCTTTCGCAGCTGCAGTGTGCCTGGAGCCCAGGGCTTCCTGGTTTTAAAAGTCCTAGGCCTAAGCCTAACAGTAACCCTAGGAAGGTAAATCAGCCGGGTATTAGGGTTCTTCCTAAGGGAAAAGCCGTGAAAGCAGCCATGTTGTGGCACTTCTGCACTCCCTTTGGGATGCCTTTGGCAGATGAAGTAAGCCTGGAACTCAGGGCTTCCTGGTTAAAGAAATCCAAGCCCTAGGCTGAAGCCTAACCCTAACCCTAGGCAGATAAATCAGCCTAGGTATAGGGATGGTGCCAAGGAAAAAGCTGTGAAAGCTGCCATGTTGTTGCACTTTTGTACTCCCCTTGGGATGCCTTGAACAGCTGCAGTGTGCCTGGAGCTAAGGGCTTCCTAGTTTTAAAAATCCTAGCCCTAGGCCTAAGCCTAACAGTAACCGTGGGAAGGTAAATCAGCCTGGTGTTAGGCTTCTTGCCAAGGAAAAAGCCGTGAAAGCAGCCATGTTGTGGCACTTTTGCACTCCCTTTTGGATGCCTTTCACAGCTGCAGTGTGCCTGGAACTCAGGGCTTCCTGATTTCAAAAATCCTAGCCCTAGGCCGAACCCCAACCCTAAGACGAGAAAGGCAAATCAGCCAGGAATTAGGCATGTCCCCAAGGAAAAAGCTGTGGAGGCAGGCATGTTGTGCTACTTTTGCGCTCTTCTTGGCTAGTCCTTCGCAGCTGCTGTGTTCTTGGAACTCAGGGCTTTCTGGTTAATAGACCCTTACCCTAGGCGTAACTCAAACCTTAACCTTAGGAAGGAAAATCAACCTATGTTTCGGGATGGTCTCATGGAAATATCAGTGGTGGCAGCCAAGTTGCGTCACTTTTGCGCTCCCCTTGGGATGCCTTTCGCAGCTGCCGTGTGCCTGGAGCCCAGGGCTTCCTGGTTTTAAAAGTCCTAGGCCTAAGCCTAACAGTAACCCTAGGAAGGTAAATCAGCCGGGTATTAGGGTTCTTCCTAAGGGAAAAGCCGTGAAAGCAGCCATGTTGTGGCACTTCTGCACTCCCTTTGGGATGCCTTTGGCAGATGAAGTAAGCCTGGAACTCAGGGCTTCCTGGTTAAAGAAATCCAAGCCCTAGGCTGAACCCTAACCCTAACCCTAGGCAGATAAATCAGCCTAGGTATAGGGATGGTGCCAAGGAAAAAGCTGTGAAAGCTGCCATGTTGTTGCACTTTTGTACTCCCCTTGGGATGCCTTGAACAGCTGTAGTGTGCCTGGAGCTAAGGGCTTCCTAGTTTTAAAAATCCTAGCCCTAGGCCTAAGCCTAACAGTAACCCTGGGAAGGTAAATCAGCCTGGTGTTAGGCTTCTTGCCAAGGAAAAAGCCGTGAAAGCAGCCATGTTGTGGCACTTTTGCACTCCCTTTTGGATGCCTTTCACAGCTCCAGTGTGCCTGGAACTCAGGGCTTCCTGATTTCAAAAATCCTAGCCCTAGGCCGAACCCCAACCCTAAGACGAGAAAGGCAAATCAGCCAGGAATTAGGCATGTCCCCAAGGAAAAAGCTGTGGAGGCAGGCATGTTGTGCTACTTTTGCGCTCTTCTTGGCTAGTCCTTCGCAGCTGCTGTGTTCTTGGAACTCAGGGCTTTCTGGTTAATAGACCCTTACCCTAGGCGTAACTCAAACCTTAACCCTAGGAAGGAAAATCAACCTATGTTTCGGGATGGTCTCATGGAAATATCAGTGGTGGCAGCCAAGTTGCGTCACTTTTGCGCTCCCCTTGGGATGCCTTTCGCAGCTGCAGTGTGCCTGGAGCCCAGGGCTTCCTGGTTTTAAAAGTCCTAGGCCTAAGCCTAACAGTAACCCTAGGAAGGTAAATCAGCCGGGTATTAGGGTTCTTCCTAAGGGAAAAGCCGTGAAAGCAGCCATGTTGTGGCACTTCTGCACTCCCTTTGGGATGCCTTTGGCAGATGAAGTAAGCCTGGAACTCAGGGCTTCCTGGTTAAAGAAATCCAAGCCCTAGGCTGAAGCCTAACCCTAACCCTAGGCAGATAAATCAGCCTAGGTATAGGGATGGTGCCAAGGAAAAAGCTGTGAAAGCTGCCATGTTGTTGCACTTTTGTACTCCCCTTGGGATGCCTTGAACAGCTGCAGTGTGCCTGGAGCTAAGGGCTTCCTAGTTTTAAAAATCCTAGCCCTAGGCCTAAGCCTAACAGTAACCCTGGGAAGGTAAATCAGCCTGGTGTTAGGCTTCTTGCCAAGGAAAAAGCCGTGAAAGCAGCCATGTTGTGGCACTTTTGCACTCCCTTTTGGATGCCTTTCACAGCTCCAGTGTGCCTGGAACTCAGGGCTTCCTGATTTCAAAAATCCTAGCCCTAGGCCGAACCCCAACCCTAAAACGAGAAAGGCAAATCAGCCAGGAATTAGGCATGTCCCCAAGGAAAAAGATGTGGAGGCAGGCATGTTGTGCTACTTTTGCGCTCTTCTTGGCTAGTCCTTCGCAGCTGCTGTGTTCTTGGAACTCAGGGCTTTCTGGTTAATAGACCCTTACCCTAGGCGTAACTCAAACCTTAACCCTAGGAAGGAAAATCAACCTATGTTTCGGGATGGTCTCATGGAAATATCAGTGGTGGCAGCCAAGTTGCGTCACTTTTGCGCTCCCCTTGGGATGCCTTTCGCAGCTGCCGTGTGCCTGGAGCCCAGGGCTTCCTGGTTTTAAAAGTCCTAGGCCTAAGCCTAACAGTAACCCTAGGAAGGTAAATCAGCCGGGTATTAGGGTTCTTCCTAAGGGAAAAGCCGTGAAAGCAGCCATGTTGTGGCACTTCTGCACTCCCTTTGGGATGCCTTTGGCAGATGAAGTAAGCCTGGAACTCAGGGCTTCCTGCTTAAAGAAATCCAAGCCCTAGGCTGAACCCTAACCCTAACCCTAGGCAGATAAATCAGCCTAGGTATAGGGATGGTGCCAAGGAAAAAGCTGTGAAAGCTGCCATGTTGTTGCACTTTTGTACTCCCCTTGGGATGCCTTGAATAGCTGTAGTGTGCCTGGAGCTAAGGGCTTCCTAGTTTTAAAAATCCTAGCCCTAGGCCTAAGCCTAACAGTAACCCTGGGAAGGTAAATCAGCCTGGTGTTAGGCTTCTTGCCAAGGAAAAAGCCGTGAAAGCAGCCATGTTGTGGCACTTTTGCACTCCCTTTTGGATGCCTTTCACAGCTCCAGTGTGCCTGGAACTCAGGGCTTCCTGATTTCAAAAATCCTAGCCCTAGGCCGAACCCCAACCCTAAGACGAGAAAGGCAAATCAGCCAGGAATTAGGCATGTCCCCAAGGAAAAAGCTGTGGAGGCAGGCATGTTGTGCTACTTTTGCGCTCTTCTTGGCTAGTCCTTCGCAGCTGCTGTGTTCTAGGAACTCAGGGCTTTCTGGTTAATAGACCCTTACCCTAGGCGTAACTCAAACCTTAACCCTAGGAAGGAAAATCAACCTATGTTTCGGGATGGTCTCATGGAAATATCAGTGGTGGCAGCCAAGTTGCGTCACTTTTGCGCTCCCCTTGGGATGCCTTTCGCAGCTGCAGTGTGCCTGGAGCCCAGGGCTTCCTGGTTTTAAAAGTCCTAGGCCTAAGCCTAACAGTAACCCTAGGAAGGTAAATCAGCCGGGTATTAGGGTTCTTCCTAAGGGAAAAGCCGTGAAAGCAGCCATGTTGTGGCACTTCTGCACTCCCTTTGGGATGCCTTTGGCAGATGAAGTAAGCCTGGAACTCAGGGCTTCCTGGTTAAAGAAATCCAAGCCCTAGGCTGAACCCTAACCCTAACCCTAGGCAGATAAATCAGCCTAGGTATAGGGATGGTGCCAAGGAAAAAGCTGTGAAAGCTGCCATGTTGTTGCAGTTTTTACTCCCCTTGGGATGCCTTGAACAGCTGCAGTGTGCCTGGAGCTAAGGGCTTCCTAGTTTTAAAAATCCTAGCCCTAGGCCTAAGCCTAACAGTAACCGTGGGAAGGTAAATCAGCCTGGTGTTAGGCTTCTTGCCAAGGAAAAAGCCGTGAAAGCAGCCATGTTGTGGCACTTTTGCACTCCCTTTTGGATGCCTTTCACAGCTCCAGTGTGCCTGGAACTCAGGGCTTCCTGATTTTAAAAATCCTAGCCCTAGGCCGAACCCCAACCCTAAGACGAGAAAGGCAAATCAGCCAGGAATTAGGCATGTCCCCAAGGAAAAAGCTGTGGAGGCAGGCATGTTGTGGTACTTTTGCGCTCTTCTTGGCTAGTCCTTCGCAGCTGCTGTGTTCTTGGAACTCAGGGCTTTCTGGTTAATAGAACCCTTACCCTAGGCGTAACTCAAACCTTAACCCTAGGATGGAAAATCAGCCTATGGTTCGGGATGGTCTCATGGAAATATCAGTGGTGGCAGCCAAGTTGCGTCACTTTTGCGCTCCCCTTGGGATGCCTTTCGCAGCTGCAGTGTGCCTGGAGCCCAGGGCTTCCTGGTTTTAAAAGTCCTAGGCCTAAGCCTAACAGTAACCCTAGGAAGGTAAATCAGCCGGGTATTAGGGTTCTTCCTAAGGGAAAAGCCGTGAAAGCAGCCATGTTGTGGCACTTCTGCACTCCCTTTGGGATGCCTTTGGCAGATGAAGTAAGCCTGGAACTCAGGGCTTCCTGGTTAAAGAAATCCAAGCCCTAGGCTGAAGCCTAACCCTAACCCTAGGCAGATAAATCAGCCTAGGTATAGGGATGGTGCCAAGGAAAAAGCTGTGAAAGCTGCCATGTTGTTGCAGTTTTTACTCCCCTTGGGATGCCTTGAACAGCTGCAGTGTGCCTGGAGCTAAGGGCTTCCTAGTTTTAAAAATCCTAGCCCTAGGCCTAAGCCTAACAGTAACCCTGGGAAGGTAAATCAGCCTGGTGTTAGGCTTCTTGCCAAGGAAAAAGCCGTGAAAGCAGCCATGTTGTGGCACTTTTGCACTCCCTTTTGGATGCCTTTCACAGCTGCAGTGTGCCTGGAACTCAGGGCTTCCTGATTTTAAAAATCCTAGCCCTAGGCCGAACCCCAACCCTAAGACGAGAAAGGCAAATCAGCCAGGAATTAGGCATGTCCCCAAGGAAAAAGCTGTGGAGGCAGGCATGTTGTGGTACTTTTGCGCTCTTCTTGGCTAGTCCTTCGCAGCTGCTGTGTTCTTGGAACTCAGGGCTTTCTGGTTAATAGAACCCTTACCCTAGGCGTAACTCAAAACTTAAGCCTAGGAAGGAAAATCAGCCTATGGTTCGGGATGGTCTCATGGAAATATCAGTGGTGGCAGCCAAGTTGCGTCACTTTTGCGCTCCCCTTGGGATGCCTTTCGCAGCCGCAGTGTGCCTGGAGCCCAGGGCTTCCTGGTTTTAAAAGTCCTAGGCCTAAGCCTAACAGTAACCCTAGGAAGGTAAATCAGCCGGGTATTAGGGTTCTTCCTAAGGGAAAAGCCGTGAAAGCAGCCATGTTGTGGCACTTCTGCACTCCCTTTGGGATGCCTTTGGCAGATGAAGTAAGCCTGGAACTCAGGGCTTCCTGGTTAAAGAAATCCAAGCCCTAGGCTGAAGCCTAACCCTAACCCTAGGCAGATAAATCAGCCTAGGTATAGGGATGGTGCCAAGGAAAAAGCTGTGAAAGCTGCCATGTTGTTGCACTTTTGTACTCCCCTTGGGATGCCTTGAACAGCAGCAGTTTGCATGGAGCCAAGGGCTTCCTAGTTTTAAAAATCCTAGCCCTAGGCCTAAGCCTAACAGTAACCCTGGGAAGGTAAATCAGCCTGGTGTTAGGCTTCTTGCCAAGGAAAAAGCCGTGAAAGCAGCCATGTTGTGGCACTTTTGCACTCCCTTTTGGATGCCTTTCACAGCTGCAGTGTGCCTGGAACTCAGGGCTTCCTGATTTTAAAAATCCTAGCCCTAGGCCGAACCCCAACCCTAAGACGAGAAAGGCAAATCAGCCAGGAATTAGGCATGTCCCCAAGGAAAAAGCTGTGGAGGCAGGCATGTTGTGCTACTTTTGTGCTCTTCTTGGCTAGTCCTTCGCAGCTGCTGTGTTCTTGGAACTCAGGGCTTTCTGGTTAATAGAACCCTTACCCTAGGCGTAACTCAAACCTTAAGCCTAGGAAGGAAAATCAGCCTATGGTTCGGGATGGTCTCATGGAAATATCAGTGGTGGCAGCCAAGTTGCGTCACTTTTGCGCTCCCCTTGGGATGCCTTTCGCAGCTGCAGTGTGCCTGGAGCCCAGGGCTTCCTGGTTTTAAAAGTCCTAGGCCTAAGCCTAACAGTAACCCTAGGAAGGTAAATCAGCCGGGTATTAGGGTTCTTCCTAAGGGAAAAGCCGTGAAAGCAGCCATGTTGTGGCACTTCTGCACTCCCTTTGGGATGCCTTTGGCAGATGAAGTAAGCCTGGAACTCAGGGCTTCCTGGTTAAAGAAATCCAAGCCCTAGGCTGAAGCCTAACCCTAACCCTAGGCAGATAAATCAGCCTAGGTATAGGGATGGTGCCAAGGAAAAAGCTGTGAAAGCTGCCATGTTGTTGCACTTTTGTACTCCCCTTGGGATGCCTTGAACAGCTGCAGTTTGCCTGGAGCCAAGGGCTTCCTAGTTTTAAAAATCCTAGCCCTAGGCCTAAGCCTAACAGTAACCGTGGGAAGGTAAATCAGCCTGGTGTTAGGCTTCTTGCCAAGGAAAAAGCCGTGAAAGCAGCCATATTGTGGCACTTTTGCAGTCCCTTTTGGATGCCTTTCACAGCTGCAGTGTGCCTGGAACTCAGGGCTTCCTGATTTTAAAAATCCTAGCCCTAGGCCGAACCCCAACCCTAAGACGAGAAAGGCAAATCAGCCAGGAATTAGGCATGTCCCCAAGGAAAAAGCTGTGGAGGCAGGCATGTTGTGGTACTTTTGCGCTCTTCTTGGCTAGTCCTTCGCAGCTGCTGTGTTCTTGGAACTCAGGGCTTTCTGGTTAATAGAACCCTTACCCTAGGCGTAACTCAAACCTTAACCCTAGGAAGGAAAATCAGCCTATGGTTCGGGATGGTCTCATGGAAATATCAGTGGTGGCAGCCAAGTTGCGTCACTTTTGCGCTCCCCTTGAGATGCCTTTCGCAGCCGCAGTGTGCCTGGAGCCCAGGGCTTCCTGGTTTTAAAAGTCCTAGGCCTAAGCCTAACAGTAACCCTAGGAAGGTAAATCAGCCGGGTATTAGGGTTCTTCCTAAGGGAAAAGCCGTGAAAGCAGCCATGTTGTGGCACTTCTGCACTCCCTTTGGGATGCCTTTGGCAGATGAAGTAAGCCTGGAACTCAGGGCTTCCTGCTTAAAGAAATCCAAGCCCTAGGCTGAACCCTAACCCTAACCCTAGGCAGATAAATCAGCCTAGGTATAGGGATGGTGCCAAGGAAAAAGCTGTGAAAGCTGCCATGTTGTTGCACTTTTGTACTCCCCTTGGGATGCCTTGAACAGCTGCAGTGTGCCTGGAGCTAAGGGCTTCCTAGTTTTAAAAATCCTAGCCCTAGGCCTAAGCCTAACAGTAACCCTGGGAAGGTAAATCAGCCTGGTGTTAGGCTTCTTGCCAAGGAAAAAGCCGTGAAAGCAGCCATGTTGTGGCACTTTTGCACTCCCTTTTGGATGCCTTTCACAGCTCCAGTGTGCCTGGAACTCAGGGCTTCCTGATTTTAAAAATCCTAGCCCTAGGCCGAACCCCAACCCTATGACAAGAAAGGCAAATCAGCCAGGAATTAGGCATGTCCCCAAGGAAAAAGCTGTGGAGGCAGGCATGTTGTGGTACTTTTGCGCTCTTCTTGGCTAGTCCTTCGCAGCTGCTGTGTTCTTGGAACTCAGGGCTTTCTGGTTAATAGACCCTTACCCTAGGCGTAACTCAAACCTTAAGCCTAGGAAGGAAAATCAGCCTATGGTTCGGGATGGTCTCATGGAAATATCAGTGGTGGCAGCCAAGTTGCGTCACTTTTGCGCTCCCCTTGGGATGCCCTTCGCAGCTGCAGTGTGCATGGAGCCCAGGGCTTCCTGGTTTTAAAAGTCCTAGGCCTAAGCCTAACAGTAACCCTAGGAAGGTAAATCAGCCGGGTATTAGGGTTCTTCCTAAGGGAAAAGCCGTGAAAGCAGCCATGTTGTGGCACTTCTGCACTCCCTTTGGGATGCCTTTGGCAGATGAAGTAAGCCTGGAACTCAGGGCTTCCTGCTTAAAGAAATCCAAGCCCTAGGCTGAACCCTAACCCTAACCCTAGGCAGATAAATCAGCCTAGGTATAGGGATGGTGCCAAGGAAAAAGCTGTGAAAGCTGCCATGTTGTTGCACTTTTGTACTCCCCTTGGGATGCCTTGAACAGCTGCAGTTTGCCTGGAGCCAAGGGCTTCCTAGTTTTAAAAATCCTAGCCCTAGGCCTAAGCCTAACAGTAACCGTGGGAAGGTAAATCAGCCTGGTGTTAGGCTTCTTGCCAAGGAAAAAGCCGTGAAAGCAGCCATGTTGTGGCACTTTTGCACTCCCTTTTGGATGCCTTTCACAGCTGCAGTGTGCCTGGAACTCAGGGCTTCCTGATTTCAAAAATCCTAGCCCTAGGCCGAACCCCAACCCTAAGACGAGAAAGGCAAATCAGCCAGGAATTAGGCATGTCCCCAAGGAAAAAGCTGTGGAGGCAGGCATGTTGTGCTACTTTTGCGCTCTTCTTGGCTAGTCCTTCGCAGCTGCTGTGTTCTTGGAACTCAGGGCTTTCTGGTTAATAGAGCCCTTACCCTAGGCGTAACTCAAACCTTAAGCCTAGGAAGGAAAATCAGCCTATGGTTCGGGATGGTCTCATGGAAATATCAGTGGTGGCAGCCAAGTTGCGTCACTTTTGCGCTCCCCTTGGGATGCCTTTCGCAGCTGCAGTGTGCCTGGAGCCCAGGGCTTCCTGGTTTTAAAAGTCCTAGGCCTAAGCCTAACAGTAACCCTAGGAAGGTAAATCAGCCGGGTATTAGGGTTCTTCCTAAGGGAAAAGCCGTGAAAGCAGCCATGTTGTGGCACTTCTGCACTCCCTTTGGGATGCCTTTGGCAGATGAAGTAAGCCTGGAACTCAGGGCTTCCTGGTTAAAGAAATCCAAGCCCTAGGCTGAACCCTAACCCTAACCCTAGGCAGATAAATCAGCCTAGGTATAGGGATGGTGCCAAGGAAAAAGCTGTGAAAGCTGCCATGTTGTTGCACTTTTTACTCCCCTTGGGATGCCTTGAACAGCTGCAGTGTGCCTGGAGCTAAGGGCTTCCTAATTTCAAAAATCCTAGCCCTAGGCCTAAGCCTAACAGTAACCGTGGGAAGGTAAATCAGCCTGGTGTTAGGCTTCTTGCCAAGGAAAAAGCCGTGAAAGCAGCCATGTTGTGGCACTTTTGCACTCCCTTTTGGATGCCTTTCACAGCTCCAGTGTGCCTGGAACTCAGGGCTTCCTGATTTTAAAAATCCTAGCCCTAGGCCGAACCCCAACCCTAAGACGAGAAAGGCAAATCAGCCAGGAATTAGGCATGTCCCCAAGGAAAAAGCTGTGGAGGCAGGCATGTTGTGGTACTTTTGCGCTCTTCTTGGCTAGTCCTTCGCAGCTGCTGTGTTCTTGGAACTCAGGGCTTTCTGGTTAATAGACCCTTACCCTAGGCGTAACTCAAACCTTAAGCCTAGGAAGGAAAATCAGCCTATGGTTCGGTATGGTGTCATGGAAATATCAGTGGTGGCAGCCAAGTTGCGTCACTTTTGCGCTCCCCTTGGGATGCCTTTCGCAGCTGCAGTGTGCCTGGAGCCCAGGGCTTCCTGGTTTTAAAAGTCCTAGGCCTAAGCCTAACAGTAACCCTAGGAAGGTAAATCAGCCGGGTATTAGGGTTCTTCCTAAGGGAAAAGCCGTGAAAGCAGCCATGTTGTGGCACTTCTGCACTCCCTTTGGGATGCCTTTGGCAGATGAAGTAAGCCTGGAACTCAGGGCTTCCTGGTTAAAGAAATCCAAGCCCTAGGCTGAACCCTAACCCTAACCCTAGGCAGATAAATCAGCCTAGGTATAGGGATGGTGCCAAGGAAAAAGCTGTGAAAGCTGCCATGTTGTAGCACTTTTGTACTCCCCTTGGGATGCCTTGAACCGCAGCAGTTGCATGGAGCCAAGGGCTTCCTAGTTTTAAAAATCCTAGCCCTAGGCCTAAGCCTAACAGTAACCCTGGGAAGGTAAATCAGCCTGGTGTTAGGCTTCTTGCCAAGGAAAAAGCCGTGAAAGCAGCCATGTTGTGGCACTTTTGCACTCCCTTTTGGATGTCTTTCACAGCTCCAGTGTGCCTGGAACTCAGGGCTTCCTGATTTTAAAAATCCTAGCCCTAGGCCGAACCCCAACCCTAAGACGAGAAAGGCAAATCAGCCAGGAATTAGGCATGTCCCCAAGGAAAAAGCTGTGGAGGCAGGCATGTTGTGGTACTTTTGCGCTCTTCTTGGCTAGTCCTTCGCAGCTGCTGTGTTCTTGGAACTCAGGGCTTTCTGGTTAATAGACCCTTACCCTAGGCGTAACTCAAACCTTAAGCCTAGGAAGGAAAATCAGCCTATGGTTCGGGATGGTCTCATGGAAATATCAGTGGTGGCAGCCAAGTTGCGTCACTTTTGCGCTCCCCTTGGGATGCCTTTCGCAGCTGCAGTGTGCCTGGAGCCCAGGGCTTCCTGGTTTTAAAAGTCCTAGGCCTAAGCCTAACAGTAACCCTAGGAAGGTAAATCAGCCGGGTATTAGGGTTCTTCCTAAGGGAAAAGCCGTGAAAGCAGCCATGTTGTGGCACTTCTGCACTCCCTTTGGGATGCCTTTGGCAGATGAAGTAAGCCTGGAACTCAGGGCTTCCTGGTTAAAAAAATCCAAGCCCTAGGCTGAAGCCTAACCCTAACCCTAGGCAGATAAATCAGCCTAGGTATAGGGATGGTGCCAAGGAAAAAGCTGTGAAAGCTGCCATGTTGTTGCACTTTTGTACTCCCCTTGGGATGCCTTGAACAGCTGCAGTGTGTCTGGAGCTAAGGGCTTCCTAGTTTTAAAAATCCTAGCCCTAGGCCTAAGCCTAACAGTAACCCTGGGAAGGTAAATCAGCCTGGTGTTAGGCTTCTTGCCAAGGAAAAAGCCGTGAAAGCAGCCATGTTGTGGCACTTTTGCACTCCCTTTTGGATGCCTTTCACAGCTGCAGTGTGCCTGGAACTCAGGGCTTCCTGATTTTAAAAATCCTAGCCCTAGGCCGAACCCCAACCCTAAGACGAGAAAGGCAAATCAGCCAGGAATTAGGCATGTCCCCAAGGAAAAAGCTGTGGAGGCAGGCATGTTGTGGTACTTTTGCGCTCTTCTTGGCTAGTCCTTCGCAGCTGCTGTGTTCTTGGAACTCAGGGCTTTCTGGTTTATAGAACCCTTACCCTAGGCGTAACTCAAACCTTAAGCCTAGGAAGGAAAATCAGCCTATGGTTCGGGATGGTCTCATGGAAATATCAGTGGTGGCAGCCAAGTTGCGTCACTTTTGCGCTCCCCTTGGGATGCCTTTCGCAGCTGCAGTGTGCCTGGAGCCCAGGGCTTCCTGGTTTTAAAAGTCCTAGGCCTAAGCCTAACAGTAACCCTAGGAAGGTAAATCAGCCGGGTATTAGGGTTCTTCCTAAGGGAAAAGCCGTGAAAGCAGCCATGTTGTGGCACTTCTGCACTCCCTTTGGGATGCCTTTGGCAGATGAAGTAAGCCTGGAACTCAGGGCTTCCTGGTTAAAGAAATCCAAGCCCTAGGCTGAACCCTAACCCTAACCCTAGGCAGATAAATCAGCCTAGGTATAGGGATGGTGCCAAGGAAAAAGCTGTGAAAGCTGCCATGTTGTTGCACTTTTGTACTCCCCTTGGGATGCCTTGAACAGCTGCAGTGTGCCTGGAGCCAAGGGCTTCCTAGTTTTAAAAATCCTAGCCCTAGGCCTAAGACTAACAGTAACCCTGGGAAGGTAAATCAGCCTGGTGTTAGGCTTCTTGCCAAGGAAAAAGCCGTGAAAGCAGCCATGTTGTGGCACTTTTGCACTCCCTTTTGGATGCCTTTCACAGCTCCAGTGTGCCTGGAACTCAGGGCTTCCTGATTTTAAAAATCCTAGCCCTAGGCCGAACCCCAACCCTAAGACGAGAAAGGCAAATCAGCCAGGAATTAGGCATGTCCCCAAGGAAAAAGCTGTGGAGGCAGGCATGTTGTGGTACTTTTGCGCTCTTCTTGGCTAGTCCTTCGCAGCTGCTGTGTTCTTGGAACTCAGGGCTTTCTGGTTAATAGACCCTTACCCTAGGCGTAACTCAAACCTTAAGCCTAGGAAGGAAAATCAGCCTATGGTTCGGGATGGTCTCATGGAAATATCAGTGGTGGCAGCCAAGTTGCGTCACTTTTGCGCTCCCCTTGGGATGCCTTTCGCAGCTGCAGTGTGCCTGGAGCCCAGGGCTTCCTGGTTTTAAAAGTCCTAGGCCTAAGCCTAACAGTAACCCTAGGAAGGTAAATCAGCCGGGTATTAGGGTTCTTCCTAAGGGAAAAGCCGTGAAAGCAGCCATGTTGTGGCACTTCTGCACTCCCTTTGGGATGCCTTTGGCAGATGAAGTAAGCCTGGAACTCAGGGCTTCCTGGTTAAAGAAATCCAAGCCCTAGGCTGAAGCCTAACCCTAACCCTAGGCAGATAAATCAGCCTAGGTATAGGGATGGTGCCAAGGAAAAAGCTGTGAAAGCTGCCATGTTGTTGCACTTTTTACTCCCCTTGGGATGCCTTGAACAGCTGCAGTGTGCCTGGAGCTAAGGGCTTCCTAGTTTCAAAATCCTAGCCCTAGGCCTAAGCCTAACAGTAACCCTGGGAAGGTATATCAGCCTGCTGTTAGGCTTCTTGCCAAGGAAAAAGCCGTGAAAGCAGCCATGTTGTGGCACTTTTGCACTCCCTTTTGGATGCCTTTCACAGCTCCAGTGTGCCTGGAACTCAGGGCTTCCTGATTTTAAAAATCCTAGCCCTAGGCCGAACCCCAACCCTAAGACGAGAAAGGCAAATCAGCCAGGAATTAGGCATGTCCCCAAGGAAAAAGCTGTGGAGGCAGGCATGTTGTGCTACTTTTGCGCTCTTCTTGGCTAGTTCTTCGCAGCTGCTGTGTTCTTGGAACTCAGGGCTTTCTGGTTAATAGAACCCTTACCCTAGGCGTAACTCAAACCTTAAGCCTAGGAAGGAAAATCAGCCTATGGTTCGGGATGGTCTCATGGAAATATCAGTGGTGGCAGCCAAGTTGCGTCACTTTTGCGCTCCCCTTGGGATTCCTTTCGCAGCTGCAGTGTGCCTGGAGCCCAGGGCTTCCTGGTTTTAAAAGTCCTAGGCCTAAGCCTAACAGTAACCCTAGGAAGGTAAATCAGCCGGGTATTAGGGTTCTTCCTAAGGGAAAAGCCGTGAAAGCAGCCATGTTGTGGCACTTCTGCACTCCCTTTGGGATGCCTTTGGCAGATGAAGTAAGCCTGGAACTCAGGGCTTCCTGGTTAAAGAAATCCAAGCCCTAGGCTGAACCCTAACCCTAACCCTAGGCAGATAAATCAGCCTAGGTATAGGGATGGTGCCAAGGAAAAAGCTGTGAAAGCTGCCATGTTGTTGCACTTTTTACTCCCCTTGGGATGCCTTGAACAGCTGCAGTGTGCCTGGAGCTAAGGGCTTCCTAGTTTCAAAATCCTAGCCCTAGGCCTAAGCCTAACAGTAACCCTGGGAAGGTAAACCAGCCTGCTGTTAGGCTTCTTGCCAAGGAAAAAGCCGTGAAAGCAGCCATGTTGTGGCACTTTTGCACTCCCTTTTGGATGCCTTTCACAGCTGCAGTGTGCCTGGAACTCAGGGCTTCCTGATTTTAAAAATCCTAGCCCTAGGCCGAACCCCAACCCTAAGACGAGAAAGGCAAATCAGCCAGGAATTAGGCATGTCCCCAAGGAAAAAGCTGTGGAGGCAGGCATGTTGTGGTACTTTTGCGCTCTTCTTGGGTAGTCCTTCGCAGCTGCTGTGTTCTTGGAACTCAGGGCTTTCTGGTTAATAGAACCCTTACCCTAGGCGTAACTCAAACCTTAAGCCTAGGAAGGAAAATCAGCCTATGGTTCGGGATGGTCTCATGGAAATATCAGTGGTGGCAGCCAAGTTGCGTCACTTTTGCGCTCCCCTTGGGATTCCTTTCGCAGCTGCAGTGTGCCTGGAGCCCAGGGCTTCCTGGTTTTAAAAGTCCTAGGCCTAAGCCTAACAGTAACCCTAGGAAGGTAAATCAGCCGGGTATTAGGGTTCTTCCTAAGGGAAAAGCCGTGAAAGCAGCCATGTTGTGGCACTTCTGCACTCCCTTTGGGATGCCTTTGGCAGATGAAGTAAGCCTGGAACTCAGGGCTTCCTGGTTAAAGAAATCCAAGCCCTAGGCTGAACCCTAACCCTAACCCTAGGCAGATAAATCAGCCTAGGTATAGGGATGGTGCCAAGGAAAAAGCTGTGAAAGCTGCCATGTTGTTGCACTTTTGTACTCCCCTTGGGATGCCTTGAACAGCTGCAGTGTGCCTGGAGCTAAGGGCTTCCTAGTTTTAAAAATCCTAGCCCTAGGCCTAAGCCTAACAGTAACCCTGGGAAGGTAAATCAGCCTGCTGTTAGGCTTCTTGCCAAGGAAAAAGCCGTGAAAGCAGCCATGTTGTGGCACTTTTGCACTCCCTTTTGGATGCCTTTCACAGCTCCAGTGTGCCTGGAACTCAGAGCTTCCTGATTTTAAAAATCCTAGCCCTAGGCCGAACCCCAACCCTAAGACGAGAAAGGCAAATCAGCCAGGAATTAGGCATGTCCCCAAGGAAAAAGCTGTGGAGGCAGGCATGTTGTGGTACTTTTGCGCTCTTCTTGGCTAGTCCTTCGCAGCTGCTGTGTTCTTGGAACTCAGGGCTTTCTGGTTAATAGACCCTTACCCTAGGCGTAACTCAAACCTTAAGCCTAGGAAGGAAAATCAGCCTATGGTTCGGGATGGTCTCATGGAAATATCAGTGGTGGCAGCCAAGTTGCGTCACTTTTGCGCTCCCCTTGGGATGCCTTTCGCAGCTGCAGTGTGCCTGGAGCCCAGGGCTTCCTGGTTTTAAAAGTCCTAGGCCTAAGCCTAACAGTAACCCTAGGAAGGTAAATCAGCCGGGTATTAGGGTTCTTCCTAAGGGAAAAGCCGTGAAAGCAGCCATGTTGTGGCACTTCTGCACTCCCTTTGGGATGCCTTTGGCAGATGAAGTAAGCCTGGAACTCAGGGCTTCCTGGTTAAAGAAATCCAAGCCCTAGGCTGAACCCTAACCCTAACCCTAGGCAGATAAATCAGCCTAGGTATAGGGATGGTGCCAAGGAAAAAGCTGTGAAAGCTGCCATGTTGTTGCACTTTTGTACTCCCCTTGGGATGCCTTGAACAGCTGCAGTGTGCCTGGAGCTAAGGGCTTCCTAGTTTCAAAAATCCTAGCCCTAGGCCTAAGCCTAACAGTAACCCTGGGAAGGTAAATCAGCCTGGTGTTAGGCTTCTTGCCAAGGAAAAAGCCGTGAAAGCAGCCATGTTGTGGCACTTTTGCACTCCCTTTTGGATGCCTTTCACAGCTGCAGTGTGCCTGGAACTCAGGGCTTCCTGATTTTAAAAATCCTAGCCCTAGGCCGAACCCCAACCCTAAGACGAGAAAGGCAAATCAGCCAGGAATTAGGCATGTCCCCAAGGAAAAAGCTGTGGAGGCAGGCATGTTGTGGTACTTTTGCGCTCTTCTTGGCTAGTCCTTCGCAGCTGCTGTGTTCTTGGAACTCAGGGCTTTCTGGTTAATAGACCCTTACCCTAGGCGTAACTCAAACCTTAAGCCTAGGAAGGAAAATCAGCCTATGGTTCGGGATGGTCTCATGGAAATATCAGTGGTGGCAGCCAAGTTGCGTCACTTTTGCGCTCCCCTTGGGATGCCTTTCGCAGCTGCAGTGTGCCTGGAGCCCAGGGCTTCCTGGTTTTAAAAGTCCTAGGCCTAAGCCTAACAGTAACCCTAGGAAGGTAAATCAGCCGGGTATTAGGGTTCTTCCTAAGGGAAAAGCCGTGAAAGCAGCCATGTTGTGGCACTTCTGCACTCCCTTTGGGATGCCTTTGGCAGATGAAGTAAGCCTGGAACTCAGGGCTTCCTGGTTAAAGAAATCCAAGCCCTAGGCTGAACCCTAACCCTAACCCTAGGCAGATAAATCAGCTTAGGTGTAGGGATGGTGCCAAGGAAAAAGCTGTGAAAGCTGCCATGTTGTTGCACTTTTGTACTCCCCTTGGGATGCCTTGAACAGCTGCAGTGTGCCTGGAGCTAAGGGCTTCCTAGTTTTAAAAATCCTAGCCCTAGGCCTAAGCCTAACAGTAACCCTGGGAAGGTAAATCAGCCTGGTGTTAGGCTTCTTGCCAAGGAAAAAGCCGTGAAAGCAGCCATGTTGTGGCACTTTTGCACTCCCTTTTGGATGCCTTTCACAGCTGCAGTGTGCCTGGAACTCAGGGCTTCCTGATTTTAAAAATCCTAGCCCTAGGCCGAACCCCAACCCTAAGACGAGAAAGGCAAATCAGCCAGGAATTAGGCATGTCCCCAAGGAAAAAGCTGTGGAGGCAGGCATGTTGTGGTACTTTTGCGCTCTTCTTGGCTAGTCCTTCGCAGCTGCTGTGTTCTTGGAACTCAGGGCTTTCTGGTTAATAGACCCTTACCCTAGGCGTAACTCAAACCTTAACCCTAGGAAGGAAAATCAGCCTATGGTTCGGGATGGTGTCATGGAAATATCAGTGGTGGCAGCCAAGTTGCGTCACTTTTGCGCTCCCCTTGGGATGCCTTTCGCAGCTGCAGTGTGCCTGGAGCCCAGGGCTTCCTGGTTTTAAAAGTCCTAGGCCTAAGCCTAACAGTAACCCTAGGAAGGTAAATCAGCCGGGTATTAGGGTTCTTCCTAAGGGAAAAGCCGTGAAAGCAGCCATGTTGTGGCACTTCTGCACTCCCTTTGGGATGCCTTTGGCAGATGAAGTAAGCCTGGAACTCAGGGCTTCCTGGTTAAAGAAATCCAAGCCCTAGGCTGAACCCTAACCCTAACCCTAGGCAGATAAATCAGCTTAGGTATAGGGATGGTGCCAAGGAAAAAGCTGTGAAAGCTGCCATGTTGTTGCACTTTTGTACTCCCCTTGGGATGCCTTGAACAGCTGCAGTGTTCCTGGAGCTAAGGGCTTCCTAGTTTCAAAAATCCTAGCCCTAGGCCTAAGCCTAACAGTAACCCTGGGAAGGTAAATCAGCCTGGTGTTAGGCTTCTTGCCAAGGAAAAAGCCGTGAAAGCAGCCATGTTGTGGCACTTTTGCACTCCCTTTTGGATGCCTTTCACAGCTGCAGTGTGCCTGGAACTCAGGGCTTCCTGATTTTAAAAATCCTAGCCCTAGGCCGAACCCCAACCCTAAGACGAGAAAGGCAAATCAGCCAGGAATTAGGCATGTCCCCAAGGAAAAAGCTGTGGAGGCAGGCATGTTGTGGTACTTTTGCGCTCTTCTTGGCTAGTCCTTCGCAGCTGCTGTGTTCTTGGAACTCAGGGCTTTCTGGTTAATAGAACCCTTACCCTAGGCGTAACTCAAACCTTAACCCTAGGAAGGAAAATCAGCCTATGGTTCGGGATGGTCTCATGGAAATATCAGTGGTGGCAGCCAAGTTGCGTCACTTTTGCGCTCCCCTTGGGATGCCTTTCGCAGCTGCAGTGTGCCTGGAGCCCAGGGCTTCCTGGTTTTAAAAGTCCTAGGCCTAAGCCTAACAGTAACCCTAGGAAGGTAAATCAGCCGGGTATTAGGGTTCTTCCTAAGGGAAAAGCCGTGAAAGCAGCCATGTTGTGGCACTTCTGCACTCCCTTTGGGATGCCTTTGGCAGATGAAGTAAGCCTGGAACTCAGGGCTTCCTGGTTAAAGAAATCCAAGCCCTAGGCTGAACCCTAACCCTAACCCTAGGCAGATAAATCAGCCTAGGTATAGGGATGGTGCCAAGGAAAAAGCTGTGAAAGCTGCCATGTTGTTGCACTTTTGTACTCCCCTTGGGATGCCTTGAACAGCTGCAGTGTGCCTGGAGCTAAGGGCTTCCTAGTTTCAAAAATCCTAGCCCTAGGCCTAAGCCTAACAGTAACCCTGGGAAGGGAAATCAGCCAGCTGTTAGGCTTCTTGCCAAGGAAAAAGCCGTGAAAGCAGCCATGTTGTGGCACTTTTGCACTCCCTTTTGGATGCCTTTCACAGCTGCAGTGTGCCTGGAACTCAGGGCTTCCTGATTTTAAAAATCCTAGCCCTAGGCCGAACCCCAACCCTAAGACGAGAAAGGCAAATC
This sequence comes from Ammospiza caudacuta, assembly GCF_027887145.1. Lineage (NCBI taxonomy): Eukaryota > Metazoa > Chordata > Aves > Passeriformes > Passerellidae > Ammospiza > Ammospiza caudacuta. Next base: position 330,529 of record NC_080618.1, read on the forward strand.
AGCCAGGAATTAGGCATGTCCCCAAGGAAAAAGCTGTGGAGGCAGGCATGTTCTGGTACTTTTGCGATCTTCTTGGCTAGTCCTTCGCAGCTGCTGTGTTCTTGGAACTCAGGGCTTTCTGGTTAATAGACCCTTACCCTAGGCGTAACTCAAACCTTAACCCTAGGAAGGAAAATCAGCCTATGGTTCGGGATGGTCTCATGGAAATATCAGTGGTGGCAGCCAAGTTGCGTCACTTTTGCGCTCCCCTTGGGATTCCTTTCGATGCTGCAGTGTGCCTGGAGCCCAGGGCTTCCTGGTTTTAAAAGTCCTAGGCCTAAGCCTAACAGTAACCCTAGGAAGGTAAATCAGCCGGGTATTAGGGTTCTTCCTAAGGGAAAAGCCATGAAAGCAGCCATGTTGTGGCACTTCTGCACTCCCTTTGGGATGCCTTTGGCAGATGAAGTAAGCCTGGAACTCAGGGCTTCCTGCTTAAAGAAATCCAAGCCCTAGGCTGAACCCTAACCCTAACCCTAGGCAGATAAATCAGCTTAGGTGTAGGGATGGTGCCAAGGAAAAAGCTGTGAAAGCTGCCATGTTGTTGCACTTTTGTACTCCCCTTGGGATGCCTTGAACAGCTGCAGTGTGCCTGGAGCCCAGGGCTTCCTAGTTTTAAAAATCCTAGCCCTAGGCCTAAGCCTAACAGTAACCCTGGGAAGGTCAATCAGCCTGGTGTTAGGCTTCTTGCCAAGGAAAAAGCCGTGAAAGCAGCCATGTTGTGGCACTTTTGCACTCCCTTTTGGATGCCTTTCACAGCTCCAGTGTGCCTGGAACTCAGGGCTTCCTGATTTTAAAAATCCTAGCCCTAGGCCGAACCCCAACCCTAAGACGAGAAATGCAAATCAGCCAGGAATTAGGCATGTCCCCAAGGAAAAAGCTGTGGAGGCAGGCATGTTGTGGTACTTTTGCGCTCTTCTTGGCTAGTCCTTCGCAGCTGCTGTGTTCTTGGAACTCAGGGCTTTCTGGTTAATAGACCCTTACCCTAGGCGTAACTCAAACCTTAAGCCTAGGAAGGAAAATCAGCCTATGGTTCGGGATGGTCTCATGGAAATATCAGTGGTGGCAGCCAAGTTGCGTCACTTTTGCGCTCCCCTTGGGATGCCTTTCGCAGCTGCAGTGTGCCTGGAGCCCAGGGCTTCCTGGTTTTAAAAGTCCTAGGCCTAAGCCTAACAGTAACCCTAGGAAGGTAAATCAGCCGGGTATTAGGGTTCTTCCTAAGGGAAAAGCCGTGAAAGCAGCCATGTTGTGGCACTTCTGCACTCCCTTTGGGATGCCTTTGGCAGATGAAGGAAGCCTGGAACTCAGGGCTTCCTGGTTAAAGAAATCCAAGCCCTAGGCTGAACCCTAACCCGAACCCTAGGCAGATAAATCAGCCTAGGTATAGGGATGGTGCCAAGGAAAAAGCTGTGAAAGCTGCCATGTTGTTGCACTTTTGTACTCCCCTTGGGATGCCTTGAACAGCTGCAGTGTGCCTGGAGCTAAGGGCTTCCTAGTTTCAAAAATCATAGCCCTAGGCCTAAGCCTAACAGTAACCCTGGGAAGGTAAATCAGCCTGGTGTTAGGCTTCTTGCCAAGGAAAAAGCCGTGAAAGCAGCCATGTTGTGGCACTTTTGCACTCCCTTTTGGATGCCTTTCGCAGCTGCAGTGTGCCTGGAGCCCAGGGCTTCCTGCTTTTATAAGTCGTAGGCCTAAGCCTAACAGTAACCCTAGGAAGGTAAATCAGCCGGGTATTAGGGTTCTTCCTAAGGGAAAAGCCGTGAAAGCAGCCATGTTGTGGCACTTTTGCACTCCCTTTTGGATGCCCTTCACAGCTCCAGTGTGCCTGGAACTCAGGGCTTCCTGATTTTAAAAATCCTAGCTCTAGGCCGAACCCCAACCCTAAGACGAGAAAGGCAAATCAGCCAGGAATTAGGCATGTCCCCAAGGAAAAAGCTGTGGAGGCAGGCATGTTGTGGTACTTTTGCGCTCTTCTTGGCTAGTCCTTCGCAGCTGCTGTGTTCTTGGAACTCAGGGCTTTCTGGTAAATAGAGCCCTTACCCTAGGCGTAACTCAAACCTTAAGCCTAGGAAGGAAAATCAGCCTATGGTTCGGGATGGTGTCATGGATATATCAGTGGTGGCAGCCAAGTTGCGTCACTTTTGCGCTCCCCTTGGGATGCCTTTCGCAGCTGCAGTGTGCCTGGAGCCCAGGGCTTCCTGGTTTTAAAAGTCCTAGGCCTAAGCCTAACAGTAACCCTAGGAAGGTAAATCAGCCGGGTATTAGGGTTCTTCCTAAGGGAAAAGCCGTGAAAGCAGCCATGTTGTGGCACTTCTGCACTCCCTTTGGGATGCCTTTGGCAGATGAAGTAAGCCTGGAACTCAGGGCTTCCTGGTTAAAGAAATCCAAGCCCTAGGCTGAAGCCTAACCCTAACCCTAGGCAGATAAATCAGCCTAGGTATAGGGATGGTGCCAAGGAAAAAGCTGTGAAAGCTGCCATGTTGTTGCACTTTTGTACTCCCCTTGGGATGCCTTGAACAGCTGCAGTGTGCCTGGAGCTAAGGGCTTCCTAGTTTTAAAAATCCTAGCCCGAGGCCTAAGCCTAACAGTAACCCTGGGAAGGTAAATCAGCCTGGTGTTAGGCTTCTTGCCAAGGAAAAAGCCGTGAAAGCAGCCATGTTGTGGCACTTTTGCACTCCCTTTTGGATGCCTTTCACAGCTCCAGTGTGCCTGGAACTCAGAGCTTCCTGATTTTAAAAATCCTAGCCCTAGGCCGAACCCCAACCCTAAGACGAGAAAGGCAAATCAGCCAGGAATTAGGCATGTCCCCAAGGAAAAAGCTGTGGAGGCAGGCATGTTGTGGTACTTTTGCGCTCTTCTTGGCTAGTCCTTCGCAGCTGCTGTGTTCTTGGAACTCAGGGCTTTCTGGTTAATAGACCCTTACCCTAGGCGTAACTCAAACCTTAACCCTAGGAAGGAAAATCAGCCTATGGTTCGGGATGGTCTCATGGAAATATCAGTGGTGGCAGCCAAGTTGCGTCACTTTTGCGCTCCCCTTGGGATGCCTTTCGCAGCGTCAGTGTGCCTGGAGCCCAGGGCTTCCTGGTTTTAAAAGTCCTAGGCCTAAGCCTAACAGTAACCCTAGGAAGGTAAATCAGCCGGGTATTAGGGTTCTTCCTAAGGGAAAAGCCGTGAAAGCAGCCATGTTGTGGCACTTCTGCACTCCCTTTGGGATGCCTTTGGCAGATGAAGTAAGCCTGGAACTCAGGGCTTCCTGGTTAAAGAAATCCAAGCCCTAGGCTGAACCCTAACCCTAACCCTAGGCAGATAAATCAGCCTAGGTATAGGGATGGTGCCAAGGAAAAAGCTGTGAAAGCTGCCATGTTGTTGCACTTTTGTACTCCCCTTGGGATGCCTTGAACAGCTGCAGTGTGCCTGGAGCCCAGGGCTTCCTAGTTTCAAAAATCCTAGCCCTAGGCCTAAGCCTAACAGTAACCCTGGGAAGGGAAATCAGCCTGGTGTTAGGCTTCTTGCCAAGGAAAAAGCCGTGAAAGCAGCCATGTTGTGGCACTTTTGCACTCCCTTTTGGATGCCTTTCACAGCTCCAGTGTGCCTGGAACTCAGGGCTTCCTGATTTTAAAAATCCTAGCCCTAGGCCGAACCCCAACCCTAAGACGAGAAAGGCAAATCAGCCAGGAATTAGGCATGTCCCCAAGGAAAAAGCTGTGGAGGCAGGCATGTTGTGGTACTTTTGCGCTCTTCTTGGCTAGTCCTTCGCAGCTGCTGTGTTCTTGGAACTCAGGGCTTTCTGGTTAATAGAACCCTTACCCTAGGCGTAACTCAAACCTTAAGCCTAGGAAGGAAAATCAGCCTATGGTTCGGGATGGTCTCATGGAAATATCAGTGGTGGCAGCCAAGTTGCGTCACTTTTGCGCTCCCCTTGGGATGCCTTTCGCAGCTGCAGTGTGCCTGGAGCCCAGGGCTTCCTGGTTTTAAAAGTCCTAGGCCTAAGCCTAACAGTAACCCTAGGAAGGTAAATCAGCCGGGTATTAGGGTTCTTCCTAAGGGAAAAGCCGTGAAAGCAGCCATGTTGTGGCACTTCTGCACTCCCTTTGGGATGCCTTTGGCAGATGAAGTAAGCCTGGAACTCAGGGCTTCCTGCTTAAAGAAATCCAAGCCCTAGGCTGAAGCCTAACCCTAACCCTAGGCAGATAAATCAGCCTAGGTATAGGGATGGTGCCAAGGAAAAAGCTGTGAAAGCTGCCATGTTGTTGCACTTTTGTACTCCCCTTGGGATGCCTTGAACAGCTTCAGTTTGCCTGGAGCCCAGGGCTTCCTAGTTTTAAAAATCCTAGCCCTAGGCCTAAGCCTAACAGTAACCCTGGGAAGGTAAATCAGCCTGGTGTTAGGCTTCTTGCCAAGGAAAAAGCCGTGAAAGCAGCCATGTTGTGGCACTTTTGCACTCCCTTTTGGATGCCTTTCACAGCTGCAGTCTGCCTGGAGCCCAGGGCTTCCTGGTTTTAAAAGTCCTAGGCCTAAGCCTATCAGTAACCCTAGGAAGGTAAATCAGCCGGGTATTAGGGTTCTTCCTAAGGGAAAAGCCGTGAAAGCAGCCATGTTGTGGCACTTCTGCACTCCCTTTGGGATGCCTTTGGCAGATGAAGTAAGCCTGGAACTCAGGGCTTCCTGGTTAAAGAAATCCAAGCCCTAGGCTGAACCCTAACCCTAACCCTAGGCAGATAAATCAGCCTAGGTATAGGGATGGTGCCAAGGAAAAAGCTGTGAAAGCTGCCATGTTGTAGCACTTTTGTACTCCCCTTGGGATGCCTTGAACAGCTGCAGTGTGCCTGGAGCTAAGGGCTTCCTAGTTTTAAAAATCCTAGCCCTAGGCCTAAACCTAACAGTAACCCTGGGAAGGTAAATCAGCCTGGTGTTAGGCTTCTTGCCAAGGAAAAAGCCGTGAAAGCAGCCATGTTGTGGCACTTTTGCACTCCCTTTTGGATGCCTTTCACAGCTGCAGTGTGCCTGGAACTCAGGGCTTCCTGATTTTAAAAATCCTAGCCCTAGGCCGAACCCCAACCCTAAGACGAGAAAGGCAAATCAGCCAGGAATTAGGCATGTCCCCAAGGAAAAAGCTGTGTAGGCAGGCATGTTGTGGTACTTTTGCGCTCTTCTTGGCTAGTCCTTCGCAGCTGCTGTGTTCTTGGAACTCAGGGCTTTCTGGTAAATATAGCCCTTACCCTAGGCGTAACTCAAACCTTAAGCCTAGGAAGGAAAATCAGCCTATGGTTCGGGATGGTGTCATGGAAATATCAGTGGTGGCAGCCAAGTTGCGTCACTTTTGCGCTCCCCTTGGGATGCCTTTCGCAGCTGCAGTGTGCCTGGAGCCCAGGGCTTCCTGGTTTTAAAAGTCCTAGGCCTAAGCCTAACAGTAACCCTAGGAAGGTAAATCAGCCGGGTATTAGGGTTCTTCCTAAGGGAAAAGCCGTGAAAGCAGCCATGTTGTGGCACTTCTGCACTCCCTTTGGGATGCCTTTGGCAGATGAAGTAAGCCTGGAACTCAGGGCTTCCTGGTTAAAGAAATCCAAGCCCTAGGCTGAACCCTAACCCTAACCCTAGGCAGATAAATCAGCCTAGGTATAGGGATGGTGCCAAGGAAAAAGCTGTGAAAGCTGCCATGTTGTTGCACTTTTGTACTCCCCTTGGGATGCCTTGAATAGCTGCAGTTTGCCTGGAGCCAAGGGCTTCCTAGTTTTAAAAATCCTAGCCCTAGGCCTAAGCCTAACAGTAACCCTGGGAAGGTAAATCAGCCTGGTGTTAGGCTTCTTGCCAAGGAAAAAGCCGTGAAAGCAGCCATGTTGTGGCACTTTTGCACTCCCTTTTGGATGCCTTTCACAGCTGCAGTGTGCCTGGAGCCCAGGGCTTCCTGGTTTTAAAAGTCCTAGGCCTAAGCCTAACAGTAACCCTAGGAAGGTAAATCAGCCGGGTATTAGGGTTCTTCCTAAGGGAAAAGCCGTGAAAGCAGCCATGTTGTGGCACTTCTGCACTCGCTTTGGGATGCCTTTGGCAGATGAAGTAAGCCTGGAACTCAGGGCTTCCTGCTTAAAGAAATCCAAGCCCTAGGCTGAACCCTAACCCTAACCCTAGGCAGATAAATCAGCCTAGGTATAGGGATGGTGCCAAGGAAAAAGCTGTGAAAGCTGCCATGTTGTTGCACTTTTGTACTCCCCTTGGGATGCCTTGAACAGCTGCAGTGTGCCTGGAGCTAAGGGCTTCCTAGTTTTAAAAATCCTAGCCCTAGGCCTAAACCTAACAGTAACCCTGGGAAGGTAAATCAGCCTGGTGTTAGGCTTCTTGCCAAGGAAAAAGCCGTGAAAGCAGCCATGTTGTGGCACTTTTGCACTCCCTTTTGGATGCCTTTCACAGCTGCAGTGTGCCTGGAACTCAGGGCTTCCTGATTTTAAAAATCCTAGCCCTAGGCCGAACCCCAACCCTAAGACGAGAAAGGCAAATCAGCCAGGAATTAGGCATGTCCCCAAGGAAAAAGCTGTGTAGGCAGGCATGTTGTGGTACTTTTGCGCTCTTCTTGGCTAGTCCTTCGCAGCTGCTGTGTTCTTGGAACTCAGGGCTTTCTGGTAAATATAGCCCTTACCCTAGGCGTAACTCAAACCTTAAGCCTAGGAAGGAAAATCAGCCTATGGTTCGGGATGGTGTCATGGAAATATCAGTGGTGGCAGCCAAGTTGCGTCACTTTTGCGCTCCCCTTGGGATGCCTTTCGCAGCTGCAGTGTGCCTGGAGCCCAGGGCTTCCTGGTTTTAAAAGTCCTAGGCCTAAGCCTAACAGTAACCCTAGGAAGGTAAATCAGCCGGGTATTAGGGTTCTTCCTAAGGGAAAAGCCGTGAAAGCAGCCATGTTGTGGCACTTCTGCACTCCCTTTGGGATGCCTTTGGCAGATGAAGTAAGCCTGGAACTCAGGGCTTCCTGGTTAAAAAAATCCAAGCCCTAGGCTGAACCCTAACCCTAACCCTAGGCAGATAAATCAGCCTAGGTATAGGGATGGTGCCAAGGAAAAAGCTGTGAAAGCTGCCATGTTGTTGCACTTTTGTACTCCCCTTGGGATGCCTTGAACAGCTGCAGTGTGCCTGGAGCTAAGGGCTTCCTAGTTTTAAAAATCCTAGCCCTAGGCCTAAGCCTAACAGTAACCCTGGGAAGGTAAATCAGCCAGCTGTTAGGCTTCTTGCCAAGGAAAAAGCCGTGAAAGCAGCCATGTTGTGGCACTTTTGCACTCCCTTTTGGATGCCTTTCACAGCTGCAGTGTGCCTGGAACTCAGGGCTTCCTGATTTTAAAAATCCTAGCCCTAGGCCGAACCCCAACCCTAAGACGAGAAAGGCAAATCAGCCAGGAATTAGGCATGTCCCCAAGGAAAAAGCTGTGGAGGCAGGCATGTTGTGGTACTTTTGCGCTCTTCTTGGCTAGTCCTTCGCAGCTGCTGTGTTCTTGGAACTCAGGGCTTTCTGGTTAATAGACCCTTACCCTAGGCGTAACTCAAACCTTAAGCCTAGGAAGGAAAATCAGCCTATGGTTCGGGATGGTGTCATGGAAATATCAGTGGTGGCAGCCAAGTTGCGTCACTTTTGCGCTCCCCTTGGGATGCCTTTCGCAGCTGCAGTGTGCCTGGAGCCCAGGGCTTCCTGGTTTTAAAAGTCCTAGGCCTAAGCCTAACAGTAACCCTAGGAAGGTAAATCAGCCGGGTATTAGGGTTCTTCCTAAGGGAAAAGCCGTGAAAGCAGCCATGTTGTGGCACTTCTGCACTCCCTTTGGGATGCCTTTGGCAGATGAAGTAAGCCTGGAACTCAGGGCTTCCTGGTTAAAGAAATCCAAGCCCTAGGCTGAACCCTAACCCTAACCCTAGGCAGATAAATCATCTTAGGTGTAGGGATGGTGCCAAGGAAAAAGCTGTGAAAGCTGCCATGTTGTAGCACTTTTGTACTCCCCTTGGGATACCTTGAACAGCTGCAGTGTGCCTGGAGCTAAGGGCTTCCTAGTTTCAAAAATCCTAGCCCTAGGCCTAAGCCTAACAGTAACCCTGGGAAGGTAAATCAGCCTGGTGTTAGGCTTCTTGCCAAGGAAAAAGCCGTGAAAGCAGCCATGTTGTGGCACTTTTGCACTCCCTTTTGGATGCCTTTCACAGCTCCAGTGTGCCTGGAACTCAGGGCTTCCTGATTTTAAAAATCCTAGCCCTAGGCCGAACCCCAACCCTAAGACGAGAAAGGCAAATCAGCCAGGAATTAGGCATGTCCCCAAGGAAAAAGCTGTGGAGGCAGGCATGTTGTGGTACTTTTGCGCTCTTCTTGGCTAGTCCTTCACAGCTGCTGTGTTCTTGGAACTCAGGGCTTTCTGGTAAATAGAGCCCTTACCCTAGGCGTAACTCAAACCTTAAGCCTAGGAAGGAAAATCAGCCTATGGTTGGGATGGTGTCATGGAAATATCAGTGGTGGCAGCCAAGTTGCGTCACTTTTGCGCTCCCCTTGGGATGCCTTTCGCAGCTGCAGTGTGCCTGGAGCCCAGGGCTTCCTGGTTTTAAAAGTCCTAGGCCTAAGCCTAACAGTAACCCTAGGAAGGTAAATCAGCCGGGTATTAGGGTTCTTCCTAAGGGAAAAGCCGTGAAAGCAGCCATGTTGTGGCACTTCTGCACTCCCTTTGGGATGCCTTTGGCAGATGAAGTAAGCCTGGAACTCAGGGCTTCCTGGTTAAAAAAATCCAAGCCCTAGGCTGAACCCTAACCCTAACCCTAGGCAGATAAATCAGCCTAGGTATAGGGATGGTGCCAAGGAAAAAGCTGTGAAAGCTGCCATGTTGTTGCACTTTTGTACTCCCCTTGGGATGCCTTGAACAGCTGCAGTGTGCCTGGAGCTAAGGGCTTCCTAGTTTTAAAAATCCTAGCCCTAGGCCTAAGCCTAACAGTAACCCTGGGAAGGTCAATCAGCCTGGTGTTAGGCTTCTTGCCAAGGAAAAAGCCGTGAAAGCAGCCATGTTGTGGCACTTTTGCACTCCCTTTTGGATGCCTTTCACAGCTCCAGTGTGCCTGGAACTCAGGGCTTCCTGATTTTAAAAATCCTAGCCCTAGGCCGAACCCCAACCCTAAGACGAGAAAGGCAAATCAGCCAGGAATTAGGCATGTCCCCAAGGAAAAAGCTGTGGAGGCAGGCATGTTGTGCTACTTTTGCGCTCTTCTTGGCTAGTCCTTCGCAGCTGCTGTGTTCTTGGAACTCAGGGCTTTCTGGTTAATAGACCCTTACCCTAGGCGTAACTCAAACCTTAAGCCTAGGAAGGAAAATCAGCCTATGGTTCAGGATGGTCTCATGGAAATATCAGTGGTGGCAGCCAAGTTGCGTCACTTTTGCGCTCCCCTTGGGATGCCTTTCGCAGCTGCAGTGTGCCTGGAGCCCAGGGCTTCCTGGTTTTAAAAGTCCTAGGCCTAAGCCTAACAGTAACCCTAGGAAGGTAAATCAGCCGGGTATTAGGGTTCTTCCTAAGGGAAAAGCCGTGAAAGCAGCCATGTTGTGGCACTTCTGCACTCCCTTTGGGATGCCTTTGGCAGATGAAGTAAGCCTGGAACTCAGGGCTTCCTGGTTAAAGAAATCCAAGCCCTAGGCTGAAGCCTAACCCTAACCCTAGGCAGATAAATCAGCCTAGGTATAGGGATGGTGCCAAGGAAAAAGCTGTGAAAGCTGCCATGTTGTTGCACTTTTGTACTCCCCTTGGGATGCCTTGAACAGCTGCAGTGTGCCTGGAGCTAAGGGCTTCCTAGTTTTAAAAATCCTAGCCCTAGGCCTAAGCCTAACAGTAACCCTGGGAAGGTAAATCAGCCTGGTGTTAGGCTTCTTGCCAAGGAAAAAGCCGTGAAAGCAGCCATGTTGTGGCACTTTTGCACTCCCTTTTGGATGCCTTTCACAGCTCCAGTGTGCCTGGAACTCAGGGCTTCCTGATTTTAAAAATCCTAGCCCTAGGCCGAACCCCAACCCTAAGACGAGAAATGCAAATCAGCCAGGAATTAGGCATGTCCCCAAGGAAAAAGCTGTGGAGGCAGGCATGTTGTGCTACTTTTGCGCTCTTCTTGGCTAGTCCTTCGCAGCTGCTGTGTTCTTGGAACTCAGGGCTTTCTGGTTAATAGACCCTTACCCTAGGCGTAACTCAAACCTTAACCCTAGGAAGGAAAATCAGCCTATGGTTCGGGATGGTCTCATGGAAATATCAGTGGTGGCAGCCAAGTTGCGTCACTTTTGCGCTCCCCTTGGGATGCCTTTCGCAGCTGCAGTGTGCCTGGAGCCCAGGGCTTCCTGGTTTTAAAAGTCCTAGGCCTAAGCCTAACAGTAACCCTAGGAAGGTAAATCAGCCGGGTATTAGGGTTCTTCCTAAGGGAAAAGCCGTGAAAGCAGCCATGTTGTGGCACTTCTGCACTCCCTTTGGGATGCCTTTGGCAGATGAAGTAAGCCTGGAACTCAGGGCTTCCTGGTTAAAGAAATCCAAGCCCTAGGCTGAACCCTAACCCTAACCCTAGGCAGATAAATCAGCCTAGGTATAGGGATGGTGCCAAGGAAAAAGCTGTGAAAGCTGCCATGTTGTTGCACTTTTGTACTCCCCTTGGGATGCCTTGAACAGCTGCAGTGTGCCTGGAGCTAAGGGCTTCCTAGTTTCAAAAATCCTAGCCCTAGGCCTAAGCCTAACAGTAACCCTGGGAAGGTAAATCAGCCTGGTGTTAGGCTTCTTGCCAAGGAAAAAGCCGTGAAAGCAGCCATGTTGTGGCACTTTTGCACTCCCTTTTGGATGCCTTTCGCAGCTGCAGTGTGCCTGGAGCCCAGGGCTTCCTGGTTTTATAAGTCCTAGGCCTAAGCCTAACAGTAACCCTAGGAAGGTAAATCAGCCCAGTATTAGGGTTCTTCCTAAGGGAAAAGCCGTGAAAGCAGCCATGTTGTGGCACTTTTGCACTCCCTTTTGGATGCCTTTCACAGCTCCAGTGTGCCTGGAACTCAGGGCTTCCTGATTTTAAAAATCCTAGCCCTAGGCCGAACCCCAACCCTAAGACGAGAAAGGCAAATCAGCCAGGAATTAGGCATGTCCCCAAGGAAAAAGCTGTGGAGGCAGGCATGTTGTGGTACTTTTGCGCTCTTCTTGGCTAGTCCTTCGCAGCTGCTGTGTTCTTGGAACTCAGGGCTTTCTGGTAAATAGAGCCCTTACCCTAGGCGTAACTCAAACCTTAAGCCTAGGAAGGAAAATCAGCCTATGGTTCGGGATGGTGTCATGGATATATCAGTGGTGGCAGCCAAGTTGCGTCACTTTTGCGCTCCCCTTGGGATGCCTTTTGCAGCTGCAGTGTGCCTGGAGCCCAGGGCTTCCTGGTTTTAAAAGTCCTAGGCCTAAGCCTAACAGTAACCCTAGGAAGGTAAATCAGCCGGGTATTAGGGTTCTTCCTAAGGGAAAAGCCGTGAAAGCAGCCATGTTGTGGCACTTCTGCACTCCCTTTGGGATGCCTTTGGCAGATGAAGTAAGCCTGGAACTCAGGGCTTCCTGGTTAAAGAAATCCAAGCCCTAGGCTGAACCCTAACCCTAACCCTAGGCAGATAAATCAGCCTAGGTATAGGGATGGTGCCAAGGAAAAAGCTGTGAAAGCTGCCATGTTGTTGCACTTTTGTACTCCCCTTGGGATGCCTTGAACAGCTGCAGTGTGCCTGGAGCTAAGGGCTTCCTAGTTTTAAAAATCCTAGCCCGAGGCCTAAGCCTAACAGTAACCCTGGGAAGGTAAATCAGCCTGGTGTTAGGCTTCTTGCCAAGGAAAAAGCCGTGAAAGCAGCCGTGTTGTGGCACTTTTGCACTCCCTTTTGGATGCCTTTCACAGCTCCAGTGTGCCTGGAACTCAGAGCTTCATGATTTTAAAAATCCTAGCCCTAGGCCGAACCCCAACCCTAAGACGAGAAAGGCAAATCAGCCAGGAATTAGGCATGTCCCCAAGGAAAAAGCTGTGGAGGCAGGCATGTTGTGCTACTTTTGCGCTCTTCTTGGCTAGTCCTTCGCAGCTGCTGTGTTCTTGGAACTCAGGGCTTTCTGGTTAATAGAGCCCTTACCCTAGGCGTAACTCAAACCTTAACCCTAGGAAGGAAAATCAGCCTATGGTTCGGGATGGTGTCATGGAAATATCAGTGGTGGCAGCCAAGTTGCGTCACTTTTGCGCTCCCCTTGGGATGCCTTTCGCAGCTGCAGTGTGCCTGGAGCCCAGGGCTTCCTGGTTTTAAAAGTCCTAGGCCTAAGCCTAACAGTAAGCCTAGGAAGGTAAATCAGCCGGGTATTAGGGTTCTTCCTAAGGGAAAAGCCGTGAAAGCAGCCATGTTGTGGCACTTCTGCACTCCCTTTGGGATGCCTTTGGCAGATGAAGTAAGCCTGGAACTCAGGGCTTCCTGGTTAAAAAAATGCAAGCCCTAGGCTGAAGCCTAACCCTAACCCTAGGCAGATAAATCAGCCTAGGTATAGGGATGGTGCCAAGGAAAAAGCTGTGAAAGCTGCCATGTTGTTGCACTTTTGTACTCCCCTTGGGATGCCTTGAACAGCTGCAGTGTGCCTGGAGCCCAGGGCTTCCTAGTTTTAAAAATCCTAGCCCTAGGCCTAAGCCTAACAGTAACCCTGGGAAGGCAAATCAGCCTGGTGTTAGGCTTCTTGCCAGGGAAAAAGCCGTGAAAGCAGCCATGTTGTGGCACTTTTGCACTCCCTTTTGGATGCCTTTCGCAGCTGCAGTGTGCCTGGATCCCAGGGCTTCCTGGTTTTAAAAGTCCTAGGCCTAAGCCTAACAGTAAACCTAGGAAGGTAAATCAGCCGGGTATTTGGGTTCTTCCTAAGGGAAAAGCCGTGAAAGCAGCCATGTTGTGGCACTTCTGCACTCCCTTTGGGATGCCTTTGGCAGATGAAGTAAGCCTGGAACTCAGGGCTTCCTGGTTAAAGAAATCCAAGCCCTAGGCTGAACCCTAACCCTAACCCTAGGCAGATAAATCAGCCTAGGTATAGGGATGGTGCCAAGGAAAAAGCTGTGAAAGCTGCCATGTTGTTGCACTTTTGTACTCCCCTTGGGATGCCTTGAACAGCTGCAGTGTGCCTGGAGCTAAGGGCTTCCTAGTTTTAAAAATCCTAGCCCTACGCCTAAACCTAACAGTAACCCTGGGAAGGTAAATCAGCCCGGTGTTAGGCTTCTTGCCAAGGAAAAAGCCGTGAAAGCAGCCATGTTGTGGCACTTTTGCACTCCCTTTTGGATGCCTTTCACAGCTCCAGTGTGCCTGGAACTCAGGGCTTCCTGATTTTAAAAATCCTAGCCCTAGGCCGAACCCCAACCCTAAGACGAGAAAGGCAAATCAGCCAGGAATTAGGCATGTCCCCAAGGAAAAAGCTGTGGAGGCAGGCATGTTGTGGTACTTTTGCGCTCTTCTTGGCTAGTCCTTCGCAGCTGCTGTGTTCTTGGAACTCAGGGCTTTCTGGTAAATAGAGTCCTTACCCTAGGCGTAACTCAAACCTTAAGCCTAGGAAGGAAAATCAGCCTATGGTTCGGGATGGTCTCATGGAAATATCAGTGGTGGCAGCCAAGTTGCGTCACTTTTGCGCTCCCCTTGGGATGCCTTTCGCAGCTGCAGTGTGCCTGGAGCCCAGGGCTTCCTGGTTTTAAAAGTCCTAGGCCTAAGCCTAACAGTAACCCTAGGAAGGTAAATCAGCCGGGTATTAGGGTTCTTCCTAAGGGAAAAGCCGTGAAAGCAGCCATGTTGTGGCACTTCTGCACTCCCTTTGGGATGCCTTTGGCAGATGAAGTAAGCCTGGAACTCAGGGCTTCCTGGTTAAAGAAATCCAAGCCCTAGGCTGAACCCTAACCCTAACCCTAGGCAGATAAATCAGCCTAGGTATAGGGATGGTGCCAAGGAAAAAGCTGTGAAAGCTGCCATGTTGTTGCACTTTTGTACTCCCCTTGGGATGCCTTGAACAGCTGCAGTGTGCCTGGAGCTAAGGGCTTCCTAGTTTTAAAAATCCTAGCCCTAGGCCTAAGCCTAACAGTAACCCTGGGAAGGTAAATCAGCCTGGTGTTAGGCTTCTTGCCAAGGAAAAAGCCGTGAAAGCAGCCATGTTGTGGCACTTTTGCACTCCCTTTTGGATGCCTTTCACAGCTGCAGTGTGCCTGGAACTCAGGGCTTCCTGATTTTAAAAATCCTAGCCCTAGGCCGAACCCCAACCCTAAGACGAGAAAGGCAAATCAGCCAGGAATTAGGCATGTCCCCAAGGAAAAAGCTGTGGAGGCAGGCATGTTGTGGTACTTTTGCGCTCTTCTTGGCTAGTCCTTCGCAGCTGCTGTGTTCTTGGAACTCAGGGCTTTCTGGTTAATAGAACCCTTACCCTAGGCGTAACTCAAACCTTAAGCCTAGGAAGGAAAATCAGCCTATGGTTCGGGATGGTCTCATGGAAATATCAGTGGTGGCAGCCAAGTTGCGTCACTTTTGCGCTCCCCTTGGGATGCCTTTCGCAGCTGCAGTGTGCCTGGAGCCCAGGGCTTCCTGGTTTTAAAAGTCCTAGGCCTAAGCCTAACAGTAACCCTAGGAAGGTAAATCAGCCGGGTATTAGGGTTCTTCCTAAGGGAAAAGCCGTGAAAGCAGCCATGTTGTGGCACTTCTGCACTCCCTTTGGGATGCCTTTGGCAGATGAAGTAAGCCTGGAACTCAGGGCTTCCTGGTTAAAGAAATCCAAGCCCTAGGCTGAACCCTAACCCTAACCCTAGGCAGATAAATCAGCCTAGGTATAGGGATGGTGCCAAGGAAAAAGCTGTGAAAGCTGCCATGTTGTTGCACTTTTGTACTCCCCTTGGGATGCCTTGAACAGCTGCAGTGTGCCTGGAGCCCAGGGCTTCCTAGTTTTAAAAATCCTAGCCCTAGGCCTAAGCCTAACAGTAACCCTGGGAAGGTAAATCAGCCTGGTGTTAGGCTTCTTGCCAAGGAAAAAGCCGTGAAAACAGCCATGTTGTGGCACTTTTGCACTCCCTTTTGGATGCCTTTCACAGCTCCAGTGTGCCTGGAACTCAGGGCTTCCTGATTTTAAAAATCCTAGCCCTAGGCCGAACCCCAACCCTAAGACGAGAAAGGCAAATCAGCCAGGAATTAGGCATGTCCCCAAGGAAAAAGCTGTGGAGGCAGGCATGTTGTGGTACTTTTGCGCTCTTCTTGGCTAGTCCTTCGCAGCTGCTGTGTTCTTGGAACTCAGGGCTTTCTGGTAAATAGAGTCCTTACCCTAGGCGTAACTCAAACCTTAAGCCTAGGAAGGAAAATCAGCCTATGGTTCGGGATGGTCTCATGGAAATATCAGTGGTGGCAGCCAAGTTGCGTCACTTTTGCGCTCCCCTTGGGATGCCTTTTGCAGCTGCAGTGTGCCTGGAGCCCAGGGCTTCCTGGTTTTAAAAGTCCTAGGCCTAAGCCTAACAGTAACCCTAGGAAGGTAAATCAGCCGGGTATTAGGGTTCTTCCTAAGGGAAAAGCCGTGAAAGCAGCCATGTTGTGGCACTTCTGCACTCCCTTTGGGATGCCTTTGGCAGATGAAGTAAGCCTGGAACTCAGGGCTTCCTGGTTAAAAAAATCCAAGCCCTAGGCTGAACCCTAACCCTAACCCTAGGCAGATAAATCAGCCTAGGTATAGGGATGGTGCCAAGGAAAAAGCTGTGAAAGCTGCCATGTTGTTGCACTTTTGTACTCCCCTTGGGATGCCTTGAACAGCTGCAGTGTGCCTGGAGCTAAGGGCTTCCTAGTTTTAAAAATCCTAGCCCTAGGCCTAAGCCTAACAGTAACCCTGGGAAGGTAAATCAGCCAGCTGTTAGGTTTCTTGCCAAGGAAAAAGCCGTGAAAGCAGCCATGTTGTGGCACTTTTGCAGTCCCTTTTGGATGCCTTTCACAGCTCCAGTGTGCCTGGAACTCAGGGCTTCCTGATTTTAAAAATCCTAGCCCTAGGCCGAACCCCAACCCTAAGACGAGAAAGGCAAATCAGCCAGGAATTAGGCATGTCCCCAAGGAAAAAGCTGTGGAGGCAGGCATGTTGTGGTACTTTTGCGCTCTTCTTGGCTAGTCCTTCGCAGCTGCTGTGTTCTTGGAACTCAGGGCTTTCTGGTTAATAGACCCTTACCCTAGGCGTAACTCAAACCTTAAGCCTAGGAAGGAAAATCAGCCTATGGTTCGGGATGGTCTCATGGAAATATCAGTGGTGGCAGCCAAGTTGCGTCACTTTTGCGCTCCCCTTGGGATGCCTTTCGCAGCCGCAGTGTGCCTGGAGCCCAGGGCTTCCTGGTTTTAAAAGTCCTAGGCCTAAGCCTAACAGTAACCCTAGGAAGGTAAATCAGCCGGGTATTAGGGTTCTTCCTAAGGGAAAAGCCGTGAAAGCAGCCATGTTGTGGCACTTCTGCACTCCCTTTGGGATGCCTTTGGCAGATGAAGTAAGCCTGGAACTCAGGGCTTCCTGGTTAAAAAAATCCAAGCCCTAGGCTGAACCCTAACCCTAACCCTAGGCAGATAAATCAGCCTAGGTATAGGGATGGTGCCAAGGAAAAAGCTGTGAAAGCTGCCATGTTGTTGCACTTTTGTACTCCCCTTGGGATGCCTTGAACAGCTGCAGTGTGCCTGGAGCTAAGGGCTTCCTAGTTTTAAAAATCCTAGCCCGAGGCCTAAGCCTAACAGTAACCCTGGGAAGGTAAATCAGCCTGGTGTTAGGCTTCTTGCCAAGGAAAAAGCCGTGAAAGCAGCCATGTTGTGGCACTTTTGCACTCCCTTTTGGATGCCTTTCACAGCTCCAGTGTGCCTGGAACTCAGGGCTTCCTGATTTTAAAAATCCTAGCCCTAGGCCGAACCCCAACCCTAAGACGAGAAAGGCAAATCAGCCAGGAATTAGGCATGTCCCCAAGGAAAAAGCTGTGGAGGCAGGCATGTTGTGGTACTTTTGCGCTCTTCTTGGCTAGTCCTTCGCAGCTGCTGTGTTCTTGGAACTCAGGGCTTTCTGGTTAATAGAACCCTTACCCTAGGCGTAACTCAAACCTTAAGCCTAGGAAGGAAAATCAGCCTATGGTTCGGGATGGTGTCATGGAAATATCAGTGGTGGCAGCCAAGTTGCGTCACTTTTGCGCTCCCCTTGGGATGCCTTTCGCAGCTGCAGTGTGCCTGGAGCCCAGGGCTTCCTGGTTTTAAAAGTCCTAGGCCTAAGCCTAACAGTAACCCTAGGAAGGTAAATCAGCCGGGTATTAGGGTTCTTCCTAAGGGAAAAGCCGTGAAAGCAGCCATGTTGTGGCACTTCTGCACTCCCTTTGGGATGCCTTTGGCAGATGAAGTAAGCCTGGAACTCAGGGCTTCCTGGTTAAAGAAATCCAAGCCCTAGGCTGAAGCCTAACCCTAACCCTAGGCAGATAAATCAGCCTAGGTATAGGGATGGTGCCAAGGAAAAAGCTGTGAAAGCTGCCATGTTGTTGCACTTTTGTACTCCCCTTGGGATGCCTTGAACAGCTGCAGTGTGCCTGGAGCTAAGGGCTTCCTAGTTTTAAAAATCCTAGCCCTAGGCCTAAGCCTAACAGTAACCCTGGGAAGGTAAATCAGCCTGGTGTTAGGCTTCTTGCCAAGGAAAAAGCCGTGAAAGCAGCCATGTTGTGGCACTTTTGCACTCCCTTTTGGATGCCTTTCGCAGCTGCAGTGTGCCTGGAGCCCAGGGCTTCCTGGTTTTAAAAGTCCTAGGCCTAAGCCTAACAGTAAACCTAGGAAGGTAAATCAGCCGGGTATTAGGGTTCTTCCTAAGGGAAAAGCCGTGAAAGCAGCCATGTTGTGGCACTTCTGCACTCCCTTTGGGATGCCTTTGGCAGATGAAGTAAGCCTGGAACTCAGGGCTTCCTGGTTAAAGAAATCCAAGCCCTAGGCTGAACCCTAACCCTAACCCTAGGCAGATAAATCAGCCTAGGTATAGGGATGGTGCCAAGGACAAAGCTGTGAAAGCTGCCATGTTGTTGCACTTTTGTACTCCCCTTGGGATGCCTTGAACAGCTGCAGTGTGCCTGGAGCTAAGGGCTTCCTAATTTCAAAAATCCTAGCCCTAGACCTAAACCTAACAGTAACCCTGGGAAGGTAAATCAGCCCGGTGTTAGGCTTCTTGCCAAGGAAAAAGCCGTGAAAGCAGCCATGTTGTGGCACTTTTGCACTCCCTTTTGGATGCCTTTCACAGCTCCAGTGTGCCTGGAACTCAGGGCTTCCTGATTTTAAAAATCCTAGCCCTAGGCCGAACCCCAACCCTAAGACGAGAAAGGCAAATCAGCCAGGAATTAGGCATGTCCCCAAGGAAAAAGCTGTGGAGGCAGGCATGTTGTGGTACTTTTGCGCTCTTCTTGGCTAGTCCTTCGCAGCTGCTGTGTTCTTGGAACTCAGGGCTTTCTGGTTAATAGAGCCCTTACCCTAGGCGTAACTCAAACCTTAAGCCTAGGAAGGAAAATCAGCCTATGGTTCGGGATGGTGTCATGGAAATATCAGTGGTGGCAGCCAAGTTGCGTCACTTTTGCGCTCCCCTTGGGATGCCTTTCGCAGCCGCAGTGTGCCTGGAGCCCAGGGCTTCCTGGTTTTAAAAGTCCTAGGCCTAAGCCTAACAGTAACCCTAGGAAGGTAAATCAGCCGGGTATTAGGGTTCTTCCTAAGGGAAAAGCCGTGAAAGCAGCCATGTTGTGGCACTTCTGCACTCCCTTTGGGATGCCTTTGGCAGATGAAGTAAGCCTGGAACTCAGGGCTTCCTGGTTAAAAAAATGCAAGCCCTAGGCTGAAGCCTAACCCTAACCCTAGGCAGATAAATCAGCCTAGGTATAGGGATGGTGCCAAGGAAAAAGCTGTGAAAGCTGCCATGTTGTTGCACTTTTGTACTCCCCTTGGGATGCCTTGAACAGCTGCAGTGTGCCTGGAGCCCAGGGCTTCCTAGTTTTAAAAATCCTAGCCCTAGGCCTAAGCCTAACAGTAACCCTGGGAAGGCAAATCAGCCTGGTGTTAGGCTTCTTGCCAGGGAAAAAGCCGTGAAAGCAGCCATGTTGTGGCACTTTTGCACTCCCTTTTGGATGCCTTTCGCAGCTGCAGTGTGCCTGGATCCCAGGGCTTCCTGGTTTTAAAAGTCCTAGGCCTAAGCCTAACAGTAAACCTAGGAAGGTAAATCAGCCGGGTATTTGGGTTCTTCCTAAGGGAAAAGCCGTGAAAGCAGCCATGTTGTGGCACTTCTGCACTCCCTTTGGGATGCCTTTGGCAGATGAAGTAAGCCTGGAACTCAGGGCTTCCTGGTTAAAGAAATCCAAGCCCTAGGCTGAACCCTAACCCTAACCCTAGGCAGATAAATCAGCCTAGGTATAGGGATGGTGCCAAGGAAAAAGCTGTGAAAGCTGCCATGTTGTTGCACTTTTGTACTCCCCTTGGGATGCCTGGAACAGCTGCAGTGTGCCTGGAGCTAAGGGCTTCCTAGTTTTAAAAATCCTAGCCCTAGGCCTAAACCTAACAGTAACCCTGGGAAGGTAAATCAGCCCGGTGTTAGGCTTCTTGCCAAGGAAAAAGCCGTGAAAGCAGCCATGTTGTGGCACTTTTGCACTCCCTTTTGGATGCCTTTCACAGCTCCAGTGTGCCTGGAACTCAGGGCTTCCTGATTTTAAAAATCCTAGCCCTAGGCCGAACCCCAACCCTAAGACGAGAAAGGCAAATCAGCCAGGAATTAGGCATGTCCCCAAGGAAAAAGCTGTGGAGGCAGGCATGTTGTGGTACTTTTGCGCTCTTCTTGGCTAGTCCTTCGCAGCTGCTGTGTTCTTGGAACTCAGGGCTTTCTGGTAAATAGAGTCCTTACCCTAGGCGTAACTCAAACCTTAAGCCTAGGAAGGAAAATCAGCCTATGGTTCGGGATGGTCTCATGGAAATATCAGTGGTGGCAGCCAAGTTGCGTCACTTTTGCGCTCCCCTTGGGATGCCTTTCGCAGCTGCAGTGTGCCTGGAGCCCAGGGCTTCCTGGTTTTAAAAGTCCTAGGCCTAAGCCTAACAGTAACCCTAGGAAGGTAAATCAGCCGGGTATTAGGGTTCTTCCTAAGGGAAAAGCCGTGAAAGCAGCCATGTTGTGGCACTTCTGCACTCCCTTTGGGATGCCTTTGGCAGATGAAGTAAGCCTGGAACTCAGGGCTTCCTGGTTAAAGAAATCCAAGCCCTAGGCTGAACCCTAACCCTAACCCTAGGCAGATAAATCAGCCTAGGTATAGGGATGGTGCCAAGGAAAAAGCTGTGAAAGCTGCCATGTTGTTGCACTTTTGTACTCCCCTTGGGATGCCTTGAACAGCTGCAGTGTGCCTGGAGCTAAGGGCTTCCTAGTTTTAAAAATCCTAGCCCTAGGCCTAAGCCTAACAGTAACCCTGGGAAGGTAAATCAGCCTGGTGTTAGGCTTCTTGCCAAGGAAAAAGCCGTGAAAGCAGCCATGTTGTGGCACTTTTGCACTCCCTTTTGGATGCCTTTCACAGCTCCAGTGTGCCTGGAACTCAGGGCTTCCTGATTTTAAAAATCCTAGCCCTAGGCCGAACCCCAACCCTAAGACGAGAAAGGCAAATCAGCCAGGAATTAGGCATGTCCCCAAGGAAAAAGCTGTGGAGGCAGGCATGTTGTGGTACTTTTGCGCTCTTCTTGGCTAGTCCTTCGCAGCTGCTGTGTTCTTGGAACTCAGGGCTTTCTGGTTAATAGAACCCTTACCCTAGGCGTAACTCAAACCTTAAGCCTAGGAAGGAAAATCAGCCTATGGTTCGGGATGGTCTCATGGAAATATCAGTGGTGGCAGCCAAGTTGCGTCACTTTTGCGCTCCCCTTGGGATGCCTTTCGCAGCTGCAGTGTGCCTGGAGCCCAGGGCTTCCTGGTTTTAAAAGTCCTAGGCCTAAGCCTAACAGTAACCCTAGGAAGGTAAATCAGCCGGGTATTAGGGTTCTTCCTAAGGGAAAAGCCGTGAAAGCAGCCATGTTGTGGCACTTCTGCACTCCCTTTGGGATGCCTTTGGCAGATGAAGTAAGCCTGGAACTCAGGGCTTCCTGGTTAAAGAAATCCAAGCCCTAGGCTGAACCCTAACCCTAACCCTAGGCAGATAAATCAGCCTAGGTATAGGGATGGTGCCAAGGAAAAAGCTGTGAAAGCTGCCATGTTGTTGCACTTTTGTACTCCCCTTGGGATGCCTTGAACAGCTGCAGTGTGCCTGGAGCCCAGGGCTTCCTAGTTTTAAAAATCCTAGCCCTAGGCCTAAGCCTAACAGTAACCCTGGGAAGGTAAATCAGCCTGGTGTTAGGCTTCTTGCCAAGGAAAAAGCCGTGAAAACAGCCATGTTGTGGCACTTTTGCACTCCCTTTTGGATGCCTTTCACAGCTCCAGTGTGCCTGGAACTCAGGGCTTCCTGATTTTAAAAATCCTAGCCCTAGGCCGAACCCCAACCCTAAGACGAGAAAGGCAAATCAGCCAGGAATTAGGCATGTCCCCAAGGAAAAAGCTGTGGAGGCAGGCATGTTGTGGTACTTTTGCGCTCTTCTTGGCTAGTCCTTCGCAGCTGCTGTGTTCTTGGAACTCAGGGCTTTCTGGTAAATAGAGTCCTTACCCTAGGCGTAACTCAAACCTTAAGCCTAGGAAGGAAAATCAGCCTATGGTTCGGGATGGTCTCATGGAAATATCAGTGGTGGCAGCCAAGTTGCGTCACTTTTGCGCTCCCCTTGGGATGCCTTTCGCAGCTGCAGTGTGCCTGGAGCCCAGGGCTTCCTGGTTTTAAAAGTCCTAGGCCTAAGCCTAACAGTAACCCTAGGAAGGTAAATCAGCCGGGTATTAGGGTTCTTCCTAAGGGAAAAGCCGTGAAAGCAGCCATGTTGTGGCACTTCTGCACTCCCTTTGGGATGCCTTTGGCAGATGAAGTAAGCCTGGAACTCAGGGCTTCCTGGTTAAAAAAATCCAAGCCCTAGGCTGAACCCTAACCCTAACCCTAGGCAGATAAATCAGCCTAGGTATAGGGATGGTGCCAAGGAAAAAGCTGTGAAAGCTGCCATGTTGTTGCACTTTTGTACTCCCCTTGGGATGCCTTGAACAGCTGCAGTGTGCCTGGAGCTAAGGGCTTCCTAGTTTTAAAAATCCTAGCCCTAGGCCTAAGCCTAACAGTAACCCTGGGAAGGTAAATCAGCCAGCTGTTAGGTTTCTTGCCAAGGAAAAAGCCGTGAAAGCAGCCATGTTGTGGCACTTTTGCAGTCCCTTTTGGATGCCTTTCACAGCTCCAGTGTGCCTGGAACTCAGGGCTTCCTGATTTTAAAAATCCTAGCCCTAGGCCGAACCCCAACCCTAAGACGAGAAAGGCAAATCAGCCAGGAATTAGGCATGTCCCCAAGGAAAAAGCTGTGGAGGCAGGCATGTTGTGGTACTTTTGCGCTCTTCTTGGCTAGTCCTTCGCAGCTGCTGTGTTCTTGGAACTCAGGGCTTTCTGGTTAATAGACCCTTACCCTAGGCGTAACTCAAACCTTAAGCCTAGGAAGGAAAATCAGCCTATGGTTCGGGATGGTCTCATGGAAATATCAGTGGTGGCAGCCAAGTTGCGTCACTTTTGCGCTCCCCTTGGGATGCCTTTCGCAGCCGCAGTGTGCCTGGAGCCCAGGGCTTCCTGGTTTTAAAAGTCCTAGGCCTAAGCCTAACAGTAACCCTAGGAAGGTAAATCAGCCGGGTATTAGGGTTCTTCCTAAGGGAAAAGCCGTGAAAGCAGCCATGTTGTGGCACTTCTGCACTCCCTTTGGGATGCCTTTGGCAGATGAAGTAAGCCTGGAACTCAGGGCTTCCTGGTTAAAAAAATCCAAGCCCTAGGCTGAACCCTAACCCTAACCCTAGGCAGATAAATCAGCCTAGGTATAGGGATGGTGCCAAGGAAAAAGCTGTGAAAGCTGCCATGTTGTTGCACTTTTGTACTCCCCTTGGGATGCCTTGAACAGCTGCAGTGTGCCTGGAGCTAAGGGCTTCCTAGTTTTAAAAATCCTAGCCCGAGGCCTAAGCCTAACAGTAACCCTGGGAAGGTAAATCAGCCTGGTGTTAGGCTTCTTGCCAAGGAAAAAGCCGTGAAAGCAGCCATGTTGTGGCACTTTTGCACTCCCTTTTGGATGCCTTTCACAGCTCCAGTGTGCCTGGAACTCAGGGCTTCCTGATTTTAAAAATCCTAGCCCTAGGCCGAACCCCAACCCTAAGACGAGAAAGGCAAATCAGCCAGGAATTAGGCATGTCCCCAAGGAAAAAGCTGTGGAGGCAGGCATGTTGTGGTACTTTTGCGCTCTTCTTGGCTAGTCCTTCGCAGCTGCTGTGTTCTTGGAACTCAGGGCTTTCTGGTTAATAGAACCCTTACCCTAGGCGTAACTCAAACCTTAAGCCTAGGAAGGAAAATCAGCCTATGGTTCGGGATGGTCTCATGGAAATATCAGTGGTGGCAGCCAAGTTGCGTCACTTTTGCGCTCCCCTTGGGATGCCTTTCGCAGCTGCAGTGTGCCTGGAGCCCAGGGCTTCCTGGTTTTAAAAGTCCTAGGCCTAAGCCTAACAGTAACCCTAGGAAGGTAAATCAGCCGGGTATTAGGGTTCTTCCTAAGGGAAAAGCCGTGAAAGCAGCCATGTTGTGGCACTTCTGCACTCCCTTTGGGATGCCTTTGGCAGATGAAGTAAGCCTGGAACTCAGGGCTTCCTGGTTAAAGAAATCCAAGCCCTAGGCTGAACCCTAACCCTAACCCTAGGCAGATAAATCAGCCTAGGTATAGGGATGGTGCCAAGGAAAAAGCTGTGAAAGCTGCCATGTTGTTGCACTTTTGTACTCCCCTTGGGATGCCTTGAACAGCTGCAGTGTGCCTGGAGCCCAGGGCTTCCTAGTTTTAAAAATCCTAGCCCTAGGCCTAAGCCTAACAGTAACCCTGGGAAGGTAAATCAGCCTGGTGTTAGGCTTCTTGCCAAGGAAAAAGCCGTGAAAACAGCCATGTTGTGGCACTTTTGCACTCCCTTTTGGATGCCTTTCACAGCTCCAGTGTGCCTGGAACTCAGGGCTTCCTGATTTTAAAAATCCTAGCCCTAGGCCGAACCCCAACCCTAAGACGAGAAAGGCAAATCAGCCAGGAATTAGGCATGTCCCCAAGGAAAAAGCTGTGGAGGCAGGCATGTTGTGGTACTTTTGCGCTCTTCTTGGCTAGTCCTTCGCAGCTGCTGTGTTCTTGGAACTCAGGGCTTTCTGGTAAATAGAGTCCTTACCCTAGGCGTAACTCAAACCTTAAGCCTAGGAAGGAAAATCAGCCTATGGTTCGGGATGGTCTCATGGAAATATCAGTGGTGGCAGCCAAGTTGCGTCACTTTTGCGCTCCCCTTGGGATGCCTTTCGCAGCTGCAGTGTGCCTGGAGCCCAGGGCTTCCTGGTTTTAAAAGTCCTAGGCCTAAGCCTAACAGTAACCCTAGGAAGGTAAATCAGCCGGGTATTAGGGTTCTTCCTAAGGGAAAAGCCGTGAAAGCAGCCATGTTGTGGCACTTCTGCACTCCCTTTGGGATGCCTTTGGCAGATGAAGTAAGCCTGGAACTCAGGGCTTCCTGGTTAAAAAAATCCAAGCCCTAGGCTGAACCCTAACCCTAACCCTAGGCAGATAAATCAGCCTAGGTATAGGGATGGTGCCAAGGAAAAAGCTGTGAAAGCTGCCATGTTGTTGCACTTTTGTACTCCCCTTGGGATGCCTTGAACAGCTGCAGTGTGCCTGGAGCTAAGGGCTTCCTAGTTTTAAAAATCCTAGCCCTAGGCCTAAGCCTAACAGTAACCCTGGGAAGGTAAATCAGCCTGGTGTTAGGCTTCTTGCCAAGGAAAAAGCCGTGAAAGCAGCCATGTTGTGGCACTTTTGCACTCCCTTTTGGATGCCTTTCGCAGCTGCAGTGTGCCTGGAGCCCAGGGCTTCCTGGTTTTAAAAGTCCTAGGCCTAAGCCTAACAGTAAACCTAGGAAGGTAAATCAGCCGGGTATTAGGGTTCTTCCTAAGGGAAAAGCCGTGAAAGCAGCCATGTTGTGGCACTTCTGCACTCCCTTTGGGATGCCTTTGGCAGATGAAGTAAGCCTGGAACTCAGGGCTTCCTGGTTAAAGAAATCCAAGCCCTAGGCTGAACCCTAACCCTAACCCTAGGCAGATAAATCAGCCTAGGTATAGGGATGGTGCCAAGGACAAAGCTGTGAAAGCTGCCATGTTGTTGCACTTTTGTACTCCCCTTGGGATGACTTGAACAGCTGCAGTGTGCCTGGAGCTAAGGGCTTCCTAGTTTTAAAAATCCTAGCCCTAGACCTAAACCTAACAGTAACCCTGGGAAGGTAAATCAGCCCGGTGTTAGGCTTCTTGCCAAGGAAAAAGCCGTGAAAGCAGCCATGTTGTGGCACTTTTGCACTCCCTTTTGGATGCCTTTCACAGCTCCAGTGTGCCTGGAACTCAGGGCTTCCTGATTTTAAAAATCCTAGCCCTAGGCCGAACCCCAACCCTAAGACGAGAAAGGCAAATCAGCCAGGAATTAGGCATGTCCCCAAGGAAAAAGCTGTGGAGGCAGGCATGTTGTGGTACTTTTGCGCTCTTCTTGGCTAGTCCTTCGCAGCTGCTGTGTTCTTGGAACTCAGGGCTTTCTGGTTAATAGAGCCCTTACCCTAGGCGTAACTCAAACCTTAACCCTAGGAAGGAAAATCAGCCTATGGTTCGGGATGGTCTCATGGAAATATCAGTGGTGGCAGCCAAGTTGCGTCACTTTTGCGCTCCCCTTGGGATGCCTTTCGCAGCCGCAGTGTGCCTGGAGCCCAGGGCTTCCTGGTTTTAAAAGTCCTAGGCCTAAGCCTAACAGTAACCCTAGGAAGGTAAATCAGCCGGGTATTAGGGTTCTTCCTAAGGGAAAAGCCGTGAAAGCAGCCATGTTGTGGCACTTCTGCACTCCCTTTGGGATGCCTTTGGCAGATGAAGTAAGCCTGGAACTCAGGGCTTCCTGGTTAAAAAAATGCAAGCCCTAGGCTGAAGCCTAACCCTAACCCTAGGCAGATAAATCAGCCTAGGTATAGGGATGGTGCCAAGGAAAAAGCTGTGAAAGCTGCCATGTTGTTGCACTTTTGTACTCCCCTTGGGATGCCTTGAACAGCTGCAGTGTGCCTGGAGCCCAGGGCTTCCTAGTTTTAAAAATCCTAGCCCTAGGCCTAAGCCTAACAGTAACCCTGGGAAGGCAAATCAGCCTGGTGTTAGGCTTCTTGCCAGGGAAAAAGCCGTGAAAGCAGCCATGTTGTGGAACTTTTGCACTCCCTTTTGGATGCCTTTCGCAGCTGCAGTGTGCCTGGATCCCAGGGCTTCCTGGTTTTAAAAGTCCTAGGCCTAAGCCTAACAGTAAACCTAGGAAGGTAAATCAGCCGGGTATTTGGGTTCTTCCTAAGGGAAAAGCCGTGAAAGCAGCCATGTTGTGGCACTTCTGCACTCCCTTTGGGATGCCTTTGGCAGATGAAGTAAGCCTGGAACTCAGGGCTTCCTGGTTAAAGAAATCCAAGCCCTAGGCTGAACCCTAACCCTAACCCTAGGCAGATAAATCAGCCTAGGTATAGGGATGGTGCCAAGGAAAAAGCTGTGAAAGCTGCCATGTTGTTGCACTTTTGTACTCCCCTTGGGATGCCTTGAACAGCTGCAGTGTGCCTGGAGCTAAGGGCTTCCTAGTTTTAAAAATCCTAGCCCTAGGCCTAAACCTAACAGTAACCCTGGGAAGGTAAATCAGCCCGGTGTTAGGCTTCTTGCCAAGGAAAAAGCCGTGAAAGCAGCCATGTTGTGGCACTTTTGCACTCCCTTTTGGATGCCTTTCACAGCTCCAGTGTGCCTGGAACTCAGGGCTTCCTGATTTTAAAAATCCTAGCCCTAGGCCGAACCCCAACCCTAAGACGAGAAAGGCAAATCAGCCAGGAATTAGGCATGTCCCCAAGGAAAAAGCTGTGGAGGCAGGCATGTTGTGGTACTTTTGCGCTCTTCTTGGCTAGTCCTTCGCAGCTGCTGTGTTCTTGGAACTCAGGGCTTTCTGGTAAATAGAGTCCTTACCCTAGGCGTAACTCAAACCTTAAGCCTAGGAAGGAAAATCAGCCTATGGTTCGGGATGGTCTCATGGAAATATCAGTGGTGGCAGCCAAGTTGCGTCACTTTTGCGCTCCCCTTGGGATGCCTTTCGCAGCTGCAGTGTGCCTGGAGCCCAGGGCTTCCTGGTTTTAAAAGTCCTAGGCCTAAGCCTAACAGTAACCCTAGGAAGGTAAATCAGCCGGGTATTAGGGTTCTTCCTAAGGGAAAAGCCGTGAAAGCAGCCATGTTGTGGCACTTCTGCACTCCCTTTGGGATGCCTTTGGCAGATGAAGTAAGCCTGGAACTCAGGGCTTCCTGGTTAAAGAAATCCAAGCCCTAGGCTGAACCCTAACCCTAACCCTAGGCAGATAAATCAGCCTAGGTATAGGGATGGTGCCAAGGAAAAAGCTGTGAAAGCTGCCATGTTGTTGCACTTTTGTACTCCCCTTGGGATGCCTTGAACAGCTGCAGTGTGCCTGGAGCTAAGGGCTTCCTAGTTTTAAAAATCCTAGCCCTAGGCCTAAGCCTAACAGTAACCCTGGGAAGGTAAATCAGCCTGGTGTTAGGCTTCTTGCCAAGGAAAAAGCCGTGAAAGCAGCCATGTTGTGGCACTTTTGCACTCCCTTTTGGATGCCTTTCACAGCTCCAGTGTGCCTGGAACTCAGGGCTTCCTGATTTTAAAAATCCTAGCCCTAGGCCGAACCCCAACCCTAAGACGAGAAAGGCAAATCAGCCAGGAATTAGGCATGTCCCCAAGGAAAAAGCTGTGGAGGCAGGCATGTTGTGGTACTTTTGCGCTCTTCTTGGCTAGTCCTTCGCAGCTGCTGTGTTCTTGGAACTCAGGGCTTTCTGGTTAATAGAACCCTTACCCTAGGCGTAACTCAAACCTTAAGCCTAGGAAGGAAAATCAGCCTATGGTTCGGGATGGTCTCATGGAAATATCAGTGGTGGCAGCCAAGTTGCGTCACTTTTGCGCTCCCCTTGGGATGCCTTTCGCAGCGTCAGTGTGCCTGGAGCCCAGGGCTTCCTGGTTTTAAAAGTCCTAGGCCTAAGCCTAACAGTAACCCTAGGAAGGTAAATCAGCCGGGTATTAGGGTTCTTCCTAAGGGAAAAGCCGTGAAAGCAGCCATGTTGTGGCACTTCTGCACTCCCTTTGGGATGCCTTTGGCAGATGAAGTAAGCCTGGAACTCAGGGCTTCCTGGTTAAAGAAATCCAAGCCCTAGGCTGAACCCTAACCCTAACCCTAGGCAGATAAATCAGCCTAGGTATAGGGATGGTGCCAAGGAAAAAGCTGTGAAAGCTGCCATGTTGTTGCACTTTTGTACTCCCCTTGGGATGCCTTGAACAGCTGCAGTGTGCCTGGAGCCCAGGGCTTCCTAGTTTTAAAAATCCTAGCCCTAGGCCTAAGCCTAACAGTAACCCTGGGAAGGTAAATCAGCCTGGTGTTAGGCTTCTTGCCAAGGAAAAAGCCGTGAAAACAGCCATGTTGTGGCACTTTTGCACTCCCTTTTGGATGCCTTTCACAGCTCCAGTGTGCCTGGAACTCAGGGCTTCCTGATTTTAAAAATCCTAGCCCTAGGCCGAACCCCAACCCTAAGACGAGAAAGGCAAATCAGCCAGGAATTAGGCATGTCCCCAAGGAAAAAGCTGTGGAGGCAGGCATGTTGTGGTACTTTTGCGCTCTTCTTGGCTAGTCCTTCGCAGCTGCTGTGTTCTTGGAACTCAGGGCTTTCTGGTAAATAGAGTCCTTACCCTAGGCGTAACTCAAACCTTAAGCCTAGGAAGGAAAATCAGCCTATGGTTCGGGATGGTCTCATGGAAATATCAGTGGTGGCAGCCAAGTTGCGTCACTTTTGCGCTCCCCTTGGGATGCCTTTCGCAGCTGCAGTGTGCCTGGAGCCCAGGGCTTCCTGGTTTTAAAAGTCCTAGGCCTAAGCCTAACAGTAACCCTAGGAAGGTAAATCAGCCGGGTATTAGGGTTCTTCCTAAGGGAAAAGCCGTGAAAGCAGCCATGTTGTGGCACTTCTGCACTCCCTTTGGGATGCCTTTGGCAGATGAAGTAAGCCTGGAACTCAGGGCTTCCTGGTTAAAAAAATCCAAGCCCTAGGCTGAACCCTAACCCTAACCCTAGGCAGATAAATCAGCCTAGGTATAGGGATGGTGCCAAGGAAAAAGCTGTGAAAGCTGCCATGTTGTTGCACTTTTGTACTCCCCTTGGGATGCCTTGAACAGCTGCAGTGTGCCTGGAGCTAAGGGCTTCCTAGTTTTAAAAATCCTAGCCCTAGGCCTAAGCCTAACAGTAACCCTGGGAAGGTAAATCAGCCAGCTGTTAGGTTTCTTGCCAAGGAAAAAGCCGTGAAAGCAGCCATGTTGTGGCACTTTTGCAGTCCCTTTTGGATGCCTTTCACAGCTCCAGTGTGCCTGGAACTCAGGGCTTCCTGATTTTAAAAATCCTAGCCCTAGGCCGAACCCCAACCCTAAGACGAGAAAGGCAAATCAGCCAGGAATTAGGCATGTCCCCAAGGAAAAAGCTGTGGAGGCAGGCATGTTGTGGTACTTTTGCGCTCTTCTTGGCTAGTCCTTCGCAGCTGCTGTGTTCTTGGAACTCAGGGCTTTCTGGTTAATAGACCCTTACCCTAGGCGTAACTCAAACCTTAAGCCTAGGAAGGAAAATCAGCCTATGGTTCGGGATGGTCTCATGGAAATATCAGTGGTGGCAGCCAAGTTGCGTCACTTTTGCGCTCCCCTTGGGATGCCTTTCGCAGCCGCAGTGTGCCTGGAGCCCAGGGCTTCCTGGTTTTAAAAGTCCTAGGCCTAAGCCTAACAGTAACCCTAGGAAGGTAAATCAGCCGGGTATTAGGGTTCTTCCTAAGGGAAAAGCCGTGAAAGCAGCCATGTTGTGGCACTTCTGCACTCCCTTTGGGATGCCTTTGGCAGATGAAGTAAGCCTGGAACTCAGGGCTTCCTGGTTAAAAAAATCCAAGCCCTAGGCTGAACCCTAACCCTAACCCTAGGCAGATAAATCAGCCTAGGTATAGGGATGGTGCCAAGGAAAAAGCTGTGAAAGCTGCCATGTTGTTGCACTTTTGTACTCCCCTTGGGATGCCTTGAACAGCTGCAGTGTGCCTGGAGCTAAGGGCTTCCTAGTTTTAAAAATCCTAGCCCGAGGCCTAAGCCTAACAGTAACCCTGGGAAGGTAAATCAGCCTGGTGTTAGGCTTCTTGCCAAGGAAAAAGCCGTGAAAGCAGCCATGTTGTGGCACTTTTGCACTCCCTTTTGGATGCCTTTCACAGCTCCAGTGTGCCTGGAACTCAGGGCTTCCTGATTTTAAAAATCCTAGCCCTAGGCCGAACCCCAACCCTAAGACGAGAAAGGCAAATCAGCCAGGAATTAGGCATGTCCCCAAGGAAAAAGCTGTGGAGGCAGGCATGTTGTGGTACTTTTGCGCTCTTCTTGGCTAGTCCTTCGCAGCTGCTGTGTTCTTGGAACTCAGGGCTTTCTGGTTAATAGAACCCTTACCCTAGGCGTAACTCAAACCTTAAGCCTAGGAAGGAAAATCAGCCTATGGTTCGGGATGGTGTCATGGAAATATCAGTGGTGGCAGCCAAGTTGCGTCACTTTTGCGCTCCCCTTGGGATGCCTTTCGCAGCTGCAGTGTGCCTGGAGCCCAGGGCTTCCTGGTTTTAAAAGTCCTAGGCCTAAGCCTAACAGTAACCCTAGGAAGGTAAATCAGCCGGGTATTAGGGTTCTTCCTAAGGGAAAAGCCGTGAAAGCAGCCATGTTGTGGCACTTCTGCACTCCCTTTGGGATGCCTTTGGCAGATGAAGTAAGCCTGGAACTCAGGGCTTCCTGGTTAAAGAAATCCAAGCCCTAGGCTGAAGCCTAACCCTAACCCTAGGCAGATAAATCAGCCTAGGTATAGGGATGGTGCCAAGGAAAAAGCTGTGAAAGCTGCCATGTTGTTGCACTTTTGTACTCCCCTTGGGATGCCTTGAACAGCTGCAGTGTGCCTGGAGCTAAGGGCTTCCTAGTTTTAAAAATCCTAGCCCTAGGCCTAAGCCTAACAGTAACCCTGGGAAGGTAAATCAGCCTGGTGTTAGGCTTCTTGCCAAGGAAAAAGCCGTGAAAGCAGCCATGTTGTGGCACTTTTGCACTCCCTTTTGGATGCCTTTCGCAGCTGCAGTGTGCCTGGAGCCCAGGGCTTCCTGGTTTTAAAAGTCCTAGGCCTAAGCCTAACAGTAAACCTAGGAAGGTAAATCAGCCGGGTATTAGGGTTCTTCCTAAGGGAAAAGCCGTGAAAGCAGCCATGTTGTGGCACTTCTGCACTCCCTTTGGGATGCCTTTGGCAGATGAAGTAAGCCTGGAACTCAGGGCTTCCTGGTTAAAGAAATCCAAGCCCTAGGCTGAACCCTAACCCTAACCCTAGGCAGATAAATCAGCCTAGGTATAGGGATGGTGCCAAGGACAAAGCTGTGAAAGCTGCCATGTTGTTGCACTTTTGTACTCCCCTTGGGATGCCTTGAACAGCTGCAGTGTGCCTGGAGCTAAGGGCTTCCTAGTTTTAAAAATCCTAGCCCTAGACCTAAACCTAACAGTAACCCTGGGAAGGTAAATCAGCCCGGTGTTAGGCTTCTTGCCAAGGAAAAAGCCGTGAAAGCAGCCATGTTGTGGCACTTTTGCACTCCCTTTTGGATGCCTTTCACAGCTCCAGTGTGCCTGGAACTCAGGGCTTCCTGATTTTAAAAATCCTAGCCCTAGGCCGAACCCCAACCCTAAGACGAGAAAGGCAAATCAGCCAGGAATTAGGCATGTCCCCAAGGAAAAAGCTGTGGAGGCAGGCATGTTGTGGTACTTTTGCGCTCTTCTTGGCTAGTCCTTCGCAGCTGCTGTGTTCTTGGAACTCAGGGCTTTCTGGTTAATAGAGCCCTTACCCTAGGCGTAACTCAAACCTTAAGCCTAGGAAGGAAAATCAGCCTATGGTTCGGGATGGTGTCATGGAAATATCAGTGGTGGCAGCCAAGTTGCGTCACTTTTGCGCTCCCCTTGGGATGCCTTTCGCAGCCGCAGTGTGCCTGGAGCCCAGGGCTTCCTGGTTTTAAAAGTCCTAGGCCTAAGCCTAACAGTAACCCTAGGAAGGTAAATCAGCCGGGTATTAGGGTTCTTCCTAAGGGAAAAGCCGTGAAAGCAGCCATGTTGTGGCACTTCTGCACTCCCTTTGGGATGCCTTTGGCAGATGAAGTAAGCCTGGAACTCAGGGCTTCCTGGTTAAAAAAATGCAAGCCCTAGGCTGAAGCCTAACCCTAACCCTAGGCAGATAAATCAGCCTAGGTATAGGGATGGTGCCAAGGAAAAAGCTGTGAAAGCTGCCATGTTGTTGCACTTTTGTACTCCCCTTGGGATGCCTTGAACAGCTGCAGTGTGCCTGGAGCTAAGGGCTTCCTAGTTTTAAAAATCCTAGCCCTAGGCCTAAGCCTAACAGTAAACCTGGGAAGGTAAATCAGCCTGGTGTTAGGCTTCTTGCCAAGGAAAAAGCCGTGAAAGCAGCCATGTTGTGGCACTTTTGCACTTCCTTTTGGATGCCTTTCGCAGCTGCAGTGTGCCTGGAGCCCAGGGCTTCCTGGTTTTAAAAGTCCTAGGCCTAAGCCTAACAGTAAACCTAGGAAGGTAAATCAGCCGGGTATTTGGGTTCTTCCTAAGGGAAAAGCCGTGAAAGCAGCCATGTTGTGGCACTTCTGCACTCCCTTTGGGATGCCTTTGGCAGATGAAGTAAGCCTGGAACTCAGGGCTTCCTGGTTAAAGAAATCCAAGCCCTAGGCTGAAGCCTAACCCTAACCCTAGGCAGATAAATCAGCCTAGGTATAGGGATGGTGCCAAGGAAAAAGCTGTGAAAGCTGCCATGTTGTTGCACTTTTGTACTCCCCTTGGGATGCCTTGAACAGCTGCAGTGTGCCTGGAGCTAAGGGCTTCCTAGTTTTAAAAATCCTAGCCCTAGGCCTAAACCTAACAGTAACCCTGGGAAGGTAAATCAGCCCGGTGTTAGGCTTCTTGCCAAGGAAAAAGCCGTGAAAGCAGCCATGTTGTGGCACTTTTGCACTCCCTTTTGGATGCCTTTCACAGCTCCAGTGTGCCTGGAACTCAGGGCTTCCTGATTTTAAAAATCCTAGCCCTAGGCCGAACCCCAACCCTAAGACGAGAAAGGCAAATCAGCCAGGAATTAGGCATGTCCCCAAGGAAAAAGCTGTGGAGGCAGGCATGTTGTGGTACTTTTGCGCTCTTCTTGGCTAGTCCTTCGCAGCTGCTGTGTTCTTGGAACTCAGGGCTTTCTGGTAAATAGAGCCCTTACCCTAGGCGTAACTCAAACCTTAAGCCTAGGAAGGAAAATCAGCCTATGGTTCGGGATGGTCTCATGGAAATATCAGTGGTGGCAGCCAAGTTGCGTCACTTTAGCGCTCCCCTTTGGATGCCTTTCGCAGCTGCAGTGTGCCTGGAGCCCAGGGCTTCCTGGTTTTAAAAGTCCTAGGCCTAAGCCTAACAGTAACCCTAGGAAGGTAAATCAGCCGGGTATTAGGGTTCTTCCTAAGGGAAAAGCCGTGAAAGCAGCCATGTTGTGGCACTTCTGCACTCCCTTTGGGATGCCTTTGGCAGATGAAGTAAGCCTGGAACTCAGGGCTTCCTGGTTAAAAAAATCCAAGCCCTAGGCTGAACCCTAACCCTAACCCTAGGCAGATAAATCAGCCTAGGTATAGGGATGGTGCCAAGGAAAAAGCTGTGAAAGCTGCCATTTTGTAGCACTTTTGTACTCCCCTTGGGATGCCTTGAACAGCTGCAGTGTGCCTGGAGCTAAGGGCTTCCTAGTTTTAAAAATCCTAGCCCTAGGCCTAAGCCTAACAGTAACCCTGGGAAGGTAAATCAGCCTGGTGTTAGGCTTCTTGCCAAGGAAAAAGCCGTGAAAGCAGCCATGTTGTGGCACTTTTGCACTCCCTTTTGGATGCCTTTCACAGCTGCAGTGTGCCTGGAGCCCAGGGCTTCCTGGTTTTAAAAGTCCTAGGCCTAAGCCTAACAGTAAACCTAGGAAGGTAAATCAGACGGGTATTAGGGTTCTTCCTAAGGGAAAAGCCGTGAAAGCAGCCATGTTGTGGCACTTCTGCACTCCCTTTGGGATGCCTTTGGCAGATGAAGTAAGCCTGGAACTCAGGGCTTCCTGGTTAAAGAAATCCAAGCCCTAGGCTGAAGCCTAACCCTAACCCTAGGCAGATAAATCAGCCTAGGTATAGGGATGGTGCCAAGGAAAAAGCTGTGAAAGCTGCCATGTTGTTGCACTTTTGTACTCCCCTTGGGATGCCTTGAACAGCTGCAGTGTGCCTGGAGCTAAGGGCTTCCTAGTTTTAAAAATCCTAGCCCTAGGCCTAAACCTAACAGTAACCCTGGGAAGGTAAATCAGCCGGTGTTAGGCTTCTTGCCAAGGAAAAAGCCGTGAAAGCAGCCATGTTGTGGCACTTTTGCACTCCCTTTTGGATGCCTTTCACAGCTGCAGTGTGCCTGGAACTCAGGGCTTCCTGATTTTAAAAATCCTAGCCCTAGGCCGAACCCCAACCCTAAGACGAGAAAGGCAAATCAGCCAGGAATTAGGCATGTCCCCAAGGACAAAGCTGTGGAGGCAGGCATGTTGTGCTACTTTTGCGCTCTTCTTGGCTAGTCCTTCGCAGCTGCTGTGTTCTTGGAACTCAGGGCTTTCTGGTAAATAGAGCCCTTACCCTAGGCGTAACTCAAACCTTAACCCTAGGAAGGAAAATCAGCCTATGGTTCGGGATGGTCTCATGGAAATATCAGTGGTGGCAGCCAAGTTGCGTCACTTTTGCGCTCCCCTTGGGATGCCTTTCGCAGCCGCAGTGTGCCTGGAGCCCAGGGCTTCCTGGTTTTAAAAGTCCTAGGCCTAAGCCTAACAGTAACCCTAGGAAGGTAAATCAGCCGGGTATTAGGGTTCTTCCTAAGGGAAAAGCCGTGAAAGCAGCCATGTTGTGGCACTTCTGCACTCCCTTTGGGATGCCTTTGGCAGATGAAGTAAGCCTGGAACTCAGGGCTTCCTGGTTAAAAAACTCCAAGCCCTAGGCTGAACCCTAACCCTAACCCTAGGCAGATAAATCAGCCTAGGTATAGGGATGGTGCCAAGGAAAAAGCTGTGAAAGCTGCCATGTTGTTGCACTTTTGTACTCCCCTTGGGATGCCTTGAACAGCTGCAGTGTGCCTGGAGCTAAGGGCTTCCTAGTTTTAAAAATCCTAGCCCTAGGCCTAAGCCTAACAGTAACCCTGGGAAGGGAAATCAGCCTGGTGTTAGGCTTCTTGCCAAGGAAAAAGCCGTGAAAGCAGCCATGTTGTGGCACTTTTGCACTCCCTTTTGGATGCCTTTCACAGCTCCAGTGTGCCTGGAACTCAGGGCTTCCTGATTTTAAAAATCCTAGCCCTAGGCCGAACCCCAACCCTAAGACGAGAAAGGCAAATCAGCCAGGAATAAGGCATGTCCCCAAGGAAAAAGCTGTGGAGTCAGGCATGTTGTGGTAGTTTTGCGCTCTTCTTGGCTAGTCCTTCGCAGCTGCTGTGTTCTTGGAACTCAGGGCTTTCTGGTTAATAGACCCTTACCCTAGGCGTAACTCAAACCTTAACCCTAGGAAGGAAAATCAGCCTATGGTTGGGATGGTGTCATGGAAATATCAGTGGTGGCAGCCAAGTTGCGTCACTTTTGCGCTCCCCTTGGGATGCCTTTCGCAGCTGCAGTGTGCCTGGAGCCCAGGGCTTCCTGGTTTTAAAAGTCCTAGGCCTAAGCCTAACAGTAACCCTAGGAAGGTAAATCAGCCGGGTATTAGGGTTCTTCCTAAGGGAAAAGCCGTGAAAGCAGCCATGTTGTGGCACTTCTGCACTCCCTTTGGGATGCCTTTGGCAGATGAAGTAAGCCTGGAACTCAGGGCTTCCTGCTTAAAGAAATCCAAGCCCTAGGCTGAACCCTAACCCTAACCCTAGGCAGATAAATCAGCCTAAGTATAGGGATGGTGCCAAGGAAAAAGCTGTGAAAGCTGCCATGTTGTTGCACTTTTGTACTCCCCTTGGGATGCCTTGAACAGCTGCAGTGTGCCTGGAGCTAAGGGCTTCCTAGTTTCAAAAATCCTAGCCCTAGGCCTAAGCCTAACAGTAACCCTGGGAAGGTAAATCAGCCTGGTGTTAGGCTTCTTGCCAAAGAAAAAGCCGTGAAAGCAGCCATGTTGTGGCACTTTTGCACTCCCTTTTGGATGCCTTTCGCAGCTGCAGTGTGCCTGGAGCCCAGGGCTTCCTGGTTTTATAAGTCCTAGGCCTAAGCCTAACAGTAACCCTAGGAAGGTAAATCAGCCGGGTATTAGGGTTCTTCCTAAGGGAAAAGCCGTGAAAGCAGCCATGTTGTGGCACTTTTGCACTCCCTTTTGGATGCCTTTCACAGCTCCAGTGTGCCTGGAACTCAGGGCTTCCTGATTTTAAAAATCCTAGCCCTAGGCCGAACCCCAACCCTAAGACGAGAAAGGCAAATCAGCCAGGAATTAGGCATGTCCCCAAGGAAAAAGCTGTGGAGGCAGGCATGTTGTGCTACTTTTGCGCTCTTCTTGGCTAGTCCTTCGCAGCTGCTGTGTTCTTGGAACTCAGGGCTTTCTGGTAAATAGAGCCCTTACCCTAGGCGTAACTCAAACCTTAAGCCTAGGAAGGAAAATCAGCCTATGGTTCGGGATGGTGTCATGGATATATCAGTGGTGGCAGCCAAGTTGCGTCACTTTTGCGCTCCCCTTGGGATGCCTTTCGCAGCTGCAGTGTGCCTGGAGCCCAGGGCTTCCTGGTTTTAAAAGTCCTAGGCCTAAGCCTAACAGTAACCCTAGGAAGGTAAATCAGCCGGGTATTAGGGTTCTTCCTAAGGGAAAAGCCGTGAAAGCAGCCATGTTGTGGCACTTCTGCACTCCCTTTGGGATGCCTTTGGCAGATGAAGTAAGCCTGGAACTCAGGGCTTCCTGGTTAAAGAAATCCAAGCCCTAGGCTGAACCCTAACCCTAACCCTAGGCAGATAAATCAGCCTAGGTATAGGGATGGTGCCAAGGAAAAAGCTGTGAAAGCTGCCATGTTGTTGCACTTTTGTACTCCCCTTGGGATACCTTGAACAGCTGCAGTGTGCCTGGAGCTAAGGGCTTCCTAGTTTTAAAAATCCTAGCCCTAGGCCTAAGCCTAACAGTAACCCTGGGAAGGTAAATCAGCCT
Source organism: Ammospiza caudacuta (assembly GCF_027887145.1). Lineage (NCBI taxonomy): Eukaryota > Metazoa > Chordata > Aves > Passeriformes > Passerellidae > Ammospiza > Ammospiza caudacuta. Next base: position 367,963 of record NC_080618.1, read on the forward strand.
GGTGTTAGGCTTCTTGCCAAGGAAAAAGCCGTGAAAGCAGCCATGTTGTGGCACTTTTGCACTCCCTTTTGGATGCCTTTCACAGCTGCAGTGTGCCTGGAACTCAGAGCTTCCTGATTTTAAAAATCCTAGCCCTAGGCCGAACCCCAGCCCTAAGACGAGAAAGGCAAATCAGCCAGGAATTAGGCATGTCCCCAAGGAAAAAGCTGTGGAGGCAGGCATGTTGTGGTACTTTTGCGCTCTTCTTGGCTAGTCCTTCGCAGCTGCTGTGTTCTTGGAACTCAGGGCTTTCTGGTTAATAGACCCTTACCCTAGGCGTAACTCAAACCTTAACCCTAGGAAGGAAAATCAGCCTATGGTTCGGGATGGTCTCATGGAAATATCAGTGGTGGCAGCCAAGTTGCGTCACTTTTGCGCTCCCCTTGGGATGCCTTTCGCAGCTGCAGTGTGCCTGGAGCCCAGGGCTTCCTGGTTTTAAAAGTCCTAGGCCTAAGCCTAACAGTAACCCTAGGAAGGTAAATCAGCCGGGTATTAGGGTTCTTCCTAAGGGAAAAGCCGTGAAAGCAGCCATGTTGTGGCACTTCTGCACTCCCTTTGGGATGCCTTTGGCAGATGAAGTAAGCCTGGAACTCAGGGCTTCCTGGTTAAAGAAATCCAAGCCCTAGGCTGAACCCTAACCCTAACCCTAGGCAGATAAATCAGCCTAGGTATAGGGATGGTGCCAAGGAAAAAGCTGTGAAAGCTGCCATGTTGTTGCACTTTTGTACTCCCCTTGGGATGCCTTGAACAGCTGCAGTGTGCCTGGAGCTAAGGGCTTCCTAGTTTTAAAAATCCTAGCCCTAGGCCTAAGCCTAACAGTAACCCTGGGAAGGTAAATCAGCCTGGTGTTAGGCTTCTTGCCAAGGAAAAAGCCGTGAAAGCAGCCATGTTGTGGCACTTTTGCACTCCCTTTTGGATGCCTTTCACAGCTCCAGTGTGCCTGGAACTCAGGGCTTCCTGATTTTAAAAATCCTAGCCCTAGGCCGAACCCCAACCCTAAGACGAGAAAGGCAAATCAGCCAGGAATTAGGCATGTCCCCAAGGAAAAAGCTGTGGAGGCAGGCATGTTGTGGTACTTTTGCGCTCTTCTTGGCTAGTCCTTCGCAGCTGCTGTGTTCTTGGAACTCAGGGCTTTCTGGTTAATAGACCCTTACCCTAGGCGTAACTCAAACCTTAACCCTAGGAAGGAAAATCAGCCTATGGTTCGGGATGGTCTCATGGAAATATCAGTGGTGGCAGCCAAGTTGCGTCACTTTTGCGCTCCCCTTGGGATGCCTTTCGCAGCTGCAGTGTGCCTGGAGCCCAGGGCTTCCTGGTTTTAAAAGTCCTAGGCCTAAGCCTAACAGTAACCCTAGGAAGGTAAATCAGCCGGGTATTAGGGTTCTTCCTAAGGGAAAAGCCGTGAAAGCAGCCATGTTGTGGCACTTCTGCACTCCCTTTGGGATGCCTTTGGCAGATGAAGTAAGCCTGGAACTCAGGGCTTCCTGGTTAAAGAAATCCAAGCCCTAGGCTGAACCCTAACCCTAACCCTAGGCAGATAAATCAGCCTAGGTATAGGGATGGTGCCAAGGAAAAAGCTGTGAAAGCTGCCATGTTGTTGCACTTTTGTACTCCCCTTGGGATGCCTTGAACAGCTGCAGTTTGCCTGGAGCCAAGGGCTTCCTAGTTTTAAAAATCCTAGCCCTAGGCCTAAGCCTAACAGTAACCCTGGGAAGGTAAATCAGCCTGGTGTTAGGCTTCTTGCCAAGGAAAAAGCCGTGAAAGCAGCCATGTTGTGGCACTTTTGCACTCCCTTTTGGATGCCTTTCGCAGCTGCAGTGTGCCTGGAGCCCAGGGCTTCCTGGTTTTAAAAGTCCTAGGCCTAAGCCTAACAGTAACCCTAGGAAGGTAAATCAGCCGGGTATTAGGGTTCTTCCTAAGGGAAAAGCCGTGAAAGCAGCCATGTTGTGGCACTTCTGCACTCCCTTTGGGATGCCTTTCACAGCTCCAGTGTGCCTGGAACTCAGGGCTTCCTGATTTTAAAAATCCTAGCCCTAGGCCGAACCCCAACCCTAAGACGAGAAAGGCAAATCAGCCAGGAATTAGGCATGTCCCCAAGGAAAAAGCTGTGGAGGCAGGCATGTTGTGGTACTTTTGCGCTCTTCTTGGCTAGTCCTTCGCAGCTGCTGTGTTCTTGGAACTCAGGGCTTTCTGGTTAATAGACCCTTACCCTAGGCGTAACTCAAACCTTAACCCTAGGAAGGAAAATCAGCCTATGGTTCGGTATGGTCTCATGGAAATATCAGTGGTGGCAGCCAAGTTGCGTCACTTTTGCGCTCCCCTTGGGATGCCTTTCGCAGCTGCAGTGTGCCTGGAGCCCAGGGCTTCCTGGTTTTAAAAGTCCTAGGCCTAAGCCTAACAGTAACCCTAGGAAGGTAAATCAGCCGGGTATTAGGGTTCTTCCTAAGGGAAAAGCCGTGAAAGCAGCCATGTTGTGGCACTTCTGCACTCCCTTTGGGATGCCTTTGGCAGATGAAGTAAGCCTGGAACTCAGGGCTTCCTGGTTAAAAAACTCCAAGCCCTAGGCTGAAGCCTAACCCTAACCCTAGGCAGATAAATCAGCCTAGGTATAGGGATGGTGCCAAGGAAAAAGCTGTGAAAGCTGCCATGTTGTTGCACTTTTGTACTCCCCTTGGGATGCCTTGAACAGCTGCAGTGTGCCTGGAGCCAAGGGCTTCCTAGTTTTAAAAATCCTAGCCCTAGGCCTAAGCCTAACAGTAACCCTGGGAAGGTAAATCAGCCAGCTGTTAGGCTTCTTGCCAAGGAAAAAGCCGTAAAAGCAGCCATGTTGTGGCACTTTTGCACTCCCTTTTGGATGCCTTTCACAGCTCCAGTGTGCCTGGAACTCAGGGCTTCCTGATTTTAAAAATCCTAGCCCTAGGCCGAACCCCAACCCTAAGACGAGAAAGGCAAATCAGCCAGGAATTAGGCATGTCCACAAGGAAAAAGCTGTGGAGGCAGGCATGTTGTGGTACTTTTGCGCTCTTCTTGGCTAGTCCTTCGCAGCTGCTGTGTTCTTGGAACTCAGGGCTTTCTGGTTAATAGAAGCCTTACCCTAGGCGTAACTCAAACCTTAAGCCTAGGAAGGAAAATCAGCCTATGGTTCGGGATGGTCTCATGGAAATATCAGTGGTGGCAGCCAAGTTGCGTCACTTTTGCGCTCCCCTTGGGATGCCTTTCGCAGCTGCAGTGTGCCTGGAGCCCAGGGCTTCCTGGTTTTAAAAGTCCTAGGCCTAAGCCTAACAGTAACCCTAGGAAGGTAAACCAGCCGGGTATTAGGGTTCTTCCTAAGGGAAAAGCCGTGAAAGCAGCCATGTTGTGGCACTTCTGCACTCCCTTTGGGATGCCTTTGGCAGATGAAGTAAGCCTGGAACTCAGGGCTTCCTGGTTAAAGAAATCCAAGCCCTAGGCTGAACCCTAACCCTAACCCTAGGCAGATAAATCAGCCTAGGTATAGGGATGGTGCCAAGGAAAAAGCTGTGAAAGCTGCCATGTTGTTGCACTTTTGTACTCCCCTTGGGATGCCTTGAACAGCTGCAGTGTGCCTGGAGCTAAGGGCTTCCTAGTTTCAAAAATCCTAGCCCTAGGCCTAAGCCTAACAGTAACCCTGGGAAGGGAAATCAGCCTGGTGTTAGGCTTCTTGCCAAGGAAAAAGCCGTGAAAGCAGCCATGTTGTGGCACTTTTGCACTCCCTTTTGGATGCCTTTCACAGCTCCAGTGTGCCTGGAACTCAGGGCTTCCTGATTTTAAAAATCCTAGCCCTAGGCCGAACCCCAACCCTAAGACGAGAAAGGCAAATCAGCCAGGAATTAGGCATGTCCCCAAGGAAAAAGCTGTGGAGGCAGGCATGTTGTGCTACTTTTGCGCTCTTCTTGGCTAGTCCTTCGCAGCTGCTGTGTTCTTGGAACTCAGGGCTTTCTGGTTAATAGACCCTTACCCTAGGCGTAACTCAAACCTTAACCCTAGGAAGGAAAATCAGCCTATGGTTCGGGATGGTCTCATGGAAATATCAGTGGTGGCAGCCAAGTTGCGTCACTTTTGCGCTCCCCTTGGGATGCCTTTCGCAGCTGCAGTGTGCCTGGAGCCCAGGGCTTCCTGGTTTTAAAAGTCCTAGGCCTAAGCCTAACAGTAACCCTAGGAAGGTAAATCAGCCGGGTATTAGGGTTCTTCCTAAGGGAAAAGCCGTGAAAGCAGCCATGTTGTGGCACTTCTGCACTCCCTTTGGGATGCCTTTGGCAGATGAAGTAAGCCTGGAACTCAGGGCTTCCTGGTTAAAGAAATCCAAGCCCTAGGCTGAACCCTAACCCTAACCCTAGGCAGATAAATCAGCCTAGGTATAGGGATGGTGCCAAGGAAAAAGCTGTGAAAGCTGCCATGTTGTTGCACTTTTGTACTCCCCTTGGGATGCCTTGAACAGCTGCAGTGTGCCTGGAGCTAAGGGCTTCCTAGTTTTAAAAATCCTAGCCCTAGGCCTAAGCCTAACAGTAACCCTGGGAAGGGAAATCAGCCCGGTGTTAGGCTTCTTGCCAAGGAAAAAGCCGTGAAAGCAGCCATGTTGTGGCACTTTTGCACTCCCTTTTGGATGCCTTTCACAGCTCCAGTGTGCCTGGAACTCAGGGCTTCCTGATTTTAAAAATCCTAGCCCTAGGCCGAACCCCAACCCTAAGACGAGAAAGGCAAATCAGCCAGGAATTAGGCATGTCCCCAAGGAAAAAGCTGTGGAGGCAGGCATGTTGTGGTACTTTTGCGCTCTTCTTGGCTAGTCCTTCGCAGCTGCTGTGTTCTTGGAACTCAGGGCTTTCTGGTTAATAGACCCTTACCCTAGGCGTAACTCAAACCTTAAGCCTAGGAAGGAAAATCAGCCTATGGTTCGGGATGGTCTCATGGAAATATCAGTGGTGGCAGCCAAGTTGCGTCACTTTTGCGCTCCCCTTGGGATGCCTTTCGCAGCTGCAGTGTGCCTGGAGCCCAGGGCTTCCTGGTTTTAAAAGTCCTAGGCCTAAGCCCAACAGTAACCCTAGGAAGGTAAATCAGCCGGGTATTAGGGTTCTTCCTAAGGGAAAAGCCGTGAAAGCAGCCATGTTGTGGCACTTCTGCACTCCCTTTGGGATGCCTTTGGCAGATGAAGTAAGCCTGGAACTCAGGGCTTCCTGGTTAAAGAAATCCAAGCCCTAGGCTGAAGCCTAACCCTAACCCTAGGCAGATAAATCAGCCTAGGTATAGGGATGGTGCCAAGGAAAAAGCTGTGAAAGCTGCCATGTTGTTGCACTTTTGTACTCCCCTTGGGATGCCTTGAACAGCTGCAGTGTGCCTGGAGCTAAGGGCTTCCTAGTTTCAAAATCCTAGCCCTAGGCCTAAGCCTAACAGTAACCCTGGGAAGGTAAATCAGCCTGGTGTTAGGCTTCTTGCCAAGGAAAAAGCCGTGAAAGCAGCCATGTTGTGGCACTTTTGCACTCCCTTTTGGATGCCTTTCACAGCTCCAGTGTGCCTGGAACTCAGGGCTTCCTGATTTTAAAAATCCTAGCCCTAGGCAGAACCCCAACCCTAAGACGAGAAAGGCAAATCAGCCAGGAATTAGGCATGTCCCCAAGGAAAAAGCTGTGGAGGCAGGCATGTTGTGGTACTTTTGCGCTCTTCTTGGCTAGTCCTTCGCAGCTGCTGTGTTCTTGGAACTCAGGGCTTTCTGGTTAATAGAACCCTTACCCTAGGCGTAACTCAAACCTTAAGCCTAGGAAGGAAAATCAGCCTATGGTTCGGGATGGTCTCATGGAAATATCAGTGGTGGCAGCCAAGTTGCGTCACTTTTGCGCTCCCCTTGGGATGCCTTTCGCAGCTGCAGTGTGCCTGGAGCCCAGGGCTTCCTGGTTTTAAAAGTCCTAGGCCTAAGCCTAACAGTAACCCTAGGAAGGTAAATCAGCCGGGTATTAGGGTTCTTCCTAAGGGAAAAGCCATGAAAGCAGCCATGTTGTGGCACTTCTGCACTCCCTTTGGGATGCCTTTGGCAGATGAAGTAAGCCTGGAACTCAGGGCTTCCTGGTTAAAGAAATCCAAGCCCTAGGCTGAAGCCTAACCCTAACCCTAGGCAGATAAATCAGCCTAGGTATAGGGATGGTGCCAAGGAAAAAGCTGTGAAAGCTGCCATGTTGTTGCACTTTTGTACTCCCCTTGGGATGCCTTGAACAGCTGCAGTGTGCCTGGAGCTAAGGGCTTCCTAGTTTTAAAAATCCTAGCCCTAGGCCTAAGCCTAACAGTAACCCTGGGAAGGTAAATCAGCCTGGTGTTAGGCTTCTTGCCAAGGAAAAAGCCGTGAAAGCAGCCATGTTGTGGCACTTTTGCACTCCCTTTTGGATGCCTTTCACAGCTCCAGTGTGCCTGGAACTCAGGGCTTCCTGATTTTAAAAATCCTAGCCCTAGGCCGAACCCCAACCCTTAGACGAGAAAGGCAAATCAGGCAGGAATTAGGCATGTCCCCAAGGAAAAAGCTGTGGAGGCAGGCATGTTGTGGTACTTTTGCGCTCTTCTTGGCTAGTCCTTCGCAGCTGCTGTGTTCTTGGAACTCAGGGCTTTCTGGTTAATAGACCCTTACCCTAGGCGTAACTCAAACCTTAAGCCTAGGAAGGAAAATCAGCCTATGGTTCGGGATGGTCTCATGGAAATATCAGTGGTGGCAGCCAAGTTGCGTCACTTTTGCGCTCCCCTTGGGATGCCTTTCGCAGCTGCAGTGTGCCTGGAGCCCAGGGCTTCCTGGTTTTAAAAGTCCTAGGCCTAAGCCTAACAGTAACCCTAGGAAGGTAAATCAGCCGGGTATTAGGGTTCTTCCTAAGGGAAAAGCCGTGAAAGCAGCCATGTTGTGGCACTTCTGCACTCCCTTTGGGATGCCTTTGGCAGATGAAGTAAGCCTGGAACTCAGGGCTTCCTGGTTAAAAAAATGCAAGCCCTAGGCTGAAGCCTAACCCTAACCCTAGGCAGATAAATCAGCCTAGGAATAGGGATGGTGCCAAGGAAAAAGCTGTGAAAGCTGCCATGTTGTTGCACTTTTTACTCCCCTTGGGATGCCTTGAACAGCTGCAGTGTGCCTGGAGCTAAGGGCTTCCTAGTTTTAAAAATCCTAGCCCTAGGCCTAAGCCTAACAGTAACCCTGGGAAGGTAAATCAGCCTGGTGTTAGGCTTCTTGCCAAGGAAAAAGCCGTGAAAGCAGCCATGTTGTGGCACTTTTGCACTCCCTTTTGGATGCCTTTCACAGCTCCAGTGTGCCTGGAACTCAGGGCTTCCTGATTTTAAAAATCCTAGCCCTAGGCCGAACCCCAACCCTAAGACGAGAAAGGCAAATCAGCCAGGAATTAGGCATGTCCCCAAGGAAAAAGCTGTGGAGGCAGGCATGTTGTGCTACTTTTGCGCTCTTCTTGGCTAGTCCTTCGCAGCTGCTGTGTTCTTGGAACTCAGGGCTTTCTGGTTAATAGAGCCCTTACCCTAGGCGTAACTCAAACCTTAAGCCTAGGAAGGAAAATCAGCCTATGGTTCGGGATGGTCTCATGGAAATATCAGTGGTGGCAGCCAAGTTGCGTCACTTTTGCGCTCCCCTTGGGATGCCTTTCGCAGCTGCAGTGTGCCTGGAGCCCAGGGCTTCCTGGTTTTAAAAGTCCTAGGCCTAAGCCTAACAGTAACCCTAGGAAGGTAAATCAGCCGGGTATTAGGGTTCTTCCTAAGGGAAAAGCCGTGAAAGCAGCCATGTTGTGGCACTTCTGCACTCCCTTTGGGATGCCTTTGGCAGATGAAGTAAGCCTGGAATTCAGGGCTTCCTGGTTAAAAAAATGCAAGCCCTAGGCTGAAGCCTAACCCTAACCCTAGGCAGATAAATCAGCCTAGGTATGGGGATGGTGCCAAGGAAAAAGCTGTGAAAGCTGCCATGTTGTTGCACTTTTGTACTCCCCTTGGGATGCCTTGAACAGCTGCAGTGTGCCTGGAGCTAAGGGCTTCCTAGTTTCAAAAATCCTAGCCCTAGGCCTAAGCCTAACAGTAACCCTGGGAAGGTAAATCAGCCTGGTGTTAGGCTTCTTGCCAAGGAAAAAGCCGTGAAAGCAGCCATGTTGTGGCACTTTTGCACTCCCTTTTGGATGCCTTTCACAGCTGCAGTGTGCCTGGAACTCAGGGCTTCCTGATTTTAAAAATCCTAGCCCTAGGCCGAACCCCAACCCTAAGACAAGAAAGGCAAATCAGCCAGGAATTAGGCATGTCCCCAAGGAAAAAGCTGTGGAGGCAGGCATGTTGTGGTACTTTTGCGCTCTTCTTGGCTAGTCCTTCGCAGCTGCTGTGTTCTTGGAACTCAGGGCTTTCTGGTTAATAGACCCTTACCCTAGGCGTAACTCAAACCTTAAGCCTAGGAAGGAAAATCAGCCTATGGTTCGGGATGCTCTCATGGAAATATCAGTGGTGGCAGCCAAGTTGCGTCACTTTTGCACTCCCCTTGGGATGCCTTTCGCAGCTGCAGTGTGCCTGGAGCCCAGGGCTTCCTGGTTTTAAAAGTCCTAGGCCTAAGCCTAACAGTAACCCTAGGAAGGTAAATCAGCCGGGTATTAGGGTTCTTCCTAAGGGAAAAGCCGTGAAAGCAGCCATGTTGTGGCACTTCTGCACTCCCTTTGGGATGCCTTTGGCAGATGAAGTAAGCCTGGAACTCAGGGCTTCCTGGTTAAAGAAATCCAAGCCCTAGGCTGAAGCCTAACCCTAACCCTAGGCAGATAAATCAGCCTAGGTATAGGGATGGTGCCAAGGAAAAAGCTGTGAAAGCTGCCATGTTGTTGCACTTTTTACTCCCCTTGGGATGCCTTGAACAGCTGCAGTGTGCCTGGAGCTAAGGGCTTCCTAGTTTTAAAAATCCTAGCCCTAGGCCTAAGCCTAACAGTAACCCTGGGAAGGTAAATCAGCCTGGTGTTAGGCTTCTTGCCAAGGAAAAAGCCGTGAAAGCAGCCATGTTGTGGCACTTTTGCACTCCCTTTTGGATGCCTTTCACAGCTCCAGTGTGCCTGGAACTCAGGGCTTCCTGATTTTAAAAATCCTAGCCCTAGGCCGAACCCCAACCCTAAGACGAGAAAGGCAAATCAGCCAGGAATTAGGCATGTCCCCAAGGAAAAAGCTGTGGAGGCAGGCATGTTGTGCTACTTTTGCGCTCTTCTTGGCTAGTCCTTCGCAGCTGCTGTGTTCTTGGAACTCAGGGCTTTCTGGTTAATAGAGCCCTTACCCTAGGCGTAACTCAAACCTTAAGCCTAGGAAGGAAAATCAGCCTATGGTTCGGGATGGTCTCATGGAAATATCAGTGGTGGCAGCCAAGTTGCGTCACTTTTGCACTCCCCTTGGGATGCCTTTCGCAGCTGCAGTGTGCCTGGAGCCCAGGGCTTCCTGGTTTTAAAAGTCCTAGGCCTAAGCCTAACAGTAACCCTAGGAAGGTAAATCAGCCGGGTATTAGGGTTCTTCCTAAGGGAAAAGCCGTGAAAGCAGCCATGTTGTGGCACTTCTGCACTCCCTTTGGGATGCCTTTGGCAGATGAAGTAAGCCTGGAACTCAGGGCTTCCTGGTTAAAGAAATCCAAGCCCTAGGCTGAACCCTAACCCTAACCCTAGGCAGATAAATCAGCCTAGGTATAGGGATGGTGCCAAGGAAAAAGCTGTGAAAGCTGCCATGTTCTTGCACTTTTGTACTCCCCTTGGGATGCCTTGAACAGCTGCAGTGTGCCTGGAGCTAAGGGCTTCCTAGTTTTAAAAATCCTAGCCCTAGGCCTAAGCCTAACAGTAACCCTGGGAAGGGAAATCAGCCTGGTGTTAGGCTTCTTGCCAAGGAAAAAGCCGTGAAAGCAGCCATGTTGTGGCACTTTTGCACTCCCTTTTGGATGCCTTTCACAGCTCCAGTGTGCCTGGAACTCAGGGCTTCCTGATTTTAAAAATCCTAGCCCTAGGCCGAACCCCAACCCTAAGACGAGAAAGGCAAATCAGCCAGGAATTAGGCATGTCCCCAAGGAAAAAGCTGTGGAGGCAGGCATGTTGTGGTACTTTTGCGCTCTTCTTGGCTAGTCCTTCGCAGCTGCTGTGTTCTTGGAACTCAGGGCTTTCTGGTTAATAGAAGCCTTACCCTAGGCGTAACTCAAACCTTAAGCCTAGGAAGGAAAATCAGCCTATGGTTCGGGATGGTCTCATGGAAATATCAGTGGTGGCAGCCAAGTTGCGTCACTTTTGCGCTCCCCTTGGGATGCCTTTCGCAGCTGCAGTGTGCCTGGAGCCCAGGGCTTCCTGGTTTTAAAAGTCCTAGGCCTAAGCCTAACAGTAACCCTAGGAAGGTAAATCAGCCGGGTATTAGGGTTCTTCCTAAGGGAAAAGCCGTGAAAGCAGCCATGTTGTGGCACTTCTGCACTCCCTTTGGGATGCCTTTGGCAGATGAAGTAAGCCTGGAACTCAGGGCTTCCTGGTTAAAGAAATCCAAGCCCTAGGCTGAAGCCTAACCCTAACCCTAGGCAGATAAATCAGCCTAGGTATAGGGATGGTGCCAAGGAAAAAGCTGTGAAAGCTGCCATGTTCTTGCACTTTTGTACTCCCCTTGGGATGCCTTGAACAGCTGCAGTGTGCCTGGAGCTAAGGGCTTCCTAGTTTCAAAAATCCTAGCCCTAGGCCTAAGCCTAACAGTAACCCTGGGAAGGGAAATCAGCCTGGTGTTAGGCTTCTTGCCAAGGAAAAAGCCGTGAAAGCAGCCATGTTGTGGCACTTTTGCACTCCCTTTTGGATGCCTTTCACAGCTCCAGTGTGCCTGGAACTCAGGGCTTCCTGATTTTAAAAATCCTAGCCCTAGGCAGAACCCCAACCCTAAGACGAGAAAGGCAAATCAGCCAGGAATTAGGCATGTCCCCAAGGAAAAAGCTGTGGAGGCAGGCATGTTGTGGTACTTTTGCGCTCTTCTTGGGTAGTCCTTCGCAGCTGCTGTGTTCTTGGAACTCAGGGCTTTCTGGTTAATAGAAGCCTTACCCTAGGCGTAACTCAAACCTTAAGCCTAGGAAGGAAAATCAGCCTATGGTTCGGGATGGTCTCATGGAAATATCAGTGGTGGCAGCCAAGTTGCGTCACTTTTGCGCTCCCCTTGGGATGCCTTTCGCAGCTGCAGTGTGCCTGGAGCCCAGGGCTTCCTGGTTTTAAAAGTCCTAGGCCTAAGCCTAACAGTAACCCTAGGAAGGTAAATCAGCCGGGTATTAGGGTTCTTCCTAAGGGAAAAGCCGTGAAAGCAGCCATGTTGTGGCACTTCTGCACTCCCTTTGGGATGCCTTTGGCAGATGAAGTAAGCCTGGAACTCAGGGCTTCCTGGTTAAAGAAATCCAAGCCCTAGGCTGAACCCTAACCCTAACCCTAGGCAGATAAATCAGCCTAGGTATAGGGATGGTGCCAAGGAAAAAGCTGTGAAAGCTGCCATGTTGTTGCACTTTTGTACTCCCCTTGGGATGCCTTGAACAGCTGCAGTGTGCCTGGAGCTAAGGGCTTCCTAGTTTTAAAAATCCTAGCCCTAGGCCTAAGCCTAACAGTAACCCTGGGAAGGTAAATCAGCCTGGTGTTAGGCTTCTTGCCAAGGAAAAAGCCGTGAAAGCAGCCATGTTGTGGCACTTTTGCACTCCCTTTTGGATGCCTTTCACAGCTCCAGTGTGCCTGGAACTCAGGGCTTCCTGATTTTAAAAATCCTAGCCCTAGGCCGAACCCCAACCCTTAGACGAGAAAGGCAAATCAGCCAGGAATTAGGCATGTCCCCAAGGAAAAAGCTGTGGAGGCAGGCATGTTGTGCTACTTTTGCGCTCTTCTTGGCTAGTCCTTCGCAGCTGCTGTGTTCTTGGAACTCAGGGCTTTCTGGTTAATAGACCCTTACCCTAGGCGTAACTCAAACCTTAAGCCTAGGAAGGAAAATCAGCCTATGGTTCGGGATGGTCTCATGGAAATATCAGTGGTGGCAGCCAAGTTGCGTCACTTTTGCGCTCCCCTTGGGATGCCTTTCGCAGCTGCAGTGTGCCTGGAGCCCAGGGCTTCCTGGTTTTAAAAGTCCTAGGCCTAAGCCTAACAGTAACCCTAGGAAGGTAAATCAGCCGGGTATTAGGGTTCTTCCTAAGGGAAAAGCCGTGAAAGCAGCCATATTGTGGCACTTCTGCACTCCCTTTGGGATGCCTTTGGCAGATGAAGTAAGCCTGGAACTCAGGGCTTCCTGGTTAAAAAAATGCAAGCCCAAGGCTGAAGCCTAACCCTAACCCTAGGCAGATAAATCAGCCTAGGTATAGGGATGGTGCCAAGGAAAAAGCTGTGAAAGCTGCCATGTTGTTGCACTTTTTACTCCCCTTGGGATGCCTTGAACAGCTGCAGTGTGCCTGGAGCTAAGGGCTTCCTAGTTTTAAAAATCCTAGCCCTAGGCCTAAGCCTAACAGTAACCCTGGGAAGGGAAATCAGCCCGGTGTTAGGCTTCTTGCCAAGGAAAAAGCCGTGAAAGCAGCCATGTTGTGGCACTTTTGCACTCCCTTTTGGATGCCTTTCACAGCTCCAGTGTGCCTGGAACTCAGGGCTTCCTGATTTTAAAAATCCTAGCCCTAGGCCGAACCCCAACCCTAAGACGAGAAAGGCAAATCAGCCAGGAATTAGGCATGTCCCCAAGGAAAAAGCTGTGGAGGCAGGCATGTTGTGGTACTTTTGCGCTCTTCTTGGCTAGTCCTTCGCAGCTGCTGTGTTCTTGGAACTCAGGGCTTTCTGGTTAATAGACCCTTACCCTAGGCGTAACTCAAACCTTAAGCCTAGGTAGGAAAATCAGCCTATGGTTCGGGATGGTGTCATGGAAATATCAGTGGTGGCAGCCAAGTTGCATCACTTTTGCGCTCCCCTTGGGATGCCTTTGGCAGCTGCAGTGTGCCTGGAGCCCAGGGCTTCCTGGTTTTAAAAGTCCTAGGCCTAAGCCTAACAGTAACCCTAGGAAGGTAAATCAGCCGGGTATTAGGGTTCTTCCTAAGGGAAAAGCCGTGAAAGCAGCCATGTTGTGGCACTTCTGCACTCCCTTTGGGATGCCTTTGGCAGATGAAGTAAGCCTGGAACTCAGGGCTTCCTGGTTAAAGAAATCCAAGCCCTAGGCTGAACCCTAACCCTAACCCTAGGCAGATAAATCAGCCTAGGTATAGGGATGGTGCCAAGGAAAAAGCTGTGAAAGCTGCCATGTTGTTGCACTTTTGTACTCCCCTTGGGATGCCTTGAACAGCTGCAGTGTGCCTGGAGCTAAGGGCTTCCTAGTTTCAAAAATCCTAGCCCTAGGCCTAAGCCTAACAGTAACCCTGGGAAGGGAAATCAGCCTGGTGTTAGGCTTCTTGCCAAGGAAAAAGCCGTGAAAGCAGCCATGTTGTGGCACTTTTGCACTCCCTTTTGGATGCCTTTCACAGCTGCAGTGTGCCTGGAACTCAGGGCTTCCTGATTTTAAAAATCCTAGCCCTAGGCCGAACCCCAACCCTAACACGAGAAAGGCAAATCAGCCAGGATTTAGGCATGTCCCCAAGGAAAAAGCTGTGGAGGCAGGCATGTTGTGCTACTTTTGCACTCTTCTTGGCTAGTCCTTCGCAGCTGCTGTGTTCTTGGAACTCAGGGCTTTCTGGTTAATAGAGCCCTTACCCTAGGCGTAACTCAAACCTTAAGCCTAGGAAGGAAAATCAGCCTATGGTTCGGGATGGTCTCATGGAAATATCAGTGGTGGCAGCCAAGTTGCGTCACTTTTGCGCTCCCCTTGGGATGCCTTTCGCAGCTGCAGTGTGCCTGGAGCCCAGGGCTTCCTGGTTTTAAAAGTCCTAGGCCTAAGCCTAACAGTAACCCTAGGAAGGTAAATCAGCCGGGTATTAGGGTTCTTCCTAAGGGAAAAGCCGTGAAAGCAGCCATGTTGTGGCACTTCTGCACTCCCTTTGGGATGCCTTTGGCAGATGAAGTAAGCCTGGAACTCAGGGCTTCCTGGTTAAAGAAATCCAAGCCCTAGGCTGAAGCCTAACCCTAACCCTAGGCAGATAAATCAGCCTAGGTATAGGGATGGTGCCAAGGAAAAAGCTGTGAAAGCTGCCATGTTGCTGCACTTTTTACTCCCCTTGGGATGCCTTGAACAGCTGCAGTGTGCCTGGAGCTAAGGGCTTCCTAGTTTTAAAAATCCTAGCCCTAGGCCTAAGCCTAACAGTAACCCTGGGAAGGTAAATCAGCCTGGTGTTAGGCTTCTTGCCAAGGAAAAAGCCGTGAAAGCAGCCATGTTGTGGCACTTTTGCACTCCCTTTTGGATGCCTTTCACAGCTCCAGTGTGCCTGGAACTCAGGGCTTCCTGATTTTAAAAATCCTAGCCCTAGGCCGAACCCCAACCCTAAGACAAGAAAGGCAAATCAGCCAGGAATTAGGCATGTCCCCAAGGAAAAAGCTGTGGAGGCAGGCATGTTGTCGTACTTTTGCGCTCTTCTTGGCTAGTCCTTCGCAGCTGCTGTGTTCTTGGAACTCAGGGCTTTCTGGTTAATAGACCCTTACCCTAGGCGTAACTCAAACCTTAAGCCTAGGAAGGAAAATCAGCCTATGGTTCGGGATGGTCTCATGGAAATATCAGTGGTGGCAGCCAAGTTGCGTCACTTTTGCGCTCCCCTTGGGATGCCTTTCGCAGCTGCAGTGTGCCTGGAGCCCAGGGCTTCCTGGTTTTAAAAGTCCTAGGCCTAAGCCTAACAGTAACCCTAGGAAGGTAAATCAGCCGGGTATTAGGGTTCTTCCTAAGGGAAAAGCCGTGAAAGCAGCCATGTTGTGGCACTTCTGCACTCCCTTTGGGATGCCTTTGGCAGATGAAGTAAGCCTGGAACTCAGGGCTTCCTGGTTAAAGAAATCCAAGCCCTAGGCTGAACCCTAACCCTAACCCTAGGCAGATAAATCAGCCTAGGTATAGGGATGGTGCCAAGGAAAAAGCTGTGAAAGCTGCCATGTTGTTGCACTTTTGTACTCCCCTTGGGATGCCTTGAACAGCTGCAGTGTGCCTGGAGCTAAGGGCTTCCTAGTTTCAAAAATCCTAGCCCTAGGCCTAAGCCTAACAGTAACCCTGGGAAGGTAAATCAGCCTGGTGTTAGGCTTCTTGCCAAGGAAAAAGCCGTGAAAGCAGCCATGTTGTGGCACTTTTGCACTCCCTTTTGGATGCCTTTCACAGCTCCAGTGTGCCTGGAACTCAGGGCTTCCTGATTTTAAAAATCCTAGCCCTAGGCCGAACCCCAACCCTAAGACGAGAAAGGCAAATCAGCCAGGAATTAGGCATGTCCCCAAGGAAAAAGCTGTGGAGGCAGGCATGTTGTGCTACTTTTGCGCTCTTCTTGGCTAGTCCTTCGCAGCTGCTGTGTTCTTGGAACTCAGGGCTTTCTGGTTAATAGACCCTTACCCTAGGCGTAACTCAAACCTTAAGCCTAGGAAGGAAAATCAGCCTATGGTTCGGGATGGTCTCATGGAAATATCAGTGGTGGCAGCCAAGTTGCGTCACTTTTGCGCTCCCCTTGGGATGCCTTTCGCAGCTGCAGTGTGCCTGGAGCCAAGGGCTTCCTGGTTTTAAAAGTCCTAGGCCTAAGCCTAACAGTAACCCTAGGAAGGTAAATCAGCCGGGTATTAGGGTTCTTCCTAAGGGAAAAGCCGTGAAAGCAGCCATGTTGTGGCACTTCTGCACTCCCTTTGGGATGCCTTTGGCAGGTGAAGTAAGCCTGGAACTCAGGGCTTCCTGGTTAAAAAAATCCAAGCCCTAGGCTGAACCGTAACCCTAACCCTAGGCAGATAAATCAGCCTAGGTATAGGGATGGTGCCAAGGAAAAAGCTGTGAAAGCTGCCATGTTGTTGCACTTTTGTACTCCCCTTGGGATGCCTTGAACAGCTGCAGTGTGCCTGGAGCTAAGGGCTTCCTAGTTTTAAAAATCCTAGCCCTAGGCCTAAGCCTAACAGTAACCCTGGGAAGGTAAATCAGCCTGGTGTTAGGCTTCTTGCCAAGGAAAAAGCCGTGAAAGCAGCCATGTTGTGGCACTTTTGCACTCTCTTTTGGATGCCTTTCACAGCTCCGGTGTGCCTGGAACTCAGGGCTTCCTGATTTTAAAAATCCTAGCCCTAGGCCGAACCCCAACCCTAAGACGAGAAAGGCAAATCAGCCAGGAATTAGGCATGTCCCCAAGGAAAAAGCTGTGGAGGCAGGCATGTTGTGGTACTTTTGCGCTCTTCTTGGCTAGTCCTTCGCAGCTGCTGTGTTCTTGGAACTCAGGGCTTTCTGGTTAATAGACCCTTACCCTAGGCGTAACTCAAACCTTAAGCCTAGGTAGGAAAATCAGCCTATGGTTCGGGATGGTCTCATGGAAATATCAGTGGTGGCAGCCAAGTTGCATCACTTTTGCGCTCCCCTTGGGATGCCTTTCGCAGCTGCAGTGTGCCTGGAGCCCAGGGCTTCCTGGTTTTAAAAGTCCTAGGCCTAAGCCTAACAGTAACCCTAGGAAGGTAAATCAGCCGGGTATTAGGGTTCTTCCTAAGGGAAAAGCCGTGAAAGCAGCCATGTTGTGGCACTTCTGCACTCCCTTTGGGATGCCTTTGGCAGATGAAGTAAGCCTGGAACTCAGGGCTTCCTGGTTAAAGAAATCCAAGCCCTAGGCTGAAGCCTAACCCTAACCCTAGGCAGATAAATCAGCCTAGGTATAGGGATGGTGCCAAGGAAAAAGCTGTGAAAGCTGCCATGTTGCTGCACTTTTTACTCCCCTTGGGATGCCTTGAACAGCTGCAGTGTGCCTGGAGCTAAGGGCTTCCTAGTTTTAAAAATCCTAGCCCTAGGCCTAAGCCTAACAGTAACCCTGGGAAGGTAAATCAGCCTGGTGTTAGGCTTCTTGCCAAGGAAAAAGCCGTGAAAGCAGCCATGTTGTGGCACTTTTGCACTCCCTTTTGGATGCCTTTCACAGCTCCAGTGTGCCTGGAACTCAGGGCTTCCTGATTTTAAAAATCCTAGCCCTAGGCCGAACCCCAACCCTAAGACAAGAAAGGCAAATCAGCCAGGAATTAGGCATGTCCCCAAGGAAAAAGCTGTGGAGGCAGGCATGTTGTCGTACTTTTGCGCTCTTCTTGGCTAGTCCTTCGCAGCTGCTGTGTTCTTGGAACTCAGGGCTTTCTGGTTAATAGACCCTTACCCTAGGCGTAACTCAAACCTTAAGCCTAGGAAGGAAAATCAGCCTATGGTTCGGGATGGTCTCATGGAAATATCAGTGGTGGCAGCCAAGTTGCGTCACTTTTGCGCTCCCCTTGGGATGCCTTTCGCAGCTGCAGTGTGCCTGGAGCCCAGGGCTTCCTGGTTTTAAAAGTCCTAGGCCTAAGCCTAACAGTAACCCTAGGAAGGTAAATCAGCCGGGTATTAGGGTTCTTCCTAAGGGAAAAGCCGTGAAAGCAGCCATGTTGTGGCACTTCTGCACTCCCTTTGGGATGCCTTTGGCAGATGAAGTAAGCCTGGAACTCAGGGCTTCCTGGTTAAAGAAATCCAAGCCCTAGGCTGAACCCTAACCCTAACCCTAGGCAGATAAATCAGCCTAGGTATAGGGATGGTGCCAAGGAAAAAGCTGTGAAAGCTGCCA
This sequence comes from Ammospiza caudacuta, assembly GCF_027887145.1. Lineage (NCBI taxonomy): Eukaryota > Metazoa > Chordata > Aves > Passeriformes > Passerellidae > Ammospiza > Ammospiza caudacuta. The sequence goes on from NC_080618.1 coordinate 385,661, forward strand.
TGTTGTTGCACTTTTGTACTCCCCTTGGGATGCCTTGAACAGCTGCAGTGTGCCTGGAGCTAAGGGCTTCCTAGTTTCAAAAATCCTAGCCCTAGGCCTAAGCCTAACAGTAACCCTGGGAAGGTAAATCAGCCTGGTGTTAGGCTTCTTGCCAAGGAAAAAGCCGTGAAAGCAGCCATGTTGTGGCACTTTTGCACTCCCTTTTGGATGCCTTTCACAGCTCCAGTGTGCCTGGAACTCAGGGCTTCCTGATTTTAAAAATCCTAGCCCTAGGCCGAACCCCAACCCTAAGACGAGAAAGGCAAATCAGCCAGGAATTAGGCATGTCCCCAAGGAAAAAGCTGTGGAGGCAGGCATGTTGTGCTACTTTTGCGCTCTTCTTGGCTAGTCCTTCGCAGCTGCTGTGTTCTTGGAACTCAGGGCTTTCTGGTTAATAGACCCTTACCCTAGGCGTAACTCAAACCTTAAGCCTAGGAAGGAAAATCAGCCTATGGTTCGGGATGGTCTCATGGAAATATCAGTGGTGGCAGCCAAGTTGCGTCACTTTTGCGCTCCCCTTGGGATGCCTTTCGCAGCTGCAGTGTGCCTGGAGCCCAGGGCTTCCTGGTTTTAAAAGTCCTAGGCCTAAGCCTAACAGTAACCCTAGGAAGGTAAATCAGCCGGGTATTAGGGTTCTTCCTAAGGGAAAAGCCGTGAAAGCAGCCATGTTGTGGCACTTCTGCACTCCCTTTGGGATGCCTTTGGCAGGTGAAGTAAGCCTGGAACTCAGGGCTTCCTGGTTAAAAAAATCCAAGCCCTAGGCTGAACCGTAACCCTAACCCTAGGCAGATAAATCAGCCTAGGTATAGGGATGGTGCCAAGGAAAAAGCTGTGAAAGCTGCCATGTTGTTGCACTTTTGTACTCCCCTTGGGATGCCTTGAACAGCTGCAGTGTGCCTGGAGCTAAGGGCTTCCTAGTTTTAAAAATCCTAGCCCTAGGCCTAAGCCTAACAGTAACCCTGGGAAGGTAAATCAGCCTGGTGTTAGGCTTCTTGCCAAGGAAAAAGCCGTGAAAGCAGCCATGTTGTGGCACTTTTGCACTCCCTTTTGGATGCCTTTCACAGCTCCGGTGTGCCTGGAACTCAGGGCTTCCTGATTTTAAAAATCCTAGCCCTAGGCCGAACCCCAACCCTTAGTCGAGAAAGGCAAATCAGCCAGGAATTAGGCATGTCCCCAAGGAAAAAGCTGTGGAGGCAGGCATGTTGTGGTACTTTTGCGCTCTTCTTGGCTAGTCCTTCGCAGCTGCTGTGTTCTTGGAACTCAGGGCTTTCTGGTTAATAGACCCTTACCCTAGGCGTAACTCAAACCTTAAGCCTAGGAAGGAAAATCAGCCTATGGTTCGGGATGGTCTCATGGAAATATCAGTGGTGGCAGCCAAGTTGCATCACTTTTGCGCTCCCCTTGGGATGCCTTTCGCAGCTGCAGTGTGCCTGGAGCCCAGGGCTTCCTGGTTTTAAAAGTCCTAGGCCTAAGCCTAACAGTAACCCTAGGAAGGTAAATCAGCCGGGTATTAGGGTTCTTCCTAAGGGAAAAGCCGTGAAAGCAGCCATGTTGTGGCACTTCTGCACTCCCTTTGGGATGCCTTTGGCAGATGAAGTAAGCCTGGAACTCAGGGCTTCCTGGTTAAAGAAATCCAAGCCCTAGGCTGAAGCCTAACCCTAACCCTAGGCAGATAAATCAGCCTAGGTATAGGGATGGTGCCAAGGAAAAAGCTGTGAAAGCTGCCATGTTGCTGCACTTTTTACTCCCCTTGGGATGCCTTGAACAGCTGCAGTGTGCCTGGAGCTAAGGGCTTCCTAGTTTTAAAAATCCTAGCCCTAGGCCTAAGCCTAACAGTAACCCTGGGAAGGTAAATCAGCCTGGTGTTAGGCTTCTTGCCAAGGAAAAAGCCGTGAAAGCAGCCATGTTGTGGCACTTTTGCACTCCCTTTTGGATGCCTTTCACAGCTCCAGTGTGCCTGGAACTCAGGGCTTCCTGATTTTAAAAATCCTAGCCCTAGGCCGAACCCCAACCCTAAGACAAGAAAGGCAAATCAGCCAGGAATTAGGCATGTCCCCAAGGAAAAAGCTGTGGAGGCAGGCATGTTGTCGTACTTTTGCGCTCTTCTTGGCTAGTCCTTCGCAGCTGCTGTGTTCTTGGAACTCAGGGCTTTCTGGTTAATAGACCCTTACCCTAGGCGTAACTCAAACCTTAAGCCTAGGAAGGAAAATCAGCCTATGGTTCGGGATGGTCTCATGGAAATATCAGTGGTGGCAGCCAAGTTGCGTCACTTTTGCGCTCCCCTTGGGATGCCTTTCGCAGCTGCAGTGTGCCTGGAGCCCAGGGCTTCCTGGTTTTAAAAGTCCTAGGCCTAAGCCTAACAGTAACCCTAGGAAGGTAAATCAGCCGGGTATTAGGGTTCTTCCTAAGGGAAAAGCCGTGAAAGCAGCCATGTTGTGGCACTTCTGCACTCCCTTTGGGATGCCTTTGGCAGATGAAGTAAGCCTGGAACTCAGGGCTTCCTGGTTAAAGAAATCCAAGCCCTAGGCTGAACCCTAACCCTAACCCTAGGCAGATAAATCAGCCTAGGTATAGGGATGGTGCCAAGGAAAAAGCTGTGAAAGCTGCCATGTTGTTGCACTTTTGTACTCCCCTTGGGATGCCTTGAACAGCTGCAGTGTGCCTGGAGCTAAGGGCTTCCTAGTTTCAAAAATCCTAGCCCTAGGCCTAAGCCTAACAGTAACCCTGGGAAGGTAAATCAGCCTGGTGTTAGGCTTCTTGCCAAGGAAAAAGCCGTGAAAGCAGCCATGTTGTGGCACTTTTGCACTCCCTTTTGGATGCCTTTCACAGCTCCAGTGTGCCTGGAACTCAGGGCTTCCTGATTTTAAAAATCCTAGCCCTAGGCCGAACCCCAACCCTAAGACGAGAAAGGCAAATCAGCCAGGAATTAGGCATGTCCCCAAGGAAAAAGCTGTGGAGGCAGGCATGTTGTGCTACTTTTGCGCTCTTCTTGGCTAGTCCTTCGCAGCTGCTGTGTTCTTGGAACTCAGGGCTTTCTGGTTAATAGACCCTTACCCTAGGCGTAACTCAAACCTTAAGCCTAGGAAGGAAAATCAGCCTATGGTTCGGGATGGTCTCATGGAAATATCAGTGGTGGCAGCCAAGTTGCGTCACTTTTGCGCTCCCCTTGGGATGCCTTTCGCAGCTGCAGTGTGCCTGGAGCCCAGGGCTTCCTGGTTTTAAAAGTCCTAGGCCTAAGCCTAACAGTAACCCTAGGAAGGTAAATCAGCCGGGTATTAGGGTTCTTCCTAAGGGAAAAGCCGTGAAAGCAGCCATGTTGTGGCACTTCTGCACTCCCTTTGGGATGCCTTTGGCAGGTGAAGTAAGCCTGGAACTCAGGGCTTCCTGGTTAAAAAAATCCAAGCCCTAGGCTGAACCGTAACCCTAACCCTAGGCAGATAAATCAGCCTAGGTATAGGGATGGTGCCAAGGAAAAAGCTGTGAAAGCTGCCATGTTGTTGCACTTTTGTACTCCCCTTGGGATGCCTTGAACAGCTGCAGTGTGCCTGGAGCTAAGGGCTTCCTAGTTTTAAAAATCCTAGCCCTAGGCCTAAGCCTAACAGTAACCCTGGGAAGGTAAATCAGCCTGGTGTTAGGCTTCTTGCCAAGGAAAAAGCCGTGAAAGCAGCCATGTTGTGGCACTTTTGCACTCCCTTTTGGATGCCTTTCACAGCTCCGGTGTGCCTGGAACTCAGGGCTTCCTGATTTTAAAAATCCTAGCCCTAGGCCGAACCCCAACCCTTAGTCGAGAAAGGCAAATCAGCCAGGAATTAGGCATGTCCCCAAGGAAAAAGCTGTGGAGGCAGGCATGTTGTGGTACTTTTGCGCTCTTCTTGGCTAGTCCTTCGCAGCTGCTGTGTTCTTGGAACTCAGGGCTTTCTGGTTAATAGACCCTTACCCTAGGCGTAACTCAAACCTTAAGCCTAGGTAGGAAAATCAGCCTATGGTTCGGGATGGTCTCATGGAAATATCAGTGGTGGCAGCCAAGTTGCATCACTTTTGCGCTCCCCTTGGGATGCCTTTCGCAGCTGCAGTGTGCCTGGAGCCCAGGGCTTCCTGGTTTTAAAAGTCCTAGGCCTAAGCCTAACAGTAACCCTAGGAAGGTAAATCAGCCGGGTATTAGGGTTCTTCCTAAGGGAAAAGCCGTGAAAGCAGCCATGTTGTGGCACTTCTGCACTCCCTTTGGGATGCCTTTGGCAGATGAAGTAAGCCTGGAACTCAGGGCTTCCTGGTTAAAGAAATCCAAGCCCTAGGCTGAACCCTAACCCTAACCCTAGGCAGATAAATCAGCCTAGGTATAGGGATGGTGCCAAGGAAAAAGCTGTGAAAGCTGCCATGTTGTTGCACTTTTGTACTCCCCTTGGGATGCCTTGAACAGCTGCAGTGTGCCTGGAGCTAAGGGCTTCCTAGTTTCAAAAATCCTAGCCCTAGGCCTAAGCCTAACAGTAACCCTGGGAAGGTAAATCAGCCTGGTGTTAGGCTTCTTGCCAAGGAAAAAGCCGTGAAAGCAGCCATGTTGTGGCACTTTTGCACTCCCTTTTGGATGCCTTTCACAGCTCCAGTGTGCCTGGAACTCAGGGCTTCCTGATTTTAAAAATCCTAGCCCTAGGCCGAACCCCAACCCTAAGACGAGAAAGGCAAATCAGCCAGGAATTAGGCATGTCCCCAAGGAAAAAGCTGTGGAGGCAGGCATGTTGTGGTACTTTTGCGCTCTTCTTGGCTAGTCCTTCGCAGCTGCTGTGTTCTTGGAACTCAGGGCTTTCTGGTTAATAGACCCTTACCCTAGGCGTAACTCAAACCTTAACCCTAGGAAGGAAAATCAGCCTATGGTTCGGGATGGTCTCATGGAAATATCAGTGGTGGCAGCCAAGTTGCGTCACTTTTGCGCTCCCCTTGGGATGCCTTTCGCAGCTGCAGTGTGCCTGGAGCCCAGGGCTTCCTGGTTTTAAAAGTCCTAGGCCTAAGCCTAACAGTAACCCTAGGAAGGTAAATCAGCCGGGTATTAGGGTTCTTCCTAAGGGAAAAGCCGTGAAAGCAGCCATGTTGTGGCACTTCTGCACTCCCTTTGGGATGCCTTTGGCAGATGAAGTAAGCCTGGAACTCAGGGCTTCCTGGTTAAAGAAATCCAAGCCCTAGGCTGAAGCCTAACCCTAACCATAGGCAGATAAATCAGCCTAGGTATAGGGATGGTGCCAAGGAAAAAGCTGTGAAAGCTGCCATGTTGTTGCACTTTTGTACTCCCCTTGGGATGCCTTGAACAGCTGCAGTGTGCCTGGAGCTAAGGGCTTCCTAGTTTCAAAAATCCTAGCCCTAGGCCTAAGCCTAACAGTAACCCTGGGAAGGTAAATCAGCCTGGTGTTAGGCTTCTTGCCAAGGAAAAAGCCGTGAAAGCAGCCATGTTGTGGCACTTTTGCACTCCCTTTTGGATGCCTTTCACAGCTCCAGTGTGCCTGGAACTCAGGGCTTCCTGATTTTAAAAATCCTAGCCCTAGGCCGAACCCCAACCCTAAGACGAGAAAGGCAAATCAGCCAGGAATTAGGCATGTCCCCAAGGAAAAAGCTGTGGAGGCAGGCATGTTGTGCTACTTTTGCGCTCTTCTTGGCTAGTCCTTCGCAGCTGCTGTGTTCTTGGAACTCAGGGCTTTCTGGTTAATAGACCCTTACCCTAGGCGTAACTCAAACCTTAAGCCTAGGTAGGAAAATCAGCCTATGGTTCGGGATGGTCTCATGGAAATATCAGTGGTGGCAGCCAAGTTGCATCACTTTTGCGCTCCCCTTGGGATGCCTTTCGCAGCTGCAGTGTGCCTGGAGCCCAGGGCTTCCTGGTTTTAAAAGTCCTAGGCCTAAGCCTAACAGTAACCCTAGGAAGGTAAATCAGCCGGGTATTAGGGTTCTTCGTAAGGGAAAAGCCGTGAAAGCAGCCATGTTGTGGCACTTCTGCACTCCCTTTGGGATGCCTTTGGCAGATGAAGTAAGCCTGGAACTCAGGGCTTCCTGCTTAAAGAAATCCAAGCCCTAGGCTGAAGCCTAACCGTAACCCTAGGCAGATAAATCAGCCTAGGTATAGGGATGGTGCCAAGGAAAAAGCTGTGAAAGCTGCCATGTTGTTGCACTTTTGTACTCCCCTTGGGATGCCTTGAACAGCTGCAGTGTGCCTGGAGCTAAGGGCTTCCTAGTTTCAAAAATCCTAGCCCTAGGCCTAAGCCTAACAGTAACCCTGGGAAGGTAAATCAGCCTGGTGTTAGGCTTCTTGCCAAGGAAAAAGCCGTGAAAGCAGCCATGTTGTGGCACTTTTGCACTCCCTTTTGGATGCCTTTCACAGCTCCAGTGTGCCTGGAACTCAGGGCTTCCTGATTTTAAAAATCCTAGCCCTAGGCCGAACCCCAACCCTAAGACGAGAAAGGCAAATCAGCCAGGAATTAGGCATGTCCCCAAGGAAAAAGCTGTGGAGGCAGGCATGTTGTGGTACTTTTGCGCTCTTCTTGGCTAGTCCTTCGCAGCTGCTGTGTTCTTGGAACTCAGGGCTTTCTGGTTAATAGAACCCTTACCCTAGGCGTAACTCAAACCTTAAGCCTAGGAAGGAAAATCAGCCTATGGTTCGGGATGGTGTCATGGAAATATCAGTGGTGGCAGCCAAGTTGCGTCACTTTTGCGCTCCCCTTGGGATGCCTTTCGCAGCTGCAGTGTGCCTGGAGCCCAGGGCTTCCTGGTTTTAAAAGTCCTAGGCCTAAGCCTAACAGTAACCCTAGGAAGGTAAATCAGCCGGGTATTAGGTTTCTTCCTAAGGGAAAAGCCGTGAAAGCAGCCATGTTGTGGCACTTCTGCACTCCCTTTGGGATGCCTTTGGCAGATGAAGTAAGCCTGGAACTCAGGGCTTCCTGCTTAAAGAAATCCAAGCCCTAGGCTGAAGCCTAACCCTAACCCTAGGCAGATAAATCAGCCTAGGTATAGGGATGGTGCCAAGGAAAAAGCTGTGAAAGCTGCCATGTTGTTGCACTTTTTACTCCCCTTGGGATGCCTTGAACAGCTGCAGTGTGCCTGGAGCCCAGGGCTTCCTAGTTTTAAAAATCCTAGCCCTAGACCTAAGCCTAACAGTAACCCTGGGAAGGTAAATCAGCCTGGTGTTAGGCTTCTTGCCAAGGAAAAAGCCGTGAAAGCAGCCATGTTGTGGCACTTTTGCACTCCCTTTTGGATGCCTTTCACAGCTCCAGTGTGCCTGGAACTCAGGGCTTCCTGATTTTAAAAATCCTAGCCCTAGGCCGAACCCCAACCCTAAGACGAGAAAGGCAAATCAGCCAGGAATTAGGCATGTCCCCAAGGAAAAAGCTGTGGTGGCAGGCATGTTGTGGTACTTTTGCGCTCTTCTTGGCTAGTCCTTCGCAGCTGCTGTGTTCTTGGAACTCAGGGCTTTCTGGTTAATAGAACCCTTACCCTAGGCGTAACTCAAACCTTAAGCCTAGGAAGGAAAATCAACCTATGGTTCGGGATGGTCTCATGGAAATATCAGTGGTGGCAGCCAAGTTGCGTCACTTTTGCGCTCCCCTTGGGATGCCTTTCGCAGCGTCAGTGTGCCTGGAGCCCAGGGCTTCCTGGTTTTAAAAGTCCTAGGCCTAAGCCTAACAGTAACCCTAAGAAGGTAAATCAGCCGGGTATTAGGGTTCTTCCTAAGGGAAAAGCCGTGAAAGCAGCCATGTTGTGGCACTTCTGCACTCCCTTTGGGATGCCTTTGGCAGATGAAGTAAGCCTGGAACTCAGGGCTTCCTGGTTAAAGAAATCCAAGCCCTGGGCTGAACCCTAACCCTAACCCTAGGCAGATAAATCAGCCTAGGTATAGGGATGGTGCCAAGGAAAAAGCTGTGAAAGCTGCTATGTTGTTGCACTTTTGTACTCCCCTTGGGATGCCTTGAACAGCTGCAGTGTGCCTGGAGCTAAGGGCTTCCTAGTTTCAAAAATCCTAGCCCTAGGCCTAAGCCTAACAGTAACCCTGGGAAGGTAAATCAGCCTGGTGTTAGGCTTCTTGCCAAGGAAAAAGCCGTGAAAGCAGCCATGTTGTGGCACTTTTGCACTCCCTTTTGGATGCCTTTCACAGCTCCAGTGTGCCTGGAACTCAGGGCTTCCTGATTTTAAAAATCCTAGCCCTAGGCCGAACCCCAACCCTAAGACGAGAAAGGCAAATCAGCCAGGAATTAGGCATGTCCCCAAGGAAAAAGCTGTGGAGGCAGGCATGTTGTGCTACTTTTGCGCTCTTCTTGGCTAGTCCTTCGCAGCTGCTGTGTTCTTGGAACTCAGGGCTTTCTGGTTAATAGACCCTTACCCTAGGCGTAACTCAAACCTTAAGCCTAGGAAGGAAAATCAGCCTATGGTTCGGGATGGTCTCATGGAAATATCAGTGGTGGCAGCCAAGTTGCGTCACTTTTGCGCTCCCCTTGGGATGCCTTTCGCAGCTGCAGTGTGCCTGGAGCCCAGGGCTTCCTGGTTTTAAAAGTCCTAGGCCTAAGCCTAACAGTAACCCTAGGAAGGTAAATCAGCCGGGTATTAGGGTTCTTCCTAAGGGAAAAGCCGTGAAAGCAGCCATGTTGTGGCACTTCTGCACTCCCTTTGGGATGCCTTTGGCAGATGAAGTAAGCCTGGAACTCAGGGCTTCCTGCTTAAAGAAATCCAAGCCCTAGGCTGAACCCTAACCCTAACCCTAGGCAGATAAATCAGCCTAGGTATAGGGATGGTGCCAAGGAAAAAGCTGTGAAAGCTGCCATGTTGTTGCACTTTTGTACTCCCCTTGGGATGCCTTGAACAGCTGCAGTGTGCCTGGAGCTAAGGGCTTCCTAGTTTCAAAAATCCTAGCCCTAGGCCTAAGCCTAACAGTAACCCTGGGAAGGTAAATCAGCCTGGTGTTAGGCTTCTTGCCAAGGAAAAAGCCGTGAAAGCAGCCATGTTGTGGCACTTTTGCACTCCCTTTTGGATGCCTTTCACAGCTCCAGTGTGCCTGGAACTCAGGGCTTCCTGATTTTAAAAATCCTAGCCCTAGGCCGAACCCCAACCCTAAGACGAGAAAGGCAAATCAGCCAGGAATTAGGCATGTCCCCAAGGAAAAAGCTGTGGAGGCAGGCATGTTGTGGTACTTTTGCGCTCTTCTTGGCTAGTCCTTCGCAGCTGCTGTGTTCTTGGAACTCAGGGCTTTCTGGTTAATAGAACCCTTACCCTAGGCGTAACTCAAACCTTAAGCCTAGGTAGGAAAATCAGCCTATGGTTCGGGATGGTCTCATGGAAATATCAGTGGTGGCAGCCAAGTTGCGTCACTTTTGCGCTCCCCTTGGGATGCCTTTCGCAGCTGCAGTGTGCCTGGAGCCCAGGGCTTCCTGGTTTTAAAAGTCCTAGGCCTAAGCCTAACAGTAACCCTAGGAAGGTAAATCAGCCGGGTATTAGGGTTCTTCCTAAGGGAAAAGCCGTGAAAGCAGCCATGTTGTGGCACTTCTGCACTCCCTTTGGGATGCCTTTGGCAGATGAAGTAAGCCTGGAACTCAGGGCTTCCTGGTTAAAGAAATCCAAGCCCTAGGCTGAACCCTAACCCTAACCCTAGGCAGATAAATCAGCCTAGGTATAGGGATGGTGCCAAGGAAAAAGCTGTGAAAGCTGCCATGTTGTTGCACTTTTGTACTCCCCTTGGGATGCCTTGAACAGCTGCAGTGTGCCTGGAGCTAAGGGCTTCCTAGTTTCAAAAATCCTAGCCCTAGGCCTAAGCCTAACAGTAACCCTGGGAAGGTAAATCAGCCTGGTGTTAGGCTTCTTGCCAAGGAAAAAGCCGTGAAAGCAGCCATGTTGTGGCACTTTTGCACTCCCTTTTGGATGCCTTTCACAGCTCCAGTGTGCCTGGAACTCAGGGCTTCCTGATTTTAAAAATCCTAGCCCTAGGCCGAACCCCAACCCTAAGACGAGAAAGGCAAATCTGCCAGGAATTAGGCATGTCCCCAAGGAAAAAGCTGTGGAGGCAGGCATGTTGTGGTACTTTTGCGCTCTTCTTGGCTAGTCCTTCACAGCTGCTGTGTTCTTGGAACTCAGGGCTTTCTGGTTAATAGACCCTTACCCTAGGCGTAACTCAAACCTTAAGCCTAGGAAGGAAAATCAACCTATGGTTCGGGATGGTCTCATGGAAATATCAGTGGTGGCAGCCAAGTTGCGTCACTTTTGCGCTCCCCTTGGGATGCCTTTTGCAGCTGCAGTGTGCCTGGAGCCCAGGGCTTCCTGGTTTTAAAAGTCCTAGGCCTAAGCCTAACAGTAACCCTAGGAAGGTAAATCAGCCGGGTATTAGGGTTCTTCCTAAGGGAAAAGCCGTGAAAGCAGCCATGTTGTGGCACTTCTGCACTCCCTTTGGGATGCCTTTGGCAGATGAAGTAAGCCTGGAACTCAGGGCTTCCTGGTTAAAGAAATCCAAGCCCTAGGCTGAAGCCTAACCCTAACCCTAGGCAGATAAATCAGCCTAGGTATAGGGATGGTGCCAAGGAAAAAGCTGTGAAAGCTGCCATGTTGTTGCACTTTTTACTCCCCTTGGGATGCCTTGAACAGCTGCAGTGTGCCTGGAGCCCAGGGCTTCCTAGTTTTAAAAATCCTAGCCCTAGGCCTAAGCCTAACAGTAACCCTGGGAAGGTAAATCAGCCTGGTGTTAGGCTTCTTGCCAAGGAAAAAGCCGTGAAAGCAGCCATGTTGTGGCACTTTTGCACTCCCTTTTGGATGCCTTTCACAGCTCCAGTGTGCCTGGAACTCAGGGCTTCCTGATTTTAAAAATCCTAGCCCTAGGCCGAACCCCAACCCTAAGACGAGAAAGGCAAATCAGCCAGGAATTAGGCATGTCCCCAAGGAAAAAGCTGTGGAGGCAGGCATGTTGCGGTACTTTTGCGCTCTTCTTGGCTAGTCCTTCGCAGCTGCTGTGTTCTTGGAACTCAGGGCTTTCTGGTTAATAGACCCTTACCCTAGGCGTAACTCAAGCCTTAAGCCTAGGTAGGAAAATCAGCCTATGGTTCGGGATGGTCTCATGGAAATATCAGTGGTGGCAGCCAAGTTGCGTCACTTTTGCGCTCCCCTTGGGATGCCTTTCGCAGCTGCAGTGTGCCTGGAGCCCAGGGCTTCCTGGTTTTAAAAGTCCTAGGCCTAAGCCTAACAGTAACCCTAGGAAGGTAAATCAGCCGGGTATTAGGGTTCTTCCTAAGGGAAAAGCCGTGAAAGCAGCCATGTTGTGGCACTTCTGCACTCCCTTTGGGATGCCTTTGGCAGATGAAGTAAGCCTGGAACTCAGGGCTTCCTGGTTAAAGAAATCCAAGCCCTAGGCTGAAGCCTAACCCTAACCCTAGGCAGATAAATCAGCCTAGGTATAGGGATGGTGCCAAGGAAAAAGCTGTGAAAGCTGCCATGTTGTTGCACTTTTGTACTCCCCTTGGGATGCCTTGAACAGCTGCAGTGTGCCTGGAGCTAAGGGCTTCCTAGTTTCAAAAATCCTAGCCCTAGGCCTAAGCCTAACAGTAACCCTGGGAAGGTAAATCAGCCTGGTGTTAGGCTTCTTGCCAAGGAAAAAGCCGTGAAAGCAGCCATGTTGTGGCACTTTTGCACTCCCTTTTGGATGCCTTTCACAGCTCCACTGTGCCTGGAACTCAGGGCTTCCTGATTTTAAAAATCCTAGCCCTAGGCCGAACCCCAACACTAAGACGAGAAAGGCAAATCAGCCAGGAATTAAGCATGTCCCCAAGGAAAAAGCTGTGGAGGCAGGCATGTTGTGGTACTTTTGCGCTCTTCTTGGCTAGTCCTTCGCAGCTGCTGTGTTCTTGGAACTCAGGGCTTTCTAGTTAATAGACCCTTACCCTAGGCGTAACTCAAACCTTAAGCCTAGGAAGGAAAATCAGCCTATGGTTCGGGATGGTCTCATGGAAATATCAGTGGTGGCAGCCAAGTTGCGTCACTTTTGCGCTCCCCTTGGGATGCCTTTCGCAGCGTCAGTGTGCCTGGAGCCCAGGGCTTCCTGGTTTTAAAAGTCCTAGGTCTAAGGCTAACAGTAACCCTAGGAAGGTAAATCAGCCGGGTATTAGGGTTCTTCCTAAGGGAAAAGCCGTGAAAGCAGCCATGTTGTGGCACTTCTGCACTCCCTTTGGGATGCCTTTGGCAGATGAAGTAAGCCTGGAACTCAGGGCTTCCTGGTTAAAGAAATCCAAGCCCTAGGCTGAAGCCTAACCCTAACCCTAGGCAGATAAATCAGCCTAGGTATAGGGATGGTGCCAAGGAAAAAGCTGTGAAAGCTGCCATGTTGTTGCACTTTTTACTCCCCTTGGGATGCCTTGAACAGCTGCAGTGTGCCTGGAGCCCAGGGCTTCCTAGTTTTAAAAATCCTAGCCCTAGGCCTAAGCCTAACAGTAACCCTGGGAAGGTAAATCAGCCTGGTGTTAGGTTTCTTGCCAAGGAAAAAGCCGTGAAAGCAGCCATGTTGTGGCACTTTTGCACTCCCTTTTGGATGCCTTTCACAGCTCCAGTGTGCCTGGAACTCAGGGCTTCCTGATTTTAAAAATCCTAGCCCTAGGCCGAACCCCAACCCTAAGACGAGAAAGGCAAATCAGCCAGGAATTAGGCATGTCCCCAAGGAAAAAGCTGTGGAGGCAGGCATGTTGTGCTACTTTTGCGCTCTTCTTGGCTAGTCCTTCGCAGCTGCTGTGTTCTTGGAACTCAGGGCTTTCTGGTTAATAGAACCCTTACCCTAGGCGTATCTCAATCCTTAACCCTAGGAAGGAAAATCAGCCTATGGTTCGGGATGGTCTCATGGAAATATCAGTGGTGGCAGCCAAGTTGCGTCACTTTTGCACTCCCCTTGGGATGCCTTTCGCAGCGTCAGTGTGCCTGGAGCCCAGGGCTTCCTGGTTTTAAAAGTCCTAGGCCTAAGCCTAACAGTAACCCTAGGAAGGTAAATCAGCCGGGTATTAGGGTTCTTCCTAAGGGAAAAGCCGTGAAAGCAGCCATGTTGTGGCACTTCTGCACTCCCTTTGGGATGCCTTTGGCAGATGAAGTAAGCCTGGAACTCAGGGCTTCCTGGTTAAAGAAATCCAAGCCCTAGGCTGAAGCCTAACCCTAACACTAGGCAGATAAATCAGCCTAGGTATAGGGATGGTGCCAAGGAAAAAGCTGTGAAAGCTGCCATGTTGTTGCACTTTTGTACTCCCCTTGGGATGCCTTGAACAGCTGCAGTGTTCCTGGAGCTAAGGGCTTCCTAGTTTCAAAAATCCTAGCCCTAGGCCTAAGCCTAACAGTAACCCTGGGAAGGTAAATCAGCCTGGTGTTAGGCTTCTTGCCAAGGAAAAAGCCGTGAAAGCAGCCATGTTGTGGCACTTTTGCACTCCCTTTTGGATGCCTTTCACAGCTCCAGTGTGCCTGGAACTCAGGGCTTCCTGATTTTAAAAATCCTAGCCCTAGGCCGAACCCCAACCCTAAGACGAGAAAGGCAAATCAGCCAGGAATTAGGCATGTCCCCAAGGAAAAAGCTGTGGAGGCAGGCATGTTGTGGTACTTTTGCACTCTTCTTGGCTAGTCCTTCGCAGCTGCTGTGTTCTTGGAACTCAGGGCTTTCTGGTTAATAGAACCCTTACCCTAGGCGTAACTCAAACCTTAAGCCTAGGAAGGAAAATCAGCCTATGGTTGGGATGGTGTCATGGAAATATCAGTGGTGGCAGCCAAGTTGCGTCACTTTTGCGCTCCCCTTGGGATGCCTTTCGCAGCTGCAGTGTGCCTGGAGCCCAGGGCTTCCTGGTTTTAAAAGTCCTAGGCCTAAGCCTAACAGTAACCCTAGGAAGGTAAATCAGCCGGGTATTAGGGTTCTTCCTAAGGGAAAAGCCGTGAAAGCAGCCATGTTGTGGCACTTCTGCACTCCCTTTGGGATGCCTTTGGCAGATGAAGTAAGCCTGGAACTCAGGGCTTCCTGGTTAAAGAAATCCAAGCCCTAGGCTGAACCCTAACCCTAACCCTAGGCAGATAAATCAGCCTAGGTATAGGGATGGTGCCAAGGAAAAAGCTGTGAAAGCTGCCATGTTGTTGCACTTTTTACTCCCCTTGGGATGCCTTCAACAGCTGCAGTGTGCCTGGAGCCCAGGGCTTCCTAGTTTTAAAAATCCTAGCCCTAGGCCTAAGCCTAACAGTAACCCTGGGAAGGTAAATCAGCCTGGTGTTAGGCTTCTTGCCAAGGAAAAAGCCGTGAAAGCAGCCATGTTGTGGCACTTTTGCACTCCCTTTTGGATGCCTTTCACAGCTCCAGTGTGCCTGGAACTCAGGGCTTCCTGATTTTAAAAATCCTAGCCCTAGGCCGAACCCCAACCCTAAGACGAGAAAGGCAAATCAGCCAGGAATTAGGCATGTCCCCAAGGAAAAAGCTGTGGAGGCAGGCATGTTGTGGTACTTTTGCGCTCTTCTTGGCTAGTCCTTCGCAGCTGCTGTGTTCTTGGAACTCAGGGCTTTCTGGTTAATAGACCCTTACCCTAGGCGTAACTCAAACCTTAACCCTAGGTAGGAAAATCAGCCTATGGTTCGGGATGGTCTCATGGAAATATCAGTGGTGGCAGCCAAGTTGCGTCACTTTTGCGCTCCCCTTGGGATGCCTTTCGCAGCTGCAGTGTGCCTGGAGCCCAGGGCTTCCTGGTTTTAAAAGTCCTAGGCCTAAGCCTAACAGTAACCCTAGGAAGGTAAATCAGCCGGGTATTAGGGTTCTTCCTAAGGGAAAAGCCGTGAAAGCAGCCATGTTGTGGCACTTCTGCACTCCCTTTGGGATGCCTTTGGCAGATGAAGTAAGCCTGGAACTCAGGGCTTCCTGGTTAAAGAAATCCAAGCCCTAGGCTGAACCCTAACCCTAACCCTAGGCAGATAAATCAGCCTAGGTATAGGGATGGTGCCAAGGAAAAAGCTGTGAAAGCTGCCATGTTGTTGCACTTTTGTACTCCCCTTGGGATGCCTTGAACAGCTGCAGTGTGCCTGGAGCTAAGGGCTTCCTAATTTCAAAAATCCTAGCCCTAGGCCTAAGCCTAACAGTAACCCTGGGAAGGTAAATCAGCCTGGTGTTAGGCTTCTTGCCAAGGAAAAAGCCGTGAAAGCAGCCATGTTGTGGCACTTTTGCACTCCCTTTTGGATGCCTTTCACAGCTCCAGTGTGCCTGGAACTCAGGGCTTCCTGATTTTAAAAATCCTAGCCCTAGGCCGAACCCCAACCCTAAGACGAGAAAGGCAAATCAGCCAGGAATTAGGCATGTCCCCAAGGAAAAAGCTGTGGAGGCAGGCATGTTGTGGTACTTTTGCGCTCTTCTTGGCTAGTCCTTCGCAGCTGCTGTGTTCTTGGAACTCAGGGCTTTCTGGTTAATAGAACCCTTACCCTAGGCGTAACTCAAGCCTTAAGCCTAGGAGGGAAAATCAGCCTATGGTTCGGGATGGTCTCATGGAAATATCAGTGGTGGCAGCCAAGTTGCGTCACTTTTGCGCTCCCCTTGGGATGCCTTTCGCAGCTGCAGTGTGCCTGGAGCCCAGGGCTTCCTGGTTTTAAAAGTCCTAGGCCTAAGCCTAACAGTAACCCTAGGAAGGTAAATCAGCCGGGTATTAGGGTTCTTCCTAAGGGAAAAGCCGTGAAAGCAGCCATGTTGTGGCACTTCTGCACTCCCTTTGGGATGCCTTTGGCAGATGAAGTAAGCCTGGAACTCAGGGCTTCCTGCTTAAAGAAATCCAAGCCCTAGGCTGAACCCTAACCCTAACCCTAGGCAGATAAATCAGCCTAGGTATAGGGATGGTGCCAAGGAAAAAGCTGTGAAAGCTGCCATGTTGTTGCACTTTTTACTCCCCTTGGGATGCCTTCAACAGCTGCAGTGTGCCTGGAGCTAAGGGCTTCCTAGTTTCAAAAATCCTAGCCCTAGGCCTAAGCCTAACAGTAACCCTGGGAAGGTAAATCAGCCTGGTGTTAGGCTTCTTGCCAAGGAAAAAGCCGTGAAAGCAGCCATGTTGTGGCACTTTTGCACTCCCTTTTGGATGCCTTTCACAGCTCCAGTGTGCCTGGAACTCAGGGCTTCCTGATTTTAAAAATCCTAGCCCTAGGCCGAACCCCAACCCTAAGACGAGAAAGGCAAATCAGCCAGGAATTAGGCATGTCCCCAAGGAAAAAGCTGTGGAGGCAGGCATGTTGTGCTACTTTTGCGCTCTTCTTGGCTAGTCCTTCGCAGCTGCTGTGTTCTTGGAACTCAGGGCTTTCTGGTTAATAGACCCTTACCCTAGGCGTAACTCAAACCTTAAGCCTAGGAAGGAAAATCAGCCTATGGTTCGGGATGGTCTCATGGAAATATCAGTGGTGGCAGCCAAGTTGCGTCACTTTTGCGCTCCCCTTGGGATGCCTTTCGCAGCTGCAGTGTGCCTGGAGCCCAGGGCTTCCTGGTTTTAAAAGTCCTAGGCCTAAGCCTAACAGTAAGCCTAGGAAGGTAAATCAGCCGGGTATTAGGGTTCTTCCTAAGGGAAAAGCCGTGAAAGCAGCCATGTTGTGGCACTTCTGCACTCCCTTTGGGATGCCTTTGGCAGATGAAGTAAGCCTGGAACTCAGGGCTTCCTGGTTAAAGAAATCCAAGCCCTAGGCTGAACCCTAACCCTAACCCTAGGCAGATAAATCAGCCTAGGTATAGGGATGGTGCCAAGGAATAAGCTGTGAAAGCTGCCATGTTGTTGCACTTTTGTACTCCCCTTGGGATGCCTTGAACAGCTGCAGTGTGCCTGGAGCCCAGGGCTTCCTAGTTTTAAAAATCCTAGCCCTAGGCCTAAGCCTAACAGTAACCCTGGGAAGGTAAATCAGCCTGGTGTTAGGCTTCTTGCCAAGGAAAAAGCCGTGAAAGCAGCCATGTTGTGGCACTTTTGCACTCCCTTTTGGATGCCTTTCACAGCTCCAGTGTGCCTGGAACTCAGGGCTTCCTGATTTTAAAAATCCTAGCCCTAGGCCGAACCCCAACCCTAAGACGAGAAAGGCAAATCAGCCAGGAATTAGGCATGTCCCCAAGGAAAAAGCTGTGGAGGCAGGCATGTTGTGGTACTTTTGCGCTCTTCTTGGCTAGTCCTTCGCAGCTGCTGTGTTCTTGGAACTCAGGGCTTTCTGGTTAATAGAACCCTTACCCTAGGCGTATCTCAAACCTTAACCCTAGGAAGGAAAATCAGCCTATGGTTCGGGATGGTCTCATGGAAATATCAGTGGTGGCAGCCAAGTTGCGTCACTTTTGCACTCCCCTTGGGATGCCTTTCGCAGCGTCAGTGTGCCTGGAGCCCAGGGCTTCCTGGTTTTAAAAGTCCTAGGCCTAAGCCTAACAGTAACCCTAGGAAGGTAAATCAGCCGGGTATTAGGGTTCTTCCTAAGGGAAAAGCCGTGAAAGCAGCCATGTTGTGGCACTTCTGCACTCCCTTTGGGATGCCTTTGGCAGATGAAGTAAGCCTGGAACTCAGGGCTTCCTGGTTAAAGAAATCCAAGCCCTAGGCTGAACCCTAACCCTAACCCTAGGCAGATAAATCAGCCTAGGTATAGGGATGGTGCCAAGGAAAAAGCTGTGAAAGCTGCCATGTTGTTGCACTTTTGTACTCCCTTTTGGATGCCTTTCACAGCTCCAGTGTGCCTGGAACTCAGGGCTTCCTGATTTTAAAAATCCTAGCCCTAGGCCGAACCCCAACCCTAAGACGAGAAAGGCAAATCAGCCAGGAATTAGGCATGTCCCCAAGGAAAAAGCTGTGGAGGCAGGCATGTTGTGGTACTTTTGCGCTCTTCTTGGCTAGTCCTTCGCAGCTGCTGTGTTCTTGGAACTCAGGGCTTTCTGGTTAATAGAACCCTTACCCTAGGCGTAACTCAAACCTTAAGCCTAGGAAGGAAAATCAGCCTATGGTTGGGATGGTGTCATGGAAATATCAGTGGTGGCAGCCAAGTTGTCGTCACTTTTGCGCTCCCCTTGGGATGCCTTTCGCAGCTGCAGTGTGCCTGGAGCCCAGGGCTTCCTGGTTTTAAAAGTCCTAGGCCTAAGCCTAACAGTAACCCTAGGAAGGTAAATCAGCCGGGTATTAGGGTTCTTCCTAAGGGAAAAGCCGTGAAAGCAGCCATGTTGTGGCACTTCTGCACTCCCTTTGGGATGCCTTTGGCAGATGAAGTAAGCCTGGAACTCAGGGCTTCCTGCTTAAAGAAATCCAAGCCCTAGGCTGAAGCCTAACCCTAACCCTAGGCAGATAAATCAGCCTAGGTATAGGGATGGTGCCAAGGAAAAAGCTGTGAAAGCTGCCATGTTGTTGCACTTTTGTACTCCCCTTGGGATGCCTTGAACAGCTGCAGTGTGCCTGGAGCCCAGGGCTTCCTAGTTTTAAAAATCCTAGCCCGAGGCCTAAGCCTAACAGTAACCCTGGGAAGGTAAATCAGCCTGGTGTTAGGCTTCTTGCCAAGGAAAAAGCCGTGAAAGCAGCCATGTTGTGGCACTTTTGCACTCCCTTTTGGATGCCTTTCACAGCTCCAGTGTGCCTGGAACTCAGGGCTTCCTGATTTTAAAAATCCTAGCCCTAGGCCGAACCCCAACCCTAAGACGAGAAAGGCAAATCAGCCAGGAATTAGGCATGTCCCCAAGGAAAAAGCTGTGGAGGCAGGCATGTTGTGGTACTTTTGCGCTCTTCTTGGCTAGTCCTTCACAGCTGCTGTGTTCTTGGAACTCAGGGCTTTCTGGTTAATAGACCCTTACCCTAGGCGTAACTCAAACCTTAAGCCTAGGAAGGAAAATCAACCTATGGTTCGGGATGGTCTCATGGAAATATCAGTGGTGGCAGCCAAGTTGCGTCACTTTTGCGCTCCCCTTGGGATGCCTTTCGCAGCTGCAGTGTGCCTGGAGCCCAGGGCTTCCTGGTTTTAAAAGTCCTAGGCCTAAGCCTAACAGTAACCCTAGGAAGGTAAATCAGCCGGGTATTAGGGTTCTTCCTAAGGGAAAAGCCGTGAAAGCAGCCATGTTGTGGCACTTCTGCACTCCCTTTGGGATGCCTTTGGCAGATGAAGTAAGCCTGGAACTCAGGGCTTCCTGGTTAAAGAAATCCAAGCCCTAGGCTGAAGCCTAACCCTAACCCTAGGCAGATAAATCAGCCTAGGTATAGGGATGGTGCCAAGGAAAAAGCTGTGAAAGCTGCCATGTTGTTGCACTTTTTACTCCCCTTGGGATGCCTTGAACAGCTGCAGTGTGCCTGGAGCCCAGGGCTTCCTAGTTTTAAAAATCCTAGCCCTAGGCCTAAGCCTAACAGTAACCCTGGGAAGGTAAATCAGCCTGGTGTTAGGCTTCTTGCCAAGGAAAAAGCCGTGAAAGCAGCCATGTTGTGGCACTTTTGCACTCCCTTTTGGATGCCTTTCACAGCTCCAGTGTGCCTGGAACTCAGGGCTTCCTGATTTTAAAAATCCTAGCCCTAGGCCGAACCCCAACCCTAAGACGAGAAAGGCAAATCAGCCAGGAATTAGGCATGTCCCCAAGGAAAAAGCTGTGGAGGCAGGCATGTTGCGGTACTTTTGCGCTCTTCTTGGCTAGTCCTTCGCAGCTGCTGTGTTCTTGGAACTCAGGGCTTTCTGGTTAATAGACCCTTACCCTAGGCGTAACTCAAGCCTTAAGCCTAGGTAGGAAAATCAGCCTATGGTTCGGGATGGTCTCATGGAAATATCAGTGGTGGCAGCCAAGTTGCGTCACTTTTGCGCTCCCCTTGGGATGCCTTTCGCAGCGTCAGTGTGCCTGGAGCCCAGGGCTTCCTGGTTTTAAAAGTCCTAGGCCTAAGCCTAACAGTAACCCTAGGAAGGTAAATCAGCCGGGTATTAGGGTTCTTCCTAAGGGAAAAGCCGTGAAAGCAGCCATGTTGTGGCACTTCTGCACTCCCTTTGGGATGCCTTTGGCAGATGAAGTAAGCCTGGAACTCAGGGCTTCCTGGTTAAAGAAATCCAAGCCCTAGGCTGAACCCTAACCCTAACCCTAGGCAGATAAATCAGCCTAGGTATAGGGATGGTGCCAAGGAAAAAGCTGTGAAAGCTGCCATGTTGTTGCACTTTTGTACTCCCCTTGGGATGCCTTGAACAGCTGCAGTGTGCCTGGAGCTAAGGGCTTCCTAGTTTCAAAAATCCTAGCCCTAGGCCTAAGCCTAACAGTAACCCTGGGAAGGTAAATCAGCCTGGTGTTAGGCTTCTTGCCAAGGAAAAAGCCGTGAAAGCAGCCATGTTGTGGCACTTTTGCACTCCCTTTTGGATGCCTTTCACAGCTCCAGTGTGCCTGGAACTCAGGGCTTCCTGATTTTAAAAATCCTAGCCCTAGGCCGAACCCCAACACTAAGACGAGAAAGGCAAATCAGCCAGGAATTAGGCATGTCCCCAAGGAAAAAGCTGTGGAGGCAGGCATGTTGTGGTACTTTTGCACTCTTCTTGGGTAGTCCTTCGCAGCTGCTGTGTTCTTGGAACTCAGGGCTTTCTAGTTAATAGACCCTTACCCTAGGCGTAACTCAAACCTTAAGCCTAGGAAGGAAAATCAGCCTATGGTTCGGGATGGTCTCATGGAAATATCAGTGGTGGCAGCCAAGTTGCGTCACTTTTGCGCTCCCCTTGGGATGCCTTTCGCAGCGTCAGTGTGCCTGGAGCCCAGGGCTTCCTGGTTTTAAAAGTCCTAGGTCTAAGGCTAACAGTAACCCTAGGAAGGTAAATCAGCCGGGTATTAGGGTTCTTCCTAAGGGAAAAGCCGTGAAAGCAGCCATGTTGTGGCACTTCTGCACTCCCTTTGGGATGCCTTTGGCAGATGAAGTAAGCCTGGAACTCAGGGCTTCCTGGTTAAAGAAATCCAAGCCCTAGGCTGAAGCCTAACCCTAACCCTAGGCAGATAAATCAGCCTAGGTATAGGGATGGTGCCAAGGAAAAAGCTGTGAAAGCTGCCATGTTGTTGCACTTTTTACTCCCCTTGGGATGCCTTGAACAGCTGCAGTGTGCCTGGAGCCCAGGGCTTCCTAGTTTTAAAAATCCTAGCCCTAGGCCTAAGCCTAACAGTAACCCTGGGAAGGTAAATCAGCCTGGTGTTAGGCTTCTTGCCAAGGAAAAAGCCGTGAAAGCAGCCATGTTGTGGCACTTTTGCACTCCCTTTTGGATGCCTTTCACAGCTCCAGTGTGCCTGGAACTCAGGGCTTCCTGATTTTAAAAATCCTAGCCCTAGGCCGAACCCCAACCCTAAGACGAGAAAGGCAAATCAGCCAGGAATTAGGCATGTCCCCAAGGAAAAAGCTGTGGAGGCAGGCATGTTGTGGTACTTTTGCGCTCTTCTTGGCTAGTCCTTCGCAGCTGCTGTGTTCTTGGAACTCAGGGCTTTCTGGTTAATAGAACCCTTACCCTAGGCGTATCTCAAACCTTAACCCAAGGAAGGAAAATCAGCCTATGGTTCGGGATGGTCTCATGGAAATATCAGTGGTGGCAGCCAAGTTGCGTCACTTTTGCACTCCCCTTGGGATGCCTTTCGCAGCGTCAGTGTGCCTGGAGCCCAGGGCTTCCTGGTTTTAAAAGTCCTAGGCCTAAGCCTAACAGTAACCCTAGGAAGGTAAATCAGCCGGGTATTAGGGTTCTTCCTAAGGGAAAAGCCGTGAAAGCAGCCATGTTGTGGCACTTCTGCACTCCCTTTGGGATGCCTTTGGCAGATGAAGTAAGCCTGGAACTCAGGGCTTCCTGGTTAAAGAAATCCAAGCCCTAGGCTGAAGCCTAACCCTAACACTAGGCAGATAAATCAGCCTAGGTATAGGGATGGTGCCAAGGAAAAAGCTGTGAAAGCTGCCATGTTGTTGCACTTTTGTACTCCCCTTGGGATGCCTTGAACAGCTGCAGTGTGCCTGGAGCTAAGGGCTTCCTAGTTTCAAAAATCCTAGCCCTAGGCCTAAGCCTAACAGTAACCCTGGGAAGGTAAATCAGCCTGGTGTTAGGCTTCTTGCCAAGGAAAAAGCCGTGAAAGCAGCCATGTTGTGGCACTTTTGCACTCCCTTTTGGATGCCTTTCACAGCTCCAGTGTGCCTGGAACTCAGGGCTTCCTGATTTTAAAAATCCTAGCCCTAGGCCGAACCCCAACCCTAAGACGAGAAAGGCAAATCAGCCAGGAATTAGGCATGTCCCCAAGGAAAAAGCTGTGGAGGCAGGCATGTTGTGGTACTTTTGCACTCTTCTTGGCTAGTCCTTCGCAGCTGCTGTGTTCTTGGAACTCAGGGCTTTCTGGTTAATAGAACCCTTACCCTAGGCGTAACTCAAACCTTAACCCTAGGAGGGAAAATCAGCCTATGGTTCGGGATGGTCTCATGGAAATATCAGTGGTGGCAGCCAAGTTGCGTCACTTTTGCGCTCCCCTTGGGATGCCTTTCGCAGCTGCAGTGTGCCTGGAGCCCAGGGCTTCCTGGTTTTAAAAGTCCTAGGCCTAAGCCTAACAGTAACCCTAGGAAGGTAAATCAGCCGGGTATTAGGGTTCTTCCTAAGGGAAAAGCCGTGAAAGCAGCCATGTTGTGGCACTTCTGCACTCCCTTTGGGATGCCTTTGGCAGATGAAGTAAGCCTGGAACTCAGGGCTTCCTGGTTAAAGAAATCCAAGCCCTAGGCTGAAGCCTAACCCTAACCCTAGGCAGATAAATCAGCCTAGGTATAGGGATGGTGCCAAGGAAAAAGCTGTGAAAGCTGCCATGTTGTTGCACTTTTTACTCCCCTTGGGATGCCTTCAACAGCTGCAGTGTGCCTGGAGCTAAGGGCTTCCTAGTTTCAAAAATCCTAGCCCTAGGCCTAAGCCTAACAGTAACCCTGGGAAGGTAAATCAGCCTGGTGTTAGGCTTCTTGCCAAGGAAAAAGCCGTGAAAGCAGCCATGTTGTGGCACTTTTGCACTCCCTTTTGGATGCCTTTCACAGCTCCAGTGTGCCTGGAACTCAGGGCTTCCTGATTTTAAAAATCCTAGCCCTAGGCCGAACCCCAACCCTAAGACGAGAAAGGCAAATCAGCCAGGAATTAGGCATGTCCCCAAGGAAAAAGCTGTGGAGGCAGGCATGTTGTGCTACTTTTGCGCTCTTCTTGGCTAGTCCTTCGCAGCTGCTGTGTTCTTGGAACTCAGGGCTTTCTGGTTAATAGACCCTTACCCTAGGCGTAACTCAAACCTTAAGCCTAGGAAGGAAAATCAGCCTATGGTTCGGGATGGTCTCATGGAAATATCAGTGGTGGCAGCCAAGTTGCGTCACTTTTGCGCTCCCCTTGGGATGCCTTTCGCAGCTGCAGTGTGCCTGGAGCCCAGGGCTTCCTGGTTTTAAAAGTCCTAGGCCTAAGCCTAACAGTAACCCTAGGAAGGTAAATCAGCCGGGTATTAGGGTTCTTCCTAAGGGAAAAGCCGTGAAAGCAGCCATGTTGTGGCACTTCTGCACTCCCTTTGGGATGCCTTTGGCAGATGAAGTAAGCCTGGAACTCAGGGCTTCCTGCTTAAAGAAATCCAAGCCCTAGGCTGAACCCTAACCCTAACCCTAGGCAGATAAATCAGCCTAGGTATAGGGATGGTGCCAAGGAATAAGCTGTGAAAGCTGCCATGTTGTTGCACTTTTGTACTCCCCTTGGGATGCCTTGAACAGCTGCAGTGTGCCTGGAGCCCAGGGCTTCCTAGTTTTAAAAATCCTAGCCCTAGGCCTAAGCCTAACAGTAACCCTGGGAAGGTAAATCAGCCTGGTGTTAGGCTTCTTGCCAAGGAAAAAGCCGTGAAAGCAGCCATGTTGTGGCACTTTTGCACTCCCTTTTGGATGCCTTTCACAGCTCCAGTGTGCCTGGAACTCAGGGCTTCCTGATTTTAAAAATCCTAGCCCTAGGCCGAACCCCAACCCTAAGACGAGAAAGGCAAATCAGCCAGGAATTAGGCATGTCCCCAAGGAAAAAGCTGTGGAGGCAGGCATGTTGTGGTACTTTTGCGCTCTTCTTGGCTAGTCCTTCGCAGCTGCTGTGTTCTTGGAACTCAGGGCTTTCTGGTTAATAGAACCCTTACCCTAGGCGTATCTCAAACCTTAACCCTAGGAAGGAAAATCAGCCTATGGTTCGGGATGGTCTCATGGAAATATCAGTGGTGGCAGCCAAGTTGCGTCACTTTTGCACTCCCCTTGGGATGCCTTTCGCAGCGTCAGTGTGCCTGGAGCCCAGGGCTTCCTGGTTTTAAAAGTCCTAGGCCTAAGCCTAACAGTAACCCTAGGAAGGTAAATCAGCCGGGTATTAGGGTTCTTCCTAAGGGAAAAGCCGTGAAAGCAGCCATGTTGTGGCACTTCTGCACTCCCTTTGGGATGCCTTTGGCAGATGAAGTAAGCCTGGAACTCAGGGCTTCCTGGTTAAAGAAATCCAAGCCCTAGGCTGAACCCTAACCCTAACCCTAGGCAGATAAATCAGCCTAGGTATAGGGATGGTGCCAAGGAAAAAGCTGTGAAAGCTGCCATGTTGTTGCACTTTTGTACTCCCTTTTGGATGCCTTTCACAGCTCCAGTGTGCCTGGAACTCAGGGCTTCCTGATTTTAAAAATCCTAGCCCTAGGCCGAACCCCAACCCTAAGACGAGAAAGGCAAATCAGCCAGGAATTAGGCATGTCCCCAAGGAAAAAGCTGTGGAGGCAGGCATGTTGTGGTACTTTTGCGCTCTTCTTGGCTAGTCCTTCGCAGCTGCTGTGTTCTTGGAACTCAGGGCTTTCTGGTTAATAGAACCCTTACCCTAGGCGTAACTCAAACCTTAAGCCTAGGAAGGAAAATCAGCCTATGGTTGGGATGGTGTCATGGAAATATCAGTGGTGGCAGCCAAGTTGTCGTCACTTTTGCGCTCCCCTTGGGATGCCTTTCGCAGCTGCAGTGTGCCTGGAGCCCAGGGCTTCCTGGTTTTAAAAGTCCTAGGCCTAAGCCTAACAGTAACCCTAGGAAGGTAAATCAGCCGGGTATTAGGGTTCTTCCTAAGGGAAAAGCCGTGAAAGCAGCCATGTTGTGGCACTTCTGCACTCCCTTTGGGATGCCTTTGGCAGATGAAGTAAGCCTGGAACTCAGGGCTTCCTGGTTAAAGAAATCCAAGCCCTAGGCTGAACCCTAACCCTAACCCTAGGCAGATAAATCAGCCTAGGTATAGGGATGGTGCCAAGGAAAAAGCTGTGAAAGCTGCCATGTTGTTGCACTTTTGTACTCCCCTTGGGATGCCTTGAACAGCTGCAGTGTGCCTGGAGCTAAGGGCTTCCTAGTTTCAAAAATCCTAGCCCTAGGCCTAAGCCTAACAGTAACCCTGGGAAAGTAAATCAGCCTGATGTTAGGCTTCTTGCCAAGGAAAAAGCCGTGAAAGCAGCCATGTTGTGGCACTTTTGCACTCCCTTTTGGATGCCTTTCACAGCTGCAGTGTGCCTGGAACTCAGGGCTTCCTGATTTTAAAAATCCTAGCCCTAGGCCGAACCCCAACCCTAAGACGAGAAAGGCAAATCAGCCAGGAATTAGGCATGTCCCCAAGGAAAAAGCTGTGGAGGCAGGCATGTTGTGGTACTTTTGCGCTCTTCTTGGCTAGTCCTTCGCAGCTGCTGTGTTCTTGGAACTCAGGGCTTTCTGGTTAATAGACCCTTACCCTAGGCGTAACTCAAACCTTAACCCTAGGTAGGAAAATCAGCCTATGGTTCGGGATGGTCTCATGGAAATATCAGTGGTGGCAGCCAAGTTGCGTCACTTTTGCGCTCCCCTTGGGATGCCTTTCGCAGCTGCAGTGTGCCTGGAGCCCAGGGCTTCCTGGTTTTAAAAGTCCTAGGCCTAAGCCTAACAGTAACCCTAGGAAGGTAAATCAGCCGGGTATTAGGGTTCTTCCTAAGGGAAAAGCCGTGAAAGCAGCCATGTTGTGGCACTTCTGCACTCCCTTTGGGATGCCTTTGGCAGATGAAGTAAGCCTGGAACTCAGGGCTTCCTGGTTAAAGAAATCCAAGCCCTAGGCTGAACCCTAACCCTAACCCTAGGCAGATAAATCAGCCTAGGTATAGGGATGGTGCCAAGGAAAAAGCTGTGAAAGCTGCCATGTTGTTGCACTTTTGTACTCCCCTTGGGATGCCTTGAACAGCTGCAGTGTGCCTGGAGCTAAGGGCTTCCTAATTTCAAAAATCCTAGCCCTAGGCCTAAGCCTAACAGTAACCCTGGGAAGGTAAATCAGCCTGGTGTTAGGCTTCTTGCCAAGGAAAAAGCCGTGAAAGCAGCCATGTTGTGGCACTTTTGCACTCCCTTTTGGATGCCTTTCACAGCTCCAGTGTGCCTGGAACTCAGGGCTTCCTGATTTTAAAAATCCTAGCCCTAGGCCGAACCCCAACCCTAAGACGAGAAAGGCAAATCAGCCAGGAATTAGGCATGTCCCCAAGGAAAAAGCTGTGGAGGCAGGCATGTTGTGCTACTTTTGCGCTCTTCTTGGCTAGTCCTTCGCAGCTGCTGTGTTCTTGGAACTCAGGGCTTTCTGGTTAATAGAACCCTTACCCTAGGCGTAACTCAAGCCTTAAGCCTAGGAGGGAAAATCAGCCTATGGTTCGGGATGGTCTCATGGAAATATCAGTGGTGGCAGCCAAGTTGCGTCACTTTTGCGCTCCCCTTGGGATGCCTTTCGCAGCTGCAGTGTGCCTGGAGCCCAGGGCTTCCTGGTTTTAAAAGTCCTAGGCCTAAGCCTAACAGTAACCCTAGGAAGGTAAATCAGCCGGGTATTAGGGTTCTTCCTAAGGGAAAAGCCGTGAAAGCAGCCATGTTGTGGCACTTCTGCACTCCCTTTGGGATGCCTTTGGCAGATGAAGTAAGCCTGGAACTCAGGGCTTCCTGGTTAAAGAAATCCAAGCCCTAGGCTGAAGCCTAACCCTAACCCTAGGCAGATAAATCAGCCTAGGTATAGGGATGGTGCCAAGGAAAAAGCTGTGAAAGCTGCCATGTTGTTGCACTTTTTACTCCCCTTGGGATGCCTTCAACAGCTGCAGTGTGCCTGGAGCTAAGGGCTTCCTAGTTTCAAAAATCCTAGCCCTAGGCCTAAGCCTAACAGTAACCCTGGGAAGGTAAATCAGCCTGGTGTTAGGCTTCTTGCCAAGGAAAAAGCCGTGAAAGCAGCCATGTTGTGGCACTTTTGCACTCCCTTTTGGATGCCTTTCACAGCTCCAGTGTGCCTGGAACTCAGGGCTTCCTGATTTTAAAAATCCTAGCCCTAGGCCGAACCCCAACCCTAAGACGAGAAAGGCAAATCAGCCAGGAATTAGGCATGTCCCCAAGGAAAAAGCTGTGGAGGCAGGCATGTTGTGCTACTTTTGCGCTCTTCTTGGCTAGTCCTTCGCAGCTGCTGTGTTCTTGGAACTCAGGGCTTTCTGGTTAATAGACCCTTACCCTAGGCGTAACTCAAACCTTAAGCCTAGGAAGGAAAATCAGCCTATGGTTCGGGATGGTCTCATGGAAATATCAGTGGTGGCAGCCAAGTTGCGTCACTTTTGCGCTCCCCTTGGGATGCCTTTCGCAGCTGCAGTGTGCCTGGAGCCCAGGGCTTCCTGGTTTTAAAAGTCCTAGGCCTAAGCCTAACAGTAACCCTAGGAAGGTAAATCAGCCGGGTATTAGGGTTCTTCCTAAGGGAAAAGCCGTGAAAGCAGCCATGTTGTGGCACTTCTGCACTCCCTTTGGGATGCCTTTGGCAGATGAAGTAAGCCTGGAACTCAGGGCTTCCTGGTTAAAGAAATCCAAGCCCTAGGCTGAACCCTAACCCTAACCCTAGGCAGATAAATCAGCCTAGGTATAGGGATGGTGCCAAGGAATAAGCTGTGAAAGCTGCCATGTTGTTGCACTTTTGTACTCCCCTTGGGATGCCTTGAACAGCTGCAGTGTGCCTGGAGCCCAGGGCTTCCTAGTTTTAAAAATCCTAGCCCTAGGCCTAAGCCTAACAGTAACCCTGGGAAGGTAAATCAGCCTGGTGTTAGGCTTCTTGCCAAGGAAAAAGCCGTGAAAGCAGCCATGTTGTGGCACTTTTGCACTCCCTTTTGGATGCCTTTCACAGCTCCAGTGTGCCTGGAACTCAGGGCTTCCTGATTTTAAAAATCCTAGCCCTAGGCCGAACCCCAACCCTAAGACGAGAAAGGCAAATCAGCCAGGAATTAGGCATGTCCCCAAGGAAAAAGCTGTGGAGGCAGGCATGTTGTGGTACTTTTGCGCTCTTCTTGGCTAGTCCTTCGCAGCTGCTGTGTTCTTGGAACTCAGGGCTTTCTGGTTAATAGAACCCTTACCCTAGGCGTATCTCAAACCTTAACCCTAGGAAGGAAAATCAGCCTATGGTTCGGGATGGTCTCATGGAAATATCAGTGGTGGCAGCCAAGTTGCGTCACTTTTGCACTCCCCTTGGGATGCCTTTCGCAGCGTCAGTGTGCCTGGAGCCCAGGGCTTCCTGGTTTTAAAAGTCCTAGGCCTAAGCCTAACAGTAACCCTAGGAAGGTAAATCAGCCGGGTATTAGGGTTCTTCCTAAGGGAAAAGCCGTGAAAGCAGCCATGTTGTGGCACTTCTGCACTCCCTTTGGGATGCCTTTGGCAGATGAAGTAAGCCTGGAACTCAGGGCTTCCTGGTTAAAGAAATCCAAGCCCTAGGCTGAACCCTAACCCTAACCCTAGGCAGATAAATCAGCCTAGGTATAGGGATGGTGCCAAGGAAAAAGCTGTGAAAGCTGCCATGTTGTTGCACTTTTGTACTCCCTTTTGGATGCCTTTCACAGCTCCAGTGTGCCTGGAACTCAGGGCTTCCTGATTTTAAAAATCCTAGCCCTAGGCCGAACCCCAACCCTAAGACGAGAAAGGCAAATCAGCCAGGAATTAGGCATGTCCCCAAGGAAAAAGCTGTGGAGGCAGGCATGTTGTGGTACTTTTGCGCTCTTCTTGGCTAGTCCTTCGCAGCTGCTGTGTTCTTGGAACTCAGGGCTTTCTGGTTAATAGAACCCTTACCCTAGGCGTAACTCAAACCTTAAGCCTAGGAAGGAAAATCAGCCTATGGTTGGGATGGTGTCATGGAAATATCAGTGGTGGCAGCCAAGTTGTCGTCACTTTTGCGCTCCCCTTGGGATGCCTTTCGCAGCTGCAGTGTGCCTGGAGCCCAGGGCTTCCTGGTTTTAAAAGTCCTAGGCCTAAGCCTAACAGTAACCCTAGGAAGGTAAATCAGCCGGGTATTAGGGTTCTTCCTAAGGGAAAAGCCGTGAAAGCAGCCATGTTGTGGCACTTCTGCACTCCCTTTGGGATGCCTTTGGCAGATGAAGTAAGCCTGGAACTCAGGGCTTCCTGGTTAAAGAAATCCAAGCCCTAGGCTGAACCCTAACCCTAACCCTAGGCAGATAAATCAGCCTAGGTATAGGGATGGTGCCAAGGAAAAAGCTGTGAAAGCTGCCATGTTGTTGCACTTTTGTACTCCCCTTGGGATGCCTTGAACAGCTGCAGTGTGCCTGGAGCTAAGGGCTTCCTAGTTTCAAAAATCCTAGCCCTAGGCCTAAGCCTAACAGTAACCCTGGGAAAGTAAATCAGCCTGATGTTAGGCTTCTTGCCAAGGAAAAAGCCGTGAAAGCAGCCATGTTGTGGCACTTTTGCACTCCCTTTTGGATGCCTTTCACAGCTGCAGTGTGCCTGGAACTCAGGGCTTCCTGATTTTAAAAATCCTAGCCCTAGGCCGAACCCCAACCCTAAGACGAGAAAGGCAAATCAGCCAGGAATTAGGCATGTCCCCAAGGAAAAAGCTGTGGAGGCAGGCATGTTGTGGTACTTTTGCGCTCTTCTTGGCTAGTCCTTCGCAGCTGCTGTGTTCTTGGAACTCAGGGCTTTCTGGTTAATAGACCCTTACCCTAGGCGTAACTCAAACCTTAACCCTAGGTAGGAAAATCAGCCTATGGTTCGGGATGGTCTCATGGAAATATCAGTGGTGGCAGCCAAGTTGCGTCACTTTTGCGCTCCCCTTGGGATGCCTTTCGCA
Organism: Ammospiza caudacuta; assembly: GCF_027887145.1. Classification (NCBI taxonomy): domain Eukaryota; kingdom Metazoa; phylum Chordata; class Aves; order Passeriformes; family Passerellidae; genus Ammospiza; species Ammospiza caudacuta. The sequence goes on from NC_080618.1 coordinate 415,727, forward strand.
GCTGCAGTGTGCCTGGAGCCCAGGGCTTCCTGGTTTTAAAAGTCCTAGGCCTAAGCCTAACAGTAACCCTAGGAAGGTAAATCAGCCGGGTATTAGGGTTCTTCCTAAGGGAAAAGCCGTGAAAGCAGCCATGTTGTGGCACTTCTGCACTCCCTTTGGGATGCCTTTGGCAGATGAAGTAAGCCTGGAACTCAGGGCTTCCTGCTTAAAGAAATCCAAGCCCTAGGCTGAACCCTAACCCTAACCCTAGGCAGATAAATCAGCCTAGGTATAGGGATGGTGCCAAGGAAAAAGCTGTGAAAGCTGCCATGTTGTTGCACTTTTGTACTCCCCTTGGGATGCCTTGAACAGCTGCAGTGTGCCTGGAGCTAAGGGCTTCCTAATTTCAAAAATCCTAGCCCTAGGCCTAAGCCTAACAGTAACCCTGGGAAGGTAAATCAGCCTGGTGTTAGGCTTCTTGCCAAGGAAAAAGCCGTGAAAGCAGCCATGTTGTGGCACTTTTGCACTCCCTTTTGGATGCCTTTCACAGCTCCAGTGTGCCTGGAACTCAGGGCTTCCTGATTTTAAAAATCCTAGCCCTAGGCCGAACCCCAACCCTAAGACGAGAAAGGCAAATCAGCCAGGAATTAGGCATGTCCCCAAGGAAAAAGCTGTGGAGGCAGGCATGTTGTGCTACTTTTGCGCTCTTCTTGGCTAGTTCTTCGCAGCTGCTGTGTTCTTGGAACTCAGGGCTTTCTGGTTAATAGAACCCTTACCCTAGGCGTAACTCAAGCCTTAAGCCTAGGAGGGAAAATCAGCCTATGGTTCGGGATGGTCTCATGGAAATATCAGTGGTGGCAGCCAAGTTGCGTCACTTTTGCGCTCCCCTTGGGATGCCTTTCGCAGCTGCAGTGTGCCTGGAGCCCAGGGCTTCCTGGTTTTAAAAGTCCTAGGCCTAAGCCTAACAGTAACCCTAGGAAGGTAAATCAGCCGGGTATTAGGGTTCTTCCTAAGGGAAAAGCCGTGAAAGCAGCCATGTTGTGGCACTTCTGCACTCCCTTTGGGATGCCTTTGGCAGATGAAGTAAGCCTGGAACTCAGGGCTTCCTGGTTAAAGAAATCCAAGCCCTAGGCTGAAGCCTAACCCTAACCCTAGGCAGATAAATCAGCCTAGGTATAGGGATGGTGCCAAGGAAAAAGCTGTGAAAGCTGCCATGTTGTTGCACTTTTTACTCCCCTTGGGATGCCTTCAACAGCTGCAGTGTGCCTGGAGCTAAGGGCTTCCTAGTTTCAAAAATCCTAGCCCTAGGCCTAAGCCTAACAGTAACCCTGGGAAGGTAAATCAGCCTGGTGTTAGGCTTCTTGCCAAGGAAAAAGCCGTGAAAGCAGCCATGTTGTGGCACTTTTGCACTCCCTTTTGGATGCCTTTCACAGCTCCAGTGTGCCTGGAACTCAGGGCTTCCTGATTTTAAAAATCCTAGCCCTAGGCCGAACCCCAACCCTAAGACGAGAAAGGCAAATCAGCCAGGAATTAGGCATGTCCCCAAGGAAAAAGCTGTGGAGGCAGGCATGTTGTGCTACTTTTGCGCTCTTCTTGGCTAGTCCTTCGCAGCTGCTGTGTTCTTGGAACTCAGGGCTTTCTGGTTAATAGACCCTTACCCTAGGCGTAACTCAAACCTTAAGCCTAGGAAGGAAAATCAGCCTATGGTTCGGGATGGTCTCATGGAAATATCAGTGGTGGCAGCCAAGTTGCGTCACTTTTGCGCTCCCCTTGGGATGCCTTTCGCAGCTGCAGTGTGCCTGGAGCCCAGGGCTTCCTGGTTTTAAAAGTCCTAGGCCTAAGCCTAACAGTAACCCTAGGAAGGTAAATCAGCCGGGTATTAGGGTTCTTCCTAAGGGAAAAGCCGTGAAAGCAGCCATGTTGTGGCACTTCTGCACTCCCTTTGGGATGCCTTTGGCAGATGAAGTAAGCCTGGAACTCAGGGCTTCCTGGTTAAAGAAATCCAAGCCCTAGGCTGAACCCTAACCCTAACCCTAGGCAGATAAATCAGCCTAGGTATAGGGATGGTGCCAAGGAATAAGCTGTGAAAGCTGCCATGTTGTTGCACTTTTGTACTCCCCTTGGGATGCCTTGAACAGCTGCAGTGTGCCTGGAGCCCAGGGCTTCCTAGTTTTAAAAATCCTAGCCCTAGGCCTAAGCCTAACAGTAACCCTGGGAAGGTAAATCAGCCTGGTGTTAGGCTTCTTGCCAAGGAAAAAGCCGTGAAAGCAGCCATGTTGTGGCACTTTTGCACTCCCTTTTGGATGCCTTTCACAGCTCCAGTGTGCCTGGAACTCAGGGCTTCCTGATTTTAAAAATCCTAGCCCTAGGCCGAACCCCAACCCTAAGACGAGAAAGGCAAATCAGCCAGGAATTAGGCATGTCCCCAAGGAAAAAGCTGTGGAGGCAGGCATGTTGTGGTACTTTTGCGCTCTTCTTGGCTAGTCCTTCGCAGCTGCTGTGTTCTTGGAACTCAGGGCTTTCTGGTTAATAGAACCCTTACCCTAGGCGTATCTCAAACCTTAACCCTAGGAAGGAAAATCAGCCTATGGTTCGGGATGGTCTCATGGAAATATCAGTGGTGGCAGCCAAGTTGCGTCACTTTTGCACTCCCCTTGGGATGCCTTTCGCAGCGTCAGTGTGCCTGGAGCCCAGGGCTTCCTGGTTTTAAAAGTCCTAGGCCTAAGCCTAACAGTAACCCTAGGAAGGTAAATCAGCCGGGTATTAGGGTTCTTCCTAAGGGAAAAGCCGTGAAAGCAGCCATGTTGTGGCACTTCTGCACTCCCTTTGGGATGCCTTTGGCAGATGAAGTAAGCCTGGAACTCAGGGCTTCCTGGTTAAAGAAATCCAAGCCCTAGGCTGAACCCTAACCCTAACCCTAGGCAGATAAATCAGCCTAGGTATAGGGATGGTGCCAAGGAAAAAGCTGTGAAAGCTGCCATGTTGTTGCACTTTTGTACTCCCTTTTGGATGCCTTTCACAGCTCCAGTGTGCCTGGAACTCAGGGCTTCCTGATTTTAAAAATCCTAGCCCTAGGCCGAACCCCAACCCTAAGACGAGAAAGGCAAATCAGCCAGGAATTAGGCATGTCCCCAAGGAAAAAGCTGTGGAGGCAGGCATGTTGTGGTACTTTTGCGCTCTTCTTGGCTAGTCCTTCGCAGCTGCTGTGTTCTTGGAACTCAGGGCTTTCTGGTTAATAGAACCCTTACCCTAGGCGTAACTCAAACCTTAAGCCTAGGAAGGAAAATCAGCCTATGGTTGGGATGGTGTCATGGAAATATCAGTGGTGGCAGCCAAGTTGTCGTCACTTTTGCGCTCCCCTTGGGATGCCTTTCGCAGCTGCAGTGTGCCTGGAGCCCAGGGCTTCCTGGTTTTAAAAGTCCTAGGCCTAAGCCTAACAGTAACCCTAGGAAGGTAAATCAGCCGGGTATTAGGGTTCTTCCTAAGGGAAAAGCCGTGAAAGCAGCCATGTTGTGGCACTTCTGCACTCCCTTTGGGATGCCTTTGGCAGATGAAGTAAGCCTGGAACTCAGGGCTTCCTGCTTAAAGAAATCCAAGCCCTAGGCTGAAGCCTAACCCTAACCCTAGGCAGATAAATCAGCCTAGGTATAGGGATGGTGCCAAGGAAAAAGCTGTGAAAGCTGCCATGTTGTTGCACTTTTGTACTCCCCTTGGGATGCCTTGAACAGCTGCAGTGTGCCTGGAGCCCAGGGCTTCCTAGTTTTAAAAATCCTAGCCCGAGGCCTAAGCCTAACAGTAACCCTGGGAAGGTAAATCAGCCTGGTGTTAGGCTTCTTGCCAAGGAAAAAGCCGTGAAAGCAGCCATGTTGTGGCACTTTTGCACTCCCTTTTGGATGCCTTTCACAGCTGCAGTGTGCCTGGAAGTCAGGGCTTCCTGATTTTAAAAATCCTAGCCCTAGGCCGAACCCCAACCCTAAGACGAGAAAGGCAAATCAGCCAGGAATTAGGCATGTCCCCAAGGAAAAAGCTGTGGAGGCAGGCATGTTGTGGTACTTTTGCGCTCTTCTTGGCTAGTCCTTCGCAGCTGCTGTGTTCTTGGAACTCAGGGCTTTCTGGTTAATAGACCCTTACCCTAGGCGTATCTCAAACCTTAAGCCTAGGTAGGAAAATCAGCCTATGGTTCGGGATGGTCTCATGGAAATATCAGTGGTGGCAGCCAAGTTGCGTCACTTTTGCGCTCCCCTTGGGATGCCTTTCGCAGCTGCAGTGTGCCTGGAGCCCAGGGCTTCCTGGTTTTAAAAGTCTCCTAGGCCTAAGCCTAACAGTAACCCTAGGAAGGTAAATCAGCCGGGTATTAGGGTTCTTCCTAAGGGAAAAGCCGTGAAAGCAGCCATGTTGTGGCACTTCTGCACTCCCTTTGGGATGCCTTTGGCAGATGAAGTAAGCCTGGAACTCAGGGCTTCCTGGTTAAAGAAATCCAAGCCCTAGGCTGAACCCTAACCCTAACCCTAGGCAGATAAATCAGCCTAGGTATAGGGATGGTGCCAAGGAAAAAGCTGTGAAAGCTGCCATGTTGTTGCACTTTTGTACTCCCCTTGGGATGCCTTGAACAGCTGCAGTGTGCCTGGAGCCCAGGGCTTCCTAGTTTCAAAAATCCTAGCCCTAGGCCTAAGCCTAACAGTAACCCTGGGAAGGTAAATCAGCCTGGTGTTAGGCTTCTTGCCAAGGAAAAAGCCGTGAAAGCAGCCATGTTGTGGCACTTTTGCACTCCCTTTTGGATGCCTTTCACAGCTCCAGTGTGCCTGGAACTCAGGGCTTCCTGATTTTAAAAATCCTAGCCCTAGGCCGAACCCCAACCCTAAGACGAGAAAGGCAAATCAGCCAGGAATTAGGCATGTCCCCAAGGAAAAAGCTGTGGAGGCAGGCATGTTGTGCTACTTTTGCGCTCTTCTTGGCTAGTCCTTCGCAGCTGCTGTGTTCTTGGAACTCAGGGCTTTCTGGTTAATAGACCCTTACCCTAGGCGTAACTGAAACCTTAAGCCTAGGTAGGAAAGTCAGCCTATGGTTCGGGATGGTCTCATGGAAATATCAGTGGTGGCAGCCAAGTTGCGTCACTTTTGCGCTCCCCTTGGGATGCCTTTCGCAGCGTCAGTGTGCCTGGAGCCCAGGGCTTCCTGGTTTTAAAAGTCCTAGGCCTAAGCCTAACAGTAACCCTAGGAAGGTAAATCAGCCGGGTATTAGGGTTCTTCCTAAGGGAAAAGCCGTGAAAGCAGCCATGTTGTGGCACTTCTGCACTCCCTTTGGGATGCCTTTGGCAGATGAAGTAAGCCTGGAACTCAGGGCTTCCTGGTTAAAGAAATCCAAGCCCTAGGCTGAACCCTAACCCTAACCCTAGGCAGATAAATCAGCCTAGGTATAGGGATGGTGCCAAGGAAAAAGCTGTGAAAGCTGCCATGTTGTTGCACTTTTGTACTCCCCTTGGGATGCCTTGAACAGCTGCAGTGTGCCTGGAGCTAAGGGCTTCCTAGTTTTAAAAATCCTAGCCCTAGGCCTAAGCCTAACAGTAACCCTGGGAAGGTCAATCAGCCTGGTGTTAGGCTTCTTGCCAAGGAAAAAGCCGTGAAAGCAGCCATGTTGTGGCACTTTTGCACTCCCTTTTGGATGCCTTTCACAGCTGCAGTGTGCCTGGAACTCAGGGCTTCCTGATTTTAAAAATCCTAGCCCTAGGCCGAACCCCAACACTAAGACGAGAAAGGCAAATCAGCCAGGAATTAGGCATGTCCCCAAGGAAAAAGCTGTGGAGGCAGGCATGTTGTGCTACTTTTGCGCTCTTCTTGGCTAGTCCTTCGCAGCTGCTGTGTTCTTGGAACTCAGGGCTTTCTGGTTAATAGACCCTTACCCTAGGCGTAACTCAAACCTTAAGCCTAGGAAGGAAAATCAGCCTATGGTTCGGGATGGTCTCATGGAAATATCAGTGGTGGCAGCCAAGTTGTCGTCACTTTTGCGCTCCCCTTGGGATGCCTTTCGCAGCTGCAGTGTGCCTGGAGCCCAGGGCTTCCTGGTTTTAAAAGTCCTAGGCCTAAGCCTAACAGTAACCCTAGGAAGGTAAATCAGCCGGGTATTAGGGTTCTTCCTAAGGGAAAAGCCGTGAAAGCAGCCATGTTGTGGCACTTCTGCACTCCCTTTGGGATGCCTTTGGCAGATGAAGTAAGCCTGGAACTCAGGGCTTCCTGGTTAAAGAAATCCAAGCCCTAGGCTGAACCCTAACCCTAACCCTAGGCAGATAAATCAGCCTAGGTATAGGGATGGTGCCAAGGAAAAAGCTGTGAAAGCTGCCATGTTGTTGCACTTTTGTACTCCCCTTGGGATGCCTTGAACAGCTGCAGTGTGCCTGGAGCCCAGGGCTTCCTAGTTTTAAAAATCCTAGCCCTAGGCCTAAGCCTAACAGTAACCCTGGGAAGGTAAATCAGCCTGGTGTTAGGCTTCTTGCCAAGGAAAAAGCCGTGAAAGCAGCCATGTTGTGGCACTTTTGCACTCCCTTTTGGATGCCTTTCACAGCTCCAGTGTGCCTGGAACTCAGGGCTTCCTGATTTTAAAAATCCTAGCCCTAGGCCGAACCCCAACCCTAAGACGAGAAAGGCAAATCAGCCAGGAATTAGGCATGTCCCCAAGGAAAAAGCTGTGGAGGCAGGCATGTTGTGCTACTTTTGCGCTCTTCTTGGCTAGTCCTTCGCAGCTGCTGTGTTCTTGGAACTCAGGGCTTTCTGGTTAATAGACCCTTACCCTAGGCGTAACTGAAACCTTAAGCCTAGGTAGGAAAATCAGCCTATGGTTCGGGATGGTGTCATGGAAATATCAGTGGTGGCAGCCAAGTTGCGTCACTTTTGCGCTCCCCTTGGGATGCCTTTCGCAGCTGCAGTGTGCCTGGAGCCCAGGGCTTCCTGGTTTTAAAAGTCCTAGGCCTAAGCCTAACAGTAACCCTAGGAAGGTAAATCAGCCGGGTATTAGGGTTCTTCCTAAGGGAAAAGCCGTGAAAGCAGCCATGTTGTGGCACTTCTGCACTCCCTTTGGGATGCCTTTGGCAGATGAAGTAAGCCTGGAACTCAGGGCTTCCTGGTTAAAGAAATCCAAGCCCTAGGCTGAACCCTAACCCTAACCCTAGGCAGATAAATCAGCCTAGGTATAGGGATGGTGCCAAGGAAAAAGCTGTGAAAGCTGCCATGTTGTTGCACTTTTGTACTCCCCTTGGGATGCCTTGAACAGCTGCAGTGTGCCTGGAGCTAAGGGCTTCCTAGTTTTAAAAATCCTAGCCCTAGGCCTAAGCCTAACAGTAACCCTGGGAAGGTCAATCAGCCTGGTGTTAGGCTTCTTGCCAAGGAAAAAGCCGTGAAAGCAGCCATGTTGTGGCACTTTTGCACTCCCTTTTGGATGCCTTTCACAGCTGCAGTGTGCCTGGAACTCAGGGCTTCCTGATTTTAAAAATCCTAGCCCTAGGCCGAACCCCAACACTAAGACGAGAAAGGCAAATCAGCCAGGAATTAGGCATGTCCCCAAGGAAAAAGCTGTGGAGGCAGGCATGTTGTGCTACTTTTGCGCTCTTCTTGGCTAGTCCTTCGCAGCTGCTGTGTTCTTGGAACTCAGGGCTTTCTGGTTAATAGACCCTTACCCTAGGCGTAACTCAAACCTTAAGCCTAGGAAGGAAAATCAGCCTATGGTTCGGGATGGTCTCATGGAAATATCAGTGGTGGCAGCCAAGTTGTCGTCACTTTTGCGCTCCCCTTGGGATGCCTTTCGCAGCTGCAGTGTGCCTGGAGCCCAGGGCTTCCTGGTTTTAAAAGTCCTAGGCCTAAGCCTAACAGTAACCCTAGGAAGGTAAATCAGCCGGGTATTAGGGTTCTTCCTAAGGGAAAAGCCGTGAAAGCAGCCATGTTGTGGCACTTCTGCACTCCCTTTGGGATGCCTTTGGCAGATGAAGTAAGCCTGGAACTCAGGGCTTCCTGGTTAAAGAAATCCAAGCCCTAGGCTGAACCCTAACCCTAACCCTAGGCAGATAAATCAGCCTAGGTATAGGGATGGTGCCAAGGAAAAAGCTGTGAAAGCTGCCATGTTGTTGCACTTTTGTACTCCCCTTGGGATGCCTTGAACAGCTGCAGTGTGCCTGGAGCCCAGGGCTTCCTAGTTTTAAAAATCCTAGCCCTAGGCCTAAGCCTAACAGTAACCCTGGGAAGGTAAATCAGCCTGGTGTTAGGCTTCTTGCCAAGGAAAAAGCCGTGAAAGCAGCCATGTTGTGGCACTTTTGCACTCCCTTTTGGATGCCTTTCACAGCTCCAGTGTGCCTGGAACTCAGGGCTTCCTGATTTTAAAAATCCTAGCCCTAGGCCGAACCCCAACCCTAAGACGAGAAAGGCAAATCAGCCAGGAATTAGGCATGTCCCCAAGGAAAAAGCTGTGGAGGCAGGCATGTTGTGGTACTTTTGCGCTCTTCTTGGCTAGTCCTTCGCAGCTGCTGTGTTCTTGGAACTCAGGGCTTTCTGGTTAATAGACCCTTACCCTAGGCGTATCTCAAACCTTAAGCCTAGGTAGGAAAATCAGCCTATGGTTCGGGATGGTCTCATGGAAATATCAGTGGTGGCAGCCAAGTTGCGTCACTTTTGCGCTCCCCTTGGGATGCCTTTCGCAGCTGCAGTGTGCCTGGAGCCCAGGGCTTCCTGGTTTTAAAAGTCTCCTAGGCCTAAGCCTAACAGTAACCCTAGGAAGGTAAATCAGCCGGGTATTAGGGTTCTTCCTAAGGGAAAAGCCGTGAAAGCAGCCATGTTGTGGCACTTCTGCACTCCCTTTGGGATGCCTTTGGCAGATGAAGTAAGCCTGGAACTCAGGGCTTCCTGGTTAAAGAAATCCAAGCCCTAGGCTGAACCCTAACCCTAACCCTAGGCAGATAAATCAGCCTAGGTATAGGGATGGTGCCAAGGAAAAAGCTGTGAAAGCTGCCATGTTGTTGCACTTTTGTACTCCCCTTGGGATGCCTTGAACAGCTGCAGTGTGCCTGGAGCCCAGGGCTTCCTAGTTTCAAAAATCCTAGCCCTAGGCCTAAGCCTAACAGTAACCCTGGGAAGGTAAATCAGCCTGGTGTTAGGCTTCTTGCCAAGGAAAAAGCCGTGAAAGCAGCCATGTTGTGGCACTTTTGCACTCCCTTTTGGATGCCTTTCACAGCTCCAGTGTGCCTGGAACTCAGGGCTTCCTGATTTTAAAAATCCTAGCCCTAGGCCGAACCCCAACCCTAAGACGAGAAAGGCAAATCAGCCAGGAATTAGGCATGTCCCCAAGGAAAAAGCTGTGGAGGCAGGCATGTTGTGCTACTTTTGCGCTCTTCTTGGCTAGTCCTTCGCAGCTGCTGTGTTCTTGGAACTCAGGGCTTTCTGGTTAATAGACCCTTACCCTAGGCGTAACTGAAACCTTAAGCCTAGGTAGGAAAGTCAGCCTATGGTTCGGGATGGTCTCATGGAAATATCAGTGGTGGCAGCCAAGTTGCGTCACTTTTGCGCTCCCCTTGGGATGCCTTTCGCAGCGTCAGTGTGCCTGGAGCCCAGGGCTTCCTGGTTTTAAAAGTCCTAGGCCTAAGCCTAACAGTAACCCTAGGAAGGTAAATCAGCCGGGTATTAGGGTTCTTCCTAAGGGAAAAGCCGTGAAAGCAGCCATGTTGTGGCACTTCTGCACTCCCTTTGGGATGCCTTTGGCAGATGAAGTAAGCCTGGAACTCAGGGCTTCCTGGTTAAAGAAATCCAAGCCCTAGGCTGAACCCTAACCCTAACCCTAGGCAGATAAATCAGCCTAGGTATAGGGATGGTGCCAAGGAAAAAGCTGTGAAAGCTGCCATGTTGTTGCACTTTTGTACTCCCCTTGGGATGCCTTGAACAGCTGCAGTGTGCCTGGAGCTAAGGGCTTCCTAGTTTTAAAAATCCTAGCCCTAGGCCTAAGCCTAACAGTAACCCTGGGAAGGTCAATCAGCCTGGTGTTAGGCTTCTTGCCAAGGAAAAAGCCGTGAAAGCAGCCATGTTGTGGCACTTTTGCACTCCCTTTTGGATGCCTTTCACAGCTGCAGTGTGCCTGGAACTCAGGGCTTCCTGATTTTAAAAATCCTAGCCCTAGGCCGAACCCCAACACTAAGACGAGAAAGGCAAATCAGCCAGGAATTAGGCATGTCCCCAAGGAAAAAGCTGTGGAGGCAGGCATGTTGTGCTACTTTTGCGCTCTTCTTGGCTAGTCCTTCGCAGCTGCTGTGTTCTTGGAACTCAGGGCTTTCTGGTTAATAGACCCTTACCCTAGGCGTAACTCAAACCTTAAGCCTAGGAAGGAAAATCAGCCTATGGTTCGGGATGGTCTCATGGAAATATCAGTGGTGGCAGCCAAGTTGTCGTCACTTTTGCGCTCCCCTTGGGATGCCTTTCGCAGCTGCAGTGTGCCTGGAGCCCAGGGCTTCCTGGTTTTAAAAGTCCTAGGCCTAAGCCTAACAGTAACCCTAGGAAGGTAAATCAGCCGGGTATTAGGGTTCTTCCTAAGGGAAAAGCCGTGAAAGCAGCCATGTTGTGGCACTTCTGCACTCCCTTTGGGATGCCTTTGGCAGATGAAGTAAGCCTGGAACTCAGGGCTTCCTGGTTAAAGAAATCCAAGCCCTAGGCTGAACCCTAACCCTAACCCTAGGCAGATAAATCAGCCTAGGTATAGGGATGGTGCCAAGGAAAAAGCTGTGAAAGCTGCCATGTTGTTGCACTTTTGTACTCCCCTTGGGATGCCTTGAACAGCTGCAGTGTGCCTGGAGCCCAGGGCTTCCTAGTTTTAAAAATCCTAGCCCTAGGCCTAAGCCTAACAGTAACCCTGGGAAGGTAAATCAGCCTGGTGTTAGGCTTCTTGCCAAGGAAAAAGCCGTGAAAGCAGCCATGTTGTGGCACTTTTGCACTCCCTTTTGGATGCCTTTCACAGCTCCAGTGTGCCTGGAACTCAGGGCTTCCTGATTTTAAAAATCCTAGCCCTAGGCCGAACCCCAACCCTAAGACGAGAAAGGCAAATCAGCCAGGAATTAGGCATGTCCCCAAGGAAAAAGCTGTGGAGGCAGGCATGTTGTGCTACTTTTGCGCTCTTCTTGGCTAGTCCTTCGCAGCTGCTGTGTTCTTGGAACTCAGGGCTTTCTGGTTAATAGACCCTTACCCTAGGCGTAACTGAAACCTTAAGCCTAGGTAGGAAAGTCAGCCTATGGTTCGGGATGGTCTCATGGAAATATCAGTGGTGGCAGCCAAGTTGCGTCACTTTTGCGCTCCCCTTGGGATGCCTTTCGCAGCGTCAGTGTGCCTGGAGCCCAGGGCTTCCTGGTTTTAAAAGTCCTAGGCCTAAGCCTAACAGTAACCCTAGGAAGGTAAATCAGCCGGGTATTAGGGTTCTTCCTAAGGGAAAAGCCGTGAAAGCAGCCATGTTGTGGCACTTCTGCACTCCCTTTGGGATGCCTTTGGCAGATGAAGTAAGCCTGGAACTCAGGGCTTCCTGGTTAAAGAAATCCAAGCCCTAGGCTGAACCCTAACCCTAACCCTAGGCAGATAAATCAGCCTAGGTATAGGGATGGTGCCAAGGAAAAAGCTGTGAAAGCTGCCATGTTGTTGCACTTTTGTACTCCCCTTGGGATGCCTTGAACAGCTGCAGTGTGCCTGGAGCTAAGGGCTTCCTAGTTTTAAAAATCCTAGCCCTAGGCCTAAGCCTAACAGTAACCCTGGGAAGGTCAATCAGCCTGGTGTTAGGCTTCTTGCCAAGGAAAAAGCCGTGAAAGCAGCCATGTTGTGGCACTTTTGCACTCCCTTTTGGATGCCTTTCACAGCTGCAGTGTGCCTGGAACTCAGGGCTTCCTGATTTTAAAAATCCTAGCCCTAGGCCGAACCCCAACACTAAGACGAGAAAGGCAAATCAGCCAGGAATTAGGCATGTCCCCAAGGAAAAAGCTGTGGAGGCAGGCATGTTGTGCTACTTTTGCGCTCTTCTTGGCTAGTCCTTCGCAGCTGCTGTGTTCTTGGAACTCAGGGCTTTCTGGTTAATAGACCCTTACCCTAGGCGTAACTCAAACCTTAAGCCTAGGAAGGAAAATCAGCCTATGGTTGGGATGGTCTCATGGAAATATCAGTGGTGGCAGCCAAGTTGTCGTCACTTTTGCGCTCCCCTTGGGATGCCTTTCGCAGCTGCAGTGTGCCTGGAGCCCAGGGCTTCCTGGTTTTAAAAGTCCTAGGCCTAAGCCTAACAGTAACCCTAGGAAGGTAAATCAGCCGGGTATTAGGGTTCTTCCTAAGGGAAAAGCCGTGAAAGCAGCCATGTTGTGGCACTTCTGCACTCCCTTTGGGATGCCTTTGGCAGATGAAGTAAGCCTGGAACTCAGGGCTTCCTGGTTAAAGAAATCCAAGCCCTAGGCTGAACCCTAACCCTAACCCTAGGCAGATAAATCAGCCTAGGTATAGGGATGGTGCCAAGGAAAAAGCTGTGAAAGCTGCCATGTTGTTGCACTTTTGTACTCCCCTTGGGATGCCTTGAACAGCTGCAGTGTGCCTGGAGCCCAGGGCTTCCTAGTTTTAAAAATCCTAGCCCTAGGCCTAAGCCTAACAGTAACCCTGGGAAGGTAAATCAGCCTGGTGTTAGGCTTCTTGCCAAGGAAAAAGCCGTGAAAGCAGCCATGTTGTGGCACTTTTGCACTCCCTTTTGGATGCCTTTCACAGCTCCAGTGTGCCTGGAACTCAGGGCTTCCTGATTTTAAAAATCCTAGCCCTAGGCCGAACCCCAACCCTAAGACGAGAAAGGCAAATCAGCCAGGAATTAGGCATGTCCCCAAGGAAAAAGCTGTGGAGGCAGGCATGTTGTGCTACTTTTGCGCTCTTCTTGGCTAGTCCTTCGCAGCTGCTGTGTTCTTGGAACTCAGGGCTTTCTGGTTAATAGACCCTTACCCTAGGCGTAACTGAAACCTTAAGCCTAGGTAGGAAAATCAGCCTATGGTTCGGGATGGTGTCATGGAAATATCAGTGGTGGCAGCCAAGTTGCGTCACTTTTGCGCTCCCCTTGGGATGCCTTTCGCAGCTGCAGTGTGCCTGGAGCCCAGGGCTTCCTGGTTTTAAAAGTCCTAGGCCTAAGCCTAACAGTAACCCTAGGAAGGTAAATCAGCCGGGTATTAGGGTTCTTCCTAAGGGAAAAGCCGTGAAAGCAGCCATGTTGTGGCACTTCTGCACTCCCTTTGGGATGCCTTTGGCAGATGAAGTAAGCCTGGAACTCAGGGCTTCCTGGTTAAAGAAATCCAAGCCCTAGGCTGAACCCTAACCCTAACCCTAGGCAGATAAATCAGCCTAGGTATAGGGATGGTGCCAAGGAAAAAGCTGTGAAAGCTGCCATGTTGTTGCACTTTTGTACTCCCCTTGGGATGCCTTGAACAGCTGCAGTGTGCCTGGAGCTAAGGGCTTCCTAGTTTCGAAAATCCTAGCCCTAGGCCTAAGCCTAACAGTAACCCTGGGAAGGTCAATCAGCCTGGTGTTAGGCTTCTTGCCAAGGAAAAAGCCGTGAAAGCAGCCATGTTGTGGCACTTTTGCACTCCCTTTTGGATGCCTTTCACAGCTGCAGTGTGCCTGGAACTCAGGGCTTCCTGATTTTAAAAATCCTAGCCCTAGGCCGAACCCCAACACTAAGACGAGAAAGGCAAATCAGCCAGGAATTAGGCATGTCCCCAAGGAAAAAGCTGTGGAGGCAGGCATGTTGTGCTACTTTTGCGCTCTTCTTGGCTAGTCCTTCGCAGCTGCTGTGTTCTTGGAACTCAGGGCTTTCTGGTTAATAGAACCCTTACCCTAGGCGTAACTCAAACCTTAAGCCTAGGAAGGAAAATCAGCCTATGGTTGGGATGGTGTCATGGAAATATCAGTGGTGGCAGCCAAGTTGTCGTCACTTTTGCGCTCCCCTTGGGATGCCTTTCGCAGCTGCAGTGTGCCTGGAGCCCAGGGCTTCCTGGTTTTAAAAGTCCTAGGCCTAAGCCTAACAGTAACCCTAGGAAGGTAAATCAGCCGGGTATTAGGGTTCTTCCTAAGGGAAAAGCCGTGAAAGCAGCCATGTTGTGGCACTTCTGCACTCCCTTTGGGATGCCTTTGGCAGATGAAGTAAGCCTGGAACTCAGGGCTTCCTGGTTAAAGAAATCCAAGCCCTAGGCTGAACCCTAACCCTAACCCTAGGCAGATAAATCAGCCTAGGTATAGGGATGGTGCCAAGGAAAAAGCTGTGAAAGCTGCCATGTTGTTGCACTTTTGTACTCCCCTTGGGATGCCTTGAACAGCTGCAGTGTGCCTGGAGCCCAGGGCTTCCTAGTTTTAAAAATCCTAGCCCTAGGCCTAAGCCTAACAGTAACCCTGGGAAGGTAAATCAGCCTGGTGTTAGGCTTCTTGCCAAGGAAAAAGCCGTGAAAGCAGCCATGTTGTGGCACTTTTGCACTCCCTTTTGGATGCCTTTCACAGCTCCAGTGTGCCTGGAACTCAGGGCTTCCTGATTTTAAAAATCCTAGCCCTAGGCCGAACCCCAACCCTAAGACGAGAAAGGCAAATCAGCCAGGAATTAGGCATGTCCCCAAGGAAAAAGCTGTGGAGGCAGGCATGTTGTGCTACTTTTGCGCTCTTCTTGGCTAGTCCTTCGCAGCTGCTGTGTTCTTGGAACTCAGGGCTTTCTGGTTAATAGAACCCTTACCCTAGGCGTATCTCAAACCTTAAGCCTAGGAAGGAAAATCAGCCTATGGTTCGGGATGGTCTCATGGAAATATCAGTGGTGGCAGCCAAGTTGCGTCACTTTTGCGCTCCCCTTGGGATGCCTTTCGCAGCGTCAGTGTGCCTGGAGCCCAGGGCTTCCTGGTTTTAAAAGTCCTAGGCCTAAGCCTAACAGTAACCCTAGGAAGGTAAATCAGCCGGGTATTAGGGTTCTTCCTAAGGGAAAAGCCGTGAAAGCAGCCATGTTGTGGCACTTCTGCACTCCCTTTGGGATGCCTTTGGCAGATGAAGTAAGCCTGGAACTCAGGGCTTCCTGGTTAAAGAAATCCAAGCCCTAGGCTGAAGCCTAACCCTAACCCTAGGCAGATAAATCAGCCTAGGTATAGGGATGGTGCCAAGGAAAAAGCTGTGAAAGCTGCCATGTTGTTGCACTTTTTACTCCCCTTGGGATGCCTTCAACAGCTGCAGTGTGCCTGGAGCCCAGGGCTTCCTAGTTTTAAAAATCCTAGCCCTAGGCCTAAGCCTAACAGTAACCCTGGGAAGGGAAATCAGCCTGGTGTTAGGCTTCTTGCCAAGGAAAAAGCCGTGAAAGCAGCCATGTTGTGGCACTTTTGCACTCCCTTTTGGATGCCTTTCACAGCTCCAGTGTGCCTGGAACTCAGGGCTTCCTGATTTTAAAAATCCTAGCCCTAGGCCGAACCCCAACCCTAAGACGAGAAAGGCAAATCAGCCAGGAATTAGGCATGTCCCCAAGGAAAAAGCTGTGGAGGCAGGCATGTTGTGGTACTTTTGCGCTCTTCTTGGCTAGTCCTTCGCAGCTGCTGTGTTCTTGGAACTCAGGGCTTTCTGGTTAATAGACCCTTACCCTAGGCGTAACTCAAACCTTAACCCTAGGAAGGAAAATCAGCCTATGGTTCGGGATGGTCTCATGGAAATATCAGTGGTGGCAGCCAAGTTGCGTCACTTTTGCGCTCCCCTTGGGATGCCTTTCGCAGCGTCAGTGTGCCTGGAGCCCAGGGCTTCCTGGTTTTAAAAGTCCTAGGCCTAAGCCTAACAGTAACCCTAGGAAGGTAAATCAGCCGGGTATTAGGGTTCTTCCTAAGGGAAAAGCCGTGAAAGCAGCCATGTTGTGGCACTTCTGCACTCCCTTTGGGATGCCTTTGGCAGATGAAGTAAGCCTGGAACTCAGGGCTTCCTGCTTAAAGAAATCCAAGCCCTAGGCTGAACCCTAACCCTAACCCTAGGCAGATAAATCAGCCTAGGTATAGGGATGGTGCCAAGGAAAAAGCTGTGAAAGCTGCCATGTTGTTGCACTTTTGTACTCCCCTTGGGATGCCTTGAACAGCTGCAGTGTGCCTGGAGCTAAGGGCTTCCTAATTTCAAAAATCCTAGCCCTAGGCCTAAGCCTAACAGTAACCCTGGGAAGGTAAATCAGCCTGGTGTTAGGCTTCTTGCCAAGGAAAAAGCCGTGAAAGCAGCCATGTTGTGGCACTTTTGCACTCCCTTTTGGATGCCTTTCACAGCTCCAGTGTGCCTGGAACTCAGGGCTTCCTGATTTTAAAAATCCTAGCCCTAGGCCGAACCCCAACCCTAAGACGAGAAAGGCAAATCAGCCAGGAATTAGGCATGTCCCCAAGGAAAAAGCTGTGGAGGCAGGCATGTTGTGCTACTTTTGCGCTCTTCTTGGCTAGTCCTTCGCAGCTGCTGTGTTCTTGGAACTCAGGGCTTTCTGGTTAATAGAACCCTTACCCTAGGCGTAACTCAAGCCTTAAGCCTAGGAGGGAAAATCAGCCTATGGTTCGGGATGGTCTCATGGAAATATCAGTGGTGGCAGCCAAGTTGCGTCACTTTTGCGCTCCCCTTGGGATGCCTTTCGCAGCTGCAGTGTGCCTGGAGCCCAGGGCTTCCTGGTTTTAAAAGTCCTAGGCCTAAGCCTAACAGTAACCCTAGGAAGGTAAATCAGCCGGGTATTAGGGTTCTTCCTAAGGGAAAAGCCGTGAAAGCAGCCATGTTGTGGCACTTCTGCACTCCCTTTGGGATGCCTTTGGCAGATGAAGTAAGCCTGGAACTCAGGGCTTCCTGGTTAAAGAAATCCAAGCCCTAGGCTGAAGCCTAACCCTAACCCTAGGCAGATAAATCAGCCTAGGTATAGGGATGGTGCCAAGGAAAAAGCTGTGAAAGCTGCCATGTTGTTGCACTTTTTACTCCCCTTGGGATGCCTTCAACAGCTGCAGTGTGCCTGGAGCTAAGGGCTTCCTAGTTTCAAAAATCCTAGCCCTAGGCCTAAGCCTAACAGTAACCCTGGGAAGGTAAATCAGCCTGGTGTTAGGCTTCTTGCCAAGGAAAAAGCCGTGAAAGCAGCCATGTTGTGGCACTTTTGCACTCCCTTTTGGATGCCTTTCACAGCTCCAGTGTGCCTGGAACTCAGGGCTTCCTGATTTTAAAAATCCTAGCCCTAGGCCGAACCCCAACCCTAAGACGAGAAAGGCAAATCAGCCAGGAATTAGGCATGTCCCCAAGGAAAAAGCTGTGGAGGCAGGCATGTTGTGGTACTTTTGCGCTCTTCTTGGCTAGTCCTTCGCAGCTGCTGTGTTCTTGGAACTCAGGGCTTTCTGGTTAATAGACCCTTACCCTAGGCGTAACTCAAACCTTAAGCCTAGGAAGGAAAATCAGCCTATGGTTCGGGATGGTCTCATGGAAATATCAGTGGTGGCAGCCAAGTTGCGTCACTTTTGCGCTCCCCTTGGGATGCCTTTCGCAGCTGCAGTGTGCCTGGAGCCCAGGGCTTCCTGGTTTTAAAAGTCCTAGGCCTAAGCCTAACAGTAACCCTAGGAAGGTAAATCAGCCGGGTATTAGGGTTCTTCCTAAGGGAAAAGCCGTGAAAGCAGCCATGTTGTGGCACTTCTGCACTCCCTTTGGGATGCCTTTGGCAGATGAAGTAAGCCTGGAACTCAGGGCTTCCTGGTTAAAGAAATCCAAGCCCTAGGCTGAACCCTAACCCTAACCCTAGGCAGATAAATCAGCCTAGGTATAGGGATGGTGCCAAGGAATAAGCTGTGAAAGCTGCCATGTTGTTGCACTTTTGTACTCCCCTTGGGATGCCTTGAACAGCTGCAGTGTGCCTGGAGCCCAGGGCTTCCTAGTTTTAAAAATCCTAGCCCTAGGCCTAAGCCTAACAGTAACCCTGGGAAGGTAAATCAGCCTGGTGTTAGGCTTCTTGCCAAGGAAAAAGCCGTGAAAGCAGCCATGTTGTGGCACTTTTGCACTCCCTTTTGGATGCCTTTCACAGCTCCAGTGTGCCTGGAACTCAGGGCTTCCTGATTTTAAAAATCCTAGCCCTAGGCCGAACCCCAACCCTAAGACGAGAAAGGCAAATCAGCCAGGAATTAGGCATGTCCCCAAGGAAAAAGCTGTGGAGGCAGGCATGTTGTGGTACTTTTGCGCTCTTCTTGGCTAGTCCTTCGCAGCTGCTGTGTTCTTGGAACTCAGGGCTTTCTGGTTAATAGAACCCTTACCCTAGGCGTATCTCAAACCTTAACCCTAGGAAGGAAAATCAGCCTATGGTTCGGGATGGTCTCATGGAAATATCAGTGGTGGCAGCCAAGTTGCGTCACTTTTGCACTCCCCTTGGGATGCCTTTCGCAGCGTCAGTGTGCCTGGAGCCCAGGGCTTCCTGGTTTTAAAAGTCCTAGGCCTAAGCCTAACAGTAACCCTAGGAAGGTAAATCAGCCGGGTATTAGGGTTCTTCCTAAGGGAAAAGCCGTGAAAGCAGCCATGTTGTGGCACTTCTGCACTCCCTTTGGGATGCCTTTGGCAGATGAAGTAAGCCTGGAACTCAGGGCTTCCTGGTTAAAGAAATCCAAGCCCTAGGCTGAACCCTAACCCTAACCCTAGGCAGATAAATCAGCCTAGGTATAGGGATGGTGCCAAGGAAAAAGCTGTGAAAGCTGCCATGTTGTTGCACTTTTGTACTCCCTTTTGGATGCCTTTCACAGCTCCAGTGTGCCTGGAACTCAGGGCTTCCTGATTTTAAAAATCCTAGCCCTAGGCCGAACCCCAACCCTAAGACGAGAAAGGCAAATCAGCCAGGAATTAGGCATGTCCCCAAGGAAAAAGCTGTGGAGGCAGGCATGTTGTGGTACTTTTGCGCTCTTCTTGGCTAGTCCTTCGCAGCTGCTGTGTTCTTGGAACTCAGGGCTTTCTGGTTAATAGAACCCTTACCCTAGGCGTAACTCAAACCTTAAGCCTAGGAAGGAAAATCAGCCTATGGTTGGGATGGTGTCATGGAAATATCAGTGGTGGCAGCCAAGTTGTCGTCACTTTTGCGCTCCCCTTGGGATGCCTTTCGCAGCTGCAGTGTGCCTGGAGCCCAGGGCTTCCTGGTTTTAAAAGTCCTAGGCCTAAGCCTAACAGTAACCCTAGGAAGGTAAATCAGCCGGGTATTAGGGTTCTTCCTAAGGGAAAAGCCGTGAAAGCAGCCATGTTGTGGCACTTCTGCACTCCCTTTGGGATGCCTTTGGCAGATGAAGTAAGCCTGGAACTCAGGGCTTCCTGGTTAAAGAAATCCAAGCCCTAGGCTGAACCCTAACCCTAACCCTAGGCAGATAAATCAGCCTAGGTATAGGGATGGTGCCAAGGAAAAAGCTGTGAAAGCTGCCATGTTGTTGCACTTTTGTACTCCCCTTGGGATGCCTTGAACAGCTGCAGTGTGCCTGGAGCCCAGGGCTTCCTAGTTTCAAAAATCCTAGCCCGAGGCCTAAGCCTAACAGTAACCCTGGGAAGGTAAATCAGCCTGGTGTTAGGCTTCTTGCCAAGGAAAAAGCCGTGAAAGCAGCCATGTTGTGGCACTTTTGCACTCCCTTTTGGATGCCTTTCACAGCTCCAGTGTGCCTGGAACACAGGGCTTCCTGATTTTAAAAATCCTAGCCCTAGGCCGAACCCCAACCCTAAGACGAGAAAGGCAAATCAGCCAGGAATTAGGCATGTCCCCAAGGAAAAAGCTGTGGAGGCAGGCATGTTGTGCTACTTTTGCGCTCTTCTTGGCTAGTCCTTCGCAGCTGCTGTGTTCTTGGAACTCAGGGCTTTCTGGTTAATAGACCCTTACCCTAGGCGTATCTCAAACCTTAAGCCTAGGTAGGAAAATCAGCCTATGGTTCGGGATGGTCTCATGGAAATATCAGTGGTGGCAGCCAAGTTGCGTCACTTTTGCGCTCCCCTTGGGATGCCTTTCGCAGCTGCAGTGTGCCTGGAGCCCAGGGCTTCCTGGTTTTAAAAGTCTCCTAGGCCTAAGCCTAACAGTAACCCTAGGAAGGTAAATCAGCCGGGTATTAGGGTTCTTCCTAAGGGAAAAGCCGTGAAAGCAGCCATGTTGTGGCACTTCTGCACTCCCTTTGGGATGCCTTTGGCAGATGAAGTAAGCCTGGAACTCAGGGCTTCCTGGTTAAAGAAATCCAAGCCCTAGGCTGAACCCTAACCCTAACCCTAGGCAGATAAATCAGCCTAGGTATAGGGATGGTGCCAAGGAAAAAGCTGTGAAAGCTGCCATGTTGTTGCACTTTTGTACTCCCCTTGGGATGCCTTGAACAGCTGCAGTGTGCCTGGAGCCCAGGGCTTCCTAGTTTCAAAAATCCTAGCCCTAGGCCTAAGCCTAACAGTAACCCTGGGAAGGTAAATCAGCCTGGTGTTAGGCTTCTTGCCAAGGAAAAAGCCGTGAAAGCAGCCATGTTGTGGCACTTTTGCACTCCCTTTTGGATGCCTTTCACAGCTCCAGTGTGCCTGGAACTCAGGGCTTCCTGATTTTAAAAATCCTAGCCCTAGGCCGAACCCCAACACTAAGACGAGAAAGGCAAATCAGCCAGGAATTAGGCATGTCCCCAAGGAAAAAGCTGTGGAGGCAGGCATGTTGTGGTACTTTTGCGCTCTTCTTGGCTAGTCCTTCGCAGCTGCTGTGTTCTTGGAACTCAGGGCTTTCTGGTTAATAGACCCTTACCCTAGGCGTAACTGAAACCTTAAGCCTAGGTAGGAAAATCAGCCTATGGTTCGGGATGGTCTCATGGAAATATCAGTGGTGGCAGCCAAGTTGCGTCACTTTTGCGCTCCCCTTGGGATGCCTTTCGCAGCGTCAGTGTGCCTGGAGCCCAGGGCTTCCTGGTTTTAAAAGTCCTAGGCCTAAGCCTAACAGTAACCCTAGGAAGGTAAATCAGCCGGGTATTAGGGTTCTTCCTAAGGGAAAAGCCGTGAAAGCAGCCATGTTGTGGCACTTCTGCACTCCCTTTGGGATGCCTTTGGCAGATGAAGTAAGCCTGGAACTCAGGGCTTCCTGGTTAAAGAAATCCAAGCCCTAGGCTGAACCCTAACCCTAACCCTAGGCAGATAAATCAGCCTAGGTATAGGGATGGTGCCAAGGAAAAAGCTGTGAAAGCTGCCATGTTGTTGCACTTTTGTACTCCCCTTGGGATGCCTTGAACAGCTGCAGTGTGCCTGGAGCTAAGGGCTTCCTAGTTTCAAAAATCCTAGCCCTAGGCCTAAGCCTAACAGTAACCCTGGGAAGGTAAATCAGCCTGGTGTTAGGCTTCTTGCCAAGGAAAAAGCCGTGAAAGCAGCCATGTTGTGGCACTTTTGCACTCCCTTTTGGATGCCTTTCACAGCTGCAGTGTGCCTGGAACTCAGGGCTTCCTGATTTTAAAAATCCTAGCCCTAGGCCGAACCCCAACACTAAGACGAGAAAGGCAAATCAGCCAGGAATTAGGCATGTCCCCAAGGAAAAAGCTGTGGAGGCAGGCATGTTGTGCTACTTTTGCGCTCTTCTTGGCTAGTCCTTCGCAGCTGCTGTGTTCTTGGAACTCAGGGCTTTCTGGTTAATAGACCCTTACCCTAGGCGTAACTCAAACCTTAAGCCTAGGAAGGAAAATCAGCCTATGGTTCGGGATGGTCTCATGGAAATATCAGTGGTGGCAGCCAAGTTGCGTCACTTTTGCGCTCCCCTTGGGATGCCTTTCGCAGCTGCAGTGTGCCTGGAGCCCAGGGCTTCCTGGTTTTAAAAGTCCTAGGCCTAAGCCTAACAGTAACCCTAGGAAGGTAAATCAGCCGGGTATTAGGGTTCTTCCTAAGGGAAAAGCCGTGAAAGCAGCCATGTTGTGGCACTTCTGCACTCCCTTTGGGATGCCTTTGGCAGATGAAGTAAGCCTGGAACTCAGGGCTTCCTGGTTAAAGAAATCCAAGCCCTAGGCTGAACCCTAACCCTAACCCTAGGCAGATAAATCAGCCTAGGTATAGGGATGGTGCCAAGGAAAAAGCTGTGAAAGCTGCCATGTTGTTGCACTTTTGTACTCCCCTTGGGATGCCTTGAACAGCTGCAGTGTGCCTGGAGCCCAGGGCTTCCTAGTTTTAAAAATCCTAGCCCTAGGCCTAAGCCTAACAGTAACCCTGGGAAGGTAAATCAGCCTGGTGTTAGGCTTCTTGCCAAGGAAAAAGCCGTGAAAGCAGCCATGTTGTGGCACTTTTGCACTCCCTTTTGGATGCCTTTCACAGCTCCAGTGTGCCTGGAACTCAGGGCTTCCTGATTTTAAAAATCCTAGCCCTAGGCCGAACCCCAACCCTAAGACGAGAAAGGCAAATCAGCCAGGAATTAGGCATGTCCCCAAGGAAAAAGCTGTGGAGGCAGGCATGTTGTGCTACTTTTGCGCTCTTCTTGGCTAGTCCTTCGCAGCTGCTGTGTTCTTGGAACTCAGGGCTTTCTGGTTAATAGACCCTTACCCTAGGCGTAACTGAAACCTTAAGCCTAGGTAGGAAAATCAGCCTATGGTTCGGGATGGTGTCATGGAAATATCAGTGGTGGCAGCCAAGTTGCGTCACTTTTGCGCTCCCCTTGGGATGCCTTTCGCAGCTGCAGTGTGCCTGGAGCCCAGGGCTTCCTGGTTTTAAAAGTCCTAGGCCTAAGCCTAACAGTAACCCTAGGAAGGTAAATCAGCCGGGTATTAGGGTTCTTCCTAAGGGAAAAGCCGTGAAAGCAGCCATGTTGTGGCACTTCTGCACTCCCTTTGGGATGCCTTTGGCAGATGAAGTAAGCCTGGAACTCAGGGCTTCCTGCTTAAAGAAATCCAAGCCCTAGGCTGAACCCTAACCCTAACCCTAGGCAGATAAATCAGCCTAGGTATAGGGATGGTGCCAAGGAAAAAGCTGTGAAAGCTGCCATGTTGTTGCACTTTTGTACTCCCCTTGGGATGCCTTGAACAGCTGCAGTGTGCCTGGAGCTAAGGGCTTCCTAGTTTCGAAAATCCTAGCCCTAGGCCTAAGCCTAACAGTAACCCTGGGAAGGTCAATCAGCCTGGTGTTAGGCTTCTTGCCAAGGAAAAAGCCGTGAAAGCAGCCATGTTGTGGCACTTTTGCACTCCCTTTTGGATGCCTTTCACAGCTGCAGTGTGCCTGGAACTCAGGGCTTCCTGATTTTAAAAATCCTAGCCCTAGGCCGAACCCCAACCCTAAGACGAGAAAGGCAAATCAGCCAGGAATTAGGCATGTCCCCAAGGAAAAAGCTGTGGAGGCAGGCATGTTGTGCTACTTTTGTGCTCTTCTTGGCTAGTCCTTCGCAGCTGCTGTGTTCTTGGAACTCAGGGCTTTCTGGTTAATAAAACCCTTACCCTAGGCGTAACTCAAACCTTAAGCCTAGGAAGGAAAATCAGCCTATGGTTGGGATGGTGTCATGGAAATATCAGTGGTGGCAGCCAAGTTGTCGTCACTTTTGCGCTCCCCTTGGGATGCCTTTCGCAGCTGCAGTGTGCCTGGAGCCCAGGGCTTCCTGGTTTTAAAAGTCCTAGGCCTAAGCCTAACAGTAACCCTAGGAAGGTAAATCAGCCGGGTATTAGGGTTCTTCCTAAGGGAAAAGCCGTGAAAGCAGCCATGTTGTGGCACTTCTGCACTCCCTTTGGGATGCCTTTGGCAGATGAAGTAAGCCTGGAACTCAGGGCTTCCTGGTTAAAGAAATCCAAGCCCTAGGCTGAACCCTAACCCTAACCCTAGGCAGATAAATCAGCCTAGGTATAGGGATGGTGCCAAGGAAAAAGCTGTGAAAGCTGCCATGTTGTTGCACTTTTGTACTCCCCTTGGGATGCCTTGAACAGCTGCAGTGTGCCTGGAGCCCAGGGCTTCCTAGTTTTAAAAATCCTAGCCCTAGGCCTAAGCCTAACAGTAACCCTGGGAAGGTAAATCAGCCTGGTGTTAGGCTTCTTGCCAAGGAAAAAGCCGTGAAAGCAGCCATGTTGTGGCACTTTTGCACTCCCTTTTGGATGCCTTTCACAGCTCCAGTGTGCCTGGAACTCAGGGCTTCCTGATTTTAAAAATCCTAGCCCTAGGCCGAACCCCAACCCTAAGACGAGAAAGGCAAATCAGCCAGGAATTAGGCATGTCCCCAAGGAAAAAGCTGTGGAGGCAGGCATGTTGTGGTACTTTTGCGCTCTTCTTGGCTAGTCCTTCGCAGCTGCTGTGTTCTTGGAACTCAGGGCTTTCTGGTTAATAGAACCCTTACCCTAGGCGTATCTCAAACCTTAAGCCTAGGAAGGAAAATCAGCCTATGGTTCGGGATGGTCTCATGGAAATATCAGTGGTGGCAGCCAAGTTGCGTCACTTTTGTGCTCCCCTTGGGATGCCTTTCGCAGCGTCAGTGTGCCTGGAGCCCAGGGCTTCCTGGTTTTAAAAGTCCTAGGCCTAAGCCTAACAGTAACCCTAGGAAGGTAAATCAGCCGGGTATTAGGGTTCTTCCTAAGGGAAAAGCCGTGAAAGCAGCCATGTTGTGGCACTTCTGCACTCCCTTTGGGATGCCTTTGGCAGATGAAGTAAGCCTGGAACTCAGGGCTTCCTGGTTAAAGAAATCCAAGCCCTAGGCTGAACCCTAACCCTAACCCTAGGCAGATAAATCAGCCTAGGTATAGGGATGGTGCCAAGGAAAAAGCTGTGAAAGCTGCCATGTTCTTGCACTTTTGTACTCCCCTTGGGATGCCTTGAACAGCTGCAGTGTGCCTGGAGCTAAGGGCTTCCTAGTTTTAAAAATCCTAGCCCTAGGCCTAAGCCTAACAGTAACCCTGGGAAGGGAAATCAGCCTGGTGTTAGGCTTCTTGCCAAGGAAAAAGCCGTGAAAGCAGCCATGTTGTGGCACTTTTGCACTCCCTTTTGGATGCCTTTCACAGCTCCAGTGTGCCTGGAACTCAGGGCTTCCTGATTTTAAAAATCCTAGCCCTAGGCCGAACCCCAACCCTAAGACGAGAAAGGCAAATCAGCCAGGAATTAGGCATGTCCCCAAGGAAAAAGCTGTGGAGGCAGGCATGTTGTGGTACTTTTGCGCTCTTCTTGGCTAGTCCTTCGCAGCTGCTGTGTTCTTGGAACTCAGGGCTTTCTGGTTAATAGACCCTTACCCTAGGCGTAACTCAAACCTTAACCCTAGGAAGGAAAATCAGCCTATGGTTCGGGATGGTCTCATGGAAATATCAGTGGTGGCAGCCAAGTTGCGTCACTTTTGCGCTCCCCTTGGGATGCCTTTCGCAGCGTCAGTGTGCCTGGAGCCCAGGGCTTCCTGGTTTTAAAAGTCCTAGGCCTAAGCCTAACAGTAACCCTAGGAAGGTAAATCAGCCGGGTATTAGGGTTCTTCCTAAGGGAAAAGCCGTGAAAGCAGCCATGTTGTGGCACTTCTGCACTCCCTTTGGGATGCCTTTGGCAGATGAAGTAAGCCTGGAACTCAGGGCTTCCTGGTTAAAGAAATCCAAGCCCTAGGCTGAACCCTAACCCTAACCCTAGGCAGATAAATCAGCCTAGGTATAGGGATGGTGCCAAGGAAAAAGCTGTGAAAGCTGCCATGTTGTTGCACTTTTGTACTCCCCTTGGGATGCCTTGAACAGCTGCAGTGTGCCTGGAGCTAAGGGCTTCCTAGTTTCAAAAATCCTAGCCCTAGGCCTAAGCCTAACAGTAACCCTGGGAAGGTAAATCAGCCTGGTGTTAGGCTTCTTGCCAAGGAAAAAGCCGTGAAAGCAGCCATGTTGTGGCACTTTTGCACTCCCTTTTGGATGCCTTTCACAGCTCCAGTGTGCCTGGAACTCAGGGCTTCCTGATTTTAAAAATCCTAGCCCTAGGCTGAACCCCAACACTAAGACGAGAAAGGCAAATCAGCCAGGAATTAGGCATGTCCCCAAGGAAAAAGCTGTGGAGGCAGGCATGTTGTGCTACTTTTGCGCTCTTCTTGGCTAGTCCTTCGCAGCTGCTGTGTTCTTGGAACTCAGGGCTTTCTGGTTAATAGACCCTTACCCTAGGCGTAACTCAAACCTTAAGCCTAGGAAGGAAAATCAGCCTATGGTTCGGGATGGTCTCATGGAAATATCAGTGGTGGCAGCCAAGTTGCGTCACTTTTGCGCTCCCCTTGGGATGCCTTTCGCAGCTGCAGTGTGCCTGGAGCCCAGGGCTTCCTGGTTTTAAAAGTCCTAGGCCTAAGCCTAACAGTAACCCTAGGAAGGTAAATCAGCCGGGTATTAGGGTTCTTCCTAAGGGAAAAGCCGTGAAAGCAGCCATGTTGTGGCACTTCTGCACTCCCTTTGGGATGCCTTTGGCAGATGAAGTAAGCCTGGAACTCAGGGCTTCCTGGTTAAAGAAATCCAAGCCCTAGGCTGAACCCTAACCCTAACCCTAGGCAGATAAATCAGCCTAGGTATAGGGATGGTGCCAAGGAAAAAGCTGTGAAAGCTGCCATGTTGTTGCACTTTTGTACTCCCCTTGGGATGCCTTGAACAGCTGCAGTGTGCCTGGAGCTAAGGGCTTCCTAGTTTCGAAAATCCTAGCCCTAGGCCTAAGCCTAACAGTAACCCTGGGAAGGTAAATCAGCCTGGTGTTAGGCTTCTTGCCAAGGAAAAAGCCGTGAAAGCAGCCATGTTGTGGCACTTTTGCACTCCCTTTTGGATGCCTTTCACAGCTCCAGTGTGCCTGGAACTCAGGGCTTCCTGATTTTAAAAATCCTAGCCCTAGGCCGAACCCCAACACTAAGACGAGAAAGGCAAATCAGCCAGGAATTAGGCATGTCCCCAAGGAAAAAGCTGTGGAGGCAGGCATGTTGTGGTACTTTTGCGCTCTTCTTGGCTAGTCCTTCGCAGCTGCTGTGTTCTTGGAACTCAGGGCTTTCTGGTTAATAGACCCTTACCCTAGGCGTAACTCAAACCTTAACCCTAGGAAGGAAAATCAGCCTATGGTTCGGGATGGTGTCATGGAAATATCAGTGGTGGCAGCCAAGTTGCGTCACTTTTGCGCTCCCCTTGGGATGCCTTTCGCAGCTGCAGTGTGCCTGGAGCCCAGGGCTTCCTGGTTTTAAAAGTCCTAGGCCTAAGCCTAACAGTAACCCTAGGAAGGTAAATCAGCCGGGTATTAGGGTTCTTCCTAAGGGAAAAGCCGTGAAAGCAGCCATGTTGTGGCACTTCTGCACTCCCTTTGGGATGCCTTTGGCAGATGAAGTAAGCCTGGAACTCAGGGCTTCCTGGTTAAAGAAATCCAAGCCCTAGGCTGAACCCTAACCCTAACCCTAGGCAGATAAATCAGCCTAGGTATAGGGATGGTGCCAAGGAAAAAGCTGTGAAAGCTGCCATGTTGTTGCACTTTTTACTCCCCTTGGGATGCCTTGAACAGCTGCAGTGTGCCTGGAGCCCAGGGCTTCCTAGTTTTAAAAATCCTAGCCCTAGGCCTAAGCCTAACAGTAACCCTGGGAAGGTAAATCAGCCTGGTGTTAGGCTTCTTGCCAAGGAAAAAGCCGTGAAAGCAGCCATGTTGTGGCACTTTTGCACTCCCTTTTGGATGCCTTTCACAGCTCCAGTGTGCCTGGAACTCAGGGCTTCCTGATTTTAAAAATCCTAGCCCTAGGCCGAACCCCAACCCTAAGACGAGAAAGGCAAATCAGCCAGGAATTAGGCATGTCCCCAAGGAAAAAGCTGTGGAGGCAGGCATGTTGTGCTACTTTTGCGCTCTTCTTGGCTAGTCCTTCGCAGCTGCTGTGTTCTTGGAACTCAGGGCTTTCTGGTTAATAGAACCCTTACCCTAGCCGTAACTCAAGCCTTAAGCCTAGGAAGGAAAATCAGCCTATGGTTCGGGATGGTCTCATGGAAATATCAGTGGTGGCAGCCAAGTTGCGTCACTTTTGCGCTCCCCTTGGGATGCCTTTCGCAGCGTCAGTGTGCCTGGAGCCCAGGGCTTCCTGGTTTTAAAAGTCCTAGGCCTAAGCCTAACAGTAACCCTAGGAAGGTAAATCAGCCGGGTATTAGGGTTCTTCCTAAGGGAAAAGCCGTGAAAGCAGCCATGTTGTGGCACTTCTGCACTCCCTTTGGGATGCCTTTGGCAGATGAAGTAAGCCTGGAACTCAGGGCTTCCTGGTTAAAGAAATCCAAGCCCTAGGCTGAACCCTAACCCTAACCCTAGGCAGATAAATCAGCCTAGGTATAGGGATGGTGCCAAGGAAAAAGCTGTGAAAGCTGCCATGTTGTTGCACTTTTGTACTCCCCTTGGGATGCCTTGAACAGCTGCAGTGTGCCTGGAGCCCAGGGCTTCCTAGTTTTAAAAATCCTATCCTTAGGCCTAAGCCTAACAGTAACCCTGGGAAGGTAAATCAGCCTGGTGTTAGGCTTCTTGCCAAGGAAAAAGCCGTGAAAGCAGCCATGTTGTGGCACTTTTGCACTCCCTTTTGGATGCCTTTCACAGCTCCAGTGTGCCTGGAACTCAGGGCTTCCTGATTTTAAAAATCCTAGCCCTAGGCCGAACCCCAACCCTAAGACGAGAAAGGCAAATCAGCCAGGAATTAGGCATGTCCCCAAGGAAAAAGCTGTGGAGGCAGGCATGTTGTGCTACTTTTGCGCTCTTCTTGGCTAGTCCTTCGCAGCTGCTGTGTTCTTGGAACTCAGGGCTTTCTGGTTAATAGACCCTTACCCTAGGCGTAACTCAAACCTTAAGCCTAGGAATGAAAATCAGCCTATGGTTCGGGATGGTCTCATGGAAATATCAGT
Source organism: Ammospiza caudacuta (assembly GCF_027887145.1). Taxonomy (NCBI): domain Eukaryota; kingdom Metazoa; phylum Chordata; class Aves; order Passeriformes; family Passerellidae; genus Ammospiza; species Ammospiza caudacuta. The sequence continues at coordinate 444,474 of NC_080618.1, forward strand.
GGTGGCAGCCAAGTTGCGTCACATTTGCGCTCCCCTTGGGATGCCTTTCGCAGCGTCAGTGTGCCTGGAGCCCAGGGCTTCCTGGTTTTAAAAGTCCTAGGCCTAAGCCTAACAGTAACCCTAGGAAGGTAAATCAGCCGGGTATTAGGGTTCTTCCTAAGGGAAAAGCCGTGAAAGCAGCCATGTTGTGGCACTTCTGCACTCCCTTTGGGATGCCTTTGGCAGATGAAGTAAGCCTGGAACTCAGGGCTTCCTGGTTAAAGAAATCCAAGCCCTAGGCTGAACCCTAACCCTAACCCTAGGCAGATAAATCAGCCTAGGTATAGGGATGGTGCCAAGGAAAAAGCTGTGAAAGCTGCCATGTTGTTGCACTTTTGTACTCCCCTTGGGATGCCTTGAACAGCTGCAGTGTGCCTGGAGCCCAGGGCTTCCTAGTTTTAAAAATCCTAGCCCTAGGCCTAAGCCTAACAGTAACCCTGGGAAGGTAAATCAGCCTGGTGTTAGGCTTCTTGCCAAGGAAAAAGCCGTGAAAGCAGCCATGTTGTGGCACTTTTGCACTCCCTTTTGGATGCCTTTCACAGCTCCAGTGTGCCTGGAACTCAGGGCTTCCTGATTTTAAAAATCCTAGCCCTAGGCCGAACCCCAACCCTAAGACGAGAAAGGCAAATCAGCCAGGAATTAGGCATGTCCCCAAGGAAAAAGCTGTGGAGGCAGGCATGTTGTGGTACTTTTGCGCTCTTCTTGGCTAGTCCTTCGCAGCTGCTGTGTTCTTGGAACTCAGGGCTTTCTGGTTAATAGACCCTTACCCTAGGCGTAACTCAAACCTTAAGCCTAGGAAGGAAAATCAGCCTATGGTTCGGGATGGTCTCATGGAAATATCAGTGGTGGCAGCCAAGTTGCGTCACTTTTGCGCTCCCCTTGGGATGCCTTTCGCAGCGTCAGTGTGCCTGGAGCCCAGGGCTTCCTGGTTTTAAAAGTCCTAGGCCTAAGCCTAACAGTAACCCTAGGAAGGTAAATCAGCCGGGTATTAGGGTTCTTCCTAAGGGAAAAGCCGTGAAAGCAGCCATGTTGTGGCACTTCTGCACTCCCTTTGGGATGCCTTTGGCAGATGAAGTAAGCCTGGAACTCAGGGCTTCCTGGTTAAAGAAATCCAAGCCCTAGGCTGAACCCTAACCCTAACCCTAGGCAGATAAATCAGCCTAGGTATAGGGATGGTGCCAAGGAAAAAGCTGTGAAAGCTGCCATGTTGTTGCACTTTTGTACTCCCCTTGGGATGCCTTGAACAGCTGCAGTGTGCCTGGAGCGAAGGGCTTCCTAGTTTCAAAAATCCTAGCCCTAGGCCTAAGCCTAACAGTAACCCTGGGAAGGTAAATCAGCCTGGTGTTAGGCTTCTTGCCAAGGAAAAAGCCGTGAAAGCAGCCATGTTGTGGCACTTTTGCACTCCCTTTTGGATGCCTTTCACAGCTCCAGTGTGCCTGGAACTCAGGGCTTCCTGATTTTAAAAATCCTAGCCCTAGGCCGAACCCCAACCCTTAGACGAGAAAGGCAAATCAGCCAGGAATTAGGCATGTCCCCAAGGAAAAAGCTGTGGAGGCAGGCATGTTGTGCTACTTTTGCGCTCTTCTTGGCTAGTCCTTCGCAGCTGCTGTGTTCTTGGAACTCAGGGCTTTCTGGTTAATAGACCCTTACCCTAGGCGTAACTCAAACCTTAAGCCTAGGAAGGAAAATCAGCCTATGGTTCGGGATGGTCTCATGGAAATATCAGTGGTGGCAGCCAAGTTGCGTCACTTTTGCGCTCCCCTTGGGATGCCTTTCGCAGCGTCAGTGTGCCTGGAGCCCAGGGCTTCCTGGTTTTAAAAGTCCTAGGCCTAAGCCTAACAGTAAGCCTAGGAAGGTAAATCAGCCGGGTATTAGGGTTCTTCCTAAGGGAAAAGCCGTGAAAGCAGCCATGTTGTGGCACTTCTGCACTCCCTTTGGGATGCCTTTGGCAGATGAAGTAAGCCTGGAACTCAGGGCTTCCTGGTTAAAGAAATCCAAGCCCTAGGCTGAACCCTAACCCTAACCCTAGGCAGATAAATCAGCCTAGGTATAGGGATGGTGCCAAGGAAAAAGCTGTGAAAGCTGCCATGTTGTTGCACTTTTGTACTCCCCTTGGGATGCCTTGAACAGCTGCAGTGTGCCTGGAGCTAAGGGCTTCCTAGTTTCAAAAATCCTAGCCCTAGGCCTAAGCCTAACAGTAACCCTGGGAAGGTAAATCAGCCTGGTGTTAGGCTTCTTGCCAAGGAAAAAGCCGTGAAAGCAGCCATGTTGTGGCACTTTTGCACTCCCTTTTGGATGCCTTTCACAGCTCCAGTGTGCCTGGAACTCAGGGCTTCCTGATTTTAAAAATCCTAGCCCTAGGCCGAACCCCAACCCTAAGAAGAGAAAGGCAAATCAGCCAGGAATTAGGCATGTCCCCAAGGAAAAAGCTGTGGAGGCAGGCATGTTGTGCTACTTTTGCGCTCTTCTTGGCTAGTCCTTCGCAGCTGCTGTGTTCTTGGAACTCAGGGCTTTCTGGTTAATAGACCCTTACCCTAGGCGTAACTGAAACCTTAAGCCTCGGTAGGAAAATCAGCCTATGGTTCGGGATGGTCTCATGGAAATATCAGTGGTGGCAGCCAAGTTGCGTCACTTTTGCGCTCCCCTTGGGATGCCTTTCGCAGCTGCAGTGTGCCTGGAGCCCAGGGCTTCCTGGTTTTAAAAGTCCTAGGCCTAAGCCTAACAGTAACCCTAGGAAGGTAAATCAGCCGGGTATTAGGGTTCTTCCTAAGGGAAAAGCCGTGAAAGCAGCCATGTTGTGGCACTTCTGCACTCCCTTTGGGATGCCTTTGGCAGATGAAGTAAGCCTGGAACTCAGGGCTTCCTGCTTAAAGAAATCCAAGCCCTAGGCTGAACCCTAACCCTAACCCTAGGCAGATAAATCAGCCTAGGTATAGGGATGGTGCCAAGGAAAAAGCTGTGAAAGCTGCCATGTTGTTGCACTTTTGTACTCCCCTTGGGATGCCTTGAACAGCTGCAGTGTGCCTGGAGCTAAGGGCTTCCTAGTTTCAAAAATCCTAGCCCTAGGCCTAAGCCTAACAGTAACCCTGGGAAGGTAAATCAGCCTGGTGTTAGGCTTCTTGCCAAGGAAAAAGCCGTGAAAGCAGCCATGTTGTGGCACTTTTGCACTCCCTTTTGGATGCCTTTCACAGCTCCAGTGTGCCTGGAACTCAGGGCTTCCTGATTTTAAAAATCCTAGCCCTAGGCCGAACCCCAACCCTAAGAAGAGAAAGGCAAATCAGCCAGGAATTAGGCATGTCCCCAAGGAAAAAGCTGTGGAGGCAGGCATGTTGTGCTACTTTTGCGCTCTTCTTGGCTAGTCCTTCGCAGCTGCTGTGTTCTTGGAACTCAGGGCTTTCTGGTTAATAGACCCTTACCCTAGGCGTAACTGAAACCTTAAGCCTAGGTAGGAAAATCAGCCTATGGTTCGGGATGGTCTCATGGAAATATCAGTGGTGGCAGCCAAGTTGCGTCACTTTTGCGCTCCCCTTGGGATGCCTTTCGCAGCGTCAGTGTGCCTGGAGCCCAGGGCTTCCTGGTTTTAAAAGTCCTAGGCCTAAGCCTAACAGTAACCCTAGGAAGGTAAATCAGCCGGGTATTAGGGTTCTTCCTAAGGGAAAAGCCGTGAAAGCAGCCATGTTGTGGCACTTCTGCACTCCCTTTGGGATGCCTTTGGCAGATGAAGTAAGCCTGGAACTCAGGGCTTCCTGCTTAAAGAAATCCAAGCCCTAGGCTGAACCCTAACCCTAACCCTAGGCAGATAAATCAGCCTAGGTATAGGGATGGTGCCAAGGAAAAAGCTGTGAAAGCTGCCATGTTGTTGCACTTTTGTACTCCCCTTGGGATGCCTTGAACAGCTGCAGTGTGCCTGGAGCCCAGGGCTTCCTAGTTTCAAAAATCCTAGCCCTAGGCCTAAGCCTAACAGTAACCCTGGGAAGGTAAATCAGCCTGGTGCTAGGCTTCTTGCCAAGGAAAAAGCCGTGAAAGCAGCCATGTTGTGGCACTTTTGCACTCCCTTTTGGATGCCTTTCACAGCTCCAGTGTGCCTGGAACTCAGGGCTTCCTGATTTTAAAAATCCTAGCCCTAGGCCGAACCCCAACCCTAAGACGAGAAAGGCAAATCAGCCAGGAATTAGGCATGTCCCCAAGGAAAAAGCTGTGGAGGCAGGCATGTTGTGCTACTTTTGCGCTCTTCTTGGCTAGTCCTTCGCAGCTGCTGTGTTCTTGGAACTCAGGGCTTTCTGGTTAATAGACCCTTACCCTAGGCGTAACTCAAACCTTAAGCCTAGGTAGGAAAATCAGCCTATGGTTCGGGATGGTCTCATGGAAATATCAGTGGTGGCAGCCAAGTTGCGTCACTTTTGCGCTCCCCTTGGGATGCCTTTCGCAGCTGCAGTGTGCCTGGAGCCCAGGGCTTCCTGGTTTTAAAAGTCCTAGGCCTAAGCCTAACAGTAACCCTAGGAAGGTAAATCAGCCGGGTATTAGGGTTCTTCCTAAGGGAAAAGCCGTGAAAGCAGCCATGTTGTGGCACTTCTGCACTCCCTTTGGGATGCCTTTGGCAGATGAAGTAAGCCTGGAACTCAGGGCTTCCTGCTTAAAGAAATCCAAGCCCTAGGCTGAACCCTAACCCTAACCCTAGGCAGATAAATCAGCCTAGGTATAGGGATGGTGCCAAGGACAAAGCTGTGAAAGCTGCCATGTTGTTGCACTTTTGTACTCCCCTTGGGATGCCTTGAACAGCTGCAGTGTTCCTGGAGCTAAGGGCTTCCTAGTTTCAAAAATCCTAGCCCTAGGCCTAAGCCTAACAGTAACCCTGGGAAGGTAAATCAGCCTGGTGTTAGGCTTCTTGCCAAGGAAAAAGCCGTGAAAGCAGCCATGTTGTGGCACTTTTGCACTCCCTTTTGGATGCCTTTCACAGCTCCAGTGTGCCTGGAACTCAGGGCTTCCTGATTTTAAAAATCCTAGCCCTAGGCCGAACCCCAACCCTAAGACGAGAAAGACAAATCAGCCAGGAATTAGGCATGTCCCCAAGGAAAAAGCTGTGGAGGCAGGCATGTTGTGCTACTTTTGCGCTCTTCTTGGCTAGTCCTTCGCAGCTGCTGTGTTCTTGGAACTCAGGGCTTTCTGGTTAATAGACCCTTACCCTAGGCGTAACTCAAACCTTAAGCCTAGGTAGGAAAATCAGCCTATGGTTCGGGATGGTCTCATGGAAATATCAGTGGTGGCAGCCAAGTTGCGTCACTTTTGCGCTCCCCTTGGGATGCCTTTCGCAGCGTCAGTGTGCCTGGAGCCCAGGGCTTCCTGGTTTTAAAAGTCCTAGGCCTAAGCCTAACAGTAACCCTAGGAAGGTAAATCAGCCGGGTATTAGGGTTCTTCCTAAGGGAAAAGCCGTGAAAGCAGCCATGTTGTGGCACTTCTGCACTCCCTTTGGGATGCCTTTGGCAGATGAAGTAAGCCTGGAACTCAGGGCTTCCTGGTTAAAGAAATCCAAGCCCTAGGCTGAACCCTAACCCTAACCCTAGGCAGATAAATCAGCCTAGGTATAGGGATGGTGCCAAGGAAAAAGCTGTGAAAGCTGCCATGTTGTTGCACTTTTGTACTCCCCTTGGGATGCCTTGAACAGCTGCAGTGTGCCTGGAGCTAAGGGCTTCCTAGTTTCAAAAATCCTAGCCCTAGGCCTAAGCCTAACAGTAACCCTGGGAAGGTAAATCAGCCTGGTGTTAGGCTTCTTGCCAAGGAAAAAGCCGTGAAAGCAGCCATGTTGTGGCACTTTTGCACTCCCTTTTGGATGCCTTTCACAGCTCCAGTGTGCCTGGAACACAGGGCTTCCTGATTTTAAAAATCCTAGCCCTAGGCCGAACCCCAACCCTAAGACGAGAAAGGCAAATCAGCCAGGAATTAGGCATGTCCCCAAGGAAAAAGCTGTGGAGGCAGGCATGTTGTGCTACTTTTGCGCTCTTCTTGGCTAGTCCTTCGCAGCTGCTGTGTTCTTGGAACTCAGGGCTTTCTGGTTAATAGACCCTTACCCTAGGCGTAACTCAAACCTTAAGCCTAGGTAGGAAAATCAGCCTATGGTTCGGGATGGTCTCATGGAAATATCAGTGGTGGCAGCCAAGTTGCGTCACTTTTGCGCTCCCCTTGGGATGCCTTTCGCAGCTGCAGTGTGCCTGGAGCCCAGGGCTTCCTGGTTTTAAAAGTCCTAGGCCTAAGCCTAACAGTAAGCCTAGGAAGGTAAATCAGCCGGGTATTAGGGTTCTTCCTAAGGGAAAAGCCGTGAAAGCAGCCATGTTGTGGCACTTCTGCACTCCCTTTGGGATGCCTTTGGCAGATGAAGTAAGCCTGGAACTCAGGGCTTCCTGGTTAAAGAAATCCAAGCCCTAGGCTGAACCCTAACCCTAACCCTAGGCAGATAAATCAGCCTAGGTATAGGGATGGTGCCAAGGAAAAAGCTGTGAAAGCTGCCATGTTGTTGCACTTTTGTACTCCCCTTGGGATGCCTTGAACAGCTGCAGTGTGCCTGGAGCGAAGGGCTTCCTAGTTTCAAAAATCCTAGCCCTAGGCCTAAGCCTAACAGTAACCCTGGGAAGGTAAATCAGCCTGGTGTTAGGCTTCTTGCCAAGGAAAAAGCCGTGAAAGCAGCCATGTTGTGGCACTTTTGCACTCCCTTTTGGATGCCTTTCACAGCTCCAGTGTGCCTGGAACTCAGGGCTTCCTGATTTTAAAAATCCTAGCCCTAGGCCGAACCCCAACCCTAAGACGAGAAAGGCAAATCAGCCAGGAATTAGGCATGTCCCCAAGGAAAAAGCTGTGGAGGCAGGCATGTTGTGCTACTTTTGCGCTCTTCTTGGCTAGTCCTTCGCAGCTGCTGTGTTCTTGGAACTCAGGGCTTTCTGGTTAATAGACCCTTACCCTAGGCGTAACTCAAACCTTAAGCCTAGGTAGGAAAATCAGCCTATGGTTCGGGATGGTCTCATGGAAATATCAGTGGTGGCAGCCAAGTTGCGTCACTTTTGCGCTCCCCTTGGGATGCCTTTCGCAGCGTCAGTGTGCCTGGAGCCCAGGGCTTCCTGGTTTTAAAAGTCCTAGGCCTAAGCCTAACAGTAAGCCTAGGAAGGTAAATCAGCCGGGTATTAGGGTTCTTCCTAAGGGAAAAGCCGTGAAAGCAGCCATGTTGTGGCACTTCTGCACTCCCTTTGGGATGCCTTTGGCAGATGAAGTAAGCCTGGAACTCAGGGCTTCCTGGTTAAAGAAATCCAAGCCCTAGGCTGAACCCTAACCCTAACCCTAGGCAGATAAATCAGCCTAGGTATAGGGATGGTGCCAAGGAAAAAGCTGTGAAAGCTGCCATGTTGTTGCACTTTTGTACTCCCCTTGGGATGCCTTGAACAGCTGCAGTGTGCCTGGAGCCCAGGGCTTCCTAGTTTTAAAAATCCTAGCCCTAGGCCTAAGCCTAACAGTAACCCTGGGAAGGTAAATCAGCCTGGTGTTAGGCTTCTTGCCAAGGAAAAAGCCGTGAAAGCAGCCATGTTGTGGCACTTTTGCACTCCCTTTTGGATGCCTTTCACAGCTCCAGTGTGCCTGGAACTCAGGGCTTCCTGATTTTAAAAATCCTAGCCCTAGGCCGAACCCCAACCCTAAGACGAGAAAGGCAAATCAGCCAGGAATTAGGCATGTCCCCAAGGAAAAAGCTGTGGAGGCAGGCATGTTGTGCTACTTTTGCGCTCTTCTTGGCTAGTCCTTCGCAGCTGCTGTGTTCTTGGAACTCAGGGCTTTCTGGTTAATAGAACCCTTACCCTAGGCGTAACTCAAACCTTAACCCTAGGAAGGAAAATCAGCCTATGGTTCGGGATGGTCTCATGGAAATATCAGTGGTGGCAGCCAAGTTGCGTCACTTTTGCGCTCCCCTTGGGATGCCTTTCGCAGCGTCAGTGTGCCTGGAGCCCAGGGCTTCCTGGTTTTAAAAGTCCTAGGCCTAAGCCTAACAGTAACCCTAGGAAGGTAAATCAGCCGGGTATTAGGGTTCTTCCTAAGGGAAAAGCCGTGAAAGCAGCCATGTTGTGGCACTTCTGCACTCCCTTTGGGATGCCTTTGGCAGATGAAGTAAGCCTGGAACTCAGGGCTTCCTGGTTAAAGAAATCCAAGCCCTAGGCTGAACCCTAACCCTAACCCTAGGCAGATAAATCAGCCTAGGTATAGGGATGGTGCCAAGGAAAAAGCTGTGAAAGCTGCCATGTTGTAGCACTTTTGTACTCCCCTTGGGATGCCTTGAACAGCTGCAGTGTGCCTGGAGCTAAGGGCTTCCTAGTTTCAAAAATCCTAGCCCTAGGCCTAAGCCTAACAGTAACCCTGGGAAGGTAAATCAGCCTGGTGTTAGGCTTCTTGCCAAGGAAAAAGCCGTGAAAGCAGCCATGTTGTGGCACTTTTGCACTCCCTTTTGGATGCCTTTCACAGCTCCAGTGTGCCTGGAACTCAGGGCTTCCTGATTTTAAAAATCCTAGCCCTAGGCCGAACCCCAACCCTAAGACGAGAAAGGCAAATCAGCCAGGAATTAGGCATGTCCCCAAGGAAAAAGCTGTGGAGGCAGGCATGTTGTGCTACTTTTGCGCTCTTCTTGGCTAGTCCTTCGCAGCTGCTGTGTTCTTGGAACTCAGGGCTTTCTGGTTAATAGACCCTTACCCTAGGCGTAACTGAAACCTTAAGCCTAGGTAGGAAAATCAGCCTATGGTTCGGGATGGTGTCATGGAAATATCAGTGGTGGCAGCCAAGTTGCGTCACTTTTGCGCTCCCCTTGGGATGCCTTTCGCAGCGTCAGTGTGCCTGGAGCCCAGGGCTTCCTGGTTTTAAAAGTCCTAGGCCTAAGCCTAACAGTAACCCTAGGAAGGTAAATCAGCCGGGTATTAGGGTTCTTCCTAAGGGAAAAGCCGTGAAAGCAGCCATGTTGTGGCACTTCTGCACTCCCTTTGGGATGCCTTTGGCAGATGAAGTAAGCCTGGAACTCAGGGCTTCCTGCTTAAAGAAATCCAAGCCCTAGGCTGAACCCTAACCCTAACCCTAGGCAGATAAATCAGCCTAGGTATAGGGATGGTGCCAAGGAAAAAGCTGTGAAAGCTGCCATGTTGTTGCACTTTTGTACTCCCCTTGGGATGCCTTGAACAGCTGCAGTGTGCCTGGAGCTAAGGGCTTCCTAGTTTCGAAAATCCTAGCCCTAGGCCTAAGCCTAACAGTAACCCTGGGAAGGTCAATCAGCCTGGTGTTAGGCTTCTTGCCAAGGAAAAAGCAGTGAAAGCAGCCATGTTGTGGCACTTTTGCACTCCCTTTTGGATGCCTTTCACAGCTCCAGTGTGCCTGGAACTCAGGGCTTCCTGATTTTAAAAATCCTAGCCCTAGGCCGAACCCCAACACTAAGACGAGAAAGGCAAATCAGCCAGGAATTAGGCATGTCCCCAAGGAAAAAGCTGTGGAGGCAGGCATGTTGTGGTACTTTTGCGCTCTTCTTGGCTAGTCCTTCGCAGCTGCTGTGTTCTTGGAACTCAGGGCTTTCTGGTTAATAGAACCCTTACCCTAGGCGTAACTCAAACCTTAAGCCTAGGAAGGAAAATCAGCCTATGGTTGGGATGGTGTCATGGAAATATCAGTGGTGGCAGCCAAGTTGTCGTCACTTTTGCGCTCCCCTTGGGATGCCTTTCGCAGCTGCAGTGTGCCTGGAGCCCAGGGCTTCCTGGTTTTAAAAGTCCTAGGCCTAAGCCTAACAGTAACCCTAGGAAGGTAAATCAGCCGGGTATTAGGGTTCTTCCTAAGGGAAAAGCCGTGAAAGCAGCCATGTTGTGGCACTTCTGCACTCCCTTTGGGATGCCTTTGGCAGATGAAGTAAGCCTGGAACTCAGGGCTTCCTGGTTAAAGAAATCCAAGCCCTAGGCTGAACCCTAACCCTAACCCTAGGCAGATAAATCAGCCTAGGTATAGGGATGGTGCCAAGGAAAAAGCTGTGAAAGCTGCCATGTTGTTGCACTTTTGTACTCCCCTTGGGATGCCTTGAACAGCTGCAGTGTGCCTGGAGCCCAGGGCTTCCTAGTTTTAAAAATCCTAGCCCTAGGCCTAAGCCTAACAGTAACCCTGGGAAGGTAAATCAGCCTGGTGTTAGGCTTCTTGCCAAGGAAAAAGCCGTGAAAGCAGCCATGTTGTGGCACTTTTGCACTCCCTTTTGGATGCCTTTCACAGCTCCAGTGTGCCTGGAACTCAGGGCTTCCTGATTTTAAAAATCCTAGCCCTAGGCCGAACCCCAACCCTAAGACGAGAAAGGCAAATCAGCCAGGAATTAGGCATGTCCCCAAGGAAAAAGCTGTGGAGGCAGGCATGTTGTGGTACTTTTGCGCTCTTCTTGGCTAGTCCTTCGCAGCTGCTGTGTTCTTGGAACTCAGGGCTTTCTGGTTAATAGAACCCTTACCCTAGGCGTAACTCAAACCTTAAGCCTAGGAAGGAAAATCAGCCTATGGTTGGGATGGTGTCATGGAAATATCAGTGGTGGCAGCCAAGTTGTCGTCACTTTTGAGCTCCCCTTGGGATTCCTTTCGCAGCTGCAGTGTGCCTGGAGCCCAGGGCTTCCTGGTTTTAAAAGTCCTAGGCCTAAGCCTAACAGTAACCCTAGGAAGGTAAATCAGCCGGGTATTAGGGTTCTTCCTAAGGGAAAAGCCGTGAAAGCAGCCATGTTGTGGCACTTCTGCACTCCCTTTGGGATGCCTTTGGCAGATGAAGTAAGCCTGGAACTCAGGGCTTCCTGCTTAAAGAAATCCAAGCCCTAGGCTGAACCCTAACCCTAACCCTAGGCAGATAAATCAGCCTAGGTATAGGGATGGTGCCAAGGAAAAAGCTGTGAAAGCTGCCATGTTGTTGCACTTTTGTACTCCCCTTGGGATGCCTTGAACAGCTGCAGTGTGCCTGGAGCTAAGGGCTTCCTAGTTTCAAAAATCCTAGCCCTAGGCCTAAGCCTAACAGTAACCCTGGGAAGGTAAATCAGCCTGGTGTTAGGCTTCTTGCCAAGGAAAAAGCCGTGAAAGCAGCCATGTTGTGGCACTTTTGCACTCCCTTTTGGATGCCTTTCACAGCTCCAGTGTGCCTGGAACTCAGGGCTTCCTGATTTTAAAAATCCTAGCCCTAGGCCGAACCCCAACACTAAGACGAGAAAGGCAAATCAGCCAGGAATTAGGCATGTCCCCAAGGAAAAAGCTGTGGAGGCAGGCATGTTGTGCTACTTTTGCGCTCTTCTTGGCTAGTCCTTCGCAGCTGCTGTGTTCTTGGAACTCAGGGCTTTCTGGTTAATAGACCCTTACCCTAGGCGTAACTCAAACCTTAAGCCTAGGAAGGAAAATCAGCCTATGGTTCGGGATGGTCTCATGGAAATATCAGTGGTGGCAGCCAAGTTGCGTCACTTTTGCGCTCCCCTTGGGATGCCTTTCGCAGCGTCAGTGTGCCTGGAGCCCAGGGCTTCCTGGTTTTAAAAGTCCTAGGCCTAAGCCTAACAGTAACCCTAGGAAGGTAAATCAGCCGGGTATTAGGGTTCTTCCTAAGGGAAAAGCCGTGAAAGCAGCCATGTTGTGGCACTTCTGCACTCCCTTTGGGATGCCTTTGGCAGATGAAGTAAGCCTGGAACTCAGGGCTTCCTGGTTAAAGAAATCCAAGCCCTAGGCTGAACCCTAACCCTAACCCTAGGCAGATAAATCAGCCTAGGTATAGGGATGGTGCCAAGGAAAAAGCTGTGAAAGCTGCCATGTTGTTGCACTTTTGTACTCCCCTTGGGATGCCTTGAACAGCTGCAGTGTGCCTGGAGCTAAGGGCTTCCTAGTTTCAAAAATCCTAGCCCTAGGCCTAAGCCTAACAGTAACCCTGGGAAGGTAAATCAGCCTGGTGTTAGGCTTCTTGCCAAGGAAAAAGCCGTGAAAGCAGCCATGTTGTGGCACTTTTGCACTCCCTTTTGGATGCCTTTCACAGCTCCAGTGTGCCTGGAACTCAGGGCTTCCTGATTTTAAAAATCCTAGCCCTAGGCCGAACCCCAACCCTAAGACGAGAAAGGCAAATCAGCCAGGAATTAGGCATGTCCCCAAGGAAAAAGCTGTGGAGGCAGGCATGTTGTGCTACTTTTGCGCTCTTCTTGGCTAGTCCTTCGCAGCTGCTGTGTTCTTGGAACTCAGGGCTTTCTGGTTAATAGACCCTTACCCTAGGCGTAACTCAAACCTTAAGCCTAGGAAGGAAAATCAGCCTATGGTTCGGGATGGTCTCATGGAAATATCAGTGGTGGCAGCCAAGTTGCGTCACTTTTGCGCTCCCCTTGGGATGCCTTTCGCAGCTGCAGTGTGCCTGGAGCCCAGGGCTTCCTGGTTTTAAAAGTCCTAGGCCTAAGCCTAACAGTAACCCTAGGAAGGTAAATCAGCCGGGTATTAGGGTTCTTCCTAAGGGAAAAGCCGTGAAAGCAGCCATGTTGTGGCACTTCTGCACTCCCTTTGGGATGCCTTTGGCAGATGAAGTAAGCCTGGAACTCAGGGCTTCCTGCTTAAAGAAATCCAAGCCCTAGGCTGAACCCTAACCCTAACCCTAGGCAGATAAATCAGCCTAGGTATAGGGATGGTGCCAAGGAAAAAGCTGTGAAAGCTGCCATGTTGTTGCACTTTTGTACTCCCCTTGGGATGCCTTGAACAGCTGCAGTGTGCCTGGAGCCCAGGGCTTCCTAGTTTTAAAAATCCTAGCCCTAGGCCTAAGCCTAACAGTAACCCTGGGAAGGTAAATCAGCCTGGTGTTAGGCTTCTTGCCAAGGAAAAAGCCGTGAAAGCAGCCATGTTGTGGCACTTTTGCACTCCCTTTTGGATGCCTTTCACAGCTCCAGTGTGCCTGGAACTCAGGGCTTCCTGATTTTAAAAATCCTAGCCCTAGGCCGAACCCCAACCCTAAGACGAGAAAGGCAAATCAGCCAGGAATTAGGCATGTCCCCAAGGAAAAAGCTGTGGAGGCAGGCATGTTGTGCTACTTTTGCGCTCTTCTTGGCTAGTCCTTCGCAGCTGCTGTGTTCTTGGAACTCAGGGCTTTCTGGTTAATAGACCCTTACCCTAGGCGTAACTGAAACCTTAAGCCTAGGTAGGAAAATCAGCCTATGGTTCGGGATGGTGTCAGGGAAATATCAGTGGTGGCAGCCAAGTTGCGTCACTTTTGCGCTCCCCTTGGGATGCCTTTCGCAGCTGCAGTGTGCCTGGAGCCCAGGGCTTCCTGGTTTTAAAAGTCCTAGGCCTAAGCCTAACAGTAACCCTAGGAAGGTAAATCAGCCGGGTATTAGGGTTCTTCCTAAGGGAAAAGCCGTGAAAGCAGCCATGTTGTGGCACTTCTGCACTCCCTTTGGGATGCCTTTGGCAGATGAAGTAAGCCTGGAACTCAGGGCTTCCTGGTTAAAGAAATCCAAGCCCTAGGCTGAACCCTAACCCTAACCCTAGGCAGATAAATCAGCCTAGGTATAGGGATGGTGCCAAGGAAAAAGCTGTGAAAGCTGCCATGTTGTTGCACTTTTGTACTCCCCTTGGGATGCCTTGAACAGCTGCAGTGTGCCTGGAGCTAAGGGCTTCCTAGTTTCAAAAATCCTAGCCCTAGGCCTAAGCCTAACAGTAACCCTGGGAAGGTAAATCAGCCTGGTGTTAGGCTTCTTGCCAAGGAAAAAGCCGTGAAAGCAGCCATGTTGTGGCACTTTTGCACTCCCTTTTGGATGCCTTTCACAGCTCCAGTGTGCCTGGAACTCAGGGCTTCCTGATTTTAAAAATCCTAGCCCTAGGCCGAACCCCAACACTAAGACGAGAAAGGCAAATCAGCCAGGAATTAGGCATGTCCCCAAGGAAAAAGCTGTGGAGGCAGGCATGTTGTGGTACTTTTGCGCTCTTCTTGGCTAGTCCTTCGCAGCTGCTGTGTTCTTGGAACTCAGGGCTTTCTGGTTAATAGACCCTTACCCTAGGCGTAACTCAAACCTTAAGCCTAGGAAGGAAAATCAGCCTATGGTTGGGATGGTGTCATGGAAATATCAGTGGTGGCAGCCAAGTTGCGTCACTTTTGCGCTCCCCTTGGGATGCCTTTCGCAGCTGCAGTGTGCCTGGAGCCCAGGGCTTCCTGGTTTTAAAAGTCCTAGGCCTAAGCCTAACAGTAACCCTAGGAAGGTAAATCAGCCGGGTATTAGGGTTCTTCCTAAGGGAAAAGCCGTGAAAGCAGCCATGTTGTGGCACTTCTGCACTCCCTTTGGGATGCCTTTGGCAGATGAAGTAAGCCTGGAACTCAGGGCTTCCTGGTTAAAGAAATCCAAGCCCTAGGCTGAACCCTAACCCTAACCCTAGGCAGATAAATCAGCCTAGGTATAGGGATGGTGCCAAGGAAAAAGCTGTGAAAGCTGCCATGTTGTTGCACTTTTTACTCCCCTTGGGATGCCTTGAACAGCTGCAGTGTGCCTGGAGCCCAGGGCTTCCTAGTTTTAAAAATCCTAGCCCTAGGCCTAAGCCTAACAGTAACCCTGGGAAGGTAAATCAGCCTGGTGTTAGGCTTCTTGCCAAGGAAAAAGCCGTGAAAGCAGCCATGTTGTGGCACTTTTGCACTCCCTTTTGGATGCCTTTCACAGCTCCAGTGTGCCTGGAACTCAGGGCTTCCTGATTTTAAAAATCCTAGCCCTAGGCCGAACCCCAACCCTAAGACGAGAAAGGCAAATCAGCCAGGAATTAGGCATGTCCCCAAGGAAAAAGCTGTGGAGGCAGGCATGTTGTGCTACTTTTGCGCTCTTCTTGGCTAGTCCTTCGCAGCTGCTGTGTTCTTGGAACTCAGGGCTTTCTGGTTAATAGAACCCTTACCCTAGGCGTATCTCAAACCTTAAGCCTAGGAAGGAAAATCAACCTATGGTTCGGGATGGTGTCATGGAAATATCAGTGGTGGCAGCCAAGTTGCGTCACTTTTGCACTCGCCTTGGGATGCCTTTCGCAGCGTCAGTGTGCCTGGAGCCCAGGGCTTCCTGGTTTTAAAAGTCCTAGGCCTAAGCCTAACAGTAACCCTAGGAAGGTAAATCAGCCGGGTATTAGGGTTCTTCCTAAGGGAAAAGCCATGAAAGCAGCCATGTTGTGGCACTTCTGCACTCCCTTTGGGATGCCTTTGGCAGATGAAGTAAGCCTGGAACTCAGGGCTTCCTGCTTAAAGAAATCCAAGCCCTAGGCTGAAGCCTAACCCTAACCCTAGGCAGATAAATCAGCCTAGGTATAGGGATGGTGCCAAGGAAAAAGCTGTGAAAGCTGCCATGTTGTTGCACTTTTGTACTCCCCTTGGGATGCCTTGAACAGCTGCAGTGTGCCTGGAGCTAAGGGCTTCCTAGTTTCAAAAATCCTAGCCCTAGGCCTAAGCCTAACAGTAACCCTGGGAAGGTAAATCAGCCTGGTGTTAGGCTTCTTGCCAAGGAAAAAGCCGTGAAAGCAGCCATGTTGTGGCACTTTTGCACTCCCTTTTGGATGCCTTTCACAGCTCCAGTGTGCCTGGAACTCAGGGCTTCCTGATTTTAAAAATCCTAGCCCTAGGCCGAACCCCAACCCTAAGACGAGAAAGGCAAATCAGCCAGGAATTAGGCATGTCCCCAAGGAAAAAGCTGTGGAGGCAGGCATGTTGTGGTACTTTTGCGCTCTTCTTGGCTAGTCCTTCGCAGCTGCTGTGTTCTTGGAACTCAGGGCTTTCTGGTTAATAGAACCCTTACCCTAGGCGTAACTCAAGCCTTAAGCCTAGGTAGGAAAATCAGCCTATGGTTCGGGATGGTCTCATGGAAATATCAGTGGTGGCAGCCAAGTTGCGTCACTTTTGCGCTCCCCTTGGGATGCCTTTCGCAGCTGCAGTGTGCCTGGAGCCCAGGGCTTCCTGGTTTTAAAAGTCCTAGGCCTAAGCCTAACAGTAACCCTAGGAAGGTAAATCAGCCGGGTATTAGGGTTCTTCCTAAGGGAAAAGCCGTGAAAGCAGCCATGTTGTGGCACTTCTGCACTCCCTTTGGGATGCCTTTGGCAGATGAAGTAAGCCTGGAACTCAGGGCTTCCTGGTTAAAAAACTCCAAGCCCTAGGCTGAACCCTAACCCTAACCCTAGGCAGATAAATCAGCCTAGGTATAGGGATGGTGCCAAGGAAAAAGCTGTGAAAGCTGCCATGTTGTAGCACTTTTGTACTCCCCTTGGGATGCCTTGAACAGCTGCAGTGTGCCTGGAGCCCAGGGCTTCCTAGTTTTAAAAATCCTAGCCCTAGGCCTAAGCCTAACAGTAACCCTGGGAAGGTAAATCAGCCTGGTGTTAGGCTTCTTGCCAAGGAAAAAGCCGTGAAAGCAGCCATGTTGTGGCACTTTTGCACTCCCTTTTGGATGCCTTTCACAGCTCCAGTGTGCCTGGAACTCAGGGCTTCCTGATTTTAAAAATCCTAGCCCTAGGCCGAACCCCAACCCTAAGACGAGAAAGGCAAATCAGCCAGGAATTAGGCATGTCCCCAAGGAAAAAGCTGTGGAGGCAGGCATGTTGTGGTACTTTTGCGCTCTTCTTGGCTAGTCCTTCGCAGCTGCTGTGTTCTTGGAACTCAGGGCTTTCTGGTTAATAGAGCCCTTACCCTAGGCGTAACTCAAACCTTAAGCCTAGGAAGGAAAATCAGCCTATGGTTCGGGATGGTCTCATGGAAATATCAGTGGTGGCAGCCAAGTTGCGTCACATTTGCGCTCCCCTTGGGATGCCTTTCGCAGCGTCAGTGTGCCTGGAGCCCAGGGCTTCCTGGTTTTAAAAGTCCTAGGCCTAAGCCTAACAGTAACCCTAGGAAGGTAAATCAGCCGGGTATTAGGGTTCTTCCTAAGGGAAAAGCCGTGAAAGCAGCCATGTTGTGGCACTTCTGCACTCCCTTTGGGATGCCTTTGGCAGATGAAGTAAGCCTGGAACTCAGGGCTTCCTGGTTAAAGAAATCCAAGCCCTAGGCTGAACCCTAACCCTAACCCTAGGCAGATAAATCAGCCTAGGTATAGGGATGGTGCCAAGGAAAAAGCTGTGAAAGCTGCCATGTTGTTGCACTTTTTACTCCCCTTGGGATGCCTTGAACAGCTGCAGTGTGCCTGGAGCTAAGGGCTTCCTAGTTTCAAAAATCCTAGCCCTAGGCCTAAGCCTAACAGTAACCCTGGGAAGGTAAATCAGCCTGGTGTTAGGCTTCTTGCCAAGGAAAAAGCCGTGAAAGCAGCCATGTTGTGGCACTTTTGCACTCCCTTTTGGATGCCTTTCACAGCTCCAGTGTGCCTGGAACTCAGGGCTTCCTGATTTTAAAAATCCTAGCCCTAGGCCGAACCCCAACCCTAAGAAGAGAAAGGCAAATCAGCCAGGAATTAGGCATGTCCCCAAGGAAAAAGCTGTGGAGGCAGGCATGTTGTGCTACTTTTGCGCTCTTCTTGGCTAGTCCTTCGCAGCTGCTGTGTTCTTGGAACTCAGGGCTTTCTGGTTAATAGACCCTTACCCTAGGCGTAACTGAAACCTTAAGCCTAGGTAGGAAAATCAGCCTATGGTTCGGGATGGTCTCATGGAAATATCAGTGGTGGCAGCCAAGTTGCGTCACTTTTGCGCTCCCCTTGGGATGCCTTTCGCAGCTGCAGTGTGCCTGGAGCCCAGGGCTTCCTGGTTTTAAAAGTCCTAGGCCTAAGCCTAACAGTAACCCTAGGAAGGTAAATCAGCCGGGTATTAGGGTTCTTCCTAAGGGAAAAGCCGTGAAAGCAGCCATGTTGTGGCACTTCTGCACTCCCTTTGGGATGCCTTTGGCAGATGAAGTAAGCCTGGAACTCAGGGCTTCCTGCTTAAAGAAATCCAAGCCCTAGGCTGAACCCTAACCCTAACCCTAGGCAGATAAATCAGCCTAGGTATAGGGATGGTGCCAAGGAAAAAGCTGTGAAAGCTGCCATGTTGTTGCACTTTTGTACTCCCCTTGGGATGCCTTGAACAGCTGCAGTGTGCCTGGAGCCCAGGGCTTCCTAGTTTCAAAAATCCTAGCCCTAGGCCTAAGCCTAACAGTAACCCTGGGAAGGTAAATCAGCCTGGTGCTAGGCTTCTTGCCAAGGAAAAAGCCGTGAAAGCAGCCATGTTGTGGCACTTTTGCACTCCCTTTTGGATGCCTTTCACAGCTCCAGTGTGCCTGGAACTCAGGGCTTCCTGATTTTAAAAATCCTAGCCCTAGGCCGAACCCCAACCCTAAGACGAGAAAGGCAAATCAGCCAGGAATTAGGCATGTCCCCAAGGAAAAAGCTGTGGAGGCAGGCATGTTGTGCTACTTTTGCGCTCTTCTTGGCTAGTCCTTCGCAGCTGCTGTGTTCTTGGAACTCAGGGCTTTCTGGTTAATAGACCCTTACCCTAGGCGTAACTCAAACCTTAAGCCTAGGTAGGAAAATCAGCCTATGGTTCGGGATGGTCTCATGGAAATATCAGTGGTGGCAGCCAAGTTGCGTCACTTTTGCGCTCCCCCTGGGATGCCTTTCGCAGCTGCAGTGTGCCTGGAGCCCAGGGCTTCCTGGTTTTAAAAGTCCTAGGCCTAAGCCTAACAGTAACCCTAGGAAGGTAAATCAGCCGGGTATTAGGGTTCTTCCTAAGGGAAAAGCCGTGAAAGCAGCCATGTTGTGGCACTTCTGCACTCCCTTTGGGATGCCTTTGGCAGATGAAGTAAGCCTGGAACTCAGGGCTTCCTGGTTAAAGAAATCCAAGCCCTAGGCTGAACCCTAACCCTAACCCTAGGCAGATAAATCAGCCTAGGTATAGGGATGGTGCCAAGGAAAAAGCTGTGAAAGCTGCCATGTTGTTGCACTTTTTACTCCCCTTGGGATGCCTTGAACAGCTGCAGTGTGCCTGGAGCTAAGGGCTTCCTAGTTTCAAAAATCCTAGCCCTAGGCCTAAGCCTAACAGTAACCCTGGGAAGGTAAATCAGCCTGGTGTTAGGCTTCTTGCCAAGGAAAAAGCCGTGAAAGCAGCCATGTTGTGGCACTTTTGCACTCCCTTTTGGATGCCTTTCACAGCTCCAGTGTGCCTGGAACTCAGGGCTTCCTGATTTTAAAAATCCTAGCCCTAGGCCGAACCCCAACCCTAAGACGAGAAAGGCAAATCAGCCAGGAATTAGGCATGTCCCCAAGGAAAAAGCTGTGGAGGCAGGCATGTTGTGCTACTTTTGCGCTCTTCTTGGCTAGTCCTTCGCAGCTGCTGTGTTCTTGGAACTCAGGGCTTTCTGGTTAATAGACCCTTACCCTAGGCGTAACTCAAACCTTAAGCCTAGGTAGGAAAATCAGCCTATGGTTCGGGATGGTCTCATGGAAATATCAGTGGTGGCAGCCAAGTTGCGTCACTTTTGCGCTCCCCTTGGGATGCCTTTCGCAGCTGCAGTGTGCCTGGAGCCCAGGGCTTCCTGGTTTTAAAAGTCCTAGGCCTAAGCCTAACAGTAACCCTAGGAAGGTAAATCAGCCGGGTATTAGGGTTCTTCCTAAGGGAAAAGCCGTGAAAGCAGCCATGTTGTGGCACTTCTGCACTCCCTTTGGGATGCCTTTGGCAGATGAAGTAAGCCTGGAACTCAGGGCTTCCTGCTTAAAGAAATCCAAGCCCTAGGCTGAACCCTAACCCTAACCCTAGGCAGATAAATCAGCCTAGGTATAGGGATGGTGCCAAGGAAAAAGCTGTGAAAGCTGCCATGTTGTTGCACTTTTGTACTCCCCTTGGGATGCCTTGAACAGCTGCAGTGTGCCTGGAGCGAAGGGCTTCCTAGTTTCAAAAATCCTAGCCCTAGGCCTAAGCCTAACAGTAACCCTGGGAAGGTAAATCAGCCTGGTGTTAGGCTTCTTGCCAAGGAAAAAGCCGTGAAAGCAGCCATGTTGTGGCACTTTTGCACTCCCTTTTGGATGCCTTTCACAGCTCCAGTGTGCCTGGAACTCAGGGCTTCCTGATTTTAAAAATCCTAGCCCTAGGCCGAACCCCAACCCTAAGACGAGAAAGGCAAATCAGCCAGGAATTAGGCATGTCCCCAAGGAAAAAGCTGTGGAGGCAGGCATGTTGTGGTACTTTTGCGCTCTTCTTGGCTAGTCCTTCGCAGCTGCTGTGTTCTTGGAACTCAGGGCTTTCTGGTTAATAGACCCTTACCCTAGGCGTAACTCAAACCTTAAGCCTAGGTAGGAAAATCAGCCTATGGTTCGGGATGGTCTCATGGAAATATCAGTGGTGGCAGCCAAGTTGCGTCACTTTTGCGCTCCCCTTGGGATGCCTTTCGCAGCGTCAGTGTGCCTGGAGCCCAGGGCTTCCTGGTTTTAAAAGTCCTAGGCCTAAGCCTAACAGTAAGCCTAGGAAGGTAAATCAGCCGGGTATTAGGGTTCTTCCTAAGGGAAAAGCCGTGAAAGCAGCCATGTTGTGGCACTTCTGCACTCCCTTTGGGATGCCTTTGGCAGATGAAGTAAGCCTGGAACTCAGGGCTTCCTGGTTAAAGAAATCCAAGCCCTAGGCTGAACCCTAACCCTAACCCTAGGCAGATAAATCAGCCTAGGTATAGGGATGGTGCCAAGGAAAAAGCTGTGAAAGCTGCCATGTTGTAGCACTTTTGTACTCCCCTTGGGATGCCTTGAACAGCTGCAGTGTGCCTGGAGCCCAGGGCTTCCTAGTTTTAAAAATCCTAGCCCTAGGCCTAAGCCTAACAGTAACCCTGGGAAGGTAAAACAGCCTGGTGTTAGGCTTCTTGCCAAGGAAAAAGCCGTGAAAGCAGCCATGTTGTGGCACTTTTGCACTCCCTTTTGGATGCCTTTCACAGCTCCAGTGTGCCTGGAACTCAGGGCTTCCTGATTTTAAAAATCCTAGCCCTAGGCCGAACCCCAACCCTAAGACGAGAAAGGCAAATCAGCCAGGAATTAGGCATGTCCCCAAGGAAAAAGCTGTGGAGGCAGGCATGTTGTGGTACTTTTGCGCTCTTCTTGGCTAGTCCTTCGCAGCTGCTGTGTTCTTGGAACTCAGGGCTTTCTGGTTAATAGAACCCTTACCCTAGGCGTAACTCAAACCTTAACCCTAGGAAGGAAAATCAGCCTATGGTTCGGGATGGTCTCATGGAAATATCAGTGGTGGCAGCCAAGTTGCGTCACTTTTGCGCTCCCCTTGGGATGCCTTTCGCAGCGTCAGTGTGCCTGGAGCCCAGGGCTTCCTGGTTTTAAAAGTCCTAGGCCTAAGCCTAACAGTAACCCTAGGAAGGTAAATCAGCCGGGTATTAGGGTTCTTCCTAAGGGAAAAGCCGTGAAAGCAGCCATGTTGTGGCACTTCTGCACTCCCTTTGGGATGCCTTTGGCAGATGAAGTAAGCCTGGAACTCAGGGCTTCCTGGTTAAAGAAATCCAAGCCCTAGGCTGAACCCTAACCCTAACCCTAGGCAGATAAATCAGCCTAGGTATAGGGATGGTGCCAAGGAAAAAGCTGTGAAAGCTGCCATGTTGTTGCACTTTTGTACTCCCCTTGGGATGCCTTGAACAGCTGCAGTGTGCCTGGAGCTAAGGGCTTCCTAGTTTCAAAAATCCTTGCCCTAGGCCTAAGCCTAACAGTAACCCTGGGAAGGTAAATCAGCCTGGTATTAGGCTTCTTGCCAAGGAAAAAGCCGTGAAAGCAGCCATGTTGTGGCACTTTTGCACTCCCTTTTGGATGCCTTTCACAGCTCCAGTGTGCCTGGAACTCAGGGCTTCCTGATTTTAAAAATCCTAGCCCTAGGCCGAACCCCAACCCTAAGACGAGAAAGGCAAATCAGCCAGGAATTAGGCATGTCCCCAAGGAAAAAGCTGTGGAGGCAGGCATGTTGTGGTACTTTTGCGCTCTTCTTGGCTAGTCCTTCGCAGCTGCTGTGTTCTTGGAACTCAGGGCTTTCTGGTTAATAGAACCCTTACCCTAGGCGTAACTCAAACCTTAACCCTAGGTAGGAAAATCAGCCTATGGTTCGGGATGGTCTCATGGAAATATCAGTGGTGGCAGCCAAGTTGCGTCACTTTTGCGCTCCCCTTGGGATGCCTTTCGCAGCGTCAGTGTGCCTGGAGCCCAGGGCTTCCTGGTTTTAAAAGTCCTAGGCCTAAGCCTAACAGTAACCCTAGGAAGGTAAATCAGCCGGGTATTAGGGTTCTTCCTAAGGGAAAAGCCGTGAAAGCAGCCATGTTGTGGCACTTCTGCACTCCCTTTGGGATGCCTTTGGCAGATGAAGTAAGCCTGGAACTCAGGGCTTCCTGGTTAAAGAAATCCAAGCCCTAGGCTGAACCCTAACCCTAACCCTAGGCAGATAAATCAGCCTAGGTATAGGGATGGTGCCAAGGAAAAAGCTGTGAAAGCTGCCATGTTGTTGCACTTTTGTACTCCCCTTGGGATGCCTTGAACAGCTGCAGTGTGCCTGGAGCTAAGGGCTTCCTAGTTTCAAAAATCCTTGCCCTAGGCCTAAGCGTAAAAATAACCCTGGGAAGGTAAATCAGCCCGGTGTTAGGCTTCTTGCCAAGGAAAAAGCCGTGAAAGCAGCCGTGTTGTGGCACTTTTGCACTCCCTTTTGGATGCCTTTCACAGCTCCAGTGTGCCTGGAACTCAGGGCTTCCTGATTTTAAAAATCCTAGCCCTAGGCCGAACCCCAACCCTAAGACGAGAAAGGCAAATCAGCCAGGAATTAGGCATGTCCCCAAGGAAAAAGCTGTGGAGGCAGGCATGTTGTGCTACTTTTGCGCTCTTCTTGGCTAGTCCTTCGCAGCTGCTGTGTTCTTGGAACTCAGGGCTTTCTGGTTAATAGAACCCTTACCCTAGGCGTAACTCAAGCCTTAAGCCTAGGAAGGAAAATCAGCCTATGGTTCGGGATGGTCTCATGGAAATATCAGTGGTGGCAGCCAAGTTGCGTCACTTTTGCGCTCCCCTTGGGATGCCTTTCGCAGCTGCAGTGTGCCTGGAGCCCAGGGCTTCCTGGTTTTAAAAGTCCTAGGCCTAAGCCTAACAGTAACCCTAGGAAGGTAAATCAGCCGGGTATTAGGGTTCTTCCTAAGGGAAAAGCCGTGAAAGCAGCCATGTTGTGGCACTTCTGCACTCCCTTTGGGATGCCTTTGGCAGATGAAGTAAGCCTGGAACTCAGGGCTTCCTGCTTAAAGAAATCCAAGCCCTAGGCTGAACCCTAACCCTAACCCTAGGCAGATAAATCAGCCTAGGTATAGGGATGGTGCCAAGGAAAAAGCTGTGAAAGCTGCCATGTTGTTGCACTTTTGTACTCCCCTTGGGATGCCTTGAACAGCTGCAGTGTGCCTGGAGCCCAGGGCTTCCTAGTTTTAAAAATCCTAGCCCTAGGCCTAAGCCTAACAGTAACCCTGGGAAGGTAAATCAGCCTGGTGTTAGGCTTCTTGCCAAGGAAAAAGCCGTGAAAGCAGCCATGTTGTGGCACTTTTGCACTCCCTTTTGGATGCCTTTCACAGCTCCAGTATGCCTGGAACTCAGGGCTTCCTGATTTTAAAAATCCTAGCCCTAGGCCGAACCCCAACCCTAAGACGAGAAAGGCAAATCAGCCAGGAATTAGGCATGTCCCCAAGGAAAAAGCTGTGGAGGCAGGCATGTTGTGGTACTTTTGCGCTCTTCTTGGCTAGTCCTTCGCAGCTGCTGTGTTCTTGGAACTCAGGGCTTTCTGGTTAATAGACCCTTACCCTAGGCGTAACTCAAACCTTAAGCCTAGGAAGGAAAATCAGCCTATGGTTCGGGATGGTCTCATGGAAATATCAGTGGTGGCAGCCAAGTTGCGTCACTTTTGCGCTCCCCTTGGGATGCCTTTCGCAGCTGCAGTGTGCCTGGAGCCCAGGGCTTCCTGGTTTTAAAAGTCCTAGGCCTAAGCCTAACAGTAAGCCTAGGAAGGTAAATCAGCCGGGTATTAGGGTTCTTCCTAAGGGAAAAGCCGTGAAAGCAGCCATGTTGTGGCACTTCTGCACTCCCTTTGGGATGCCTTTGGCAGATGAAGTAAGCCTGGAACTCAGGGCTTCCTGGTTAAAGAAATCCAAGCCCTAGGCTGAACCCTAACCCTAACCCTAGGCAGATAAATCAGCCTAGGTATAGGGATGGTGCCAAGGAAAAAGCTGTGAAAGCTGCCATGTTGTTGCACTTTTGTACTCCCCTTGGGATGCCTTGAACAGCTGCAGTGTGCCTGGAGCTAAGGGCTTCCTAGTTTCAAAAATCCTAGCCCTAGGCCTAAGCCTAACAGTAACCCTGGGAAGGGAAATCAGCCCGGTGTAAGGCTTCTTGCCAAGGAAAAAGCCGTGAAAGCAGCCATGTTGTGGCACTTTTGCACTCCCTTTTGGATGCCTTTCACAGCTCCAGTGTGCCTGGAACTCAGGGCTTCCTGATTTTAAAAATCCTAGCCCTAGGCCGAACCCCAACCCTAAGATGAGAAAGGCAAATCAGCCAGGAATTAGGCATGTCCCCAAGGAAAAAGCTGTGGAGGCAGGCATGTTGTGGTACTTTTGCGCTCTTCTTGGCTAGTCCTTCGCAGCTGCTGTGTTCTTGGAACTCAGGGCTTTCTGGTTAATAGAGCCCTTTCCCTAGGCGTAACTCAAACCTTAACCCTAGGAAGGAAAATCAGCCTATGGTTCGGGATGGTCTCATGGAAATATCAGTGGTGGCAGCCAAGTTGCGTCACTTTTGCGCTCCCCTTGGGATGCCTGTCGCAGCTGCAGTGTGCCTGGAGCCCAGGGCTTCCTGGTTTTAAAAGTCCTAGGCCTAAGCCTAACAGTAAGCCTAGGAAGGTAAATCAGCCGGGTATTAGGGTTCTTCCTAAGGGAAAAGCCGTGAAAGCAGCCATGTTGTGGCACTTCTGCACTCCCTTTGGGATGCCTTTGGCAGATGAAGTAAGCCTGGAACTCAGGGCTTCCTGGTTAAAGAAATCCAAGCCCTAGGCTGAACCCTAACCCTAACCCTAGGCAGATAAATCAGCCTAGGTATAGGGATGGTGCCAAGGAAAAAGCTGTGAAAGCTGCCATGTTGTTGCACTTTTGTACTCCCCTTGGGATGCCTTGAACAGCTGCAGTGTGCCTGGAGCTAAGGGCTTCCTAGTTTCAAAAATCCTAGCCCTAGGCCTAAGCCTAACAATAACCCTGGGAAGGGAAATCAGCCCGGTGTTAGGCTTCTTGCCAAGGAAAAAGCCGTGAAAGCAGCCGTGTTGTGGCACTTTTGCACTCCCTTTTGGATGCCTTTCACAGCTGCAGTGTGCCTGGAACTCAGGGCTTCCTGATTTTAAAAATCCTAGCCCTAGGCCGAACCCCAACCCTAAGACGAGAAAGGCAAATCAGCCAGGAATTAGGCATGTCCCCAAGGAAAAAGCTGTGGAGGCAGGCATGTTGTGCTACTTTTGCGCTCTTCTTGGCTAGTCCTTCGCAGCTGCTGTGTTCTTGGAACTCAGGGCTTTCTGGTTAATAGAACCCTTACCCTAGGCGTAACTCAAACCTTAAGCCTAGGAAGGAAAATCAGCCTATGGTTCGGGATGGTCTCATGGAAATATCAGTGGTGGCAGCCAAGTTGCGTCACTTTTGCGCTCCCCTTGGGATGCCTTTCGCAGCTGCAGTGTGCCTGGAGCCCAGGGCTTCCTGGTTTTAAAAGTCCTAGGCCTAAGCCTAACAGTAACCCTAGGAAGGTAAATCAGCCGGGTATTAGGGTTCTTCCTAAGGGAAAAGCCGTGAAAGCAGCCATGTTGTGGCACTTCTGCACTCCCTTTGGGATGCCTTTGGCAGATGAAGTAAGCCTGGAACTCAGGGCTTCCTGGTTAAAGAAATCCAAGCCCTAGGCTGAACCCTAACCCTAACCCTAGGCAGATAAATCAGCCTAGGTATAGGGATGGTGCCAAGGAAAAAGCTGTGAAAGCTGCCATGTTGTTGCACTTTTGTACTCCCCTTGGGATGCCTTGAACAGCTGCAGTGTGCCTGGAGCTAAGGGCTTCCTAGTTTTAAAAATCCTAGCCCTAGGCCTAAGCCTAACAGTAACCCTGGGAAGGTAAATCAGCCTGGTGTTAGGCTTCTTGCCAAGGAAAAAGCCGTGAAAGCAGCCATGTTGTGGCACTTTTGCACTCCCTTTTGGATGCCTTTCACAGCTCCAGTGTGCCTGGAACTCAGGGCTTCCTGATTTTAAAAATCCTAGCCCTAGGCCGAACCCCAACCCTAAGATGAGAAAGGCAAATCAGCCAGGAATTAGGCATGTCCCCAAGGAAAAAGCTGTGGAGGCAGGCATGTTGTGCTACTTTTGCGCTCTTCTTGGCTAGTCCTTCGCAGCTGCTGTGTTCTTGGAACTCAGGGCTTTCTGGTTAATAGAAACCTTACCCTAGGCGTAACTCAAACCTTAACCCTAGGAAGGAAAATCAGCCTATGGTTCGGGATGGTCTCATGGAAATATCAGTGGTGG
Organism: Ammospiza caudacuta; assembly: GCF_027887145.1. Taxonomy (NCBI): domain Eukaryota; kingdom Metazoa; phylum Chordata; class Aves; order Passeriformes; family Passerellidae; genus Ammospiza; species Ammospiza caudacuta. The sequence goes on from NC_080618.1 coordinate 470,977, forward strand.
CAGCCAAGTTGCGTCACTTTTGCGCTCCCCTTGGGATGCCTTTCGCAGCTGCAGTGTGCCTGGAGCCCAGGGCTTCCTGGTTTTAAAAGTCCTAGGCCTAAGCCTAACAGTAACCCTAGGAAGGTAAATCAGCCGGGTATTAGGGTTCTTCCTAAGGGAAAAGCCGTGAAAGCAGCCATGTTGTGGCACTTCTGCACTCCCTTTGGGATGCCTTTGGCAGATGAAGTAAGCCTGGAACTCAGGGCTTCCTGGTTAAAGAAATCCAAGCCCTAGGCTGAACCCTAACCCTAACCCTAGGCAGATAAATCAGCCTAGGTATAGGGATGGTGCCAAGGAAAAAGCTGTGAAAGCTGCCATGTTGTTGCACTTTTGTACTCCCCTTGGGATGCCTTGAACAGCTGCAGTGTGCCTGGAGCCCAGGGCTTCCTAGTTTTAAAAATCCTAGCCCTAGGCCTAAGCCTAACAGTAACCCTGGGAACGTAAATCAGCCTGGTGTTAGGCTTCTTGCCAAGGAAAAAGCCGTGAAAGCAGCCATGTTGTGGCACTTTTGCACTCCCTTTTGGATGCCTTTCACAGCTCCAGTGTGCCTGGAACTCAGGGCTTCCTGATTTTAAAAATCCTAGCCCTAGGCCGAACCCCAACCCTAAGACGAGAAAGGCAAATCAGCCAGGAATTAGGCATGTCCCCAAGGAAAAAGCTGTGGAGGCAGGCATGTTGTGCTACTTTTGCGCTCTTCTTGGCTAGTCCTTCGCAGCTGCTGTGTTCTTGGAACTCAGGGCTTTCTGGTTAATAGACCCTTACCCTAGGCGTAACTCAAACCTTAAGCCTAGGAAGGAAAATCAGCCTATGGTTCGGGATGGTCTCATGGAAATATCAGTGGTGGCAGCCAAGTTGCGTCACTTTTGCGCTCCCCTTGGGATGCCTTTCGCAGCTGCAGTGTGCCTGGAGCCCAGGGCTTCCTGGTTTTAAAAGTCCTAGGCCTAAGCCTAACAGTAACCCTAGGAAGGTAAATCAGCCGGGTATTAGGGTTCTTCCTAAGGGAAAAGCCGTGAAAGCAGCCATGTTGTGGCACTTCTGCACTCCCTTTGGGATGCCTTTGGCAGATGAAGTAAGCCTGGAACTCAGGGCTTCCTGGTTAAAGAAATCCAAGCCCTAGGCTGAACCCTAACCCTAACCCTAGGCAGATAAATCAGCCTAGGTATAGGGATGGTGCCAAGGAAAAAGCTGTGAAAGCTGCCATGTTGTTGCACTTTTGTACTCCCCTTGGGATGCCTTGAACAGCTGCAGTGTGCCTGGAGCTAAGGGCTTCCTAGTTTCAAAAATCCTAGCCCTAGGCCTAAGCCTAACAGTAACCCTGGGAAGGGAAATCAGCCTGGTGTAAGGCTTCTTGCCAAGGAAAAAGCCGTGAAAGCAGCCATGTTGTGGCACTTTTGCACTCCCTTTTGGATGCCTTTCACAGCTCCACTGTGCCTGGAACTCAGGGCTTCCTGATTTTAAAAATCCTAGCCCTAGGCCGAACCCCAACCCTAAGATGAGAAAGGCAAATCAGCCAGGAATTAGGCATGTCCCCAAGGAAAAAGCTGTGGAGGCAGGCATGTTGTGGTACTTTTGCGCTCTTCTTGGCTAGTCCTTCGCAGCTGCTGTGTTCTTGGAACTCAGGGCTTTCTGGTTAATAGAGCCCTTACCCTAGGCGTAACTCAAACCTTAACCCTAGGAAGGAAAATCAACCTATGGTTCGGGATGGTCTCATGGAAATATCAGTGGTGGCAGCCAAGTTGCGTCACTTTTGCGCTCCCCTTGGGATGCCTGTCGCAGCTGCAGTGTGCCTGGAGCCCAGGGCTTCCTGGTTTTAAAAGTCCTAGGCCTAAGCCTAACAGTAACCCTAGGAAGGTAAATCAGCCGGGTATTAGGGTTCTTCCTAAGGGAAAAGCCGTGAAAGCAGCCATGTTGTGGCACTTCTGCACTCCCTTTGGGATGCCTTTGGCAGATGAAGTAAGCCTGGAACTCAGGGCTTCCTGGTTAAAGAAATCCAAGCCCTAGGCTGAACCCTAACCCTAACCCTAGGCAGATAAATCAGCCTAGGTATAGGGATGGTGCCAAGGAAAAAGCTGTGAAAGCTGCCATGTTGTTGCACTTTTGTACTCCCCTTGGGATGCCTTGAACAGCTGCAGTGTGCCTGGAGCTAAGGGCTTCCTAGTTTCAAAAATCCTAGCCCTAGGCCTAAGCCTAACAATAACCCTGGGAAGGGAAATCAGCCCGGTGTTAGGCTTCTTGCCAAGGAAAAAGCCGTGAAAGCAGCCGTGTTGTGGCACTTTTGCACTCCCTTTTGGATGCCTTTCACAGCTCCAGTGTGCCTGGAACTCAGGGCTTCCTGATTTTAAAAATCCTAGCCCTAGGCCGAACCCCAACCCTAAGACGAGAAAGGCAAATCAGCCAGGAATTAGGCATGTCCCCAAGGAAAAAGCTGTGGATGCAGGCATGTTGTGCTACTTTTGCGCTCTTCTTGGCTAGTCCTTCGCAGCTGCTGTGTTCTTGGAACTCAGGGCTTTCTGGTTAAAGAACCCTTACCCTAGGCGTAACTCAAACCTTAAGCCTAGGAAGGAAAATCAGCCTATGGTTCGGGATGGTCTCATGGAAATATCAGTGGTGGCAGCCAAGTTGCGTCACTTTTGCGCTCCCCTTGGGATGCCTTTCGCAGCTGCAGTGTGCCTGGAGCCCAGGGCTTCCTGGTTTTAAAAGTCCTAGGCCTAAGCCTAACAGTAACCCTAGGAAGGTAAATCAGCCGGGTATTAGGGTTCTTCCTAAGGGAAAAGCCGTGAAAGCAGCCATGTTGTGGCACTTCTGCACTCCCTTTGGGATGCCTTTGGCAGATGAAGTAAGCCTGGAACTCAGGGCTTCCTGGTTAAAGAAATCCAAGCCCTAGGCTGAACCCTAACCCTAACCCTAGGCAGATAAATCAGCCTAGGTATAGGGATGGTGCCAAGGAAAAAGCTGTGAAAGCTGCCATGTTGTTGCACTTTTGTACTCCCCTTGGGATGCCTTGAACAGCTGCAGTGTGCCTGGAGCGAAGGGCTTCCTAGTTTCAAAAATCCTAGCCCTAGGCCTAAGCCTAACAGTAACCCTGGGAAGGTAAATCAGCCTGGTGTTAGGCTTCTTGCCAAGGAAAAAGCCGTGAAAGCAGCCATGTTGTGGCACTTTTGCACTCCCTTTTGGATGCCTTTCACAGCTCCAGTGTGCCTGGAACTCAGGGCTTCCTGATTTTAAAAATCCTAGCCCTAGGCCGAACCCCAACCCTAAGATGAGAAAGGCAAATCAGCCAGGAATTAGGCATGTCCCCAAGGAAAAAGCTGTGGAGGCAGGCATGTTGTGCTACTTTTGCGCTCTTCTTGGCTAGTCCTTCGCAGCTGCTGTGTTCTTGGAACTCAGGGCTTTCTGGTTAATAGAAACCTTACCCTAGGCGTAACTCAAACCTTAACCCTAGGAAGGAAAATCAACCTATGGTTCGGGATGGTCTCATGGAAATATCAGTGGTGGCAGCCAAGTTGCGTCACTTTTGCGCTCCCCTTGGGATGCCTTTCGCAGCGTCAGTGTGCCTGGAGCCCAGGGCTTCCTGGTTTTAAAAGTCCTAGGCCTAAGCCTAACAGTAACCCTAGGAAGGTAAATCAGCCGGGTATTAGGGTTCTTCCTAAGGGAAAAGCCGTGAAAGCAGCCATGTTGTGGCACTTCTGCACTCCCTTTGGGATGCCTTTGGCAGATGAAGTAAGCCTGGAACTCAGGGCTTCCTGCTTAAAGAAATCCAAGCCCTAGGCTGAACCCTAACCCTAACCCTAGGCAGATAAATCAGCCTAGGTATAGGGATGGTGCCAAGGAAAAAGCTGTGAAAGCTGCCATGTTGTTGCACTTTTGTACTCCCCTTGGGATGCCTTGAACAGCTGCAGTGTGCCTGGAGCCCAGGGCTTCCTAGTTTTAAAAATCCTAGCCCTAGGCCTAAGCCTAACAGTAACCCTGGGAACGTAAATCAGCCTGGTGTTAGGCTTCTTGCCAAGGAAAAAGCCGTGAAAGCAGCCATGTTGTGGCACTTTTGCACTCCCTTTTGGATGCCTTTCACAGCTCCAGTGTGCCTGGAACTCAGGGCTTCCTGATTTTAAAAATCCTAGCCCTAGGCCGAACCCCAACCCTAAGATGAGAAAGGCAAATCAGCCAGGAATTAGGCATGTCCCCAAGGAAAAAGCTGTGGAGGCAGGCATGTTGTGGTACTTTTGCGCTCTTCTTGGCTAGTCCTTCGCAGCTGCTGTGTTCTTGGAACTCAGGGCTTTCTGGTTAATAGAGCCCTTACCCTAGGCGTAACTCAAACCTTAACCCTAGGAAGGAAAATCAACCTATGGTTCGGGATGGTCTCATGGAAATATCAGTGGTGGCAGCCAAGTTGCGTCACTTTTGCGCTCCCCTTGGGATGCCTTTCGCAGCTGCAGTGTGCCTGGAGCCCAGGGCTTCCTGGTTTTAAAAGTCCTAGGCCTAAGCCTAACAGTAACCCTAGGAAGGTAAATCAGCCGGGTATTAGGGTTCTTCCTAAGGGAAAAGCCGTGAAAGCAGCCATGTTGTGGCACTTCTGCACTCCCTTTGGGATGCCTTTGGCAGATGAAGTAAGCCTGGAACTCAGGGCTTCCTGGTTAAAGAAATCCAAGCCCTAGGCTGAACCCTAATCCTAACCCTAGGCAGATAAATCAGCCTAGGTATAGGGATGGTGCCAAGGAAAAAGCTGTGAAAGCTGCCATGTTGTTGCACTTTTGTACTCCCCTTGGGATGCCTTGAACAGCTGCAGTGTGCCTGGAGCTAAGGGCTTCCTAGTTTCAAAAATCCTAGCCCTAGGCCTAAGCCTAACAATAACCCTGGGAAGGGAAATCAGCCCGGTGTTAGGCTTCTTGCCAAGGAAAAAGCTGTGAAAGCAGCCGTGTTGTGGCACTTTTGCACTCCCTTTTGGATGCCTTTCACAGCTCCAGTGTGCCTGGAACTCAGGGCTTCCTGATTTTAAAAATCCTAGCCCTAGGCCGAACCCCAACCCTAAGACGAGAAAGGCAAATCAGCCAGGAATTAGGCATGTCCCCAAGGAAAAAGCTGTGGATGCAGGCATGTTGTGCTACTTTTGCGCTCTTCTTGGCTAGTCCTTCGCAGCTGCTGTGTTCTTGAAACTCAGGGCTTTCTGGTTAATAGAACCCTTACCCTAGGCGTAACTCAAACCTTAAGCCTAGGAAGGAAAATCAGCCTATGGTTCGGGATGGTCTCATGGAAATATCAGTGGTGGCAGCCAAGTTGCGTCACTTTTGCGCTCCCCTTGGGATGCCTTTCGCAGCTGCAGTGTGCCTGGAGCCCAGGGCTTCCTGGTTTTAAAAGTCCTAGGCCTAAGCCTAACAGTAACCCTAGGAAGGTAAATCAGCCGGGTATTAGGGTTCTTCCTAAGGGAAAAGCCGTGAAAGCAGCCATGTTGTGGCACTTCTGCACTCCCTTTGGGATGCCTTTGGCAGATGAAGTAAGCCTGGAACTCAGGGCTTCCTGCTTAAAGAAATCCAAGCCCTAGGCTGAAGCCTAACCCTAACCCTAGGCAGATAAATCAGCCTAGGTATAGGGATGGTGCCAAGGAAAAAGCTGTGAAAGCTGCCATGTTGTTGCACTTTTGTACTCCCCTTGGGATGCCTTGAACAGCTGCAGTGTGCCTGGAGCCCAGGGCTTCCTAGTTTTAAAAATCCTAGCCCTAGGCCTAAGCCTAACAGTAACCCTGGGAAGGTAAATCAGCCTGGTGTTAGGCTTCTTGCCAAGGAAAAAGCCGTGAAAGCAGCCATGTTGTGGCACTTTTGCACTCCCTTTTGGATGCCTTTCACAGCTCCAGTGTGCCTGGAACTCAGGGCTTCCTGATTTTAAAAATCCTAGCCCTAGGCCGAACCCCAACCCTAAGACGAGAAAGGCAAATCAGCCAGGAATTAGGCATGTCCCCAAGGAAAAAGCTGTGGAGGCAGGCATGTTGTGCTACTTTTGCGCTCTTCTTGGCTAGTCCTTCGCAGCTGCTGTGTTCTTGGAACTCAGGGCTTTCTGGTTAATAGAACCCTTACCCTAGGCGTAACTCAAACCTTAAGCCTAGGAAGGAAAATCAACCTATGGTTCGGGATGGTGTCATGGAAATATCAGTGGTGGCAGCCAAGTTGCGTCACTTTTGCGCTCCCCTTGGGATGCCTTTCGCAGCTGCAGTGTGCCTGGAGCCCAGGGCTTCCTGGTTTTAAAAGTCCTAGGCCTAAGCCTAACAGTAACCCTAGGAAGGTAAATCAGCCGGGTATTAGGGTTCTTCCTAAGGGAAAAGCCGTGAAAGCAGCCATGTTGTGGCACTTCTGCACTCCCTTTGGGATGCCTTTGGCAGATGAAGTAAGCCTGGAACTCAGGGCTTCCTGGTTAAAGAAATCCAAGCCCTAGGCTGAACCCTAACCCTAACCCTAGGCAGATAAATCAGCCTAGGTATAGGGATGGTGCCAAGGAAAAAGCTGTGAAAGCTGCCATGTTGTTGCACTTTTGTACTCCCCTTGGGATGCCTTGAACAGCTGCAGTGTGCCTGGAGCCCAGGGCTTCCTGGTTTTAAAAGTCCTAGGCCTAAGCCTAACAGTAACCCTAGGAAGGTAAATCAGCCGGGTATTAGGGTTCTTCCTAAGGGAAAAGCCGTGAAAGCAGCCATGTTGTGGCACTTCTGCACTCCCTTTGGGATGCCTTTGGCAGATGAAGTAAGCCTGGAACTCAGGGCTTCCTGCTTAAAGAAATCCAAGCCCTAGGCTGAAGCCTAACCCTAACCCTAGGCAGATAAATCAGCCTAGGTATAGGGATGGTGCCAAGGAAAAAGCTGTGAAAGCTGCCATGTTGTTGCACTTTTGTACTCCCCTTGGGATGCCTTGAACAGCTGCAGTGTGCCTGGAGCCCAGGGCTTCCTAGTTTTAAAAATCCTAGCCCTAGGCCTAAGCCTAACAGTAACCCTGGGAAGGTAAATCAGCCTGGTGTTAGGCTTCTTGCCAAGGAAAAAGCCGTGAAAGCAGCCATGTTGTGGCACTTTTGCACTCCCTTTTGGATGCCTTTCACAGCTCCAGTGTGCCTGGAACTCAGGGCTTCCTGATTTTAAAAATCCTAGCCCTAGGCCGAACCCCAACCCTAAGACGAGAAAGGCAAATCAGCCAGGAATTAGGCATGTCCCCAAGGAAAAAGCTGTGGAGGCAGGCATGTTGTGCTACTTTTGCGCTCTTCTTGGCTAGTCCTTCGCAGCTGCTGTGTTCTTGGAACTCAGGGCTTTCTGGTTAATAGAACCCTTACCCTAGGCGTAACTCAAACCTTAAGCCTAGGAAGGAAAATCAACCTATGGTTCGGGATGGTGTCATGGAAATATCAGTGGTGGCAGCCAAGTTGCGTCACTTTTGCGCTCCCCTTGGGATGCCTTTCGCAGCTGCAGTGTGCCTGGAGCCCAGGGCTTCCTGGTTTTAAAAGTCCTAGGCCTAAGCCTAACAGTAACCCTAGGAAGGTAAATCAGCCGGGTATTAGGGTTCTTCCTAAGGGAAAAGCCGTGAAAGCAGCCATGTTGTGGCACTTCTGCACTCCCTTTGGGATGCCTTTGGCAGATGAAGTAAGCCTGGAACTCAGGGCTTCCTGGTTAAAGAAATCCAAGCCCTAGGCTGAACCCTAACCCTAACCCTAGGCAGATAAATCAGCCTAGGTATAGGGATGGTGCCAAGGAAAAAGCTGTGAAAGCTGCCATGTTGTTGCACTTTTGTACTCCCCTTGGGATGCCTTGAACAGCTGCAGTGTGCCTGGAGCCCAGTGTGGGATCTCAGCACCTCAGGATGGAGGTGCAGAGAGGCCGAGACCACCCTTGGGGGGCTCGGGAATCCTGGAATGTTGCCAGAAGTGTCTGGTGGCAGGATTTTGATCCTACACAGGAGATGAGACCTGTATGAGGACTGGGAGGATTCCACTGGGTGAATGGTGAAGGGATAAGTTAGTTAAAGTGTAAAACACAGGGTTTAGGATTTTGGTACAGGGGGGTCTAGAGAAGTAAGATGGAGGAATTGGGGCGTGTCCTGTCCTTCTTCTTCTTCTTCTTGGCCTCCATCTTCTGTGGTGGTGGTGGCACTTTGGGATTGGTTATTACTAGAAGTGCACAGGTTAATAAGAGTAGAAAGTATTGGAGAAAAATGATAAATATTGTACACGTAACTTAGGGTATAAAGATAAGTGACCGCCCGGGGGCTCGCAGTGTGCCCATGGCTGACTTGCTGTGCAGACCTCTGTCGGGCTGAAAGAAAATCTTTTAGATAAACAATTAATAAACACCAAGACCGAGACAAGATCAGAAGTCTCTCCTCGTCCTTTGAAGCGTCGGCTCTCCAAGGACATCCTTGAGAATTCCAGCACACCTAAAACAGCAGAAAACCTAAACAGCCTAAACAGCCGAGAAACAGAGCAAAAATGGCATTCCCTGAGCTAACTATCTCCGGTAATAAATCAGCCCAGCAAAGAGAAAAGAAGAACGCCGAAAAATTTACAAGTGGCGTTCGCTGCGTGGGCACCCCCCACCAACCCTTTTGGGGGGGGATCAGCCCTGAAGAGCTGAAGAGCTGAAGAGCCGAGAGAGCAGCTCCTGAGGAGAGAAGCCTGAGAAAAAAAAAAAAGGAAAAGAAGAAAGAAGAAAAGAAAAGAAAAGAAAAAAAAAAAAAACAGCCAGAAGAGTCTGCAAAAAAACAGCAGTCACTGAGAATTCCATCTCTCAGCTTCTGCCGAAGGCAGTTCGCAGAGCAGCCCGGATCGGAACCAGAAGGCGCCTCTGGATTCCTTCTCCTGTGACCTGCTGGACAGAGACGGGAGCCTTCGGACAGCTCTGACGACAGATTCGGTGAGAAGGTCAAAAAATAAGAACATAATTGCACACTCTCCCAAAAAACAACGGGAAATTTTGTCCGCCTTACAAGGCGTGGCTCAAACATATACAGAAAGGATCTCAAAAGAAAGAATTAAAACAGCTGTTGTTGTGGGCAAGGCTTAATTACCCACTGGCCGAAACATGCCTGCTATTCGAAGTGGGGTTTTGGCAGGAAATTAATAGGCACTTATATTTTTTAGCAACAAAGAAGGACGAGACAGCGTTAAAGCTGCTCTCGTCGGCAAGATTGATGCCAGAAAGGCATCATCTCGGCACAGTCGAAAAGACTGGGAGAGCAACGAAAAGTTGCCGGCACCCTCAGAAGGAGGGTGGGGAGCAAAGCTCCAGGAGAAAAAAAAAAAAAAGAAAAAATTTTAATTAGTTCTGGCCTCAAGAAGCCAGGGGAAAGGGCTCTCGAGAAAAGAGAGCAGGAAATAATATTAAAGCCCCCGGTCCCAAAACCCAGAAACCCCAAGAAGCTCCTAAAGCGTCCTAAAACTCCGGAGAATACAAGGGAGTCAGGATCGGAGGGGGGGTGCAGGGGGAAGAGAAGGGATCGGGGGGGGAGGCGTTTCCCGCGGGGGGCACGGCGCGGCAGCGGCGGAGCTGGCGGGGAGCGCGGGTGAAGAGATAAAGGGAGACATGAGTGCAGACGCGGCTTTTGTCAGCGCGGCGCCGGGGGGTGGCGGCCGCTCCGGCCGGCCGGCAGAGTAACCCGGGAGCAAAGTCGGCTCGAATTGCGGGGCGGGCCCGGGTGCCGGCGGGGGGCGGGCTGTACACACCGGCGGGAGGAGCCAGGGACACAACGTCAGAGGGAGAGGAGACAGAGTCGGGACAGACCGAGGGGAGGAGATTCGGAGGTGGAACGAGGGGGAGAGAGTGACGTCTCGGGCGAGGAGGGGCCGTGCTCGGGATCCTATGTCCCAGCGGCTCCACACCCTCCTCAGACTTGATGCCTCTGGTATAACCCTCGGAGTCCCAGTCCCTTCCCTTCAAGGGAGACGTTCTGGTGTTCAAGCTCCATTTTCAGCTGAATTAAAAGCCAAGCAGACACGGTCTCAAATGAGATCACGAACACGGCAATCGACAGGACAGGGGCGGTAGAGCTCAGGCTGTCATCCGAGCTGGGGAGGCCGGTGACAGCGCCACCTAGTGGGGGGCAAGGCTTTCGCTTGTATCTCCACAGATCGAGACGTGGGTGACGGCACGACACGTGAAACCATTTCGAGTGCGAGAACATGAAAATGCGGATCCCAGAACAAAGATCCAAGAGAAAAAAAAAAGAGACGAGTACTCAAACAGGGGTCGAGACTCAGATTGCCAAGACGACTCGGAAGAGAAATAAGAAGAAACTAAGGACTTTGGGGGGATTCTCTGTTAAGGTCCTGAATGAAAAGCAAAGCAATGATGTCACACAGAAGTGAAGCCATGAGTTTTATGATGCTTATACGCATCATTCTTTCATTCATTGAAATAAGCAATGGGGGTAATTTACCTATTAGTCAGCCAAAGCAAAATATATGGTAGAATAGTTTGACATCTCTCCCATTTGGAGAGGAATTTTAAGGGTAGAATTCTTTGACATCTCTCCCATTTGGAGAGGAATTTTAAGAGTAGGATTCTATGTTTTAATAGTTCTCCTAGTCCTCATACTTGTCATCCCATGCATATTTGCATGTTTAAAACACGCTATGAATCGGATAGTAAAAGAGATCTTCCTGGTGCAAACAGAAGGGGGAGATGTGGGATCTCAGCACCTCAGGATGGAGGTGCAGAGAGGCCGAGACCACCCTTGGGGGGCTCGGGAATCCTGGAATGTTGCCAGAAGTGTCTGGTGGCAGGATTTTGATCCTACACAGGAGATGAGACCTGTATGAGGACTGGGAGGATTCCACTGGGTGAATGGTGAAGGGATAAGTTAGTTAAAGTGTAAAACACAGGGTTTAGGATTTTGGTACAGGGGGGTCTAGAGAAGTAAGATGGAGGAATTGGGGCGTGTCCTGTCCTTCTTCTTCTTCTTCTTGGCCTCCATCTTCTGTGGTGGTGGTGGCACTTTGGGATTGGTTATTACTAGAAGTGCACAGGTTAATAAGAGTAGAAAGTATTGGAGAAAAATGATAAATATTGTACACGTAACTTAGGGTATAAAGATAAGTGACCGCCCGGGGGCTCGCAGTGTGCCCATGGCTGACTTGCTGTGCAGACCTCTGTCGGGCTGAAAGAAAATCTTTTAGATAAACAATTAATAAACACCAAGACCGAGACAAGATCAGAAGTCTCTCCTCGTCCTTTGAAGCGTCGGCTCTCCAAGGACATCCTTGAGAATTCCAGCACACCTAAAACAGCAGAAAACCTAAACAGCCTAAACAGCCGAGAAACAGAGCAAAAATGGCATTCCCTGAGCTAACTATCTCCGGTAATAAATCAGCCCAGCAAAGAGAAAAGAAGAACGCCGAAAAATTTACAGCCCAGGGCTTCCTAGTTTTAAAAATCCTAGCCCTAGGCCTAAGCCTAACAGTAACCCTGGGAACGTAAATCAGCCTGGTGTTAGGCTTCTTGCCAAGGAAAAAGCCGTGAAAGCAGCCATGTTGTGGCACTTTTGCACTCCCTTTTGGATGCCTTTCACAGCTCCAGTGTGCCTGGAACTCAGGGCTTCCTGATTTTAAAAATCCTAGCCCTAGGCCGAACCCCAACCCTAAGATGAGAAAGGCAAATCAGCCAGGAATTAGGCATGTCCCCAAGGAAAAAGCTGTGGAGGCAGGCATGTTGTGCTACTTTTGCGCTCTTCTTGGCTAGTCCTTCGCAGCTGCTGTGTTCTTGGAACTCAGGGCTTTCTGGTTAATAGAGCCCTTTCCCTAGGCGTAACTCAAACCTTAAGCCTAGGAAGGAAAATCAACCTATGGTTCGGGATGGTCTCATGGAAATATCAGTGGTGGCAGCCAAGTTGCGTCACTTTTGCGCTCCCCTTGGGATGCCTTTCGCAGCTGCAGTGTGCCTGGAGCCCAGGGCTTCCTGGTTTTAAAAGTCCTAGGCCTAAGCCTAACAGTAACCCTAGGAAGGTAAATCAGCCGGGTATTAGGGTTCTTCCTAAGGGAAAAGCCGTGAAAGCAGCCATGTTGTGGCACTTCTGCACTCCCTTTGGGATGCCTTTGGCAGATGAAGTAAGCCTGGAACTCAGGGCTTCCTGCTTAAAGAAATCCAAGCCCTAGGCTGAACCCTAACCCTAACCCTAGGCAGAAAAATCAGCCTAGGTATAGGGATGGTGCCAAGGAAAAAGCTGTGAAAGCTGCCATGTTGTTGCACTTTTGTACTCCCCTTGGGATGCCTTGAACAGCTGCAGTGTGCCTGGAGCTAAGGGCTTCCTAGTTTCAAAAATCCTAGCCCTAGGCCTAAGCCTAACAATAACCCTGGGAAGGGAAATCAGCCCGGTGTTAGGCTTCTTGCCAAGGAAAAAGCTGTGAAAGCAGCCGTGTTGTGGCACTTTTGCACTCCCTTTTGGATGCCTTTCACAGCTCCAGTGTGCCTGGAACTCAGGGCTTCCTGATTTTAAAAATCCTAGCCCTAGGCCGAACCCCAACCCTAAGACGAGAAAGGCAAATCAGCCAGGAATTAGGCATGTCCCCAAGGAAAAAGCTGTGGATGCAGCAATGTTGTGCTACTTTTGCGCTCTTCTTGGCTAGTCCTTCGCAGCTGCTGTGTTCTTGAAACTCAGGGCTTTCTGGTTAATAGAACCCTTACCCTAGGCGTAACTCAAACCTTAAGCCTAGGAAGGAAAATCAGCCTATGGTTCGGGATGGTCTCATGGAAATATCAGTGGTGGCAGCCAAGTTGCGTCACTTTTGCGCTCCCCTTGGGATGCCTTTCGCAGCTGCAGTGTGCCTGGAGCCCAGGGCTTCCTGGTTTTAAAAGTCCTAGGCCTAAGCCTAACAGTAACCCTAGGAAGGTAAATCAGCCGGGTATTAGGGTTCTTCCTAAGGGAAAAGCCGTGAAAGCAGCCATGTTGTGGCACTTCTGCACTCCCTTTGGGATGCCTTTGGCAGATGAAGTAAGCCTGGAACTCAGGGCTTCCTGCTTAAAGAAATCCAAGCCCTAGGCTGAAGCCTAACCCTAACCCTAGGCAGATAAATCAGCCTAGGTATAGGGATGGTGCCAAGGAAAAAGCTGTGAAAGCTGCCATGTTGTTGCACTTTTGTACTCCCCTTGGGATGCCTTGAACAGCTGCAGTGTGCCTGGAGCCAAGGGCTTCCTAGTTTTAAAAATCCTAGCCCTAGGCCTAAGCCTAACAGTAACCCTGGGAAGGTAAATCAGCCTGGTGTTAGGCTTCTTGCCAAGGAAAAAGCCGTGAAAGCAGCCATGTTGTGGCACTTTTGCACTCCCTTTTGGATGCCTTTCACAGCTGCAGTGTGCCTGGAACTCAGGGCTTCCTGATTTTAAAAATCCTAGCCCTAGGCCGAACCCCAACCCTAAGACGAGAAAGGCAAATCAGCCAGGAATTAGGCATGTCCCCAAGGAAAAAGCTGTGGAGGCAGGCATGTTGTGCTACTTTTGCGCTCTTCTTGGCTAGTCCTTCGCAGCTGCTGTGTTCTTGGAACTCAGGGCTTTCTGGTTAATAGACCCTTACCCTAGGCGTAACTCAAACCTTAAGCCTAGGAAGGAAAATCAGCCTATGGTTCGGGATGGTCTCATGGAAATATCAGTGGTGGCAGCCAAGTTGCGTCACTTTTGCGCTCCCCTTGGGATGCCTTTCGCAGCTGCAGTGTGCCTGGAGCCCAGGGCTTCCTGGTTTTAAAAGTCCTAGGCCTAAGCCTAACAGTAACCCTAGGAAGGTAAATCAGCCGGGTATTAGGGTTCTTCCTAAGGGAAAAGCCGTGAAAGCAGCCATGTTGTGGCACTTCTGCACTCCCTTTGGGATGCCTTTGGCAGATGAAGTAAGCCTGGAACTCAGGGCTTCCTGGTTAAAGAAATCCAAGCCCTAGGCTGAACCCTAACCCTAACCCTAGGCAGATAAATCAGCCTAGGTATAGGGATGGTGCCAAGGAAAAAGCTGTGAAAGCTGCCATGTTGTTGCACTTTTGTACTCCCCTTGGGATGCCTTGAACAGCTGCAGTGTGCCTGGAGCTAAGGGCTTCCTAGTTTCAAAAATCCTAGCCCTAGGCCTAAGCCTAACAGTAACCCTGGGAAGGGAAATCAGCCCGGTGTTAGGCTTCTTGCCAAGGAAAAAGCCGTGAAAGCAGCCATGTTGTGGCACTTTTGCACTCCCTTTTGGATGCCTTTCACAGCTCCAGTGTGCCTGGAACTCAGGGCTTCCTGATTTTAAAAATCCTAGCCCTAGGCCGAACCCCAACCCTAAGATGAGAAAGGCAAATCAGCCAGGAATTAGGCATGTGCCCAAGGAAAAAGCTGTGGAGGCAGGCATGTTGTGGTACTTTTGCGCTCTTCTTGGCTAGTCCTTCGCAGCTGCTGTGTTCTTGGAACTCAGGGCTTTCTGGTTAATAGAGCCCTTTCCCTAGGCGTAACTCAAACCTTAACCCTAGGAAGGAAAATCAACCTATGGTTCGGGATGGTCTCATGGAAATATCAGTGGTGGCAGCCAAGTTGCGTCACTTTTGCGCTCCCCTTGGGATGCCTTTCGCAGCTGCAGTGTGCCTGGAGCCCAGGGCTTCCTGGTTTTAAAAGTCCTAGGCCTAAGCCTAACAGTAACCCTAGGAAGGAGAAATCAGCCGGGTATTAGGGTTCTTCCTAAGGGAAAAGCCGTGAAAGCAGCCATGTTGTGGCACTTCTGCACTCCCTTTGGGATGCCTTTGGCAGATGAAGTAAGCCTGGAACTCAGGGCTTCCTGGTTAAAGAAATCCAAGCCCTAGGCTGAACCCTAACCCTAACCCTAGGCAGAAAAATCAGCCTAGGTATAGGGATGGTGCCAAGGAAAAAGCTGTGAAAGCTGCCATGTTGTTGCACTTTTGTACTCCCCTTGGGATGCCTTGAACAGCTGCAGTGTGCCTGGAGCTAAGGGCTTCCTAGTTTCAAAAATCCTAGCCCTAGGCCTAAGCCTAACAATAACCCTGGGAAGGGAAATCAGCCCGGTGTTAGGCTTCTTGCCAAGGAAAAAGCTGTGAAAGCAGCCGTGTTGTGGCACTTTTGCACTCCCTTTTGGATGCCTTTCACAGCTCCAGTGTGCCTGGAACTCAGGGCTTCCTGATTTTAAAAATCCCAGCCCTAGGCCGAACCCCAACCCTAAGACGAGAAAGGCAAATCAGCCAGGAATTAGGCATGTCCCCAAGGAAAAAGCTGTGGATGCAGCAATGTTGTGCTACTTTTGCGCTCTTCTTGGCTAGTCCTTCGCAGCTGCTGTGTTCTTGAAACTCAGGGCTTTCTGGTTAATAGAACCCTTACCCTAGGCGTAACTCAAACCTTAAGCCTAGGAAGGAAAATCAGCCTATGGTTCGGGATGGTCTCATGGAAATATCAGTGGTGGCAGCCAAGTTGCGTCACTTTTGCGCTCCCCTTGGGATGCCTTTCGCAGCTGCAATGTGCCTGGAGCCCAGGGCTTCCTGGTTTTAAAAGTCCTAGGCCTAAGCCTAACAGTAACCCTAGGAAGGTAAATCAGCCGGGTATTAGGGTTCTTCCTAAGGGAAAAGCTGTGAAAGCAGCCATGTTGTGGCACTTCTGCACTCCCTTTGGGATGCCTTTGGCAGATGAAGTAAGCCTGGAACTCAGGGCTTCCTGCTTAAAGAAATCCAAGCCCTAGGCTGAACCCTAACCCTAACCCTAGGCAGATAAATCAGCCTAGGTATAGGGATGGTGCCAAGGAAAAAGCTGTGAAAGCTGCCATGTTCTTGCACTTTTGTACTCCCCTTGGGATGCCTTGAACAGCTGCAGTGTGCCTGGAGCTAAGGGCTTCCTAGTTTCAAAAATCCTAGCCCTAGGCCTAAGCCTAACAGTAACCCTGGGAAGGTAAATCAGCCTGGTGTTAGGCTTCTTGCCAGGGAAAAAGCCGTGAAAGCAGCCATGTTGTGGCACTTTTGTACTCCCTTTTGGATGCCTTTCACAGCTCCAGTGTGCCTGGAACTCAGGGCTTCCTGATTTTAAAAATCCTAGCCCTAGGCCGAACCCCAACCCTAAGACGAGAAAGGCAAATCAGCCAGGAATTAGGCATGTCCCCAAGGAAAAAGCTGTGGAGGCAGGCATGTTGTGGTACTTTTGCGCTCTTCTTGGCTAGTCCTTCGCAGCTGCTGTGTTCTTGGAACTCAGGGCTTTCTGGTTAATAGAACCCTTACCCTAGGCGTAACTCAAACCTTAAGCCTAGGAAGGAAAATCAGCCTATGGTTCGGGATGGTCTCATGGAAATATCAGTGGTGGCAGCCAAGTTGCGTCACTTTTGCGCTCCCCTTGGGATGCCTTTCGCAGCTGCAGTGTGCCTGGAGCCCAGGGCTTCCTGGTTTTAAAAGTCCTAGGCCTAAGCCTAACAGTAACCCTAGGAAGGTAAATCAGCCGGGTATTAGGGTTCTTCCTAAGGGAAAAGCCGTGAAAGCAGCCATGTTGTGGCACTTCTGCACTCCCTTTGGGATGCCTTTGGCAGATGAAGTAAGCCTGGAACTCAGGGCTTCCTGCTTAAAGAAATCCAAGCCCTAGGCTGAAGCCTAACCCTAACCCTAGGCAGATAAATCAGCCTAGGTATAGGGATGGTGCCAAGGAAAAAGCTGTGAAAGCTGCCATGTTGTTGCACTTTTGTACTCCCCTTGGGATGCCTTGAACAGCTGCAGTGTGCCTGGAGCCAAGGGCTTCCTAGTTTTAAAAATCCTAGCCCTAGGCCTAAGCCTAACAGTAACCCTGGGAAGGTAAATCAGCCTGGTGTTAGGCTTCTTGCCAAGGAAAAAGCCGTGAAAGCAGCCATGTTGTGGCACTTTTGCACTCCCTTTTGGATGCCTTTCACAGCTGCAGTGTGCCTGGAACTCAGGGCTTCCTGATTTTAAAAATCCTAGCCCTAGGCCGAACCCCAACCCTAAGACGAGAAAGGCAAATCAGCCAGGAATTAGGCATGTCCCCAAGGAAAAAGCTGTGGAGGCAGGCATGTTGTGCTACTTTTGCGCTCTTCTTGGCTAGTCCTTCGCAGCTGCTGTGTTCTTGGAACTCAGGGCTTTCTGGTTAATAGACCCTTACCCTAGGCGTAACTCAAACCTTAAGCCTAGGAAGGAAAATCAGCCTATGGTTCGGGATGGTCTCATGGAAATATCAGTGGTGGCAGCCAAGTTGCGTCACTTTTGCGCTCCCCTTGGGATGCCTTTCGCAGCTGCAGTGTGCCTGGAGCCCAGGGCTTCCTGGTTTTAAAAGTCCTAGGCCTAAGCCTAACAGTAACCCTAGGAAGGTAAATCAGCCGGGTATTAGGGTTCTTCCTAAGGGAAAAGCCGTGAAAGCAGCCATGTTGTGGCACTTCTGCACTCCCTTTGGGATGCCTTTGGCAGATGAAGTAAGCCTGGAACTCAGGGCTTCCTGGTTAAAGAAATCCAAGCCCTAGGCTGAAGCCTAACCCTAACCCTAGGCAGATAAATCAGCCTAGGTATAGGGATGGTGCCAAGGAAAAAGCTGTGAAAGCTGCCATGTTGTTGCACTTTTGTACTCCCCTTGGGATGCCTTGAACAGCTGCAGTGTGCCTGGAGCTAAGGGCTTCCTAGTTTCAAAAATCCTAGCCCTAGGCCTAAGCCTAACAGTAACCCTGGGAAGGGAAATCAGCCCGGTGTTAGGCTTCTTGCCAAGGAAAAAGCCGTGAAAGCAGCCATGTTGTGGCACTTTTGCACTCCCTTTTGGATGCCTTTCACAGCTCCAGTGTGCCTGGAACTCAGGGCTTCCTGATTTTAAAAATCCTAGCCCTAGGCCGAACCCCAACCCTAAGATGAGAAAGGCAAATCAGCCAGGAATTAGGCATGTCCCCAAGGAAAAAGCTGTGGAGGCAGGCATGTTGTGGTACTTTTGCGCTCTTCTTGGCTAGTCCTTCGCAGCTGCTGTGTTCTTGGAACTCAGGGCTTTCTGGTTAATAGAGCCCTTTCCCTAGGCGTAACTCAAACCTTAACCCTAGGAAGGAAAATCAACCTATGGTTCAGGATGGTCTCATGGAAATATCAGTGGTGGCAGCCAAGTTGCGTCACTTTTGCGCTCCCCTTGGGATGCCTTTCGCAGCTGCAGTGTGCCTGGAGCCCAGGGCTTCCTGGTTTTAAAAGTCCTAGGCCTAAGCCTAACAGTAACCCTAGGAAGGAGAAATCAGCCGGGTATTAGGGTTCTTCCTAAGGGAAAAGCCGTGAAAGCAGCCATGTTGTGGCACTTCTGCACTCCCTTTGGGATGCCTTTGGCAGATGAAGTAAGCCTGGAACTCAGGGCTTCCTGGTTAAAGAAATCCAAGCCCTAGGCTGAACCCTAACCCTAACCCTAGGCAGAAAAATCAGCCTAGGTATAGGGATGGTGCCAAGGAAAAAGCTGTGAAAGCTGCCATGTTGTTGCACTTTTGTACTCCCCTTGGGATGCCTTGAACAGCTGCAGTGTGCCTGGAGCTAAGGGCTTCCTAGTTTTAAAAATCCTAGCCCTAGGCCTAAGCCTAACAATAACCCTGGGAAGGGAAATCAGCCCGGTTTTAGGCTTCTTGCCAAGGAAAAAGCTGTGAAAGTAGCCGTGTTGTGGCACTTTTGCACTCCCTTTTGGATGCCTTTCACAGCTGCAGTGTGCCTGGAACTCAGGGCTTCCTGATTTTAAAAATCCTAGCCCTAGGCCGAACCCCAACCCTAAGACGAGAAAGGCAAATCAGCCAGGAATTAGGCATGTCCCCAAGGAAAAAGCTGTGGAGGCAGGCATGTTGTGCTACTTTTGCGCTCTTCTTGGCTAGTCCTTCGCAGCTGCTGTGTTCTTGGAACTCAGGGCTTTCTGGTTAATAGACCCTTACCCTAGGCGTAACTCAAACCTTAAGCCTAGGAAGGAAAATCAGCCTATGGTTCGGGATGGTCTCATGGAAATATCAGTGGTGGCAGCCAAGTTGCGTCACTTTTGCGCTCCCCTTGGGATGCCTTTCGCAGCTGCAGTGTGCCTGGAGCCCAGGGCTTCCTGGTTTTAAAAGTCCTAGGCCTAAGCCTAACAGTAACCCTAGGAAGGTAAATCAGCCGGGTATTAGGGTTCTTCCTAAGGGAAAAGCCGTGAAAGCAGCCATGTTGTGGCACTTCTGCACTCCCTTTGGGATGCCTTTGGCAGATGAAGTAAGCCTGGAACTCAGGGCTTCCTGGTTAAAGAAATCCAAGCCCTAGGCTGAAGCCTAACCCTAACCCTAGGCAGATAAATCAGCCTAGGTATAGGGATGGTGCCAAGGAAAAAGCTGTGAAAGCTGCCATGTTGTTGCACTTTTGTACTCCCCTTGGGATGCCTTGAACAGCTGCAGTGTGCCTGGAGCTAAGGGCTTCCTAGTTTCAAAAATCCTAGCCCTAGGCCTAAGCCTAACAGTAACCCTGGGAAGGGAAATCAGCCCGGTGTTAGGCTTCTTGCCAAGGAAAAAGCCGTGAAAGCAGCCATGTTGTGGCACTTTTGCACTCCCTTTTGGATGCCTTTCACAGCTCCAGTGTGCCTGGAACTCAGGGCTTCCTGATTTTAAAAATCCTAGCCCTAGGCCGAACCCCAACCCTAAGATGAGAAAGGCAAATCAGCCAGGAATTAGGCATGTCCCCAAGGAAAAAGCTGTGGAGGCAGGCATGTTGTGGTACTTTTGCGCTCTTCTTGGCTAGTCCTTCGCAGCTGCTGTGTTCTTGGAACTCAGGGCTTTCTGGTTAATAGAGCCCTTTCCCTAGGCGTAACTCAAACCTTAACCCTAGGAAGGAAAATCAACCTATGGTTCAGGATGGTCTCATGGAAATATCAGTGGTGGCAGCCAAGTTGCGTCACTTTTGCGCTCCCCTTGGGATGCCTTTCGCAGCTGCAGTGTGCCTGGAGCCCAGGGCTTCCTGGTTTTAAAAGTCCTAGGCCTAAGCCTAACAGTAACCCTAGGAAGGAGAAATCAGCCGGGTATTAGGGTTCTTCCTAAGGGAAAAGCCGTGAAAGCAGCCATGTTGTGGCACTTCTGCACTCCCTTTGGGATGCCTTTGGCAGATGAAGTAAGCCTGGAACTCAGGGCTTCCTGGTTAAAGAAATCCAAGCCCTAGGCTGAACCCTAACCCTAACCCTAGGCAGAAAAATCAGCCTAGGTATAGGGATGGTGCCAAGGAAAAAGCTGTGAAAGCTGCCATGTTGTTGCACTTTTGTACTCCCCTTGGGATGCCTTGAACAGCTGCAGTGTGCCTGGAGCTAAGGGCTTCCTAGTTTTAAAAATCCTAGCCCTAGGCCTAAGCCTAACAATAACCCTGGGAAGGGAAATCAGCCCGGTGTTAGGCTTCTTGCCAAGGAAAAAGCTGTGAAAGCAGCCGTGTTGTGGCACTTTTGCACTCCCTTTTGGATGCCTTTCACAGCTCCAGTGTGCCTGGAACTCAGGGCTTCCTGATTTTAAAAATCCTAGCCCTAGGCCGAACCCCAACCCTAAGACGAGAAAGGCAAATCAGCCAGGAATTAGGCATGTCCCCAAGGAAAAAGCTGTGGATGCAGGCATGTTGTGCTACTTTTGCGCTCTTCTTGGCTAGTCCTTCGCAGCTGCTGTGTTCTTGGAACTCAGGGCTTTCTGGTTAATAGAACCCTTACCCTAGGCGTAACTCAAACCTTAAGCCTAGGAAGGAAAATCAGCCTATGGTTCGGGATGGTCTCATGGAAATATCAGTGGTGGCAGCCAAGTTGCGTCACTTTTGCGCTCCCCTTGGGATGCCTTTCGCAGCTGCAATGTGCCTGGAGCCCAGGGCTTCCTGGTTTTAAAAGTCCTAGGCCTAAGCCTAACAGTAACCCTAGGAAGGTAAATCAGCCGGGTATTAGGGTTCTTCCTAAGGGAAAAGCTGTGAAAGCAGCCATGTTGTGGCACTTCTGCACTCCCTTTGGGATGCCTTTGGCAGGTGAAGTAAGCCTGGAACTCAGGGCTTCCTGGTTAAAGAAATCCAAGCCCTAGGCTGAACCCTAACCCTAACCCTAGGCAGATAAATCAGCCTAGGTATAGGGATGGTGCCAAGGAAAAAGCTGTGAAAGCTGCCATGTTCTTGCACTTTTGTACTCCCCTTGGGATGCCTTGAACAGCTGCAGTGTGCCTGGAGCTAAGGGCTTCCTAGTTTCAAAAATCCTAGCCCTAGGCCTAAGCCTAACAGTAACCCTGGGAAGGTAAATCAGCCTGGTGTTAGGCTTCTTGCCAGGGAAAAAGCCGTGAAAGCAGCCATGTTGTGGCACTTTTGTACTCCCTTTTGGATGCCTTTCACAGCTCCAGTGTGCCTGGAACTCAGGGCTTCCTGATTTTAAAAATCCTAGCCCTAGGCCGAACCCCAACCCTAAGACGAGAAAGGCAAATCAGCCAGGAATTAGGCATGTCCCCAAGGAAAAAGCTGTGGAGGCAGGCATGTTGTGCTACTTTTGCGCTCTTCTTGGCTAGTCCTTCGCAGCTGCTGTGTTCTTGGAACTCAGGGCTTTCTGGTTAATAGAACCCTTACCCTAGGCGTAACTCAAACCTTAACCCTAGGAAGGAAAATCAACCTATGGTTCGGGATGGTCTCATGGAAATATCAGTGGTGGCAGCCAAGTTGCGTCACTTTTGCGCTCCCCTTGGGATGCCTTTCGCAGCTGCAGTGTGCCTGGAGCCCAGGGCTTCCTGGTTTTAAAAGTCCTAGGCCTAAGCCTAACAGTAACCCTAGGAAGGTAAATCAGCCGGGTATTAGGGTTCTTCCTAAGGGAAAAGCCGTGAAAGCAGCCATGTTGTGGCACTTCTGCACTCCCTTTGGGATGCCTTTGGCAGATGAAGTAAGCCTGGAACTCAGGGCTTCCTGGTTAAAGAAATCCAAGCCCTAGGCTGAACCCTAACCCTAACCCTAGGCAGATAAATCAGCCTAGGTATAGGGATGGTGCCAAGGAAAAAGCTGTGAAAGCTGCCATGTTGTTGCACTTTTGTACTCCCCTTGGGATGCCTTGAACAGCTGCAGTGTGCCTGGAGCTAAGGGCTTCCTAGTTTTAAAAATCCTAGCCCTAGGCCTAAGCCTAACAGTAACCCTGGGAAGGGAAATCAGCCTGGTGTTAGGCTTCTTGCCAAGGAAAAAGGCGTGAAAGCAGCCATGTTGTGGCACTTTTGCACTCCCTTTTGGATGCCTTTCACAGCTCCAGTGTGCCTGGAACTCAGGGCTTCCTGATTTTAAAAATCCTAGCCCTAGGCCGAACCCCAACCCTAAGACGAGAAAGGCAAATCAGCCAGGAATTAGGCATGTCCCCAAGGAAAAAGCTGTGGAGGCAGGCATGTTGTGCTACTTTTGCGCTCTTCTTGGCTAGTCCTTCGCAGCTGCTGTGTTCTTGGAATTCAGGGCTTTCTGGTTAATAGAACCCTTACCCTAGGCGTAACTGAAGCCTTAAGCCTAGGAAGGAAAATCAGCCTATGGTTCGGGATGGTCTCATGGAAATATCAGTGGTGGCAGCCAAGTTGCGTCACTTTTGCGCTCCCCTTGGGATGCCTTTCGCAGCTGCAGTGTGCCTGGAGCCCAGGGCTTCCTGGTTTTAAAAGTCCTAGGCCTAAGCCTAACAGTAACCCTAGGAAGGTAAATCAGCCGGGTATTAGGGTTCTTCCTAAGGGAAAAGCCGTGAAAGCAGCCATGTTGTGGCACTTCTGCACTCCCTTTGGGATGCCTTTGGCAGATGAAGTAAGCCTGGAACTCAGGGCTTCCTGGTTAAAGAAATCCAAGCCCTAGGCTGAACCCTAACCCTAACCCTAGGCAGATAAATCAGCCTAGGTATAGGGATGGTGCCAAGGAAAAAGCTGTGAAAGCTGCCATGTTGTTGCACTTTTGTACTCCCCTTGGGATGCCTTGAACAGCTGCAGTGTGCCTGGAGCTAAGGGCTTCCTAGTTTCAAAAATCCTAGCCCGAGGCCTAAGCCTAACAGTAACCCTGGGAAGGTAAATCAGCCTGGTGTTAGGCTTCTTGCCAAGGAAAAAGCCGTGAAAGCAGCCATGTTGTGGCACTTTTGCACTCCCTTTTGGATGCCTTTCACAGCTCCAGTGTGCCTGGAACTCAGGGCTTCCTGATTTTAAAAATCCTAGCCCTAGGCCGAACCCCAACCCTAAGACGAGAAAGGCAAATCAGCCAGGAATTAGGCATGTCCCCAAGGAAAAAGCTGTGGAGGCAGGCATGTTGTGGTACTTTTGCGCTCTTCTTGGCTAGTCCTTCGCAGCTGCTGTGTTCTTGGAACTCAGGGCTTTCTGGTTAATAGACCCTTACCCTAGGCGTAACTCAAACCTTAAGCCTAGGAAGGAAAATCAGCCTATGGTTCGGGATGGTCTCATGGAAATATCAGTGGTGGCAGCCAAGTTGCGTCACTTTTGCGCTCCCCTTGGGATGCCTTTCGCAGCTGCAGTGTGCCTGGAGCCCAGGGCTTCCTGGTTTTAAAAGTCCTAGGCCTAAGCCTAACAGTAACCCTAGGAAGGTAAATCAGCCGGGTATTAGGGTTCTTCCTAAGGGAAAAGCCGTGAAAGCAGCCATGTTGTGGCACTTCTGCACTCCCTTTGGGATGCCTTTGGCAGATGAAGTAAGCCTGGAACTCAGGGCTTCCTGGTTAAAGAAATCCAAGCCCTAGGCTGAACCCTAACCCTAACCCTAGGCAGATAAATCAGCCTAGGTATAGGGATGGTGCCAAGGAAAAAGCTGTGAAAGCTGCCATGTTGTTGCACTTTTGTACTCCCCTTGGGATGCCTTGAACAGCTGCAGTGTGCCTGGAGCTAAGGGCTTCCTAGTTTCAAAAATCCTAGCCCTAGGCCTAAGCCTAACAGTAACCCTGGGAAGGTAAATCAGCCTGGTGTTAGGCTTCTTGCCAAGGAAAAAGCCGTGAAAGCAGCCATGTTGTGGCACTTTTGCACTCCCTTTTGGATGCCTTTCACAGCTCCAGTGTGCCTGGAACTCAGGGCTTCCTGATTTTAAAAATCCTAGCCCTAGGCCGAACCCCAACCCTAAGACGAGAAAGGCAAATCAGCCAGGAATTAGGCATGTCCCCAAGGAAAAAGCTGTGGAGGCAGGCATGTTGTGCTACTTTTGCGCTCTTCTTGGCTAGTCCTTCGCAGCTGCTGTGTTCTTGGAACTCAGGGCTTTCTGGTTAATAGAACCCTTACCCTAGGCGTAACTCAAACCTTAACCCTAGGAAGGAAAATCAGCCTATGGTTCGGGATGGTCTCATGGAAATATCAGTGGTGGCAGCCAAGTTGCGTCACTTTTGCGCTCCCCTTGGGATGCCTTTCGCAGCGTCAGTGTGCCTGGAGCCCTGGGCTTCCTGGTTTTAAAAGTCCTAGGCCTAAGCCTAACAGTAACCCTAGGAAGGTAAATCAGCCGGGTATTAGGGTTCTTCCTAAGGGAAAAGCCGTGAAAGCAGCCATGTTGTGGCACTTCTGCACTCCCTTTGGGATGCCTTTGGCAGATGAAGTAAGCCTGGAACTCAGGGCTTCCTGGTTAAAGAAATCCAAGCCCTAGGCTGAACCCTAACCCTAACCCTAGGCAGATAAATCAGCCTAGGTATAGGGATGGTGCCAAGGAAAAAGCTGTGAAAGCTGCCATGTTGTAGCACTTTTGTACTCCCCTTGGGATGCCTTGAACAGCTGCAGTGTGCCTGGAGCTAAGGGCTTCCTAGTTTCAAAAATCCTAGCCCTAGGCCTAAGCCTAACAGTAACCCTGGGAAGGTAAATCAGCCTGGTGTTAGGCTTCTTGCCAGGGAAAAAGCCGTGAAAGCAGCCATGTTGTGGCACTTTTGCACTCCCTTTTGGATGCCTTTCACAGCTCCAGTGTGCCTGGAACTCAGGGCTTCCTGATTTTAAAAATCCTAGCCCTAGGCTGAACCCCAACCCTAAGACGAGAAAGGTAAATCAGGCAGGAATTAGGCATGTCCCCAAGGAAAAAGCTGTGGAGGCAGGCATGTTGTGGTACTTTTGCGCTCTTCTTGGCTAGTCCTTCGCAGCTGCTGTGTTCTTGGAACTCAGGGCTTTCTGGTTAATAGAACCCTTACCCTAGGTGTAACTCAAGCCTTAAGCCTAGGAAGGAAAATCAGCCTATGGTTCGGGATGGTCTCATGGAAATATCAGTGGTGGCAGCCAAGTTGCGTCACTTTTGCGCTCCCCTTGGGATGCCTTTCGCAGCGTCAGTGTGCCTGGAGCCCAGGGCTTCCTGGTTTTAAAAGTCCTAGGCCTAAGCCTAACAGTAACCCTAGGAAGGTAAATCAGCCGGGTATTAGGGTTCTTCCTAAGGGAAAAGCCATGAAAGCAGCCATGTTGTGGCACTTCTGCACTCCCTTTGGGATGCCTTTGGCAGATGAAGTAAGCCTGGAACTCAGGGCTTCCTGGTTAAAGAAATCCAAGCCCTAGGCTGAACCCTAACCCTAACCCTAGGCAGATAAATCAGCCTAGGTATAGGGATGGTGCCAAGGACAAAGCTGTGAAAGCTGCCATGTTGTTGCACTTTTGTACTCCCCTTGGGATGCCTTGAACAGCTGCAGTGTGCCTGGAGCTAAGGGCTTCCTAGTTTTAAAAATCCTAGCCCTAGGCCTAAGCCTAACAGTAACCCTGGGAAGGGAAATCAGCCTGGTGTTAGGCTTCTTGCCAAGGAAAAAGCCGTGAAAGCAGCCATGTTGTGGCACTTTTGCACTCCCTTTTGGATGCCTTTCACAGCTGCAGTGTGCCTGGAACTCAGGGCTTCCTGATTTTAAAAATCCTAGCCCTAGGCCGAACCCCAACCCTAAGACGAGAAAGGCAAATCAGCCAGGAATTAGGCATGTCCCCAAGGAAAAAGCTGTGGAGGCAGGCATGTTGTGCTACTTTTGCGCTCTTCTTGGCTAGTCCTTCGCAGCTGCTGTGTTCTTGGAACTCAGGGCTTTCTGGTTAATAGAACCCTTACCCTAGGCGTAACTGAAGCCTTAAGCCTAAGAAGGAAAATCAGCCTATGGTTCGGGATGGTCTCATGGAAATATCAGTGGTGGCAGCCAAGTTGCGTCACTTTTGCGCTCCCCTTGGGATGCCTTTCGCAGCGTCAGTGTGCCTGGAGCCCAGGGCTTCCTGGTTTTAAAAGTCCTAGGCCTAAGCCTAACAGTAACCCTAGGAAGGTAAATCAGCCGGGTATTAGGGTTCTTCCTAAGGGAAAAGCCGTGAAAGCAGCCATGTTGTGGCACTTCTGCACTCCCTTTGGGATGCCTTTGGCAGATGAAGTAAGCCTGGAACTCAGGGCTTCCTGGTTAAAGAAATCCAAGCCCTAGGCTGAACCCTAACCCTAACCCTAGGCAGATAAATCAGCCTAGGTATAGGGATGGTGCCAAGGAAAAAGCTGTGAAAGCTGCCATGTTGTTGCACTTTTGTACTCCCCTTGGGATGCCTTGAACAGCTGCAGTGTGCCTGGAGCTAAGGGCTTCCTAGTTTTAAAAATCCTAGCCCTAGGCCTAAGCCTAACAGTAACCCTGGGAAGGGAAATCAGCCTGGTGTTAGGCTTCTTGCCAAGGAAAAAGCCGTGAAAGCAGCCATGTTGTGGCACTTTTGCACTCCCTTTTGGATGCCTTTCACAGCTCCAGTGTGCCTGGAACTCAGGGCTTCCTGATTTTAAAAATCCTAGCCCTAGGCCGAACCCCAACCCTAAGATGAGAAAGGCAAATCAGGCAGGAATTAGGCATGTCCCCAAGGGAAAAGCTGTGGAGGCAGGCATGTTGTGCTACTTTTGCGCTCTTCTTGGCTAGTCCTTCGCAGCTGCTGTGTTCTTGGAACTCAGGGCTTTCTGGTTAATAGAGCCCTTACCCTAGGCGTAACTCAAACCTTAACCCTAGGAAGGAAAATCAACCTATGGTTCGGGATGGTCTCATGGAAATATCAGTGGTGGCAGCCAAGTTGCGTCACTTTTGCGCTCCCCTTGGGATGCCTTTCGCAGCTGCAGTGTGCCTGGAGCCCAGGGCTTCCTGGTTTTAAAAGTCCTAGGCCTAAGCCTAACAGTAACCCTAGGAAGGTAAATCAGCCGGGTATTAGGGTTCTTCCTAAGGGAAAAGCCGTGAAAGCAGCCATGTTGTGGCACTTTGCACTCCCTTTGGGATGCCTTTGGCAGATGAAGTAAGCCTGGAACTCAGGGCTTCCTGGTTAAAGAAATCCAAGCCCTAGGCTGAACCCTAACCCTAACCCTAGGCAGATAAATCAGCCTAGGTATAGGGATGGTGCCAAGGAAAAAGCTGTGAAAGCTGCCATGTTGTTGCACTTTTGTACTCCCCTTGGGATGCCTTGAACAGCTGCAGTGTGCCTGGAGCCCAGGGCTTCCTAGTTTCAAAAATCCTAGCCCTAGGCCTAAGCCTAACAGTAACCCTGGGAAGGTAAATCAGCCTGGTGTTAGGCTTCTTGCCAAGGAAAAAGCCGTGAAAGCAGCCATGTTGTGGCACTTTTGCACTCCCTTTTGGATGCCTTTCACAGCTCCAGTGTGCCTGGAACTCAGGGCTTCCTGATTTTAAAAATCCTAGCCCTAGGCCGAACCCCAACCCTAAGACGAGAAAGGCAAATCAGCCAGGAATTAGGCATGTCCCCAAGGAAAAAGCTGTGGAGGCAGGCATGTTGTGCTACTTTTGCGCTCTTCTTGGGTAGTCCTTCGCAGCTGCTGTGTTCTTGGAACTCAGGGCTTTCTGGTTAATAGAGCCCTTACCCTAGGCGTAACTCAAACCTTAAGCCTAGGAAGGAAAATCAACCTATGCTTCGGGATGGTCTCATGGAAATATCAGTGGTGGCAGCCAAGTTGCGTCACTTTTGCGCTCCCCTGGGATGCCTTTCGCAGCTGCAGTGTGCCTGGAGCCCAGGGCTTCCTGGTTTTAAAAGTCCTAGGCCTAAGCCTAACAGTAACCCTAGGAAGGTAAATCAGCCGGGTATTAGGGTTCTTCCTAAGGGAAAAGCCGTGAAAGCAGCCATGTTGTGGCACTTCTGCACTCCCTTTGGGATGCCTTTGGCAGATGAAGTAAGCCTGGAACTCAGGGCTTCCTGGTTAAAGAAATCCAAGCCCTAGGCTGAAGCCTAACCCTAACCCTAGGCAGATAAATCAGCCTAGGTATAGGGATGGTGCCAAGGAAAAAGCTGTGAAAGCTGCCATGTTGTTGCACTTTTTACTCCCCTTGGGATGCCTTGAACAGCTGCAGTGTGCCTGGAGCTAAGGGCTTCCTAGTTTTAAAAATCCTAGCCCTAGGCCTAAGCCTAACAGTAACCCGGGGAAGGTAAATCAGCCTGGTGTTAGGCTTCTTGCCAAGGAAAAAGCCGTGAAAGCAGCCATGTTGTGGCACTTTTGCACTCCCTTTTGGATGCCTTTCACAGCTCCAGTGTGCCTGGAACTCAGGGCTTCCTGATTTTAAAAATCCTAGCCCTAGGCCGAACCCCAACCCTAAGACGAGAAAGGCAAATCAGCCAGGAATTAGGCATGTCCCCAAGGAAAAAGCTGTGGAGGCAGGCATGTTGTGCTACTTTTGCGCTCTTCTTGGCTAGTCCTTCGCAGCTGCTGTGTTCTTGGAACTCAGGGCTTTCTGGTTAATAGAACCCATACCCTAGGCGTAACTCAAACCGTAACCCTAGGAAGGAAAATCAACCTATGGTTCGGGATGGTCTCATGGAAATATCAGTGGTGGCAGCCAAGTTGCGTCACTTTTGCGCTCCCCTTGGGATGCCTTTCGCAGCTGCAGTGTGCCTGGAGCCCAGGGCTTCCTGGTTTTAAAAGTCCTAGGCCTAAGCCTAACAGTAACCCTAGGAAGGTAAATCAGCCGGGTATTAGGGTTCTTCCTAAGGGAAAAGCCGTGAAAGCAGCCATGTTGTGGCACTTCTGCACTCCCTTTGGGATGCCTTTGGCAGATGAAGTAAGCCTGGAACTCAGGGCTTCCTGGTTAAAGAAATCCAAGCCCTAGGCTGAACCCTAACCCTAACCCTAGGCAGATAAATCAGCCTAGGTATAGGGATGGTGCCAAGGAAAAAGCTGTGAAAGCTGCCATGTTGTTGCACTTTTGTACTCCCCTTGGGATGCCTTGAACAGCTGCAGTGTGCCTGGAGCTAAGGGCTTCCTAGTTTTAAAAATCCTAGCCCTAGGCCTAAGCCTAACAGTAACCCTGGGAAGGTAAATCAGCCTGGTGTTAGGCTTCTTGCCAAGGAAAAAGCCGTGAAAGCAGCCATGTTGTGGCACTTTTGCACTCCCTTTTGGATGCCTTTCACAGCTCCAGTGTGCCTGGA
This sequence comes from Ammospiza caudacuta, assembly GCF_027887145.1. NCBI lineage: Eukaryota > Metazoa > Chordata > Aves > Passeriformes > Passerellidae > Ammospiza > Ammospiza caudacuta. The sequence continues at coordinate 500,235 of NC_080618.1, forward strand.
ACTCAGGGCTTCCTGATTTTAAAAATCCTAGCCCTAGGCCGAACCCCAACCCTAAGACGAGAAAGGCAAATCAGCCAGGAATTAGGCATGTCCCCAAGGAAAAAGCTGTGGAGGCAGGCATGTTGTGGTACTTTTGCGCTCTTCTTGGCTAGTCCTTCGCAGCTGCTGTGTTCTTGGAACTCAGGGCTTTCTGGTTAATAGAACCCTTACCCTAGGCGTAACTCAAACCTTAAGCCTAGGAAGGAAAATCAGCCTATGGTTCGGGATGGTCTCATGGAAATATCAGTGGTGGCAGCCAAGTTGCGTCACTTTTGCGCTCCCCTTGGGATGCCTTTCGCAGCGTCAGTGTGCCTGGAGCCCAGGGCTTCCTGGTTTTAAAAGTCCTAGGCCTAAGCCTAACAGTAACCCTAGGAAGGTAAATCAGCCGGGTATTAGGGTTCTTCCTAAGGGAAAAGCCGTGAAAGCAGCCATGTTGTGGCACTTCTGCACTCCCTTTGGGATGCCTTTGGCAGATGAAGTAAGCCTGGAACTCAGGGCTTCCTGGTTAAAGAAATCCAAGCCCTAGGCTGAACCCTAACCCTAACCCTAGGCAGATAAATCAGCCTAGGTATAGGGATGGTGCCAAGGAAAAAGCTGTGAAAGCTGCCATGTTGTTGCACTTTTGTACTCCCCTTGGGATGCCTTGAACAGCTGCAGTGTGCCTGGAGCTAAGGGCTTCCTAGTTTCAAAAATCCTAGCCCGAGGCCTAAGCCTAACAGTAACCCTGGGAAGGTAAATCAGCCTGGTGTTAGGCTTCTTGCCAAGGAAAAAGCCGTGAAAGCAGCCATGTTGTGGCACTTTTGCACTCCCTTTTGGATGCCTTTCACAGCTCCAGTGTGCCTGGAACTCAGGGCTTCCTGATTTTAAAAATCCTAGCCCTAGGCCGAACCCCAACCCTAAGACGAGAAAGGCAAATCAGCCAGGAATTAGGCATGTCCCCAAGGAAAAAGCTGTGGAGGCAGGCATGTTGTGCTACTTTTGCGCTCTTCTTGGCTAGTCCTTCGCAGCTGCTGTGTTCTTGGAACTCAGGGCTTTCTGGTTAATAGAGCCCTTACCCTAGGCGTAACTCAAACCTTAAGCCTAGGAAGGAAAATCAGCCTATGGTTCGGGATGGTCTCATGGAAATATCAGTGGTGGCAGCCAAGTTGCGTCACTTTTGCGCTCCCCTTGGGATGCCTTTCGCAGCGTCAGTGTGCCTGGAGCCCAGGGCTTCCTGGTTTTAAAAGTCCTAGGCCTAAGCCTAACAGTAACCCTAGGAAGGTAAATCAGCCGGGTATTAGGGTTCTTCCTAAGGGAAAAGCCGTGAAAGCAGCCATGTTGTGGCACTTCTGCACTCCCTTTGGGATGCCTTTGGCAGATGAAGTAAGCCTGGAACTCAGGGCTTCCTGGTTAAAGAAATCCAAGCCCTAGGCTGAACCCTAACCCTAACCCTAGGCAGATAAATCAGCCTAGGTATAGGGATGGTGCCAAGGAAAAAGCTGTGAAAGCTGCCATCTTGTTGCACTTTTGTACTCCCCTTGGGATGCCTTGAACAGCTGCAGTGTGCCTGGAGCTAAGGGCTTCCTAGTTTCAAAAATCCTAGCCCGAGGCCTAAGCCTAACAGTAACCCTGGGAAGGTAAATCAGCCTGGTGTTAGGCTTCTTGCCAAGGAAAAAGCCGTGAAAGCAGCCATGTTGTGGCACTTTTGCACTCCCTTTTGGATGCCTTTCACAGCTCCAGTGTGCCTGGAACTCAGGGCTTCCTGATTTTAAAAATCCTAGCCCTAGGCCGAACCCCAACCCTAAGACGAGAAAGGCAAATCAGCCAGGAATTAGGCATGTCCCCAAGGAAAAAGCTGTGGAGGCAGGCATGTTGTGCTACTTTTGCGCTCTTCTTGGCTAGTCCTTCGCAGCTGCTGTGTTCTTGGAACTCAGGGCTTTCTGGTTAATAGAGCCCTTACCCTAGGCGTAACTCAAACCTTAACCCTAGGAAGGAAAATCAGCCTATGGTTCGGGATGGTCTCATGGAAATATCAGTGGTGGCAGCCAAGTTGCGTCACTTTTGCACTCCCCTTGGGATGCCTTTCGCAGCGTCAGTGTGCCTGGAGCCCAGGGCTTCCTGGTTTTAAAAGTCCTAGGCCTAAGCCTAACAGTAACCCTAGGAAGGTAAATCAGCCGGGTATTAGGGTTCTTCCTAAGGGAAAAGCCATGAAAGCAGCCATGTTGTGGCACTTCTGCACTCCCTTTGGGATGCCTTTGGCAGATGAAGTAAGCCTGGAACTCAGGGCTTCCTGGTTAAAGAAATCCAAGCCCTAGGCTGAACCCTAACCCTAACCCTAGGCAGATAAATCAGCCTAGGTATAGGGATGGTGCCAAGGACAAAGCTGTGAAAGCTGCCATGTTGTTGCACTTTTGTACTCCCCTTGGGATGCCTTGAACAGCTGCAGTGTGCCTGGAGCTAAGGGCTTCCTAGTTTTAAAAATCCTAGCCCTAGGCCTAAGCCTAACAGTAACCCTGGGAAGGGAAATCAGCCTGGTGTTAGGCTTCTTGCCAAGGAAAAAGCCGTGAAAGCAGCCATGTTGTGGCACTTTTGCACTCCCTTTTGGATGCCTTTCACAGCTCCAGTGTGCCTGGAACTCAGGGCTTCCTGATTTTAAAAATCCTAGCCCTAGGCCGAACCCCAACCCTAAGACGAGAAAGGCAAATCAGCCAGGAATTAGGCATGTCCCCAAGGAAAAAGCTGTGGAGGCAGGCATGTTGTGCTACTTTTGCGCTCTTCTTGGCTAGTCCTTCGCAGCTGCTGTGTTCTTGGAACTCAGGGCTTTCTGGTTAATAGAACCCTTACCCTAGGCGTAACTGAAGCCTTAAGCCTAGGAAGGAAAATCAGCCTATGGTTCGGGATGGTCTCATGGAAATATCAGTGGTGGCAGCCAAGTTGCGTCACTTTTGCGCTCCCCTTGGGATGCCTTTCGCAGCGTCAGTGTGCCTGGAGCCCAGGGCTTCCTGGTTTTAAAAGTCCTAGGCCTAAGCCTAACAGTAACCCTAGGAAGGTAAATCAGCCGGGTATTATGGTTCTTCCTAAGGGAAAAGCCGTGAAAGCAGCCATGTTGTGGCACTTCTGCACTCCCTTTGGGATGCCTTTGGCAGATGAAGTAAGCCTGGAACTCAGGGCTTCCTGGTTAAAGAAATCCAAGCCCTAGGCTGAACCCTAACCCTAACCCTAGGCAGATAAATCAGCCTAGGTATAGGGATGGTGCCAAGGAAAAAGCTGTGAAAGCTGCCATGTTGTTGCACTTTTGTACTCCCCTTGGGATGCCTTGAACAGCTGCAGTGTGCCTGGAGCTAAGGGCTTCCTAGTTTTAAAAATCCTAGCCCTAGGCCTAAGCCTAAGAGTAACCCTGGGAAGGTAAATCAGCCTGGTGTTAGGCTTCTTGCCAAGGAAAAAGCCGTGAAAGCAGCCATGTTGTGGCACTTTTGCACTCCCTTTTGGATGCCTTTCACAGCTCCAGTGTGCCTGGAACTCAGGGCTTCCTGATTTTAAAAATCCTAGCCCTAGGCCGAACCCCAACCCTAAGATGAGAAAGGCAAATCAGCCAGGAATTAGGCATGTCCCCAAGGGAAAAGCTGTGGAGGCAGGCATGTTGTGCTACTTTTGCGCTCTTCTTGGCTAGTCCTTCGCAGCTGCTGTGTTCTTGGAACTCAGGGCTTTCTGGTTAATAGAGCCCTTACCCTAGGCGTAACTCAAACCTTAACCCTAGGAAGGAAAATCAACCTATGCTTCGGGATGGTCACATGGAAATATCAGTGGTGGCAGCCAAGTTGCGTCACTTTTGCGCTCCCCTTGGGATGCCTTTCGCAGCTGCAGTGTGCCTGGAGCCCAGGGCTTCCTGGTTTTAAAAGTCCTAGGCCTAAGCCTAACAGTAACCCTAGGAAGGTAAATCAGCCGGGTATTAGGGTTCTTCCTAAGGGAAAAGCCGTGAAAGCAGCCATGTTGTGGCACTTTGCACTCCCTTTGGGATGCCTTTGGCAGATGAAGTAAGCCTGGAACTCAGGGCTTCCTGGTTAAAGAAATCCAAGCCCTAGGCTGAACCCTAACCCTAACCCTAGGCAGATAAATCAGCCTAGGTATAGGGATGGTGCCAAGGACAAAGCTGTGAAAGCTGCCATGTTGTTGCACTTTTGTACTCCCCTTGGGATGCCTTGAACAGCTGCAGTGTGCCTGGAGCTAAGGGCTTCCTAGTTTTAAAAATCCTAGCCCTAGGCCTAAGCCTAACAGTAACCCTGGGAAGGTAAATCAGCCTGGTGTTAGGCTTCTTGCCAGGGAAAAAGCCGTGAAAGCAGCCATGTTGTGGCACTTTTGCACTCCCTTTTGGATGCCTTTCACAGCTCCAGTGTGCCTGGAACTCAGGGCTTCCTGATTTTAAAAATCCTAGCCCTAGGCTGAACCCCAACCCTAAGACGAGAAAGGCAAATCAGCCAGGAATTAGGCATGTCCCCAAGGAAAAAGCTGTGGAGGCAGGCATGTTGTGGTACTTTTGCGCTCTTCTTGGCTAGTCCTTCGCAGCTGCTGTGTTCTTGGAACTCAGGGCTTTCTGGTTAATAGAACCCTTACCCTAGGCGTAACTCAAGCCTTAAGCCTAGGAAGGAAAATCAGCCTATGGTTCGGGATGGTCTCATGGAAATATCAGTGGTGGCAGCCAAGTTGCGTCACTTTTGCGCTCCCCTTGGGATGCCTTTCGCAGCTGCAGTGTGCCTGGAGCCCAGGGCTTCCTGGTTTTAAAAGTCCTAGGCCTAAGCCTAACAGTAACCCTAGGAAGGTAAATCAGCCGGGTATTAGGGTTCTTCCTAAGGGAAAAGCCATGAAAGCAGCCATGTTGTGGCACTTCTGCACTCCCTTTGGGATGCCTTTGGCAGATGAAATAAGCCTGGAACTCAGGGCTTCCTGGTTAAAGAAATCCAAGCCCTAGGCTGAACCCTAACCCTAACCCTAGGCAGATAAATCAGCCTAGGTATAGGGATGGTGCCAAGGAAAAAGCTGTGAAAGCTGCCATGTTGTTGCACTTTTGTACTCCCCTTGGGATGCCTTGAACAGCTGCAGTGTGCCTGGAGCTAAGGGCTTCCTAGTTTTAAAAATCCTAGCCCTAGGCCTAAGCCTAACAGTAACCCTGGGAAGGTAAATCAGCCTGGTGTTAGGCTTCTTGCCAAGGAAAAAGCCGTGAAAGCAGCCGTGTTGTGGCACTTTTGCACTCCCTTTTGGATGCCTTTCACAGCTCCAGTGTGCCTGGAACTCAGGGCTTCCTGATTTTAAAAATCCTAGCCCTAGGCCGAACCCCAACCCTAAGACGAGAAAGGCAAATCAGCCAGGAATTAGGCATGTCCCCAAGGAAAAAGCTGTGGAGGCAGGCATGTTGTGGTACTTTTGCGCTCTTCTTGGCTAGTCCTTCGCAGCTGCTGTGTTCTTGGAACTCAGGGCTTTCTGGTTAATAGAGCCCTTACCCTAGGCGTAACTCAAACCTTAAGCCTAGGAAGGAAAATCAACCTATGCTTCGGGATGCTCTCATGGAAATATCAGTGGTGGCAGCCAAGTTGCGTCACTTTTGCGCTCCCCTGGGATGCCTTTCGCAGCTGCAGTGTGCCTGGAGCCCAGGGCTTCCTGGTTTTAAAAGTCCTAGGCCTAAGCCTAACAGTAACCCTAGGAAGGTAAATCAGCCGGGTATTAGGGTTCTTCCTAAGGGAAAAGCCGTGAAAGCAGCCATGTTGTGGCACTTCTGCACTCCCTTTGGGATGCCTTTGGCAGATGAAGTAAGCCTGGAACTCAGGGCTTCCTGGTTAAAGAAATCCAAGCCCTAGGCTGAACCCTAACCCTAACCCTAGGCAGATAAATCAGCCTAGGTATAGGGATGGTGCCAAGGAAAAAGCTGTGAAAGCTGCCATGTTGTTGCACTTTTTACTCCCCTTGGGATGCCTTGAACAGCTGCAGTGTGCCTGGAGCTAAGGGCTTCCTAGTTTTAAAAATCCTAGCCCTAGGCCTAAGCCTAACAGTAACCCTGGGAAGGTAAATCAGCCTGGTGTTAGGCTTCTTGCCAAGGAAAAAGCCGTGAAAGCAGCCATGTTGTGGCACTTTTGCACTCCCTTTTGGATGCCTTTCACAGCTCCAGTGTGCCTGGAACTCAGGGCTTCCTGATTTTAAAAATCCTAACCCTAGGCTGAACCCCAACCCTAAGACGAGAAAGGTAAATCAGCCAGGAATTAGGCATGTCCCCAAGGAAAAAGCTGTGGAGGCAGGCATGTTGTGCTACTTTTGCGCTCTTCTTGGCTAGTCCTTCGCAGCTGCTGTGTTCTTGGAACTCAGGGCATTCTGGTTAATAGAACCCTTACCCTAGGCGTAACTCAAGCCTTAAGCCTAGGAAGGAAAATCAGCTTTTGGTTCGGGATGGTCTCATGGAAATATCAGTGGTGGCAGCCAAGTTGCGTCACTTTTGCGCTCCCCTTGGGATGCCTTTCGCAGCGTCAGTGTGCCTGGAGCCCAGGGCTTCCTGGTTTTAAAAGTCCTAGGCCTAAGCCTAACAGTAACCCTAGGAAGGTAAATCAGCCGGGTATTAGGGTTCTTCCTAAGGGAAAAGCCATGAAAGCAGCCATGTTGTGGCACTTCTGCACTCCCTTTGGGATGCCTTTGGCAGATGAAGTAAGCCTGGAACTCAGGGCTTCCTGGTTAAAGAAATCCAAGCCCTAGGCTGAACCCTAACCCTAACCCTAGGCAGATAAATCAGCCTAGGTATAGGGATGGTGCCAAGGACAAAGCTGTGAAAGCTGCCATGTTGTTGCACTTTTGTACTCCCCTTGGGATGCCTTGAACAGCTGCAGTGTGCCTGGAGCTAAGGGCTTCCTAGTTTTAAAAATCCTAGCCCTAGGCCTAAGCCTAACAGTAACCCTGGGAAGGTAAATCAGCCTGGTGTTAGGCTTCTTGCCAGGGAAAAAGCCGTGAAAGCAGCCATGTTGTGGCACTTTTGCACTCCCTTTTGGATGCCTTTCACAGCTCCAGTGTGCCTGGAACTCAGGGCTTCCTGATTTTAAAAATCCTAGCCCTAGGCTGAACCCCAACCCTAAGACGAGAAAGGCAAATCAGCCAGGAATTAGGCATGTCCCCAAGGAAAAAGCTGTGGAGGCAGGCATGTTGTGCTACTTTTGCGCTCTTCTTGGCTAGTCCTTCGCAGCTGCTGTGTTCTTGGAACTCAGGGCTTTCTGGTTAATAGAACCCTTACCCTAGGCGTAACTCAAGCCTTAAGCCTAGGAAGGAAAATCAGCCTATGGTTCGGGATGGTCTCATGGAAATATCAGTGGTGGCAGCCAAGTTGCGTCACTTTTGCGCTCCCCTTGGGATGCCTTTCGCAGCGTCAGTGTGCCTGGAGCCCAGGGCTTCCTGGTTTTAAAAGTCCTAGGCCTAAGCCTAACAGTAACCCTAGGAAGGTAAATCAGCCGGGTATTAGGGTTCTTCCTAAGGGAAAAGCCATGAAAGCAGCCATGTTGTGGCACTTCTGCACTCCCTTTGGGATGCCTTTGGCAGATGAAATAAGCCTGGAACTCAGGGCTTCCTGGTTAAAGAAATCCAAGCCCTAGGCTGAACCCTAACCCTAACCCTAGGCAGATAAATCAGCCTAGGTATAGGGATGGTGCCAAGGAAAAAGCTGTGAAAGCTGCCATGTTGTTGCACTTTTGTACTCCCCTTGGGATGCCTTGAACAGCTGCAGTGTGCCTGGAGCTAAGGGCTTCCTAGTTTTAAAAATCCTAGCCCTAGGCCTAAGCCTAACAGTAACCCTGGGAAGGTAAATCAGCCTGGTGTTAGGCTTCTTGCCAAGGAAAAAGCCGTGAAAGCAGCCATGTTGTGGCACTTTTGCACTCCCTTTTGGATGCCTTTCACAGCTCCAGTGTGCCTGGAACTCAGGGCTTCCTGATTTTAAAAATCCTAGCCCTAGGCCGAACCCCAACCCTAAGACGAGAAAGGCAAATCAGCCAGGAATTAGGCATGTCCCCAAGGAAAAAGCTGTGGAGGCAGGCATGTTGTGGTACTTTTGCGCTCTTCTTGGCTAGTCCTTCGCAGCTGCTGTGTTCTTGGAACTCAGGGCTTTCTGGTTAATAGAGCCCTTACCCTAGGCGTAACTCAAACCTTAAGCCTAGGAAGGAAAATCAGCCTATGGTTCGGGATGGTCTCATGGAAATATCAGTGGTGGCAGCCAAGTTGCGTCACTTTTGCGCTCCCCTTGGGATGCCTTTCGCAGCTGCAGTGTGCCTGGAGCCCAGGGCTTCCTGGTTTTAAAAGTCCTAGGCCTAAGCCTAACAGTAACCCTAGGAAGGTAAATCAGCCGGGTATTAGGGTTCTTCCTAAGGGAAAAGCCGTGAAAGCAGCCATGTTGTGGCACTTCTGCACTCCCTTTGGGATGCCTTTGGCAGATGAAGTAAGCCTGGAACTCAGGGCTTCCTGGTTAAAGAAATCCAAGCCCTAGGCTGAACCCTAACCCTAACCCTAGGCAGATAAATCAGCCTAGGTATAGGGATGGTGCCAAGGAAAAAGCTGTGAAAGCTGCCATGTTGTTGCACTTTTGTACTCCCCTTGGGATGCCTTGAACAGCTGCAGTGTGCCTGGAGCTAAGGGCTTCCTAGTTTTAAAAATCCTAGCCCTAGGCCTAAGCCTAACAGTAACCCTGGGAAGGTAAATCAGCCTGGTGTTAGGCTTCTTGCCAAGGAAAAAGCCGTGAAAGCAGCCATGTTGTGGCACTTTTGCACTCCCTTTTGGATGCCTTTCACAGCTGCAGTGTGCCTGGAACTCAGGGCTTCCTGATTTTAAAAATCCTAGCCCTAGGCCGAACCCCAACCCTAAGACGAGAAAGGCAAATCAGCCAGGAATTAGGCATGTCCCCAAGGAAAAAGCTGTGGAGGCAGGCATGTTGTGGTACTTTTGCGCTCTTCTTGGCTAGTCCTTCGCAGCTGCTGTGTTCTTGGAACTCAGGGCTTTCTGGTTAATAGACCCTTACCCTAGGCGTAACTCAAACCTTAACCCTAGGAAGGAAAATCAACCTATGGTTCGGGATGGTCTCATGGAAATATCAGTGGTGGCAGCCAAGTTGCGTCACTTTTGCGCTCCCCTTGGGATGCCTTTCGCAGCGTCAGTGTGCCTGGAGCCCAGGGCTTCCTGGTTTTAAAAGTCCTAGGCCTAAGCCTAACAGTAACCCTAGGAAGGTAAATCAGCCGGGTATTAGGGTTCTTCCTAAGGGAAAAGCCGTGAAAGCAGCCATGTTGTGGCACTTCTGCACTCCCTTTGGGATGCCTTTGGCAGATGAAGTAAGCCTGGAACTCAGGGCTTCCTGGTTAAAGAAATCCAAGCCCTAGGCTGAAGCCTAACCCTAACCCTAGGCAGATAAATCAGCCTAGGTATAGGGATGGTGCCAAGGAAAAAGCTGTGAAAGCTGCCATGTTGTTGCACTTTTTACTCCCCTTGGGATGCCTTGAACAGCTGCAGTGTGCCTGGAGCTAAGGGCTTCCTAGTTTCAAAAATCCTAGCCCTAGGCCTAAGCCTAACAGTAACCCTGGGAAGGTAAATCAGCCTGGTGTTAGGCTTCTTGCCAAGGAAAAAGCCGTGAAAGCAGCCATGTTGTGGCACTTTTGCACTCCCTTTTGGATGCCTTTCACAGCTCCAGTGTGCCTGGAACTCAGGGCTTCCTGATTTTAAAAATCCTAGCCCTAGGCTGAACCCCAACCCTAAGACGAGAAAGGTAAATCAGGCAGGAATTCGGCATGTCCCCAAGGAAAAAGCTGTGGAGGCAGGCATGTTGTGCTACTTTTGCGCTCTTCTTGGCTAGTCCTTCGCAGCTGCTGTGTTCTTGGAACTCAGGGCTTTCTGGTTAATAGAACCCTTACCCTAGGCGTAACTCAAGCCTTAAGCCTAGGAAGGAAAATCAGCCTATGGTTCGGGATGGTCTCATGGAAATATCAGTGGTGGCAGCCAAGTTGCGTCACTTTTGCGCTCCCCTTGGGATGCCTTTCGCAGCGTCAGTGTGCCTGGAGCCCAGGGCTTCCTGGTTTTAAAAGTCCTAGGCCTAAGCCTAACAGTAACCCTAGGAAGGTAAATCAGCCGGGTATTAGGGTTCTTCCTAAGGGAAAAGCCGTGAAAGCAGCCATGTTGTGGCACTTCTGCACTCCCTTTGGGATGCCTTTGGCAGATGAAGTAAGCCTGGAACTCAGGGCTTCCTGGTTAAAGAAATCCAAGCCCTAGGCTGAACCCTAACCCTAACCCTAGGCAGATAAATCAGCCTAGGTATAGGGATGGTGCCAAGGAAAAAGCTGTGAAAGCTGCCATGTTGTTGCACTTTTGTACTCCCCTTGGGATGCCTTGAACAGCTGCAGTGTGCCTGGAGCTAAGGGCTTCCTAGTTTTAAAAATCCTAGCCCTAGGCCTAAGCCTAACAGTAACCCTGGGAAGGGAAATCAGCCTGGTGTTAGGCTTCTTGCCAAGGAAAAAGCCGTGAAAGCAGCCATGTTGTGGCACTTTTGCACTCCCTTTTGGATGCCTTTCACAGCTCCACTGTGCCTGGAACTCAGGGCTTCCTGATTTTAAAATCCTAGCCCTAGGCCGAACCTCAACCCTAAGACGAGAAAGGCAAATCAGCCAGGAATTAGGCATGTCCCCAAGGAAAAAGCTGTGGAGGCAGGCATGTTGTGGTACTTTTGCGCTCTTCTTGGCTAGTCCTTCGCAGCTGCTGTGTTCTTGGAACTCAGGGCATTCTGGTTAATAGAACCCTTACCCTAGGCGTAACTCAAGCCTTAAGCCTAGGAAGGAAAATCAGCCTATGGTTCGGGATGGTCTCATGGAAATATCAGTGGTGGCAGCCAAGTTGCGTCACTTTTGCGCTCCCCTTGGGATGCCTTTCGCAGCGTCAGTGTGCCTGGAGCCCAGGGCTTCCTGGTTTTAAAAGTCCTAGGCCTAAGCCTAACAGTAACCCTAGGAAGGTAAATCAGCCGGGTATTAGGGTTCTTCCTAAGGGAAAAGCCATGAAAGCAGCCATGTTGTGGCACTTCTGCACTCCCTTTGGGATGCCTTTGGCAGATGAAGTAAGCCTGGAACTCAGGGCTTCCTGCTTAAAGAAATCCAAGCCCTAGCCTGAACCCTAACCCTAACCCTAGGCAGATAAATCAGCCTAGGTATAGGGATGGTGCCAAGGACAAAGCTGTGAAAGCTGCCATGTTGTTGCACTTTTGTACTCCCCTTGGGATGCCTTGAACAGCTGCAGTGTGCCTGGAGCTAAGGGCTTCCTAGTTTTAAAAATCCTAGCCCTAGGCCTAAGCCTAACAGTAACCCTGGGAAGGTAAATCAGCCTGGTGTTAGGCGTCTTGCCAGGGAAAAAGCCGTGAAAGCAGCCATGTTGTGGCACTTTTGCACTCCCTTTTGGATGCCTTTCACAGCTCCAGTGTGCCTGGAACTCAGGGCTTCCTGATTTTAAAAATCCTAGCCCTAGGCTGAACCCCAACCCTAAGACGAGAAAGGCAAATCAGCCAGGAATTAGGCATGTCCCCAAGGAAAAAGCTGTGGAGGCAGGCATGTTGTGGTACTTTTGCGCTCTTCTTGGCTAGTCCTTCGCAGCTGCTGTGTTCTTGGAACTCAGGGCTTTCTGGTTAATAGAACCCTTACCCTAGGCGTAACTCAAGCCTTAAGCCTAGGAAGGAAAATCAGCCTATGGTTCGGGATGGTCTCATGGAAATATCAGTGGTGGCAGCCAAGTTGCGTCACTTTTGCGCTCCCCTTGGGATGCCTTTCGCAGCGTCAGTGTGCCTGGAGCCCAGGGCTTCCTGGTTTTAAAAGTCCTAGGCCTAAGCCTAACAGTAACCCTAGGAAGGTAAATCAGCCGGGTATTAGGGTTCTTCCTAAGGGAAAAGCCATGAAAGCAGCCATGTTGTGGCACTTCTGCACTCCCTTTGGGATGCCTTTGGCAGATGAAATAAGCCTGGAACTCAGGGCTTCCTGGTTAAAGAAATCCAAGCCCTAGGCTGAACCCTAACCCTAACCCTAGGCAGATAAATCAGCCTAGGTATAGGGATGGTGCCAAGGAAAAAGCTGTGAAAGCTGCCATGTTGTTGCACTTTTGTACTCCCCTTGGGATGCCTTGAACAGCTGCAGTGTGCCTGGAGCTAAGGGCTTCCTAGTTTTAAAAATCCTAGCCCTAGGCCTAAGCCTAACAGTAACCCTGGGAAGGTAAATCAGCCTGGTGTTAGGCTTCTTGCCAAGGAAAAAGCCGTGAAAGCAGCCATGTTGTGGCACTTTTGCACTCCCTTTTGGATGCCTTTCACAGCTCCAGTGTGCCTGGAACTCAGGGCTTCCTGATTTTAAAAATCCTAGCCCTAGGCCGAACCCCAACCCTAAGACGAGAAAGGCAAATCAGCCAGGAATTAGGCATGTCCCCAAGGAAAAAGCTGTGGAGGCAGGCATGTTGTGGTACTTTTGCGCTCTTCTTGGCTAGTCCTTCGCAGCTGCTGTGTTCTTGGAACTCAGGGCTTTCTGGTTAATAGAGCCCTTACCCTAGGCGTAACTCAAACCTTAACCCTAGGAAGGAAAATCAACCTATTGTTCGGGATGCTCTCATGGAAATATCAGTGGTGGCAGCCAAGTTGCGTCACTTTTGCGCTCCCCTTGGGATGCCTTTCGCAGCGTCAGTGTGCCTGGAGCCCAGGGCTTCCTGGTTTTAAAAGTCCTAGGCCTAAGCCTAACAGTAACCCTAGGAAGGTAAATCAGCCGGGTATTAGGGTTCTTCCTAAGGGAAAAGCCGTGAAAGCAGCCATGTTGTGGCACTTCTGCACTCCCTTTGGGATGCCTTTGGCAGATGAAGTAAGCCTGGAACTCAGGGCTTCCTGGTTAAAGAAATCCAAGCCCTAGGCTGAACCCTAACCCTAACCCTAGGCAGATAAATCAGCCTAGGTATAGGGATGGTGCCAAGGAAAAAGCTGTGAAAGCTGCCATGTTGTTGCACTTTTGTACTCCCCTTGGGATGCCTTGAACAGCTGCAGTGTGCCTGGAGCTAAGGGCTTCCTAGTTTTAAAAATCCTAGCCCTAGGCCTAAGCCTAACAGTAACCCTGGGAAGGTAAATCAGCCTGGTGTTAGGCTTCTTGCCAGGGAAAAAGCCGTGAAAGCAGCCATGTTGTGGCACTTTTGCACTCCCTTTTGGATGCCTTTCACAGCTCCAGTGTGCCTGGAACTCAGGGCTTCCTGATTTTAAAAATCCTAGCCCTAGGCCGAACCCCAACCCTAAGACGAGAAAGGCAAATCAGCCAGGAATTAGGCATGTCCCCAAGGAAAAAGCTGTGGAGGCAGGCATGTTGTGCTACTTTTGCGCTCTTCTTGGCTAGTCCTTCGCAGCTGCTGTGTTCTTGGAACTCAGAGCTTTCTGGTTAATAGAGCCCTTACCCTAGGCGTAACTCAAACCTTAAGCCTAGGAAGGAAAATCAGCCTATGGTTCGGGATGGTCTCATGGAAATATCAGTGGTGGCAGCCAAGTTGCGTCACTTTTGCGCTCCCCTTGGGATGCCTTTCGCAGCGTCAGTGTGCCTGGAGCCCAGGGCTTCCTGGTTTTAAAAGTCCTAGGCCTAAGCCTAACAGTAACCCTAGGAAGGTAAATCAGCCGGGTATTAGGGTTCTTCCTAAGGGAAAAGCCGTGAAAGCAGCCATGTTGTGGCACTTCTGCACTCCCTTTGGGATGCCTTTGGCAGATGAAGTAAGCCTGGAACTCAGGGCTTCCTGGTTAAAGAAATCCAAGCCCTAGGCTGAAGCCTAACCCTAACCCTAGGCAGATAAATCAGCCTAGGTATAGGGATGGTGCCAAGGAAAAAGCTGTGAAAGCTGCCATGTTGTTGCACTTTTTACTCCCCTTGGGATGCCTTGAACAGCTGCAGTGTGCCTGGAGCTAAGGGCTTCCTAGTTTTAAAAATCCTAGCCCTAGGCCTAAGCCTAACAGTAACCCTGGGAAGGTAAATCAGCCTGGTGTTAGGCTTCTTGCCAAGGAAAAAGCCGTGAAAGCAGCCATGTTGTGGCACTTTTGCACTCCCTTTTGGATGCCTTTCACAGCTCCAGTGTGCCTGGAACTCAGGGCTTCCTGATTTTAAAAATCCTAGCCCTAGGCTGAACCCCAACCCTAAGACGAGAAAGGTAAATCAGGCAGGAATTAGGCATGTCCCCAAGGAAAAAGCTGTGGAGGCAGGCATGTTGTGGTACTTTTGCGCTCTTCTTGGCTAGTCCTTCGCAGCTGCTGTGTTCTTGGAACTCAGGGCTTTCTGGTTAATAGAACCCTTACCCTAGGCGTAACTCAAGCCTTAAGCCTAGGAAGGAAAATCAACCTATGGTTCGGGATGCTCTCATGGAAATATCAGTGGTGGCAGCCAAGTTGCGTCACTTTTGCGCTCCCCTTGGGATGCCTTTCGCAGCGTCAGTGTGCCTGGAGCCCAGGGCTTCCTGGTTTTAAAAGTCCTAGGCCTAAGCCTAACAGTAACCCTAGGAAGGTAAATCAGCCGGGTATTAGGGTTCTTCCTAAGGGAAAAGCCGTGAAAGCAGCCATGTTGTGGCACTTCTGCACTCCCTTTGGGATGCCTTTGGCAGATGAAGTAAGCCTGGAACTCAGGGCTTCCTGGTTAAAGAAATCCAAGCCCTAGGCTGAACCCTAACCCTAACCCTAGGCAGATAAATCAGCCTAGGTATAGGGATGGTGCCAAGGAATAAGCTGTGAAAGCTGCCATGTTGTTGCACTTTTGTACTCCCCTTGGGATGCCTTGAACAGCTGCAGTGTGCCTGGAGCCCAGGGCTTCCTAGTTTTAAAAATCCTAGCCCTAGGCCTAAGCCTAACAGTAACCCTGGGAAGGTAAATCAGCCTGGTGTTAGGCTTCTTGCCAAGGAAAAAGCCGTGAAAGCAGCCATGTTGTGGCACTTTTGCACTCCCTTTTGGATGCCTTTCACAGCTCCAGTGTGCCTGGAACTCAGGGCTTCCTGATTTTAAAAATCCTAGCCCTAGGCTGAACCCCAACCCTAAGACGAGAAAGGTAAATCAGGCAGGAATTAGGCATGTCCCCAAGGAAAAAGCTGTGGAGGCAGGCATGTTGTGCTACTTTTGCGCTCTTCTTGGCTAGTCCTTCGCAGCTGCTGTGTTCTTGGAACTCAGGGCTTTCTGGTTAATAGAACCCTTACCCTAGGCGTAACTGAAGCCTTAAGCCTAGGAAGGAAAATCAGCCTATGGTTCGGGATGGTCTCATGGAAATATCAGTGGTGGCAGCCAAGTTGCGTCACTTTTGCGCTCCCCTTGGGATGCCTTTCGCAGCGTCAGTGTGCCTGGAGCCCAGGGCTTCCTGGTTTTAAAAGTCCTAGGCCTAAGCCTAACAGTAACCCTAGGAAGGTAAATCAGCCGGGTATTAGGGTTCTTCCTAAGGGAAAAGCCGTGAAAGCAGCCATGTTGTGGCACTTCTGCACTCCCTTTGGGATGCCTTTGGCAGATGAAGTAAGCCTGGAACTCAGGGCTTCCTGCTTAAAGAAATCCAAGCCCTAGGCTGAACCCTAACCCTAACCCTAGGCAGATAAATCAGCCTAGGTATAGGGATGGTGCCAAGGAAAAAGCTGTGAAAGCTGCCATGTTGTTGCACTTTTGTACTCCCCTTGGGATGCCTTGAACAGCTGCAGTGTGCCTGGAGCTAAGGGCTTCCTAGTTTCAAAAATCCTAGCCCTAGGCCTAAGCCTAACAGTAACCCTGGGAAGGTAAATCAGCCTGGTGTTAGGCTTCTTGCCAAGGAAAAAGCCGTGAAAGCAGCCATGTTGTGGCACTTTTGCACTCCCTTTTGGATGCCTTTCACAGCTGCAGTGTGCCTGGAACTCAGGGCTTCCTGATTTTAAAAATCCTAGCCCTAGGCCGAACCCCAACCCTAAGACGAGAAAGGCAAATCAGCCAGGAATTAGGCATGTCCCCAAGGAAAAAGCTGTGGAGGCAGGCATGTTGTGGTACTTTTGCGCTCTTCTTGGCTAGTCCTTCGCAGCTGCTGTGTTCTTGGAACTCAGGGCTTTCTGGTTAATAGACCCTTACCCTAGGCGTAACTCAAACCTTAACCCTAGGAAGGAAAATCAACCTATGCTTCGGGATGGTCTCATGGAAATATCAGTGGTGGCAGCCAAGTTGCGTCACTTTTGCGCTCCCCTTGGGATGCCTTTCGCAGCTGCAGTGTGCCTGGAGCCCAGGGCTTCCTGGTTTTAAAAGTCCTAGGCCTAAGCCTAACAGTAACCCTAGGAAGGTAAATCAGCCGGGTATTAGGGTTCTTCCTAAGGGAAAAGCCGTGAAAGCAGCCATGTTGTGGCACTTCTGCACTCCCTTTGGGATGCCTTTGGCAGATGAAGTAAGCCTGGAACTCAGGGCTTCCTGGTTAAAGAAATCCAAGCCCTAGGCTGAAGCCTAACCCTAACCCTAGGCAGATAAATCAGCCTAGGTATAGGGATGGTGCCAAGGAAAAAGCTGTGAAAGCTGCCATGTTGTTGCACTTTTTACTCCCCTTGGGATGCCTTGAACAGCTGCAGTGTGCCTGGAGCTAAGGGCTTCCTAGTTTTAAAAATCCTAGCCCTAGGCCTAAGCCTAACAGTAACCCTGGGAAGGTAAATCAGCCTGGTGTTAGGCTTCTTGCCAAGGAAAAAGCCGTGAAAGCAGCCATGTTGTGGCACTTTTGCACTCCCTTTTGGATGCCTTTCACAGCTCCAGTGTGCCTGGAACTCAGGGCTTCCTGATTTTAAAAATCCTAGCCCTAGGCTGAACCCCAACCCTAAGACGAGAAAGGTAAATCAGGCAGGAATTAGGCATGTCCCCAAGGAAAAAGCTGTGGAGGCAGGCATGTTGTGGTACTTTTGCGCTCTTCTTGGCTAGTCCTTCGCAGCTGCTGTGTTCTTGGAACTCAGGGCTTTCTGGTTAATAGAACCCTTACCCTAGGCGTAACTCAAGCCTTAAGCCTAGGAAGGAAAATCAACCTATGGTTCGGGATGCTCTCATGGAAATATCAGTGGTGGCAGCCAAGTTGCGTCACTTTTGCGCTCCCCTTGGGATGCCTTTCGCAGCGTCAGTGTGCCTGGAGCCCAGGGCTTCCTGGTTTTAAAAGTCCTAGGCCTAAGCCTAACAGTAACCCTAGGAAGGTAAATCAGCCGGGTATTAGGGTTCTTCCTAAGGGAAAAGCCGTGAAAGCAGCCATGTTGTGGCACTTCTGCACTCCCTTTGGGATGCCTTTGGCAGATGAAGTAAGCCTGGAACTCAGGGCTTCCTGGTTAAAGAAATCCAAGCCCTAGGCTGAACCCTAACCCTAACCCTAGGCAGATAAATCAGCCTAGGTATAGGGATGGTGCCAAGGAAAAAGCTGTGAAAGCTGCCATGTTGTTGCACTTTTGTACTCCCCTTGGGATGCCTTGAACAGCTGCAGTGTGCCTGGAGCTAAGGGCTTCCTAGTTTTAAAAATCCTAGCCCTAGGCCTAAGCCTAACAGTAACCCTGGGAAGGTAAATCAGCCTGGTGTTAGGCTTCTTGCCAAGGAAAAAGCCGTGAAAGCAGCCATGTTGTGGCACTTTTGCACTCCCTTTTGGATGCCTTTCACAGCTCCAGTGTGCCTGGAACTCAGGGCTTCCTGATTTTAAAAATCCTAGCCCTAGGCTGAACCCCAACCCTAAGACGAGAAAGGTAAATCAGGCAGGAATTAGGCATGTCCCCAAGGAAAAAGCTGTGGAGGCAGGCATGTTGTGCTACTTTTGCGCTCTTCTTGGCTAGTCCTTCGCAGCTGCTGTGTTCTTGGAACTCAGGGCTTTCTGGTTAATAGAACCCATACCCTAGGCGTAACTGAAGCCTTAAGCCTAGGAAGGAAAATCAGCCTATGGTTCGGGATGGTCTCATGGAAATATCAGTGGTGGCAGCCAAGTTGCGTCACTTTTGCGCTCCCCTTGGGATGCCTTTCGCAGCGTCAGTGTGCCTGGAGCCCAGGGCTTCCTGGTTTTAAAAGTCCTAGGCCTAAGCCTAACAGTAACCCTAGGAAGGTAAATCAGCCGGGTATTAGGGTTCTTCCTAAGGGAAAAGCCATGAAAGCAGCCATGTTGTGGCACTTCTGCACTCCCTTTGGGATGCCTTTGGCAGATGAAGTAAGCCTGGAACTCAGGGCTTCCTGCTTAAAGAAATCCAAGCCCTAGGCTGAACCCTAACCCTAACCCTAGGCAGATAAATCAGCCTAGGTATAGGGATGGTGCCAAGGAAAAAGCTGTGAAAGCTGCCATGTTGTTGCACTTTTGTACTCCCCTTGGGATGCCTTGAACAGCTGCAGTGTGCCTGGAGCTAAGGGCTTCCTAGTTTTAAAAATCCTAGCCCTAGGCCTAAGCCTAACAGTAACCCTGGGAAGGTAAATCAGCCTGGTGTTAGGCTTCTTGCCAGGGAAAAAGCCGTGAAAGCAGCCATGTTGTGGCACTTTTGCACTCCCTTTTGGATGCCTTTCACAGCTCCAGTGTGCCTGGAACTCAGGGCTTCCTGATTTTAAAAATCCTAGCCCTAGGCCGAACCCCAACCCTAAGACGAGAAAGGCAAATCAGCCAGGAATTAGGCATGTCCCCAAGGAAAAAGCTGTGGAGGCAGGCATGTTGTGGTACTTTTGCGCTCTTCTTGGCTAGTCCTTCGCAGCTGCTGTGTTCTTGGAACTCAGGGCTTTCTGGTTAATAGAGCCCTTACCCTAGGCGTAACTCAAACCTTAAGCCTAGGAAGGAAAATCAGCCTATGGTTCGGGATGGTCTCATGGAAATATCAGTGGTGGCAGCCAAGTTGCGTCACTTTTGCGCTCCCCTTGGGATGCCTTTCGCAGCTGCAGTGTGCCTGGAGCCCAGGGCTTCCTGGTTTTAAAAGTCCTAGGCCTAAGCCTAACAGTAACCCTAGGAAGGTAAATCAGCCGGGTATTAGGGTTCTTCCTAAGGGAAAAGCCGTGAAAGCAGCCATGTTGTGGCACTTCTGCACTCCCTTTGGGATGCCTTTGGCAGATGAAGTAAGCCTGGAACTCAGGGCTTCCTGGTTAAAGAAATCCAAGCCCTAGGCTGAACCCTAACCCTAACCCTAGGCAGATAAATCAGCCTAGGTATAGGGATGGTGCCAAGGAAAAAGCTGTGAAAGCTGCCATGTTGTTGCACTTTTGTACTCCCCTTGGGATGCCTTGAACAGCTGCAGTGTGCCTGGAGCTAAGGGCTTCCTAGTTTTAAAAATCCTAGCCCTAGGCCTAAGCCTAACAGTAACCCTGGGAAGGTAAATCAGCCTGGTGTTAGGCTTCTTGCCAAGGAAAAAGCCGTGAAAGCAGCCATGTTGTGGCACTTTTGCACTCCCTTTTGGATGCCTTTCACAGCTCCAGTGTGCCTGGAACTCAGGGCTTCCTGATTTTAAAAATCCTAGCCCTAGGCCGAACCCCAACCCTAAGACGAGAAAGGCAAATCAGCCAGGAATTAGGCATGTCCCCAAGGAAAAAGCTGTGGAGGCAGGCATGTTGTGGTACTTTTGCGCTCTTCTTGGCTAGTCCTTCGCAGCTGCTGTGTTCTTGGAACTCAGGGCTTTCTGGTTAATAGACCCTTACCCTAGGCGTAACTCAAACCTTAACCCTAGGAAGGAAAATCAACCTATGCTTCGGGATGGTCTCATGGAAATATCAGTGGTGGCAGCCAAGTTGCGTCACTTTTGCGCTCCCCTTGGGATGCCTTTCGCAGCGTCAGTGTGCCTGGAGCCCAGGGCTTCCTGGTTTTAAAAGTCCTAGGCCTAAGCCTAACAGTAACCCTAGGAAGGTAAATCAGCCGGGTATTAGGGTTCTTCCTAAGGGAAAAGCCGTGAAAGCAGCCATGTTGTGGCACTTCTGCACTCCCTTTGGGATGCCTTTGGCAGATGAAGTAAGCCTGGAACTCAGGGCTTCCTGGTTAAAGAAATCCAAGCCCTAGGCTGAAGCCTAACCCTAACCCTAGGCAGATAAATCAGCCTAGGTATAGGGATGGTGCCAAGGAAAAAGCTGTGAAAGCTGCCATGTTGTTGCACTTTTGTACTCCCATTGGGATGCCTTGAACAGCTGCAGTGTGCCTGGAGCTAAGGGCTTCCTAGTTTTAAAAATCCTAGCCCTAGGCCTAAGCCTAACAGTAACCCTGGGAAGGTAAATCAGCCTGGTGTTAGGCTTCTTGCCAGGGAAAAAGCCGTGAAAGCAGCCATGTTGTGGCACTTTTGCACTCCCTTTTGGATGCCTTTCACAGCTGCAGTGTGCCTGGAACTCAGGGCTTCCTGATTTTAAAAATCCTAGCCCTAGGCCGAACCCCAACCCTAAGACGAGAAAGGCAAATCAGCCAGGAATTAGGCATGTCCCCAAGGAAAAAGCTGTGGAGGCAGGCATGTTGTGGTACTTTTGCGCTCTTCTTGGCTAGTCCTTCGCAGCTGCTGTGTTCTTGGAACTCAGGGCTTTCTGGTTAATAGAGCCCTTACCCTAGGCGTAACTCAAACCTTAAGCCTAGGAAGGAAAATCAGCCTATGGTTCGGGATGGTCTCATGGAAATATCAGTGGTGGCAGCCAAGTTGCGTCACTTTTGCGCTCCCCTTGGGATGCCTTTCGCAGCTGCAGTGTGCCTGGAGCCCAGGGCTTCCTGGTTTTAAAAGTCCTAGGCCTAAGCCTAACAGTAACCCTAGGAAGGTAAATCAGCCGGGTATTAGGGTTCTTCCTAAGGGAAAAGCCGTGAAAGCAGCCATGTTGTGGCACTTCTGCACTCCCTTTGGGATGCCTTTGGCAGATGAAGTAAGCCTGGAACTCAGGGCTTCCTGGTTAAAGAAATCCAAGCCCTAGGCTGAACCCTAACCCTAACCCTAGGCAGATAAATCAGCCTAGGTATAGGGATGGTGCCAAGGAAAAAGCTGTGAAAGCTGCCATGTTGTTGCACTTTTGTACTCCCCTTGGGATGCCTTGAACAGCTGCAGTGTGCCTGGAGCTAAGGGCTTCCTAGTTTTAAAAATCCTAGCCCTAGGCCTAAGCCTAACAGTAACCCTGGGAAGGTAAATCAGCCTGGTGTTAGGCTTCTTGCCAGGGAAAAAGCCGTGAAAGCAGCCATGTTGTGGCACTTTTGCACTCCCTTTTGGATGCCTTTCACAGCTCCAGTGTGCCTGGAACTCAGGGCTTCCTGCTTTTAAAAATCCTAGCCCTAGGCCGAACCCCAACCCTAAGACGAGAAAGGCAAATCAGCCAGGAATTAGGCATGTCCCCAAGGAAAAAGCTGTGGAGGCAGGCATGTTGTGGTACTTTTGCGCTCTTCTTGGCTAGTCCTTCGCAGCTGCTGTGTTCTTGGAACTCAGGGCTTTCTGGTTAATAGACCCTTACCCTAGGCGTAACTCAAACCTTAACCCTAGGAAGGAAAATCAACCTATGCTTCGGGATGGTCTCATGGAAATATCAGTGGTGGCAGCCAAGTTGCGTCACTTTTGCGCTCCCCTTGGGATGCCTTTCGCAGCGTCAGTGTGCCTGGAGCCCAGGGCTTCCTGGTTTTAAAAGTCCTAGGCCTAAGCCTAACAGTAACCCTAGGAAGGTAAATCAGCCGGGTATTAGGGTTCTTCCTAAGGGAAAAGCCGTGAAAGCAGCCATGTTGTGGCACTTCTGCACTCCCTTTGGGATGCCTTTGGCAGATGAAGTAAGCCTGGAACTCAGGGCTTCCTGGTTAAAGAAATCCAAGCCCTAGGCTGAAGCCTAACCCTAACCCTAGGCAGATAAATCAGCCTAGGTATAGGGATGGTGCCAAGGAAAAAGCTGTGAAAGCTGCCATGTTGTTGCACTTTTTACTCCCCTTGGGATGCCTTGAACAGCTGCAGTGTGCCTGGAGCTAAGGGCTTCCTAGTTTTAAAAATCCTAGCCCTAGGCCTAAGCCTAACAGTAACCCTGGGAAGGTAAATCAGCCTGGTGTTAGGCTTCTTGCCAAGGAAAAAGCCGTGAAAGCAGCCATGTTGTGGCACTTTTGCACTCCCTTTTGGATGCCTTTCACAGCTCCAGTGTGCCTGGAACTCAGGGCTTCCTGATTTTAAAAATCCTAGCCCTAGGCTGAACCCCAACCCTAAGACGAGAAAGGTAAATCAGGCAGGAATTAGGCATGTCCCCAAGGAAAAAGCTGTGGAGGCAGGCATGTTGTGGTACTTTTGCGCTCTTCTTGGCTAGTCCTTCGCAGCTGCTGTGTTCTTGGAACTCAGGGCTTTCTGGTTAATAGAACCCTTACCCTAGGCGTAACTCAAGCCTTAAGCCTAGGAAGGAAAATCAGCCTATGGTTCGGGATGGTCTCATGGAAATATCAGTGGTGGCAGCCAAGTTGCGTCACTTTTGCGCTCCCCTTGGGATGCCTTTCGCAGCTGCAGTGTGCCTGGAGCCCAGGGCTTCCTGGTTTTAAAAGTCCTAGGCCTAAGCCTAACAGTAACCCTAGGAAGGTAAATCAGCCGGGTATTAGGGTTCTTCCTAAGGGAAAAGCCGTGAAAGCAGCCATGTTGTGGCACTTCTGCACTCCCTTTGGGATGCCTTTGGCAGATGAAGTAAGCCTGGAACTCAGGGCTTCCTGGTTAAAGAAATCCAAGCCCTAGGCTGAAGCCTAACCCTAACCCTAGGCAGATAAATCAGCCTAGGTATAGGGATGGTGCCAAGGAAAAAGCTGTGAAAGCTGCCATGTTGTTGCACTTTTGTACTCCCCTTGGGATGCCTTGAACAGCTGCAGTGTGCCTGGAGCTAAGGGCTTCCTAGTTTTAAAAATCCTAGCCCTAGGCCTAAGCCTAACAGTAACCCTGGGAAGGTAAATCAGCCTGGTGTTAGGCTTCTTGCCAAGGAAAAAGCCGTGAAAGCAGCCATGTTGTGGCACTTTTGCACTCCCTTTTGGATGCCTTTCACAGCTCCAGTGTGCCTGGAACTCAGGGCTTCCTGATTTTAAAAATCCTAGCCCTAGGCCGAACCCCAACCCTAAGACGAGAAAGGCAAATCAGCCAGGAATTAGGCATGTCCCCAAGGAAAAAGCTGTGGAGGCAGGCATGTTGTGGTACTTTTGCGCTCTTCTTGGCTAGTCCTTCGCAGCTGCTGTGTTCTTGGAACTCAGGGCTTTCTGGTTAATAGACCCTTACCCTAGGCGTAACTCAAGCCTTAAGCCTAGGAAGGAAAATCAACCTATGCTTCGGGATGGTCTCATGGAAATATCAGTGGTGGCAGCCAAGTTGCGTCACTTTTGCGCTCCCCTTGGGATGCCTTTCGCAGCTGCAGTGTGCCTGGAGCCCAGGGCTTCCTGGTTTTAAAAGTCCTAGGCCTAAGCCTAACAGTAAGCCTAGGAAGGTAAATCAGCCGGGTATTAGGGTTCTTCCTAAGGGAAAAGCCGTGAAAGCAGCCATGTTGTGGCACTTCTGCACTCCCTTTGGGATGCCTTTGGCAGATGAAGTAAGCCTGGAACTCAGGGCTTCCTGGTTAAAGAAATCCAAGCCCTAGGCTGAAGCCTAACCCTAACCCTAGGCAGATAAATCAGCCTAGGTATAGGGATGGTGCCAAGGAAAAAGCTGTGAAAGCTGCCATGTTGTTGCACTTTTTACTCCCCTTGGGATGCCTTGAACAGCTGCAGTGTGCCTGGAGCTAAGGGCTTCCTAGTTTTAAAAATCCTAGCCCTAGGCCTAAGCCTAACAGTAACCCTGGGAAGGTAAATCAGCCTGGTGTTAGGCTTCTTGCCAAGGAAAAAGCCGTGAAAGCAGCCATGTTGTGGCACTTTTGCACTCCCTTTTGGATGCCTTTCACAGCTCCAGTGTGCCTGGAACTCAGGGCTTCCTGATTTTAAAAATCCTAGCCCTAGGCTGAACCCCAACCCTAAGACGAGAAAGGTAAATCAGGCAGGAATTAGGCATGTCCCCAAGGAAAAAGCTGTGGAGGCAGGCATGTTGTGGTACTTTTGCGCTCTTCTTGGCTAGTCCTTCGCAGCTGCTGTGTTCTTGGAACTCAGGGCTTTCTGGTTAATAGAACCCTTACCCTAGGCGTAACTCAAGCCTTAAGCCTAGGAAGGAAAATCAGCCTATGGTTCGGGATGGTCTCATGGAAATATCAGTGGTGGCAGCCAAGTTGCGTCACTTTTGCGCTCCCCTTGGGATGCCTTTCGCAGCGTCAGTGTGCCTGGAGCCCAGGGCTTCCTGGTTTTAAAAGTCCTAGGCCTAAGCCTAACAGTAACCCTAGGAAGGTAAATCAGCCGGGTATTAGGGTTCTTCCTAAGGGAAAAGCCGTGAAAGCAGCCATGTTGTGGCACTTCTGCACTCCCTTTGGGATGCCTTTGGCAGATGAAGTAAGCCTGGAACTCAGGGCTTCCTGGTTAAAGAAATCCAAGCCCTAGGCTGAAGCCTAACCCTAACCCTAGGCAGATAAATCAGCCTAGGTATAGGGATGGTGCCAAGGAAAAAGCTGTGAAAGCTGCCATGTTGTTGCACTTTTGTACTCCCCTTGGGATGCCTTGAACAGCTGCAGTGTGCCTGGAGCCCAGGGCTTCCTAGTTTTAAAAATCCTAGCCCTAGGCCTAAGCCTAACAGTAACCCTGGGAAGGTAAATCAGCCTGGTGTTAGGCTTCTTGCCAAGGAAAAAGCCGTGAAAGCAGCCATGTTGTGGCACTTTTGCACTCCCTTTTGGATGCCTTTCACAGCTGCAGTGTGCCTGGAACTCAGGGCTTCCTGATTTTAAAAATCCTAGCCCTAGGCCGAACCTCAACCCTAAGACGAGAAAGGCAAATCAGCCAGGAATTAGGCATGTCCCCAAGGAAAAAGCTGTGGAGGCAGGCATGTTGTGGTACTTTTGCGCTCTTCTTGGCTAGTCCTTCGCAGCTGCTGTGTTCTTGGAACTCAGGGCTTTCTGGTTAATAGACCCTTACCCTAGGCGTAACTCAAACCTTAACCCTAGGAAGGAAAATAAACCTATGCTTCGGGATGGTCTCATGGAAATATCAGTGGTGGCAGCCAAGTTGCGTCACTTTTGCGCTCCCCTTGGGATGCCTTTCGCAGCGTCAGTGTGCCTGGAGCCCAGGGCTTCCTGGTTTTAAAAGTCCTAGGCCTAAGCCTAACAGTAACCCTAGGAAGGTAAATCAGCCAGGTATTAGGGTTCTTCCTAAGGGAAAAGCCGTGAAAGCAGCCATGTTGTGGCACTTCTGCACTCCCTTTGGGATGCCTTTGGCAGATGAAGGAAGCCTGGAACTCAGGGCTTCCTGGTTAAATTAATCCAAGCCCTAGGCTGAAGCCTAACCCTAACCCTAGGCAGATAAATCAGCCTAGGTATAGGGATGGTGCCAAGGAAAAAGCTGTGAAAGCTGCCATGTTGTTGCACTTTTTACTCCCCTTGGGATGCCTTGAACAGCTGCAGTGTGCCTGGAGCTAAGGGCTTCCTAGTTTTAAAAATCCTAGCCCTAGGCCTAAGCCTAACAGTAACCCTGGATAGGTAAATCAGCCTGGTGTTAGGCTTCTTGCCAAGGAAAAAGCCGTGAAAGCAGCCATGTTGTGGCACTTTTGCACTCCCTTTTGGATGCCTTTCACAGCTCCAGTGTGCCTGGAACTCAGGGCTTCCTGATTTTAAAAATCCTAGCCCTAGGCCGAACCCCAACCCTAAGACGAGAAAGGTAAATCAGCCAGGAATTAGGCATGTCCCCAAGGAAAAAGCTGTGGAGGCAGGCATGTTGTGGTACTTTTGCGCTCTTCTTGGCTAGTCCTTCGCAGCTGCTGTGTTCTTGGAACTCAGGGCTTTCTGGTTAATAGAACCCTTACCCTAGGCGTAACTCAAGCCTTAAGCCTAGGAAGGAAAATCAGCCTATGGTTCGGGATGGTCTCATGGAAATATCAGTGGTGGCAGCCAAGTTGCGTCACTTTTGCGCTCCCCTTGGGATGCCTTTCGCAGCGTCAGTGTGCCTGGAGCCCAGGGCTTCCTGGTTTTAAAAGTCCTAGGCCTAAGCCTAACAGTAACCCTAGGAAGGTAAATCAGCCGGGTATTAGGGTTCTTCCTAAGGGAAAAGCCGTGAAAGCAGCCATGTTGTGACACTTCTGCACTCCCTTTGGGATGCCTTTGGCAGATGAAGTAAGCCTGGAATTCAGGGCTTCCTGGTTAAAGAAATCCAAGCCCTAGGCTGAACCCTAACCCTAACCCTAGGCAGATAAATCAGCCTAGGTATAGGGATGGTGCCAAGGAAAAAGCTGTGAAAGCTGCCATGTTGTTGCACTTTTGTACTCCCCTTGGGATGCCTTGAACAGCTGCAGTGTGCCTGGAGCTAAGGGCTTCCTAGTTTTAAAAATCCTAGCCCTAGGCCTAAGCCTAACAGTAACCCTGGGAAGGTAAATCAGCCTGGTGTTAGGCTTCTTGCCAGGGAAAAAGCCGTGAAAGCAGCCATGTTGTGGCACTTTTGCACTCCCTTTTGGATGCCTTTCACAGCTCCAGTGTGCCTGGAACTCAGGGCTTCCTGATTTTAAAAATCCTAGCCCTAGGCCGAACCCCAACCCTAAGACGAGAAAGGCAAATCAGCCAGGAATTAGGCATGTCCCCAAGGAAAAAGCTGTGGAGGCAGGCATGTTGTGCTACTTTTGCGCTCTTCTTGGCTAGTCCTTCGCAGCTGCTGTGTTCTTGGAACTCAGGGCTTTCTGGTTAATAGAGCCCTTACCCTAGGCGTAACTCAAACCTTAAGCCTAGGAAGGAAAATCAGCCTATGGTTCGGGATGGTCTCATGGAAATATCAGTGGTGGCAGCCAAGTTGCGTCACTTTTGCGCTCCCCTTGGGATGCCTTTCGCAGCTGCAGTGTGCCTGGAGCCCAGGGCTTCCTGGTTTTAAAAGTCCTAGGCCTAAGCCTAACAGTAACCCTAGGAAGGTAAATCAGCCGGGTATTAGGGTTCTTCCTAAGGGAAAAGCCGTGAAAGCAGCCATGTTGTGGCACTTCTGCACTCCCTTTGGGATGCCTTTGGCAGATGAAGTAAGCCTGGAACTCAGGGCTTCCTGGTTAAAGAAATCCAAGCCCTAGGCTGAACCCTAACCCTAGGCAGATAAATCAGCCTAGGTATAGGGATGGTGCCAAGGAAAAAGCTGTGAAAGCTGCCATGTTGTTGCACTTTTGTACTCCCCTTGGGATGCCTTGAACAGCTGCAGTGTGCCTGGAGCTAAGGGCTTCCTAGTTTCAAAAATCCTAGCCCTAGGCCTAAGCCTAACAGTAACCCTGGGAAGGTAAATCAGCCTGGTGTTAGGCTTCTTGCCAGGGAAAAAGCCGTGAAAGCAGCCATGTTGTGGCACTTTTGCACTCCCTTTTGGATGCCTTTCACAGCTCCAGTGTGCCTGGAACTCAGGGCTTCCTGATTTTAAAAATCCTAGCCCTAGGCCGAACCCCAACCCTAAGACGAGAAAGGCAAATCAGCCAGGAATTAGGCATGTCCCCAAGGAAAAAGCTGTGTAGGCAGGCATGTTGTGGTACTTTTGCGCTCTTCTTGGCTAGTCCTTCGCAGCTGCTGTGTTCTTGGAACTCAGGGCTTTCTGGTTAATAGACCCTTACCCTAGGCGTAACTCAAACCTTAACCCTAGGAAGGAAAATAAACCTATGCTTCGGGATGGTCTCATGGAAATATCAGTGGTGGCAGCCAAGTTGCGTCACTTTTGCGCTCCCCTTGGGATGCCTTTCGCAGCGTCAGTGTGCCTGGAGCCCAGGGCTTCCTGGTTTTAAAAGTCCTAGGCCTAAGCCTAACAGTAACCCTAGGAAGGTAAATCAGCCGGGTATTAGGGTTCTTCCTAAGGGAAAAGCCGTGAAAGCAGCCATGTTGTGGCACTTCTGCACTCCCTTTGGGATGCCTTTGGCAGATGAAGGAAGCCTGGAACTCAGGGCTTCCTGGTTAAAGAAATCCAAGCCCTAGGCTGAAGCCTAACCCTAACCCTAGGCAGATAAATCAGCCTAGGTATAGGGATGGTGCCAAGGAAAAAGCTGTGAAAGCTGCCATGTTGTTGCACTTTTTACTCCCCTTGGGATGCCTTGAACAGCTGCAGTGTGCCTGGAGCTAAGGGCTTCCTAGTTTTAAAAATCCTAGCCCTAGGCCTAAGCCTAACAGTAACCCTGGGAAGGTAAATCAGCCTGGTGTTAGGCTTCTTGCCAAGGAAAAAGCCGTGAAAGCAGCCATGTTGTGGCACTTTTGCACTCCCTTTTGGATGCCTTTCACAGCTCCAGTGTGCCTGGAACTCAGGGCTTCCTGATTTTAAAAATCCTAGCCCTAGGCTGAACCCCAACCCTAAGACGAGAAAGGTAAATCAGCCAGGAATTAGGCATGTCCCCAAGGAAAAAGCTGTGGAGGCAGGCATGTTGTGCTACTTTTGTGCTCTTCTTGGCTAGTCCTTCGCAGCTGCTGTGTTCTTGGAACTCAGGGCTTTCTGGTTAATAGAACCCTTACCCTAGGCGTAACTCAAGCCTTAAGCCTAGGAAGGAAAATCAGCCTATGGTTCGGGATGGTCTCATGGAAATATCAGTGGTGGCAGCCAAGTTGCGTCACTTTTGCGCTCCCCTTGGGATGCCTTTCGCAGCGTCAGTGTGCCTGGAGCCCAGGGCTTCCTGGTTTTAAAAGTCCTAGGCCTAAGCCTAACAGTAACCCTAGGAAGGTAAATCAGCCGGCTATTAGGGTTCTTCCTAAGGGAAAAGCCGTGAAAGCAGCCATGTTGTGGCACTTCTGCACTCCCTTTGGGATGCCTTTGGCAGATGAAGTAAGCCTGGAATTCAGGGCTTCCTGGTTAAAGAAATCCAAGCCCTAGGCTGAACCCTAACCCTAACCCTAGGCAGATAAATCAGCCTAGGTATAGGGATGGTGCCAAGGAAAAAGCTGTGAAAGCTGCCATGTTGTTGCACTTTTGTACTCCCCTTGGGATGCCTTGAACAGCTGCAGTGTGCCTGGAGCCCAGGGCTTCCTAGTTTTAAAAATCCTAGCCCTAGGCCTAAGCCTAACAGTAACCCTGGGAAGGTAAATCAGCCTGGTGTTAGGCTTCTTGCCAGGGAAAAAGCCGTGAAAGCAGCCATGTTGTGGCACTTTTGCACTCCCTTTTGGATGCCTTTCACAGCTCCAGTGTGCCTGGAACTCAGGGCTTCCTGATTTTAAAAATCCTAGCCCTAGGCCGAACCCCAACCCTAAGACGAGAAAGGCAAATCAGCCAGGAATTAGGCATGTCCCCAAGGAAAAAGCTGTGGAGGCAGGCATGTTGGGGTACTTTTGCGCTCTTCTTGGCTAGTCCTTCGCAGCTGCTGTGTTCTTGGAACTCAGGGCTTTCTGGTTAATAGAGCCCTTACCCTAGGCGTAACTCAAACCTTAAGCCTAGGAAGGAAAATCAGCCTATGGTTCGGGATGGTCTCATGGAAATATCAGTGGTGGCAGCCAAGTTGCGTCACTTTTGCGCTCCCCTTGGGATGCCTTTCGCAGCTGCAGTGTGCCTGGAGCCCAGGGCTTCCTGGTTTTAAAAGTCCTAGGCCTAAGCCTAACAGTAACCCTAGGAAGGTAAATCAGCCGGGTATTAGGGTTCTTCCTAAGGGAAAAGCCGTGAAAGCAGCCATGTTGTGGCACTTCTGCACTCCCTTTGGGATGCCTTTGGCAGATGAAGGAAGCCTGGAACTCAGGGCTTCCTGGTTAAAGAAATCCAAGCCCTAGGCTGAACCCTAACCCGAACCCTAGGCAGATAAATCAGCCTAGGTATAGGGATGGTGCCAAGGAAAAAGCTGTGAAAGCTGCCATGTTGTTGCACTTTTGTACTCCCCTTGGGATGCCTTGAACAGCTGCAGTGTGCCTGGAGCTAAGGGCTTCCTAGTTTCAAAAATCCTAGCCCTAGGCCTAAGCCTAACAGTAACCCTGGGAAGGTAAATCAGCCTGGTGTTAGGCTTCTTGCCAAGGAAAAAGCCGTGAAAGCAGCCATGTTGTGGCACTTTTGCACTCCCTTTTGGATGCCTTTCACAGCTCCAGTGTGCCTGGAACTCAGGGCTTCCTGATTTTAAAAATCCTAGCCCTAGGCCGAACCCCAACCCTAAGACGAGAAAGGCAAATCAGCCAGGAATTAGGCATGTCCCCAAGGAAAAAGCTGTGGAGGCAGGCATGTTGTGGTACTTTTGCGCTCTTCTTGGCTAGTCCTTCGCAGCTGCTGTGTTCTTGGAACTCAGGGCTTTCTGGTTAATAGACCCTTACCCTAGGCGTAACTCAAACCTTAACCCTAGGAAGGAAAATCAACCTATGGTTCGGGATGGTCTCATGGAAATATCAGTGGTGGCAGCCAAGTTGCGTCACTTTTGCGCTCCCCTTGGGATGCCTTTCGCAGCTGCAGTGTGCCTGGAGCCCAGGGCTTCCTGGTTTTAAAAGTCCTAGGCCTAAGCCTAACAGTAACCCTAGGAAGGTAAATCAGCCGGGTATTAGGGTTCTTCCTAAGGGAAAAGCCGTGAAAGCAGCCATGTTGTGGCACTTCTGCACTCCCTTTGGGATGCCTTTGGCAGATGAAGTAAGCCTGGAACTCAGGGCTTCCTGGTTAAAGAAATCCAAGCCCTAGGCTGAAGCCTAACCCTAACCCTAGGCAGATAAATCAGCCTAGGTATAGGGATGGTGCCAAGGAAAAAGCTGTGAAAGCTGCCATGTTGTTGCACTTTTTACTCCCCTTGGGATGCCTTGAACAGCTGCAGTGTGCCTGGAGCTAAGGGCTTCCTAGTTTTAAAAATCCTAGCCCTAGGCCTAAGCCTAACAGTAACCCTGGGAAGGTAAATCAGCCTGGTGTTAGGCTTCTTGCCAGGGAAAAAGCCGTGAAAGCAGCCATGTTGTGGCACTTTTGCACTCCCTTTTGGATGCC
Source organism: Ammospiza caudacuta (assembly GCF_027887145.1). NCBI lineage: Eukaryota > Metazoa > Chordata > Aves > Passeriformes > Passerellidae > Ammospiza > Ammospiza caudacuta. The sequence continues at coordinate 531,125 of NC_080618.1, forward strand.
TTTCACAGCTGCAGTGTGCCTGGAACTCAGGGCTTCCTGATTTTAAAAATCCTAGCCCTAGGCCGAACCCCAACCCTAAGACGAGAAAGGTAAATCAGCCAGGAATTAGGCATGTCCCCAAGGAAAAAGCTGTGGAGGCAGGCATGTTGTGGTACTTTTGCGCTCTTCTTGGCTAGTCCTTCGCAGCTGCTGTGTTCTTGGAACTCAGGGCTTTCTGGTTAATAGAGCCCTTACCCTAGGCGTAACTCAAACCTTAAGCCTAGGAAGGAAAATCAGCCTATGGTTCGGGATGGTCTCATGGAAATATCAGTGGTGGCAGCCAAGTTGCGTCACTTTTGCGCTCCCCTTGGGATGCCTTTCGCAGCTGCAGTGTGCCTGGAGCCCAGGGCTTCCTGGTTTTAAAAGTCCTAGGCCTAAGCCTAACAGTAACCCTAGGAAGGTAAATCAGCCAGGTATTAGGGTTCTTCCTAAGGGAAAAGCCGTGAAAGCAGCCATGTTGTGGCACTTCTGCACTCCCTTTGGGATGCCTTTGGCAGATGAAGTAAGCCTGGAACTCAGGGCTTCCTGGTTAAAGAAATCCAAGCCCTAGGCTGAACCCTAACTCTAACCCTAGGCAGATAAATCAGCCTAGGTATAGGGATGGTGCCAAGGAAAAAGCTGTGAAAGCTGCCATGTTGTTGCACTTTTGTACTCCCCTTGGGATGCCTTGAACAGCTGCAGTGTGCCTGGAGCTAAGGGCTTCCTAGTTTCAAAACTCCTAGCCCTAGGCCTAAGCCTAACAGTAACCCTGGGAAGGTAAATCAGCCTGGTGTTAGGCTTCTTGCCAAGGAAAAAGCCGTGAAAGCAGCCATGTTGTGGCACTTTTGCACTCCCTTTTGGATGCCTTTCACAGCTCCAGTGTGCCTGGAACTCAGGGCTTCCTGATTTTAAAAATCCTAGCCCTAGGCCGAACCCCAACCCTAAGATGAGAAAGGCAAATCAGCCAGGAATTAGGCATGTCCCCAAGGAAAAAGCTGTGGAGGCAGGCATGTTGTGGTACTTTTGCGCTCTTCTTGGCTAGTCCTTCGCAGCTGCTGTGTTCTTGGAACTCAGGGCTTTCTGGTTAATAGAGCCCTTACCCTAGGCGTAACTCAAACCTTAACCCTAGGAAGGAAAATCAACCTATGCTTCGGGATGGTCTCATGGAAATATCAGTGGTGGCAGCCAAGTTGCGTCACTTTTGCGCTCCCCTTGGGATGCCTTTCGCAGCTGCAGTGTGCCTGGAGCCCAGGGCTTCCTGGTTTTAAAAGTCCTAGGCCTAAGCCTAACAGTAACCCTAGGAAGGTAAATCAGCCGGGTATTAGGGTTCTTCCTAAGGGAAAAGCCGTGAAAGCAGCCATGTTGTGACACTTCTGCACTCCCTTTGGGATGCCTTTGGCAGATGAAGTAAGCCTGGAACTCAGGGCTTCCTGGTTAAAGAAATCCAAGCCCTAGGCTGAAGCCTAACCCTAACCCTAGGCAGATAAATCAGCCTAGGTATAGGGATGGTGCCAAGGAAAAAGCTGTGAAAGCTGCCATGTTGTTGCACTTTTGTACTCCCCTTGGGATGCCTTGAACAGCTGCAGTGTGCCTGGAGCTAAGGGCTTCCTAGTTTCAAAACTCCTAGCCCTAGGCCTAAGCCTAACAGTAACCCTGGGAAGGTAAATCAGCCTGGTGTTAGGCTTCTTGCCAAGGAAAAAGCCGTGAAAGCAGCCATGTTGTGGCACTTTTGCACTCCCTTTTGGATGCCTTTCACAGCTCCAGTGTGCCTGGAACTCAGGGCTTCCTGATTTTAAAAATCCTAGCCCTAGGCCGAACCCCAGCCCTAAGACGAGAAAGGCAAATCAGCCAGGAATTAGGCATGTCCCCAAGGAAAAAGCTGTGGAGGCAGGCATGTTGTGGTACTTTTGCGCTCTTCTTGGCTAGTCCTTCGCAGCTGCTGTGTTCTTGGAACTCAGGGCTTTCTGGTTAATAGACCCTTACCCTAGGCGTAACTCAAACCTTAAGCCTAGGAAGGAAAATCAGCCTATGGTTCGGGATGGTCTCATGGAAATATCAGTGGTGGCAGCCAAGTTGCGTCACTTTTGCGCTCCCCTTGGGATGCCTTTCGCAGCTGCAGTGTGCCTGGAGCCCAGGGCTTCCTGGTTTTAAAAGTCCTAGGCCTAAGCCTAACAGTAACCCTAGGAAGGTAAATCAGCCGGGTATTAGGGTTCTTCCTAAGGGAAAAGCCGTGAAAGCAGCCATGTTGTGGCACTTCTGCACTCCCTTTGGGATGCCTTTGGCAGATGAAGTAAGCCTGGAACTCAGGGCTTCCTGCTTAAAGAAATCCAAGCCCTAGGCTGAACCCTAACCCTAACCCTAGGCAGATAAATCAGCCTAGGTATAGGGATGGTGCCAAGGAAAAAGCTGTGAAAGCTGCCATGTTGTTGCACTTTTGTACTCCCCTTGGGATGCCTTGAACAGCTGCAGTGTGCCTGGAGCTAAGGGCTTCCTAGTTTCAAAAATCCTAGCCCTAGGCCTAAGCCTAACAGTAACCCTGGGAAGGGAAATCAGCCAGGTGTTAGGCTTCTTGCCTAGGAAAAAGCCGTGAAAGCAGCCATGTTGTGGCACTTTTGCACTCCCTTTTGGATGCCTTTCACAGCTCCAGTGTGCCTGGAACTCAGGGCTTCCTGATTTTAAAAATCCTAGCCCTAGGCCGAACCCCAACCCTAAGACGAGAAAGGCAAATCAGCCAGGAATTAGGCATGTCCCCAAGGAGAAAGCTGTGGGGGCAGGCATGTTGTGCTACTTTTGCGCTCTTCTTGGCTAGTCCTTCGCAGCTGCTGTGTTCTTGGAACTCAGGGCTTTCTGGTTAATAGAACCCTTACCCTAGGCGTAACTCAAACCTTAACCCTAGGAAGGAAAATCAGCCTATGGTTCGGGATGCTCTCATGGAAATATCAGTGGTGGCAGCCAAGTTGCGTCACTTTTGCGCTCCCCTTGGGATGCCTTTCGCAGCTGCAGTGTGCCAGGAGCCCAGGGCTTCCTGGTTTTAAAAGTCCTAGGCCTAAGCCTAACAGTAACCCTAGGAAGGTAAATCAGCCGGGTATTAGGGTTCTTCCTAAGGGAAAAGCCATGAAAGCAGCCATGTTGTGGCACTTCTGCACTCCCTTTGGGATGCCTTTGGCAGATGAAGTAAGCCTGGAACTCAGGGCTTCCTGGTTAAAAAAATGTAAGCCCTAGGCTGAACCCTAACCCTAACCCTAGGCAGATAAATCAGCCTAGGTATAGGGATGTTGCCAAGGAATAAGCTGTGAAAGCTGCCATGTTGTTGCACTTTTGTACTCCCCTTGGGATGCCTTGAACAGCTGCAGTGTGCCTGGAGCTAAGGGCTTCCTAGTTTCAAAAATCCTAGCCCTAGGCCTAAGCCTAACAGTAACCCTGGGAAGGTAAATCAGCCTGGTGTTAGGCTTCTTGCCAAGGAAAAAGCCGTGAAAGCAGCGATGTTGTGGCACTTTTGCACTCCCTTTTGGATGCCTTTCACAGCTCCAGTGTGCCTGGAACTCAGGGCTTCCTGATTTTAAAAATCCTAGCCCTAGGCCGAACCCCAACCCTAAGACGAGAAAGGCAAATCAGCCAGGAATTAGGCATGTCCCCAAGGAAAAAGCTGTGGAGGCAGGCATGTTGTGCTACTTTTGCGCTCTTCTTGGCTAGTCCTTCGCAGCTGCTGTGTTCTTGGAACTCAGGGCTTTCTGGTTAATAGACCCTTACCCTAGGCGTAACTCAAACCTTAACCCTAGGAAGGAAAATCAGCCTATGGTTCGGGATGGTCTCATGGAAATATCAGTGGTGGCAGCCAAGTTCCAACACTTTTGCGCTCCCCTTGGGATGCCTTTTGCAGCTGCAGTGTGCCTGGAGCCCAGGGCTTCCTGGTTTTAAAAGTCCTAGGCCTAAGCCTAACAGTAACCCTAGGAAGGAGAAATCAGCCGGGTATTAGGGTTCTTCCTAAGGGAAAAGCCGTGAAAGCAGCCATGTTGTGGCACTTCTGCACTCCCTTTGGGATGCCTTTGGCAGATGAAGGAAGCCTGGAACTGAGGGCTTCCTGGTTAAGGAAATCCAAGCCCTAGGCTGAAGCCTAACCCTAACCCTAGGCAGATAAATCAGCCTAGGTATAGGGATGGTGCCAAGGAATAAGCTGTGAAAGCTGCCATGTTGTTGCACTTTTGTACTCCCCTTGGGATGCCTTGAACAGCTGCAGCGTGCCTGGAGCTAAGGGCTTCCTAGTTTTAAAAATCCTAGCCCTAGGCCTAAGCCTAACAGTAACCCTGGGAAGGTAAATCAGCCTGGTGTTAGGCTTCTTGCCAAGGAAAAAGCCGTGAAAGCAGCCATGTTGTGGCACTTTTGCACTCCCTTTTGGATGCCTTTCACAGCTGCAGTGTGCCTGGAACTCAGGGCTTCCTGATTTTAAAAATCCTAGCCCTAGGCCGAACCCCAACCCTAAGACGAGAAAGGCAAATCAGCCAGGAATTAGGCATGTCCCCAAGGAAAAAGCTGTGGAGGCAGGCATGTTGTGGTACTTTTGCGCTCTTCTTGGCTAGTCCTTCGCAGCTGCTGTGTTCTTGGAACTCAGGGCTTTCTGGTTAATAGAGCCCTTACCCTAGGCGTAACTCAAACCTTAACCCTAGGAAGGAAAATAAACTTATGGTTCGGGATGGTCTCATGGAAATATCAGTGGTGGCAGCCAAGTTGCGTCACTTTTGCGCTCCCCTTGGGATGCCTTTCGCAGCTGCAGTGTGCCTGGAGCCCAGGGCTTCCTGGTTTTAAAAGTCCTAGGCCTAAGCCTAACAGTAACCCTAGGAAGGTAAATCAGCCGGGTATTAGGGTTCTTCCTAAGGGAAAAGCCGTGAAAGCAGCCATGTTGTGGCACTTCTGCACTCCCTTTGGGATGCCTTTGGCAGATGAAGGAAGCCTGGAACTCAGGGCTTCCTGGTTAAAGAAATCCAAGCCCTAGGCTGAAGCCTAACCCTAACCCTAGGCAGATAAATCAGCCTAGGTATAGGGATGGTGCCAAGGAAAAAGCTGTGAAAGCTGCCATCTTGTTGCACTTTTGTACTCCCCTTGGGATGCCTTGAACAGCTGCAGTGTGCCTGGAGCTAAGGGCTTCCTAGTTTCAAAAATCCTAGCCCTAGGCCTAAGCCTAACAGTAACCCTGGGAAGGGAAATCAGCCTGGTGTTAGGCTTCTTGCCAAGGAAAAAGCCGTGAAAGCAGCCATGTTGTGGCACTTTTGCACTCCCTTTTGGATGCCTTTCACAGCTGCAGTGTGCCTGGAACTCAGGGCTTCCTGATTTTAAAAATCCTAGCCCTAGGCCGAACCCCAACCCTAAGACGAGAAAGGCAAATCAGCCAGGAATTAGGCATGTCCCCAAGGAAAAAGCTGTGGAGGCAGGCATGTTGTGGTACTTTTGCGCTCTTCTTGGCTAGTCCTTCGCAGCTGCTGTGTTCTTGGAACTCAGGGCTTTCTGGTTAATAGAGCCCTTACCCTAGGCGTAACTCAAACCTTAACCCTAGGAAGGAAAATAAACTTATGGTTCGGGATGGTCTCATGGAAATATCAGTGGTGGCAGCCAAGTTGCGTCACTTTTGCGCTCCCCTTGGGATGCCTTTCGCAGCTGCAGTGTGCCTGGAGCCCAGGGCTTCCTGGTTTTAAAAGTCCTAGGCCTAAGCCTAACAGTAACCCTAGGAAGGTAAATCAGCCGGCTATTAGGGTTCTTCCTAAGGGAAAAGCCGTGAAAGCAGCCATGTTGTGGCACTTCTGCACTCCCTTTGGGATGCCTTTGGCAGATGAAGGAAGCCTGGAACTCAGGGCTTCCTGGTTAAAGAAATCCAAGCCCTAGGCTGAAGCCTAACCCTAACCCTAGGCAGATAAATCAGCCTAGGTATAGGGATGGTGCCAAGGAAAAAGCTGTGAAAGCTGCCATCTTGTTGCACTTTTGTACTCCCCTTGGGATGCCTTGAACAGCTGCAGTGTGCCTGGAGCTAAGGGCTTCCTAGTTTCAAAAATCCTAGCCCTAGGCCTAAGCCTAACAGTAACCCTGGGAAGGGAAATCAGCCTGGTGTTAGGCTTCTTGCCAAGGAAAAAGCCGTGAAAGCAGCCATGTTGTGGCACTTTTGCACTCCCTTTTGGATGCCTTTCACAGCTGCAGTGTGCCTGGAACTCAGGGCTTCCTGATTTTAAAAATCCTAGCCCTAGGCCGAACCCCAACCCTAAGACGAGAAAGGCAAATCAGCCAGGAATTAGGCATGTCCCCAAGGAAAAAGCTGTGGAGGCAGGCATGTTGTGCTACTTTTGCGCTCTTCTTGGCTAGTCCTTCGCAGCTGCTGTGTTCTTGGAACTCAGGGCTTTCTGGTTAATAGAGCCCTTACCCTAGGCGTAACTCAAACCTTAACCCTAGGAAGGAAAATCAGCCTATGGTTCGGGATGGTCTCATGGAAATATCAGTGGTGGCAGCCAAGTTGCGTCACTTTTGCGCTCCCCTTGGGATGCCTTTCGCAGCTGCAGTGTGCCTGGAGCCCAGGGCTTCCTGGTTTTAAAAGTCCTAGGCCTAAGCCTAACAGTAAGCCTAGGAAGGTAAATCAGCCGGGTATTAGGGTTCTTCCTAAGGGAAAAGCCGTGAAAGCAGCCATGTTGTGGCACTTCTGCACTCCCTTTGGGATGCCTTTGGCAGATGAAGTAAGCCTGGAACTCAGGGCTTCCTGGTTAAAGAAATCCAAGCCCTAGGCTGAACCCTAACCCTAACCCTAGGCAGATAAATCAGCCTAGGTATAGGGATGGTGCCAAGGAAAAAGCTGTGAAAGCTGCCATGTTGTTGCACTTTTGTACTCCCCTTGGGATGCCTTGAACAGCTGCAGTGTGCCTGGAGCTAAGGGCTTCCTAGTTTCAAAAATCCTAGCCCTAGGCCTAAGCCTAACAGTAACCCTGGGAAGGGAAATCAGCCTGGTGTTAGGCTTCTTGCCAAGGAAAAAGCCGTGAAAGCAGCCATGTTGTGGCACTTTTGCACTCCCTTTTGGATGCCTTTCACAGCTCCAGTGTGCCTGGAACTCAGGGCTTCCTGATTTTAAAAATCCTAGCCCTAGGCCGAACCCCAACCCTAAGACGAGAAAGGCAAATCAGCCAGGAATTAGGCATGTCCCCAAGGAAAAAGCTGTGGAGGCAGGCATGTTGTGCTACTTTTGCGCTCTTCTTGGCTAGTCCTTCGCAGCTGCTGTGTTCTTGGAACTCAGGGCTTTCTGGTTAATAGAGCCCTTACCCTAGGAGTAACTCAAACCTTAACCCTAGGAAGGAAAATCAGCCTATGGTTCGGGATGGTCTCATGGAAATATCAGTGGTGGCAGCCATGTTGCGTCACTTTTGCGCTCCCCTTGGGATGCCTTTCGCAGCTGCAGTGTGCCTGGAGCCCAGGGCTTCCTGGTTTTAAAAGTCCTAGGCCTAAGCCTAACAGTAACCCTAGGAAGGTAAATCAGCCGGGTATTAGGGTTCTTCCTAAGGGAAAAGCCGTGAAAGCAGCCATGTTGTGGCACTTCTGCACTCCCTTTGGGATGCCTTTGGCAGATGAAGTAAGCCTGGAACTCAGGGCTTCCTGGTTAAAGAAATCCAAGCCCTAGGCTGAAGCCTAACCCTAACCCTAGGCAGATAAATCAGCCTAGGTATAGGGATGGTGCCAAGGAAAAAGCTGTGAAAGCTGCCATGTTGTTGCACTTTTGTACTCCCCTTGGGATGCCTTGAACAGCTGCAGTGTGCCTGGAGCTAAGGGCTTCCTAGTTTTAAAAATCCTAGCCCTAGGCCTAAGCCTAACAGTAACCCTGGGAAGGTAAATCAGCCTGGTGTTAGGCTTCTTGCCAAGGAAAAAGCCGTGAAAGCAGCCATGTTGTGGCACTTTTGCACTCCCTTTTGGATGCCTTTCACAGCTGCAGTGTGCCTGGAACTCAGGGCTTCCTGATTTTAAAAATCCTAGCCCTAGGCCGAACCCCAACCCTAAGACGAGAAAGGCAAATCAGCCAGGAATTAGGCATGTCCCCAAGGAAAAAGCTGTGGAGGCAGGCATGTTGTGGTACTTTTGCGCTCTTCTTGGCTAGTCCTTCGCAGCTGCTGTGTTCTTGGAACTCAGGGCTTTCTGGTTAATAGAGCCCTTACCCTAGGCGTAACTCAAACCTTAAGCCTAGGAAGGAAAATCAGCCTATGGTTCGGGATGGTCTCATGGAAATATCAGTGGTGGCAGCCAAGTTGCATCACTTTTGCGCTCCCCTTGGGATGCCTTTCGCAGCTGCAGTGTGCCTGGAGCCCAGGGCTTCCTGGTTTTAAAAGTCCTAGGCCTAAGCCTAACAGTAACCCTAGGAAGGTAAATCAGCCGGGTATTATGGTTCTTCCTAAGGGAAAAGCCGTGAAAGCAGCCATGTTGTGGCACTTCTGCACTCCCTTTGGGATGCCTTTGGCAGATGAAGGAAGCCTGGAACTCAGGGCTTCCTGGTTAAAGAAATCCAAGCCCTAGGCTGAACCCTAACTCTAACCCTAGGCAGATAAATCAGCCTAGGTATAGGGATGGTGTCAAGGAAAAAGCTGTGAAAGCTGCCATGTTGTTGCACTTTTGTACTCCCCTTGGGATGCCTTGAACAGCTGCAGTGTGCCTGGAGCTAAGGGCTTCCTAGTTTCAAAAATCCTAGCCCTAGGCCTAAGCCTAACAGTAACCCTGGGAAGGGAAATCAGCCTGGTGTTAGGCTTCTTGCCAAGGAAAAAGCCGTGAAAGCAGCCATGTTGTGGCACTTTTGCACTCCCTTTTGGATGCCTTTCACAGCTCCAGTGTGCCTGGAACTCAGGGCTTCCTGATTTTAAAAATCCTAGCCCTAGGCCGAACCCCAACCCTAAGACGAGAAAGGCAAATCAGCCAGGAATTAGGCATGTCCCCAAGGAAAAAGCTGTGGAGGCAGGCATGTTGTGGTACTTTTGCGCTCTTCTTGGCTAGTCCTTCGCAGCTGCTGTGTTCTTGGAACTCAGGGCTTTCTGGTTAATAGAGCCCTTACCCTAGGCGTAACTCAAACCTTAACCCTAGGAAGGAAAATCAGCCTATGGTTCGGGATGGTCTCATGGAAATATCAGTGGTGGCAGCCAAGTTGCGTCACTTTTGCGCTCCCCTTGGGATGCCTTTCGCAGCTGCAGTGTGCCTGGAGCCCAGGGCTTCCTGGTTTTAAAAGTCCTAGGCCTAAGCCTAACAGTAACCCTAGGAAGGTAAATCAGCCGGGTATTAGGGTTCTTCCTAAGGGAAAAGCCGTGAAAGCAGCCATGTTGTGGCACTTCTGCACTCCCTTTGGGATGCCTTTGGCAGATGAAGTAAGCCTGGAACTCAGGGCTTCCTGGTTAAAGAAATCCAAGCCCTAGGCTGAACCCTAACCCTAACCCTAGGCAGATAAATCAGCCTAGGTATAGGGATGGTGCCAAGGAAAAAGCTGTGAAAGCTGCCATCTTGTTGCACTTTTGTACTCCCCTTGGGATGCCTTGAACAGCTGCAGTGTGCCTGGAGCTAAGGGCTTCCTAGTTTCAAAAATCCTAGCCCTAGGCCTAAGCCTAACAGTAACCCTGGGAAGGTAAATCAGCCTGGTGTTAGGCTTCTTGCCAAGGAAAAAGCCGTGAAAGCAGCCATGTTGTGGCACTTTTGCACTCCCTTTTGGATGCCTTTCACAGCTCCAGTGTGCCTGGAACTCAGGGCTTCCTGATTTTAAAAATCCTAGCCCTAGGCCGAACCCCAACCCTAAGACGAGAAAGGCAAATCAGCCAGGAATTAGGCATGTCCCCAAGGAAAAAGCTGTGGAGGCAGGCATGTTGTGGTACTTTTGCGCTCTTCTTGGCTAGTCCTTCGCAGCTGCTGTGTTCTTGGAACTCAGGGCTTTCTGGTTAATAGAGCCCTTACCCTAGGCGTAGCTCAAACCTTAAGCCTAGGAAGGAAAATCAGCCTATGATTCGGGATGGTCTCATGGAAATATCAGTGGTGGCAGCCAAGTTGCGTCACTTTTGCGCTCCCCCTGGGATGCCTTTCGCAGCTGCAGTGTGCCTGGAGCCCAGGGCTTCCTGGTTTTAAAAGTCCTAGGCCTAAGCCGAACAGTAAACCTAGGAAGGTAAATCAGCCGGGTATTAGGGTTCTTCCTAAGGGAAAAGCCGTGAAAGCAGCCATGTTGTGACACTTCTGCACTCCCTTTGGGATGCCTTTGGCAGATGAAGTAAGCCTGGAACTCAGGGCTTCCTGGTTAAAGAAATCCAAGCCCTAGGCTGAACCCTAACCCTAACCCTAGGCAGATAAATCAGCCTAGGTATAGAGATGGTGCCAAGGAAAAAGCTGTGAAAGCTGCCATGTTGTTGCACTTTTGTACTCCCCTTGGGATGCCTTGAACAGCTGCAGCGTGCCTGGAGCTAAGGGCTTCCTAGTTTTAAAAATCCTAGCCCTAGGCCTAAGCCTAACAGTAACCCTGGGAAGGTAAATCAGCCTGCTGTTAGGCTTCTTGCCAAGGAAAAAGCCGTGAAAGCAGCCATGTTGTGGCACTTTTGCACTCCCTTTTGGATGCCTTTCACAGCTCCAGTGTGCCTGGAACTCAGGGCTTCCTGATTTTAAAAATCCTAGCCCTAGGCCGAACCCCAACACTAAGACGAGAAAGGCAAATCAGCCAGGAATTAGGCATGTCCCCAAGGAAAAAGCTGTGGAGGCAGGCATGTTGTGGTACTTTTGCGCTCTTCTTGGCTAGTCCTTCGCAGCTGCTGTGTTCTTGGAACTCAGGGCTTTCTGGTTAATAGACCCTTACCCTAGGCGTAACTCAAACCTTAAGCCTAGGAAGGAAAATCAGCCTATGGTTCGGGATGGTCTCATGGAAATATCAGTGGTGGCAGCCAAGTTGCGTCACTTTTGCGCTCCCCTTGGGATGCCTTTCGCAGCTGCAGTGTGCCTGGAGCCCAGGGCTTCCTGGTTTTAAAAGTCCTAGGCCTAAGCCTAACAGTAACCCTAGGAAGGTATATCAGCCGGGTATTAGGGTTCTTCCTAAGGAAAAAGCCGTGAAAGCAGCCATGTTGTGGCACTTCTGCACTCCCTTTGGGATGCCTTTGGCAGATGAAGTAAGCCTGGAACTCAGGGCTTCCTGGTTAAAGAAATCCAAGCCCTAGGCTGAACCCTAACCCTAACCCTAGGCAGATAAATCAGCCTAGGTATAGGGATGGTGCCAAGGAAAAAGCTGTGAAAGCTGCCATGTTGTTGCACTTTTGTACTCCCCTTGGGATGCCTTGAACAGCTGCAGTGTGCCTGGAGCTAAGGGCTTCCTAGTTTTAAAAATCCTAGCCCTAGGCCTAAGCCTAACAGTAACCCTGGGAAGGTAAATCAGCCGGGTATTAGGGTTCTTCCTAAGGGAAAAGCCGTGAAAGCAGCCATGTTGTGGCACTTCTGCACTCCCTTTGGGATGCCTTTGGCAGATGAAGTAAGCCTGGAACTCAGGGCTTCCTGGTTAAAGAAATCCAAGCCCTAGGCTGAACCCTAACCCTAACCCTAGGCAGATAAATCAGCCTAGGTATAGGGATGGTGCCAAGGAAAAAGCTGTGAAAGCTGCCATGTTGTTGCACTTTTGTACTCCCCTTGGGATGCCTTGAACAGCTGCAGTGTGCCTGGAGCTAAGGGCTTCCTAGTTTCAAAAATCCTAGCCCTAGGCCTAAGCCTAACAGTAACCCTGGGAAGGGAAATCAGCCTGGTGTTAGGCTTCTTGCCAAGGAAAAAGCCGTGAAAGCAGCCATGTTGTGGCACTTTTGCACTCCCTTTTGGATGCCTTTCACAGCTCCAGTGTGCCTGGAACTCAGGGCTTCCTGATTTTAAAAATCCTAGCCCTAGGCCGAACCCCAACCCTAAGACGAGAAAGGCAAATCAGCCAGGAATTAGGCATGTCCCCAAGGAAAAAGCTGTGGAGGCAGGCATGTTGTGGTACTTTTGCGCTCTTCTTGGCTAGTCCTTCGCAGCTGCTGTGTTCTTGGAACTCAGGGCTTTCTGGTTAATAGACCCTTACCCTAGGCGTAACTCAAACCTTAACCCTAGGAAGGAAAATCAGCCTATGGTTCGGGATGGTCTCATGGAAATATCATTGGTGGCAGCCAAGTTGCGTCACTTTTGCGCTCCCCTTGGGATGCCTTTCGCAGCTGCAGTGTGCCTGGAGCCCAGGGCTTCCTGGTTTTAAAAGTCCTAGGCCTAAGCCTAACAGTAACCCTAGGAAGGTAAATCAGCCGGGTATTAGGGTTCTTCCTAAGGGAAAAGCCGTGAAAGCAGCCATGTTGTGGCACTTCTGCACTCCCTTTGGGATGCCTTTGGCAGATGAAGTAAGCCTGGAACTCAGGGCTTCCTGGTTAAAGAAATCCAAGCCCTAGGCTGAACCCTAACCCTAACCCTAGGCAGATAAATCAGCCTAGGTATAGAGATGGTGCCAAGGAAAAAGCTGTGAAAGCTGCCATGTTGTTGCACTTTTGTACTCCCCTTGGGATGCCTTGAACAGCTGCAGTGTGCCTGGAGCTAAGGGCTTCCTAGTTTTAAAAATCCTAGCCCTAGGCCTAAGCCTAACAGTAACCCTGGGAAGGGAAATCAGCCTGGTGTTAGGCTTCTTGCCAAGGAAAAAGCCGTGAAAGCAGCCATGTTGTGGCACTTTTGCACTCCCTTTTGGATGCCTTTCACAGCTCCAGTGTGCCTGGAACTCAGGGCTTCCTGATTTTAAAAATCCTAGCCCTAGGCCGAACCCCAACCCTAAGACGAGAAAGGCAAATCAGCCAGGAATTAGGCATGTCCCCAAGGAAAAAGCTGTGGAGGCAGGCATGTTGTGCTACTTTTGCGCTCTTCTTGGCTAGTCCTTCGCAGCTGCTGTGTTCTTGGAACTCAGAGCTTTCTGGTTAATAGAGCCCTTACCCTAGGCGTAACTCAAACCTTAACCCTAGGAAGGAAAATCAACCTATGGTTCGGGATGGTCTCATGGAAATATCAGTGGTGGCAGCCAAGTTGCGTCACTTTTGCGCTCCCCTTGGGATGCCTTTCGCAGCTGCAGTGTGCCTGGAGCCCAGGGCTTCCTGGTTTTAAAAGTCCTAGGCCTAAGCCTAACAGTAACCCTAGGAAGGTAAATCAGCCGGGTATTAGGGTTCTTCCTAAGGGAAAAGCCGTGAAAGCAGCCATGTTGTGGCACTTCTGTACTCCCTTTGGGATGCCTTTGGCAGATGAAGTAAGCCTGGAACTCAGGGCTTCCTGGTTAAAGAAATCCAAGCCCTAGGCTGAACCCTAACCCTAACCCTAGGCAGATAAATCAGCCTAGGTATAGGGATGGTGCCAAGGAAAAAGCTGTGAAAGCTGCCATGTTGTTGCACTTTTGTACTCCCCTTGGGATGCCTTGAACAGCTGCAGTGTGCCTGGAGCTAAGGGCTTCCTAGTTTTAAAAATCCTAGCCCTAGGCCTAAGCCTAACAGTAACCCTGGGAAGGTAAATCAGCCTGGTGTTAGGCTTCTTGCCAAGGAAAAAGCCGTGAAAGCAGCCATGTTGTGGCACTTTTGCACTCCCTTTTGGATGCCTTTCACAGCTGCAGTGTGCCTGGAACTCAGGGCTTCCTGATTTTAAAAATCCTAGCCCTAGGCCGAACCCCAACCCTAAGACGAGAAAGGCAAATCAGCCAGGAATTAGGCATGTCCCCAAGGAAAAAGCTGTGGAGGCAGGCATGTTGTGGTACTTTTGCGCTCTTCTTGGCTAGTCCTTCGCAGCTGCTGTGTTCTTGGAACTCAGGGCTTTCTGGTTAATAGAGCCCTTACCCTAGGCGTAACTCAAACCTTAAGCCTAGGAAGGAAAATCAGCCTATGGTTCGGGATGGTCTCATGGAAATATCAGTGGTGGCAGCCAAGTTGCGTCACTTTTGCGCTCCCCTTGGGATGCCTTTCGCAGCGTCAGTGTGCCTGGAGCCCAGGGCTTCCTGGTTTTAAAAGTCCTAGGCCTAAGCCTAACAGTAACCCTAGGAAGGTAAATCAGCCGGGTATTATGGTTCTTCCTAAGGGAAAAGCCGTGAAAGCAGCCATGTTGTGGCACTTCTGCACTCCCTTTGGGATGCCTTTGGCAGATGAAGTAAGCCTGGAACTCAGGGCTTCCTGGTTAAAGAAATCCAAGCCCTAGGCTGAACCCTAACCCTAACCCTAGGCAGATAAATCAGCCTAGGTATAGGGATGGTGCCAAGGAAAAAGCTGTGAAAGCTGCCATGTTGTTGCACTTTTGTACTCCCCTTGGGATGCCTTGAACAGCTGCAGTGTGCCTGGAGCTAAGGGCTTCCTAGTTTTAAAAATCCTAGCCCTAGGCCTAAGCCTAACAGTAACCCTGGGAAGGTAAATCAGCCTGGTGTTAGGCTTCTTGCCTAGGAAAAAGCCGTGAAAGCAGCCATGTTGTGGCACTTTTGCACTCCCTTTTGGATGCCTTTCACAGCTGCAGTGTGCCTGGAACTCAGGGCTTCCTGATTTTAAAAATCCTAGCCCTAGGCCGAACCCCAACCCTAAGACGAGAAAGGCAAATCAGCCAGGAATTAGGCATGTCCCCAAGGAAAAAGCTGTGGAGGCAGGCATGTTGTGGTACTTTTGCGCTCTTCTTGGCTAGTCCTTCGCAGCTGCTGTGTTCTTGGAACTCAGGGCTTTCTGGTTAATAGAGCCCTTACCCTAGGCGTAACTCAATCCTTAAGCCTAGGAAGGAAAATCAGCCTATGGTTCGGGATGGTCTCATGGAAATATCAGTGGTGGCAGCCAAGTTGCATCACTTTTGCGCTCCCCTTGGGATGCCTTTCGCAGCTGCAGTGTGCCTGGAGCCCAGGGCTTCCTGGTTTTAAAAGTCCTAGGCCTAAGCCTAACAGTAACCCTAGGAAGGTAAATCAGCCGGGTATTAGGGTTCTTCCTAAGGGAAAAGCCGTGAAAGCAGCCATGTTGTGGCACTTCTGCACTCCCTTTGGGATGCCTTTGGCAGATGAAGTAAGCCTGGAACTCAGGGCTTCCTGGTTAAAGAAATCCAAGCCCTAGGCTGAACCCTAACTCTAACCCTAGGCAGATAAATCAGCCTAGGTATAGGGATGGTGTCAAGGAAAAAGCTGTGAAAGCTGCCATGTTGTTGCACTTTTGTACTCCCCTTGGGATGCCTTGAACAGCTGCAGTGTGCCTGGAGCTAAGGGCTTCCTAGTTTCAAAAATCCTAGCCCTAGGCCTAAGCCTAACAGTAACCCTGGGAAGGGAAATCAGCCTGGTGTTAGGCTTCTTGCCAAGGAAAAAGCCGTGAAAGCTGCCATGTTGTGGCACTTTTGCACTCCCTTTTGGATGCCTTTCACAGCTGCAGTGTGCCTGGAACTCAGGGCTTCCTGATTTTAAAAATCCTAGCCCTAGGCCGAACCCCAACCCTAAGACGAGAAAGGCAAATCAGCCAGGAATTAGGCATGTCCCCAAGGAAAAAGCTGTGGAGGCAGGCATGTTGTGGTACTTTTGCGCTCTTCTTGGCTAGTCCTTCGCAGCTGCTGTGTTCTTGGAACTCAGGGCTTTCTGGTTAATAGAGCCCTTACCCTAGGCGTAACTCAAAACTTAACACTAGGAAGGAAAATCAACCTATGATTCGGGATGGTCTCATGGAAATATCAGTGGTGGCAGCCAAGTTGCGTCACTTTTGCGCTCCCCTTGGGATGCCTTTCGCAGCTGCAGTGTGCCTGGAGCCAAGGGCTTCCTGGTTTTAAAAGTCCTAGGCCTAAGCCTAACAGTAACCCTAGGAAGGTAAATCAGCCGGGTATTAGGGTTCTTCCTAAGGGAAAAGCCGTGAAAGCAGCCATGTTGTGGCACTTCTGCACTCCCTTTGGGATGCCTTTGGCAGATGAAGGAAGCCTGGAACTCAGGGCTTCCTGGTTAAAGAAATCCAAGCCCTAGGCTGAAGCCTAACCCTAACCCTAGGCAGATAAATCAGCCTAGGTATAGGGATGGTGCCAAGGAAAAAGCTGTGAAAGCTGCCATCTTGTTGCACTTTTGTACTCCCCTTGGGATGCCTTGAACAGCTGCAGTGTGCCTGGAGCTAAGGGCTTCCTAGTTTTAAAAATCCTAGCCCTAGGCCTAAGCCTAAGAGTAACCCTGGGAAGGTAAATCAGCCTGGTGTTAGGCTTCTTGCCAAGGAAAAAGCCGTGAAAGCAGCCATGTTGTTGCACTTTTGCACTCCCTTTTGGATGCCTTTCACAGCTCCAGTGTGCCTGGAACTCAGGGCTTCCTGATTTTAAAAATCCTAGCCCTAGGCCGAACCCCAACCCTAAGACGAGAAAGGCAAATCAGCCAGGAATTAGGCATGTCCCCAAGGAAAAAGCTGTGGAGGCAGGCATGTTGGGGTACTTTTGCGCTCTTCTTGGCTAGTCCTTCGCAGCTGCTGTGTTCTTGGAACTCAGGGCTTTCTGGTTAATAGACCCTTACCCTAGGCGTAACTCAAACCTTAACCCTAGGAAGGAAAATCAACCTATGTTTCGGGATGGTCTCATGGAAATATCAGTGGTGGCAGCCAAGTTGCGTCACTTTTGCGCTCCCCTTGGGATGCCTTTCGCAGCTGCAGTGTGCCTGGAGCCCAGGGCTTCCTGGTTTTAAAAGTCCTAGGCCTAAGCCTAACAGTAACCCTAGGAAGGTAAATCAGCCGGGTATTAGGGTTCTTCCTAAGGGAAAAGCCGTGAAAGCAGCCATGTTGTGGCACTTCTGCACTCCCTTTGGGATGCCTTTGGCAGATGAAGTAAGCCTGGAACTCAGGGCTTCCTGGTTAAAGAAATCCAAGCCCTAGGCTGAACCCTAACCCTAACCCTAGGCAGATAAATCAGCCTAGGTATAGGGATGGTGCCAAGGAAAAAGCTGTGAAAGCTGCCATGTTGTTGCACTTTTGTACTCCCCTTGGGATGCCTTGAACAGCTGCAGTGTGCCTGGAGCTAAGGGCTTCCTAGTTTCAAAAATCCTAGCCCTAGGCCTAAGCCTAACAGTAACCCTGGGAAGGGAAATCAGCCTGGTGTTAGGCTTCTTGCCAAGGAAAAAGCCGTGAAAGCAGCCATGTTGTGGCACTTTTGCACTCCCTTTTGGATGCCTTTCACAGCTCCAGTGTGCCTGGAACTCAGGGCTTCCTGATTTTAAAAATCCTAGCCCTAGGCCGAACCCCAACACTAAGACGAGAAAGGCAAATCAGCCAGGAATTAGGCATGTCCCCAAGGAAAAAGCTGTGGAGGCAGGCATGTTGTGGTACTTTTGCGCTCTTCTTGGCTAGTCCTTCGCAGCTGCTGTGTTCTTGGAACTCAGGGCTTTCTGGTTAATAGAGCCCTTACCCTAGGCGTAGCTCAAACCTTAAGCCTAGGAAGGAAAATCAGCCTATGATTCGGGATGGTCTCATGGAAATATCAGTGGTGGCAGCCAAGTTGCGTCACTTTTGCGCTCCCCCTGGGATGCCTTTCGCAGCTGCAGTGTGCCTGGAGCCCAGGGCTTCCTGGTTTTAAAAGTCCTAGGCCTAAGCCGAACAGTAAACCTAGGAAGGTAAATCAGCCGGGTATTAGGATTCTTCCTAAGGGAAAAGCCGTGAAAGCAGCCATGTTGTGACACTTCTGCACTCCCTTTGGGATGCCTTTGGCAGATGAAGTAAGCCTGGAACTCAGGGCTTCCTGGTTAAAGAAATCCAAGCCCTAGGCTGAACCCTAACCCTAACCCTAGGCAGATAAATCAGCCTAGGTATAGAGATGGTGCCAAGGAAAAAGCTGTGAAAGCTGCCATGTTGTTGCACTTTTGTACTCCCCTTGGGATGCCTTGAACAGGTGCAGTGTGCCTGGAGCTAAGGGCTTCCTAGTTTTAAAAATCCTAGCCCTAGGCCTAAGCCTAACAGTAACCCTGGGAAGGTAAATCAGCCTGGTGTTAGGCTTCTTGCCTAGGAAAAAGCCGTGAAAGCAGCCATGTTGTGGCACTTTTGCACTCCCTTTTGGATGCCTTTCACAGCTCCAGTGTGCCTGGAACTCAGGGCTTCCTGATTTTAAAAATCCTAGCCCTAGGCCGAACCCCAACACTAAGACGAGAAAGGCAAATCAGCCAGGAATTAGGCATGTCCCCAAGGAAAAAGCTGTGGAGGCAGGCATGTTGTGGTACTTTTGCGCTCTTCTTGGCTAGTCCTTCGCAGCTGCTGTGTTCTTGGAACTCAGGGCTTTCTGGTTAATAGACCCTTACCCTAGGCGTAACTCAAACCTTAAGCCTAGGAAGGAAAATCAGCCTATGGTTCGGGATGGTCTCATGGAAATATCAGTGGTGGCAGCCAAGTTGCGTCACTTTTGCGCTCCCCTTGGGATGCCTTTCGCAGCTGCAGTGTGCCTGGAGCCCAGGGCTTCCTGGTTTTAAAAGTCCTAGGCCTAAGCCTAACAGTAACCCTAGGAAGGTATATCAGCCGGGTATTAGGGTTCTTCCTAAGGAAAAAGCCGTGAAAGCAGCCATGTTGTGGCACTTCTGCACTCCCTTTGGGATGCCTTTGGCAGATGAAGTAAGCCTGGAACTCAGGGCTTCCTGGTTAAAGAAATCCAAGCCCTAGGCTGAACCCTAACCCTAACCCTAGGCAGATAAATCAGCCTAGGTATAGGGATGGTGCCAAGGAAAAAGCTGTGAAAGCTGCCATGTTGTTGCACTTTTGTACTCCCCTTGGGATGCCTTGAACAGCTGCAGTGTGCCTGGAGATAAGGGCTTCCTAGTTTTAAAAATCCTAGCCCTAGGCCTAAGCCTAACAGTAACCCTGGGAAGGTAAATCAGCCGGGTATTAGGGTTCTTCCTAAGGGAAAAGCCGTGAAAGCAGCCATGTTGTGGCACTTCTGCACTCCCTTTGGGATGCCTTTGGCAGATGAAGTAAGCCTGGAACTCAGGGCTTCCTGGTTAAAGAAATCCAAGCCCTAGGCTGAACCCTAACCCTAACCCTAGGCAGATAAATCAGCCTAGGTATAGGGATGCTGCCAAGGAAAAAGCTGTGAAAGCTGCCATGTTGTTGCACTTTTGTACTCCCCTTGGGATGCCTTGAACAGCTGCAGTGTGCCTGGAGCTAAGGGCTTCCTAGTTTCAAAAATCCTAGCCCTAGGCCTAAGCCTAACAGTAACCCTGGGAAGGGAAATCAGCCTGGTGTTAGGCTTCTTGCCAAGGAAAAAGCCGTGAAAGCAGCCATGTTGTGGCACTTTTGCACTCCCTTTTGGATGCCTTTCACAGCTCCAGTGTGCCTGGAACTCAGGGCTTCCTGATTTTAAAAATCCTAGCCCTAGGCCGAACCCCAACCCTAAGACGAGAAAGGCAAATCAGCCAGGAATTAGGCATGTCCCCAAGGAAAAAGCTGTGGAGGCAGGCATGTTGTGGTACTTTTGCGCTCTTCTTGGCTAGTCCTTCGCAGCTGCTGTGTTCTTGGAACTCAGGGCTTTCTGGTTAATAGACCCTTACCCTAGGCGTAACTCAAACCTTAACCCTAGGAAGGAAAATCAGCCTATGGTTCGGGATGGTCTCATGGAAATATCATTGGTGGCAGCCAAGTTGCGTCACTTTTGCGCTCCCCTTGGGATGCCTTTCGCAGCTGCAGTGTGCCTGGAGCCAAGGGCTTCCTGGTTTTAAAAGTCCTAGGCCTAAGCCTAACAGTAACCCTAGGAAGGTAAATCAGCCGGGTATTAGGGTTCTTCCTAAGGGAAAAGCCGTGAAAGCAGCCATGTTGTGGCACTTCTGCACTCCCTTTGGGATGCCTTTGGCAGATGAAGTAAGCCTGGAACTCAGGGCTTCCTGGTTAAAGAAATCCAAGCCCTAGGCTGAACCCTAACCCTAACCCTAGGCAGATAAATCAGCCTAGGTATAGAGATGGTGCCAAGGAAAAAGCTGTGAAAGCTGCCATGTTGTTGCACTTTTGTACTCCCCTTGGGATGCCTTGAACAGCTGCAGTGTGCCTGGAGCTAAGGGCTTCCTAGTTTTAAAAATCCTAGCCCTAGGCCTAAGCCTAACAGTAACCCTGGGAAGGGAAATCAGCCTGGTGTTAGGCTTCTTGCCAAGGAAAAAGCCGTGAAAGCAGCCATGTTGTGGCACTTTTGCACTCCCTTTTGGATGCCTTTCACAGCTCCACTGTGCCTGGAACTCAGGGCTTCCTGATTTTAAAAATCCTAGCCCTAGGCCGAACCCCAACCCTAAGACGAGAAAGGCAAATCAGCCAGGAATTAGGCATGTCCCCAAGGAAAAAGCTGTGGAGGCAGGCATGTTGTGGTACTTTTGCGCTCTTCTTGGCTAGTCCTTCGCAGCTGCTGTGTTCTTGGAACTCAGGGCTTTCTGGTTAATAGAGCCCTTACCCTAGGCGTAACTCAAACCTTAACCCTAGGAAGGAAAATCAACCTATGGTTCGGGATGGTCTCATGGAAATATCAGTGGTGGCAGCCAAGTTGCGTCACTTTTGCGCTCCCCTTGGGATGCCTTTCGCAGCTGCAGTGTGCCTGGAGCCCAGGGCTTCCTGGTTTTAAAAGTCCTAGGCCTAAGCCTAACAGTAACCCTAGGAAGGTAAATCAGCCGGGTATTAGGGTTCTTCCTAAGGGAAAAGCCGTGAAAGCAGCCATGTTGTGGCACTTCTGTACTCCCTTTGGGATGCCTTTGGCAGATGAAGTAAGCCTGGAACTCAGGGCTTCCTGGTTAAAGAAATCCAAGCCCTAGGCTGAACCCTAACCCTAACCCTAGGCAGATAAATCAGCCTAGGTATAGGGATGGTGCCAAGGAAAAAGCTGTGAAAGCTGCCATGTTGTTGCACTTTTGTACTCCCCTTGGGATGCCTTGAACAGCTGCAGTGTGCCTGGAGCTAAGGGCTTCCTAGTTTTAAAAATCCTAGCCCTAGGCCTAAGCCTAACAGTAACCCTGGGAAGGTAAATCAGCCTGGTGTTAGGCTTCTTGGCAAGGAAAAAGCCGTGAAAGCAGCCATGTTGTGGCACTTTTGCACTCCCTTTTGGATGCCTTTCACAGCTCCAGTGTGCCTGGAACTCAGGGCTTCCTGATTTTAAAAATCCTAGCCCTAGGCCGAACCCCAACCCTAAGACGAGAAAGGCAAATCAGCCAGGAATTAGGCATGTCCCCAAGGAAAAAGCTGTGGAGGCAGGCATGTTGTGCTACTTTTGCGCTCTTCTTGGCTAGTCCTTCGCAGCTGCTGTGTTCTTGGAACTCAGGGCTTTCTGGTTAATAGACCCTTACCCTAGGCGTAACTCAAACCTTAAGCCTAGGAAGGAAAATCAGCCTATGGTTCGGGATGGTCTCATGGAAATATCAGTGGTGGCAGCCAAGTTGCGTCACTTTTGCGCTCCCCTTGGGATGCCTTTCGCAGCTGCAGTGTGCCTGGAGCCCAGGGCTTCCTGGTTTTAAAAGTCCTAGGCCTAAGCCTAACAGTAACCCTAGGAAGGTAAATCAGCCGGGTATTATGGTTCTTCCTAAGGGAAAAGCCGTGAAAGCAGCCATGTTGTGGCACTTCTGCACTCCCTTTGGGATGCCTTTGGCAGATGAAGTAAGCCTGGAACTCAGGGCTTCCTGGTTAAAGAAATCCAAGCCCTAGGCTGAACCCTAACCCTAACCCTAGGCAGATAAATCAGCCTAGGTATAGGGATGGTGCCAAGGAAAAAGCTGTGAAAGCTGCCATGTTGTTGCACTTTTGTACTCCCCTTGGGATGCCTTGAACAGCTGCAGTGTGCCTGGAGCTAAGGGCTTCCTAGTTTTAAAAATCCTAGCCCTAGGCCTAAGCCTAACAGTAACCCTGGGAAGGTAAATCAGCCTGGTGTTAGGCTTCTTGGCAAGGAAAAAGCCGTGAAAGCAGCCATGTTGTGGCACTTTTGCACTCCCTTTTGGATGCCTTTCACAGCTCCAGTGTGCCTGGAACTCAGGGCTTCCTGATTTTAAAAATCCTAGCCCTAGGCCGAACCCCAACCCTAAGACGAGAAAGGCAAATCAGCCAGGAATTAGGCATGTCCCCAAGGAAAAAGCTGTGGAGGCAGGCATGTTGTGCTACTTTTGCGCTCTTCTTGGCTAGTCCTTCGCAGCTGCTGTGTTCTTGGAACTCAGGGCTTTCTGGTTAATAGACCCTTACCCTAGGCGTAACTCAAACCTTAAGCCTAGGAAGGAAAATCAGCCTATGGTTCGGGATGGTCTCATGGAAATATCAGTGGTGGCAGCCAAGTTGCGTCACTTTTGCGCTCCCCTTGGGATGCCTTTCGCAGCTGCAGTGTGCCTGGAGCCCAGGGCTTCCTGGTTTTAAAAGTCCTAGGCCTAAGCCTAACAGTAACCCTAGGAAGGTAAATCAGCCGGGTATTAGGGTTCTTCCTAAGGGAAAAGCCGTGAAAGCAGCCATGTTGTGGCACTTCTGCACTCCCTTTGGGATGCCTTTGGCAGATGAAGTAAGCCTGGAACTCAGGGCTTCCTGGTTAAAGAAATCCAAGCCCTAGGCTGAACCCTAACCCTAACCCTAGGCAGATAAATCAGCCTAGGTATAGGGATGGTGCCAAGGAAAAAGCTGTGAAAGCTGCCATGTTGTTGCACTTTTGTACTCCCCTTGGGATGCCTTGAACATCTGCAGTGTGCCTGGAGCTAAGGGCTTCCTAGTTTTAAAAATCCTAGCCCTAGGCCTAAGCCTAACAGTAACCCTGGGAAGGTAAATCAGCCTGGTGTTAGGCTTCTTGCCAAGGAAAAAGCCGTGAAAGCAGCCATGTTGTGGCACTTTTGCACTCCCTTTTGGATGCCTTTCACAGCTCCAGTGTGCCTGGAACTCAGGGCTTCCTGATTTTAAAAATCCTAGCCCTAGGCCGAACCCCAACCCTAAGACGAGAAAGGCAAATCAGCCAGGAATTAGGCATGTCCCCAAGGAAAAAGCTGTGGAGGCAGGCATGTTGTGGTACTTTTGCGCTCTTCTTGGCTAGTCCTTCGCAGCTGCTGTGTTCTTGGAACTCAGGGCTTTCTGGTTAATAGACCCTTACCCTAGGCGTAACTCAAACCTTAAGCCTAGGAAGGAAAATCAGCCTATGGTTCGGGATGGTCTCATGGAAATATCAGTGGTGGCAGCCAAGTTGCGTCACTTTTGCGCTCCCCTTGGGATGCCTTTCGCAGCTGCAGTGTGCCTGGAGCCCAGGGCTTCCTGGTTTTAAAAGTCCTAGGCCTAAGCCTAACAGTAACCCTAGGAAGGTAAATCAGCCGGGTATTAGGGTTCTTCCTAAGGGAAAAGCCGTGAAAGCAGCCATGTTGTGGCACTTCTGTACTCCCTTTGGGATGCCTTTGGCAGATGAAGGAAGCCTGGAACTCAGGGCTTCCTGGTTAAAGAAATCCAAGCCCTAGGCTGAACCCTAACCCTAACCCTAGGCAGATAAATCAGCCTAGGTATAGGGATGGTGCCAAGGAAAAAGCTGTGAAAGCTGCCATGTTGTTGCACTTTTGTACTCCCCTTGGGATTCCTTGAATAGCTGCAGTGTGCCTGGAGCTAAGGGCTTCCTAGTTTCAAAAATCCTAGCCCTAGGCCTAAGCCTAACAGTAACCCTGGGAAGGTAAATCAGCCTGGTGTTAGGCTTCTTGGCAAGGAAAAAGCCGTGAAAGCAGCCATGTTGTGGCACTTTTGCACTCCCTTTTGGATGCCTTTCACAGCTCCAGTGTGCCTGGAACTCAGGGCTTCCTGATTTTAAAAATCCTAGCCCTAGGCCGAACCCCAACCCTATGATGAGAAAGGCAAATCAGCCAGGAATTAGGCATGTCCCCAAGGAAAAAGCTGTGGAGGCAGGCATGTTGTGGAACTTTTGCACTCTTCTTGGGTAGTCCTTCGCAGCTGCTGTGTTCTTGGAACTCAGGGCTTTCTGGTTAATAGACCCTTACCCTACGCGTAACTCAAACCTTAACCCTAGGAAGGAAAATCAGCCTATGATTCCGGAATGTCTCATGGAAATATCAGTGGTGGCAGCCATGTTGCGTCACTTTTGCGCTCCCCTTGGGATGCCTTTCGCAGCTGCAGTGTGCCTGGAGCCCAGGGCTTCCTGGTTTTAAAAGTCCTAGGCCTAAGCCTAACAGTAACCCTAGGAAGGTAAATCAGCCGGCTATTAGGGTTCTTCCTAAGGGAAAAGCCGTGAAAGCAGCCATGTTGTGGCACTTCTGCACTCCCTTTGGGATGCCTTTGGCAGATGAAGTAAGCCTGGAACTCAGGGCTTCCTGGTTAAAGAAATCCAAGCCCTAGGCTGAACCCTAACCCTAACCCTAGGCAGATAAATCAGCCTAGGTATAGGGATGGTGCCAAGGAAAAAGCTGTGAAAGCTGCCATGTTGTTGCACTTTTGTACTCCCCTTGGGATGCCTTGAATAGCTGCAGTGTGCCTGGAGCTAAGGGCTTCCTAGTTTCAAAAATCCTAGTCCTAGGCCTAAGCCTAACAGTAACCCTGGGAAGGTAAATCAGCCTGGTGTTAGGCTTCTTGCCAAGGAAAAAGCCGTGAAAGCAGCCATGTTGTGGCACTTTTGCACTCCCTTTTGGATGCCTTTCACAGCTCCAGTGTGCCTGGAACTCAGGGCTTCCTGATTTTAAAAATCCCAGCCCTAGGCCGAACCCCAACCCTATGATGAGAAAGGCAAATCAGCCAGGAATTAGGCATGTCCCCAAGGAAAAAGCTGTGGAGGCAGGCATGTTGTGCAACTTTTGCACTCTTCTTGGGTAGTCCTTCGCAGCTGCTGTGTTCTTGGAACTCAGGGCTTTCTGGTTAATAGACCCTTACCCTAGGCGTAACTCAAACCTTAACCCTAGGAAGGAAAATCAGCCTATGGTTCGGGATGGTCTCATGGAAATATCAGTGGTGGCAGCCAAGTTGCGTCACTTTTGCGCTCCCCTTGGGATGCCTTTCGCAGCTGCAGTGTGCCTGGAGCCCAGGGCTTCCTGGTTTTAAAAGTCCTAGGCCTAAGCCTAACAGTAACCCTAGGAAGGTAAATCAGCCGGGTATTAGGGTTCTTCCTAAGGGAAAAGCCGTGAAAGCAGCCATGTTGTGGCACTTCTGTACTCCCTTTGGGATGCCTTTGGCAGATGAAGTAAGCCTGGAACTCAGGGCTTCCTGGTTAAAGAAATCCAAGCCCTAGGCTGAAGCCTAACCCTAACCCTAGGCAGATAAATCAGCCTAGGTATAGGGATGGTGCCAAGGAATAAGCTGTGAAAGCTGCCATGTTGTTGCACTTTTGTACTCCCCTTGGGATGCCTTGAACAGCTGCAGTGTGCCTGGAGCTAAGGGCTTCCTAGTTTTAAAAATCCTAGCCCTAGGCCTAAGCCTAACAGTAACCCTGGGAAGGTAAATCAGCCTGGTGTTAGGCTTCTTGCCAAGGAAAAAGCCGTGAAAGCAGCCATGTTGTGGCACTTTTGCACTCCCTTTTGGATGCCTTTCACAGCTCCAGTGTGCCTGGAACTCAGGGCTTCCTGATTTTAAAAATCCTAGCCCTAGGCCGAACCCCAACCCTAAGACGAGAAAGGCAAATCAGCCAGGAATTAGGCATGTCCCCAAGGAAAAAGCTGTGGAGGCAGGCATGTTGTGGTACTTTTGCGCTCTTCTTGGCTAGTCCTTCGCAGCTGCTGTGTTCTTGGAACTCAGGGCTTTCTGGTTAATAGACCCTTACCCAAGGCGTAACTCAAACCTTAACCCTAGGAAGGAAAATCAACCTAGGGTTCGGGATGGTGTCATAGAAATATCAGTGGTGGCAGCCAAGTTGCGTCACTTTTGCGCTCCCCTTGGGATGCCTTTTGCAGCTGCAGTGTGCCTGGAGCCCAGGGCTTCCTGGTTTTAAAAGTCCTAGGCCTAAGCCTAACAGTAACCCTAGGAAGGTAAATCAGCCGGGTATTAGGGTTCTTCCTAAGGGAAAAGCCGTGAAAGCAGCCATGTTGTGGCACTTCTGCACTCCCTTTGGGATGCCTTTGGCAGATGAAGTAAGCCTGGAACTCAGGGCCTTCCTGGTTAAAGAAATCCAAGCCCTAGGCTGAACCCTAACCCTAACCCTAGGCAGATAAATCAGCCTAGGTATAGGGATGGTGCCAAGGAAAAAGCTGTGAAAGCTGCCATGTTGTTGCACTTTTGTACTCCCCTTGGGATGCCTTGAATAGCTGCAGTGTGCCTGGAGCTAAGGGCTTCCTAGTTTCAAAAATCCTAGCCCTAGGCCTAAGCCTAACAGTAACCCTGGGAAGGTAAATCAGCCTGGTGTTAGGCTTCTTGGCAAGGAAAAAGCCGTGAAAGCAGCCATGTTGTGGCACTTTTGCACTCCCTTTTGGATGCCTTTCACAGCTCCAGTGTGCCTGGAACTCAGGGCTTCCTGATTTTAAAAATCCCAGCCCTAGGCCGAACCCCAACCCTATGATGAGAAAGGCAAATCAGCCAGGAATTAGGCATGTCCCCAAGGAAAAAGCTGTGGAGGCAGGCATGTTGTGGAACTTTTGCACTCTTCTTGGCTAGTCCTTCGCAGCTGCTGTGTTCTTGGAACTCAGGGCTTTCTGGTTAATAGACCCTTACCCTAGGCGTAACTCAAACCTTAACCCTAGGAAGGAATATCAGCCTATGATTCCGGAATGTCTCATGGAAATATCAGTGGTGGCAGCCATGTTGCGTCACTTTTGCGCTCCCCTTGGGATGCCTTTCGCAGCTGCAGTGTGCCTGGAGCCCAGGGCTTCCTGGTTTTAAAAGTCCTAGGCCTAAGCCTAACAGTAACCCTAGGAAGGTAAATCAGCCGGGTATTAGGGTTCTTCCTAAGGGAAAAGCCGTGAAAGCAGCCATGTTGTGGCACTTCTGCACTCCCTTTGGGATGCCTTTGGCAGATGAAGTAAGCCTGGAACTCAGGGCCTTCCTGGTTAAAGAAATCCAAGCCCTAGGCTGAACCCTAACCCTAACCCTAGGCAGATAAATCAGCCTAGGTATAGGGATGGTGCCAAGGAAAAAGCTGTGAAAGCTGCCATGTTGTTGCACTTTTGTACTCCCCTTGGGATGCCTTGAATAGCTGCAGTGTGCCTGGAGCTAAGGGCTTCCTAGTTTCAAAAATCCTAGTCCTAGGCCTAAGCCTAACAGTAACCCTGGGAAGGTAAATCAGCCTGGTGTTAGGCTTCTTGCCAAGGAAAAAGCCGTGAAAGCAGCCATGTTGTGGCACTTTTGCACTCCCTTTTGGATGCCTTTCACAGCTCCACTGTGCCTGGAACTCAGGGCTTCCTGATTTTAAAAATCCTAGCCCTAGGCCGAACCCCAACCCTAAGACGAGAAAGGCAAATCAGCCAGGAATTAGGCATGTCCCCAAGGAAAAAGCTGTGGAGGCAGGCATGTTGTGGTACTTTTGCGCTCTTCTTGGCTAGTCCTTCGCAGCTGCTGTGTTCTTGGAACTCAGGGCTTTCTGGTTAATAGAGCCCTTACCCTAGGCGTAACTCAAACCTTAACCCTAGGAAGGAAAATCAGCCTATGGTTCGGGATGGTCTCATGGAAATATCAGTGGTGGCAGCCAAGTTGCGTCACTTTTGCGCTCCCCTTGGGATGCCTTTCGCAGCTGCAGTGTGCCTGGAGCCAAGGGCTTCCTGGTTTTAAAAGTCCTAGGCCTAAGCCTAACAGTAACCCTAGGAAGGTAAATCAGCCGGGTATTAGGGTTCTTCCTAAGGGAAAAGCCGTGAAAGCAGCCATGTTGTGGCACTTCTGCACTCCCTTTGGGATGCCTTTGGCAGATGAAGTAAGCCTGGAACTCAGGGCTTCCTGGTTAAAGAAATCCAAGCCCTAGGCTGAACCCTAACCCTAACCCTAGGCAGATAAATCAGCCTAGGTATAGAGATGGTGCCAAGGAAAAAGCTGTGAAAGCTGCCATGTTGTTGCACTTTTGTACTCCCCTTGGGATGCCTTGAACAGCTGCAGTGTGCCTGGAGCTAAGGGCTTCCTAGTTTTAAAAATCCTAGCCCTAGGCCTAAGCCTAACAGTAACCCTGGGAAGGGAAATCAGCCTGGTGTTAGGCTTCTTGCCAAGGAAAAAGCCGTGAAAGCAGCCATGTTGTGGCACTTTTGCACTCCCTTTTGGATGCCTTTCACAGCTCCACTGTGCCTGGAACTCAGGGCTTCCTGATTTTAAAAATCCTAGCCCTAGGCCGAACCCCAACCCTAAGACGAGAAAGGCAAATCAGCCAGGAATTAGGCATGTCCCCAAGGAAAAAGCTGTGGAGGCAGGCATGTTGTGGTACTTTTGCGCTCTTCTTGGCTAGTCCTTCGCAGCTGCTGTGTTCTTGGAACTCAGGGCTTTCTGGTTAATAGAGCCCTTACCCTAGGCGTAACTCAAACCTTAACCCTAGGAAGGAAAATCAACCTATGGTTCGGGATGGTCTCATGGAAATATCAGTGGTGGCAGCCAAGTTGCGTCACTTTTGCGCTCCCCTTGGGATGCCTTTCGCAGCTGCAGTGTGCCTGGAGCCCAGGGCTTCCTGGTTTTAAAAGTCCTAGGCCTAAGCCTAACAGTAACCCTAGGAAGGTAAATCAGCCGGGTATTAGGGTTCTTCCTAAGGGAAAAGCCGTGAAAGCAGCCATGTTGTGGCACTTCTGTACTCCCTTTGGGATGCCTTTGGCAGATGAAGTAAGCCTGGAACTCAGGGCTTCCTGGTTAAAGAAATCCAAGCCCTAGGCTGAACCCTAACCCTAACCCTAGGCAGATAAATCAGCCTAGGTATAGGGATGGTGCCAAGGAAAAAGCTGTGAAAGCTGCCATGTTGTTGCACTTTTGTACTCCCCTTGGGATGCCTTGAACAGCTGCAGTGTGCCTGGAGCTAAGGGCTTCCTAGTTTTAAAAATCCTAGCCCTAGGCCTAAGCCTAACAGTAACCCTGGGAAGGTAAATCAGCCTGGTGTTAGGCTTCTTGCCAAGGAAAAAGCCGTGAAAGCAGCCATGTTGTGGCACTTTTGCACTCCCTTTTGGATGCCTTTCACAGCTGCAGTGTGCCTGGAACTCAGGGCTTCCTGATTTTAAAAATCCTAGCCCTAGGCCGAACCCCAACCCTAAGACGAGAAAGGCAAATCAGCCAGGAATTAGGCATGTCCCCAAGGAAAAAGCTGTGGAGGCAGGCATGTTGTGGTACTTTTGCGCTCTTCTTGGCTAGTCCTTCGCAGCTGCTGTGTTCTTGGAACTCAGGGCTTTCTGGTTAATAGAGCCCTTACCCTAGGCGTAACTCAAACCTTAAGCCTAGGAAGGAAAATCAGCCTATGGTTCGGGATGGTCTCATGGAAATATCAGTGGTGGCAGCCAAGTTGCGTCACTTTTGCGCTCCCCTTGGGATGCCTTTCGCAGCTGCAGTGTGCCTGGAGCCCAGGGCTTCCTGGTTTTAAAAGTCCTAGGCCTAAGCCTAACAGTAACCCTAGGAAGGTAAATCAGCCGGCTATTAGGGTTCTTCCTAAGGGAAAAGCCGTGAAAGCAGCCATGTTGTGGCACTTCTGCACTCCCTTTGGGATGCCTTTGGCAGATGAAGTAAGCCTGGAACTCAGGGCTTCCTGGTTAAAGAAATCCAAGCCCTAGGCTGAACCCTAACCCTAACCCTAGGCAGATAAATCAGCCTAGGTATAGGGATGGTGCCAAGGAAAAAGCTGTGAAAGCTGCCATGTTGTTGCACTTTTGTACTCCCCTTGGGATGCCTTGAACAGCTGCAGTGTGCCTGGAGCTAAGGGCTTCCTAGTTTTAAAAATCCTAGCCCTAGGCCTAAGCCTAACAGTAACCCTGGGAAGGTAAATCAGCCTGGTGTTAGGCTTCTTGGCAAGGAAAAAGCCGTGAAAGCAGCCATGTTGTGGCACTTTTGCACTCCCTTTTGGATGCCTTTCACAGCTCCAGTGTGCCTGGAACTCAGGGCTTCCTGCATTTAAAAATCCCAGCCCTAGGCCGAACCCCAACCCTATGATGAGAAAGGCAAATCAGCCAGGAATTAGGCATGTCCCCAAGGAAAAAGCTGTGGAGGCAGGCATGTTGTGCAACTTTTGCACTCTTCTTGGCTAGTCCTTCGCAGCTGCTGTGTTCTTGGAACTCAGGGCTTTCTGGTTAATAGACCCTTACCCTAGGCGTAACTCAAACCTTAACCCTAGGAAGGAAAATCAGCC
This sequence comes from Ammospiza caudacuta, assembly GCF_027887145.1. NCBI lineage: Eukaryota > Metazoa > Chordata > Aves > Passeriformes > Passerellidae > Ammospiza > Ammospiza caudacuta. The sequence goes on from NC_080618.1 coordinate 561,275, forward strand.
TATGGTTCGGGATGGTCTCATGGAAATATCAGTGGTGGCAGCCAAGTTGCGTCACTTTTGTGCTCCCCTTGGGATGCCTTTCGCAGCTGCAGTGTGCCTGGAGCCCAGGGCTTCCTGGTTTTAAAAGTCCTAGGCCTAAGCCTAACAGTAACCCTAGGAAGGTAAATCAGCCGGGTATTAGGGTTCTTCCTAAGGGAAAAGCCGTGAAAGCAGCCATGTTGTGGCACTTCTGTACTCCCTTTGGGATGCCTTTGGCAGATGAAGTAAGCCTGGAACTCAGGGCTTCCTGGTTAAAGAAATCCAAGCCCTAGGCTGAAGCCTAACCCTAACCCTAGGCAGATAAATCAGCCTAGGTATAGGGATGGTGCCAAGGAATAAGCTGTGAAAGCTGCCATGTTGTTGCACTTTTGTACTCCCCTTGGGATGCCTTGAACAGCTGCAGTGTGCCTGGAGCTAAGGGCTTCCTAGTTTTAAAAATCCTAGCCCTAGGCCTAAGCCTAACAGTAACCCTGGGAAGGTAAATCAGCCTGGTGTTAGGCTTCTTGCCAAGGAAAAAGCCGTGAAAGCAGCCATGTTGTGGCACTTTTGCACTCCCTTTTGGATGCCTTTCACAGCTCCAGTGTGCCTGGAACTCAGGGCTTCCTGATTTTAAAAATCCTAGCCCTAGGCCGAACCCCAACCCTAAGACGAGAAAGGCAAATCAGCCAGGAATTAGGCATGTCCCCAAGGAAAAAGCTGTGGAGGCAGGCATGTTGTGGTACTTTTGCGCTCTTCTTGGCTAGTCCTTCGCAGCTGCTGTGTTCTTGGAACTCAGGGCTTTCTGGTTAATAGACCCTTACCCAAGGCGTAACTCAAACCTTAACCCTAGGAAGGAAAATCAACCTAGGGTTCGGGATGGTGTCATAGAAATATCAGTGGTGGCAGCCAAGTTGCGTCACTTTTGCGCTCCCCTTGGGATGCCTTTTGCAGCTGCAGTGTGCCTGGAGCCCAGGGCTTCCTGGTTTTAAAAGTCCTAGGCCTAAGCCTAACAGTAACCCTAGGAAGGTAAATCAGCCGGGTATTAGGGTTCTTCCTAAGGGAAAAGCCGTGAAAGCAGCCATGTTGTGGCACTTCTGCACTCCCTTTGGGATGCCTTTGGCAGATGAAGTAAGCCTGGAACTCAGGGCCTTCCTGGTTAAAGAAATCCAAGCCCTAGGCTGAACCCTAACCCTAACCCTAGGCAGATAAATCAGCCTAGGTATAGGGATGGTGCCAAGGAAAAAGCTGTGAAAGCTGCCATGTTGTTGCACTTTTGTACTCCCCTTGGGATGCCTTGAATAGCTGCAGTGTGCCTGGAGCTAAGGGCTTCCTAGTTTCAAAAATCCTAGCCCTAGGCCTAAGCCTAACAGTAACCCTGGGAAGGGAAATCAGCCTGGTGTTAGGCTTCTTGCCAAGGAAAAAGCCGTGAAAGCAGCCATGTTGTGGCACTTTTGCACTCCCTTTTGGATGCCTTTCACAGCTCCAGTGTGCCTGGAACTCAGGGCTTCCTGATTTTAAAAATCCCAGCCCTAGGCCGAACCCCAACCCTATGATGAGAAAGGCAAATCAGCCAGGAATTAGGCATGTCCCCAAGGAAAAAGCTGTGGAGGCAGGCATGTTGTGGAACTTTTGCACTCTTCTTGGCTAGTCCTTCGCAGCTGCTGTGTTCTTGGAACTCAGGGCTTTCTGGTTAATAGACCCTTACCCTAGGCGTAACTCAAACCTTAACCCTAGGAAGGAAAATCAGCCTATGATTCCGGAATGTCTCATGGAAATATCAGTGGTGGCAGCCATGTTGCGTCACTTTTGCGCTCCCCTTGGGATGCCTTTCGCAGCTGCAGTGTGCCTGGAGCCCAGGGCTTCCTGGTTTTAAAAGTCCTAGGCCTAAGCCTAACAGTAACCCTAGGAAGGTAAATCAGCCGGGTATTAGGGTTCTTCCTAAGGGAAAAGCCGTGAAAGCAGCCATGTTGTGGCACTTCTGCACTCCCTTTGGGATGCCTTTGGCAGATGAAGTAAGCCTGGAACTCAGGGCTTCCTGGTTAAAGAAATCCAAGCCCTAGGCTGAACCCTAACCCTAACCCTAGGCAGATAAATCAGCCTAGGTATAGGGATGGTGCCAAGGAAAAAGCTGTGAAAGCTGCCATGTTGTTGCACTTTTGTACTCCCCTTGGGATGCCTTGAATAGCTGCAGTGTGCCTGGAGCTAAGGGCTTCCTAGTTTCAAAAATCCTAGTCCTAGGCCTAAGCCTAACAGTAACCCTGGGAAGGTAAATCAGCCTGGTGTTAGGCTTCTTGCCAAGGAAAAAGCCGTGAAAGCAGCCATGTTGTGGCACTTTTGCACTCCCTTTTGGATGCCTTTCACAGCTCCAGTGTGCCTGGAACTCAGGGCTTCCTGATTTTAAAAATCCCAGCCCTAGGCCGAACCCCAACCCTAAGACGAGAAAGGCAAATCAGCCAGGAATTAGGCATGTCCCCAAGGAAAAAGCTGTGGAGGCAGGCATGTTGTGGTACTTTTGCGCTCTTCTTGGCTAGTCCTTCGCAGCTGCTGTGTTCTTGGAACTCAGGGCTTTCTGGTTAATAGAGCCCTTACCCTAGGCGTAACTCAAACCTTAACCCTAGGAAGGAAAATCAGCCTATGGTTCGGGATGGTCTCATGGAAATATCAGTGGTGGCAGCCAAGTTGCGTCACTTTTGCGCTCCCCTTGGGATGCCTTTCGCAGCTGCAGTGTGCCTGGAGCCCAGGGCTTCCTGGTTTTAAAAGTCCTAGGCCTAAGCCTAACAGTAACCCTAGGAAGGTAAATCAGCCGGGTATTAGGGTTCTTCCTAAGGGAAAAGCCGTGAAAGCAGCCATGTTGTGGCACTTCTGTACTCCCTTTAGGATGCCTTTGGCAGATGAAGTAAGCCTGGAACTCAGGGCTTCCTGCTTAAAGAAATCCAAGCCCTAGGCTGAACCCTAACCCTAACCCTAGGCAGATAAATCAGCCTAGGTATAGGGATGGTGCCAAGGAAAAAGCTGTGAAAGCTGCCATGTTGTTGCACTTTTGTACTCCCCTTGGGATGCCTTGAACAGCTGCAGTGTGCCTGGAGCTAAGGGCTTCCTAGTTTCAAAAATCCTAGCCCTAGGCATAAGCCTAACAGTAACCCTGGGAAGGTAAATCAGCCTGGTGTTAGGCTTCTTGCCAAGGAAAAAGCCGTGAAAGCAGCCATGTTGTGGCACTTTTGCACTCCCTTTTGGATGCCTTTCACAGCTCCACTGTGCCTGGAACTCAGGGCTTCCTGATTTTAAAAATCCCAGCCCTAGGCCGAACCCCAACCCTATGATGAGAAAGGCAAATCAGCCAGGAATTAGGCATGTCCCCAAGGAAAAAGCTGTGGAGGCAGGCATGTTGTGGAACTTTTGCACTCTTCTTGGCTAGTCCTTCGCAGCTGCTGTGTTCTTGGAACTCAGGGCTTTCTGGTTAATAGACCCTTACCCTAGGCGTAACTCAAACCTTAAGCCTAGGAAGGAAAATCAGCCTATGATTCCGGAATGTCTCATGGAAATATCAGTGGTGGCAGCCATGTTGCGTCACTTTTGCGCTCCCCTTGGGATGCCTTTCGCAGCTGCAGTGTGCCTGGAGCCCAGGGCTTCCTGGTTTTAAAAGTCCTAGGCCTAAGCCTAACAGTAACCCTAGGAAGGTAAATCAGCCGGGTATTAGGGTTCTTCGTAGGGAAAAGCCGTGAAAGCAGCCATGTTGTGGCACTTCTGCACTCCCTTTGGGATGCCTTTGGCAGATGAAGTAAGCCTGGAACTCAGGGCCTTCCTGGTTAAGGAAATCCAAGCCCTAGGCTGAACCCTAACCCTAACCCTAGGCAGATAAATCAGCCTAGGTATAGGGATGGTGCCAAGGAAAAAGCTGTGAAAGCTGCCATGTTGTTGCACTTTTGTACTCCCCTTGGGATGCCTTGAATAGCTGCAGTGTGCCTGGAGCTAAGGGCTTCCTAGTTTTAAAAATCCTAGCCCTAGGCCTAAGCCTAACAGTAACCCTGGGAAGGTAAATCAGCCTGGTGTTAGGCTTCTTGCCAAGGAAAAAGCCGTGAAAGCAGCCATGTTGTGGCACTTTTGCACTCCCTTTTGGATGCCTTTCACAGCTCCACTGTGCCTGGAACTCAGGGCTTCCTGATTTTAAAAATCCTAGCCCTAGGCCGAACCCCAACCCTAAGACGAGAAAGGCAAATCAGCCAGGAATTAGGCATGTCCCCAAGGAAAAAGCTGTGGAGGCAGGCATGTTGTGCTACTTTTGCGCTCTTCTTGGCTAGTCCTTCGCAGCTGCTGTGTTCTTGGAACTCAGGGCTTTCTGGTTAATAGAGCCCTTACCCTAGGCGTAACTCAAACCTTAACCCTAGGAAGGAAAATCAGCCTATGGTTCGGGATGGTCTCATGGAAATATCAGTGGTGGCAGCCAAGTTGCGTCACTTTTGCGCTCCCCTTGGGATGCCTTTCGCAGCTGCAGTGTGCCTGGAGCCCAGGGCTTCCTGGTTTTAAAAGTCCTAGGCCTAAGCCTAACAGTAACCCTAGGAAGGTAAATCAGCCGGGTATTAGGGTTCTTCCTAAGGGAAAAGCCGTGAAAGCAGCCATGTTGTGGCACTTCTGTACTCCCTTTAGGATGCCTTTGGCAGATGAAGTAAGCCTGGAACTCAGGGCTTCCTGCTTAAAGAAATCCAAGCCCTAGGCTGAACCCTAACCCTAACCCTAGGCAGATAAATCAGCCTAGGTATAGGGATGGTGCCAAGGAAAAAGCTGTGAAAGCTGCCATGTTGTTGCACTTTTGTACTCCCCTTGGGATGCCTTGAACAGCTGCAGTGTGCCTGGAGCTAAGGGCTTCCTAGTTTCAAAAATCCTAGCCCTAGGCATAAGCCTAACAGTAACCCTGGGAAGGTAAATCAGCCTGGTGTTAGGCCTCTTGCCTAGGAAAAAGCCGTGAAAGCAGCCATGTTGTGGCACTTTTGCACTCCCTTTTGGATGCCTTTCACAGCTCCAGTGTGCCTGGAACTCAGGGCTTCCTGATTTTAAAAATCCTAGCCCTAGGCCGAGCCCCAACCCTAAGACGAGAAAGGCAAATCAGCCAGGAATTAGGCATGTCCCCAAGGAAAAAGCTGTGGAGGCAGGCATGTTGTGGTACTTTTGTGCTCTTCTTGGCTAGTCCTTCGCAGCTGCTGTGTTCTTGGAACTCAGGGCTTTCTGGTTAATAGAGCCCTTACCCTAGGCGTAACTCAAACCTTAACCCTAGGAAGGAAAATCAACCTATGTTTCGGGATGATCTCATGGAAATATCAGTGGTGGCAGCCAAGTTGCGTCACTTTTGCGCTCCCCTTGGGATGCCTTTCGCAGCTGCAGTGTGCCTGGAGCCCAGGGCTTCCTGGTTTTAAAAGTCCTAGGCCTAAGCCTAACAGTAACCCTAGGAAGGTAAATCAGCCGGGTATTAGGGTTCTTCCTAAGGGAAAAGCCGTGAAAGCAGCCATGTTGTGGCACTTCTGCACTCCCTTTGGGATGCCTTTGGCAGATGAAGGAAGCCTGGAACTCAGGGCTTCCTGGTTAAAGAAATCAAAGCCCTAGGCTGAACCCTAACCCTAACCCTAGGCAGATAAATCAGCCTAGGTATAGGGATGGTGCCAAGGAAAAAGCTGTGAAAGCTGCCATCTTGTTGCACTTTTGTACTCCCCTTGGGATGCCTTGAACAGCTGCAGTGTGCCTGGAGCTAAGGGCTTCCTAGTTTCAAAAATCCTAGCCCTAGGCCTAAGCCTAACAGTAACCCTGGGAAGGTAAATCAGCCTGGTGTTAGGCTTCTTGCCAAGGAAAAAGCCGTGAAAGCAGCCATGTTGTGGCACTTTTGCACTCCCTTTTGGATGCCTTTCACAGCTCCAGTGTGCCTGGAACTCAGGGCTTCCTGATTTTAAAAATCCTAGCCCTAGGCCGAACCCCAACCCTAAGACGAGAAAGGCAAATCAGCCAGGAATTAGGCATGTCCCCAAGGAAAAAGCTGTGGAGGCAGGCATGTTGTGGTACTTTTGCGCTCTTCTTGGCTAGTCCTTCGCAGCTGCTGTGTTCTTGGAACTCAGGGCTTTCTGGTTAATAGACCCTTACCCTAGGCGTAACTCAAACCTTAACCCTAGGAAGGAAAATCAGCCTATGGTTCGGGATGGTCTCATGGAAATATCAGTGGTGGCAGCCAAGTTGCGTCACTTTTGCGCTCCCCTTGGGATGCCTTTCGCAGCTGTAGTGTGCCTGGAGCCCAGGGCTTCCTGGTTTTAAAAGTCCTAGGCCTAAGCCTAACAGTAACCCTAGGAAGGTAAATCAGCCGGGTATTAGGGTTCTTCCTAAGGGAAAAGCCGTGAAAGCAGCCATGTTGTGGCACTTCTGCACTCCCTTTGGGATGCCTTTGGCAGATGAAGGAAGCCTGGAACTCAGGGCTTCCTGGTTAAAGAAATCCAAGCCCTAGGCTGAAGCCTAACCCTAACCCTAACCCTAGGCAGATAAATCAGCCTAGGTATAGGGATGGTGCCAAGGAAAAAGCTGTGAAAGCTGCCATGTTGTTGCACTTTTGTACTCCCCTTGGGATGCCTTGAACAGCTGCAGTGTGCCTGGAGCTAAGGGCTTCCTAGTTTTAAAAATCCTAGCCCTAGGCCTAAGCCTAACAGTAACCCTGGGAAGGGAAATCAGCCTGGTGTTAGGCTTCTTGCCAAGGAAAAAGCCGTGAAAGCAGCCATGTTGTGGCACTTTTGCACTCCCTTTTGGATGCCTTTCACAGCTCCACTGTGCCTGGAACTCAGGGCTTCCTGATTTTAAAAATCCTAGCCCTAGGCCGAACCCCAACCCTAAGACGAGAAAGGCAAATCAGCCAGGAATTAGGCATGTCCCCAAGGAAAAAGCTGTGGAGGCAGGCATGTTGTGGTACTTTTGCGCTCTTCTTGGCTAGTCCTTCGCAGCTGCTGTGTTCTTGGAACTCAGGGCTTTCTGGTTAATAAGGCCCTTACCCTAGGCGTAACTCAAACCTTAACCCTAGGAAGGAAAATCAACCTATGGTTCGGGATGGTCTCATGGAAATATCAGTGGTGGCAGCCAAGTTGCGTCACTTTTGCGCTCCCCTTGGGATGCCTTTCGCAGCTGCAGTGTGCCTGGAGCCCAGGGCTTCCTGGTTTTAAAAGTCCTAGGCCTAAGCCTAACAGTAAGCCTAGGAAGGTAAATCAGCCGGGTATTAGGGTTCTTCCTAAGGGAAAAGCCGTGAAAGCAGCCATGTTGTGGCACTTCTGCACTCCCTTTGGGATGCCTTTGGCAGATGAAGTAAGCCTGGAACTCAGGGCTTCCTGGATAAAGAAATCCAAGCCCTAGGCTGAAGTCTAACCCTAACCCTAGGATGATAAATCAGACTAGGTATAGGGATGGAGCCAAGGAAAAAGCTGTGAAAGCTGCCATGTTGTTGCACTTTTGCACTCCCTTTTGGATGGCTTTCACAGCTGCAGTGTGCCTGGAACTCAGGGCTTCCTGATTTTAAAAATCCTAGCCCTAGGCCGAACCCCAACCCTAAGACGAGAAAGGCAAATCAGCCAGGAATTAGGCATGTCCCCAAGGAAAAAGCTGTGGAGGCAGGCATGTTGTGGTACTTTTGCGCTCTTCTTGGCTAGTCCTTCGCAGCTGCTGTGTTCTTGGAACTCAGGGCTTTCTGGTTAATAGACCCTTACCCTAGGCGTAACTCAAAACTTAACCCTAGGAAGGAAAATCAACCTATGGTTCGGGATGGTCTCATGGAAATATCAGTGGTGGCAGCCAAGTTGCGTCACTTTTGCGCTCCCCTTGGGATGCCTTTCGCAGCTGCAGTGTGCCTGGAGCCCAGGGCTTCCTGGTTTTAAAAGTCCTAGGCCTAAGCCTAACAGTAAGCCTAGGAAGGTAAATCAGCCGGGTATTAGGGTTCTTCCTAAGGGAAAAGCCGTGAAAGCAGCCATGTTGTGGCACTTCTGCACTCCCTTTGGGATGCCTTTGGCAGATGAAGGAAGCCTGGAACTCAGGGCTTCCTGGTTAAAGAAATCCAAGCCCTAGGCTGAACCCTAACCCTAACCCTAGGCAGATAAATCAGCCTAGGTATAGGGATGGTGCCAAGGAATAAGCTGTGAAAGCTGCCATGTTGTTACGCTTTTGTACTCCCCTTGGGATGCCTTGAACAGGTGCAGTGTGCCTGGAGCTAAGGGCTTCCTAGTTTTAAAAATCCTAGCCCTAGGCCTAAGCCTAACAGTAACCCTGGGAAGGTAAATCAGCCTGGTGTTAGGCTTCTTGCCAAGGAAAAAGCCGTGAAAGCAGCCATGTTGTGGCACTTTTGCACTCCCTTTTGGATGCCTTTCACAGCTGCAGTGTGCCTGGAACTCAGGGCTTCCTGATTTTAAAAATCCTAGCCCTAGGCCGAACCCCAACCCTAAGACGAGAAAGGCAAATCAGCCAGGAATTAGGCATGTCCCCAAGGAAAAAGCTGTGGAGGCAGGCATGTTGTGGTACTTTTGCGCTCTTCTTGGCTAGTCCTTCGCAGCTGCTGTGTTCTTGGAACTCAGGGCTTTCTGGTTAATAGAGCCCTTACCCTAGGCGTAACTCAAACCTTAAGCCTAGGAAGGAAAATCAGCCTATGGTTCGGGATGGTCTCATGGAAATATCAGTGGTGGCAGCCAAGTTGCGTCACTTTTGCGCTCCCCTTGGGATGCCTTTCGCAGCTGCAGTGTGCCTGGAGCCCAGGGCTTCCTGGTTTTAAAAGTCCTAGGCCTAAGCCTAACAGTAACCCTAGGAAGGTAAATCAGCCGGGTATTAGGGTTCTTCCTAAGGGAAAAGCCGTGAAAGCAGCCAGGTTGTGGCACTTCTGCACTCCCTTTGGGATGCCTTTGGCAGATGAAGTAAGCCTGGAACTCAGGGCTTCCTGGTTAAAGAAATCCAAGCCCTAGGCTGAAGCCTAACCCTAACCCTAGGCAGATAAATCAGCCTAGGTATAGGGATGGTGCCAAGGAAAAAGCTGTGAAAGCTGCCATGTTGTTGCACTTTTGTACTCCCCTTGGGATGCCTTGAACAGCTGCAGTGTGCCTGGAGCCCAGGGCTTCCTAGTTTTAAAAATCCTAGCCCTAGGCCTAAGCCTAACAGTAACCCTGGGAAGGTAAATCAGCCTGGTGTTAGGCTTCTTGCCAAGGAAAAAGCCGTGAAAGCAGCCATGTTGTGGCACTTTTGCACTCCCTTTTGGATGCCTTTCACAGCTCCAGTGTGCCTGGAACTCAGGGCTTCCTGATTTTAAAAATCCCAGCCCTAGGCCGAACCCCAACCCTAAGACGAGAAAGGCAAATCAGCCAGGAATTAGGCATGTCCCCAAGGAAAAAGCTGTGGAGGCAGGCATGTTGTGGTACTTTTGCGCTCTTCTTGGCTAGTCCTTCGCAGCTGCTGTGTTCTTGGAACTCAGGGCTTTCTGGTTAATAGAGCCCTTACCCTAGGCGTAACTCAAACCTTAAGCCTAGGAAGGAAAATCAACCTATGGTTCGGGATGGTCTCATGGAAATATCAGTGGTGGCAGCCAAGTTGCGTCACTTTTGCGCTCCCCTTGGGATGCCTTTCGCAGCTGCAGTGTGCCTGGAGCCCAGGGCTTCCTGGTTTTAAAAGTCCTAGGCCTAAGCCTAACAGTAAGCCTAGGAAGGTAAATCAGCCGGGTATTAGGGTTCTTCCTAAGGGAAAAGCCGTGAAAGCAGCCATGTTGTGGCACTTCTGCACTCCCTTTGGGATGCCTTTGGCAGATGAAGTAAGCCTGGAACTCAGGGCTTCCTGGTTAAAGAAATCCAAGCCCTAGGCTGAAGCCTAACCCTAACCCTAGGCAGATAAATCAGCCTAGGTATAGGGATGGTGCCAAGGAAAAAGCTGTGAAAGCTGCCATGTTGTTGCACTTTTGTACTCCCCTTGGGATGCCTTGAACAGCTGCAGTGTGCCTGGAGCCCAGGGCTTCCTAGTTTTAAAAATCCTAGCCCTAGGCCTAAGCCTAACAGTAACCCTGGGAAGGTAAATCAGCCTGGTGTTAGGCTTCTTGCCAAGGAAAAAGCCGTGAAAGCAGCCATGTTGTGGCACTTTTGCACTCCCTTTTGGATGCCTTTCACAGCTGCAGTGTGCCTGGAACTCAGGGCTTCCTGATTTTAAAAATCCTAGCCCTAGGCCGAACCCCAACCCTAAGACGAGAAAGGCAAATCAGCCAGGAGTTAGGCATGTCCCCAAGGAAAAAGCTGTGGAGGCAGGCATGTTGTGGTACTTTTGCGCTCTTCTTGGCTAGTCCTTCGCAGCTGCTGTGTTCTTGGAACTCAGGGCTTTCTGGTTAATAGACCCTTACCCTAGGCGTAACTCAAACCTTAAGCCTAGGAAGGAAAATCAGCCTATGGTTCGGGATGGTCTCATGGAAATATCAGTGGTGGCAGCCAAGTTGCGTCACTTTTGCGCTCCCCTTGGGATGCCTTTCGCAGCTGCAGTGTGCCTGGAGCCCAGGGCTTCCTGGTTTTAAAAGTCCTAGGCCTAAGCCTAACAGTAACCCTAGGAAGGTAAATCAGCCGGGTATTAGGGTTCTTCCTAAGGGAAAAGCCGTGAAAGCAGCCATGTTGTGGCACTTCTGCACTCCCTTTGGGATGCCTTTGGCAGATGAAGGAAGCCTGGAACTCAGGGCTTCCTGGTTAAAGAAATCCAAGCCCTAGGCTGAACCCTAACCCTAACCCTAACCCTAGGCAGATAAATCAGCCTAGGTATAGGGATGGTGCCAAGGAAAAAGCTGTGAAAGCTGCCATGTTGTTGCACTTTTGTACTCCCCTTGGGATGCCTTGAACAGCTGCAGTGTGCCTGGAGCTAAGGGCTTCCTAGTTTTAAAAATCCTAGCCCTAGGCCTAAGCCTAACAGTAACCCTGGGAAGGGAAATCAGCCTGGTGTTAGGCTTCTTGCCAAGGAAAAAGCCGTGAAAGCAGCCATGTTGTGGCACTTTTGCACTCCCTTTTGGATGCCTTTCACAGCTCCAGTGTGCCTGGAACTCAGGGCTTCCTGATTTTAAAAATCCTAGCCCTAGGCCGAACCCCAACCCTAAGACGAGAAAGGCAAATCAGCCAGGAATTAGGCATGTCCCCAAGGAAAAAGCTGTGGAGGCAGGCATGTTGTGGTACTTTTGCGCTCTTCTTGGCTAGTCCTTCGCAGCTGCTGTGTTCTTGGAACTCAGGGCTTTCTGGTTAATAGAGCCCTTACCCTAGGCGTAACTCAAACCTTAAGCCTAGGAAGGAAAATCAACCTATGGTTCGGGATGGTCTCATGGAAATATCAGTGGTGGCAGCCAAGTTGCGTCACTTTTGCGCTCCCCTTGGGATGCCTTTCGCAGCTGCAGTGTGCCTGGAGCCCAGGGCTTCCTGGTTTTAAAAGTCCTAGGCCTAAGCCTAACAGTAACCCTAGGAAGGTAAATCAGCCGGGTATTAGGGTTCTTCGTAAGGGAAAAGCCGTGAAAGCAGCCATGTTGTGGCACTTCTGCACTCCCTTTGGGATGCCTTTGGCAGATGAAGTAAGCCTGGAACGCAGGGCTTCCTGGTTAAAGAAATCCAAGCCCTAGGCTGAACCCTAACCCTAACCCTAGGCAGATAAATCACCTAGGTATAGGGATGGTGCCAAGGAAAAAGCTGTGAAAGCTGCCATGTTGTTGCACTTTTGTACTCCCCTTGGGATGCCTTGAACAGCTGCAGTGTGCCTGGAGCTAAGGGCTTCCTAGTTTTAAAAATCCTAGCCCTAGGCCTAAGCCTAACAGTAACCCTGGGAAGGGAAATCAGCCTGGTGTTAGGCTTCTTGCCAAGGAAAAAGCCGTGAAAGCAGCCATGTTGTGGCACTTTTGCACTCCCTTTTGGATGCCTTTCACAGCTCCAGTGTGCCTGGAACTCAGGGCTTCCTGATTTTAAAAATCCTAGCCCTAGGCCGAACCCCAACCCTAAGACGAGAAAGGCAAATAAGCCAGGAATTAGGCATGTCCCCAAGGAAAAAGCTGTGGAGGCAGGCATGTTGTGCTACTTTTGCGCTCTTCTTGGCTAGTCCTTCGCAGCTGCTGTGTTCTTGGAACTCAGGGCTTTCTGGTTAATAGACCCTTACCCTAGGCGTAACTCAAACCTTAACCCTAGGAAGGAAAATCAACCTATGGTTCGGGATGGTCTCATGGAAATATCAGTGGTGGCAGCCAAGTTGCGTCACTTTTGCGCTCCCCTTGGGATGCCTTTCGCAGCTGCAGTGTGCCTGGAGCCCAGGGCTTCCTGGTTTTAAAAGTCCTAGGCCTAAGCCTAACAGTAACCCTAGGAAGGTAAATCAGCCGGGTATTAGGGTTCTTCGTAAGGGAAAAGCCGTGAAAGCAGCCATGTTGTGGCACTTCTGCACTCCCTTTGGGATGCCTTTGGCAGATGAAGGAAGCCTGGAACTCAGGGCTTCCTGGTTAAAGAAATCCAAGCCCTAGGCTGAACCCTAACCCTAACCCTAGGCAGATAAATCAGCCTAGGTATAGGGATGTTGCCAAGGAATAAGCTGTGAAAGCTGCCATGTTGTTGCACTTTTGTACTCCGCTTGGGATGCCTTGAACAGCTGCAGTGTGCCTGGAGCCCAGGGCTTCCTAGTTTTAAAAATCCTAGCCCTAGGCCTAAGCCTAACAGTAACCCTGGGAAGGTAAATCAGCCTGGTGTTAGGCTTCTTGCCAAGGAAAAAGCCGTGAAAGCAGCCATGTTGTGGCACTTTTGCACTCCCTTTTGGATGCCTTTCACAGCTCCAGTGTGCCTGGAACTCAGGGCTTCCTGATTTTAAAAATCCTAGCCCTAGGCCGAACCCCAACCCTAAGACGAGAAAGGCAAATCAGCCAGGAATTAGGCATGTCCCCAAGGAAAAAGCTGTGGAGGCAGGCATGTTGTGGTACTTTTGCGCTCTTCTTGGCTAGTCCTTCGCAGCTGCTGTGTTCTTGGAACTCAGGGCTTTCTGGTTAATAGACCCTTACCCTAGGCGTAACTCAAACCTTAACCCTAGGAAGGAAAATCAGCCTATGGTTCGGGATGGTCTCATGGAAATATCAGTGGTGGCAGCCAAGTTGCGTCACTTTTGCGCTCCCCTTGGGATGCCTTTCGCAGCTGCAGTGTGCCTGGAGCCCAGGGCTTCCTGGTTTTAAAAGTCCTAGGCCTAAGCCTAACAGTAACCCTAGGAAGGTAAATCAGCCGGGTATTAGGGTTCTTCCTAAGGGAAAAGCCGTGAAAGCAGCCATGTTGTGGCACTTCTGTACTCCCTTTGGGATGCCTTTGGCAGATGAAGTAAGCCTGGAACTCAGGGCTTCCTGGTTAAAGAAATCCAAGCCCTAGGCTGAACCCTAACCCTAACCCTAGGCAGATAAATCAGCCTAGGTATAGGGATGGTGCCAAGGAAAAAGCTGTGAAAGCTGCCATGTTGTTGCACTTTTGTACTCCCCTTGGGATGCCTTGAACAGCTGCAGTGTGCCTGGAGCTAAGGGCTTCCTAGTGTTAAAAATCCTAGCCCTAGGCCTAAGCCTAACAGTAACCCTGGAAGTAAATCAGCCTGGTGTTAGGCTTCTTGCCAAGGAAAAAGCCGTGAAAGCAGCCATGTTGTGGCACTTTTGCACTCCCTTTTGGATGCCTTTCACAGCTCCAGTGTGCCTGGAACTCAGGGCTTCCTGATTTTAAAAATCCTAGCCCTAGGCCGAACCCCAACCCTAAGACGAGAAAGGCAAATCAGCCAGGAATTAGGCATGTCCCCAAGGAAAAAGCTGTGGAGGCAGGCATGTTGTGGTACTTTTGCGCTCTTCTTGGCTAGTCCTTCGCAGCTGCTGTGTTCTTGGAACTCAGGGCTTTCTGGTTAATAGAACCCTTACCCTAGGAGTAACTCAAACCTTAAGCCTAGGAAGGAAAATCAGCCTATGGTTCGGGATGGTCTCATGGAAATATCAGTGGTGGCAGCCATGTTGCGTCACTTTTGCGCTCCCCTTGGGATGCCTTTCGCAGCTGCAGTGTGCCTGGAGCCCAGGGCTTCCTGGTTTTAAAAGTCCTAGGCCTAAGCCTAACAGTAAGCCTAGGAAGGTAAATCAGCCGGGTATTAGGGTTCTTCCTAAGGGAAAAGCCGTGAAAGCAGCCATGTTGTGGCACTTCTGCACTCCCTTTGGGATGCCTTTGGCAGATGAAGTAAGCCTGGAACTCAGGGCTTCCTGGTTAAAGAAATCCAAGCCCTAGGCTGAACCCTAACCCTAACCCTAGGCAGATAAATCAGCCTAGGTATAGGGATGGTGCCAAGGAATAAGCTGTGAAAGCTGCCATGTTTTTACACTTTTGTACTCCCCTTGGGATGCCTTGAACAGCTGCAGTGTGCCTGGAGCTAAGGGCTTCCTAGTTTTAAAAATCCTAGCCCTAGGCCTAAGCCTAACAGTAACCCTGGGAAGGGAAATCAGCCTGGTGTTAGGCTTCTTGCCAAGGAAAAAGCCGTGAAAGCAGCCATGTTGTGGCACTTTTGCACTCCCTTTTGGATGCCTTTCACAGCTCCAGTGTGCCTGGAACTCAGGGCTTCCTGATTTTAAAAATCCTAGCCCTAGGCCGAACCTCAACCCTAAGACGAGAAAGGCAAATCAGCCAGGAATTAGGCATGTCCCCAAGGAAAAAGCTGTGGAGGCAGGCATGTTGTGGTACTTTTGCGCTCTTCTTGGCTAGTCCTTCGCAGCTGCTGTGTTCTTGGAACTCAGGGCTTTCTGGTTAATAGAGCCCTTACCCTAGGCGTAACTCAAACCTTAACCCTAGGAAGGAAAATCAACCTATGGTTCGGGATGGTCTCATGGAAATATCAGTGGTGGCAGCCAAGTTGCGTCACTTTTGCGCTCCCCTTGGGATGCCTTTCGCAGCTGCAGTGTGCCTGGAGCCCAGGGCTTCCTGGTTTTAAAAGTCCTAGGCCTAAGCCTAACAGTAAGCCTAGGAAGGTAAATCAGCTGGGTATTAGGGTTCTTCCTAAGGGAAAAGCCGTGAAAGCAGCCATGTTGTGGCACTTCTGCACTCCCTTTGGGATGCCTTTGGCAGATGAAGTAAGCCTGGAACTCAGGGCTTCCTGGTTAAAGAAATCCAAGCCCTAGGCTGAAGCCTAACCCTAACCCTAGGCAGATAAATCAGCCTAGGTATAGGGATGGTGCCAAGGAATAAGCTGTGAAAGCTGCCATGTTGTTACACGTTTTTACTCCCCTTGGGATGCCTTGAACAGCTGCAGCATGCCTGGAGCTAAGGGCTTCCTAGTTTTAAAAATCCTAGCCCTAGGCCTAAGCCTAACAGTAACCCTGGGAAGGTAAATCAGCCTGGTGTTAGGCTTCTTGCCAAGGAAAAAGCCGTGAAAGCAGCCATGTTGTGGCACTTTTGCACTCCCTTTTGGATGCCTTTCACAGCTCCAGTGTGCCTGGAACTCAGGGCTTCCTGATTTTAAAAATCCTAGCCCTAGGCCGAACCCTAACCCTAAGACGAGAAAGGCAAATCAGCCAGGAATTAGGCATGTCCCCAAGGAAAAAGCTGTGGAGGCAGGCATGTTGTGGTACTTTTGCGCTCTTCTTGGCTAGTCCTTCGCAGCTGCTGTGTTCTTGGAACTCAGGGCTTTCTGGTTAATAGAGCCCTTACCCTAGGCGTAACTCAAACCTTAACCCTAGGAAGGAAAATCAACCTATGGTTCGGGATGGTCTCATGGAAATATCAGTGGTGGCAGCCAAGTTGCGTCACTTTTGCGCTCCCCTTGGGATGCCTTTCGCGGCTGCAGTGTGCCTGGAGCCCAGGGCTTCCTGGTTTTAAAAGTCCTAGGCCTAAGCCTAACAGTAAGCCTAGGAAGGTAAATCAGCCGGGTATTAGGGTTCTTCGTAAGGGAAAAGCCGTGAAAGCAGCCATGTTGTGGCACTTCTGCACTCCCTTTGGGATGCCTTTGGCAGATGAAGTAAGCCTGGAACTCAGGGCTTCCTGGTTAAAGAAATCCAAGCCCTAGGCTGAAGCCTAACCCTAACCCTAGGCAGATAAATCAGCCTAGGTATAGGGATGGTGCCAAGGAAAAAGCTGTGAAAGCTGCCATGTTGTTGCACTTTTGTGCTCCCCTTGGGATGCCTTGAACAGCTGCAGTGTGCCTGGAGCTAAGGGCTTCCTAGTTTTAAAAATCCTAGCCCTAGGCCTAAGCCTAACAGTAACCCTGGGAAGGTAAATCAGCCTGGTGTTAGGCTTCTTGCCAAGGAAAAAGCCGTGAAAGCAGCCATGTTGTGGCACTTTTGCACTCCCTTTTGGATGCCTTTCACAGCTCCAGTGTGCCTGGAACTCAGGGCTTCCTGATTTTAAAAATCCTAGCCCTAGGCCGAACCCCAACCCTAAGACGAGAAAGGCAAATCAGCCAGGAATTAGGCATGTCCCCAAGGAAAAAGCTGTGGAGGCAGGCATGTTGTGCTACTTTTGCGCTCTTCTTGGCTAGTCCTTCGCAGCTGCTGTGTTCTTGGAACTCAGGGCTTTCTGGTTAATAGAGCCCTTACCCTAGGCGTAACTCAAACCTTAAGCCTAGGAAGGAAAATCAACCTATGGTTCGGGATGGTCTCATGGAAATATCAGTGGTGGCAGCCAAGTTGCGTCACTTTTGCGCTCCCCTTGGGATGCCTTTCGCAGCTGCAGTGCGCCTGGAGCCCAGGGCTTCCTGGTTTTAAAAGTCCTAGGCCTAAGCCTAACAGTAACCCTAGGAAGGTAAATCAGCCGGGTATTAGGGTTCTTCCTAAGGGAAAAGCCGTGAAAGCAGCCATGTTGTGGCACTTCTGCACTCCCTTTGGGATGCCTTTGGCAGATGAAGTAAGCCTGGAACGCAGGGCTTCCTGGTTAAAGAAATCCAAGCCCTAGGCTGAACCCTAACCCTAACCCTAGGCAGATAAATCAGCCTAGGTATAGGGATGGTGCCAAGGAATAAGCTGTGAAAGCTGCCATGTTGTTACACTTTTGTACTCCCCTTGGGATGCCTTGAACAGCTGCAGCATGCCTGGCGCTAAGGGCTTCCTAGTTTTAAAAATCCTAGCCCTAGGCCTAAGCCTAACAGTAACCCTGGGAAGGTAAATCAGCCTGGTGTTAGGCTTCTTGCCAAGGAAAAAGCCGTGAAAGCAGCCATGTTGTGGCACTTTTGCACTCCCTTTTGGATGCCTTTCACAGCTCCAGTGTGCCTGGAACTCAGGGCTTCCTGATTTTAAAAATCCTAGCCCTAGGCCGAACCCCAACCCTAAGACGAGAAAGGCAAATCAGCCAGGAATTAGGCATGTCCCCAAGGAAAAAGCTGTGGAGGCAGGCATGTTGTGGTACTTTTGCGCTCTTCTTGGCTAGTCCTTCGCAGCTGCTGTGTTCTTGGAACTCAGGGCTTTCTGGTTAATAGACCCTTACCCTAGGCGTAACTCAAACCTTAACCCTAGGAAGGAAAATCAACCTATGGTTCGGGATGGTCTCATGGAAATATCAGTGGTGGCAGCCAAGTTGCGTCACTTTTGCGCTCCCCTTGGGATGCCTTTCGCAGCTGCAGTGTGCCTGGAGCCCAGGGCTTCCTGGTTTTAAAAGTCCTAGGCCTAAGCCTAACAGTAACCCTAGGAAGGTAAATCAGCCGGGTATTAGGGTTCTTCCTAAGGGAAAAGCCGTGAAAGCAGCCATGTTGTGGCACTTCTGCACTCCCTTTGGGATGCCTTTGGCAGATGAAGGAAGCCTGGAACTCAGGGCTTCCTGGTTAAAGAAATCCAAGCCCTAGGCTGAAGCCTAACCCTAACCCTAGGCAGATAAATCAGCCTAGGTATAGGGATGGTGCCAAGGAATAAGCTGTGAAAGCTGCCATGTCGTTACACGTTTTTACTCCCCTTGGGATGCCTTGAACAGCTGCAGCATGCCTGGCGCTAAGGGCTTCCTAGTTTTAAAAATCCTAGCCCTAGGCCTAAGCCTAACAGTAACCCTGGGAAGGTAAATCAGCCTGGTGTTAGGCTTCTTGCCAAGGAAAAAGCCGTGAAAGCAGCCATGTTGTGGCACTTTTGCACTCCCTTTTGGATGCCTTTCACAGCTCCAGTGTGCCTGGAACTCAGGGCTTCCTGATTTTAAAAATCCTAGCCGTAGGCCGAACCCTAACCCTAAGACGAGAAAGGCAAATCAGCCAGGAATTAGGCATGTCCCCAAGGAAAAAGCTGTGGAGGCAGGCATGTTGTGGTACTTTTGCGCTCTTCTTGGCTAGTCCTTCGCAGCTGCTGTGTTCTTGGAACTCAGGGCTTTCTGGTTAATAGAGCCCTTACCCTAGGCGTAACTCAAACCTTAACCCTAGGAAGGAAAATCAACCTATGGTTCGGGATGGTCTCATGGAAATATCAGTGGTGGCAGCCAAGTTGCGTCACTTTTGCGCTCCCCTTGGGATGCCTTTCGCAGCTGCAGTGTGCCTGGAGCCCAGGGCTTCCTGGTTTTAAAAGTCCTAGGCCTAAGCCTAACAGTAAGCCTAGGAAGGTAAATCAGCCGGGTATTAGGGTTCTTCCTAAGGGAAAAGCCGTGAAAGCAGCCATGTTGTGGCACTTCTGCACTCCCTTTGGGATGCCTTTGGCAGATGAAGTAAGCCTGGAACTCAGGGCTTCCTGGTTAAAGAAATCCAAGCCCTAGGCTGAAGCCTAACCCTAACCCTAGGCAGATAAATCAGCCTAGGTATAGGGATGGTGCCAAGGAAAAAGCTGTGAAAGCTGCCATCTTGTTGCACTTTTGTACTCCCCTTGGGATGCCTTGAACAGCTGCAGTGTGCCTGGAGCTAAGGGCTTCCTAGTTTTAAAAATCCTAGCCCTAGGCCTAAGCCTAACAGTAACCCTGGGAAGGAAAATCAGCCTGGTGTTAGGCTTCTTGCCAAGGAAAAAGCCGTGAAAGCAGCCATGTTGTGGCACTTTTGCACTCCCTTTTGGATGCCTTTCACAGCTCCAGTGTGCCTGGAACTCAGGGCTTCCTGATTTTAAAAATCCTAGCCGTAGGCCGAACCCTAACCCTAAGACGAGAAAGGCAAATCAGCCAGGAATTAGGCATGTCCCCAAGGAAAAGCTGTGGAGGCAGGCATGTTGTGGTACTTTTGCGCTCTTCTTGGCTAGTCCTTCGCAGCTGCTGTGTTCTTGGAACTCAGGGCTTTCTGGTTAATAGAGCCCTTACCCTAGGCGTAACTCAAACCTTAACCCTAGGAAGGAAAATCAACCTATGGTTCGGGATGGTCTCATGGAAATATCAGTGGTGGCAGCCAAGTTGCGTCACTTTTGCGCTCCCCTTGGGATGCCTTTCGCAGCTGCAGTGTGCCTGGAGCCCAGGGCTTCCTGGTTTTAAAAGTCCTAGGCCTAAGCCTAACAGTAAGCCTAGGAAGGTAAATCAGCCGGGTATTAGGGTTCTTCCTAAGGGAAAAGCCGTGAAAGCAGCCATGTTGTGGCACTTCTGCACTCCCTTTGGGATGCCTTTGGCAGATGAAGTAAGCCTGGAACTCAGGGCTTCCTGGTTAAAGAAATCCAAGCCCTAGGCTGAACCCTAACCCTAACCCTAGGCAGATAAATCAGCCTAGGTATAGGGATGGTGCCAAGGAAAAAGCTGTGAAAGCTGCCATGTTGTTGCACTTTTGTACTCCCCTTGGGATGCCTTGAACAGCTGCAGTGTGCCTGGAGCTAAGGGCTTCCTAGTTTTAAAAATCCTAGCCCTAGGCCTAAGCCTAACAGTAACCCTGGGAAGGTAAATCAGCCTGGTGTTAGGCTTCTTGCCAAGGAAAAAGCCGTGAAAGCAGCCATGTTGTGGCACTTTTGCACTCCCTTTTGGATGCCTTTCACAGCTGCAGTGTGCCTGGAACTCAGGGCTTCCTGATTTTAAAAATCCTAGCCCTAGGCCGAACCCCAACCCTAAGACGAGAAAGGCAAATCAGCCAGGAATTAGGCATGTCCCCAAGGAAAAAGCTGTGGAGGCAGGCATGTTGTGCTACTTTTGCGCTCTTCTTGGCTAGTCCTTCGCAGCTGCTGTGTTCTTGGAACTCAGGGCTTTCTGGTTAATAGACCCTTACCCTAGGCGTAACTCAAACCTTTACCCTAGGAAGGAAAATCAACCTATGGTTCGGGATGGTCTCATGGAAATATCAGTGGTGGCAGCCAAGTTGCGTCACTTTTGCGCTCCCCTTGGGATGCCTTTCGCAGCTGCAGTGTGCCTGGAGCCCAGGGCTTCCTGGTTTTAAAAGTCCTAGGCCTAAGCCTAACAGTAACCCTAGGAAGGTAAATCAGCCGGGTATTAGGGTTCTTCCTAAGGGAAAAGCCGTGAAAGCAGCCATGTTGTGGCACTTCTGCACTCCCTTTGGGATGCCTTTGGCAGATGAAGGAAGCCTGGAACTCAGGGCTTCCTGGTTAAAGAAATCCAAGCCCTAGGCTGAACCCTAACCCTAACCCTAGGCAGATAAATCAGCCTAGGTATAGGGATGTTGCCAAGGAATAAGCTGTGAAAGCTGCCATGTTGTTGCACTTTTGTACTCCCCTTGGGATGCCTTGAACAGCTGCAGTGTGCCTGGAGCCCAGGGCTTCCTAGTTTTAAAAATCCTAGCCCTAGGCCTAAGCCTAACAGTAACCCTGGGAAGGTAAATCAGCCTGGTGTTAGGCTTCTTGCCAAGGAAAAAGCCGTGAAAGCAGCCATGTTGTGGCACTTTTGCACTCCCTTTTGGATGCCTTTCACAGCTGCAGTGTGCCTGGAACTCAGGGCTTCCTGATTTTAAAAATCCTAGCCCTAGGCCGAACCCCAACCCTAAGACGAGAAAGGCAAATCAGCCAGGAATTAGGCATGTCCCCAAGGAAAAAGCTGTGGAGGCAGGCATGTTGTGGTACTTTTGCGCTCTTCTTGGCTAGTCCTTCGCAGCTGCTGTGTTCTTGGAACTCAGGGCTTTCTGGTTAATAGACCCTTACCCTAGGCGTTACTCAAACCTTAAGCCTAGGAAGGAAAATCAGCCTATGGTTCGGGATGGTCTCATGGAAATATCAGTGGTGGCAGCCAAGTTGCGTCACTTTTGCGCTCCCCTTGGGATGCCTTTCGCAGCTGCAGTGTGCCTGGAGCCCAGGGCTTCCTGGTTTTAAAAGTCCTAGGCCTAAGCCTAACAGTAACCCTAGGAAGGTAAATCAGCCGGGTATTAGGGTTCTTCCTAAGGGAAAAGCCGTGAAAGCAGCCATGTTGTGGCACTTCTGCACTCCCTTTGGGATGCCTTTGGCAGATGAAGGAAGCCTGGAACTCAGGGCTTCCTGGTTAAAGAAATCCAAGCCCTAGGCTGAACCCTAACCCTAACCCTAGGCAGATAAATCAGCCTAGGTATAGGGATGTTGCCAAGGAATAAGCTGTGAAAGCTGCCATGTTGTTGCACTTTTGTACTCCCCTTGGGATGCCTTGAACAGCTGCAGTGTGCCTGGAGCTAAGGGCTTCCTAGTTTTAAAAATCCTAGCCCTAGGCCTAAGCCTAACAGTAACCCTGGGAAGGTAAATCAGCCTGGTGTTAGGCTTCTTGCCAAGGAAAAAGCCGTGAAAGCAGCCATGTTGTGGCACTTTTGCACTCCCTTTTGGATGCCTTTCACAGCTGCAGTGTGCCTGGAACTCAGGGCTTCCTGATTTTAAAAATCCTAGCCCTAGGCCGAACCCCAACCCTAAGACGAGAAAGGCAAATCAGCCAGGAATTAGGCATGTCCCCAAGGAAAAAGCTGTGGAGGCAGGCATGTTGTGCTACTTTTGCGCTCTTCTTGGCTAGTCCTTCGCAGCTGCTGTGTTCTTGGAACTCAGGGCTTTCTGGTTAATAGACCCTTACCCTAGGCGTAACTCAAACCTTTACCCTAGGAAGGAAAATCAACCTATGGTTCGGGATGGTCTCATGGAAATATCAGTGGTGGCAGCCAAGTTGCGTCACTTTTGCGCTCCCCTTGGGATGCCTTTCGCAGCTGCAGTGTGCCTGGAGCCCAGGGCTTCCTGGTTTTAAAAGTCCTAGGCCTAAGCCTAACAGTAACCCTAGGAAGGTAAATCAGCCGGGTATTAGGGTTCTTCCTAAGGGAAAAGCCGTGAAAGCAGCCATGTTGTGGCACTTCTGCACTCCCTTTGGGATGCCTTTGGCAGATGAAGGAAGCCTGGAACTCAGGGCTTCCTGGTTAAAGAAATCCAAGCCCTAGGCTGAACCCTAACCCTAACCCTAGGCAGATAAATCAGCCTAGGTATAGGGATGTTGCCAAGGAATAAGCTGTGAAAGCTGCCATGTTGTTGCACTTTTGTACTCCCCTTGGGATGCCTTGAACAGCTGCAGTGTGCCTGGAGCCCAGGGCTTCCTAGTTTTAAAAATCCTAGCCCTAGGCCTAAGCCTAACAGTAACCCTGGGAAGGTAAATCAGCCTGGTGTTAGGCTTCTTGCCAAGGAAAAAGCCGTGAAAGCAGCCATGTTGTGGCACTTTTGCACTCCCTTTTGGATGCCTTTCACAGCTCCAGTGTGCCTGGAACTCAGGGCTTCCTGATTTTAAAAATCCTAGCCCTAGGCCGAACCCCAACCCTAAGACGAGAAAGGCAAATCAGCCAGGAATTAGGCATGTCCCCAAGGAAAAAGCTGTGGAGGCAGGCATGTTGTGGTACTTTTGCGCTCTTCTTGGCTAGTCCTTCGCAGCTGCTGTGTTCTTGGAACTCAGGGCTTTCTGGTTAATAGACCCTTACCCTAGGCGTTACTCAAACCTTAAGCCTAGGAAGGAAAATCAGCCTATGGTTCGGGATGGTCTCATGGAAATATCAGTGGTGGCAGCCAAGTTGCGTCACTTTTGCGCTCCCCTTGGGATGCCTTTCGCAGCTGCAGTGTGCCTGGAGCCCAGGGCTTCCTGGTTTTAAAAGTCCTAGGCCTAAGCCTAACAGTAACCCTAGGAAGGTAAATCAGCCGGGTATTAGGGTTCTTCCTAAGGGAAAAGCCGTGAAAGCAGCCATGTTGTGGCACTTCTGCACTCCCTTTGGGATGCCTTTGGCAGATGAAGGAAGCCTGGAACTCAGGGCTTCCTGCTTAAAGAAATCCAAGCCCTAGGCTGAACCCTAACCCTAACCCTAGGCAGATAAATCAGCCTAGGTATAGGGATGTTGCCAAGGAATAAGCTGTGAAAGCTGCCATGTTGTTGCACTTTTGTACTCCCCTTGGGATGCCTTGAACAGCTGCAGTGTGCCTGGAGCTAAGGGCTTCCTAGTTTTAAAAATCCTAGCCCTAGGCCTAAGCCTAACAGTAACCCTGGGAAGGTAAATCAGCCTGGTGTTAGGCTTCTTGCCAAGGAAAAAGCCGTGAAAGCAGCCATGTTGTGGCACTTTTGCACTCCCTTTTGGATGCCTTTCACAGCTCCAGTGTGCCTGGAACTCAGGGCTTCCTGATTTTAAAAATCCTAGCCGTAGGCCGAACCCTAACCCTAAGACGAGAAAGGCAAATCAGCCAGGAATTAGGCATGTCCCCAAGGAAAAAGCTGTGGAGGCAGGCATGTTGTGGTACTTTTGCGCTCTTCTTGGCTAGTCCTTCGCAGCTGCTGTGTTCTTGGAACTCAGGGCTTTCTGGTTAATAGAGCCCTTACCCTAGGCGTAACTCAAACCTTAACCCTAGGAAGGAAAATCAACCTATGCTTCGGGATGGTCTCATGGAAATATCAGTGGTGGCAGCCAAGTTGCGTCACTTTTGCGCTCCCCTTGGGATGCCTTTCGCAGCTGCAGTGTGCCTGGAGCCCAGGGCTTCCTGGTTTTAAAAGTCCTAGGCCTAAGCCTAACAGTAAGCCTAGGAAGGTAAATCAGCCGGGTATTAGGGTTCTTCCTAAGGGAAAAGCCGTGAAAGCAGCCATGTTGTGGCACTTCTGCACTCCCTTTGGGATGCCTTTGGCAGATGAAGTAAGCCTGGAACTCAGGGCTTCCTGGTTAAAGAAATCCAAGCCCTAGGCTGAAGCCTAACCCTAACCCTAGGCAGATAAATCAGCCTAGGTATAGGGATGGTGCCAAGGAAAAAGCTGTGAAAGCTGCCATCTTGTTGCACTTTTGTACTCCCCTTGGGATGCCTTGAACAGCTGCAGTGTGCCTGGAGCTAAGGGCTTCCTAGTTTTAAAAATCCTAGCCCTAGGCCTAAGCCTAACAGTAACCCTGGGAAGGTAAATCAGCCTGGTGTTAGGCTTCTTGCCAAGGAAAAAGCCGTGAAAGCAGCCATGTTGTGGCACTTTTGCACTCCCTTTTGGATGCCTTTCACAGCTCCAGTGTGCCTGGAACTCAGGGCTTCCTGATTTTAAAAATCCTAGCCCTAGGCCGAACCCCAACCCTAAGACGAGAAAGGCAAATCAGCCAGGAATTAGGCATGTCCCCAAGGAAAAAGCTGTGGAGGCAGGCATGTTGTGCTACTTTTGCGCTCTTCTTGGCTAGTCCTTCGCAGCTGCTGTGTTCTTGGAACTCAGGGCTTTCTGGTTAATAGACCCTTACCCTAGGCGTAACTCAAACCTTTACCCTAGGAAGGAAAATCAACCTATGGTTCGGGATGGTCTCATGGAAATATCAGTGGTGGCAGCCAAGTTGCGTCACTTTTGCGCTCCCCTTGGGATGCCTTTCGCAGCTGCAGTGTGCCTGGAGCCCAGGGCTTCCTGGTTTTAAAAGTCCTAGGCCTAAGCCTAACAGTAACCCTAGGAAGGTAAATCAGCCGGGTATTAGGGTTCTTCCTAAGGGAAAAGCCGTGAAAGCAGCCATGTTGTGGCACTTCTGCACTCCCTTTGGGATGCCTTTGGCAGATGAAGGAAGCCTGGAACTCAGGGCTTCCTGGTTAAAGAAATCCAAGCCCTAGGCTGAACCCTAACCCTAACCCTAGGCAGATAAATCAGCCTAGGTATAGGGATGTTGCCAAGGAATAAGCTGTGAAAGCTGCCATGTTGTTGCACTTTTGTACTCCCCTTGGGATGCCTTGAACAGCTGCAGTGTGCCTGGAGCCCAGGGCTTCCTAGTTTTAAAAATCCTAGCCCTAGGCCTAAGCCTAACAGTAACCCTGGGAAGGTAAATCAGCCTGGTGTTAGGCTTCTTGCCAAGGAAAAAGCCGTGAAAGCAGCCATGTTGTGGCACTTTTGCACTCCCTTTTGGATGCCTTTCACAGCTGCAGTGTGCCTGGAACTCAGGGCTTCCTGATTTTAAAAATCCTAGCCCTAGGCCGAACCCCAACCCTAAGACGAGAAAGGCAAATCAGCCAGGAATTAGGCATGTCCCCAAGGAAAAAGCTGTGGAGGCAGGCATGTTGTGGTACTTTTGCGCTCTTCTTGGCTAGTCCTTCGCAGCTGCTGTGTTCTTGGAACTCAGGGCTTTCTGGTTAATAGACCCTTACCCTAGGCGTAACTCAAACCTTAACCCTAGGAAGGAAAATCAGCCTATGGTTCGGGATGGTCTCATGGAAATATCAGTGGTGGCAGCCAAGTTGCGTCACTTTTGCGCTCCCCTTGGGATGCCTTTCGCAGCTGCAGTGTGCCTGGAGCCCAGGGCTTCCTGGTTTTAAAAGTCCTAGGCCTAAGCCTAACAGTAACCCTAGGAAGGTAAATCAGCCGGGTATTAGGGTTCTTCCTAAGGGAAAAGCCGTGAAAGCAGCCATGTTGTGGCACTTCTGCACTCCCTTTGGGATGCCTTTGGCAGATGAAGGAAGCCTGGAACTCAGGGCTTCCTGGTTAAAGAAATCCAAGCCCTAGGCTGAACCCTAACCCTAACCCTAGGCAGATAAATCAGCCTAGGTATAGGGATGTTGCCAAGGAATAAGCTGTGAAAGCTGCCATGTTGTTGCACTTTTGTACTCCCCTTGGGATGCCTTGAACAGCTGCAGTGTGCCTGGAGCTAAGGGCTTCCTAGTTTTAAAAATCCTAGCCCTAGGCCTAAGCCTAACAGTAACCCTGGGAAGGTAAATCAGCCTGGTGTTAGGCTTCTTGCCAAGGAAAAAGCCGTGAAAGCAGCCATGTTGTGGCACTTTTGCACTCCCTTTTGGATGCCTTTCACAGCTCCGGTGTGCCTGGAACTCAGGGCTTCCTGATTTTAAAAATCCTAGCCGTAGGCCGCACCCTAACCCTAAGACGAGAAAGGCAAATCAGCCAGGAATTAGGCATGTCCCCAAGGAAAAAGCTGTGGAGGCAGGCATGTTGTGGTACTTTTGCGCTCTTCTTGGCTAGTCCTTCGCAGCTGCTGTGTTCTTGGAACTCAGGGCTTTCTGGTTAATAGAGCCCTTACCCTAGGCGTAACTCAAATCTTAACCCTAGGAAGGAAAATCAACCTATGGTTCGGGATGCTCTCATGGAAATATCAGTGGTGGCAGCCAAGTTGCGTCACTTTTGCGCTCCCCTTGGGATGCCTTTCGCAGCTGCAGTGTGCCTGGAGCCCAGGGCTTCCTGGTTTTAAAAGTCCTAGGCCTAAGCCTAACAGTAACCCTAGGAAGGTAAATCAGCCGGGTATTAGGGTTCTTCCTAAGGGAAAAGCCGTGAAAGCAGCCATGTTGTGGCACTTCTGCACTCCCTTTGGGATGCCTTTGGCAGATGAAGGAAGCCTGGAACTCAGGGCTTCCTGGTTAAAGAAATCCAAGCCCTAGGCTGAAGCCTAACCCTAACCCTAGGCAGATAAATCAGCCTAGGTATAGGGATGGTGCCAAGGAAAAAGCTGTGAAAGCTGCCATCTTGTTGCACTTTTGTACTCCCCTTGGGATGCCTTGAACAGCTGCAGTGTGCCTGGAGCTAAGGGCTTCCTAGTTTTAAAAATCCTAGCCCTAGGCCTAAGCCTAACAGTAACCCTGGGAAGGTAAATCAGCCTGGTGTTAGGCTTCTTGCCAAGGAAAAAGCCGTGAAAGCAGCCATGTTGTGGCACTTTTGCACTCCCTTTTGGATGCCTTTCACAGCTGCAGTGTGCCTGGAACTCAGGGCTTCCTGATTTTAAAAATCCTAGCCCTAGGCCGAACCCCAACCCTAAGACGAGAAAGGCAAATCAGCCAGGAATTAGGCATGTCCCCAAGGAAAAAGCTGTGGAGGCAGGCATGTTGTGGTACTTTTGCGCTCTTCTTGGCTAGTCCTTCGCAGCTGCTGTGTTCTTGGAACTCAGGGCTTTCTGGTTAATAGAACCCTTACCCTAGGCGTAACTCAAACCTTAACCCTAGGAAGGAAAATCAGCCTATGGTTCGGGATGGTCTCATGGAAATATCAGTGGTGGCAGCCAAGTTGCGTCACTTTTGCGCTCCCCTTGGGATGCCTTTCGCAGCTGCAGTGTGCCTGGAGCCCAGGGCTTCCTGGTTTTAAAAGTCCTAGGCCTAAGCCTAACAGTAACCCTAGGAAGGTAAATCAGCTGGGTATTAGGGTTCTTCCTAAGGGAAAAGCCGTGAAAGCAGCCATGTTGTGGCACTTCTGCACTCCCTTTGGGATGCCTTTGGCAGATGAAGTAAGCCTGGAACTCAGGGCTTCCTGGTTAAAGAAATCCAAGCCCTAGGCTGAACCCTAACCCTAACCCTAGGCAGATAAATCAGCCTAGGTATAGGGATGGTGCCAAGGAATAAGCTGTGAAAGCTGCCATGTTGTTACACTTTTGTACTCCCCTTGGGATGCCTTTAACGGCTGCAGCATGCCTGGCGCTAAGGGCTTCCTAGTTTTAAAAATCCTAGATCTAGGCCTAAGCCTAACAGTAACCCTGGGAAGGTAAATCAGCCTGGTGTTAGGCTTCTTGCCAAGGAAAAAGCCGTGAAAGCAGCCATGTTGTGGCACTTTTGCACTCCCTTTTGGATGCCTTTCACAGCTGCAGTGTGCCTGGAACTCAGGGCTTCCTGATTTTAAAAATCCTAGCCCTAGGCCGAACCCCAACCCTAAGACGAGAAAGGCAAATCAGCCAGGAATTAGGCATGTCCCCAAGGAAAAAGCTGTGGAGGCAGGCATGTTGTGCTACTTTTGCGCCCTTCTTGGCTAGTCCTTCGCAGCTGCTGTGTTCTTGGAACTCAGGGCTTTCTGGTTAATAGACCCTTACCCTAGGCGTAACTCAAACCTTAACCCTAGGAAGGAAAATCAACCTATGGTTCGGGATGGTCTCATGGAAATATCAGTGGTGGCAGCCAAGTTGCGTCACTTTTGCGCTCCCCTTGGGATGCCTTTCGCAGCTGCAGTGTGCCTGGAGCCCAGGGCTTCCTGGTTTTAAAAGTCCTAGGCCTAAGCCTAACAGTAACCCTAGGAAGGTAAATCAGCCGGGTATTAGGGTTCTTCCTAAGGGAAAAGCCGTGAAAGCAGCCATGTTGTGGCACTTCTGCACTCCCTTTGGGATGCCTTTGGCAGATGAAGGAAGCCTGGAACTCAGGGCTTCCTGCTTAAAGAAATCCAAGCCCTAGGCTGAACCCTAACCCTAACCCTAGGCAGATAAATCAGCCTAGGTATAGGGATGTTGCCAAGGAATAAGCTGTGAAAGCTGCCATGTTGTTGCACTTTTGTACTCCCCTTGGGATGCCTTGAACAGCTGCAGTGTTCCTGGAGCCCAGGGCTTCCTAGTTTTAAAAATCCTAGCCCTAGGCCTAAGCCTAACAGTAACCCTGGGAAGGTAAATCAGCCTGGTGTTAGGCTTCTTGCCAAGGAAAAAGCCGTGAAAGCAGCCATGTTGTGGCACTTTTGCACTCCCTTTTGGATGCCTTTCACAGCTCCAGTGTGCCTGGAACTCAGGGCTTCCTGATTTTAAAAATCCTAGCCCTAGGCCGAACCCCAACCCTAAGACGAGAAAGGCAAATCAGCCAGGAATTAGGCATGTCCCCAAGGAAAAAGCTGTGGAGGCAGGCATGTTGTGGTACTTTTGCGCTCTTCTTGGCTAGTCCTTCGCAGCTGCTGTGTTCTTGGAACTCAGGGCTTTCTGGTTAATAGAGCCCTTACCCTAGGCGTAACTCAAACCTTAACCCTAGGAAGGAAAATCAACCTATGGTTCGGGATGGTCTCATGGAAATATCAGTGGTGGCAGCCAAGTTGCGTCACTTTTGCGCTCCCCTTGGGATGCCTTTCGCAGCTGCAGTGTGCCTGGAGCCCAGGGCTTCCTGGTTTTAAAAGTCCTAGGCCTAAGCCTAACAGTAACCCTAGGAAGGTAAATCAGCCGGGTATTAGGGTTCTTCCTAAGGGAAAAGCCGTGAAAGCAGCCATGTTGTGGCACTTCTGCACTCCCTTTGGGATGCCTTTGGCAGATGAAGGAAGCCTGGAACTCAGGGCTTCCTGCTTAAAGAAATCCAAGCCCTAGGCTGAACCCTAACCCTAACCCTAGGCAGATAAATCAGCCTAGGTATAGGGATGTTGCCAAGGAATAAGCTGTGAAAGCTGCCATGTTGTTGCACTTTTGTACTCCCCTTGGGATGCCTTGAACAGCTGCAGTGTTCCTGGAGCCCAGGGCTTCCTAGTTTTAAAAATCCTAGCCCTAGGCCTAAGCCTAACAGTAACCCTGGGAAGGTAAATCAGCCTGGTGTTAGGCTTCTTGCCAAGGAAAAAGCCGTGAAAGCAGCCATGTTGTGGCACTTTTGCACTCCCTTTTGGATGCCTTTCACAGCTGCAGTGTGCCTGGAACTCAGGGCTTCCTGATTTTAAAAATCCTAGCCCTAGGCCGAACCCCAACCCTAAGACGAGAAAGGCAAATCAGCCAGGAATTAGGCATGTCCCCAAGGAAAAAGCTGTGGAGGCAGGCATGTTGTGGTACTTTTGCGCTCTTCTTGGCTAGTCCTTCGCAGCTGCTGTGTTCTTGGAACTCAGGGCTTTCTGGTTAATAGACCCTTACCCTAGGCGTAACTCAAACCTTAAGCCTAGGAAGGAAAATCAGCCTATGGTTCGGGATGGTCTCATGGAAATATCAGTGGTGGCAGCCAAGTTGCGTCACTTTTGCGCTCCCCTTGGGATGCCTTTCGCAGCTGCAGTGTGCCTGGAGCCCAGGGCTTCCTGGTTTTAAAAGTCCTAGGCCTAAGCCTAACAGTAACCCTAGGAAGGTAAATCAGCCGGGTATTAGGGTTCTTCCTAAGGGAAAAGCCGTGAAAGCAGCCATGTTGTGGCACTTCTGCACTCCCTTTGGGATGCCTTTGGCAGATGAAGGAAGCCTGGAACTCAGGGCTTCCTGGTTAAAGAAATCCAAGCCCTAGGCTGAACCCTAACCCTAACCCTAGGCAGATAAATCAGCCTAGGTATAGGGATGGTGCCAAGGAATAAGCTGTGAAAGCTGCCATGTTGTTGCACTTTTGTACTCCCCTTGGGATGCCTTGAACAGCTGCAGTGTGCCTGGAGCTAAGGGCTTCCTAGTTTTAAAAATCCTAGCCCTAGGCCTAAGCCTAACAGTAACCCTGGGAAGGTAAATCAGCCTGGTGTTAGGCTTCTTGCCAAGGAAAAAGCCGTGAAAGCAGCCATGTTGTGGCACTTTTGCACTCCCTTTTGGATGCCTTTCACAGCTCCAGTGTGCCTGGAACTCAGGGCTTCCTGATTTTAAAAATCCTAGCCCTAGGCCGAACCCCAACCCTAAGACGAGAAAGGCAAATCAGCCAGGAATTAGGCATGTCCCCAAGGAAAAAGCTGTGGAGGCAGGCATGTTGTGGTACTTTTGCGCTCTTCTTGGCTAGTCCTTCGCAGCTGCTGTGTTCTTGGAACTCAGGGCTTTCTGGTTAATAGAGCCCTTACCCTAGGCGTAACTCAAATCTTAACCCTAGGAAGGAAAATCAACCTATGGTTCGGGATGGTCTCATGGAAATATCAGTGGTGGCAGCCAAGTTGCGTCACTTTTGCGCTCCCCTTGGGATGCCTTTCGCAGCTGCAGTGTGCCTGGAGCCCAGGGCTTCCTGGTTTTAAAAGTCCTAGGCCTAAGCCTAACAGTAACCCTAGGAAGGTAAATCAGCCGGGTATTAGGGTTCTTCCTAAGGGAAAAGCCGTGAAAGCAGCCATGTTGTGGCACTTCTGCACTCCCTTTGGGATGCCTTTGGCAGATGAAGGAAGCCTGGAACTCAGGGCTTCCTGGTTAAAGAAATCCAAGCCCTAGGCTGAACCCTAACCCTAACCCTAGGCAGATAAATCAGCCTAGGTATAGGGATGGTGCCAAGGAAAAAGCTGTGAAAGCTGCCATGTTGTTACACTTTTGTACTCCCCTTGGGATGCCTTGAACAGCTGCAGTGTGCCTGGAGCTAAGGGCTTCCTAGTTTCAAAAATCCTAGCCCTAGGCCTAAGCCTAACAGTAACCCTGGGAAGGTAAATCAGCCTGGTGTTAGGCTTCTTGCCAAGGAAAAAGCCGTGAAAGCAGCCATGTTGTGGCACTTTTGCACTCCCTTTTGGATGCCTTTCACAGCTCCAGTGTGCCTGGAACTCAGGGCTTCCTGATTTTAAAAATCCTAGCCCTAGGCCGAACCCCAACCCTATGATGAGAAAGGCAAATCAGCCAGGAATTAGGCATGTCCCCAAGGAAAAAGCTGTGGAGGCAGGCATGTTGTGGTACTTTTGCGCTCTTCTTGGGTAGTCCTTCGCAGCTGCTGTGTTCTTGGAACTCAGGGCTTTCTGGTTAATAGAGCCCTAACCCTAGGCGTTACTCAAACCTTGAGCCTAGGAAGGAAAATCAACCTATGGTTCGGGATGGTCTCATGGAAATATCAGTGGTGGCAGCCAAGTTGCGTCACTTTTGCGCTCCCCTTGGGATGCCTTTTGCAGCTGCAGTGTGCCTGGAGCCCAGGGCTTCATGGTTTTAAAAGTCCTAGGCCTAAGCCTAACAGTAACCCTAGGAAGGTAAATCAGCCGGGTATTAGGGTTCTTCCTAAGGGAAAAGCCGTGAAAGCAGCCATGTTGTGGCACTTCTGCACTCCCTTTGGGATGCCTTTGGCAGATGAAGGAAGCCTGGAACTCAGGGCTTCCTGCTTAAAGAAATCCAAGCCCTAGGCTGAACCCTAACCCTAACCCTAGGCAGATAAATCAGCCTAGGTATAGGGATGGTGCCAAGGAAAAAGCTGTGAAAGCTGCCATGTTGTTGCACTTTTGTACTCCCCTTGGGATGCCTTGAACAGCTGCAGTGTGCCTGGAGCTAAGGGCTTCCTAGTTTTAAAAATCCTAGCCCTAGGCCTAAGCCTAACAGTAACCCTGGGAAGGGAAATCAGCCTGGTGTTAGGCTTCTTGCCAAGGAAAAAGCCGTGAAAGCAGCCATGTTGTGGCACTTTTGCACTCCCTTTTGGATGCCTTTCACAGCTCCAGTGTGCCTGGAACTCAGGGCTTCCCGATTTTAAAAATCCTAGCCCTAGGCCGAACCTCAACCCTAAGACGAGAAAGGCAAATCAGCCAGGAATTAGGCATGTCCCCAAGGAAAAAGCTGTGGAGGCAGGCATGTTGTGGTACTTTTGCGCTCTTCTTGGCTAGTCCTTCGCAGCTGCTGTGTTCTTGGAACTCAGGGCTTTCTGGTTAATAGAGCCCTTACCCTAGGCGTAACTCAAACCTTAACCCTAGGAAGGAAAATCAACCTATGGTTCGGGATGGTCTCATGGAAATATCAGTGGTGGCAGCCAAGTTGCGTCACTTTTGCGCTCCCCTTGGGATGCCTTTCGCAGCTGCAGTGTGCCTGGAGCCCAGGGCTTCCTGGTTTTAAAAGTCCTAGGCCTAAGCCTAACAGTAACCCTAGGAAGGTAAATCAGCCGGGTATTAGGGTTCTTCCTAAGGGAAAAGCCGTGAAAGCAGCCATGTTGTGGCACTTCTGCACTCCCTTTGGGATGCCTTTGGCAGATGAAGTAAGCCTGGAACTCAGGGCTTCCTGGTTAAAGAAATCCAAGCCCTAGGCTGAAGCCTAACCCTAACCCTAGGCAGATAAATCAGCCTAGGTATAGGGATGGTGCCAAGGAATAAGCTGTGAAAGCTGCCATGTTGTTACACGTTTTTACTCCCCTTGGGATGCCTTGAACAGCTGCAGCATGCCTGGAGCTAAGGGCTTCCTAGTTTTAAAAATCCTAGCCCTAGGCCTAAGCCTAACAGTAACCCTGGGAAGGTAAATCAGCCTGGTGTTAGGCTTCTTGCCAAGGAAAAAGCCGTGAAAGCAGCCATGTTGTGGCACTTTTGCACTCCCTTTTGGATGCCTTTCACAGCTCCAGTGTGCCTGGAACTCAGGGCTTCCTGATTTTAAAAATCCTAGCCCTAGGCCGAACCCTAACCCTAAGACGAGAAAGGCAAATCAGCCAGGAATTAGGCATGTCCCCAAGGAAAAAGCTGTGGAGGCAGGCATGTTGTGGTACTTTTGCGCTCTTCTTGGCTAGTCCTTCGCAGCTGCTGTGTTCTTGGAACTCAGGGCTTTCTGGTTAATAGAGCCCTTACCCTAGGCGTAACTCAAACCTTAACCCTAGGAAGGAAAATCAACCTATGGTTCGGGATGGTCTCATGGAAATATCAGTGGTGGCAGCCAAGTTGCGTCACTTTTGCGCTCCCCTTGGGATGCCTTTCGCGGCTGCAGTGTGCCTGGAGCCCAGGGCTTCCTGGTTTTAAAAGTCCTAGGCCTAAGCCTAACAGTAAGCCTAGGAAGGTAAATCAGCCGGGTATTAGGGTTCTTCGTAAGGGAAAAGCCGTGAAAGCAGCCATGTTGTGGCACTTCTGCACTCCCTTTGGGATGCCTTTGGCAGATGAAGTAAGCCTGGAACTCAGGGCTTCCTGGTTAAAGAAATCCAAGCCCTAGGCTGAAGCCTAACCCTAACCCTAGGCAGATAAATCAGCCTAGGTATAGGGATGGTGCCAAGGAAAAAGCTGTGAAAGCTGCCATGTTGTTGCACTTTTGTACTCCCCTTGGGATGCCTTGAACAGCTGCAGTGTGCCTGGAGCTAAGGGCTTCCTAGTTTTAAAAATCCTAGCCCTAGGCCTAAGCCTAACAGTAACCCTGGGAAGGTAAATCAGCCTGGTGTTAGGCTTCTTGCCAAGGAAAAAGCCGTGAAAGCAGCCATGTTGTGGCACTTTTGCACTCCCTTTTGGATGCCTTTCACAGCTCCAGTGTGCCTGGAACTCAGGGCTTCCTGATTTTAAAAATCCTAGCCCTAGGCCGAACCCCAACCCTAAGACGAGAAAGGCAAATCAGCCAGGAATTAGGCATGTCCCCAAGGAAAAAGCTGTGGAGGCAGGCATGTTGTGCTACTTTTGCGCTCTTCTTGGCTAGTCCTTCGCAGCTGCTGTGTTCTTGGAACTCAGGGCTTTCTGGTTAATAGAGCCCTTACCCTAGGCGTAACTCAAACCTTAAGCCTAGGAAGGAAAATCAACCTATGGTTCGGGATGGTCTCATGGAAATATCAGTGGTGGCAGCCAAGTTGCGTCACTTTTGCGCTCCCCTTGGGATGCCTTTCGCAGCTGCAGTGCGCCTGGAGCCCAGGGCTTCCTGGTTTTAAAAGTCCTAGGCCTAAGCCTAACAGTAACCCTAGGAAGGTAAATCAGCCGGGTATTAGGGTTCTTCCTAAGGGAAAAGCCGTGAAAGCAGCCATGTTGTGGCACTTCTGCACTCCCTTTGGGATGCCTTTGGCAGATGAAGTAAGCCTGGAACGCAGGGCTTCCTGGTTAAAGAAATCCAAGCCCTAGGCTGAACCCTAACCCTAACCCTAGGCAGATAAATCAGCCTAGGTATAGGGATGGTGCCAAGGAATAGGCTGTGAAAGCTGCCATGTTGTTACACTTTTGTACTCCCCTTGGGATGCCTTGAACAGCTGCAGCATGCCTGGCGCTAAGGGCTTCCTAGTTTTAAAAATCCTAGCCCTAGGCCTAAGCCTAACAGTAACCCTGGGAAGGTAAATCAGCCTGGTGTTAGGCTTCTTGCCAAGGAAAAAGCCGTGAAAGCAGCCATGTTGTGGCACTTTTGCACTCCCTTTTGGATGCCTTTCACAGCTGCAGTGTGCCTGGAACTCAGGGCTTCCTGATTTTAAAAATCCTAGCCCTAGGCCGAACCCCAACCCTAAGACGAGAAAGGCAAATCAGCCAGGAATTAGGCATGTCCCCAAGGAAAAAGCTGTGGAGGCAGGCATGTTGTGGTACTTTTGCGCTCTTCTTGGCTAGTCCTTCGCAGCTGCTGTGTTCTTGGAACTCAGGGCTTTCTGGTTAATAGACCCTTACCCTAGGCGTAACTCAAACCTTAACCCTAGGAAGGAAAATCAACCTATGGTTCGGGATGGTCTCATGGAAATATCAGTGGTGGCAGCCAAGTTGCGTCACTTTTGCGCTCCCCTTGGGATGCCTTTCGCAGCTGCAGTGTGCCTGGAGCCCAGGGCTTCCTGGTTTTAAAAGTCCTAGGCCTAAGCCTAACAGTAACCCTAGGAAGGTAAATCAGCCGGGTATTAGGGTTCTTCCTAAGGGAAAAGCCGTGAAAGCAGCCATGTTGTGGCACTTCTGCACTCCCTTTGGGATGCCTTTGGCAGATGAAGTAAGCCTGGAACTCAGGGCTTCCTGGTTAAAGAAATCCAAGCCCTAGGCTGAAGCCTAACCCTAACCCTAGGCAGATAAATCAGCCTAGGTATAGGGATGGTGCCAAGGAATAAGCTGTGAAAGCTGCCATGTCGTTACACGTTTTTACTCCCCTTGGGATGCCTTGAACAGCTGCAGCATGCCTGGCGCTAAGGGCTTCCTAGTTTTAAAAATCCTAGCCCTAGGCCTAAGCCTAACAGTAACCCTGGGAAGGTAAATCAGCCTGGTGTTAGGCTTCTTGCCAAGGAAAAAGCCGTGAAAGCAGCCATGTTGTGGCACTTTTGCACTCCCTTTTGGATGCCTTTCACAGCTCCAGTGTGCCTGGAACTCAGGGCTTCCTGATTTTAAAAATCCTAGCCGTAGGCCGAACCCTAACCCTAAGACGAGAAAGGCAAATCAGCCAGGAATTAGGCATGTCCCCAAGGAAAAAGCTGTGGAGGCAGGCATGTTGTGGTACTTTTGCGCTCTTCTTGGCTAGTCCTTCGCAGCTGCTGTGTTCTTGGAACTCAGGGCTTTCTGGTTAATAGAGCCCTTACCCTAGGCGTAACTCAAACCTTAACCCTAGGAAGGAAAATCAACCTATGGTTCGGGATGGTCTCATGGAAATATCAGTGGTGGCAGCCAAGTTGCGTCACTTTTGCGCTCCCCTTGGGATGCCTTTCGCAGCTGCAGTGTGCCTGGAGCCCAGGGCTTCCTGGTTTTAAAAGTCCTAGGCCTAAGCCTAACAGTAAGCCTAGGAAGGTAAATCAGCCGGGTATTAGGGTTCTTCCTAAGGGAAAAGCCGTGAAAGCAGCCATGTTGTGGCACTTCTGCACTCCCTTTGGGATGCCTTTGGCAGATGAAGTAAGCCTGGAACTCAGGGCTTCCTGCTTAAAGAAATCCAAGCCCTAGGCTGAAGCCTAACCCTAACCCTAGGCAGATAAATCAGCCTAGGTATAGGGATGGTGCCAAGGAAAAAGCTGTGAAAGCTGCCATCTTGTTGCACTTTTGTACTCCCCTTGGGATGCCTTGAACAGCTGCAGTGTGCCTGGAGCTAAGGGCTTCCTAGTTTTAAAAATCCTAGCCCTAGGCCTAAGCCTAACAGTAACCCTGGGAAGGTAAATCAGCCTGGTGTTAGGCTTCTTGCCAAGGAAAAAGCCGTGAAAGCAGCCATGTTGTGGCACTTTTGCACTCCCTTTTGGATGCCTTTCACAGCTGCAGTGTGCCTGGAACTCAGGGCTTCCTGATTTTAAAAATCCTAGCCCTAGGCCGAACCCCAACCCTAAGACGAGAAAGGCAAATCAGCCAGGAATTAGGCATGTCCCCAAGGAAAAAGCTGTGGAGGCAGGCATGTTGTGCTACTTTTGCGCTCTTCTTGGCTAGTCCTTCGCAGCTGCTGTGTTCTTGGAACTCAGGGCTTTCTGGTTAATAGACCCTTACCCTAGGCGTAACTCAAACCTTTACCCTAGGAAGGAAAATCAACCTATGGTTCGGGATGGTCTCATGGAAATATCAGTGGTGGCAGCCAAGTTGCGTCACTTTTGCGCTCCCCTTGGGATGCCTTTCGCAGCTGCAGTGTGCCTGGAGCCCAGGGCTTCCTGGTTTTAAAAGTCCTAGGCCTAAGCCTAACAGTAACCCTAGGAAGGTAAATCAGCCGGGTATTAGGGTTCTTCCTAAGGGAAAAGCCGTGAAAGCAGCCATGTTGTGGCACTTCTGCACTCCCTTTGGGATGCCTTTGGCAGATGAAGGAAGCCTGGAACTCAGGGCTTCCTGGTTAAAGAAATCCAAGCCCTAGGCTGAACCCTAACCCTAACCCTAGGCAGATAAATCAGCCTAGGTATAGGGATGTTGCCAAGGAATAAGCTGTGAAAGCTGCCATGTTGTTGCACTTTTGTACTCCCCTTGGGATGCCTTGAACAGCTGCAGTGTGCCTGGAGCCCAGGGCTTCCTAGTTTTAAAAATCCTAGCCCTAGGCCTAAGCCTAACAGTAACCCTGGGAAGGTAAATCAGCCTGGTGTTAGGCTTCTTGCCAAGGAAAAAGCCGTGAAAGCAGCCATGTTGTGGCACTTTTGCACTCCCTTTTGGATGCCTTTCACAGCTGCAGTGTGCCTGGAACTCAGGGCTTCCTGATTTTAAAAATCCTAGCCCTAGGCCGAACCCCAACCCTAAGACGAGAAAGGCAAATCAGCCAGGAATTAGGCATGTCCCCAAGGAAAAAGCTGTGGAGGCAGGCATGTTGTGGTACTTTTGCGCTCTTCTTGGCTAGTCCTTCGCAGCTGCTGTGTTCTTGGAACTCAGGGCTTTCTGGTTAATAGACCCTTACCCTAGGCGTAACTCAAACCTTAAGCCTAGGAAGGAAAATCAGCCTATGGTTCGGGATGGTCTCATGGAAATATCAGTGGTGGCAGCCAAGTTGCGTCACTTTTGCGCTCCCCTTGGGATGCCTTTCGCAGCTGCAGTGTGCCTGGAGCCCAGGGCTTCCTGGTTTTAAAAGTCCTAGGCCTAAGCCTAACAGTAACCCTAGGAAGGTAAATCAGCCGGGTATTAGGGTTCTTCCTAAGGGAAAAGCTGTGAAAGCAGCCATGTTGTGGCACTTCTGCACTCCCTTTGGGATGCCTTTGGCAGATGAAGGAAGCCTGGAACTCAGGGCTTCCTGGTTAAAGAAATCCAAGCCCTAGGCTGAAGCCTAACCCTAACCCTAGGCAGATAAATCAGCCTAGGTATAGGGATGTTGCCAAGGAATAAGCTGTGAAAGCTGCCATGTTGTTGCACTTTTGTACTCCCCTTGGGATGCCTTGAACAGCTGCAGTGTGCCTGGAGCTAAGGGCTTCCTAGTTTTAAAAATCCTAGCCCTAGGCCTAAGCCTAACAGTAACCCTGGGAAGGTAAATCAGCCTGGTGTTAGGCTTCTTGCCAAGGAAAAAGCCGTGAAAGCAGCCATGTTGTGGCACTTTTGCACTCCCTTTTGGATGCCTTTCACAGCTCCGGTGTGCCTGGAACTCAGGGCTTCCTGATTTTAAAAATCCTAGCCCTAGGCCGCACCCTAACCCTAAGACGAGAAAGGCAAATCAGCCAGGAATTAGGCATGTCCCCAAGGAAAAAGCTGTGGAGGCAGGCATGTTGTGGTACTTTTGCGCTCTTCTTGGCTAGTCCTTCGCAGCTGCTGTGTTCTTGGAACTCAGGGCTTTCTGGTTAATAGAGCCCTTACCCTAGGCGTAACTCAAATCTTAACCCTAGGAAGGAAAATCAACCTATGGTTCGGGATGGTCTCATGGAAATATCAGTGGTGGCAGCCAAGTTGCGTCACTTTTGCGCTCCCCTTGGGATGCCTTTCGCAGCTGCAGTGTGCCTGGAGCCCAGGGCTTCCTGGTTTTAAAAGTCCTAGGCCTAAGCCTAACAGTAACCCTAGGAAGGTAAATCAGCCGGGTATTAGGGTTCTTCCTAAGGGAAAAGCCGTGAAAGCAGCCATGTTGTGGCACTTCTGCACTCCCTTTGGGATGCCTTTGGCAGATGAAGGAAGCCTGGAACTCAGGGCTTCCTGGTTAAAGAAATCCAAGCCCTAGGCTGAAGCCTAACCCTAACCCTAGGCAGATAAATCAGCCTAGGTATAGGGATGGTGCCAAGGAAAAAGCTGTGAAAGCTGCCATCTTGTTGCACTTTTGTACTCCCCTTGGGATGCCTTGAACAGCTGCAGTGTGCCTGGAGCTAAGGGCTTCCTAGTTTTAAAAATCCTAGCCCTAGGCCTAAGCCTAACAGTAACCCTGGGAAGGTAAATCAGCCTGGTGTTAGGCTTCTTGCCAAGGAAAAAGCCGTGAAAGCAGCCATGTTGTGGCACTTTTGCACTCCCTTTTGGATGCCTTTCACAGCTGCAGTGTGCCTGGAACTCAGGGCTTCCTGATTTTAAAAATCCTAGCCCTAGGCCGAACCCCAACCCTAAGACGAGAAAGGCAAATCAGCCAGGAATTAGGCATGTCCCCAAGGAAAAAGCTGTGGAGGCAGGCATGTTGTGGTACTTTTGCGCTCTTCTTGGCTAGTCCTTCGCAGCTGCTGTGTTCTTGGAACTCAGGGCTTTCTGGTTAATAGAACCCTTACCCTAGGCGTAACTCAAACCTTAACCCTAGGAAGGAAAATCAGCCTATGGTTCGGGATGGTCTCATGGAAATATCAGTGGTGGCAGCCAAGTTGCGTCACTTTTGCGCTCCCCTTGGGATGCCTTTCGCAGCTGCAGTGTGCCTGGAGCCCAGGGCTTCCTGGTTTTAAAAGTCCTAGGCCTAAGCCTAACAGTAACCCTAGGAAGGTAAATCAGCTGGGTATTAGGGTTCTTCCTAAGGGAAAAGCCGTGAAAGCAGCCATGTTGTGGCACTTCTGCACTCCCTTTGGGATGCCTTTGGCAGATGAAGTAAGCCTGGAACTCAGGGTTTCCTGCTTAAAGAAATCCAAGCCCTAGGCTGAACCCTAACCCTAACCCTAGGCAGATAAATCAGCCTAGGTATAGGGATGGTGCCAAGGAATAAGCTGTGAAAGCTGCCATGTTGTTACACTTTTGTACTCCCCTTGGGATGCCTTGAACGGCTGCAGCATGCCTGGCGCTAAGGGCTTCCTAGTTTTAAAAATCCTAGCTCTAGGCCTAAGCCTAACAGTAACCCTGGGAAGGTAAATCAGCCTGGTGTTAGGCTTCTTGCCAAGGAAAAAGCCGTGAAAGCAGCCATGTTGTGGCACTTTTGCACTCCCTTTTGGATGCCTTTCACAGCTGCAGTGTGCCTGGAACTCAGGGCTTCCTGATTTTAAAAATCCTAGCCCTAGGCCGAACCCCAACCCTAAGACGAGAAAGGCAAATCAGCCAGGAATTAGGCATGTCCCCAAGGAAAAAGCTGTGGAGGCAGGCATGTTGTGCTACTTTTGCGCTCTTCTTGGCTAGTCCTTCGCAGCTGCTGTGTTCTTGGAACTCAGGGCTTTCTGGTTAATAGACCCTTACCCTAGGCGTAACTCAAACCTTAACCCTAGGAAGGAAAATCAACCTATGGTTCGGGATGGTCTCATGGAAATATCAGTGGTGGCAGCCAAGTTGCGTCACTTTTGCGCTCCCCTTGGGATGCCTTTCGCAGCTGCAGTGTGCCTGGAGCCCAGGGCTTCCTGGTTTTAAAAGTCCTAGGCCTAAGCCTAACAGTAAGCCTAGGAAGGTAAATCAGCCGGGTATTAGGGTTCTTCCTAAGGGAAAAGCCGTGAAAGCAGCCATGTTGTGGCACTTCTGCACTCCCTTTGGGATGCCTTTGGCAGATGAAGGAAGCCTGGAACTCAGGGCTTCCTGCTTAAAGAAATCCAAGCCCTAGGCTGAACCCTAACCCTAACCCTAGGCAGATAAATCAGCCTAGGTATAGGGATGTTGCCAAGGAATAAGCTGTGAAAGCTGCCATGTTGTTGCACTTTTGTACTCCCCTTGGGATGCCTTGAACAGCTGCAGTGTGCCTGGAGCCCAGGGCTTCCTAGTTTTAAAAATCCTAGCCCTAGGCCTAAGCCTAACAGTAACCCTGGGAAGGTAAATCAGCCTGGTGTTAGGCTTCTTGCCAAGGAAAAAGCCGTGAAAGCAGCCATGTTGTGGCACTTTTGCACTCCCTTTTGGATGCCTTTCACAGCTGCAGTGTGCCTGGAACTCAGGGCTTCCTGATTTTAAAAATCCTAGCCCTAGGCCGAACCCCAACCCTAAGACGAGAAAGGCAAATCAGCCAGGAATTAGGCATGTCCCCAAGGAAAAAGCTGTGGAGGCAGGCATGTTGTGGTACTTTTGCGCTCTTCTTGGCTAGTCCTTCGCAGCTGCTGTGTTCTTGGAACTCAGGGCTTTCTGGTTAATAGACCCTTACCCTAGGCGTAACTCAAACCTTAAGCCTAGGAAGGAAAATCAGCCTATGGTTCGGGATGGTCTCATGGAAATATCAGTGGTGGCAGCCAAGTTGCGTCACTTTTGCGCTCCCCTTGGGATGCCTTTCGCAGCTGCAGTGTGCCTGGAGCCCAGGGCTTCCTGGTTTTAAAAGTCCTAGGCCTAAGCCTAACAGTAACCCTAGGAAGGTAAATCAGCCGGGTATTAGGGTTCTTCCTAAGGGAAAAGCCGTGAAAGCAGCCATGTTGTGGCACTTCTGCACTCCCTTTGGGATGCCTTTGGCAGATGAAGGAAGCCTGGAACTCAGGGCTTCCTGGTTAAAGAAATCCAAGCCCTAGGCTGAAGCCTAACCCTAACCCTAGGCAGATAAATCAGCCTAGGTATAGGGATGTTGCCAAGGAATAAGCTGTGAAAGCTGCCATGTTGTTGCACTTTTGTACTCCCCTTGGGATGCCTTGAACAGCTGCAGTGTGCCTGGAGCTAAGGGCTTCCTAGTTTTAAAAATCCTAGCCCTAGGCCTAAGCCTAACAGTAACCCTGGGAAGGTAAATCAGCCTGGTGTTAGGCTTCTTGCCAAGGAAAAAGCCGTGAAAGCAGCCATGTTGTGGCACTTTTGCACTCCCTTTTGGATGCCTTTCACAGCTCCAGTGTGCCTGGAACTCAGGGCTTCCTGATTTTAAAAATCCTAGCCGTAGGCCGCACCCTAACCCTAAGACGAGAAAGGCAAATCAGCCAGGAATTAGGCATGTCCCCAAGGAAAAAGCTGTGGAGGCAGGCATGTTGTGGTACTTTTGCGCTCTTCTTGGCTAGTCCTTCGCAGCTGCTGTGTTCTTGGAACTCAGGGCTTTCTGGTTAATAGAGCCCTTACCCTAGGCGTAACTCAAATCTTAACCCTAGGAAGGAAAATCAACCTATGGTTCGGGATGCTCTCATGGAAATATCAGTGGTGGCAGCCAAGTTGCGTCACTTTTGCGCTCCCCTTGGGATGCCTTTCGCAGCTGCAGTGTGCCTGGAGCCCAGGGCTTCCTGGTTTTAAAAGTCCTAGGCCTAAGCCTAACAGTAAGCCTAGGAAGGTAAATCAGCCGGGTATTAGGGTTCTTCCTAAGGGAAAAGCCGTGAAAGCAGCCATGTTGTGGCACTTCTGCACTCCCTTTGGGATGCCTTTGGCAGATGAAGGAAGCCTGGAACTCAGGGCTTCCTGGTTAAAGAAATCCAAGCCCTAGGCTGAACCCTAACCCTAACCCTAGGCAGATAAATCAGCCTAGGTATAGGGATGGTGCCAAGGAAAAAGCTGTGAAAGCTGCCATGTTGTTACACTTTTGTACTCCCCTTGGGATGCCTTGAACAGCTGCAGTGTGCCTGGAGCTAAGGGCTTCCTAGTTTCAAAAATCCTAGCCCTAGGCCTAAGCCTAACAGTAACCCTGGGAAGGTAAATCAGCCTGGTGTTAGGCTTCTTGCCAAGGAAAAAGCCGTGAAAGCAGCCATGTTGTGGCACTTTTGCACTCCCTTTTGGATGCCTTTCACAGCTCCAGTGTGCCTGGAACTCAGGGCTTCCTGATTTTAAAAATCCTAGCCCTAGGCCGAACCCCAACCCTATGATGAGAAAGGCAAATCAGCCAGGAATTAGGCATGTCCCCAAGGAAAAAGCTGTGGAGGCAGGCATGTTGTGGTACTTTTGCGCTCTTCTTGGGTAGTCCTTCGCAGCTGCTGTGTTCTTGGAACTCAGGGCT
The DNA here is from genome assembly GCF_027887145.1 of Ammospiza caudacuta. Taxonomy (NCBI): domain Eukaryota; kingdom Metazoa; phylum Chordata; class Aves; order Passeriformes; family Passerellidae; genus Ammospiza; species Ammospiza caudacuta. The sequence goes on from NC_080618.1 coordinate 604,334, forward strand.
TTCTGGTTAATAGAGCCCTTACCCTAGGCGTTACTCAAACCTTAAGCCTAGGAAGGAAAATCAACCTATGGTTCGGGATGGTCTCATGGAAATATCAGTGGTGGCAGCCAAGTTGCGTCACTTTTGCGCTCCCCTTGGGATGCCTTTCGCAGCTGCAGTGTGCCTGGAGCCCAGGGCTTCCTGGTTTTAAAAGTCCTAGGCCTAAGCCTAACAGTAACCCTAGGAAGGTAAATCAGCCGGGTATTAGGGTTCTTCCTAAGGGAAAAGCCGTGAAAGCAGCCATGTTGTGGCACTTCTGCACTCCCTTTGGGATGCCTTTGGCAGATGAAGGAAGCCTGGAACTCAGGGCTTCCTGGTTAAAGAAATCCAAGCCCTAGGCTGAAGCCTAACCCTAACCCTAGGCAGATAAATCAGCCTAGGTATAGGGATGTTGCCAAGGAATAAGCTGTGAAAGCTGCCATGTTGTTGCACTTTTGTACTCCCCTTGGGATGCCTTGAACAGCTGCAGTGTGCCTGGAGCTAAGGGCTTCCTAGTTTTAAAAATCCTAGCCCTAGGCCTAAGCCTAACAGTAACCCTGGGAAGGTAAATCAGCCTGGTGTTAGGCTTCTTGCCAAGGAAAAAGCCGTGAAAGCAGCCATGTTGTGGCACTTTTGCACTCCCTTTTGGATGCCTTTCACAGCTCCGGTGTGCCTGGAACTCAGGGCTTCCTGATTTTAAAAATCCTAGCCCTAGGCCGCACCCTAACCCTAAGACGAGAAAGGCAAATCAGCCAGGAATTAGGCATGTCCCCAAGGAAAAAGCTGTGGAGGCAGGCATGTTGTGGTACTTTTGCGCTCTTCTTGGCTAGTCCTTCGCAGCTGCTGTGTTCTTGGAACTCAGGGCTTTCTGGTTAATAGACCCTTACCCTAGGCGTAACTCAAATCTTAACCCTAGGAAGGAAAATCAACCTATGGTTCGGGATGGTCTCATGGAAATATCAGTGGTGGCAGCCAAGTTGCGTCACTTTTGCGCTCCCCTTGGGATGCCTTTCGCAGCTGCAGTGTGCCTGGAGCCCAGGGCTTCCTGGTTTTAAAAGTCCTAGGCCTAAGCCTAACAGTAACCCTAGGAAGGTAAATCAGCCGGGTATTAGGGTTCTTCCTAAGGGAAAAGCCGTGAAAGCAGCCATGTTGTGGCACTTCTGCACTCCCTTTGGGATGCCTTTGGCAGATGAAGGAAGCCTGGAACTCAGGGCTTCCTGGTTAAAGAAATCCAAGCCCTAGGCTGAAGCCTAACCCTAACCCTAGGCAGATAAATCAGCCTAGGTATAGGGATGGTGCCAAGGAAAAAGCTGTGAAAGCTGCCATCTTGTTGCACTTTTGTACTCCCCTTGGGATGCCTTGAACAGCTGCAGTGTGCCTGGAGCTAAGGGCTTCCTAGTTTTAAAAATCCTAGCCCTAGGCCTAAGCCTAACAGTAACCCTGGGAAGGTAAATCAGCCTGGTGTTAGGCTTCTTGCCAAGGAAAAAGCCGTGAAAGCAGCCATGTTGTGGCACTTTTGCACTCCCTTTTGGATGCCTTTCACAGCTGCAGTGTGCCTGGAACTCAGGGCTTCCTGATTTTAAAAATCCTAGCCCTAGGCCGAACCCCAACCCTAAGACGAGAAAGGCAAATCAGCCAGGAATTAGGCATGTCCCCAAGGAAAAAGCTGTGGAGGCAGGCATGTTGTGGTACTTTTGCGCTCTTCTTGGCTAGTCCTTCGCAGCTGCTGTGTTCTTGGAACTCAGGGCTTTCTGGTTAATAGAACCCTTACCCTAGGCGTAACTCAAACCTTAACCCTAGGAAGGAAAATCAGCCTATGGTTCGGGATGGTCTCATGGAAATATCAGTGGTGGCAGCCAAGTTGCGTCACTTTTGCGCTCCCCTTGGGATGCCTTTCGCGGCTGCAGTGTGCCTGGAGCCCAGGGCTTCCTGGTTTTAAAAGTCCTAGGCCTAAGCCTAACAGTAACCCTAGGAAGGTAAATCAGCTGGGTATTAGGGTTCTTCCTAAGGGAAAAGCCGTGAAAGCAGCCATGTTGTGGCACTTCTGCACTCCCTTTGGGATGCCTTTGGCAGATGAAGTAAGCCTGGAACTCAGGGTTTCCTGCTTAAAGAAATCCAAGCCCTAGGCTGAACCCTAACCCTAACCCTAGGCAGATAAATCAGCCTAGGTATAGGGATGGTGCCAAGGAATAAGCTGTGAAAGCTGCCATGTTGTTACACTTTTGTACTCCCCTTGGGATGCCTTGAACGGCTGCAGCATGCCTGGCGCTAAGGGCTTCCTAGTTTTAAAAATCCTAGCTCTAGGCCTAAGCCTAACAGTAACCCTGGGAAGGTAAATCAGCCTGGTGTTAGGCTTCTTGCCAAGGAAAAAGCCGTGAAAGCAGCCATGTTGTGGCACTTTTGCACTCCCTTTTGGATGCCTTTCACAGCTGCAGTGTGCCTGGAACTCAGGGCTTCCTGATTTTAAAAATCCTAGCCCTAGGCCGAACCCCAACCCTAAGACGAGAAAGGCAAATCAGCCAGGAATTAGGCATGTCCCCAAGGAAAAAGCTGTGGAGGCAGGCATGTTGTGCTACTTTTGCGCTCTTCTTGGCTAGTCCTTCGCAGCTGCTGTGTTCTTGGAACTCAGGGCTTTCTGGTTAATAGACCCTTACCCTAGGCGTAACTCAAACCTTAACCCTAGGAAGGAAAATCAACCTATGGTTCGGGATGGTCTCATGGAAATATCAGTGGTGGCAGCCAAGTTGCGTCACTTTTGCGCTCCCCTTGGGATGCCTTTCGCAGCTGCAGTGTGCCTGGAGCCCAGGGCTTCCTGGTTTTAAAAGTCCTAGGCCTAAGCCTAACAGTAACCCTAGGAAGGTAAATCAGCCGGGTATTAGGGTTCTTCCTAAGGGAAAAGCCGTGAAAGCAGCCATGTTGTGGCACTTCTGCACTCCCTTTGGGATGCCTTTGGCAGATGAAGGAAGCCTGGAACTCAGGGCTTCCTGCTTAAAGAAATCCAAGCCCTAGGCTGAACCCTAACCCTAACCCTAGGCAGATAAATCAGCCTAGGTATAGGGATGTTGCCAAGGAATAAGCTGTGAAAGCTGCCATGTTGTTGCACTTTTGTACTCCCCTTGGGATGCCTTGAACAGCTGCAGTGTTCCTGGAGCCCAGGGCTTCCTAGTTTTAAAAATCCTAGCCCTAGGCCTAAGCCTAACAGTAACCCTGGGAAGGTAAATCAGCCTGGTGTTAGGCTTCTTGCCAAGGAAAAAGCCGTGAAAGCAGCCATGTTGTGGCACTTTTGCACTCCCTTTTGGATGCCTTTCACAGCTGCAGTGTGCCTGGAACTCAGGGCTTCCTGATTTTAAAAATCCTAGCCCTAGGCCGAACCCCAACCCTAAGACGAGAAAGGCAAATCAGCCAGGAATTAGGCATGTCCCCAAGGAAAAAGCTGTGGAGGCAGGCATGTTGTGGTACTTTTGCGCTCTTCTTGGCTAGTCCTTCGCAGCTGCTGTGTTCTTGGAACTCAGGGCTTTCTGGTTAATAGACCCTTACCCTAGGCGTAACTCAAACCTTAAGCCTAGGAAGGAAAATCAGCCTATGGTTCGGGATGGTCTCATGGAAATATCAGTGGTGGCAGCCAAGTTGCGTCACTTTTGCGCTCCCCTTGGGATGCCTTTCGCAGCTGCAGTGTGCCTGGAGCCCAGGGCTTCCTGGTTTTAAAAGTCCTAGGCCTAAGCCTAACAGTAACCCTAGGAAGGTAAATCAGCCGGGTATTAGGGTTCTTCCTAAGGGAAAAGCCGTGAAAGCAGCCATGTTGTGGCACTTCTGCACTCCCTTTGGGATGCCTTTGGCAGATGAAGGAAGCCTGGAACTCAGGGCTTCCTGGTTAAAGAAATCCAAGCCCTAGGCTGAACCCTAACCCTAACCCTAGGCAGATAAATCAGCCTAGGTATAGGGATGTTGCCAAGGAATAAGCTGTGAAAGCTGCCATGTTGTTGCACTTTTGTACTCCCCTTGGGATGCCTTGAACAGCTGCAGTGTGCCTGGAGCTAAGGGCTTCCTAGTTTTAAAAATCCTAGCCCTAGGCCTAAGCCTAACAGTAACCCTGGGAAGGTAAATCAGCCTGGTGTTAGGCTTCTTGCCAAGGAAAAAGCCGTGAAAGCAGCCATGTTGTGGCACTTTTGCACTCCCTTTTGGATGCCTTTCACAGCTCCAGTGTGCCTGGAACTCAGGGCTTCCTGATTTTAAAAATCCTAGCCGTAGGCCGCACCCTAACCCTAAGACGAGAAAGGCAAATCAGCCAGGAATTAGGCATGTCCCCAAGGAAAAAGCTGTGGAGGCAGGCATGTTGTGGTACTTTTGCGCTCTTCTTGGCTAGTCCTTCGCAGCTGCTGTGTTCTTGGAACTCAGGGCTTTCTGGTTAATAGAGCCCTTACCCTAGGCGTAACTCAAATCTTAACCCTAGGAAGGAAAATCAACCTATGGTTCGGGATGCTCTCATGGAAATATCAGTGGTGGCAGCCAAGTTGCGTCACTTTTGCGCTCCCCTTGGGATGCCTTTCGCAGCTGCAGTGTGCCTGGAGCCCAGGGCTTCCTGGTTTTAAAAGTCCTAGGCCTAAGCCTAACAGTAAGCCTAGGAAGGTAAATCAGCCGGGTATTAGGGTTCTTCCTAAGGGAAAAGCCGTGAAAGCAGCCATGTTGTGGCACTTCTGCACTCCCTTTGGGATGCCTTTGGCAGATGAAGGAAGCCTGGAACTCAGGGCTTCCTGGTTAAAGAAATCCAAGCCCTAGGCTGAACCCTAACCCTAACCCTAGGCAGATAAATCAGCCTAGGTATAGGGATGGTGCCAAGGAAAAAGCTGTGAAAGCTGCCATGTTGTTACACTTTTGTACTCCCCTTGGGATGCCTTGAACAGCTGCAGTGTGCCTGGAGCTAAGGGCTTCCTAGTTTCAAAAATCCTAGCCCTAGGCCTAAGCCTAACAGTAACCCTGGGAAGGTAAATCAGCCTGGTGTTAGGCTTCTTGCCAAGGAAAAAGCCGTGAAAGCAGCCATGTTGTGGCACTTTTGCACTCCCTTTTGGATGCCTTTCACAGCTCCAGTGTGCCTGGAACTCAGGGCTTCCTGATTTTAAAAATCCTAGCCCTAGGCCGAACCCCAACCCTATGATGAGAAAGGCAAATCAGCCAGGAATTAGGCATGTCCCCAAGGAAAAAGCTGTGGAGGCAGGCATGTTGTGGTACTTTTGCGCTCTTCTTGGGTAGTCCTTCGCAGCTGCTGTGTTCTTGGAACTCAGGGCTTTCTGGTTAATAGAGCCCTTACCCTAGGCGTTACTCAAACCTTAAGCCTAGGAAGGAAAATCAACCTATGGTTCGGGATGGTCTCATGGAAATATCAGTGGTGGCAGCCAAGTTGCGTCACTTTTGCGCTCCCCTTGGGATGCCTTTCGCAGCTGCAGTGTGCCTGGAGCCCAGGGCTTCCTGGTTTTAAAAGTCCTAGGCCTAAGCCTAACAGTAACCCTAGGAAGGTAAATCAGCCGGGTATTAGGGTTCTTCCTAAGGGAAAAGCCGTGAAAGCAGCCATGTTGTGGCACTTCTGCACTCCCTTTGGGATGCCTTTGGCAGATGAAGGAAGCCTGGAACTCAGGGCTTCCTGGTTAAAGAAATCCAAGCCCTAGGCTGAACCCTAACCCTAACCCTAGGCAGATAAATCAGCCTAGGTATAGGGATGGTGCCAAGGAAAAAGCTGTGAAAGCTGCCATGTTGTTGCACTTTTGTACTCCCCTTGGGATGCCTTGAACAGCTGCAGTGTGCCTGGAGCTAAGGGCTTCCTAGTTTTAAAAATCCTAGCCCTAGGCCTAAGCCTAACAGTAACCCTGGGAAGGTAAATCAGCCTGGTGTTAGGCTTCTTGCCAAGGAAAAAGCCGTGAAAGCAGCCATGTTGTGGCACTTTTGCACTCCCTTTTGGATGCCTTTCACAGCTCCAGTGTGCCTGGAACTCAGGGCTTCCTGATTTTAAAAATCCTAGCCCTAGGCCGAACCCCAACCCTAAGACGAGAAAGACAAATCAGCCAGGAATTAGGCATGTCCCCAAGGAAAAAGCTGTGGAGGCAGGCATGTTGTGCTACTTTTGCGCTCTTCTTGGCTAGTCCTTCGCAGCTGCTGTGTTCTTGGAACTCAGGGCTTTCTGGTTAATAGACCCTTACCCTAGGCGTAACTCAAACCTTAAGCCTAGGAAGGAAAATCAGCCTATGGTTCGGGATGGTCTCATGGAAATATCAGTGGTGGCAGCCAAGTTGCGTCACTTTTGCGCTCCCCTTGGGATGCCTTTCGCAGCTGCAGTGTGCCTGGAGCCCAGGGCTTCCTGGTTTTAAAAGTCCTAGGCCTAAGCCTAACAGTAACCCTAGGAAGGTAAATCAGCCGGGTATTAGGGTTCTTCCTAAGGGAAAAGCCGTGAAAGCAGCCATGTTGTGGCAGTTCTGCACTCCCTTTGGGATGCCTTTGGCAGATGAAGTAAGCCTGGAACTCAGGGCTTCCTGGTTAAAGAAATCCAAGCCCTAGGCTGAACCCTAACCCTAACCCTAGGCAGATAAATCAGCCTAGGTATAGGGATGGTGCCAAGGAATAAGCTGTGAAAGCTGCCATGTTGTTGCACTTTTGCACTCCCCTTGGGATGCCTTGAACAGCTGCAGTGTGCCTGGAGCTAAGGGCTTCCTAGTTTTAAAAATCCTAGCCCTAGGACTAAGCCTAACAGTAACCCTGGGAAGGTAAATCAGCCTGGTGTTAGGCTTCTTGCCAAGGAAAAAGCCGTGAAAGCAGCCATGTTGTGGCACTTTTGCACTCCCTTTTGGATGCCTTTCACAGCTGCAGTGTGCCTGGAACTCAGGGCTTCCTGATTTTAAAAATCCTAGCCCTAGGCCGAACCCCAACCCTAAGACGAGAAAGGCAAATCAGCCAGGAATTAGGCATGTCCCCAAGGAAAAAGCTGTGGAGGCAGGCATGTTGTGGTACTTTTGCGCTCTTCTTGGCTAGTCCTTCGCAGCTGCTGTGTTCTTGGAACTCAGGGCTTTCTGGTTAATAGACCCTTACCCTAGGCGTAACTCAAACCTTAAGCCTAGGAAGGAAAATCAGCCTATGGTTCGGGATGGTCTCATGGAAATATCAGTGGTGGCAGCCAAGTTGCGTCACTTTTGCGCTCCCCTTGGGATGCCTTTCGCAGCTGCAGTGTGCCTGGAGCCCAGGGCTTCCTGGTTTTAAAAGTCCTAGGCCTAAGCCTAACAGTAACCCTAGGAAGGTAAATCAGCCGGGTATTAGGGTTCTTCCTAAGGGAAAAGCCGTGAAAGCAGCCATGTTGTGGCACTTCTGCACTCCCTTTGGGATGCCTTTGGCAGATGAAGGAAGCCTGGAACTCAGGGCTTCCTGGTTAAAGAAATCCAAGCCCTAGGCTGAACCCTAACCCTAACCCTAGGCAGATAAATCAGCCTAGGTATAGGGATGTTGCCAAGGAATAAGCTGTGAAAGCTGCCATGTTGTTGCACTTTTGTACTCCCCTTGGGATGCCTTGAACAGCTGCAGTGTGCCTGGAGCTAAGGGCTTCCTAGTTTTAAAAATCCTAGCCCTAGGCCTAAGCCTAACAGTAACCCTGGGAAGGTAAATCAGCCTGGTGTTAGGCTTCTTGCCAAGGAAAAAGCCGTGAAAGCAGCCATGTTGTGGCACTTTTGCACTCCCTTTTGGATGCCTTTCACAGCTCCAGTGTGCCTGGAACTCAGGGCTTCCTGATTTTAAAAATCCTAGCCGTAGGCCGCACCCTAACCCTAAGACGAGAAAGGCAAATCAGCCAGGAATTAGGCATGTCCCCAAGGAAAAAGCTGTGGAGGCAGGCATGTTGTGGTACTTTTGCGCTCTTCTTGGCTAGTCCTTCGCAGCTGCTGTGTTCTTGGAACTCAGGGCTTTCTGGTTAATAGAGCCCTTACCCTAGGCGTAACTCAAATCTTAACCCTAGGAAGGAAAATCAACCTATGGTTCGGGATGCTCTCATGGAAATATCAGTGGTGGCAGCCAAGTTGCGTCACTTTTGCGCTCCCCTTGGGATGCCTTTCGCAGCTGCAGTGTGCCTGGAGCCCAGGGCTTCCTGGTTTTAAAAGTCCTAGGCCTAAGCCTAACAGTAAGCCTAGGAAGGTAAATCAGCCGGGTATTAGGGTTCTTCCTAAGGGAAAAGCCGTGAAAGCAGCCATGTTGTGGCACTTCTGCACTCCCTTTGGGATGCCTTTGGCAGATGAAGGAAGCCTGGAACTCAGGGCTTCCTGGTTAAAGAAATCCAAGCCCTAGGCTGAACCCTAACCCTAACCCTAGGCAGATAAATCAGCCTAGGTATAGGGATGGTGCCAAGGAAAAAGCTGTGAAAGCTGCCATGTTGTTACACTTTTGTACTCCCCTTGGGATGCCTTGAACAGCTGCAGTGTGCCTGGAGCTAAGGGCTTCCTAGTTTCAAAAATCCTAGCCCTAGGCCTAAGCCTAACAGTAACCCTGGGAAGGTAAATCAGCCTGGTGTTAGGCTTCTTGCCAAGGAAAAAGCCGTGAAAGCAGCCATGTTGTGGCACTTTTGCACTCCCTTTTGGATGCCTTTCACAGCTCCAGTGTGCCTGGAACTCAGGGCTTCCTGATTTTAAAAATCCTAGCCCTAGGCCGAACCCCAACCCTATGATGAGAAAGGCAAATCAGCCAGGAATTAGGCATGTCCCCAAGGAAAAAGCTGTGGAGGCAGGCATGTTGTGGTACTTTTGCGCTCTTCTTGGGTAGTCCTTCGCAGCTGCTGTGTTCTTGGAACTCAGGGCTTTCTGGTTAATAGAGCCCTTACCCTAGGCGTTACTCAAACCTTAAGCCTAGGAAGGAAAATCAACCTATGGTTCGGGATGGTCTCATGGAAATATCAGTGGTGGCAGCCAAGTTGCGTCACTTTTGCGCTCCCCTTGGGATGCCTTTCGCAGCTGCAGTGTGCCTGGAGCCCAGGGCTTCCTGGTTTTAAAAGTCCTAGGCCTAAGCCTAACAGTAACCCTAGGAAGGTAAATCAGCCGGGTATTAGGGTTCTTCCTAAGGGAAAAGCCGTGAAAGCAGCCATGTTGTGGCACTTCTGCACTCCCTTTGGGATGCCTTTGGCAGATGAAGGAAGCCTGGAACTCAGGGCTTCCTGGTTAAAGAAATCCAAGCCCTAGGCTGAACCCTAACCCTAACCCTAGGCAGATAAATCAGCCTAGGTATAGGGATGGTGCCAAGGAAAAAGCTGTGAAAGCTGCCATGTTGTTGCACTTTTGTACTCCCCTTGGGATGCCTTGAACAGCTGCAGTGTGCCTGGAGCTAAGGGCTTCCTAGTTTTAAAAATCCTAGCCCTAGGCCTAAGCCTAACAGTAACCCTGGGAAGGTAAATCAGCCTGGTGTTAGGCTTCTTGCCAAGGAAAAAGCCGTGAAAGCAGCCATGTTGTGGCACTTTTGCACTCCCTTTTGGATGCCTTTCACAGCTCCAGTGTGCCTGGAACTCAGGGCTTCCTGATTTTAAAAATCCTAGCCCTAGGCCGAACCCCAACCCTAAGACGAGAAAGACAAATCAGCCAGGAATTAGGCATGTCCCCAAGGAAAAAGCTGTGGAGGCAGGCATGTTGTGCTACTTTTGCGCTCTTCTTGGCTAGTCCTTCGCAGCTGCTGTGTTCTTGGAACTCAGGGCTTTCTGGTTAATAGACCCTTACCCTAGGCGTAACTCAAACCTTAAGCCTAGGAAGGAAAATCAGCCTATGGTTCGGGATGGTCTCATGGAAATATCAGTGGTGGCAGCCAAGTTGCGTCACTTTTGCGCTCCCCTTGGGATGCCTTTCGCAGCTGCAGTGTGCCTGGAGCCCAGGGCTTCCTGGTTTTAAAAGTCCTAGGCCTAAGCCTAACAGTAACCCTAGGAAGGTAAATCAGCCGGGTATTAGGGTTCTTCCTAAGGGAAAAGCCGTGAAAGCAGCCATGTTGTGGCAGTTCTGCACTCCCTTTGGGATGCCTTTGGCAGATGAAGTAAGCCTGGAACTCAGGGCTTCCTGGTTAAAGAAATCCAAGCCCTAGGCTGAACCCTAACCCTAACCCTAGGCAGATAAATCAGCCTAGGTATAGGGATGGTGCCAAGGAATAAGCTGTGAAAGCTGCCATGTTGTTGCACTTTTGCACTCCCCTTGGGATGCCTTGAACAGCTGCAGTGTGCCTGGAGCTAAGGGCTTCCTAGTTTTAAAAATCCTAGCCCTAGGACTAAGCCTAACAGTAACCCTGGGAAGGTAAATCAGCCTGGTGTTAGGCTTCTTGCCAAGGAAAAAGCCGTGAAAGCAGCCATGTTGTGGCACTTTTGCACTCCCTTTTGGATGCCTTTCACAGCTCCAGTGTGCCTGGAACTCAGGGCTTCCTGATTTTAAAAATCCTAGCCCTAGGCCGAACCCCAACCCTAAGACGAGAAAGGCAAATCAGCCAGGAATTAGGCATGTCCCCAAGGAAAAAGCTGTGGAGACAGGCATGTTGTGGTAATTTGCGCTCTTCTTGGCTAGTCCTTCGCAGCTGCTGTGTTCTTGGAACTCAGGGCTTTCTGGTTAATAGAGCCCTAACCCTAGGCGTTACTCAAACCTTGAGCCTAGGAAGGAAAATCAACCTATGGTTCGGGATGGTCTCATGGAAATATCAGTGGTGGCAGCCAAGTTGCGTCACTTTTGCGCTCCCCTTGGGATGCCTTTTGCAGCTGCAGTGTGCCTGGAGCCCAGGGCTTCATGGTTTTAAAAGTCCTAGGCCTAAGCCTAACAGTAACCCTAGGAAGGTAAATCAGCCGGGTATTAGGGTTCTTCCTAAGGGAAAAGCCGTGAAAGCAGCCATGTTGTGGCACTTCTGCACTCCCTTTGGGATGCCTTTGGCAGACGAAGGAAGCCTGGAACTCAGGGCTTCCTGGTTAAAGAAATCCAAGCCCTAGGCTGAACCCTAACCCTAACCCTAGGCAGATAAATCAGCCTAGGTATAGGGATGGTGCCAAGGAAAAAGCTGTGAAAGCTGCCATGTTGTTGCACTTTTGTACTCCCCTTGGGATGCCTTGAACAGCTGCAGTGTGCCTGGAGCTAAGGGCTTCCTAGTTTTAAAAATCCTAGCCCTAGGCCTAAGCCTAACAGTAACCCTGGGAAGGTAAATCAGCCTGGTGTTAGGCTTCTTGCCAAGGAAAAAGCCGTGAAAGCAGCCATGTTGTGGCACTTTTGCACTCCCTTTTGGATGCCTTTCACAGCTCCAGTGTGCCTGGAACTCAGGGCTTCCTGATTTTAAAAATCCTAGCCCTAGGCCGAACCCCAACCCTAAGACGAGAAAGGCAAATCAGCCAGGAATTAGGCATGTCGCCAAGGAAAAAGCTGTGGAGGCAGGCATGTTGTGGTACTTTTGCGCTCTTCTTGGCTAGTCCTTCGCAGCTGCTGTGTTCTTGGAACTCAGGGCTTTCTGGTTAATAGACCCTTACCCTAGGCGTAACTCAAACCTTAAGCCTAGGAAGGAAAATCAGCCTATGGTTCGGGATGGTCTCATGGAAATATCAGTGGTGGCAGCCAAGTTGCGTCACTTTTGCGCTCCCCTTGGGATGCCTTTCGCAGCTGCAGTGTGCCTGGAGCCCAGGGCTTCCTGGTTTTAAAAGTCCTAGGCCTAAGCCTAACAGTAACCCTAGGAAGGTAAATCAGCCGGGTATTAGGGTTCTTCCTAAGGGAAAAGCCGTGAAAGCAGCCAGGTTGTGGCACTTCTGCACTCCCTTTGGGATGCCTTTGGCAGATGAAGGAAGCCTGGAACTCAGGGCTTCCTGCTTAAAGAAATCCAAGCCCTAGGCTGAACCCTAACCCTAACCCTAGGCAGATAAATCAGCCTAGGTATAGGGATGGTGCCAAGGAAAAAGCTGTGAAAGCTGCCATCTTGTTGCACTTTTGTACTCCCCTTGGGATGCCTTGAACAGCTGCAGTGTGCCTGGAGCCCAGGGCTTCCTAGTTTTAAAAATCCTAGCCCTAGGCCTAAGCCTAACAGTAACCCTGGGAAGGTAAATCAGCCTGGTGTTAGGCTTCTTGCCAAGGAAAAAGCCGTGAAAGCAGCCATGTTGTGGCACTTTTGCACTCCCTTTTGGATGCCTTTCACAGCTCCAGTGTGCCTGGAACTCAGGGCTTCCTGATTTTAAAAATCCTAGCCCTAGGCCGAACCCCAACCCTAAGACGAGAAAGGCAAATCAGCCAGGAATTAGGCATGTCCCCAAGGAAAAAGCTGTGGAGGCAGGCATGTTGTGGTACTTTTGCGCTCTACTTGGCTAGTCCTTCGCAGCTGCTGTGTTCTTGGAACTCAGGGCTTTCTGGTTAATAGACCCTTACCCTAGGCGTAACTCAAACCTTAAGCCTAGGAAGGAAAATCAGCCTATGGTTCGGGATGGTCTCATGGAAATATCAGTGGTGGCAGCCAAGTTGCGTCACTTTTGCGCTCCCCTTGGGATGCCTTTCGCAGCTGCAGTGTGCCTGGAGCCCAGGGCTTCCTGGTTTTAAAAGTCCTAGGCCTAAGTCTAACAGTAACCCTAGGAAGGTAAATCAGCCGGGTATTAGGGTTCTTCGTAAGGGAAAAGCCGTGAAAGCAGCCATGTTGTGGCACTTCTGTACTCCCTTTGGGATGCCTTTGGCAGATGAAGTAAGCCTGGAACTCAGGGCTTCCTGGTTAAAGAAATCCAAGCCCTAGGCTGAACCCTAACCCTAACCCTAGGCAGATAAATCAGCCTAGGTATAGGGATGGTGCCAAGGAAAAAGCTGTGAAAGCTGCCATCTTGTTGCACTTTTGTACTCCCCTTGGGATGCCTTGAACAGCTGCAGTGTGCCTGGAGCTAAGGGCTTCCTAGTTTCAAAAATCCTAGCCCTAGGCCTAAGCCTAACAGTAACCCTGGGAAGGTAAATCAGCCTGGTGTTAGGCTTCTTGCCAAGGAAAAAGCCGTGAAAGCAGCCATGTTGTGGCACTTTTGCACTCCCTTTTGGATGCCTTTCACAGCTCCAGTGTGCCTGGAACTCAGGGCTTCCTGATTTTAAAAATCCTAGCCCTAGGCCGAACCCCAACCCTATGATGAGAAAGGCAAATCAGCCAGGAATTAGGCATGTCCCCAAGGAAAAAGCTGTGGAGGCAGGCATGTTGTGGTACTTTTGCGCTCTTCTTGGGTAGTCCTTCGCAGCTGCTGTGTTCTTGGAACTCAGGGCTTTCTGGTTAATAGACCCTTACCCTAGGCGTAACTCAAACCTTAAGCCTAGGAAGGAAAATCAACCTATGGTTCGGGATGGTCTCATGGAAATATCAGTGGTGGCAGCCAAGTTGCGTCACTTTTGCGCTCCCCTTGGGATGCCTTTCGCAGCTGCAGTGTGCCTGGAGCCCAGGGCTTCCTGGTTTTAAAAGTCCTAGGCCTAAGCCTAACAGTAACCCTAGGAAGGTAAATCAGCCGGGTATTAGGGTTCTTCCTAAGGGAAAAGCCGTGAAAGCAGCCATGTTGTGGCACTTCTGCACTCCCTTTGGGATGCCTTTGGCAGATGAAGGAAGCCTGGAACTCAGGGCTTCCTGGTTAAAGAAATCCAAGCCCTAGGCTGAACCCTAACCCTAACCCTAGGCAGATAAATCAGCCTAGGTATAGGGATGTTGCCAAGGAATAAGCTGTGAAAGCTGCCATGTTGTTGCACTTTTGTACTCCCCTTGGGATGCCTTGAACAGCTGCAGTGTGCCTGGAGCTAAGGGCTTCCTAGTTTTAAAAATCCTAGCCCTAGGCCTAAGCCTAACAGTAACCCTGGGAAGGTAAATCAGCCTGGTGTTAGGCTTCTTGCCAAGGAAAAAGCCGTGAAAGCAGCCATGTTGTGGCACTTTTGCACTCCCTTTTGGATGCCTTTCACAGCTCCACTGTGCCTGGAACTCAGGGCTTCCTGATTTTAAAAATCCTAGCCGTAGGCCGCACCCTAACCCTAAGACGAGAAAGGCAAATCAGCCAGGAATTAGGCATGTCCCCAAGGAAAAAGCTGTGGAGGCAGGCATGTTGTGGTACTTTTGCGCTCTTCTTGGCTAGTCCTTCGCAGCTGCTGTGTTCTTGGAACTCAGGGCTTTCTGGTTAATAGAGCCCTTACCCTAGGCGTAACTCAAATCTTAACCCTAGGAAGGAAAATCAGCCTATGATTCCGGATGGTCTCATGGAAATATCAGTGGTGGCAGCCAAGTTGCGTCACTTTTGCGCTCCCCTTGGGATGCCTTTCGCAGCTGCAGTGTGCCTGGAGCCCAGGGCTTCCTGGTTTTAAAAGTCCTAGGCCTAAGTCTAACAGTAACCCTAGGAAGGTAAATCAGCCGGGTATTAGGGTTCTTCCTAAGGGAAAAGCCGTGAAAGCAGCCATGTTGTGGCACTTCTGTACTCCCTTTGGGATGCCTTTGGCAGATGAAGTAAGCCTGGAACTCAGGGCTTCCTGGTTAAAGAAATCCAAGCCCTAGGCTGAACCCTAACCCTAACCCTAGGCAGATAAATCAGCCTAGGTATAGGGATGGTGCCAAGGAAAAAGCTGTGAAAGCTGCCATCTTGTTGCACTTTTGTACTCCCCTTGGGATGCCTTGAACAGCTGCAGTGTGCCTGGAGCTAAGGGCTTCCTAGTTTTAAAAATCCTAGCCCTAGGCCTAAGCCTAACAGTAACCCTGGGAAGGTAAATCAGCCTGGTGTTAGGCTTCTTGCCAAGGAAAAAGCCGTGAAAGCAGCCATGTTGTGGCACTTTTGCACTCCCTTTTGGATGCCTTTCACAGCTCCAGTGTGCCTGGAACTCAGGGCTTCCTGATTTTAAAAATCCTAGCCCTAGGCCGAACCCCAGCCCTAAGACGAGAAAGGCAAATCAGCCAGGAATTAGGCATGTCCCCAAGGAAAAAGCTGTGGAGGCAGGCATGTTGTGGTACTTTTGCGCTCTTCTTGGCTAGTCCTTCGCAGCTGCTGTGTTCTTGGAACTCAGGGCTTTCTGGTTAATAGAACCCTTACCCTAGGAGTAACTCAAACCATAACCCTAGGAAGGAAAATCAGCCTATGGTTCGGGATGGTCTCATGGAAATATCAGTGGTGGCAGCCATGTTGCGTCACTTTTGCGCTCCCCTTGGGATGCCTTTCGCAGCTGCAGTGTGCCTGGAGCCCAGGGCTTCCTGGTTTTAAAAGTCCTAGGCCTAAGCCTAACAGTAAGCCTAGGAAGGTAAATCAGCCGGGTATTAGGGTTCTTCCTAAGGGAAAAGCCGTGAAAGCAGCCATGTTGTGGCACTTCTGCACTCCCTTTGGGATGCCTTTGGCAGATGAAGTAAGCCTGGAACTCAGGGCTTCCTGCTTAAAGAAATCCAAGCCCTAGGCTGAACCCTAACCCTAACCCTAGGCAGATAAATCAGCCTAGGTATAGGGATGGTGCCAAGGAATAAGCTGTGAAAGCTGCCATGTTTTTACACTTTTGTACTCCCCTTGGGATGCCTTGAACAGCTGCAGTGTGCCTGGAGCTAAGGGCTTCCTAGTTTTAAAAATCCTAGCCCTAGGACTAAGCCTAACAGTAACCCTGGGAAGGTAAATCAGCCTGGTGTTAGGCTTCTTGCCAAGGAAAAAGCCGTGAAAGCAGCCATGTTGTGGCACTTTTGCACTCCCTTTTGGATGCCTTTCACAGCTGCAGTGTGCCTGGAACTCAGGGCTTCCTGATTTTAAAAATCCTAGCCCTAGGCCGAACCCCAACCCTAAGACGAGAAAGGCAAATCAGCCAGGAATTAGGCATGTCCCCAAGGAAAAAGCTGTGGAGACAGGCATGTTGTGGTAATTTGCGCTATTCTTGGCTAGTCCTTCGCAGCTGCTGTGTTCTTGGAACTCAGGGCTTTCTGGTTAATAGAGCCCTTACCATAGGCGTAACTCAAACCTTAACCCTAGGAAGGAAAATCAACCTATGGTTCGGGATGGTCTCATGGAAATATCAGTGGTGGCAGCCAAGTTGCGTCACTTTTGCGCTCCCCTTGGGATGCCTTTCGCAGCTGCAGTGTGCCTGGAGCCCAGGGCTTCCTGGTTTTAAAAGTCCTAGGCCTAAGCCTAACAGTAACCCTAGGAAGGTAAATCAGCCGGGTATTAGGGTTCTTCCTAAGGGAAAAGCCGTGAAAGCAGCCATGTTGTGGCACTTCTGCACTCCCTTTGGGATGCCTTTGGCAGATGAAGGAAGCCTGGAACTCAGGGCTTCCTGGTTAAAGAAATCCAAGCCCTAGGCTGAACCCTAACCCTAACCCTAGGCAGATAAATCAGCCTAGGTATAGGGATGGTGCCAAGGAAAAAGCTGTGAAAGCTGCCATGTTGTTACACTTTTGTACTCCCCTTGGGATGCCTTGAACAGCTGCAGTGTGCCTGGAGCTAAGGGCTTCCTAGTTTCAAAAATCCTAGCCCTAGGCCTAAGCCTAACAGTAACCCTGGGAAGGTAAATCAGCCTGGTGTTAGGCTTCTTGCCAAGGAAAAAGCCGTGAAAGCAGCCATGTTGTGGCACTTTTGCACTCCCTTTTGGATGCCTTTCACAGCTCCAGTGTGCCTGGAACTCAGGGCTTCCTGATTTTAAAAATCCTAGCCCTAGGCCGAACCCCAACCCTATGATGAGAAAGGCAAATCAGCCAGGAATTAGGCATGTCCCCAAGGAAAAAGCTGTGGAGGCAGGCATGTTGTGGTACTTTTGCGCTCTTCTTGGGTAGTCCTTCGCAGCTGCTGTGTTCTTGGAACTCAGGGCTTTCTGGTTAATAGAGCCCTTACCCTAGGCGTAACTCAAACCTTAACCCTAGGAAGGAAAATCAGCCTATGGTTCGGGATGGTCTCATGGAAATATCAGTGGTGGCAGCCAAGTTGCGTCACTTTTGCGCTCCCCTTGGGATGCCTTTCGCAGCTGCAGTGTGCCTGGAGCCCAGGGCTACCTGGTTTTAAAAGTCCTAGGCCTAAGCCTAACAGTAACCCCAGGAAGGTAAATCAGCCGGGTATTAGGGTTCTTCCTAAGGGAAAAGCCGTGAAAGCAGCCATGTTGTGGCACTTCTGCACTCCCTTTGGGATGCCTTTGGCAGATGAAGGAAGCCTGGAACTCAGGGCTTCCTGGTTAAAGAAATCCAAGCCCTAGGCTGAACCCTAACCCTAACCCTAACCCTAGGCAGATAATAAATCAGCCTAGGTATAGGGATGGTGCCAAGGAAAAAGCTGTGAAAGCTGCCATGTTGTTGCACTTTTGTACTCCCCTTGGGATGCCTTGAACAGCTGCAGTGTGCCTGGAGCTAAGGGCTTCCTAGTTTTAAAAATCCTAGCCCTAGGCCTAAGCCTAACAGTAACCCTGGGAAGGTAAATCAGCCTGGTGTTAGGCTTCTTGCCAAGGAAAAAGCCGTGAAAGCAGCCATGTTGTGGCACTTTTGCACTCCCTTTTGGATGCCTTTCACAGCTCCAGTGTGCCTGGAACTCAGGGCTTCCTGATTTTAAAAATGCTAGCCCTAGGCCGAACCCCAACCCTAAGACGAGAAAGACAAATCAGCCAGGAATTAGGCATGTCCCCAAGGAAAAAGCTGTGGAGGCAGGCATGTTGTGGTACTTTTGCGCTCTTCTTGGCTAGTCCTTCGCAGCTGCTGTGTTCTTGGAACTCAGGGCTTTCTGGTTAATAGACCCTTACCCTAGGCGTAACTCAAACCTTAAGCCTAGGAAGGAAAATCAGCCTCTGGTTCGGGATGCTCTCATGGAAATATCAGTGGTGGCAGCCGAGTTGCGTCACTTTTGCGCTACCCCTAGGATGCCTTTCGCAGCAGCAGTGTGCCTTGAGCCCAGGGCTTCCTGGTTTTAAAAGTCCTAGGCCTAAGCCTAACAGTAACCCTAGGAAGGTAAATCAGCCGGCTATTAGGGTTCTTCCTAAGGGAAAAGCCGTGAAAGCAGCCATGTTGTGGCACTTCTGCACTCCCTTTGGGATGCCTTTGGCAGATGAAGGAAGCCTGGAACTCAGGGCTTCCTGGTTAAAGAAATCCAAGCCCTAGGCTGAACCCTAACCCTAACCCTAGGCAGATAAATCAGCCTAGGTATAGGGATGGTGCCAAGGAAAAAGCTGTGAAAGCTGCCATGTTGTTACACTTTTGTACTCCCCTTGGGATGCCTTGAACAGCTGCAGTGTGCCTGGAGCTAAGGGCTTCCTAGTTTCAAAAATCCTAGCCCTAGGCCTAAGCCTAACAGTAACCCTGGGAAGGTAAATCAGCCTGGTGTTAGGCTTCTTGCCAAGGAAAAAGCCGTGAAAGCAGCCATGTTGTGGCACTTTTGCACTCCCTTTTGGATGCCTTTCACAGCTCCAGTGTGCCTGGAACTCAGGGCTTCCTGATTTTAAAAATCCTAGCCCTAGGCCGAACCCCAACCCTATGATGAGAAAGGCAAATCAGCCAGGAATTAGGCATGTCCCCAAGGAAAAAGCTGTGGAGGCAGGCATGTTGTGGTACTTTTGCGCTCTTCTTGGCTAGTCCTTCGCAGCTGCTGTGTTCTTGGAACTCAGGGCTTTCTGGTTAATAGAGCCCTTACCCTAGGCGTTACTCAAACCTTAAGCCTAGGAAGGAAAATCAACCTATGGTTCGGGATGGTCTCATGGAAATATCAGTGGTGGCAGCCAAGTTGCGTCACTTTTGCGCTCCCCTTGGGATGCCTTTCGCAGCTGCAGTGTGCCTGGAGCCCAGGGCTTCCTGGTTTTAAAAGTCCTAGGCCTAAGCCTAACAGTAAGCCTAGGAAGGTAAATCAGCCGGGTATTAGGGTTCTTCCTAAGGGAAAAGCCGTGAAAGCAGCCATGTTGTGGCACTTCTGCACTCCCTTTGGGATGCCTTTGGCAGATGAAGGAAGCCTGAAACTCAGGGCTTCCTGGTTAAAGAAATCCAAGCCCTAGGCTGAACCCTAACCCTAACCCTAGGCAGATAAATCAGCCTAGGTATAGGGATGGTGCCAAGGAAAAAGCTGTGAAAGCTGCCATGTTGTTGCACTTTTGTACTCCCCTTGGGATGCCTTGAACAGCTGCAGTGTGCCTGGAGCTAAGGGCTTCCTAGTTTTAAAAATCCTAGCCCTAGGCCTAAGCCTAACAGTAACCCTGGGAAGGTAAATCAGCCTGGTGTTAGGCTTCTTGCCAAGGAAAAAGCCGTGAAAGCAGCCATGTTGTGGCACTTTTGCACTCCCTTTTGGATGCCTTTCACAGCTGCAGTGTGCCTGGAACTCAGGGCTTCCTGATTTTAAAAATCCTAGCCCTAGGCCGAACCCCAACCCTAAGACGAGAAAGACAAATCAGCCAGGAATTAGGCATGTCCCCAAGGAAAAAGCTGTGGAGGCAGGCATGTTGTGCTACTTTTGCGCTCTTCTTGGCTAGTCCTTCGCAGCTGCTGTGTTCTTGGAACTCAGGGCTTTCTGGTTAATAGACCCTTACCCTAGGCGTAACTCAAACCTTAAGCCTAGGAAGGAAAATCAGCCTATGGTTCGGGATGGTCTCATGGAAATATCAGTGGTGGCAGCCAAGTTGCGTCACTTTTGCGCTCCCCCTGGGATGCCTTTTGCAGCTGCAGTGTGCCTGGAGCCCAGGGCTTCCTGGTTTTAAAAGTCCTAGGCCTAAGCCTAACAGTAACCCTAGGAAGGTAAATCAGCCGGGTATTAGGGTTCTTCCTAAGGGAAAAGCCGTGAAAGCAGCCATGTTGTGGCACTTCTGCACTCCCTTTGGGATGCCTTTGGCAGATGAAGGAAGCCTGGAACTCAGGGCTTCCTGGTTAAAGAAATCCAAGCCCTAGGCTGAACCCTAACCCTAACCCTAGGCAGATAAATCAGCCTAGGTATAGGGATGGTGCCAAGGAATAAGCTGTGAAAGCTGCCATGTTGTTGCACTTTTGCACTCCCCTTGGGATGCCTTGAACAGCTGCAGTGTGCCTGGAGCTAAGGGCTTCCTAGTTTTAAAAATCCTAGCCCTAGGCCTAAGCCTAACAGTAACCCTGGGAAGGTAAATCAGCCTGGTGTTAGGCTTCTTGCCAAGGAAAAAGCCGTGAAAGCAGCCATGTTGTGGCACTTTTGCACTCCCTTTTGGATGCCTTTCACAGCTCCAGTGTGCCTGGAACTCAGGGCTTCCTGATTTTAAAAATCCTAGCCCTAGGCCGAACCCCAACCCTAAGACGAGAAAGGCAAATCAGCCAGGAATTAGGCATGTCCCCAAGGAAAAAGCTGTGGAGGCAGGCATGTTGTGGTACTTTTGCGCTCTTCTTGGCTAGTCCTTCGCAGCTGCTGTGTTCTTGGAACTCAGGGCTTTCTGGTTAATAGACCCTTACCCTAGGCGTAACTCAAACCTTAACCCTAGGAAGGAAAATCAGCCTCTGGTTCGGGATGCTCTCATGGAAATATCAGTGGTGGCAGCCGAGTTGCGTCACTTTTGCGCTCCCCCTGGGATGCCTTTCGCAGCTGCAGTGTGCCTGGAGCCCAGGGCTTCCTGGTTTTAAAAGTCCTAGGCCTAAGCCTAACAGTAACCCTAGGAAGGTAAATCAGCCAGGTATTAGGGTTCTTCCTAAGGGAAAAGCCGTGAAAGCAGCCATGTTGTGGCACTTCTGTACTCCCTTTGGGATGCCTTTGGCAGATGAAGTAAGCCTGGAACTCAGGGCTTCCTGGTTAAAGAAATCCAAGCCCTAGGCTGAACCCTAACCCTAACCCTAGGCAGATAAATCAGCCTAAGTATAGGGATGGTGCCAAGGAAAAAGCTGTGAAAGCTGCCATGTTGTTGCACTTTTGTACTCCCCTTGGGATGCCTTGAACAGCTGCAGTGTGCCTGGAGCTAAGGGCTTCCTAGTTTTAAAAATCCTAGCCCTAGGCCTAAGCCTAACAGTAACCCTGGGAAGGTAAATCAGCCTGGTGTTAGGCTTCTTGCCTAGGAAAAAGCCGTGAAAGCAGCCATGTTGTGGCACTTTTGCACTCCCTTTTGGATGCCTTTCACAGCTGCAGTGTGCCTGGAACTCAGGGCTTCCTGATTTTAAAAATCCTAGCCCTAGGCCGAACCCCAACCCTAAGACGAGAAAGGCAAATCAGCCAGGAATTAGGCATGTCCCCAAGGAAAAAGCTGTGGAGGCAGGCATGTTGTGCTACTTTTGCGCTCTTCTTGGGTAGTCCTTCGCAGCTGCTGTGTTCTTGGAACTCAGGGCTTTCTGGTTAATAGAGCCCTTACCCTAGGCGTTACTCAAACCTTAAGCCTAGGAAGGAAAATCAACCTATGGTTCGGGATGGTCTCATGGAAATATCAGTGGTGGCAGCCAAGTTGCGTCACTTTTGCGCTCCCCTTGGGATGCCTTTCGCAGCTGCAGTGTGCCTGGAGCCCAGGGCTACCTGGTTTTAAAAGTCCTAGGCCTAAGCCTAACAGTAAGCCTAGGAAGGTAAATCAGCCGGGTATTAGGGTTCTTCCTAAGGGAAAAGCCGTGAAAGCAGCCATGTTGTGGCACTTCTGCACTCCCTTTGGGATGCCTTTGGCAGATGAAGGAAGCCTGGAACTCAGGGCTTCCTGGTTAAAGAAATCCAAGCCCTAGGCTGAACCCTAACCCTAACCCTAGGCAGATAAATCAGCCTAGGTATAGGGATGGTGCCAAGGAAAAAGCTGTGAAAGCTGCCATGTTGTTGCACTTTTGTACTCCCCTTGGGATGCCTTGAACAGCTGCAGTGTGCCTGGAGCTAAGGGCTTCCTAGTTTTAAAAATCCTAGCCCTAGGCCTAAGCCTAACAGTAACCCTGGGAAGGTAAATCAGCCTGGTGTTAGGCTTCTTGCCAAGGAAAAAGCCGTGAAAGCAGCCATGTTGTGGCACTTTTGCACTCCCTTTTGGATGCCTTTCACAGCTCCAGTGTGCCTGGAACTCAGGGCTTCCTGATTTTAAAAATCCTAGCCCTAGGCCGAACCCCAACCCTAAGACGAGAAAGGCAAATCAGCCAGGAATTAGGCATGTCCCCAAGGAAAAAGCTGTGGAGGCAGGCATGTTGTGCTACTTTTGCGCTCTTCTTGGCTAGTCCTTCGCAGCTGCTGTGTTCTTGGAACTCAGGGCTTTCTGGTTAATAGACCCTTACCCTAGGCGTAACTCAAACCTTAAGCCTAGGAAGGAAAATCAGCCTATGGTTCGGGATGGTCTCATGGAAATATCAGTGGTGGCAGCCAAGTTGCGTCACTTTTGCGCTCCCCTTGGGATGCCTTTCGCAGCTGCAGTGTGCCTGGAGCCCAGGGCTTCCTGGTTTTAAAAGTCCTAGGCCTAAGCCTAACAGTAACCCTAGGAAGGTAAATCAGCCGGGTATTAGGGTTCTTCCTAAGGGAAAAGCCGTGAAAGCAGCCATGTTGTGGCACTTCTGCACTCCCTTTGGGATGCCTTTGGCAGATGAAGTAAGCCTGGAACTCAGGGCTTCCTGGTTAAAGAAATCCAAGCCCTAGGCTGAACCCTAACCCTAACCCTAGGCAGATAAATCAGCCTAGGTATAGGGATGGTGCCAAGGAATAAGCTGTGAAAGCTGCCATGTTGTTGCACTTTTGCACTCCCCTTGGGATGCCTTGAACAGCTGCAGTGTGCCTGGAGCTAAGGGCTTCCTAGTTTTAAAAATCCTAGCCCTAGGCCTAAGCCTAACAGTAACCCTGGGAAGGTAAATCAGCCTGGTGTTAGGCTTCTTGCCAAGGAAAAAGCCGTGAAAGCAGCCATGTTGTGGCACTTTTGCACTCCCTTTTGGATGCCTTTCACAGCTCCAGTGTGCCTGGAACTCAGGGCTTCCTGATTTTAAAAATCCTAGCCCTAGGCCGAACCCCAACCCTAAGACGAGAAAGGCAAATCAGCCAGGAATTAGGCATGTCCCCAAGGAAAAAGCTGTGGAGGCAGGCATGTTGTGGTACTTTTGCGCTCTTCTTGGCTAGTCCTTCGCAGCTGCTGTGTTCTTGGAACTCAGGGCTTTCTGGTTAATAGACCCTTACCCTAGGCGTAACTCAAACCTTAACCCTAGGAAGGAAAATCAGCCTCTGGTTCGGGATGCTCTCATGGAAATATCAGTGGTGGCAGCCGAGTTGCGTCACTTTTGCGCTACCCCTAGGATGCCTTTCGCAGCAGCAGTGTGCCTTGAGCCCAGGGCTTCCTGGTTTTAAAAGTCCTAGGCCTAAGCCTAACAGTAACCCTAGGAAGGTAAATCAGCCAGGTATTAGGGTTCTTCCTAAGGGAAAAGCCGTGAAAGCAGCCATGTTGTGGCACTTCTGCACTCCCTTTGGGATGCCTTTGGCAGATGAAGGAAGCCTGGAACTCAGGGCTTCCTGGTTAAAGAAATCCAAGCCCTAGGCTGAACCCTAACCCTAACCCTAGGCAGATAAATCAGCCTAGGTATAGGGATGGTGCCAAGGAAAAAGCTGTGAAAGCTGCCATGTTGTTACACTTTTGTACTCCCCTTGGGATGCCTTGAACAGCTGCAGTGTGCCTGGAGCTAAGGGCTTCCTAGTTTCAAAAATCCTAGCCCTAGGCCTAAGCCTAACAGTAACCCTGGGAAGGTAAATCAGCCTGGTGTTAGGCTTCTTGCCAAGGAAAAAGCCGTGAAAGCAGCCATGTTGTGGCACTTTTGCACTCCCTTTTGGATGCCTTTCACAGCTCCAGTGTGCCTGGAACTCAGGGCTTCCTGATTTTAAAAATCCTAGCCCTAGGCCGAACCCCAACCCTATGATGAGAAAGGCAAATCAGCCAGGAATTAGGCATGTCCCCAAGGAAAAAGCTGTGGAGGCAGGCATGTTGTGGTACTTTTGCGCTCTTCTTGGCTAGTCCTTCGCAGCTGCTGTGTTCTTGGAACTCAGGGCTTTCTGGTTAATAGAGCCCTTACCCTAGGCGTTACTCAAACCTTAACCCTAGGAAGGAAAATCAGCCTATGGTTCGGGATGGTCTCATGGAAATATCAGTGGTGGCAGCCAAGTTGCGTCACTTTTGCGCTCCCCTTGGGATGCCTTTCGCAGCTGCAGTGTGCCTGGAGCCCAGGGCTTCCTGGTTTTAAAAGTCCTAGGCCTAAGCCTAACAGTAACCCTAGGAAGGTAAATCAGCCGGGTATTAGGGTTCTTCCTAAGGGAAAAGCCGTGAAAGCAGCCATGTTGTGGCACTTCTGCACTCCCTTTGGGATGCCTTTGGCAGATGAAGGAAGCCTGAAACTCAGGGCTTCCTGGTTAAAGAAATCCAAGCCCTAGGCTGAACCCTAACCCTAACCCTAGGCAGATAAATCAGCCTAGGTATAGGGATGGTGCCAAGGAAAAAGCTGTGAAAGCTGCCATGTTGTTGCACTTTTGTACTCCCCTTGGGATGCCTTGAACAGCTGCAGTGTGCCTGGAGCTAAGGGCTTCCTAGTTTTAAAAATCCTAGCCCTAGGCCTAAGCCTAACAGTAACCCTGGGAAGGTAAATCAGCCTGGTGTTAGGCTTCTTGCCAAGGAAAAAGCCGTGAAAGCAGCCATGTTGTGGCACTTTTGCACTCCCTTTTGGATGCCTTTCACAGCTCCAGTGTGCCTGGAACTCAGGGCTTCCTGATTTTAAAAATCCTAGCCCTAGGCCGAACCCCAACCCTAAGACGAGAAAGACAAATCAGCCAGGAATTAGGCATGTCCCCAAGGAAAAAGCTGTGGAGGCAGGCATGTTGTGGTACTTTTGCGCTCTTCTTGGCTAGTCCTTCGCAGCTGCTGTGTTCTTGGAACTCAGGGCTTTCTGGTTAATAGACCCTTACCCTAGGCGTAACTCAAACCTTAAGCCTAGGAAGGAAAATCAGCCTATGGTTCGGGATGGTCTCATGGAAATATCAGTGGTGGCAGCCAAGTTGCGTCACTTTTGCGCTCCCCTTGGGATGCCTTTCGCAGCTGCAGTGTGCCTGGAGCCCAGGGCTTCCTGGTTTTAAAAGTCCTAGGCCTAAGCCTAACAGTAACCCTAGGAAGGTAAATCAGCCGGGTATTAGGGTTCTTCCTAAGGGAAAAGCCGTGAAAGCAGCCATGTGGTGGCACTTCTGCACTCCCTTTGGGATGCCTTTGGCAGATGAAGTAAGCCTGGAACTCAGGGCTTCCTGCTTAAAGAAATCCAAGCCCTAGGCTGAACCCTAACCCTAACCCTAGGCAGATAAATCAGCCTAGGTATAGGGATGGTGCCAAGGAAAAAGCTGTGAAAGCTGCCATCTTGTTGCACTTTTGTACTCCCCTTGGGATGCCTTGAACAGCTGCAGTGTGCCTAGAGCTAAGGGCTTCCTAGTTTTAAAAATCCTAGCCCTAGGCCTAAGCCTAACAGTAACCCTGGGAAGGTAAATCAGCCGGGTGTTAGGCTTCTTGCCAAGGAAAAAGCCGTGAAAGCAGCCATGTTGTGGCACTTTTGCACTCCCTTTTGGATGCCTTTCACAGCTGCAGTGTGCCTGGAACTCAGGGCTTCCTGATTTTAAAAATCCTAGCCCTAGGCCGAACCCCAACCCTAAGACGAGAAAGGCAAATCAGCCAGGAATTAGGCATGTCCCCAAGGAAAAAGCTGTGGAGGCAGGCATGTTGTGGTACTTTTGCGCTCTTCTTGGCTAGTCCTTCGCAGCTGCTGTGTTCTTGGAACTCAGGGCTTTCTGGTTAATAGACCCTTACCCTAGGCGTAACTCAAACCTTAACCCTAGGAAGGAAAATCAGCCTCTGGTTCGGGATGCTCTCATGGAAATATCAGTGGTGGCAGCCGAGTTGCGTCACTTTTGCGCTCCCCCTGGGATGCCTTTCGCAGCTGCAGTGTGCCTTGAGCCCAGGGCTTCCTGGTTTTAAAAGTCCTAGGCCTAAGCCTAACAGTAACCCTAGGAAGGTAAATCAGCCGGCTATTAGGGTTCTTCCTAAGGGAAAAGCCGTGAAAGCAGCCATGTTGTGGCACTTCTGTACTCCCTTTGGGATGCCTTTGGCAGATGAAGTAAGCCTGGAACTCAGGGCTTCCTGGTTAAAGAAATCCAAGCCCTAGGCTGAACCCTAACCCTAACCCTAGGCAGATAAATCAGCCTAAGTATAGGGATGGTGCCAAGGAAAAAGCTGTGAAAGCTGCCATGTTGTTGCACTTTTGTACTCCCCTTGGGATGCCTTGAACAGCTGCAGTGTGCCTAGAGCTAAGGGCTTCCTAGTTTTAAAAATCCTAGCCCTAGGCCTAAGCCTAACAGTAACCCTGGGAAGGTAAATCAGCCTGGTGTTAGGCTTCTTGCCTAGGAAAAAGCCGTGAAAGCAGCCATGTTGTGGCACTTTTGCACTCCCTTTTGGATGCCTTTCACAGCTGCAGTGTGCCTGGAACTCAGGGCTTCCTGATTTTAAAAATCCTAGCCCTAGGCCGAACCCCAACCCTAAGACGAGAAAGGCAAATCAGCCAGGAATTAGGCATGTCCCCAAGGAAAAAGCTGTGGAGGCAGGCATGTTGTGGTACTTTTGCGCTCTTCTTGGCTAGTCCTTCGCAGCTGCTGTGTTCTTGGAACTCAGGGCTTTCTGGTTAATAGAACCCTTACCCTAGGCGTAACTCAAACCTTAACCCTAGGAAGGAAAATCAGCCTATGGTTCCGGATGGTCTCATGGAAATATCAGTGGTGGCAGCCAAGTTGCGTCACTTTTGCGCTCCCCTTGGGATGCCTTTCGCAGCTGCAGTGTGCCTGGAGCCCAGGGCTTCCTGGTTTTAAAAGTCCTAGGCCTAAGCCTAACAGTAACCCTAGGAAGGTAAATCAGCCGGGTATTAGGGTTCTTCCTAAGGGAAAAGCCGTGAAAGCAGCCAGGTTGTGGCACTTCTGCACTCCCTTTGGGATGCCTTTGGCAGATGAAGTAAGCCTGGAACTCAGGGCTTCCTGCTTAAAGAAATCCAAGCCCTAGGCTGAACCCTAACCCTAACCCTAGGCAGATAAATCAGCCTAGGTATAGGGATGGTGCCAAGGAAAAAGCTGTGAAAGCTGCCATGTTGTTGCACTTTTGTACTCCCCTTGGGATGCCTTGAACAGCTGCAGTGTGCCTGGAGCTAAGGGCTTCCTAGTTTTAAAAATCCTAGCCCTAGGCCTAAGCCTAACAGTAACCCTGGGAAGGGAAATCAGCCTGGTGTTAGGCTTCTTGCCAAGGAAAAAGCCGTGAAAGCAGCCATGTTGTGGCACTTTTGCACTCCCTTTTGGATGCCTTTCACAGCTCCAGTGTGCCTGGAACTCAGGGCTTCCTGATTTTAAAAATCCTAGCCCTAGGCCGAACCCCAACCCTAAGACGAGAAAGGCAAATCAGCCAGGAATTAGGCATGTCCCCAAGGAAAAAGCTGTGGAGGCAGGCATGTTGTGGTACTTTTGCGCTCTTCTTGGCTAGTCCTTCGCAGCTGCTGTGTTCTTGGAACTCAGGGCTTTCTGGTTAATAGACCCTTACCCTAGGCGTAACTCAAACCTTAACCCTAGGAAGGAAAATCAGCCTCTGGTTCGGGATGCTCTCATGGAAATATCAGTGGTGGCAGCCGAGTTGCGTCACTTTTGCGCTCCCCCTGGGATGCCTTTCGCAGCTGCAGTGTGCCTGGAGCCCAGGGCTTCCTGGTTTTAAAAGTCCTAGGCCTAAGCCTAACAGTAACCCTAGGAAGGTAAATCAGCCAGGTATTAGGGTTCTTCCTAAGGGAAAAGCCGTGAAAGCAGCCATGTTGTGGCACTTCTGTACTCCCTTTGGGATGCCTTTGGCAGATGAAGTAAGCCTGGAACTCAGGGCTTCCTGGTTAAAGAAATCCAAGCCCTAGGCTGAACCCTAACCCTAACCCTAGGCAGATAAATCAGCCTAAGTATAGGGATGGTGCCAAGGAAAAAGCTGTGAAAGCTGCCATGTTGTTGCACTTTTGTACTCCCCTTGGGATGCCTTGAACAGCTGCAGTGTGCCTAGAGCTAAGGGCTTCCTAGTTTTAAAAATCCTAGCCCTAGGCCTAAGCCTAACAGTAACCCTGGGAAGGTAAATCAGCCTGGTGTTAGGCTTCTTGCCTAGGAAAAAGCCGTGAAAGCAGCCATGTTGTGGCACTTTTGCACTCCCTTTTGGATGCCTTTCACAGCTCCAGTGTGCCTGGAACTCAGGGCTTCCTGATTTTAAAAATCCTAGCCCTAGGCCGAACCCCAACCCTAAGACGAGAAAGGCAAATCAGCCAGGAATTAGGCATGTCCCCAAGGAAAAAGCTGTGGAGGCAGGCATGTTGTGGTACTTTTGCGCTCTTCTTGGCTAGTCCTTCGCAGCTGCTGTGTTCTTGGAACTCAGGGCTTTCTGGTTAATAGACCCTTACCCTAGGCGTAACTCAAACCTTAAGCCTAGGAAGGAAAATCAGCCTATGGTTCGGGATGGTCTCATGGAAATATCAGTGGTGGCAGCCAAGTTGCGTCACTTTTGCGCTCCCCTTGGGATGCCTTTCGCTGCTGCAGTGTGCCTGGAGCCCAGGGCTTCCTGGTTTTAAAAGTCCTAGGCCTAAGCCTAACAGTAACCCTAGGAAGGTAAATCAGCCGGGTATTAGGGTTCTTCCTAAGGGAAAAGCCGTGAAAGCAGCCAGGTTGTGGCACTTCTGCACTCCCTTTGGGATGCCTTTGGCAGATGAAGTAAGCCTGGAACTCAGGGCTTCCTGGTTAAAGAAATCCAAGCCCTAGGCTGAACCCTAACCCTAACCCTAGGCAGATAAATCAGCCTAGGTATAGGGATGGTGCCAAGGAAAAAGCTGTGAAAGCTGCCATGTTGTTGCACTTTTGTACTCCCCTTGGGATGCCTTGAACAGCTGCAGTGTGCCTGGAGCTAAGGGCTTCCTAGTTTTAAAAATCCTAGCCCTAGGCCTAAGCCTAACAGTAACCCTGGGAAGGGAAATCAGCCTGGTGTTAGGCTTCTTGCCAAGGAAAAAGCCGTGAAAGCAGCCATGTTGTGGCACTTTTGCACTCCCTTTTGGATGCCTTTCACAGCTCCAGTGTGCCTGGAACTCAGGGCTTCCTGATTTTAAAAATCCTAGCCCTAGGCCGAACCCCAACCCTAAGACGAGAAAGGCAAATCAGCCAGGAATTAGGCATGTCCCCAAGGAAAAAGCTGTGGAGGCAGGCATGTTGTGGTACTTTTGCGCTCTTCTTGGCTAGTCCTTCGCAGCTGCTGTGTTCTTGGAACTCAGGGCTTTCTGGTTAATAGACCCTTACCCTAGGCGTAACTCAAACCTTAACCCTAGGAAGGAAAATCAGCCTCTGGTTCGGGATGCTCTCATGGAAATATCAGTGGTGGCAGCCGAGTTGCGTCACTTTTGCGCTCCCCCTGGGATGCCTTTCGCAGCTGCAGTGTGCCTTGAGCCCAGGGCTTCCTGGTTTTAAAAGTCCTAGGCCTAAGCCTAACAGTAACCCTAGGAAGGTAAATCAGCCAGGTATTAGGGTTCTTCCTAAGGGAAAAGCCGTGAAAGCAGCCATGTTGTGGCACTTCTGTACTCCCTTTGGGATGCCTTTGGCAGATGAAGTAAGCCTGGAACTCAGGGCTTCCTGGTTAAAGAAATCCAAGACCTAGGCTGAACCCTAACCCTAACCCTAGGCAGATAAATCAGCCTAAGTATAGGGATGGTGCCAAGGAAAAAGCTGTGAAAGCTGCCATGTTGTTGCACTTTTGTACTCCCCTTGGGATGCCTTGAACAGCTGCAGTGTGCCTAGAGCTAAGGGCTTCCTAGTTTTAAAAATCCTAGCCCTAGGCCTAAGCCTAACAGTAACCCTGGGAAGGTAAATCAGCCTGGTGTTAGGCTTCTTGCCTAGGAAAAAGCCGTGAAAGCAGCCATGTTGTGGCACTTTTGCACTCCCTTTTGGATGCCTTTCACAGCTCCAGTGTGCCTGGAACTCAGGGCTTCCTGATTTTAAAAATCCTAGCCCTAGGCCGAACCCCAACCCTAAGACGAGAAAGGCAAATCAGCCAGGAATTAGGCATGTCCCCAAGGAAAAAGCTGTGGAGGCAGGCATGTTGTGGTACTTTTGCGCTCTTCTTGGCTAGTCCTTCGCAGCTGCTGTGTTCTTGGAACTCAGGGCTTTCTGGTTAATAGACCCTTACCCTAGGCGTAACTCAAACCTTAAGCCTAGGAAGGAAAATCAGCCTATGGTTCGGGATGGTCTCATGGAAATATCAGTGGTGGCAGCCAAGTTGCGTCACTTTTGCGCTCCCCTTGGGATGCCTTTCGCAGCTGCAGTGTGCCTGGAGCCCAGGGCTTCCTGGTTTTAAAAGTCCTAGGCCTAAGCCTAACAGTAACCCTAGGAAGGTAAATCAGCCGGGTATTAGGGTTCTTCCTAAGGGAAAAGCCGTGAAAGCAGCCAGGTTGTGGCACTTCTGCACTCCCTTTGGGATGCCTTTGGCAGATGAAGTAAGCCTGGAACTCAGGGCTTCCTGGTTAAAGAAATCCAAGCCCTAGGCTGAACCCTAACCCTAACCCTAGGCAGATAAATCAGCCTAGGTATAGGGATGGTGCCAAGGAAAAAGCTGTGAAAGCTGCCATGTTGTTGCACTTTTGTACTCCCCTTGGGATGCCTTGAACAGCTGCAGTGTGCCTGGAGCTAAGGGCTTCCTAGTTTTAAAAATCCTAGCCCTAGGCCTAAGCCTAACAGTAACCCTGGGAAGGGAAATCAGCCTGGTGTTAGGCTTCTTGCCAAGGAAAAAGCCGTGAAAGCAGCCATGTTGTGGCACTTTTGCACTCCCTTTTGGATGCCTTTCACAGCTCCAGTGTGCCTGGAACTCAGGGCTTCCTGATTTTAAAAATCCTAGCCCTAGGCCGAACCCCAACCCTAAGACGAGAAAGGCAAATCAGCCAGGAATTAGGCATGTCCCCAAGGAAAAAGCTGTGGAGGCAGGCATGTTGTGGTACTTTTGCGCTCTTCTTGGCTAGTCCTTCGCAGCTGCTGTGTTCTTGGAACTCAGGGCTTTCTGGTTAATAGACCCTTACCCTAGGCGTAACTCAAACCTTAACCCTAGGAAGGAAAATCAGCCTCTGGTTCGGGATGCTCTCATGGAAATATCAGTGGTGGCAGCCGAGTTGCGTCACTTTTGCGCTCCCCCTGGGATGCCTTTCGCAGCTGCAGTGTGCCTTGAGCCCAGGGCTTCCTGGTTTTAAAAGTCCTAGGCCTAAGCCTAACAGTAACCCTAGGAAGGTAAATCAGCCAGGTATTAGGGTTCTTCCTAAGGGAAAAGCCGTGAAAGCAGCCATGTTGTGGCACTTCTGTACTCCCTTTGGGATGCCTTTGGCAGATGAAGTAAGCCTGGAACTCAGGGCTTCCTGGTTAAAGAAATCCAAGACCTAGGCTGAACCCTAACCCTAACCCTAGGCAGATAAATCAGCCTAAGTATAGGGATGGTGCCAAGGAAAAAGCTGTGAAAGCTGCCATGTTGTTGCACTTTTGTACTCCCCTTGGGATGCCTTGAACAGCTGCAGTGTGCCTAGAGCTAAGGGCTTCCTAGTTTTAAAAATCCTAGCCCTAGGCCTAAGCCTAACAGTAACCCTGGGAAGGTAAATCAGCCTGGTGTTAGGCTTCTTGCCTAGGAAAAAGCCGTGAAAGCAGCCATGTTGTGGCACTTTTGCACTCCCTTTTGGATGCCTTTCACAGCTGCAGTGTGCCTGGAACTCAGGGCTTCCTGATTTTAAAAATCCTAGCCCTAGGCCGAACCCCGACCCTAAGACGAGAAAGGCAAATCAGCCAGGAATTAGGCATGTCCCCAAGGAAAAAGCTGTGGAGGCAGGCATGTTGTGGTACTTTTGCGCTCTTCTTGGCTAGTCCTTCGCAGCTGCTGTGTTCTTGGAACTCAGGGCTTTCTGGTTAATAGAACCCTTACCCTAGGCGTAACTCAAACCTTAACCCTAGGAAGGAAAATCAGCCTATGATTCCGGATGGTCTCATGGAAATATCAGTGGTGGCAGCCATGTTGCGTCACTTTTGCGCTCCCCTTGGGATGTCTTTCGCAGCTGCAGTGTGCCTGGAGCCCAGGGCTTCCTGGTTTTAAAAGTCCTAGGCCTAAGCCTAACAGTAACCCTAGGAAGGTAAATCAGCCGGGTATTAGGGTTCTTCCTAAGGGAAAAGCCGTGAAAGCAGCCATGTTGTGGCACTTCTGCACTCCCTTTGGGATGCCTTTGGCAGATGAAGTAAGCCTGGAACTCAGGGCTTCCTGGTTAAAGAAATCCAAGCCCTAGGCTGAAGCCTAACCCTAACCCTAGGCAGATAAATCAGCCTAGGTATAGGGATGGTGCCAAGGAAAAAGCTGTGAAAGCTGCCATGTTGTTACACTTTTGTACTCCCCTTGGGATGCCTTGAACAGCTCCAGCATGCCTGGAGCTAAGGGCTTCCTAGTTTTAAAAATCCTAGCCCTAGGCCTAAGCCTAACAGTAACCCTGGGAAGGGAAATCAGCCTGGTGTTAGGCTTCTTGCCAAGGAAAAAGCCGTGAAAGCAGCCATGTTGTGGCACTTTTGCACTCCCTTTTGGATGCCTTTCACAGCTGCAGTGTGCCTGGAACTCAGGGCTTCCTGATTTTAAAAATCCTAGCCCTAGGCCGAACCCCAACCCTAAGACGAGAAAGGCAAATCAGCCAGGAATTAGGCATGTCCCCAAGGAAAAAGCTGTGGAGGCAGGCATGTTGTGGTACTTTTGCGCTCTTCTTGGCTAGTCCTTCGCAGCTGCTGTGTTCTTGGAACTCAGGGCTTTCTGGTTAATAGAGCCCTTACCCTAGGCGTAACTCAAACCTTAACCCTAGGAAGGAAAATCAACCTATGGTTCGGGATGGTCTCATGGAAATATCAGTGGTGGCAGCCAAGTTGCGTCACTTTTGCGCTCCCCCTGGGATGCCTTTCGCAGCTGCAGTGTGCCTTGAGCCCAGGGCTTCCTGGTTTTAAAAGTCCTAGGCCTAAGCCTAACAGTAACCCTAGGAAGGTAAATCAGCCAGGTATTAGGGTTCTTCCTAAGGGAAAAGCCGTGAAAGCAGCCATGTTGTGGCACTTCTGTACTCCCTTTGGGATGCCTTTGGCAGATGAAGTAAGCCTGGAACTCAGGGCTTCCTGGTTAAAGAAATCCAAGCCCTAGGCTGAACCCTAACCCTATGCAGATAAATCAGCCTAGGTATAGGGATGGTGCCAAGGAAAAAGCTGTGAAAGCTGCCATGTTGTTGCACTTTTGTACTCCCCTTGGGATGCCTTGAACAGCTGCAGTGTGCCTGGAGCTAAGGGCTTCCTAGTTTTAAAAATCCTAGCCCGAGGCCTAAGCCTAACAGTAACCCTGGGAAGGGAAATCAGCCTGGTGTTAGGCTTCTTGCCAAGGAAAAAGCCGTGAAAGCAGCCATGTTGTGGCACTTTTGCACTCCCTTTTGGATGCCTTTCACAGCTCCACTGTGCCTGGAACTCAGGGCTTCCTGATTTTAAAAATCCTAGCCCTAGGCCGAACCCCAACCCTATGATGAGAAAGGCAAATCATCCAGGAATTAGGCATGTCCCCAAGGAAAAAGCTGTGGAGGCAGGCATGTTGTGGTACTTTTGCGCTTTTCTTGGGTAGTCCTTCGCAGCTGCTATGATCTTGGAACTCAGGACTTTCTGGTTAATAGAGCCCTTACCCTAGGCGTAACTCAAACCTTAAGCCTAGGAAGGAAAATCAGCCTATGGTTCGGGATGGTCTCATGGAAATATCAGTGGTGGCAGCCAAGTTGCGTCACTTTTGCGCTCCCCTTGGGATGCCTTTCGCAGCTGCAGTGTGCCTGGAGCCCAGGGCTTCCTGGTTTTAAAAGTCCTAGGCCTAAGCCTAACAGTAACCCTAGGAAGGTAAATCAGCTGGGTATTAGGGTTCTTCCTAAGGGAAAAGCCGTGAAAGCAGCCATGTTGTGGCACTTCTGCACTCCCTTTGGGATGCCTTTGGCAGATGAAGGAAGCCTGGAACTCAGGGCTTCCTGGTTAAAGAAATCCAAGCCCTAGGCTGAACCCTAACCCTAACCCTAGGCAGATAAATCAGCCTAGGTATAGGGATGGTGCCAAGGAATAAGCTGTGAAAGCTGCCATGTTGTTACACTTTTGTACTCCCCTTGGGATGCCTTGAACAGCTGCAGTGTGCCTGGAGCTAAGGGCTTCCTAGTTTTAAAAATCCTAGCCCTAGGCCTAAGCCTAACAGTAACCCTGGGAAGGTAAATCAGCCTGGTGTTAGGCTTCTTGCCAAGGAAAAAGCCGTGAAAGCAGCCATGTTGTGGCACTTTTGCACTCCCTTTTGGATGCCTTTCACAGCTGCAGTGTGCCTGGAACTCAGGGCTTCCTGATTTTAAAAATCCTAGCCCTAGGCCGAACCCCAACCCTAAGACGAGAAAGGCAAATCAGCCAGGAATTAGGCATGTCCCCAAGGAAAAAGCTGTGGAGGCAGGCATGTTGTGGTACTTTTGCGCTCTTCTTGGCTAGTCCTTCGCAGCTGCTGTGTTCTTGGAACTCAGGGCTTTCTGGTTAATAGAGCCCTTACCCTAGGCGTAACTCAAACCTTAAGCCTAGGAAGGAAAATCAGCCTATGGTTCGGGATGGTCTCATGGAAATATCAGTGGTGGCAGCCAAGTTGCGTCACTTTTGCGCTCCCCTTGGGATGCCTTTCGCAGCTGCAGTGTGCCTGGAGCCCAGGGCTTCCTGGTTTTAAAAGTCCTAGGCCTAAGCCTAACAGTAACCCTAGGAAGGTAAATCAGCCGGGTATTAGGGTTCTTCCTAAGGGAAAAGCCGTGAAAGCAGCCATGTGGTGGCACTTCTGCACTCCCTTTGGGATGCCTTTGGCAGATGAAGTAAGCCTGGAACTCAGGGCTTCCTGCTTAAAGAAATCCAAGCCCTAGGCTGAACCCTAACCCTAACCCTAGGCAGATAAATCAGCCTAGGTATAGGGATGGTGCCAAGGAAAAAGCTGTGAAAGCTGCCATGTTGTTGCACTTTTGTACTCCCCTTGGGATGCCTTGAACAGCTGCAGTGTGCCTGGAGCTAAGGGCTTCCTAGTTTTAAAAATCCTAGCCCTAGGCCTAAGCCTAACAGTAACCCTGGGAAGGGAAATCAGCCTGGTGTTAGGCTTCTTGCCAAGGAAAAAGCCGTGAAAGCAGCCATGTTGTGGCACTTTTGCACTCCCTTTTGGATGCCTTTCACAGCTCCAGTGTGCCTGGAACTCAGGGCTTCCTGATTTTAAAAATCCTAGCCCTAGGCCGAACCCCAACCCTAAGACGAGAAAGGCAAATCAGCCAGGAATTAGGCATGTCCCCAAGGAAAAAGCTGTGGAGGCAGGCATGTTGTGGTACTTTTGCGCTCTTCTTGGCTAGACCTTCGCAGCTGCTGTGTTCTTGGAACTCAGGGCTTTCTGGTTAATAGACCCTTACCCTAGGCGTAACTCAAACCTTAACCCTAGGAAGGAAAATCAGCCTCTGGTTCGGGATGCTCTCATGGAAATATCAGTGGTGGCAGCCAAGTTGCGTCACTTTTGCGCTCCCCCTGGGATGCCTTTCGCAGCTGCAGTGTGCCTTGAGCCCAGGGCTTCCTGGTTTTAAAAGTCCTAGGCCTAAGCCTAACAGTAACCCTAGGAAGGTAAATCAGCTAGGTATTAGGGTTCTTCCTAAGGGAAAAGCCGTGAAAGCAGCCATGTTGTGGCACTTCTGTACTCCCTTTGGGATGCCTTTGGCAGATGAAGTAAGCCTGGAACTCAGGGCTTCCTGCTTAAAGAAATCCAAGCCCTAGGCTGAACCCTAACCCTAACCCTAGGCAGATAAATCAGCCTAAGTTTAGGGATGGTGCCAAGGAAAAAGCTGTGAAAGCTGCCATGTTGTTGCACTTTTGTACTCCCCTTGGGATGCCTTGAACAGCTGCAGTGTGCCTAGAGCTAAGGGCTTCCTAGTTTTAAAAATCCTAGCCCTAGGCCTAAGCCTAACAGTAACCCTGGGAAGGTAAATCAGCCTGGTGTTAGGCTTCTTGCCTAGGAAAAAGCCGTGAAAGCAGCCATGTTGTGGCACTTTTGCACTCCCTTTTGGATGCCTTTCACAGCTCCAGTGTGCCTGGAACTCAGGGCTTCCTGATTTTAAAAATCCTAGCCCTAGGCCGAACCCCGACCCTAAGACGAGAAAGGCAAATCAGCCAGGAATTAGGCATGTCCCCAAGGAAAAAGCTGTGGAGGCAGGCATGTTGTGGTACTTTTGCGCTCTTCTTGGCTAGTCCTTCGCAGCTGCTGTGTTCTTGGAACTCAGGGCTTTCTGGTTAATAGAACCCTTACCCTAGGCGTAACTCAAACCTTAAGCCTAGGAAGGAAAATCAGCCTATGGTTCGGGATGGTCTCATGGAAATATCAGTGGTGGCAGCCAAGTTGCGTCACTTTTGCGCTCCGCTTGGGATGCCTTTCGCAGCTGCAGTGTGCCTGGAGCCCAGGGCTTCCTGGTTTTAAAAGTCCTAGGCCTAAGCCTAACAGTAACCCTAGGAAGGTAAATCAGCCGGGTATTAGGGTTCTTCCTAAGGGAAAAGCCGTGAAAGCAGCCATGTTGTGGCACTTCTGCACTCCCTTTGGGATGCCTTTGGCAGATGAAGTAAGCCTGGAACTCAGGGCTTCCTGCTTAAAGAAATCCAAGCCCTAGGCTGAACCCTAACCCTAACCCTAGGCAGATAAATCAGCCTAGGTATAGGGATGGTGCCAAGGAAAAAGCTGTGAAAGCTGCCATGTTGTTGCACTTTTGTACTCCCCTTGGGATGCCTTGAACAGCTGCAGTGTGCCTGGAGCTAAGGGCTTCCTAGTTTTAAAAATCCTAGCCCTAGGCCTAAGCCTAACAGTAACCCTGGGAAGGTAAATCAGCCTGGTGTTAGGCTTCTTGCCAAGGAAAAAGCCGTGAAAGCAGCCATGTTGTGGCACTTTTGCACTCCCTTTTGGATGCCTTTCACAGCTGCAGTGTGCCTGGAACTCAGGGCTTCCTGTTTTTAAAAATCCTAGCCCTAGGCCGAACCCCAACCCTAAGACGAGAAAGGCAAATCAGCCAGGAATTAGGCATGTCCCCAAGGAAAAAGCTGTGGAGGCAGGCATGTTGTGGTACTTTTGCGCTCTTCTTGGCTAGTCCTTCGCAGCTGCTGTGTTCTTGGAACTCAGGGCTTTCTGGTTAATAGAGCCCTTACCCTAGGCGTAACTCAAACCTTAAGCCTAGGAAGGAAAATCAGCCTATGGTTCGGGATGGTCTCATGGAAATATCAGTGGTGGCAGCCAAGTTGCGTCACTTTTGCGCTCCCCTTGGGATGCCTTTCGCAGCTGCAGTGTGCCTGGAGCCCAGGGCTTCCTGGTTTTAAAAGTCCTAGGCCTAAGCCTAACAGTAACCCTAGGAAGGTAAATCAGCCGGGTATTAGGGTTCTTCCTAAGGGAAAAGCCGTGAAAGCAGCCATGTTGTGGCACTTCTGCACTCCCTTTGGGATGCCTTTGGCAGATGAAGTAAGCCTGGAACTCAGGGCTTCCTGGTTAAAGAAATCCAAGCCCTAGGCTGAACCCTAACCCTAACCCTAGGCAGATAAATCAGCCTAGGTATAGGGATGGTGCCAAGGAAAAAGCTGTGAAAGCTGCCATGTTGTTGCACTTTTGTACTCCCCTTGGGATGCCTTGAACAGCTGCAGTGTGCCTGGAGCCCAGGGCTTCCTAGTTTTAAAAATCCTAGCCCTAGGCCTAAGCCTAACAGTAACCCTGGGAAGGGAAATCAGCCTGGTGTTAGGCTTCTTGCCAAGGAAAAAGCCGTGAAAGCAGCCATGTTGTGGCACTTTTGCACTCCCTTTTGGATGCCTTTCACAGCTCCAGTGTGCCTGGAACTCAGGGCTTCCTGATTTTAAAAATCCTAGCCCTAGGCCGAACCCCAACCCTAAGACGAGAAAGGCAAATCAGCCAGGAATTAGGCATGTCCCCAAGGAAAAAGCTGTGGAGGCAGGCATGTTGTGGTACTTTTGCGCTCTTCTTGGCTAGTCCTTCGCAGCTGCTGTGTTCTTGGAACTCAGGGCTTTCTGGTTAATAGAGCCCTTACCCTAGGCGTAACTCAAACCTTAACCCTAGGAAGGAAAATCAACCTATGGTTCGGGATGGTCTCATGGAAATATCAGTGGTGGCAGCCAAGTTGCGTCACTTTTGCGCTCCCCTTGGGATGCCTTTCGCAGCTGCAGTGTGCCTGGAGCCCAGGGCTTCCTGGTTTTAAAAGTCCTAGGCCTAAGCCTAACAGTAACCCTAGGAAGGTAAATCAGCCGGCTATTAGGGTTCTTCCTAAGGGAAAAGCCGTGAAAGCAGCCATGTTGTGGCACTTCTGCACTCCCTTTGGGATGCCTTTGGCAGATGAAGTAAGCCTGGAACTCAGGGCTTCCTGGTTAAAGAAATCCAAGCCCTAGGCTGAACCCTAACCCTAACCCTAGGCAGATAAATCAGCCTAGGTATAGGGATGGTGCCAAGGAATAAGCTGTGAAAGCTGCCATGTTGTTGCACTTTTGTACTCCCCTTGGGATGCCTTGAACAGCTGCAGCATGCCTGGAGCTAAGGGCTTCCTAGTTTTAAAAATCCTAGCCCTAGGCCTAAGCCTAACAGTAACCCTGGGAAGGGAAATCAGCCTGGTGTTAGGCTTCTTGCCAAGGAAAAAGCCGTGAAAGCAGCCATGTTGTGGCACTTTTGCACTCCCTTTTGGATGCCTTTCACAGCTCCGGTGTGCCTGGAACTCAGGGCTTCCTGATTTTAAAAATCCTAGCCCTAGGCCGAACCCCAACCCTATGATGAGAAAGGCAAATCATCCAGGAATTAGGCATGTCCCCAAGGAAAAAGCTGTGGAGGCAGGCATGTTGTGGTACTTTTGCGCTCTTCTTGGCTAGTCCTTCGCAGCTGCTATGTTCTTGGAACTCAGGGCTTTCTGGTTAATAGAGCCCTTACCCTAGGCGTAACTCAAACCTTAAGCCTAGGAAGGAAAATCAGCCTATGGTTCGGGATGGTCTCATGGAAATATCAGTGGTGGCAGCCAAGTTGCGTCACTTTTGCGCTCCCCTTGGGATGCCTTTCGCAGCGTCAGTGTGCCTGGAGCCCAGGGCTTCCTGGTTTTAAAAGTCCTAGGCCTAAGCCTAACAGTAACCCTAGGAAGGTAAATCAGCCGGGTATTAGGGTTCTTCCTAAGGGAAAAGCCGTGAAAGCAGCCATGTTGTGGCACTTCTGCACTCCCTTTGGGATGCCTTTGGCAGATGAAGTAAGCCTGGAACTCAGGGCTTCCTGCTTAAAGAAATCCAAGCCCTAGGCTGAACCCTAACCCTAACCCTAGGCAGATAAATCAGCCTAGGTATAGGGATGGTGCCAAGGAATAAGCTGTGAAAGCTGCCATGTTGTTACACTTTTGTACTCCCGTTGGGATGCCTTGAACAGCTGCAGTGTGCCTGGAGCCCAGGGCTTCCTAGTTTTAAAAATCCTAGCCCTAGGCCTAAGCCTAACAGTAACCCTGGGAAGGTAAATCAGCCTGGTGTTAGGCTTCTTGCCAAGGAAAAAGCCGTGAA
Source organism: Ammospiza caudacuta (assembly GCF_027887145.1). Classification (NCBI taxonomy): domain Eukaryota; kingdom Metazoa; phylum Chordata; class Aves; order Passeriformes; family Passerellidae; genus Ammospiza; species Ammospiza caudacuta. The sequence goes on from NC_080618.1 coordinate 643,839, forward strand.
AGCAGCCATGTTGTGGCACTTTTGCACTCCCTTTTGGATGCCTTTCACAGCTGCAGTGTGCCTGGAACTCAGGGCTTCCTGATTTTAAAAATCCTAGCCCTAGGCCGAACCCCAACCCTAAGACGAGAAAGGCAAATCAGCCAGGAATTAGGCATGTCCCCAAGGAAAAAGCTGTGGAGGCAGGCATGTTGTGGTACTTTTGCGCTCTTCTTGGCTAGTCCTTCGCAGCTGCTGTGTTCTTGGAACTCAGGGCTTTCTGGTTAATAGACCCTTACCCTAGGCGTAACTCAAACCTTAAGCCTAGGAAGGAAAATCAGCCTATGGTTCGGGATGGTCTCATGGAAATATCAGTGGTGGCAGCCAAGTTGCGTCACTTTTGCGCTCCCCCTGGGATGCCTTTCGCAGCTGCAGTGTGCCTGGAGCCCAGGGCTTCCTGGTTTTAAAAGTCCTAGGCCTAAGCCTAACAGTAACCCTAGGAAGGTAAATCAGCCGGCTATTAGGGTTCTTCCTAAGGGAAAAGCCGTGAAAGCAGCCATGTTGTGGCACTTCTGCACTCCCTTTGGGATGCCTTTGGCAGATGAAGTAAGCCTGGAACTCAGGGCTTCCTGGTTAAAGAAATCCAAGCCCTAGGCTGAACCCTAACCCTAACCCTAGGCAGATAAATCAGCCTAGGTATAGGGATGGTGCCAAGGAATAAGCTGTGAAAGCTGCCATGTTGTTACACTTTTGTACTCCCCTTGGGATGCCTTGAACAGCTGCAGCATGCCTGGAGCTAAGGGCTTCCTAGTTTTAAAAATCCTAGCCCTAGGCCTAAGCCTAACAGTAACCCTGGGAAGGGAAATCAGCCTGGTGTTAGGCTTCTTGCCAAGGAAAAAGCCGTGAAAGCAGCCATGTTGTGGCACTTTTGCACTCCCTTTTGGATGCCTTTCACAGCTGCAGTGTGCCTGGAACTCAGGGCTTCCTGATTTTAAAAATCCTAGCCCTAGGCCGAACCCCAACCCTAAGACGAGAAAGGCAAATCAGCCAGGAATTAGGCATGTCCCCAAGGAAAAAGCTGTGGAGGCAGGCATGTTGTGGTACTTTTGCGCTCTTCTTGGCTAGTCCTTCGCAGCTGCTGTGTTCTTGGAACTCAGGGCTTTCTGGTTAATAGACCCTTACCCTAGGCGTAACTCAAACCTTAACCCTAGGAAGGAAAATCAGCCTCTGGTTCGGGATGCTCTCATGGAAATATCAGTGGTGGCAGCCGAGTTGCGTCACTTTTGCGCTCCCCCTGGGATGCCTTTCGCAGCTGCAGTGTGCCTGGAGCCCAGGGCTTCCTGGTTTTAAAAGTCCTAGGCCTAAGCCTAACAGTAACCCTAGGAAGGTAAATCAGCCAGGTATTAGGGTTCTTCCTAAGGGAAAAGCCGTGAAAGCAGCCATGTTGTGGCACTTCTGTACTCCCTTTGGGATGCCTTTGGCAGATGAAGTAAGCCTGGAACTCAGGGCTTCCTGGTTAAAGAAATCCAAGCCCTAGGCTGAACCCTAACCCTAACCCTAGGCAGATAAATCAGCCTAGGTATAGGGATGGTGCCAAGGAATAAGCTGTGAAAGCTGCCATGTTGTTACACTTTTGTACTCCCCTTGGGATGCCTTGAACAGCTGCAGTGTGCCTGGAGCTAAGGGCTTCCTAGTTTCAAAAATCCTAGCCCGAGGCCTAAGCCTAACAGTAACCCTGGGAAGGTAAATCAGCCTGGTGTTAGGCTTCTTGCCAAGGAAAAAGCCGTGAAAGCAGCCATGTTGTGGCACTTTTGCACTCCCTTTTGGATGCCTTTCACAGCTGCAGTGTGCCTGGAACTCAGGGCTTCCTGATTTTAAAAATCCTAGCCCTAGGCCGAACCCCAACCCTATGATGAGAAAGCAAATCAGCCAGGAATTAGGCATGTCCCCAAGGAAAAAGCTGTGTAGGCAGGCATGTTGTGGTACTTTTGCGCTCTTCTTGGCTAGTCCTTCGCAGCTGCTGTGTTCTTGGAACTCAGGGCTTTCTGGTTAATAGAGCCCTTACCCTAGGCGTAACTCAAACCTTAACCCTAGGAAGGAAAATCAACCTATGGTTCGGGATGGTCTCATGGAAATATCAGTGGTGGCAGCCAAGTTGCGTCACTTTTGCGCTCCCCTTGGGATGCCTTTCGCAGCTGCAGTGTGCCTGGAGCCCAGGGCTTCCTGGTTTTAAAAGTCCTAGGCCTAAGCCTAACAGTAACCCTAGGAAGGTAAATCAGCCGGCTATTAGGGTTCTTCCTAAGGGAAAAGCCGTGAAAGCAGCCATGTTGTGGCACTTCTGCACTCCCTTTGGGATGCCTTTGGCAGATGAAGTAAGCCTGGAACTCAGGGCTTCCTGGTTAAAGAAATCCAAGCCCTAGGCTGAAGCCTAACCCTAACCCTAGGCAGATAAATCAGCCTAGGTATAGGGATGGTGCCAAGGAAAAAGCTGTGAAAGCTGCCATGTTGTTGCACTTTTGTACTCCCCTTGGGATGCCTTGAACAGCTGCAGTGTGCCTGGAGCTAAGGGCTTCCTAGTTTTAAAAATCCTAGCCCTAGGCCTAAGCCTAACAGTAACCCTGGGAAGGGAAATCAGCCTGGTGTTAGGCTTCTTGCCAAGGAAAAAGCCGTGAAAGCAGCCATGTTGTGGCACTTTTGCACTCCCTTTTGGATGCCTTTCACAGCTCCAGTGTGCCTGGAACTCAGGGCTTCCTGATTTTAAAAATCCTAGCCCTAGGCCGAACCCCAACCCTAAGACGAGAAAGGCAAATCAGCCAGGAATTAGGCATGTCCCCAAGGAAAAAGCTGTGGAGGCAGGCATGTTGTGGTACTTTTGCGCTCTTCTTGGCTAGTCCTTCGCAGCTGCTGTGTTCTTGGAACTCAGGGCTTTCTGGTTAATAGACCCTTACCCTAGGCGTAACTCAAACCTTAAGCCTAGGAAGGAAAATCAGCCTATGGTTCGGGATGGTCTCATGGAAATATCAGTGGTGGCAGCCAAGTTGCGTCACTTTTGCGCTCCCCTTGGGATGCCTTTCGCAGCTGCAGTGTGTCTGGAGCCCAGGGCTTCCTGGTTTTAAAAGTCCTAGGCCTAAGCCTAACAGTAACCCTAGGAAGGTAAATCAGCCGGGTATTAGGGTTCTTCCTAAGGGAAAAGCCGTGAAAGCAGCCAGGTTGTGGCACTTCTGCACTCCCTTTGGGATGCCTTTGGCAGATGAAGTAAGCCTGGAACTCAGGGCTTCCTGGTTAAAGAAATCCAAGCCCTAGGCTGAACCCTAACCCTAACCCTAGGCAGATAAATCAGCCTAGGTATAGGGATGGTGCCAAGGAAAAAGCTGTGAAAGCTGCCATCTTGTTGCACTTTTGTACTCCCCTTGGGATGCCTTGAACAGCTGCAGTGTGCCTGGAGCTAAGGGCTTCCTAGTTTTAAAAATCCTAGCCCTAGGCCTAAGCCTAACAGTAACCCTGGGAAGGGAAATCAGCCTGGTGTTAGGCTTCTTGCCAAGGAAAAAGCCGTGAAAGCAGCCATGTTGTGGCACTTTTGCACTCCCTTTTGGATGCCTTTCACAGCTCCGGTGTGCCTGGAACTCAGGGCTTCCTGATTTTAAAAATCCTAGCCCTAGGCCGAACCTCAACCCTAAGACGAGAAAGGCAAATCAGCCAGGAATTAGGCATGTCCCCAAGGAAAAAGCTGTGGAGGCAGGCATGTTGTGGTACTTTTGCGCTCTTCTTGGCTAGTCCTTCGCAGCTGCTGTGTTCTTGGAACTCAGGGCTTTCTGGTTAATAGAACCCTTACCCTAGGCGTAACTCAAACCTTAAGCCTAGGAAGGAAAATCAGCCTATGGTTCGGGATGGTCTCATGGAAATATCAGTGGTGGCAGCCAAGTTGCGTCACTTTTGCGCTCCCCCTGGGATGCCTTTCGCAGCTGCAGTGTGCCTGGAGCCCAGGGCTTCCTGGTTTTAAAAGTCCTAGGCCTAAGCCTAACAGTAACCCTAGGAAGGTAAATCAGCCGGGTATTAGGGTTCTTCCTAAGGGAAAAGCCGTGAAAGCAGCCATGTTGTGGCACTTCTGCACTCCCTTTGGGATGCCTTTGGCAGATGAAGTAAGCCTGGAACTCAGGGCTTCCTGGTTAAAGAAATCCAAGCCCTAGGCTGAAGCCTAACCCTAACCCTAGGCAGATAAATCAGCCTAGGTATAGGGATGGTGCCAAGGAAAAAGCTGTGAAAGCTGCCATGTTGTTGCACTTTTGTACTCCCCTTGGGATGCCTTGAACAGCTGCAGTGTGCCTGGAGCTAAGGGCTTCCTAGTTTTAAAAATCCTAGCCCTAGGCCTAAGCCTAACAGTAACCCTGGGAAGGGAAATCAGCCTGGTGTTAGGCTTCTTGCCAAGGAAAAAGCCGTGAAAGCAGCCATGTTGTGGCACTTTTGCACTCCCTTTTGGATGCCTTTCACAGCTCCAGTGTGCCTGGAACTCAGGGCTTCCTGATTTTAAAAATCCTAGACCTAGGCCGAACCCCAGCCCTAAGACGAGAAAGGCAAATCAGCCAGGAATTAGGCATGTCCCCAAGGAAAAAGCTGTGGAGGCAGGCATGTTGTGGTACTTTTGCGCTCTTCTTGGGTAGTCCTTCGCAGCTGCTGTGTTCTTGGAACTCAGGGCTTTCTGGTTAATAGAACCCTTACCCTAGGCGTAACTCAAACCTTAAGCCTAGGAAGGAAAATCAGCCTATGGTTCGGGATGGTCTCATGGAAATATCAGTGGTGGCAGCCAAGTTGCCTCACTTTTGCGCTCCCCCTGGGATGCCTTTCGCAGCTGCAGTGTGCCTGGAGCCCAGGGCTTCCTGGTTTTAAAAGTCCTAGGCCTAAGCCTAACAGTAACCCTAGGAAGGTAAATCAGCCGGGTATTAGGGTTCTTCCTAAGGGAAAAGCCGTGAAAGCAGCCATGTTGTGGCACTTCTGCACTCCCTTTGGGATGCCTTTGGCAGATGAAGTAAGCCTGGAACTCAGGGCTTCCTGCTTAAAGAAATCCAAGCCCTAGGCTGAACCCTAACCCTAACCCTAGGCAGATAAATCAGCCTAGGTATAGGGATGGTGCCAAGGAAAAAGCTGTGAAAGCTGCCATGTTGTTGCACTTTTGTACTCCCCTTGGGATGCCTTGAACAGCTGCAGTGTGCCTGGAGCTAAGGGCTTCCTAGTTTTAAAAATCCTAGCCCTAGGCCTAAGCCTAACAGTAACCCTGGGAAGGGAAATCAGCCTGGTGTTAGGCTTCTTGCCAAGGAAAAAGCCGTGAAAGCAGCCATGTTGTGGCACTTTTGCACTCCCTTTTGGATGCCTTTCACAGCTGCAGTGTGCCTGGAACTCAGGGCTTCCTGATTTTAAAAATCCTAGCCCTAGGCCGAACCTCAACCCTAAGACGAGAAAGGCAAATCAGCCAGGAATTAGGCATGTCCCCAAGGAAAAAGCTGTGGAGGCAGGCATGTTGTGGTACTTTTGCGCTCTTCTTGGCTAGTCCTTCGCAGCTGCTGTGTTCTTGGAACTCAGGGCTTTCTGGTTAATAGAACCCTTACCCTAGGCGTAACTCAAACCTTAAGCCTAGGAAGGAAAATCAGCCTATGGTTCGGGATGGTCTCATGGAAATATCAGTGGTGGCAGCCAAGTTGCGTCACTTTTGCGCTCCCCCTGGGATGCCTTTCGCAGCTGCAGTGTGCCTGGAGCCCAGGGCTTCCTGGTTTTAAAAGTCCTAGGCCTAAGCCTAACAGTAAGCCTAGGAAGGTAAATCAGCCGGGTATTAGGGTTCTTCCTAAGGGAAAAGCCGTGAAAGCAGCCATGTTGTGGCACTTCTGCACTCCCTTTGGGATGCCTTTGGCAGATGAAGTAAGCCTGGAACTCAGGGCTTCCTGGTTAAAGAAATCCAAGCCCTAGGCTGAACCCTAACCCTAACCCTAGGCAGATAAATCAGCCTAGGTATAGGGATGGTGCCAAGGAAAAAGCTGTGAAAGCTGCCATGTTGTTGCACTTTTGTACTCCCCTTGGGATGCCTTGAACAGCTGCAGTGTGCCTGGAGCTAAGGGCTTCCTAGTTTTAAAAATCCTAGCCCTAGGCCTAAGCCTAACAGTAACCCTGGGAAGGGAAATCAGCCTGGTGTTAGGCTTCTTGCCAAGGAAAAAGCCGTGAAAGCAGCCATGTTGTGGCACTTTTGCACTCCCTTTTGGATGCCTTTCACAGCTCCAGTGTGCCTGGAACTCAGGGCTTCCTGATTTTAAAAATCCTAGCCCTAGGCCGAACCCCAACCCTAAGACGAGAAAGGCAAATCAGCCAGGAATTAGGCATGTCCCCAAGGAAAAAGCTGTGGAGGCAGGCATGTTGTGGTACTTTTGCGCTCTTCTTGGGTAGTCCTTCGCAGCTGCTGTGTTCTTGGAACTCAGGGCTTTCTGGTTAATAGAACCCTTACCCTAGGCGTAACTCAAACCTTAACCCTAGGAAGGAAAATCAGCCTATGGTTCGGGATGGTCTCATGGAAATATCAGTGGTGGCAGCCAAGTTGCGTCACTTTTGCGCTCCCCCTGGGATGCCTTTCGCAGCTGCAGTGTGCCTGGAGCCCAGGGCTTCCTGGTTTTAAAAGTCCTAGGCCTAAGCCTAACAGTAACCCTAGGAAGGTAAATCAGCCGGCTATTAGGGTTCTTCCTAAGGGAAAAGCCGTGAAAGCAGCCATGTTGTGGCACTTCTGCACTCCCTTTGGGATGCCTTTGGCAGATGAAGTAAGCCTGGAACTCAGGGCTTCCTGCTTAAAGAAATCCAAGCCCTAGGCTGAACCCTAACCCTAACCCTAGGCAGATAAATCAGCCTAGGTATAGGGATGGTGCCAAGGAAAAAGCTGTGAAAGCTGCCATGTTGTTGCACTTTTGTACTCCCCTTGGGATGCCTTGAACAGCTGCAGTGTGCCTGGAGCTAAGGTCTTCCTAGTTTTAAAAATCCTAGCCCTAGGCCTAAGCCTAACAGTAACCCTGGGAAGGGAAATCAGCCTGGTGTTAGGCTTCTTGCCAAGGAAAAAGCCGTGAAAGCAGCCATGTTGTGGCACTTTTGCACTCCCTTTTGGATGCCTTTCACAGCTCCACTGTTCCTGGAACTCAGGGCTTCCTGATTTTAAAAATCCTAGCCCTAGGCCGAACCTCAACCCTAAGACGAGAAAGGCAAATCAGCCAGGAATTAGGCATGTCCCCAAGGAAAAGCTGTGGAGGCAGGCATGTTGTGGTACTTTTGCGCTCTTCTTGGCTAGTCCTTCGCAGCTGCTGTGTTCTTGGAACTCAGGGCTTTCTGGTTAATAGAACCCTTACCCTAGGCGTAACTCAAACCTTAAGCCTAGGAAGGAAAATCAGCCTATGGTTCGGGATGGTCTCATGGAAATATCAGTGGTGGCAGCCAAGTTGCGTCACTTTTGCGCTCCCCCTGGGATGCCTTTCGCAGCTGCAGTGTGCCTGGAGCCCAGGGCTTCCTGGTTTTAAAAGTCCTAGGCCTAAGCCTAACAGTAACCCTAGGAAGGTAAATCAGCCGGCTATTAGGGTTCTTCCTAAGGGAAAAGCCGTGAAAGCAGCCATGTTGTGGCACTTCTGCACTCCCTTTGGGATGCCTTTGGCAGATGAAGTAAGCCTGGAACTCAAGGCTTCCTGGTAAAGAAATCCAAGCCCTAGGCTGAACCCTAACCCTAACCCTAGGCAGATAAATCAGCCTAGGTATAGGGATGGTGCCAAGGAAAAAGCTGTGAAAGCTGCCATGTTGTTGCACTTTTGTACTCCCCTTGGGATGCCTTGAACAGCTGCAGTGTGCCTGGAGCTAAGGGCTTCCTAGTTTTAAAAATCCTAGCCCTAGGCCTAAGCCTAACAGTAACCCTGGGAAGGGAAATCAGCCTGGTGTTAGGCTTCTTGCCAAGGAAAAAGCCGTGAAAGCAGCCATGTTGTGGCACTTTTGCACTCCCTTTTGGATGCCTTTCACAGCTCCGGTGTGCCTGGAACTCAGGGCTTCCTGATTTTAAAAATCCTAGCCCTAGGCCGAACCTCAACCCTAAGACGAGAAAGGCAAATCAGCCAGGAATTAGGCATGTCCCCAAGGAAAAAGCTGTGGAGGCAGGCATGTTGTGGTACTTTTGCGCTCTTCTTGGCTAGTCCTTCGCAGCTGCTGTGTTCTTGGAACTCAGGGCTTTCTGGTTAATAGAACCCTTACCCTAGGCGTAACTCAAACCTTAAGCCTAGGAAGGAAAATCAGCCTATGGTTCGGGATGGTCTCATGGAAATATCAGTGGTGGCAGCCAAGTTGCGTCACTTTTGCGCTCCCCCTGGGATGCCTTTCGCAGCTGCAGTGTGCCTGGAGCCCAGGGCTTCCTGGTTTTAAAAGTCCTAGGCCTAAGCCTAACAGTAACCCTAGGAAGGTAAATCAGCCGGGTATTAGGGTTCTTCCTAAGGGAAAAGCCGTGAAAGCAGCCATGTTGTGGCACTTCTGCACTCCCTTTGGGATGCCTTTGGCAGATGAAGTAAGCCTGGAACTCAGGGCTTCCTGCTTAAAGAAATCCAAGCCCTAGGCTGAAGCCTAACCCTAACCCTAGGCAGATAAATCAGCCTAGGTATAGGGATGGTGCCAAGGAAAAAGCTGTGAAAGCTGCCATGTTGTTGCACTTTTGTACTCCCCTTGGGATGCCTTGAACAGCTGCAGTGTGCCTGGAGCTAAGGGCTTCCTAGTTTTAAAAATCCTAGCCCTAGGCCTAAGCCTAACAGTAACCCTGGGAAGGGAAATCAGCCTGGTGTTAGGCTTCTTGCCAAGGAAAAAGCCGTGAAAGCAGCCATGTTGTGGCACTTTTGCACTCCCTTTTGGATGCCTTTCACAGCTCCGGTGTGCCTGGAACTCAGGGCTTCCTGATTTTAAAAATCCTAGCCCTAGGCCGAACCTCAACCCTAAGACGAGAAAGGCAAATCAGCCAGGAATTAGGCATGTCCCCAAGGAAAAAGCTGTGGAGGCAGGCATGTTGTGGTACTTTTGCGCTCTTCTTGGCTAGTCCTTCGCAGCTGCTGTGTTCTTGGAACTCAGGGCTTTCTGGTTAATAGAACCCTTACCCTAGGCGTAACTCAAACCTTAAGCCTAGGAAGGAAAATCAGCCTATGGTTCGGGATGGTCTCATGGAAATATCAGTGGTGGCAGCCAAGTTGCGTCACTTTTGCGCTCCCCCTGGGATGCCTTTCGCAGCTGCAGTGTGCCTGGAGCCCAGGGCTTCCTGGTTTTAAAAGTCCTAGGCCTAAGCCTAACAGTAACCCTAGGAAGGTAAATCAGCCGGCTATTAGGGTTCTTCCTAAGGGAAAAGCCGTGAAAGCAGCCATGTTGTGGCACTTCTGCACTCCCTTTGGGATGCCTTTGGCAGATGAAGTAAGCCTGGAACTCAGGGCTTCCTGGTTAAAGAAATCCAAGCCCTAGGCTGAAGCCTAACCCTAACCCTAGGCAGATAAATCAGCCTAGGTATAGGGATGGTGCCAAGGAAAAAGCTGTGAAAGCTGCCATCTTGTTGCACTTTTGTACTCCCCTTGGGATGCCTTGAACAGCTGCAGTGTGCCTGGAGCTAAGGGCTTCCTAGTTTTAAAAATCCTAGCCCTAGGCCTAAGCCTAACAGTAACCCTGGGAAGGGAAATCAGCCTGGTGTTAGGCTTCTTGCCAAGGAAAAAGCCGTGAAAGCAGCCATGTTGTGGCACTTTTGCACTCCCTTTTGGATGCCTTTCACAGCTCCGGTGTGCCTGGAACTCAGGGCTTCCTGATTTTAAAAATCCTAGCCCTAGGCCGAACCTCAACCCTAAGACGAGAAAGGCAAATCAGCCAGGAATTAGGCATGTCCCCAAGGAAAAAGCTGTGGAGGCAGGCATGTTGTGGTACTTTTGCGCTCTTCTTGGCTAGTCCTTCGCAGCTGCTGTGTTCTTGGAACTCAGGGCTTTCTGGTTAATAGAACCCTTACCCTAGGCGTAACTCAAACCTTAAGCCTAGGAAGGAAAATCAGCCTATGGTTCGGGATGGTCTCATGGAAATATCAGTGGTGGCAGCCAAGTTGCGTCACTTTTGCGCTCCCCCTGGGATGCCTTTCGCAGCTGCAGTGTGCCTGGAGGCCAGGGCTTCCTGGTTTTAAAAGTCCTAGGCCTAAGCCTAACAGTAACCCTAGGAAGGTAAATCATCCGGGTATTAGGGTTCTTCCTAAGGGAAAAGCCGTGAAAGCAGCCATGTTGTGGCACTTCTGCACTCCCTTTGGGATGCCTTTGGCAGATGAAGGAAGCCTGGAACTCAGGGCTTCCTGCTTAAAGAAATCCAAGCCCTAGGCTGAAGCCTAACCCTAACCCTAGGCAGATAAATCAGCCTAGGTATAGGGATGGTGCCAAGGAAAAAGCTGTGAAAGCTGCCATGTTGTTGCACTTTTGTACTCCCCTTGGGATGCCTTGAACAGCTGCAGTGTGCCTGGAGCTAAGGGCTTCCTAGTTTTAAAAATCCTAGCCCTAGGCCTAAGCCTAACAGTAACCCTGGGAAGGGAAATCAGCCTGGTGTTAGGCTTCTTGCCAAGGAAAAAGCCGTGAAAGCAGCCATGTTGTGGCACTTTTGCACTCCCTTTTGGATGCCTTTCACAGCTCCGGTGTGCCTGGAACTCAGGGCTTCCTGATTTTAAAAATCCTAGCCCTAGGCTGAACCTCAACCCTAAGACGAGAAAGGCAAATCAGCCAGGAATTAGGCATGTCCCCAAGGAAAAAGCTGTGGAGGCAGGCATGTTGTGGTACTTTTGCGCTCTTCTTGGCTAGTCCTTCGCAGCTGCTGTGTTCTTGGAACTCAGGGCTTTCTGGTTAATAGAACCCTTACCCTAGGCGTAACTCAAACCTTAAGCCTAGGAAGGAAAATCAGCCTATGGTTCGGGATGGTCTCATGGAAATATCAGTGGTGGCAGCCAAGTTGCGTCACTTTTGCGCTCCCCCTGGGATGCCTTTCGCAGCTGCAGTGTGCCTGGAGCCCAGGGCTTCCTGGTTTTAAAAGTCCTAGGCCTAAGCCTAACAGTAACCCTAGGAAGGTAAATCAGCCGGGTATTAGGGTTCTTCCTAAGGGAAAAGCCGTGAAAGCAGCCATGTTGTGGCACTTCTGCACTCCCTTTGGGATGCCTTTGGCAGATGAAGTAAGCCTGGAACTCAGGGCTTCCTGGTTAAAGAAATCCAAGCCCTAGGCTGAACCCTAACCCTAACCCTAGGCAGATAAATCAGCCTAGGTATAGGGATGGTGCCAAGGAAAAAGCTGTGAAAGCTGCCATGTTGTTGCACTTTTGTACTCCCCTTGGGATGCCTTGAACAGCTGCAGTGTGCCTGGAGCTAAGGGCTTCCTAGTTTTAAAAATCCTAGCCCTAGGCCTAAGCCTAACAGTAACCCTGGGAAGGGAAATCAGCCTGGTGTTAGGCTTCTTGCCAAGGAAAAAGCCGTGAAAGCAGCCATGTTGTGGCACTTTTGCACTCCCTTTTGGATGCCTTTCACAGCTCCGGTGTGCCTGGAACTCAGGGCTTCCTGATTTTAAAAATCCTAGCCCTAGGCCGAACCCCAACCCTAAGACGAGAAAGGCAAATCAGCCAGGAATTAGGCATGTCCCCAAGGAAAAAGCTGTGGAGGCAGGCATGTTGTGGTACTTTTGCGCTCTTCTTGGCTAGTCCTTCGCAGCTGCTGTGTTCTTGGAACTCAGGGCTTTCTGGTTAATAGAACCCTTACCCTAGGCGTAACTCAAACCTTAAGCCTAGGAAGGAAAATCAGCCTATGGTTCGGGATGGTCTCATGGAAATATCAGTGGTGGCAGCCAAGTTGCGTCACTTTTGCGCTCCCCCTGGGATGCCTTTCGCAGCTGCAGTGTGCCTGGAGCCCAGGGCTTCCTGGTTTTAAAAGTCCTAGGCCTAAGCCTAACAGTAACCCTAGGAAGGTAAATCAGCCGGCTATTAGGGTTCTTCCTAAGGGAAAAGCCGTGAAAGCAGCCATGTTGTGGCACTTCTGCACTCCCTTTGGGATGCCTTTGGCAGATGAAGTAAGCCTGGAACTCAGGGCTTCCTGCTTAAAGAAATCCAAGCCCTAGGCTGAACCCTAACCCTAACCCTAGGCAGATAAATCAGCCTAGGTATAGGGATGGTGCCAAGGAAAAAGCTGTGAAAGCTGCCATGTTGTTGCACTTTTGTACTCCCCTTGGGATGCCTTGAACAGCTGCAGTGTGCCTGGAGCTAAGGGCTTCCTAGTTTTAAAAATCCTAGCCCTAGGCCTAAGCCTAACAGTAACCCTGGGAAGGGAAATCAGCCTGGTGTTAGGCTTCTTGCCAAGGAAAAAGCCGTGAAAGCAGCCATGTTGTGGCACTTCTGCACTCCCTTTGGGATGCCTTTGGCAGATGAAGTAAGCCTGGAACTCAGGGCTTCCTGCTTAAAGAAATCCAAGCCCTAGGCTGAAGCCTAACCCTAACCCTAGGCAGATAAATCAGCCTAGGTATAGGGATGGTGCCAAGGAAAAAGCTGTGAAAGCTGCCATGTTGTTGCACTTTTGTACTCCCCTTGGGATGACTTGAACAGCTGCAGTGTGCCTGGAGCTAAGGGCTTCCTAGTTTTAAAAATCCTAGCCCTAGGCCTAAGCCTAACAGTAACCCTGGGAAGGGAAATCAGCCTGGTGTTAGGCTTCTTGCCAAGGAAAAAGCCGTGAAAGCAGCCATGTTGTGGCACTTTTGCACTCCCTTTTGGATGCCTTTCACAGCTCCACTGTGCCTGGAACTCAGGGCTTCCTGATTTTAAAAATCCTAGCCCTAGGCCGAACCTCAACACTAAGACGAGATAGGCAAATCAGCCAGGAATTAGGCATGTCCCCAAGGAAAAAGCTGTGGAGGCAGGCATGTTGTGGTACTTTTGCGCTCTTCTTGGCTAGTCCTTCGCAGCTGCTGTGTTCTTGGAACTCAGGGCTTTCTGGTTAATAGAACCCTTACCCTAGGCGTAACTCAAACCTTAAGCCTAGGAAGGAAAATCAGCCTATGGTTCGGGATGGTCTCATGGAAATATCAGTGGTGGCAGCCAAGTTGCGTCACTTTTGCGCTCCCCCTGGGATGCCTTTCGCAGCTGCAGTGTGCCTGGAGCCCAGGGCTTCCTGGTTTTAAAAGTCCTAGGCCTAAGCCTAACAGTAACCCTAGGAAGGTAAATCAGCCGGCTATTAGGGTTCTTCCTAAGGGAAAAGCCGTGAAAGCAGCCATGTTGTGGCACTTCTGCACTCCCTTTGGGATGCCTTTGGCAGATGAAGTAAGCCTGGAACTCAGGGCTTCCTGCTTAAAGAAATCCAAGCCCTAGGCTGAACCCTAACCCTAACCCTAGGCAGATAAATCAGCCTAGGTATAGGGATGGTGCCAAGGAAAAAGCTGTGAAAGCTGCCATGTTGTTGCACTTTTGTACTCCCCTTGGGATGCCTTGAACAGCTGCAGTGTGCCTGGAGCTAAGGGCTTCCTAGTTTTAAAAATCCTAGCCCTAGGCCTAAGCCTAACAGTAACCCTGGGAAGGGAAATCAGCCTGGTGTTAGGCTTCTTGCCAAGGAAAAAGCCGTGAAAGCAGCCATGTTGTGGCACTTTTGCACTCCCTTTTGGATGCCTTTCACAGCTCCGGTGTGCCTGGAACTCAGGGCTTCCTGATTTTAAAAATCCTAGCCCTAGGCTGAACCTCAACCCTAAGACGAGAAAGGCAAATCAGCCAGGAATTAGGCATGTCCCCAAGGAAAAAGCTGTGGAGGCAGGCATGTTGTGTACATTTGCGCTCTTCTTGGGTCGTCCTTCGCAGCTGCTGTGTTCTTGGAACTCAGGGCTTTCTGGTTAATAGAACCCTTACCCTAGGCGTAACTCAAACCTTAAGCCTAGGAAGGAAAATCAGCCTATGGTTCGGGATGGTCTCATGGAAATATCAGTGGTGGCAGCCAAGTTGCGTCACTTTTGCGCTCCCCCTGGGATGCCTTTCGCAGCTGCAGTGTGCCTGGAGCCCAGGGCTTCCTGGTTTTAAAAGTCCTAGGCCTAAGCCTAACAGTAACCCTAGGAAGGTAAATCAGCCGGGTATTAGGGTTCTTCCTAAGGGAAAAGCCGTGAAAGCAGCCATGTTGTGGCACTTCTGCACTCCCTTTGGGATGCCTTTGGCAGATGAAGTAAGCCTGGAACTCAGGGCTTCCTGGTTAAAGAAATCCAAGCCCTAGGCTGAAGCCTAACCCTAACCCTAGGCAGATAAATCAGCCTAGGTATAGGGATGGTGCCAAGGAAAAAGCTGTGAAAGCTGCCATGTTGTTGCACTTTTGTACTCCCCTTGGGATGCCTTGAACAGCTGCAGTGTGCCTGGAGCTAAGGGCTTCCTAGTTTTAAAAATCCTAGCCCTAGGCCTAAGCCTAACAGTAACCCTGGGAAGGGAAATCAGCCTGGTGTTAGGCTTCTTGCCAAGGAAAAAGCCGTGAAAGCAGCCATGTTGTGGCACTTTTGCACTCCCTTTTGGATGCCTTTCACAGCTCCAGTGTGCCTGGAACTCAGGGCTTCCTGATTTTAAAAATCCTAGCCCTAGGCCGAACCCCAACCCTAAGACGAGAAAGGCAAATCAGCCAGGAATTAGGCATGTCCCCAAGGAAAAAGCTGTGGAGGCAGGCATGTTGTGGTACTTTTGCGCTCTTCTTGGCTAGTCCTTCGCAGCTGCTGTGTTCTTGGAACTCAGGGCTTTCTGGTTAATAGAACCCTTACCCTAGGCGTAACTCAAACCTTAAGCCTAGGAAGGAAAATCAGCCTATGGTTCGGGATGGTCTCATGGAAATATCAGTGGTGGCAGCCAAGTTGCGTCACTTTTGCGCTCCCCCTGGGATGCCTTTCGCAGCTGCAGTGTGCCTGGAGCCCAGGGCTTCCTGGTTTTAAAAGTCCTAGGCCTAAGCCTAACAGTAACCCTAGGAAGGTAAATCAGCCGGGTATTAGGGTTCTTCCTAAGGGAAAAGCCGTGAAAGCAGCCATGTTGTGGCACTTCTGCACTCCCTTTGGGATGCCTTTGGCATATGAAGTAAGCCTGGAACTCAGGGCTTCCTGGTTAAAGAAATCCAAGCCCTAGGCTGAACCCTAACCCTAACCCTAGGCAGATAAATCAGCCTAGGTATAGGGATGGTGCCAAGGAAAAAGCTGTGAAAGCTGCCATGTTGTTGCACTTTTGTACTCCCCTTGGGATGCCTTGAACAGCTGCAGTGTGCCTGGAGCTAAGGGCTTCCTAGTTTTAAAAATCCTAGCCCTAGGCCTAAGCCTAACAGTAACCCTGGGAAGGGAAATCAGCCTGGTGTTAGGCTTCTTGCCAAGGAAAAAGCCGTGAAAGCAGCCATGTTGTGGCACTTTTGCACTCCCTTTTGGATGCCTTTCACAGCTCCACTGTGCCTGGAACTCAGGGCTTCCTGATTTTAAAAATCCTAGCCCTAGGCCGAACCTCAACCCTAAGACGAGAAAGGCAAATCAGCCAGGAATTAGGCATGTCCCCAAGGAAAAAGCTGTGGAGGCAGGCATGTTGTGGTACTTTTGCGCTCTTCTTGGCTAGTCCTTCGCAGCTGCTGTGTTCTTGGAACTCAGGGCTTTCTGGTTAATAGAACCCTTACCCTAGGCGTAACTCAAACCTTAAGCCTAGGAAGGAAAATCAGCCTATGGTTCGGGATGGTCTCATGGAAATATCAGTGGTGGCAGCCAAGTTGCGTCACTTTTGCGCTCCCCCTGGGATGCCTTTCGCAGCTGCAGTGTGCCTGGAGCCCAGGGCTTCCTGGTTTTAAAAGTCCTAGGCCTAAGCCTAACAGTAACCCTAGGAAGGTAAATCAGCCGGCTATTAGGGTTCTTCCTAAGGGAAAAGCCGTGAAAGCAGCCATGTTGTGGCACTTCTGCACTCCCTTTGGGATGCCTTTGGCAGATGAAGTAAGCCTGGAACTCAGGGCTTCCTGCTTAAAGAAATCCAAGCCCTAGGCTGAACCCTAACCCTAACCCTAGGCAGATAAATCAGCCTAGGTATAGGGATGGTGCCAAGGAAAAAGCTGTGAAAGCTGCCATGTTGTTGCACTTTTGTACTCCCCTTGGGATGCCTTGAACAGCTGCAGTGTGCCTGGAGCTAAGGGCTTCCTAGTTTTAAAAATCCTAGCCCTAGGCCTAAGCCTAACAGTAACCCTGGGAAGGGAAATCAGCCTGGTGTTAGGCTTCTTGCCAAGGAAAAAGCCGTGAAAGCAGCCATGTTGTGGCACTTTTGCACTCCCTTTTGGATGCCTTTCACAGCTCCGGTGTGCCTGGAACTCAGGGCTTCCTGATTTTAAAAATCCTAGCCCTAGGCCGAACCTCAACCCTAAGACGAGAAAGGCAAATCAGCCAGGAATTAGGCATGTCCCCAAGGAAAAAGCTGTGGAGGCAGGCATGTTGTGGTACTTCTGCGCTCTTCTTGGCTAGTCCTTCGCAGCTGCTGTGTTCTTGGAACTCAGGGCTTTCTGGTTAATAGAACCCTTACCCTAGGCGTAACTCAAACCTTAAGCCTAGGAAGGAAAATCAGCCTATGGTTCGGGATGGTCTCATG
The DNA here is from genome assembly GCF_027887145.1 of Ammospiza caudacuta. Classification (NCBI taxonomy): domain Eukaryota; kingdom Metazoa; phylum Chordata; class Aves; order Passeriformes; family Passerellidae; genus Ammospiza; species Ammospiza caudacuta. The sequence continues at coordinate 660,442 of NC_080618.1, forward strand.
GAAATATCAGTGGTGGCAGCCAAGTTGCGTCACTTTTGCGCTCCCCCTGGGATGCCTTTCGCAGCTGCAGTGTGCCTGGAGCCCAGGGCTTCCTGGTTTTAAAAGTCCTAGGCCTAAGCCTAACAGTAACCCTAGGAAGGTAAATCAGCCGGGTATTAGGGTTCTTCCTAAGGGAAAAGCCGTGAAAGCAGCCATGTTGTGGCACTTCTGCACTCCCTTTGGGATGCCTTTGGCAGATGAAGTAAGCCTGGAACTCAAGGCTTCCTGCTTAAAGAAATCCAAGCCCTAGGCTGAACCCTAACCCTAACCCTAGGCAGATAAATCAGCCTAGGTATAGGGATGGGGCCAAGGAAAAAGCTGTGAAAGCTGCCATGTTGTTGCACTTTTGTACTCCCCTTGGGATGCCTTGAACAGCTGCAGTGTGCCTGGAGCTAAGGGCTTCCTAGTTTTAAAAATCCTAGCCCTAGGCCTAAGCCTAACAGTAACCCTGGGAAGGGAAATCAGCCTGGTGTTAGGCTTCTTGCCAAGGAAAAAGCCGTGAAAGCAGCCATGTTGTGGCACTTTTGCACTCCCTTTTGGATGCCTTTCACAGCTCCGGTGTGCCTGGAACTCAGGGCTTCCTGATTTTAAAAATCCTAGCCCTAGGCCGAACCTCAACCCTAAGACGAGAAAGGCAAATCAGCCAGGAATTAGGCATGTCCCCAAGGAAAAAGCTGTGGAGGCAGGCATGTTGTGGTACTTTTGCGCTCTTCTTGGCTAGTCCTTCGCAGCTGCTGTGTTCTTGGAACTCAGGGCTTTCTGGTTAATAGAACCCTTACCCTAGGCGTAACTCAAACCTTAAGCCTAGGAAGGAAAATCAGCCTATGGTTCGGGATGGTCTCATGGAAATATCAGTGGTGGCAGCCAAGTTGCGTCACTTTTGCGCTCCCCCTGGGATGCCTTTCGCAGCTGCAGTGTGCCTGGAGCCCAGGGCTTCCTGGTTTTAAAAGTCCTAGGCCTAAGCCTAACAGTAACCCTAGGAAGGTAAATCAGCCGGCTATTAGGGTTCTTCCTAAGGGAAAAGCCGTGAAAGCAGCCATGTTGTGGCACTTCTGCACTCCCTTTGGGATGCCTTTGGCAGATGAAGTAAGCCTGGAACTCAGGGCTTCCTGCTTAAAGAAATCCAAGCCCTAGGCTGAAGCCTAACCCTAACCCTAGGCAGATAAATCAGCCTAGGTATAGGGATGGTGCCAAGGAAAAAGCTGTGAAAGCTGCCATGTTGTTGCACTTTTGTACTCCCCTTGGGATGCCTTGAACAGCTGCAGTGTGCCTGGAGCTAAGGGCTTCCTAGTTTTAAAAATCCTAGCCCTAGGCCTAAGCCTAACAGTAACCCTGGGAAGGGAAATCAGCCTGGTGTTAGGCTTCTTGCCAAGGAAAAAGCCGTGAAAGCAGCCATGTTGTGGCACTTTTGCACTCCCTTTTGGATGCCTTTCACAGCTCCGGTGTGCCTGGAACTCAGGGCTTCCTGATTTTAAAAATCCTAGCCCTAGGCCGAACCTCAACCCTAAGACGAGAAAGGCAAATCAGCCAGGAATTAGGCATGTCCCCAAGGAAAAAGCTGTGGAGGCAGGCATGTTGTGGTACTTTTGCGCTCTTCTTGGCTAGTCCTTCGCAGCTGCTGTGTTCTTGGAACTCAGGGCTTTCTGGTTAATAGAACCCTTACCCTAGGCGTAACTCAAACCTTAAGCCTAGGAAGGAAAATCAGCCTATGGTTCGGGATGGTCTCATGGAAATATCAGTGGTGGCAGCCAAGTTGCGTCACTTTTGCGCTCCCCCTGGGATGCCTTTCGCAGCTGCAGTGTGCCTGGAGCCCAGGGCTTCCTGGTTTTAAAAGTCCTAGGCCTAAGCCTAACAGTAACCCTAGGAAGGTAAATCAGCCGGCTATTAGGGTTCTTCCTAAGGGAAAAGCCGTGAAAGCAGCCATGTTGTGGCACTTCTGCACTCCCTTTGGGATGCCTTTGGCAGATGAAGTAAGCCTGGAACTCAGGGCTTCCTGCTTAAAGAAATCCAAGCCCTAGGCTGAACCCTAACCCTTACCCTAGGCAGATAAATCAGCCTAGGTATAGGGATGGTGCCAAGGAAAAAGCTGTGAAAGCTGCCATGTTGTTGCACTTTTGTACTCCCCTTGGGATGCCTTGAACAACTGCAGTGTGCCTGGAGCTAAGGGCTTCCTAGTTTTAAAAATCCTAGCCCTAGGCCTAAGCCTAACAGTAACCCTGGGAAGGGAAATCAGCCTGGTGTTAGGCTTCTTGCCAAGGAAAAAGCCGTGAAAGCAGCCATGTTGTGGCACTTTTGCACTCCCTTTTGGATGCCTTTCACAGCTCCAGTGTGCCTGGAACTCAGGGCTTCCTGATTTTAAAAATCCTAGCCCTAGGCCGAACCTCAACCCTAAGACGAGAAAGGCAAATCAGCCAGGAATTAGGCATGTCCCCAAGGAAAAAGCTGTGGAGGCAGGCATGTTGTGGTACTTTTGCGCTCTTCTTGGCTAGTCCTTCGCAGCTGCTGTGTTCTTGGAACTCAGGGCTTTCTGGTTAATAGAACCCTTACCCTAGGCGTAACTCAAACCTTAAGCCTAGGAAGGAAAATCAGCCTATGGTTCGGGATGGTCTCATGGAAATATCAGTGGTGGCAGCCAAGTTGCGTCACTTTTGCGCTCCCCCTGGGATGCCTTTCGCAGCTGCAGTGTGCCTGGAGCCCAGGGCTTCCTGGTTTTAAAAGTCCTAGGCCTAAGCCTAACAGTAACCCTAGGAAGGTAAATCAGCCGGCTATTAGGGTTCTTCCTAAGGGAAAAGCCGTGAAAGCAGCCATGTTGTGGCACTTCTGCACTCCCTTTGGGATGCCTTTGGCAGATGAAGTAAGCCTGGAACTCAGGGCTTCCTGCTTAAAGAAATCCAAGCCCTAGGCTGAACCCTAACCCTAACCCTAGGCAGATAAATCAGCCTAGGTATAGGGATGGTGCCAAGGAAAAAGCTGTGAAAGCTGCCATGTTGTTGCACTTTTGTACTCCCCTTGGGATGCCTTGAACAGCTGCAGTGTGCCTGGAGCTAAGGGCTTCCTAGTTTTAAAAATCCTAGCCCTAGGCCTAAGCCTAACAGTAACCCTGGGAAGGGAAATCAGCCTGGTGTTAGGCTTCTTGCCAAGGAAAAAGCCGTGAAAGCAGCCATGTTGTGGCACTTTTGCACTCCCTTTTGGATGCCTTTCACAGCTCCACTGTGCCTGGAACTCAGGGCTTCCTGATTTTAAAAATCCTAGCCCTAGGCCGAACCTCAACCCTAAGACGAGAAAGGCAAATCAGCCAGGAATTAGGCATGTCCCCAAGGAAAAAGCTGTGGAGGCAGGCATGTTGTGGTACTTTTGCGCTCTTCTTGGCTAGTCCTTCGCAGCTGCTGTGTTCTTGGAACTCAGGGCTTTCTGGTTAATAGAACCCTTACCCTAGGCGTAACTCAAACCTTAAGCCTAGGAAGGAAAATCAGCCTATGGTTCGGGATGGTCTCATGGAAATATCAGTGGTGGCAGCCAAGTTGCATCACTTTTGCGCTCCCCCTGGGATGCCTTTCGCAGCTGCAGTGTGCCTGGAGCCCAGGGCTTCCTGGTTTTAAAAGTCCTAGGCCTAAGCCTAACAGTAACCCTAGGAAGGTAAATCAGCCGGGTATTAGGGTTCTTCCTAAGGGAAAAGCCGTGAAAGCAGCCATGTTGTGGCACTTCTGCACTCCCTTTGGGATGCCTTTGGCAGATGAAGTAAGCCTGGAACTCCGGGCTTCCTGCTTAAAGAAATCCAAGCCCTAGGCTGAACCCTAACCCTAACCCTAGGCAGATAAATCAGCCTAGGTATAGGGATGGTGCCAAGGAAAAAGCTGTGAAAGCTGCCATGTTGTTGCACTTTTGTACTCCCCTTGGGATGCCTTGAACAGCTGCAGTGTGCCTGGAGCTAAGGGCTTCCTAGTTTTAAAAATCCTAGCCCTAGGCCTAAGCCTAACAGTAACCCTGGGAAGGGAAATCAGCCTGGTGTTAGGCTTCTTGCCAAGGAAAAAGCCGTGAAAGCAGCCATGTTGTGGCACTTTTGCACTCCCTTTTGGATGCCTTTCACAGCTCCGGTGTGCCTGGAACTCAGGGCTTCCTGATTTTAAAAATCCTAGCCCTAGGCCGAACCTCAACCCTAAGACGAGAAAGGCAAATCAGCCAGGAATTAGGCATGTCCCCAAGGAAAAAGCTGTGGAGGCAGGCATGTTGTGGTACTTCTGCGCTCTTCTTGGCTAGTCCTTCGCAGCTGCTGTGTTCTTGGAACTCAGGGCTTTCTGGTTAATAGAACCCTTACCCTAGGCGTAACTCAAACCTTAAGCCTAGGAAGGAAAATCAGCCTATGGTTCGGGATGGTCTCATGGAAATATCAGTGGTGGCAGCCAAGTTGCGTCACTTTTGCGCTCCCCCTGGGATGCCTTTCGCAGCTGCAGTGTGCCTGGAGCCCAGGGCTTCCTGGTTTTAAAAGTCCTAGGCCTAAGCCTAACAGTAACCCTAGGAAGGTAAATCAGCCGGGTATTAGGGTTCTTCCTAAGGGAAAAGCCGTGAAAGCAGCCATGTTGTGGCACTTCTGCACTCCCTTTGGGATGCCTTTGGCAGATGAAGTAAGCCTGGAACTCAAGGCTTCCTGCTTAAAGAAATCCAAGCCCTAGGCTGAACCCTAACCCTAACCCTAGGCAGATAAATCAGCCTAGGTATAGGGATGGGGCCAAGGAAAAAGCTGTGAAAGCTGCCATGTTGTTGCACTTTTGTACTCCCCTTGGGATGCCTTGAACAGCTGCAGTGTGCCTGGAGCTAAGGGCTTCCTAGTTTTAAAAATCCTAGCCCTAGGCCTAAGCCTAACAGTAACCCTGGGAAGGGAAATCAGCCTGGTGTTAGGCTTCTTGCCAAGGAAAAAGCCGTGAAAGCAGCCATGTTGTGGCACTTTTGCACTCCCTTTTGGATGCCTTTCACAGCTCCGGTGTGCCTGGAACTCAGGGCTTCCTGATTTTAAAAATCCTAGCCCTAGGCCGAACCTCAACCCTAAGACGAGAAAGGCAAATCAGCCAGGAATTAGGCATGTCCCCAAGGAAAAAGCTGTGGAGGCAGGCATGTTGTGGTACTTTTGCGCTCTTCTTGGGTAGTCCTTCGCAGCTGCTGTGTTCTTGGAACTCAGGGCTTTCTGGTTAATAGAACCCTTACCCTAGGCGTAACTCAAACCTTAAGCCTAGGAAGGAAAATCAGCCTATGGTTCGGGATGGTCTCATGGAAATATCAGTGGTGGCAGCCAAGTTGCGTCACTTTTGCGCTCCCCCTGGGATGCCTTTCGCAGCTGCAGTGTGCCTGGAGCCCAGGGCTTCCTGGTTTTAAAAGTCCTAGGCCTAAGCCTAACAGTAACCCTAGGAAGGTAAATCAGCCGGCTATTAGGGTTCTTCCTAAGGGAAAAGCCGTGAAAGCAGCCATGTTGTGGCACTTCTGCACTCCCTTTGGGATGCCTTTGGCAGATGAAGTAAGCCTGGAACTCAGGGCTTCCTGCTTAAAGAAATCCAAGCCCTAGGCTGAACCCTAACCCTAACCCTAGGCAGATAAATCAGCCTAGGTATAGGGATGGTGCCAAGGAAAAAGCTGTGAAAGCTGCCATGTTGTTGCACTTTTGTACTCCCCTTGGGATGCCTTGAACAGCTGCAGTGTGCCTGGAGCTAAGGGCTTCCTAGTTTTAAAAATCCTAGCCCTAGGCCTAAGCCTAACAGTAACCCTGGGAAGGGAAATCAGCCTGGTGTTAGGCTTCTTGCCAAGGAAAAAGCCGTGAAAGCAGCCATGTTGTGGCACTTTTGCACTCCCTTTTGGATGCCTTTCACAGCTCCGGTGTGCCTGGAACTCAGGGCTTCCTGATTTTAAAAATCCTAGCCCTAGGCCGAACCTCAACCCTAAGACGAGAAAGGCAAATCAGCCAGGAATTAGGCATGTCCCCAAGGAAAAAGCTGTGGAGGCAGGCATGTTGTGGTACTTTTGCGCTCTTCTTGGCTAGTCCTTCGCAGCTGCTGTGTTCTTGGAACTCAGGGCTTTCTGGTTAATAGAACCCTTACCCTAGGCGTAACTCAAACCTTAAGCCTAGGAAGGAAAATCAGCCTATGGTTCGGGATGGTCTCATGGAAATATCAGTGGTGGCAGCCAAGTTGCGTCACTTTTGCGCTCCCCCTGGGATGCCTTTCGCAGCTGCAGTGTGCCTGGAGCTAAGGGCTTCCTGGTTTTAAAAGTCCTAGGCCTAAGCCTAACAGTAACCCTAGGAAGGTAAATCAGCCGGGTATTAGGGTTCTTCCTAAGGGAAAAGCCGTGAAAGCAGCCATGTTGTGGCACTTCTGCACTCCCTTTGGGATGCCTTTGGCAGATGAAGTAAGCCTGGAACTCAGGGCTTCCTGGTTAAAGAAATCCAAGCCCTAGGCTGAACCCTAACCCTAACCCTAGGCAGATAAATCAGCCTAGGTATAGGGATGGTGCCAAGGAAAAAGCTGTGAAAGCTGCCATGTTGTTGCACTTTTGTACTCCCCTTGGGATGCCTTGAACAGCTGCAGTGTGCCTGGAGCTAAGGGCTTCCTAGTTTTAAAAATCCTAGCCCGAGGCCTAAGCCTAACAGTAACCCTGGGAAGGGAAATCAGCCTGGTGTTAGGCTTCTTGCCAAGGAAAAAGCCGTGAAAGCAGCCATGTTGTGGCACTTTTGCACTCCCTTTTGGATGCCTTTCACAGCTCCGGTGTGCCTGGAACTCAGGGCTTCCTGATTTTAAAAATCCTAGCCCTAGGCCGAACCTCAACCCTAAGACGAGAAAGGCAAATCAGCCAGGAATTAGGCATGTCCCCAAGGAAAAAGCTGTGGAGGCAGGCATGTTGTGGTACTTTTGCGCTCTTCTTGGCTAGTCCTTCGCAGCTGCTGTGTTCTTGGAACTCAGGGCTTTCTGGTTAATAGAACCCTTACCCTAGGCGTAACTCAAACCTTAAGCCTAGGAAGGAAAATCAGCCTATGGTTCGGGATGGTCTCATGGAAATATCAGTGGTGGCAGCCAAGTTGCGTCACTTTTGCGCTCCCCCTGGGATGCCTTTCGCAGCTGCAGTGTGCCTGGAGCCCAGGGCTTCCTGGTTTTAAAAGTCCTAGGCCTAAGCCTAACAGTAACCCTAGGAAGGTAAATCAGCCGGGTATTAGGGTTCTTCCTAAGGGAAAAGCCGTGAAAGCAGCCATGTTGTGGCACTTCTGCACTCCCTTTGGGATGCCTTTGGCAGATGAAGTAAGCCTGGAACTCAGGGCTTCCTGCTTAAAGAAATCCAAGCCCTAGGCTGAAGCCTAACCCTAACCCTAGGCAGATAAATCAGCCTAGGTATAGGGATGGTGCCAAGGAAAAAGCTGTGAAAGCTGCCATGTTGTTGCACTTTTGTACTCCCCTTGGGATGCCTTGAACAGCTGCAGTGTGCCTGGAGCTAAGGGCTTCCTAGTTTTAAAAATCCTAGCCCTAGGCCTAAGCCTAACAGTAACCCTGGGAAGGGAAATCAGCCTGGTGTTAGGCTTCTTGCCAAGGAAAAAGCCGTGAAAGCAGCCATGTTGTGGCACTTTTGCACTCCCTTTTGGATGCCTTTCACAGCTCCGGTGTGCCTGGAACTCAGGGCTTCCTGATTTTAAAAATCCTAGCCCTAGGCCGAACCTCAACCCTAAGACGAGAAAGGCAAATCAGCCAGGAATTAGGCATGTCCCCAAGGAAAAAGCTGTGGAGGCAGGCATGTTGTGGTACTTTTGCGCTCTTCTTGGCTAGTCCTTCGCAGCTGCTGTGTTCTTGGAACTCAGGGCTTTCTGGTTAATAGAACCCTTACCCTAGGCGTAACTCAAACCTTAAGCCTAGGAAGGAAAATCAGCCTATGGTTCGACATGGTCTCATGGAAATATCAGTGGTGGCAGCCAAGTTGCGTCACTTTTGCGCTCCCCCTGGGATGCCTTTCGCAGCTGCAGTGTGCCTGGAGCCCAGGGCTTCCTGGTTTTAAAAGTCCTAGGCCTAAGCCTAACAGTAACCCTAGGAAGGTAAATCAGCCGGCTATTAGGGTTCTTCCTAAGGGAAAAGCCGTGAAAGCAGCCATGTTGTGGCACTTCTGCACTCCCTTTGGGATGCCTTTGGCAGATGAAGTAAGCCTGGAACTCAGGGCTTCCTGCTTAAAGAAATCCAAGCCCTAGGCTGAACCCTAACCCTTACCCTAGGCAGATAAATCAGCCTAGGTATAGGGATGGTGCCAAGGAAAAAGCTGTGAAAGCTGCCATGTTGTTGCACTTTTGTACTCCCCTTGGGATGCCTTGAACAACTGCAGTGTGCCTGGAGCTAAGGGCTTCCTAGTTTTAAAAATCCTAGCCCTAGGCCTAAGCCTAACAGTAACCCTGGGAAGGGAAATCAGCCTGGTGTTAGGCTTCTTGCCAAGGAAAAAGCCGTGAAAGCAGCCATGTTGTGGCACTTTTGCACTCCCTTTTGGATGCCTTTCACAGCTCCAGTGTGCCTGGAACTCAGGGCTTCCTGATTTTAAAAATCCTAGCCCTAGGCCGAACCTCAACCCTAAGACGAGAAAGGCAAATCAGCCAGGAATTAGGCATGTCCCCAAGGAAAAAGCTGTGGAGGCAGGCATGTTGTGGTACTTTTGCGCTCTTCTTGGCTAGTCCTTCGCAGCTGCTGTGTTCTTGGAACTCAGGGCTTTCTGGTTAATAGAACCCTTACCCTAGGCGTAACTCAAACCTTAAGCCTAGGAAGGAAAATCAGCCTATGGTTCGGGATGGTCTCATGGAAATATCAGTGGTGGCAGCCAAGTTGCGTCACTTTTGCGCTCCCCCTGGGATGCCTTTCGCAGCTGCAGTGTGCCTGGAGCCCAGGGCTTCCTGGTTTTAAAAGTCCTAGGCCTAAGCCTAACAGTAACCCTAGGAAGGTAAATCAGCCGGCTATTAGGGTTCTTCCTAAGGGAAAAGCCGTGAAAGCAGCCATGTTGTGGCACTTCTGCACTCCCTTTGGGATGCCTTTGGCAGATGAAGTAAGCCTGGAACTCAGGGCTTCCTGCTTAAAGAAATCCAAGCCCTAGGCTGAACCCTAACCCTAACCCTAGGCAGATAAATCAGCCTAGGTATAGGGATGGTGCCAAGGAAAAAGCTGTGAAAGCTGCCATGTTGTTGCACTTTTGTACTCCCCTTGGGATGCCTTGAACAGCTGCAGTGTGCCTGGAGCTAAGGGCTTCCTAGTTTTAAAAATCCTAGCCCTAGGCCTAAGCCTAACAGTAACCCTGGGAAGGGAAATCAGCCTGGTGTTAGGCTTCTTGCCAAGGAAAAAGCCGTGAAAGCAGCCATGTTGTGGCACTTTTGCACTCCCTTTTGGATGCCTTTCACAGCTCCGGTGTGCCTGGAACTCAGGGCTTCCTGATTTTAAAAATCCTAGCCCTAGGCCGAACCTCAACCCTAAGACGAGAAAGGCAAATCAGCCAGGAATTAGGCATGTCCCCAAGGAAAAAGCTGTGGAGGCAGGCATGTTGTGGTACTTTTGCGCTCTTCTTGGCTAGTCCTTCGCAGCTGCTGTGTTCTTGGAACTCAGGGCTTTCTGGTTAATAGAACCCTTACCCTAGGCGTAACTCAAACCTTAAGCCTAGGAAGGAAAATCAGCCTATGGTTCGGGATGGTCTCATGGAAATATCAGTGGTGGCAGCCAAGTTGAGTCACTTTTGCGCTCCCCCTGGGATGCCTTTCGCAGCTGCAGTGTGCCTGGAGCCCAGGGCTTCCTGGTTTTAAAAGTCCTAGGCCTAAGCCTAACAGTAACCCTAGGAAGGTAAATCAGCCGGGTGTTAGGGTTCTTCCTAAGGGAAAAGCCGTGAAAGCAGCCATGTTGTGGCACTTCTGCACTCCCTTTGGGATGCCTTTGGCAGATGAAGTAAGCCTGGAACTCAGGGCTTCCTGCTTAAAGAAATCCAAGCCCTAGGCTGAAGCCTAACCCTAACCCTAGGCAGATAAATCAGCCTAGGTATAGGGATGGTGCCAAGGAAAAAGCTGTGAAAGCTGCCATGTTGTTGCACTTTTGTACTCCCCTTGGGATGCCTTGAACAGCTGCAGTGTGCCTGGAGCTAAGGGCTTCCTAGTTTTAAAAATCCTAGCCCTAGGCCTAAGCCTAACAGTAACCCTGGGAAGGGAAATCAGCCTGGTGTTAGGCTTCTTGCCAAGGAAAAAGCCGTGAAAGCAGCCATGTTGTGGCACTTTTGCACTCCCTTTTGGATGCCTTTCACAGCTCCAGTGTGCCTGGAACTCAGGGCTTCCTGATTTTAAAAATCCTAGCCCTAGGCCGAACCTCAACCCTAAGACGAGAAAGGCAAATCAGCCAGGAATTAGGCATGTCCCCAAGGAAAAAGCTGTGGAGGCAGGCATGTTGTGGTACTTTTGCGCTCTTCTTGGCTAGTCCTTCGCAGCTGCTGTGTTCTTGGAACTCAGGGCTTTCTGGTTAATAGAACCCTTACCCTAGGCGTAACTCAAACCTTAAGCCTAGGAAGGAAAATCAGCCTATGGTTCGGGATGGTCTCATGGAAATATCAGTGGTGGCAGCCAAGTTGCGTCACTTTTGCGCTCCCCCTGGGATGCCTTTCGCAGCTGCAGTGTGCCTGGAGCCCTGGGCTTCCTGGTTTTAAAAGTCCTAGGCCTAAGCCTAACAGTAACCCTAGGAAGGTAAATCAGCCGGGTATTAGGGTTCTTCCTAAGGGAAAAGCCGTGAAAGCAGCCATGTTGTGGCACTTCTGCACTCCCTTTGGGATGCCTTTGGCAGATGAAGTAAGCCTGGAACTCAGGGCTTCCTGGTTAAAGAAATCCAAGCCCTAGGCTGAAGCCTAACCCTAACCCTAGGCAGATAAATCAGCCTAGGTATAGGGATGGTGCCAAGGAAAAAGCTGTGAAAGCTGCCATGTTGTTGCACTTTTGTACTCCCCTTGGGATGCCTTGAACAGCTGCAGTGTGCCTGGAGCTAAGGGCTTCCTAGTTTTAAAAATCCTAGCCCTAGGCCTAAGCCTAACAGTAACCCTGGGAAGGGAAATCAGCCTGGTGTTAGGCTTCTTGCCAAGGAAAAAGCCGTGAAAGCAGCCATGTTGTGGCACTTTTGCACTCCCTTTTGGATGCCTTTCACAGCTCCAGTGTGCCTGGAACTCAGGGCTTCCTGATTTTAAAAAATCCTAGCCCTAGGCCGAACCTCAACCCTAAGACGAGAAAGGCAAATCAGCCAGGAATTAGGCATGTCCCCAAGGAAAAAGCTGTGGAGGCAGGCATGTTGTGGTACTTTTGTGCTCTTCTTGGCTAGTCCTTCGCAGCTGCTGTGTTCTTGGAACTCAGGGCTTTCTGGTTAATAGAACCCTTACCCTAGGCGTAACTCAAACCTTAAGCCTAGGAAGGAAAATCAGCCTATGGTTCGGGATGGTCTCATGGAAATATCAGTGGTGGCAGCCAAGTTGCGTCACTTTTGCGCTCCCCCTGGGATGCCTTTCGCAGCTGCAGTGTGCCTGGAGCCCAGGGCTTCCTGGTTTTAAAAGTCCTAGGCCTAAGCCTAACAGTAACCCTAGGAAGGTAAATCAGCCGGCTATTAGGGTTCTTCCTAAGGGAAAAGCCGTGAAAGCAGCCATGTTGTGGCACTTCTGCACTCCCTTTGGGATGCCTTTGGCAGATGAAGTAAGCCTGGAACTCAGGGCTTCCTGCTTAAAGAAATCCAAGCCCTAGGCTGAACCCTAACCCTAACCCTAGGCAGATAAATCAGCCTAGGTATAGGGATGGTGCCAAGGAAAAAGCTGTGAAAGCTGCCATGTTGTTGCACTTTTGTACTCCCCTTGGGATGCCTTGAACAGCTGCAGTGTGCCTGGAGCTAAGGGCTTCCTAGTTTTAAAAATCCTAGCCCTAGGCCTAAGCCTAACAGTAACCCTGGGAAGGGAAATCAGCCTGGTGTTAGGCTTCTTGCCAAGGAAAAAGCCGTGAAAGCAGCCATGTTGTGGCACTTTTGCACTCCCTTTTGGATGCCTTTCACAGCTCCGGTGTGCCTGGAACTCAGGGCTTCCTGATTTTAAAAATCCTAGCCCTAGGCCGAACCTCAACCCTAAGACGAGAAAGGCAAATCAGCCAGGAATTAGGCATGTCCCCAAGGAAAAAGCTGTGGAGGCAGGCATGTTGTGGTACTTTTGCGCTCTTCTTGGCTAGTCCTTCGCAGCTGCTGTGTTCTTGGAACTCAGGGCTTTCTGGTTAATAGAACCCTTACCCTAGGCGTAACTCAAACCTTAAGCCTAGGAAGGAAAATCAGCCTATGGTTCGGGATGGTCTCATGGAAATATCAGTGGTGGCAGCCAAGTTGCGTCACTTTTGCGCTCCCCCTGGGATGCCTTTCGCAGCTGCAGTGTGCCTGGAGCCCAGGGCTTCCTGGTTTTAAAAGTCCTAGGCCTAAGCCTAACAGTAACCCTAGGAAGGTAAATCAGCCGGGTATTAGGGTTCTTCCTAAGGGAAAAGCCGTGAAAGCAGCCATGTTGTGGCACTTCTGCACTCCCTTTGGGATGCCTTTGGCAGATGAAGTAAGCCTGGAACTCAGGGCTTCCTGCTTAAAGAAATCCAAGCCCTAGGCTGAAGCCTAACCCTAACCCTAGGCAGATAAATCAGCCTAGGTATAGGGATGGTGCCAAGGAAAAAGCTGTGAAAGCTGCCATGTTGTTGCACTTTTGTACTCCCCTTGGGATGCCTTGAACAGCTGCAGTGTGCCTGGAGCTAAGGGCTTCCTAGTTTTAAAAATCCTAGCCCTAGGCCTAAGCCTAACAGTAACCCTGGGAAGGGAAATCAGCCTGGTGTTAGGCTTCTTGCCAAGGAAAAAGCCGTGAAAGCAGCCATGTTGTGGCACTTTTGCACTCCCTTTTGGATGCCTTTCACAGCTCCGGTGTGCCTGGAACTCAGGGCTTCCTGATTTTAAAAATCCTAGCCCTAGGCCGAACCTCAACCCTAAGACGAGAAAGGCAAATCAGCCAGGAATTAGGCATGTCCCCAAGGAAAAAGCTGTGGAGGCAGGCATGTTGTGGTACTTTTGCGCTCTTCTTGGGTAGTCCTTCGCAGCTGCTGTGTTCTTGGAACTCAGGGCTTTCTGGTTAATAGAACCCTTACCCTAGGCGTAACTCAAACCTTAAGCCTAGGAAGGAAAATCAGCCTATGGTTCGGGATGGTCTCATGGAAATATCAGTGGTGGCAGCCAAGTTGCGTCACTTTTGCGCTCCCCCTGGGATGCCTTTCGCAGCTGCAGTGTGCCTGGAGCCCAGGGCTTCCTGGTTTTAAAAGTCCTAGGCCTAAGCCTAACAGTAACCCTAGGAAGGTAAATCAGCCGGGTATTAGGGTTCTTCCTAAGGGAAAAGCTGTGAAAGCAGCCATGTTGTGGCACTTCTGCACTCCCTTTGGGATGCCTTTGGCAGATGAAGTAAGCCTGGAACTCAGGGCTTCCTGCTTAAAGAAATCCAAGCCCTAGGCTGAAGCCTAACCCTAACCCTAGGCAGATAAATCAGCCTAGGTATAGGGATGGTGCCAAGGAAAAAGCTGTGAAAGCTGCCATGTTGTTGCACTTTTGTACTCCCCTTGGGATGCCTTGAACAGCTGCAGTGTGCCTGGAGCTAAGGGCTTCCTAGTTTTAAAAATCCTAGCCCTAGGCCTAAGCCTAACAGTAACCCTGGGAAGGGAAATCAGCCTGGTGTTAGGCTTCTTGCCAAGGAAAAAGCCGTGAAAGCAGCCATGTTGTGGCACTTTTGCACTCCCTTTTGGATGCCTTTCACAGCTCCAGTGTGCCTGGAACTCAGGGCTTCCTGATTTTAAAAATCCTAGCCCTAGGCCGAACCTCAACCCTAAGACGAGAAAGGCAAATCAGCCAGGAATTAGGCATGTCCCCAAGGAAAAAGCTGTGGAGGCAGGCATGTTGTGCTACTTTTGCGCTCTTCTTGGCTAGTCCTTCGCAGCTGCTGTGTTCTTGGAACTCAGGGCTTTCTGGTTAATAGAACCCTTACCCTAGGCGTAACTCAAACCTTAAGCCTAGGAAGGAAAATCAGCCTATGGTTCGGGATGGTCTCATGGAAATATCAGTGGTGGCAGCCAAGTTGCGTCACTTTTGCGCTCCCCCTGGGATGCCTTTCGCAGCTGCAGTGTGCCTGGAGCCCAGGGCTTCCTGGTTTTAAAAGTCCTAGGCCTAAGCCTAACAGTAACCCTAGGAAGGTAAATCAGCCGGGTATTAGGGTTCTTCCTAAGGGAAAAGCCGTGAAAGCAGCCATGTTGTGGCACTTCTGCACTCCCTTTGGGATGCCTTTGGCAGATGAAGTAAGCCTGGAACTCAGGGCTTCCTGCTTAAAGAAATCCAAGCCCTAGGCTGAACCCTAACCCTAACCCTAGGCAGATAAATCAGCCTAGGTATAGGGATGGTGCCAAGGAAAAAGCTGTGAAAGCTGCCATGTTGTTGCACTTTTGTACTCCCCTTGGGATGCCTTGAACAGCTGCAGTGTGCCTGGAGCTAAGGGCTTCCTAGTTTTAAAAATCCTAGCCCTAGGCCTAAGCCTAACAGTAACCCTGGGAAGGGAAATCAGCCTGGTGTTAGGCTTCTTGCCAAGGAAAAAGCCGTGAAAGCAGCCATGTTGTGGCACTTTTGCACTCCCTTTTGGATGCCTTTCACAGCTCCGGTGTGCCTGGAACTCAGGGCTTCCTGATTTTAAAAATCCTAGCCCTAGGCCGAACCTCAACCCTAAGACGAGAAAGGCAAATCAGCCAGGAATTAGGCATGTCCCCAAGGAAAAAGCTGTGGAGGCAGGCATGTTGTGGTACTTTTGCGCTCTTCTTGGCTAGTCCTTCGCAGCTGCTGTGTTCTTGGAACTCAGGGCTTTCTGGTTAATAGAACCCTTACCCTAGGCGTAACTCAAACCTTAAGCCTAGGAAGGAAAATCAGCCTATGGTTCGGGATGGTCTCATGGAAATATCAGTGGTGGCAGCCAAGTTGCGTCACTTTTGCGCTCCCCCTGGAATGCCTTTCGCAGCTGCAGTGTGCCTGGAGCCTAGGGCTTCCTGGTTTTAAAAGTCCTAGGCCTAAGCCTAACAGTAACCCTAGGAAGGTAAATCAGCCGGCTATTAGGGTTCTTCCTAAGGGAAAAGCCGTGAAAGCAGCCATGTTGTGGCACTTCTGCACTCCCTTTGGGATGCCTTTGGCAGATGAAGTAAGCCTGGAACTCAGGGCTTCCTGGTTAAAGAAATCCAAGCCCTAGGCTGAACCCTAACCCTAACCCTAGGCAGATAAATCAGCCTAGGTATAGGGATGGTGCCAAGGAAAAAGCTGTGAAAGCTGCCATGTTGTTGCACTTTTGTACTCCCCTTGGGATGCCTTGAACAGCTGCAGTGTGCCTGGAGCTAAGGGCTTCCTAGTTTTAAAAATCCTAGCCCTAGGCCTAAGCCTAACAGTAACCCTGGGAAGGGAAATCAGCCTGGTGTTAGGCTTCTTGCCAAGGAAAAAGCCGTGAAAGTAGCCATGTTGTGGCACTTTTGCACTCCCTTTTGGATGCCTTTCACAGCTCCACTGTGCCTGGAACTCAGGGCTTCCTGATTTTAAAAATCCTAGCCCTAGGCCGAACCTCAACCCTAAGACGAGAAAGGCAAATCAGCCAGGAATTAGGCATGTCCCCAAGGAAAAAGCTGTGGAGGCAGGCATGTTGTGGTACTTTTGCGCTCTTCTTGGCTAGTCCTTCGCAGCTGCTGTGTTCTTGGAACTCAGGGCTTTCTGGTTAATAGAACCCTTACCCTAGGCGTAACTCAAACCTTAAGCCTAGGAAGGAAAATCAGCCTATGGTTCGGGATGGTCTCATGGAAATATCAGTGGTGGCAGCCAAGTTGCGTCACTTTTGCGCTCCCCCTGGGATGCCTTTCGCAGCTGCAGTGTGCCTGGAGCCCAGGGCTTCCTGGTTTTAAAAGTCCTAGGCCTAAGCCTAACAGTAACCCTAGGAAGGTAAATCAGCCGGGTATTAGGGTTCTTCCTAAGGGAAAAGCCGTGAAAGCAGCCATGTTGTGGCACTTCTGCACTCCCTTTGGGATGCCTTTGGCAGATGAAGTAAGCCTGGAACTCAGGGCTTCCTGCTTAAAGAAATCCAAGCCCTAGGCTGAAGCCTAACCCTAACCCTAGGCAGATAAATCAGCCTAGGTATAGGGATGGTGCCAAGGAAAAAGCTGTGAAAGCTGCCATGTTGTTGCACTTTTGTACTCCCCTTGGGATGCCTTGAACAGCTGCAGTGTGCCTGGAGCTAAGGGCTTCCTAGATTTAAAAATCCTCGCCCTAGGCCTAAGCCTAACAGTAACCCTGGGAAGGGAAATCAGCCTGGTGTTAGGCTTCTTGCCAAGGAAAAAGCCGTGAAAGCAGCCATGTTGTGGCACTTTTGCACTCCCTTTTGGATGCCTTTCACAGCTCTGGTGTGCCTGGAACTCAGGGCTTCCTGATTTTAAAAATCCTAGCCCTAGGCCGAACCCTAACCCTAAGACGAGAAAGGCAAATCAGCCAGGAATTAGGCATGTCCCCAAGGAAAAAGCTGTGGAGGCAGGCATGTTGTGGTACTTTTGCGCTCTTCTTGGCTAGTCCTTCGCAGCTGCTGTGTTCTTGGAACTCAGGGCTTTCTGGTTAATAGAACCCTTACCCTAGGCGTAACTCAAACCTTAAGCCTAGGAAGGAAAATCAGCCTATGGTTCGGGATGCTCTCATGGAAATATCAGTGGTGGCAGCCAAGTTGCGTCACTTTTGCGCTCCCCCTGGGATGCCTTTCGCAGCTGCAGTGTGCCTGGAGCCCAGGGCTTCCTGGTTTTAAAAGTCCTAGGCCTAAGCCTAACAGTAACCCTAGGAAGGTAAATCAGCCGGGTATTAGGGTTCTTCCTAAGGGAAAAGCCGTGAAAGCAGCCATGTTGTGGCACTTCTGCACTCCCTTTGGGATGCCTTTGGCAGATGAAGTAAGCCTGGAACTCAGGGCTTCCTGCTTAAAGAAATCCAAGCCCTAGGCTGAACCCTAACCCTAACCCTAGGCAGATAAATCAGCCTAGGTATAGGGATGGTGCCAAGGAATAAGCTGTGAAAGCTGCCATGTTGTTGCACTTTTGTACTCCCCTTGGGATGCCTTGAACAGCTGCAGTGTGCCTGGAGCTAAGGGCTTCCTAGTTTTAAAAATCCTAGCCCTAGGCCTAAGCCTAACAGTAACCCTGGGAAGGGAAATCAGCCTGGTGTTAGGCTTCTTGCCAAGGAAAAAGCCGTGAAAGCAGCCATGTTGTGGCACTTTTGCACTCCCTTTTGGATGCCTTTCACAGCTCCGGTGTGCCTGGAACTCAGGGCTTCCTGATTTTAAAAATCCTAGCCCTAGGCCGAACCTCAACCCTAAGACGAGAAAGGCAAATCAGCCAGGAATTAGGCATGTCCCCAAGGAAAAAGCTGTGGAGGCAGGCATGTTGTGCTACTTTTGCGCTCTTCTTGGCTAGTCCTTCGCAGCTGCTGTGTTCTTGGAACTCAGGGCTTTCTGGTTAATAGAACCCTTACCCTAGGCGTAACTCAAACCTTAAGCCAAGGAAGGAAAATCAGCCTATGGTTCGGGATGGTCTCATGGAAATATCAGTGGTGGCAGCCAAGTTGCGTCACTTTTGCGCTCCCCCTGGGATGCCTTTCGCAGCTGCAGTGTGCCTGGAGCCCAGGGCTTCCTGGTTTTAAAAGTCCTAGGCCTAAGCCTAACAGTAACCCTAGGAAGGTAAATCAGCCGGCTATTAGGGTTCTTCCTAAGGGAAAAGCCGTGAAAGCAGCCATGTTGTGGCACTTCTGCACTCCCTTTGGGATGCCTTTGGCAGATGAAGGAAGCCTGGAACTCAGGGCTTCCTGCTTAAAGAAATCCAAGCCCTAGGCTGAACCCTAACCCTAACCCTAGGCAGATAAATCAGCCTAGGTATAGGGATGGTGCCAAGGAAAAAGCTGTGAAAGCTGCCATGTTGTTGCACTTTTGTACTCCCCTTGGGATGCCTTGAACAGCTGCAGTGTGCCTGGAGCTAAGGGCTTCCTAGTTTTAAAAATCCTAGCCCTAGGCCTAAGCCTAACAGTAACCCTGGGAAGGGAAATCAGCCTGGTGTTAGGCTTCTTGCCAAGGAAAAAGCCGTGAAAGCAGCCATGTTGTGGCACTTTTGCACTCCCTTTTGGATGCCTTTCACAGCTCCAGTGTGCCTGGAACTCAGGGCTTCCTGATTTTAAAAATCCTAGCCCTAGGCCGAACCTCAACCCTAAGACGAGAAAGGCAAATCAGCCAGGAATTAGGCATGTCCCCAAGGAAAAAGCTGTGGAGGCAGGCATGTTGTGGTACTTTTGCGCTCTTCTTGGCTAGTCCTTCGCAGCTGCTGTGTTCTTGGAACTCAGGGCTTTCTGGTTAATAGAACCCTTACCCTAGGCGTAACTCAAACCTTAAGCCTAGGAAGGAAAATCAGCCTATGGTTCGGGATGGTCTCATGGAAATATCAGTGGTGGCAGCCAAGTTGCGTCACTTTTGCGCTCCCCCTGGGATGCCTTTCGCAGCTGCAGTGTGCCTGGAGCCCAGGGCTTCCTGGTTTTAAAAGTCCTAGGCCTAAGCCTAACAGTAACCCTAGGAAGGTAAATCATCCGGGTATTAGGGTTCTTCCTAAGGGAAAAGCCGTGAAAGCAGTCATGTTGTGGCACTTCTGCACTCCCTTTGGGATGCCTTTGGCAGATGAAGTAAGCCTGGAACTCAGGGCTTCCTGCTTAAAGAAATCCAAGCCCTAGGCTGAACCCTAACCCTAACCCTAGGCAGATAAATCAGCCTAGGTATAGGGATGGTGCCAAGGAAAAAGCTGTGAAAGCTGCCATGTTGTTGCACTTTTGTACTCCCCTTGGGATGCCTTGAACAGCTGCAGTGTGCCTGGAGCTAAGGGCTTCCTAGTTTTAAAAATCCTAGCCCTAGGCCTAAGCCTAACAGTAACCCTGGGAAGGGAAATCAGCCTGGTGTTAGGCTTCTTGCCAAGGAAAAAGCCGTGAAAGCAGCCATGTTGTGGCACTTTTGCACTCCCTTTTGGATGCCTTTCACAGCTCCGGTGTGCCTGGAACTCAGGGCTTCCTGATTTTAAAAATCCTAGCCCTAGGCCGAACCTCAACCCTAAGACGAGAAAGGCAAATCAGCCAGGAATTAGGCATGTCCCCAAGGAAAAAGCTGTGGAGGCAGGCATGTTGTGGTACTTTTGCGCTCTTCTTGGCTAGTCCTTCGCAGCTGCTGTGTTCTTGGAACTCAGGGCTTTCTGGTTAATAGAACCCTTACCCTAGGCGTAACTCAAACCTTAAGCCTAGGAAGGAAAATCAGCCTATGGTTCGGGATGGTCTCATGGAAATATCAGTGGTGGCAGCCAAGTTGCGTCACTTTTGCGCTCCCCCTGGGATGCCTTTCGCAGCTGCAGTGTGCCTGGAGCCCAGGGCTTCCTGGTTTTAAAAGTCCTAGGCCTAAGCCTAACAGTAACCCTAGGAAGGTAAATCAGCCGGCTATTAGGGTTCTTCCTAAGGGAAAAGCCGTGAAAGCAGCCATGTTGTGGCACTTCTGCACTCCCTTTGGGATGCCTTTGGCAGATGAAGTAAGCCTGGAACTCAGGGCTTCCTGCTTAAAGAAATCCAAGCCCTAGGCTGAACCCTAACCCTAACCCTAGGCAGATAAATCAGCCTAGGTATAGGGATGGTGCCAAGGAAAAAGCTGTGAAAGCTGCCATGTTGTTGCACTTTTGTACTCCCCTTGGGATGCCTTGAACAGCTGCAGTGTGCCTGGAGCTAAGGGCTTCCTAGTTTTAAAAATCCTCGCCCTAGGCCTAAGCCTAACAGTAACCCTGGGAAGGGAAATCAGCCTGGTGTTAGGCTTCTTGCCAAGGAAAAAGCCGTGAAAGCAGCCATGTTGTGGCACTTTTGCACTCCCTTTTGGATGCCTTTCACAGCTCCAGTGTGCCTGGAACTCAGGGCTTCCTGATTTTAAAAATCCTAGCCCTAGGCCGAACCTCAACCCTAAGACGAGAAAGGCAAATCAGCCAGGAATTAGGCATGTCCCCAAG
Organism: Ammospiza caudacuta; assembly: GCF_027887145.1. Taxonomy (NCBI): domain Eukaryota; kingdom Metazoa; phylum Chordata; class Aves; order Passeriformes; family Passerellidae; genus Ammospiza; species Ammospiza caudacuta. Next base: position 680,597 of record NC_080618.1, read on the forward strand.
GAAAAAGCTGTGGAGGCAGGCATGTTGTGGTACTTTTGCGCTCTTCTTGGCTAGTCCTTCGCAGCTGCTGTGTTCTTGGAACTCAGGGCTTTCTGGTTAATAGAACCCTTACCCTAGGCGTAACTCAAACCTTAAGCCTAGGAAGGAAAATCAGCCTATGGTTCGGGATGGTCTCATGGAAATATCAGTGGTGGCAGCCAAGTTGCGTCACTTTTGCGCTCCCCCTGGGATGCCTTTTGCAGCTGCAGTGTGCCTGGAGCCCAGGGCTTCCTGGTTTTAAAAGTCCTAGGCCTAAGCCTAACAGTAACCCTAGGAAGGTAAATCAGCCGGGTATTAGGGTTCTTCCTAAGGGAAAAGCCGTGAAAGCAGCCATGTTGTGGCACTTCTGCACTCCCTTTGGGATGCCTTTGGCAGATGAAGTAAGCCTGGAACTCAGGGCTTCCTGCTTAAAGAAATCCAAGCCCTAGGCTGAAGCCTAACCCTAACCCTAGGCAGATAAATCAGCCTAGGTATAGGGATGGTGCCAAGGAAAAAGCTGTGAAAGCTGCCATCTTGTTGCACTTTTGTACTCCCCTTGGGATGCCTTGAACAGCTGCAGTGTGCCTGGAGCTAAGGGCTTCCTAGTTTTAAAAATCCTAGCCCTAGGCCTAAGCCTAACAGTAACCCTGGGAAGGGAAATCAGCCTGGTGTTAGGCTTCTTGCCAAGGAAAAAGCCGTGAAAGCAGCCATGTTGTGGCACTTTTGCACTCCCTTTTGGATGCCTTTCACAGCTCCGGTGTGCCTGGAACTCAGGGCTTCCTGATTTTAAAAATCCTAGCCCTAGGCCGAACCTCAACCCTAAGACGAGAAAGGCAAATCAGCCAGGAATTAGGCATGTCCCCAAGGAAAAAGCTGTGGAGGCAGGCATGTTGTGGTACTTTTGCGCTCTTCTTGGCTAGTCCTTCGCAGCTGCTGTGTTCTTGGAACTCAGGGCTTTCTGGTTAATAGAACCCTTACCCTAGGCGTAACTCAAACCTTAAGCCTAGGAAGGAAAATCAGCCTATGGTTCGGGATGGTCTCATGGAAATATCAGTGGTGGCAGCCAAGTTGCGTCACTTTTGCGCTCCCCCTGGGATGCCTTTCGCAGCTGCAGTGTGCCTGGAGCCCAGGGCTTCCTGGTTTTAAAAGTCCTAGGCCTAAGCCTAACAGTAACCCTAGGAAGGTAAATCAGCCGGCTATTAGGGTTCTTCCTAAGGGAAAAGCCGTGAAAGCAGCCATGTTGTGGCACTTCTGCACTCCCTTTGGGATGCCTTTGGCAGATGAAGGAAGCCTGGAACTCAGGGCTTCCTGCTTAAAGAAATCCAAGCCCTAGGCTGAACCCTAACCCTAACCCTAGGCAGATAAATCAGCCTAGGTATAGGGATGGTGCCAAGGAAAAAGCTGTGAAAGCTGCCATGTTGTTGCACTTTTGTACTCCCCTTGGGATGCCTTGAACAGCTGCAGTGTGCCTGGAGCTAAGGGCTTCCTAGTTTTAAAAATCCTAGCCCTAGGCCTAAGCCTAACAGTAACCCTGGGAAGGGAAATCAGCCTGGTGTTAGGCTTCTTGCCAAGGAAAAAGCCGTGAAAGCAGCCATGTTGTGGCACTTTTGCACTCCCTTTTGGATGCCTTTCACAGCTCCAGTGTGCCTGGAACTCAGGGCTTCCTGATTTTAAAAATCCTAGCCCTAGGCCGAACCTCAACCCTAAGACGAGAAAGGCAAATCAGCCAGGAATTAGGCATGTCCCCAAGGAAAAAGCTGTGGAGGCAGGCATGTTGTGGTACTTTTGCGCTCTTCTTGGCTAGTCCTTCGCAGCTGCTGTGTTCTTGGAACTCAGGGCTTTCTGGTTAATAGAACCCTTACCCTAGGCGTAACTCAAACCTTAAGCCTAGGAAGGAAAATCAGCCTATGGTTCGGGATGGTCTCATGGAAATATCAGTGGTGGCAGCCAAGTTGCGTCACTTTTGCGCTCCCCCTGGGATGCCTTTCGCAGCTGCAGTGTGCCTGGAGCCCAGGGCTTCCTGGTTTTAAAAGTCCTAGGCCTAAGCCTAACAGTAACCCTAGGAAGGTAAATCATCCGGGTATTAGGGTTCTTCCTAAGGGAAAAGCCGTGAAAGCAGTCATGTTGTGGCACTTCTGCACTCCCTTTGGGATGCCTTTGGCAGATGAAGTAAGCCTGGAACTCAGGGCTTCCTGCTTAAAGAAATCCAAGCCCTAGGCTGAACCCTAACCCTAACCCTAGGCAGATAAATCAGCCTAGGTATAGGGATGGTGCCAAGGAAAAAGCTGTGAAAGCTGCCATGTTGTTGCACTTTTGTACTCCCCTTGGGATGCCTTGAACAGCTGCAGTGTGCCTGGAGCTAAGGGCTTCCTAGTTTTAAAAATCCTAGCCCTAGGCCTAAGCCTAACAGTAACCCTGGGAAGGGAAATCAGCCTGGTGTTAGGCTTCTTGCCAAGGAAAAAGCCGTGAAAGCAGCCATGTTGTGGCACTTTTGCACTCCCTTTTGGATGCCTTTCACAGCTCCGGTGTGCCTGGAACTCAGGGCTTCCTGATTTTAAAAATCCTAGCCCTAGGCCGAACCTCAACCCTAAGACGAGAAAGGCAAATCAGCCAGGAATTAGGCATGTCCCCAAGGAAAAAGCTGTGGAGGCAGGCATGTTGTGGTACTTTTGCGCTCTTCTTGGCTAGTCCTTCGCAGCTGCTGTGTTCTTGGAACTCAGGGCTTTCTGGTTAATAGAACCCTTACCCTAGGCGTAACTCAAACCTTAAGCCTAGGAAGGAAAATCAGCCTATGGTTCGGGATGGTCTCATGGAAATATCAGTGGTGGCAGCCAAGTTGCGTCACTTTTGCGCTCCCCCTGGGATGCCTTTCGCAGCTGCAGTGTGCCTGGAGCCCAGGGCTTCCTGGTTTTAAAAGTCCTAGGCCTAAGCCTAACAGTAACCCTAGGAAGGTAAATCAGCCGGGTATTAGGGTTCTTCCTAAGGGAAAAGCCGTGAAAGCAGCCATGTTGTGGCACTTCTGCACTCCCTTTGGGATGCCTTTGGCAGATGAAGTAAGCCTGGAACTCAGGGCTTCCTGCTTAAAGAAATCCAAGCCCTAGGCTGAAGCCTAACCCTAACCCTAGGCAGATAAATCAGCCTAGGTATAGGGATGGTGCCAAGGAAAAAGCTGTGAAAGCTGCCATGTTGTTGCACTTTTGTACTCCCCTTGGGATGCCTTGAACAGCTGCAGTGTGCCTGGAGCTAAGGGCTTCCTAGTTTTAAAAATCCTCGCCCTAGGCCTAAGCCTAACAGTAACCCTGGGAAGGAAAATCAGCCTGGTGTTAGGCTTCTTGCCAAGGAAAAAGCCGTGAAAGCAGCCATGTTGTGGCACTTTTGCACTCCCTTTTGGATGCCTTTCACAGCTCCAGTGTGCCTGGAACTCAGGGCTTCCTGATTTTAAAAATCCTAGCCCTAGGCCGAACCTCAACCCTAAGACGAGAAAGGCAAATCAGCCAGGAATTAGGCATGTCCCCAAGGAAAAAGCTGTGGAGGCAGGCATGTTGTGGTACTTTTGCGCTCTTCTTGGCTAGTCCTTCGCAGCTGCTGTGTTCTTGGAACTCAGGGCTTTCTGGTTAATAGAACCCTTACCCTAGGCGTAACTCAAACCTTAAGCCTAGGAAGGAAAATCAGCCTATGGTTCGGGATGGTCTCATGGAAATATCAGTGGTGGCAGCCAAGTTGCGTCACTTTTGCGCTCCCCCTGGGATGCCTTTTGCAGCTGCAGTGTGCCTGGAGCCCAGGGCTTCCTGGTTTTAAAAGTCCTAGGCCTAAGCCTAACAGTAACCCTAGGAAGGTAAATCAGCCGGCTATTAGGGTTCTTCCTAAGGGAAAAGCCGTGAAAGCAGCCATGTTGTGGCACTTCTGCACTCCCTTTGGGATGCCTTTGGCAGATGAAGTAAGCCTGGAACTCAGGGCTTCCTGCTTAAAGAAATCCAAGCCCTAGGCTGAAGCCTAACCCTAACCCTAGGCAGATAAATCAGCCTAGGTATAGGGATGGTGCCAAGGAAAAAGCTGTGAAAGCTGCCATCTTGTTGCACTTTTGTACTCCCCTTGGGATGCCTTGAACAGCTGCAGTGTGCCTGGAGCTAAGGGCTTCCTAGTTTTAAAAATCCTAGCCCTAGGCCTAAGCCTAACAGTAACCCTGGGAAGGGAAATCAGCCTGGTGTTAGGCTTCTTGCCAAGGAAAAAGCCGTGAAAGCAGCCATGTTGTGGCACTTTTGCACTCCCTTTTGGATGCCTTTCACAGCTCCGGTGTGCCTGGAACTCAGGGCTTCCTGATTTTAAAAATCCTAGCCCTAGGCCGAACCTCAACCCTAAGACGAGAAAGGCAAATCAGCCAGGAATTAGGCATGTCCCCAAGGAAAAAGCTGTGGAGGCAGGCATGTTGTGGTACTTTTGCGCTCTTCTTGGCTAGTCCTTCGCAGCTGCTGTGTTCTTGGAACTCAGGGCTTTCTGGTTAATAGAACCCTTACCCTAGGCGTAACTCAAACCTTAAGCCTAGGAAGGAAAATCAGCCTATGGTTCGGGATGGTCTCATGGAAATATCAGTGGTGGCAGCCAAGTTGCGTCACTTTTGCGCTACCCCTGGGATGCCTTTCGCAGCTGCAGTGTGCCTGGAGCCCAGGGCTTCCTGGTTTTAAAAGTCCTAGGCCTAAGCCTAACAGTAACCCTAGGAAGGTAAATCAGCCGGGTATTAGGGTTCTTCCTAAGGGAAAAGCCGTGAAAGCAGCCATGTTGTGGCACTTCTGCACTCCCTTTGGGATGCCTTTGGCAGATGAAGTAAGCCTGGAACTCAGGGCTTCCTGGTTAAAGAAATCCAAGCCCTAGGCTGAAGCCTAACCCTAACCCTAGGCAGATAAATCAGCCTAGGTATAGGGATGGTGCCAAGGAAAAAGCTGTGAAAGCTGCCATGTTGTTGCACTTTTGTACTCCCCTTGGGATGCCTTGAACAGCTGCAGTGTGCCTGGAGCTAAGGGCTTCCTAGTTTTAAAAATCCTCGCCCTAGGCCTAAGCCTAACAGTAACCCTGGGAAGGGAAATCAGCCTGGTGTTAGGCTTCTTGCCAAGGAAAAAGCCGTGAAAGCAGCCATGTTGTGGCACTTTTGCACTCCCTTTTGGATGCCTTTCACAGCTCCAGTGTGCCTGGAACTCAGGGCTTCCTGATTTTAAAAATCCTAGCCCTAGGCCGAACCTCAACCCTAAGACGAGAAAGGCAAATCAGCCAGGAATTAGGCATGTCCCCAAGGAAAAAGCTGTGGAGGCAGGCATGTTGTGGTACTTTTGCGCTCTTCTTGGCTAGTCCTTCGCAGCTGCTGTGTTCTTGGAACTCAGGGCTTTCTGGTTAATAGAACCCTTACCCTAGGCGTAACTCAAACCTTAAGCCTAGGAAGGAAAATCAGCCTATGGTTCGGGATGGTCTCATGGAAATATCAGTGGTGGCAGCCAAGTTGCGTCACTTTTGCGCTCCCCCTGGGATGCCTTTCGCAGCTGCAGTGTGCCTGGAGCCCAGGGCTTCCTGGTTTTAAAAGTCCTAGGCCTAAGCCTAACAGTAACCCTAGGAAGGTAAATCAGCCGGGTATTAGGGTTCTTCCTAAGGGAAAAGCCGTGAAAGCAGCCATGTTGTGGCACTTCTGCACTCCCTTTGGGATGCCTTTGGCAGATGAAGTAAGCCTGGAACTCAGGGCTTCCTGCTTAAAGAAATCCAAGCCCTAGGCTGAACCCTAACCCTAACCCTAGGCAGATAAATCAGCCTAGGTATAGGGATGGTGCCAAGGAAAAAGCTGTGAAAGCTGCCATGTTGTTGCACTTTTGTACTCCCCTTGGGATGCCTTGAACAGCTGCAGTGTGCCTGGAGCTAAGGGCTTCCTAGTTTTAAAAATCCTAGCCCTAGGCCTAAGCCTAACAGTAACCCTGGGAAGGGAAATCAGCCTGGTGTTAGGCTTCTTGCCAAGGAAAAAGCCGTGAAAGCAGCCATGTTGTGGCACTTTTGCACTCCCTTTTGGATGCCTTTCACAGCTCCAGTGTGCCTGGAACTCAGGGCTTCCTGATTTTAAAAATCCTAGCCCTAGGCCGAACCTCAACCCTAAGACGAGAAAGGCAAATCAGCCAGGAATTAGGCATGTCCCCAAGGAAAAAGCTGTGGAGGCAGGCATGTTGTGGTACTTTTGCGCTCTTCTTGGCTAGTCCTTCGCAGCTGCTGTGTTCTTGGAACTCAGGGCTTTCTGGTTAATAGAACCCTTACCCTAGGCGTAACTCAAACCTTAAGCCTAGGAAGGAAAATCAGCCTATGGTTCGGGATGGTCTCATGGAAATATCAGTGGTGGCAGCCAAGTTGCGTCACTTTTGCGCTCCCCCTGGGATGCCTTTCGCAGCTGCAGTGTGCCTGGAGCCCAGGGCTTCCTGGTTTTAAAAGTCCTAGGCCTAAGCCTAACAGTAACCCTAGGAAGGTAAATCAGCCGGGTATTAGGGTTCTTCCTAAGGGAAAAGCCGTGAAAGCAGCCATGTTGTGGCACTTCTGCACTCCCTTTGGGATGCCTTTGGCAGATGAAGTAAGCCTGGAACTCAGGGCTTCCTGCTTAAAGAAATCCAAGCCCTAGGCTGAAGCCTAACCCTAACCCTAGGCAGATAAATCAGCCTAGGTATAGGGATGGTGCCAAGGAAAAAGCTGTGAAAGCTGCCATGTTGTTGCACTTTTGTACTCCCCTTGGGATGCCTTGAACAGCTGCAGTGTGCCTGGAGCTAAGGGCTTCCTAGTTTTAAAAATCCTAGCCCTAGGCCTAAGCCTAACAGTAACCCTGGGAAGGGAAATCAGCCTGGTGTTAGGCTTCTTGCCAAGGAAAAAGCCGTGAAAGCAGCCATGTTGTGGCACTTTTGCACTCCCTTTTGGATGCCTTTCACAGCTCCAGTGTGCCTGGAACTCAGGGCTTCCTGATTTTAAAAATCCTAGCCTTAGGCCGAACCCCAGTCCCAAGACGAGAAAGGCAAATCAGCCAGGAATTAGGCATGTCCCCAAGGAAAAAGCTGTGGAGGCAGGCATGTTGTGGTACTTTTGCGCTCTTCTTGGCTAGTCCTTCGCAGCTGCTGTGTTCTTGGAACACAGGGCTTTCTGGTTAATAGAACCCTTACCCTAGGCGTAACTCAAACCTTAAGCCTAGGAAGGAAAATCAGCCTATGGTTCGGGATGGTCTCATGGAAATATCAGTGGTGGCAGCCAAGTTGCGTCACTTTTGCGCTCCCCCTGGGATGCCTTTTGCAGCTGCAGTGTGCCTGGAGCCCAGGGCTTCCTGGTTTTAAAAGTCCTAGGCCTAAGCCTAACAGTAACCCTAGGAAGGTAAATCAGCCGGCTATTAGGGTTCTTCCTAAGGGAAAAGCCGTGAAAGCAGCCATGTTGTGGCACTTCTGCACTCCCTTTGGGATGCCTTTGGCAGATGAAGTAAGCCTGGAACTCAGGGCTTCCTGGTTAAAGAAATCCAAGCCCTAGGCTGAAGCCTAACCCTAACCCTAGGCAGATAAATCAGCCTAGGTATAGGGATGGTGCCAAGGAAAAAGCTGTGAAAGCTGCCATGTTGTTGCACTTTTGTACTCCCCTTGGGATGCCTTGAACAGCTGCAGTGTGCCTGGAGCTAAGGGCTTCCTAGTTTTAAAAATCCTAGCCCTAGGCCTAAGCCTAACAGTAACCCTGGGAAGGGAAATCAGCCTGGTGTTAGGCTTCTTGCCAAGGAAAAAGCCGTGAAAGCAGCCATGTTGTGGCACTTTTGCACTCCCTTTTGGATGCCTTTCACAGCTCCGGTGTGCCTGGAACTCAGGGCTTCCTGATTTTAAAAATCCTAGCCCTAGGCCGAACCTCAACCCTAAGACGAGAAAGGCAAATCAGCCAGGAATTAGGCATGTCCCCAAGGAAAAAGCTGTGGAGGCAGGCATGTTGTGGTACTTTTGCGCTCTTCTTGGCTAGTCCTTCGCAGCTGCTGTGTTCTTGGAACTCAGGGCTTTCTGGTTAATAGAACCCTTACCCTAGGCGTAACTCAAACCTTAAGCCTAGGAAGGAAAATCAGCCTATGGTTCGGGATGGTCTCATGGAAATATCAGTGGTGGCAGCCAAGTTGCGTCACTTTTGCGCTCCCCCTGGGATGCCTTTCGCAGCTGCAGTGTGCCTGGAGCCCAGGGCTTCCTGGTTTTAAAAGTCCTAGGCCTAAGCCTAACAGTAACCCTAGGAAGGTAAATCAGCCGGGTATTAGGGTTCTTCCTAAGGGAAAAGCCGTGAAAGCAGCCATGTTGTGGCACTTCTGCACTCCCTTTGGGATGCCTTTGGCAGATGAAGTAAGCCTGGAACTCAGGGCTTCCTGCTTAAAGAAATCCAAGCCCTAGGCTGAAGCCTAACCCTAACCCTAGGCAGATAAATCAGCCTAGGTATAGGGATGGTGCCAAGGAAAAAGCTGTGAAAGCTGCCATGTTGTTGCACTTTTGTACTCCCCTTGGGATGCCTTGAACAGCTGCAGTGTGCCTGGAGCTAAGGGCTTCCTAGTTTTAAAAATCCTAGCCCTAGGCCTAAGCCTAACAGTAACCCTGGGAAGGGAAATCAGCCTGGTTTTAGGCTTCTTGCCAAGGAAAAAGCCGTGAAAGCAGCCATGTTGTGGCACTTTTGCACTCCCTTTTGGATGCCTTTCACAGCTCCAGTGTGCCTGGAACTCAGGGCTTCCTGATTTTAAAAATCCTAGCCCTAGGCCGAACCCCAACCCTAAGACGAGAAAGGCAAATCAGCCAGGAATTAGGCATGTCCCCAAGGAAAAAGCTGTGGAGGCAGGCATGTTGTGGTACTTTTGCGCTCTTCTTGGGTAGTCCTTCGCAGCTGCTGTGTTCTTGGAACTCAGGGCTTTCTGGTTAATAGAACCCTTACCCTAGGCGTAACTCAAACCTTAAGCCTAGGAAGGAAAATCAGCCTATGGTTCGGGATGGTCTCATGGAAATATCAGTGGTGGCAGCCAAGTTGCGTCACTTTTGCGCTCCCCCTGGGATGCCTTTCACAGCTGCAGTGTGCCTGGAGCCCAGGGCTTCCTGGTTTTAAAAGTCCTAGGCCTAAGCCTAACAGTAACCCTAGGAAGGTAAATCAGCCGGGTATTAGGGTTCTTCCTAAGGGAAAAGCCGTGAAAGCAGCCATGTTGTGGCACTTCTGCACTCCCTTTGGGATGCCTTTGGCAGATGAAGTAAGCCTGGAACTCAGGGCTTCCTGGTTAAAGAAATCCAAGCCCTAGGCTGAACCCTAACCCTAACCCTAGGCAGATAAATCAGCCTAGGTATAGGGATGGTGCCAAGGAAAAAGCTGTGCAAGCTGCCATGTTGTTGCACTTTTGTACTCCCCTTGGGATGCCTTGAACAGCTGCAGTGTGCCTGGAGCTAAGGGCTTCCTAGTTTTAAAAATCCTAGCCCTAGGCCTAAGCCTAACAGTAACCCTGGGAAGGGAAATCAGCCTGGTGTTAGGCTTCTTGCCAAGGAAAAAGCCGTGAAAGCAGCCATGTTGTGGCACTTTTGCACTCCCTTTTGGATGCCTTTCACAGCTCCAGTGTGCCTGGAACTCAGGGCTTCCTGATTTTAAAAATCCTAGCCCTAGGCCGAACCCCAGCCCTAAGACGAGAAAGGCAAATCAGCCAGGAATTAGGCATGTCCCCAAGGAAAAAGCTGTGGAGGCAGGCATGTGTTGGTACTTTTGCGCTCTTCTTGGGTAGTCCTTCGCAGCTGCTGTGTTCTTGGAACTCAGGGCTTTCTGGTTAATAGAACCCTTACCCTAGGCGTAACTCAAACCTTAAGCCTAGGAAGGAAAATCAGACTATGGTTCGGGATGGTCTCATGGAAATATCAGTGGTGGCAGCCAAGTTGCGTCACTTTTGCGCTCCCCTTGGGATGCCTTTTGCAGCTGCAGTGTGCCTGGAGCCCAGGGCTTCCTGGTTTTAAAAGTCCTAGGCCTAAGCCTAACAGTAACACTGGGAAGGTAAATCAGCTGGGTATTAGGGTTCTTCCTAAGGGAAAAGCCGTGAAAGCAGCCATGTTGTGGCACTTCTGCACTCCCTTTGGGATGCCTTTGGCAGATGAAGTAAGCCTGGAACTCAGGGCTTCCTGCTTAAAGAAATCCAAGCCCTAGGCTGAAGCCTAACCCTAACCCTAGGCAGATAAATCAGCCTAGGTATAGGGATGGTGCCAAGGAAAAAGCTGTGAAAGCTGCCATGTTGTTGCACTTTTGTACTCCCCTTGGGATGCCTTGAACAGCTGCAGTGTGCCTGGAGCTAAGGGCTTCCTAGTTTTAAAAATCCTAGCCCTAGGCCTAAGCCTAACAGTAACCCTGGGAAGGGAAATCAGCCTGGTGTTAGGCTTCTTGCCAAGGAAAAAGCCGTGAAAGCAGCCATGTTGTGGCACTTTTGCACTCCCTTTTGGATGCCTTTCACAGCTCCAGTGTGCCTGGAACTCAGGGCTTCCTGATTTTAAAAATCCTAGCCCTAGGCCGAACCTCAACCCTAAGACGAGAAAGGCAAATCAGCCAGGAATTAGGCATGTCCCCAAGGAAAAAGCTGTGGAGGCAGGCATGTTGTGGTACTTTTGCGCTCTTCTTGGGTAGTCCTTCGCAGCTGCTGTGTTCTTGGAACTCAGGGCTTTCTGGTTAATAGAACCCTTACCCTAGGCGTAACTCAAACCTTAAGCCTAGGAAGGAAAATCAGCCTATGGTTCGGGATGGTCTCATGGAAATATCAGTGGTGGCAGCCAAGTTGCGTCACTTTTGCGCTCCCCCTGGGATGCCTTTCGCAGCTGCAGTGTGCCTGGAGCCCAGGGCTTCCTGGTTTTAAAAGTCCTAGGCCTAAGCCTAACAGTAACCCTAGGAAGGTAAATCAGCCGGGTATTAGGGTTCTTCCTAAGGGAAAAGCCGTGAAAGCAGCCATGTTGTGGCACTTCTGCACTCCCTTTGGGATGCCTTTGGCAGATGAAGTAAGCCTGGAACTCAGGGCTTCCTGCTTAAAGAAATCCAAGCCCTAGGCTGAAGCCTAACCCTAACCCTAGGCAGATAAATCAGCCTAGGTATAGGGATGGTGCCAAGGAATAAGCTGTGAAAGCTGCCATGTTGTTGCACTTTTGTACTCCCCTTGGGATGCCTTGAACAGCTGCAGTGTGCCTGGAGCTAAGGGCTTCCTAGTTTTAAAAATCCTAGCCCTAGGCCTAAGCCTAACAGTAACCCTGGGAAGGCAAATCAGCCTGGTGTTAGGCTTCTTGCCAAGGAAAAAGCCGTGAAAGCAGCCATGTTGTGGCACTTTTGCACTCCCTGTTGGATGCCTTTCACAGCTCCAGTGTGCCTGGAACTCAGGGCTTCCTGATTTTAAAAATCCTAGCCCTAGGCCGAACCCCAGCCCTAAGACGAGAAAGGCAAATCAGCCAGGAATTAGGCATGTCCCCAAGGAAAAAGCTGTGGAGGCAGGCATGTTGTGGTACTTTTGCGCTCTTCTTGGGTAGTCCTTCGCAGCTGCTGTGTTCTTGGAACTCAGGGCTTTCTGGTTAATAGAACCCTTACCCTAGGCGTAACTCAAACCTTAAGCCTAGGAAGGAAAATCAGCCTATGGTTCGGGATGGTCTCATGGAAATATCAGTGGTGGCAGCCAAGTTGCGTCACTTTTGCGCTACCCCTGGGATGCCTTTCGCAGCTGCAGTGTGCCTGGAGCCCAGGGCTTCCTGGTTTTAAAAGTCCTAGGCCTAAGCCTAACAGTAACCCTAGGAAGGTAAATCAGCCGGGTATTAGGGTTCTTCCTAAGGGAAAAGCCGTGAAAGCAGCCATGTTGTGGCACTTCTGCACTCCCTTTGGGATGCCTTTGGCAGATGAAGTAAGCCTGGAACTCAGGGCTTCCTGCTTAAAGAAATCCAAGCCCTAGGCTGAAGCCTAACCCTAACCCTAGGCAGATAAATCAGCCTAGGTATAGGGATGGTGCCAAGGAATAAGCTGTGAAAGCTGCCATGTTGTTGCACTTTTGTACTCCCCTTGGGATGCCTTGAACAGCTGCAGTGTGCCTGGAGCTAAGGGCTTCCTAGTTTTAAAAATCCTAGCCCTAGGCCTAAGCCTAACAGTAACCCTGGGAAGGGAAATCAGCCCGGTGTTAGGCTTCTTGCCAAGGAAAAAGCCGTGAAAGCAGCCATGTTGTGGCACTTTTGCACTCCCTTTTGGATGCCTTTCACAGCTCCAGTGTGCCTGCAACTCAGGGCTTCCTGATTTTAAAAATCCTAGCCCTAGGCCGAACCCCAGCCCTAAGACGAGAAAGGTAAATCAGCCAGGAATTAGGCATGTCCCCAAGGAAAAAGCTGTGGAGGCAGGCATGTTGTGGTACTTTTGCGCTCTTCTTGGCTAGTCCTTCGCAGCTGCTGTGTTCTTGGAACTCAGGGCTTTCTGGTTAATAGAACCCTTACCCTAGGCGTAACTCAAACCTTAAGCCTAGGAAGGAAAATCAGCCTATGGTTCGGGATGGTCTCATGGAAATATCAGTGGCGGCAGCCAAATTGCGTCACTTTTGCGCTCCCCCTGGGATGCCTTTCGCAGCTGCAGTGTGCCTGGAGCCCAGGGCTTCCTGGTTTTAAAAGTCCTAGGCCTAAGCCTAACAGTAACCCTAGGAAGGTAAATCAGCTGGGTATTAGGGTTCTTCCTAAGGGAAAAGCCGTGAAAGCAGCCATGTTGTGGCACTTCTGCACTCCCTTTGGGATGCCTTTGGCAGATGCAGTAAACCTGGAACTCAGGGCTTCCTGCTTAAAGAAATCCAAGCCCTAGGCTGAAGCCTAACCCTAGGCAGATAAATCAGCCTAGGTATAGGGATGGTGCCAAGGAAAAAGCTGTGAAAGCTGCCATGTTGTTGCACTTTTGTACTCCCCTTGGGATGCCTTGAACAGCTGCAGTGTGCCTGGAGCTAAGGGCTTCCTAGTTTTAAAAATCCTAGCCCTAGGCCTAAGCCTAACAGTAACCCTGGGAAGGGAAATCAGCCTGGTGTTAGGCTTCTTGCCAAGGAAAAAGCCGTGAAAGCAGCCATGTTGTGGCACTTTTGCACTCCCTTTTGGATGCCTTTCACAGCTCCAGTGTGCCTGGAACTCAGGGCTTCCTGATTTTAAAAATCCTAGCCCTAGGCCGAACCTCAACCCTAAGACGAGAAAGGCAAATCAGCCAGGAATTAGGCATGTCCCCAAGGAAAAAGCTGTGGAGGCAGGCATGTTGTGGTACTTTTGCGCTCTTCTTGGCTAGTCCTTCGCAGCTGCTGTGTTCTTGGAACTCAGGGCTTTCTGGTTAATAGAACCCTTACCCTAGGCGTAACTCAAACCTTAAGCCTAGGAAGGAAAATCAGCCTATGGTTCGGGATGGTCTCATGGAAATATCAGTGGTGGCAGCCAAGTTGCGTCACTTTTGCGCTCCCCCTGGGATGCCTTTCGCAGCTGCAGTGTGCCTGGAGCCCAGGGCTTCCTGGTTTTAAAAGTCCTAGGCCTAAGCCTAACAGTAACCCTAGGAAGGTAAATCAGCCGGGTATTAGGGTTCTTCCTAAGGGAAAAGCCGTGAAAGCAGCCATGTTGTGGCGCTTCTGCACTCCCTTTGGGATGCCTTTGGCAGATGAAGTAAGCCTGGAACTCAGGGCTTCCTGCTTAAAGAAATCCAAGCCCTAGGCTGAACCCTAACCCTAACCCTAGGCAGATAAATCAGCCTAGGTATAGGGATGGTGCCAAGGAATAAGCTGTGAAAGCTGCCATGTTGTTGCACTTTTGTACTCCCCTTGGGATGCCTTGAACAGCTGCAGTGTGCCTGGAGCTAAGGGCTTCCTAGTTTTAAAAATCCTAGCCCTAGGCCTAAGCCTAACAGTAACCCTGGGAAGGGAAATCAGCCTGGTGTTAGGCTTCTTGCCAAGGAAAAAGCCGTGAAAGCAGCCATGTTGTGGCACTTTTGCACTCCCTTTTGGATGCCTTTCACAGCTCCAGTGTGCCTGCAACTCAGGGCTTCCTGATTTTAAAAATCCTAGCCCTAGGCCGAACCCCAGCCCTAAGACGAGAAAGGTAAATCAGCCAGGAATTAGGCATGTCCCCAAGGAAAAAGCTGTGGAGGCAGGCATGTTGTGGTACTTTTGCGCTCTTCTTGGCTAGTCCTTCGCAGCTGCTGTGTTCTTGGAACTCAGGGCTTTCTGGTTAATAGAACCCTTACCCTAGGCGTAACTCAAACCTTAAGCCTAGGAAGGAAAATCAGACTATGGTTCGGGATGGTCTCATGGAAATATCAGTGGTGGCAGCCAAATTGCGTCACTTTTGCGCTCCCCCTGGGATGCCTTTCGCAGCTGCAGTGTGCCTGGAGCCCAGGGCTTCCTGGTTTTAAAAGTCCTAGGCCTAAGCCTAACAGTAACCCTAGGAAGGTAAATCAGCTGGGTATTAGGGTTCTTCCTAAGGGAAAAGCCGTGAAAGCAGCCATGTTGTGGCACTTCTGCACTCCCTTTGGGATGCCTTTGGCAGATGCAGTAAACCTGGAACTCAGGGCTTCCTGCTTAAAGAAATCCAAGCCCTAGGCTGAAGCCTAACCCTAGGCAGATAAATCAGCCTAGGTATAGGGATGGTGCCAAGGAAAAAGCTGTGAAAGCTGCCATGTTGTTGCACTTTTGTACTCCCCTTGGGATGCCTTGAACAGCTGCAGTGTGCCTGGAGCTAAGGGCTTCCTAGTTTTAAAAATCCTAGCCCTAGGCCTAAGCCTAACAGTAACCCTGGGAAGGGAAATCAGCCTGGTGTTAGGCTTCTTGCCAAGGAAAAAGCCGTGAAAGCAGCCATGTTGTGGCACTTTTGCACTCCCTTTTGGATGCCTTTCACAGCTCCAGTGTGCCTGGAACTCAGGGCTTCCTGATTTTAAAAATCCTAGCCCTAGGCCGAACCTCAACCCTAAGACGAGAAAGGCAAATCAGCCAGGAATTAGGCATGTCCCCAAGGAAAAAGCTGTGGAGGCAGGCATGTTGTGGTACTTTTGCGCTCTTCTTGGCTAGTCCTTCGCAGCTGCTGTGTTCTTGGAACTCAGGGCTTTCTGGTTAATAGAACCCTTACCCTAGGCGTAACTCAAACCTTAAGCCTAGGAAGGAAAATCAGCCTATGGTTCGGGATGGTCTCATGGAAATATCAGTGGTGGCAGCCAAGTTGCGTCACTTTTGCGCTCCCCCTGGGATGCCTTTCGCAGCTGCAGTGTGCCTGGAGCCCAGGGCTTCCTGGTTTTAAAAGTCCTAGGCCTAAGCCTAACAGTAACCCTAGGAAGGTAAATCAGCCGGCTATTAGGGTTCTTCCTAAGGGAAAAGCCGTGAAAGCAGCCATGTTGTGGCACTTCTGCACTCCCTTTGGGATGCCTTTGGCAGATGAAGTAAGCCTGGAACTCAGGGCTTCCTGCTTAAAGAAATCCAAGCCCTAGGCTGAAGCCTAACCCTAACCCTAGGCAGATAAATCAGCCTAGGTATAGGGATGGTGCCAAGGAAAAAGCTGTGAAAGCTGCCATGTTGTTGCACTTTTGTACTCCCCTTGGGATGCCTTGAACAGCTGCAGTGTGCCTGGAGCTAAGGGCTTCCTAGTTTTAAAAATCCTAGCCCTAGGCCTAAGCCTAACAGTAACCCTGGGAAGGGAAATCAGCCTGGTGTTAGGCTTCTTGCCAAGGAAAAAGCCGTGAAAGCAGCCATGTTGTGGCACTTTTGCACTCCCTTTTGGATGCCTTTCACAGCTCCAGTGTGCCTGCAACTCAGGGCTTCCTGATTTTAAAAATCCTAGCCCTAGGCCGAACCCCAGCCCTAAGACGAGAAAGGTAAATCAGCCAGGAATTAGGCATGTCCCCAAGGAAAAAGCTGTGGAGGCAGGCATGTTGTGGTACTTTTGCGCTCTTCTTGGGTAGTCCTTCGCAGCTGCTGTGTTCTTGGAACTCAGGGCTTTCTGGTTAATAGAACCCTTACCCTAGGCGTAACTCAAACCTTAAGCCTAGGAAGGAAAATCAGACTATGGTTCGGGATGGTCTCATGGAAATATCAGTGGTGGCAGCCAAATTGCGTCACTTTTGCGCTCCCCCTGGGATGCCTTTCGCAGCTGCAGTGTGCCTGGAGCCCAGGGCTTCCTGGTTTTAAAAGTCCTAGGCCTAAGCCTAACAGTAACCCTAGGAAGGTAAATCAGCTGGGTATTAGGGTTCTTCCTAAGGGAAAAGCCGTGAAAGCAGCCATGTTGTGGCACTTCTGCACTCCCTTTGGGATGCCTTTGGCAGATGCAGTAAACCTGGAACTCAGGGCTTCCTGCTTAAAGAAATCCAAGCCCTAGGCTGAAGCCTAACCCTAGGCAGATAAATCAGCCTAGGTATAGGGATGGTGCCAAGGAAAAAGCTGTGAAAGCTGCCATGTTGTTGCACTTTTGTACTCCCCTTGGGATGCCTTGAACAGCTGCAGTGTGCCTGGAGCTAAGGGCTTCCTAGTTTTAAAAATCCTAGCCCTAGGCCTAAGCCTAACAGTAACCCTGGGAAGGGAAATCAGCCTGGTGTTAGGCTTCTTGCCAAGGAAAAAGCCGTGAAAGCAGCCATGTTGTGGCACTTTTGCACTCCCTTTTGGATGCCTTTCACAGCTCCAGTGTGCCTGGAACTCAGGGCTTCCTGATTTTAAAAATCCTAGCCCTAGGCCGAACCTCAACCCTAAGACGAGAAAGGCAAATCAGCCAGGAATTAGGCATGTCCCCAAGGAAAAAGCTGTGGAGGCAGGCATGTTGTGGTACTTTTGCGCTCTTCTTGGCTAGTCCTTCGCAGCTGCTGTGTTCTTGGAACTCAGGGCTTTCTGGTTAATAGAACCCTTACCCTAGGCGTAACTCAAACCTTAAGCCTAGGAAGGAAAATCAGCCTATGGTTCGGGATGGTCTCATGGAAATATCAGTGGTGGCAGCCAAGTTGCGTCACTTTTGCGCTCCCCCTGGGATGCCTTTCGCAGCTGCAGTGTGCCTGGAGCCCAGGGTTTCCTGGTTTTAAAAGTCCTAGGCCTAAGCCTAACAGTAACCCTAGGAAGGTAAATCAGCCGGCTATTAGGGTTCTTCCTAAGGGAAAAGCCGTGAAAGCAGCCATGTTGTGGCACTTCTGCACTCCCTTTGGGATGCCTTTGGCAGATGAAGTAAGCCTGGAACTCAGGGCTTCCTGCTTAAAGAAATCCAAGCCCTAGGCTGAACCCTAACCCTAACCCTAGGCAGATAAATCAGCCTAGGTATAGGGATGGTGCCAAGGAAAAAGCTGTGAAAGCTGCCATGTTGTTGCACTTTTGTACTCCCCTTGGGATGCCTTGAAAAGCTGCAGTGTGCCTGGAGCTAAGGGCTTCCTAGTTTTAAAAATCCTAGCCCTAGGCCTAAGCCCAACAGTAACCCTGGGAAGGGAAATCAGCCTGGTGTTAGGCTTCTTGCCAAGGAAAAAGCCGTGAAAGCAGCCATGTTGTGGCACTTTTGCACTCCCTTTTGGATGCCTTTCACAGCTCCGGTGTGCCTGGAACTCAGGGCTTCCTGATTTTAAAAATCCTAGCCCTAGGCCGAACCTCAACCCTAAGACGAGAAAGGCAAATCAGCCAGGAATTAGGCATGTCCCCAAGGAAAAAGCTGTGGAGGCAGGCATGTTGTGGTACTTTTGCGCTCTTCTTGGCTAGTCCTTCGCAGCTGCTGTGTTCTTGGAACTCAGGGCTTTCTGGTTAATAGAACCCTTACCCTAGGCGTAACTCAAACCTTAAGCCTAGGAAGGAAAATCAGCCTATGGTTCGGGATGGTCTCATGGAAATATCAGTGGTGGCAGCCAAGTTGCGTCACTTTTGCGCTCCCCCTGGGATGCCTTTCGCAGCTGCAGTGTGCCTGGAGCCCAGGGCTTCCTGGTTTTAAAAGTCCTAGGCCTAAGCCTAACAGTAACCCTAGGAAGGTAAATCAGCCGGGTATTAGGGTTCTTCCTAAGGGAAAAGCCGTGAAAGCAGCCATATTGTGGCACTTCTGCACTCCCTTTGGGATGCCTTTGGCAGATGAAGTAAGCCTGGAACTCAGGGCTTCCTGGTTAAAGAAATCCAAGCCCTAGGCTGAACCCTAACCCTAACCCTAGGCAGATAAATCAGCCTAGGTATAGGGATGGTGCCAAGGAAAAAGCTGTGAAAGCTGCCATGTTGTTGCACTTTTGTACTCCCCTTGGGATGCCTTGAACAGCTGCAGTGTGCCTGGAGCTAAGGGCTTCCTAGTTTTAAAAATCCTAGCCCTAGGCCTAAGCCTAACAGTAACCCTGGGAAGGGAAATCAGCCTGGTGTTAGGCTTCTTGCCAAGGAAAAAGCCGTGAAAGCAGCCATGTTGTGGCACTTTTGCACTCCCTTTTGGATGCCTTTCACAGCTCCGGTGTGCCTGGAACTCAGGGCTTCCTGATTCTAAAAATCCTAGCCCTAGGCCGAACCTCAACCCTAAGACGAGAAAGGCAAATCAGCCAGGAATTAGGCATGTCCCCAAGGAAAAAGCTGTGGAGGCAGGCATGTTGTGGTACTTTTGCGCTCTTCTTGGCTAGTCCTTCGCAGCTGCTGTGTTCTTGGAACTCAGGGCTTTCTGGTTAATAGAACCCTTACCCTAGGCGTAACTCAAACCTTAAGCCTAGGAAGGAAAATCAGCCTATGGTTCGGGATGGTCTCATGGAAATATCAGTGGTGGCAGCCAAGTTGCGTCACTTTTGCACTACCCCTGGGATGCCTTTCGCAGCTGCAGTGTGCCTGGAGCCCAGGGCTTCCTGGTTTTAAAAGTCCTAGGCCTAAGCCTAACAGTAACCCTAGGAAGGTAAATCAGCCGGGTATTAGGGTTCTTCCTAAGGGAAAAGCCGTGAAAGCAGCCATGTTGTGGCACTTCTGCACTCCCTTTGGGATGCCTTTGGCAGATGAAAGAAGCCTGGAACTCAGGGCTTCCTGGTTAAAGAAATCCATGCCCTAGGCTGAACCCTCACCCTAACCCTAGGCAGATAAATCAGCCTAGGTATAGGGATGGTGCCAAGGAAAAAGCTGTGAAAGCTGCCATGTTGTTGCACTTTTGTACTCCCCTTGGGATGCCTTGAACAGCTGCAGTGTGCCTGGAGCTAAGGGCTTCCTAGTTTTAAAAATCCTAGCCCTAGGCCTAAGCCTAACAGTAACCCTGGGAAGGGAAATCAGCCTGGTGTTAGGCTTCTTGCCAAGGAAAAAGCCGTGAAAGCAGCCATGTTGTGGCACTTTTGCACTCCCTTTTGGATGCCTTTCACAGCTCCAGTGTGCCTGGAACTCAGGGCTTCCTGATTTTAAAAATCCTAGCCCTAGGCCGAACCTCAACCCTAAGACGAGAAAGGCAAATCAGCCAGGAATTAGGCATGTCCCCAAGGAAAAAGCTGTGGAGGCAGGCATGTTGTGGTACTTTTGCGCTCTTCTTGGCTAGTCCTTCGCAGCTGCTGTGTTCTTGGAACTCAGGGCTTTCTGGTTAATAGAACCCTTACCCTAGGCGTAACTCAAACCTTAAGCCTAGGAAGGAAAATCAGCCTATGGTTCGGGATGGTCTCATGGAAATATCAGTGGTGGCAGCCAAGTTGCGTCACTTTTGCGCTCCCCCTGGGATGCCTTTCGCAGCTGCAGTGTGCCTGGAGCCCAGGGCTTCCTGGTTTTAAAAGTCCTAGGCCTAAGCCTAACAGTAACCCTAGGAAGGTAAATCAGCCGGGTATTAGGGTTCTTCCTAAGGGAAAAGCCGTGAAAGCAGCCATGTTGTGGCACTTCTGCACTCCCTTTGGGATGCCTTTGGCAGATGAAGTAAGCCTGGAACTCAGGGCTTCCTGGTTAAAGAAATCCAAGCCCTAGGCTGAACCCTAACCCTAACCCTAGGCAGATAAATCAGCCTAGGTATAGGGATGGTGCCAAGGAAAAAGCTGTGAAAGCTGCCATGTTGTTGCACTTTTGTACTCCCCTTGGGATGCCTTGAACAGCTGCAGTGTGCCTGGAGCTAAGGGCTTCCTAGTTTTAAAAATCCTAGCCCTAGGCCTAAGCCTAACAGTAACCCTGGGAAGGGAAATCAGCCTGGTGTTAGGCTTCTTGCCAAGGAAAAAGCCATGAAAGCAGCCATGTTGTGGCACTTTTGCACTCCCTTTTGGATGCCTTTCACAGCTCCACTGTGCCTGGAACTCAGGGCTTCCTGATTTTAAAAATCCTAGCCCTAGGCCGAACCTCAACCCTAAGACGAGAAAGGCAAATCAGCCAGGAATTAGGCATGTCCCCAAGGAAAAAGCTGTGGAGGCAGGCATGTTGTGGTACTTTTGCGCTCTTCTTGGCTAGTCCTTCGCAGCTGCTGTGTTCTTGGAACTCAGGGCTTTCTGGTTAATAGAACCCTTACCCTAGGCGTAACTCAAACCTTAAGCCTAGGAAGGAAAATCAGCCTATGGTTCGGGATGGTCTCATGGAAATATCAGTGGTGGCAGCCAAGTTGCGTCACTTTTGCGCTCCCCCTGGGATGCCTTTCGCAGCTGCAGTGTGCCTGGAGCCCAGGGCTTCCTGGTTTTAAAAGTCCTAGGCCTAAGCCTAACAGTAACCCTAGGAAGGTAAATCAGCCGGGTATTAGGGTTCTTCCTAAGGGAAAAGCTGTGAAAGCAGCCATGTTGTGGCACTTCTGCACTCCCTTTGGGATGCCTTTGGCAGATGAAGTAAGCCTGGAACTCAGGGCTTCCTGCTTAAAGAAATCCAAGCCCTAGGCTGAACCCTAACCCTAACCCTAGGCAGATAAATCAGCCTAGGTATAGGGATGGTGCCAAGGAAAAAGCTGTGAAAGCTGCCATGTTGTTGCACTTTTGTACTCCCCTTGGGATGCCTTGAACAGCTGCAGTGTGCCTGGAGCTAAGGGCTTCCTAGTTTTAAAAATCCTAGCCCTAGGCCTAAGCCTAACAGTAACCCTGGGAAGGGAAATCAGCCTGGTGTTAGGCTTCTTGCCAAGGAAAAAGCCGTGAAAGCAGCCATGTTGTGGCACTTTTGCACTCCCTTTTGGATGCCTTTCACAGCTCCGGTGTGCCTGGAACTCAGGGCTTCCTGATTTTAAAAATCCTAGCCCTAGGCCGAACCTCAACCCTAAGACGAGAAAGGCAAATCAGCCAGGAATTAGGCATGTCCCCAAGGAAAAAGCTGTGGAGGCAGGCATGTTGTGGTACTTTTGCGCTCTTCTTGGCTAGTCCTTCGCAGCTGCTGTGTTCTTGGAACTCAGGGCTTTCTGGTTAATAGAACCCTTACCCTAGGCGTAACTCAAACCTTAAGCCTAGGAAGGAAAATCAGCCTATGGTTCGGGATGGTCTCATGGAAATATCAGTGGTGGCAGCCAAGTTGCGTCACTTTTGCGCTACCCCTGGGATGCCTTTCGCAGCTGCAGTGTGCCTGGAGCCCAGGGCTTCCTGGTTTTAAAAGTCCTAGGCCTAAGCCTAACAGTAACCCTAGGAAGGTAAATCAGCCGGGTATTAGGGTTCTTCCTAAGGGAAAAGCCGTGAAAGCAGCCATGTTGTGGCACTTCTGCACTCCCTTTGGGATGCCTTTGGCAGATGAAGTAAGCCTGGAACTCAGGGCTTCCTGCTTAAAGAAATCCAAGCCCTAGGCTGAACCCTAACCCTAACCCTAGGCAGATAAATCAGCCTAGGTATAGGGATGGTGCCAAGGAAAAAGCTGTGAAAGCTGCCATGTTGTTGCACTTTTGTACTCCCCTTGGGATGCCTTGAACAGCTGCAGTGTGCCTGGAGCTAAGGGCTTCCTAGTTTTAAAAATCCTAGCCCTAGGCCTAAGCCTAACAGTAACCCTGGGAAGGGAAATCAGCCTGGTGTTAGGCTTCTTGCCAAGGAAAAAGCCGTGAAAGCTGCCATGTTGTGGCACTTTTGCACTCCCTTTTGGATGCCTTTCACAGCTCCACTGTGCCTGGAACTCAGGGCTTCCTGATTTTAAAAATCCTAGCCCTAGGCCGAACCTCAACCCTAAGACGAGAAAGGCAAATCAGCCAGGAATTAGGCATGTCCCCAAGGAAAAAGCTGTGGAGGCAGGCATGTTGTGGTACTTTTGCGCTCTTCTTGGCTAGTCCTTCGCAGCTGCTGTGTTCTTGGAACTCAGGGCTTTCTGGTTAATAGAACCCTTACCCTAGGCGTAACTCAAACCTTAAGCCTAGGAAGGAAAATCAGCCTATGGTTCGGGATGGCCTCATGGAAATATCAGTGGTGGCAGCCAAGTTGCGTCACTTTTGCGCTACCCTTGGGATGCCTTTCGCAGCTGCAGTGTGCCTGGAGCCCAGGGCTTCCTGGTTTTAAAAGTCCTAGGCCTAAGCCTAACAGTAACCCTAGGAAGGTAAATCAGCCGGCTATTAGGGTTCTTCCTAAGGGAAAAGCCGTGAAAGCAGCCATGTTGTGGCACTTCTGCACTCCCTTTGGGATGCCTTTGGCAGATGAAGTAAGCCTGGAACTCAGGGCTTCCTGCTTAAAGAAATCCAAGCCCTAGGCTGAACCCTAACCCTAACCCTAGGCAGATAAATCAGCCTAGGTATAGGGATGGTGCCAAGGAAAAAGCTGTGAAAGCTGCCATGTTGTTGCACTTTTGTACTCCCCTTGGGATGCCTTGAACAGCTGCAGTGTGCCTGGAGCTAAGGGCTTCCTAGTTTTAAAAATCCTAGCCCTAGGCCTAAGCCTAACAGTAACCCTGGGAAGGGAAATCAGCCTGGTGTTAGGCTTCTTGCCAAGGAAAAAGCCGTGAAAGCAGCCATGTTGTGGCACTTTTGCACTCCCTTTTGGATGCCTTTCACAGCTCCGGTGTGCCTGGAACTCAGGGCTTCCTGATTTTAAAAATCCTATCCCTAGGCCGAACCTCAACCCTAAGACGAGAAAGGCAAATCAGCCAGGAATTAGGCATGTCCCCAAGGAAAAAGCTGTGGAGGCAGGCATGTTGTGGTACTTTTGCGCTCTTCTTGGCTAGTCCTTCGCAGCTGCTGTGTTCTTGGAACTCAGGGCTTTCTGGTTAATAGAACCCTTACCCTAGGCGTAACTCAAACCTTAAGCCTAGGAAGGAAAATCAGCCTATGGTTCGGGATGGTCTCATGGAAATATCAGTGGTGGCAGCCAAGTTGCGTCACTTTTGCGCTCCCCCTGGGATGCCTTTCGCAGCTGCAGTGTGCCTGGAGCCCAGGGCTTCCTGGTTTTAAAAGTCCTAGGCCTAAGCCTAACAGTAACCCTAGGAAGGTAAATCAGCCGGCTATTAGGGTTCTTCCTAAGGGAAAAGCCGTGAAAGCAGCCATGTTGTGGCACTTCTGCACTCCCTTTGGGATGCCTTTGGCAGATGAAGTAAGCCTGGAACTCAGGGCTTCCTGGTTAAAGAAATCCAAGCCCTAGGCTGAAGCCTAACCCTAACCCTAGGCAGATAAATCAGCCTAGGTATAGGGATGGTGCCAAGGAAAAAGCTGTGAAAGCTGCCATGTTGTTGCACTTTTGTACTCCCCTTGGGATGCCTTGAACAGCTGCAGTGTGCCTGGAGCTAAGGGCTTCCTAGTTTTAAAAATCCTAGCCCTAGGCCTAAGCCTAACAGTAACCCTGGGAAGGGAAATCAGCCTGGTGTTAGGCTTCTTGCCAAGGAAAAAGCCGTGAAAGCTGCCATGTTGTGGCACTTTTGCACTCCCTTTTGGATGCCTTTCACAGCTCCGGTGTGCCTGGAACTCAGGGCTTCCTGATTTTAAAAATCCTAGCCCTAGGCCGAACCTCAACCCTAAGACGAGAAAGGCAAATCAGCCAGGAATTAGGCATGTCCCCAAGGAAAAAGCTGTGGAGGCAGGCATGTTGTGGTACTTTTGCGCTCTTCTTGGCTAGTCCTTCGCAGCTGCTGTGTTCTTGGAACTCAGGGCTTTCTGGTTAATAGAACCCTTACCCTAGGCGTAACTCAAACCTTAAGCCTAGGAAGGAAAATCAGCCTATGGTTCGGGATGGTCTCATGGAAATATCAGTGGTGGCAGCCAAGTTGCGTCACTTTTGCGCTCCCCCTGGGATGCCTTTCGCAGCTGCAGTGTGCCTGGAGCCCAGGGCTTCCTGGTTTTAAAAGTCCTAGGCCTAAGCCTAACAGTAACCCTAGGAAGGTAAATCAGCCGGCTATTAGGGTTCTTCCTAAGGGAAAAGCCGTGAAAGCAGCCATGTTGTGGCACTTCTGCACTCCCTTTGGGATGCCTTTGGCAGATGAAGTAAGCCTGGAACTCAGGGCTTCCTGGTTAAAGAAATCCAAGCCCTAGGCTGAAGCCTAACCCTAACCCTAGGCAGATAAATCAGCCTAGGTATAGGGATGGTGCCAAGGAAAAAGCTGTGAAAGCTGCCATGTTGTTGCACTTTTGTACTCCCCTTGGGATGCCTTGAACAGCTGCAGTGTGCCTGGAGCTAAGGGCTTCCTAGTTTTAAAAATCCTAGCCCTAGGCCTAAGCCTAACAGTAACCCTGGGAAGGGAAATCAGCCTGGTGTTAGGCTTCTTGCCAAGGAAAAAGCCGTGAAAGCTGCCATGTTGTGGCACTTTTGCACTCCCTTTTGGATGCCTTTCACAGCTCCACTGTGCCTGGAACTCAGGGCTTCCTGATTTTAAAAATCCTAGCCCTAGGCCGAACCTCAACCCTAAGACGAGAAAGGCAAATCAGCCAGGAATTAGGCATGTCCCCAAGGAAAAAGCTGTGGAGGCAGGCATGTTGTGGTACTTTTGCGCTCTTCTTGGCTAGTCCTTCGCAGCTGCTGTGTTCTTGGAACTCAGGGCTTTCTGGTTAATAGAACCCTTACCCTAGGCGTAACTCAAACCTTAAGCCTAGGAAGGAAAATCAGCCTATGGTTCGGGATGGCCTCATGGAAATATCAGTGGTGGCAGCCAAGTTGCGTCACTTTTGCGCTACCCTTGGGATGCCTTTCGCAGCTGCAGTGTGCCTGGAGCCCAGGGCTTCCTGGTTTTAAAAGTCCTAGGCCTAAGCCTAACAGTAACCCTAGGAAGGTAAATCAGCCGGGTATTAGGGTTCTTCCTAAGGGAAAAGCCGTGAAAGCAGCCATGTTGTGGCACTTCTGCACTCCCTTTGGGATGCCTTTGGCAGATGAAGTAAGCCTGGAACTCAGGGCTTCCTGCTTAAAGAAATCCAAGCCCTAGGCTGAACCCTAACCCTAACCCTAGGCAGATAAATCAGCCTAGGTATAGGGATGGTGCCAAGGAAAAAGCTGTGAAAGCTGCCATGTTGTTGCACTTTTGTACTCCCCTTGGGATGCCTTGAACAGCTGCAGTGTGCCTGGAGCTAAGGGCTTCCTAGTTTTAAAAATCCTAGCCCTAGGCCTAAGCCTAACAGTAACCCTGGGAAGGGAAATCAGCCTGGTGTTAGGCTTCTTGCCAAGGAAAAAGCCGTGAAAGCAGCCATGTTGTGGCACTTTTGCACTCCCTTTTGGATGCCTTTCACAGCTCCACTGTGCCTGGAACTCAGGGCTTCCTGATTTTAAAAATCCTAGCCCTAGGCCGAACCTCAACCCTAAGACGAGAAAGGCAAATCAGCCAGGAATTAGGCATGTCCCCAAGGAAAAAGCTGTGGAGGCAGGCATGTTGTGGTACTTTTGCGCTCTTCTTGGCTAGTCCTTCGCAGCTGCTGTGTTCTTGGAACTCAGGGCTTTCTGGTTAATAGAACCCTTACCCTAGGCGTAACTCAAACCTTAAGCCTAGGAAGGAAAATCAGCCTATGGTTCGGGATGGTCTCATGGAAATATCAGTGGTGGCAGCCAAGTTGCGTCACTTTTGCGCTCCCCCTGGGATGCCTTTCGTAGCTGCAGTGTGCCTGGAGCCCAGGGCTTCCTGGTTTTAAAAGTCCTAGGCCTAAGCCTAACAGTAACCCTAGGAAGGTAAATCAGCCGGGTATTAGGGTTCTTCCTAAGGGAAAAGCCGTGAAAGCAGCCATGTTGTGGCACTTCTGCACTCCCTTTGGGATGCCTTTGGCAGATGAAGTAAGCCTGGAACTCAGGGCTTCCTGCTTAAAGAAATCCAAGCCCTAGGCTGAAGCCTAACCCTAACCCTAGGCAGATAAATCAGCCTAGGTATAGGGATGGTGCCAAGGAAAAAGCTGTGAAAGCTGCCATGTTGTTGCACTTTTGTACTCCCCTTGGGATGCCTTGAACAGCTGCAGTGTGCCTGGAGCTAAGGGCTTCCTAGTTTTAAAAATCCTAGCCCTAGGCCTAAGCCTAACAGTAACCCTGGGAAGGGAAATCAGCCTGGTGTTAGGCTTCTTGCCAAGGAAAAAGCCGTGAAAGCAGCCATGTTGTGGCACTTTTGCACTCCCTTTTGGATGCCTTTCACAGCTCCGGTGTGCCTGGAACTCAGGGCTTCCTGATTTTAAAAATCCTAGCCCTAGGCCGAACCTCAACCCTAAGACGAGAAAGGCAAATCAGCCAGGAATTAGGCATGTCCCCAAGGAAAAAGCTGTGGAGGCAGGCATGTTGTGGTACTTTTGCGCTCTTCTTGGGTAGTCCTTCGCAGCTGCTGTGTTCTTGGAACTCAGGGCTTTCTGGTTAATAGAACCCTTACCCTAGGCGTAACTCAAACCTTAAGCCTAGGAAGGAAAATCAGCCTATGGTTCGGGATGGTCTCATGGAAATATCAGTGGTGGCAGCCAAGTTGCGTCACTTTTGCGCTCCCCCTGGGATGCCTTTCGCAGCTGCAGTGTGCCTGGAGCCCAGGGCTTCCTGGTTTTAAAAGTCCTAGGCCTAAGCCTAACAGTAACCCTAGGAAGGTAAATCAGCCGGGTATTAGGGTTCTTCCTAAGGGAAAAGCCGTGAAAGCAGCCATGTTGTGGCACTTGTGCACTCCCTTTGGGATGCCTTTGGCAGATGAAGTAAGCCTGGAACTCAGGGCTTCCTGGTTAAAGAAATCCAAGCCCTAGGCTGAACCCTAACCCTAACCCTAGGCAGATAAATCAGCCTAGGTATAGGGATGGTGCCAAGGAAAAAGCTGTGAAAGCTGCCATGTTGTTGCACTTTTGTACTCCCCTTGGGATGCCTTGAACAGCTGCAGTGTGCCTGGAGCTAAGGGCTTCCTAGTTTTAAAAATCCTAGCCCTAGGCCTAAGCCTAACAGTAACCCTGGGAAGGGAAATCAGCCTGGTGTTAGGCTTCTTGCCAAGGAAAAAGCCGTGAAAGCAGCCATGTTGTGGCACTTTTGCACTCCCTTTTGGATGCCTTTCACAGCTCCGGTGTGCCTGGAACTCAGGGCTTCCTGATTTTAAAAATCCTAGCCCTAGGCCGAACCTCAACCCTAAGACGAGAAAGGCAAATCAGCCAGGAATTAGGCATGTCCCCAAGGAAAAAGCTGTGGAGGCAGGCATGCTGTGGTACTTTTGCGCTCTTCTTGGCTAGTCCTTCGCAGCTGCTGTGTTCTTGGAACTCAGGGCTTTCTGGTTAATAGAACCCTTACCCTAGGCGTAACTCAAACCTTAAGCCTAGGAAGGAAAATCAGCCTATGGTTCGGGATGGTCTCATGGAAATATCAGTGGTGGCAGCCAAGTTGCGTCACTTTTGCGCTCCCCCTGGGATGCCTTTCGCAGCTGCAGTGTGCCTGGAGCCCAGGGCTTCCTGGTTTTAAAAGTCCTAGGCCTAAGCCTAACAGTAACCCTAGGAAGGTAAATCAGCCGGGTATTAGGGTTCTTCCTAAGGGAAAAGCCGTGAAAGCAGCCATGTTGTGGCACTTCTGCACTCCCTTTGGGATGCCTTTGGCAGATGAAGTAAGCCTGGAACTCAGGGCTTCCTGCTTAAAGAAATCCAAGCCCTAGGCTGAACCCTAACCCTAACCCTAGGCAGATAAATCAGCCTAGGTATAGGGATGGTGCCAAGGAAAAAGCTGTGAAAGCTGCCATGTTCTTGCACTTTTGTACTCCCCTTGGGATGCCTTGAACAGCTGCAGTGTGCCTGGAGCTAAGGGCTTCCTAGTTTTAAAAATCCTAGCCCTAGGCCTAAGCCTAACAGTAACCCTGGGAAGGGAAATCAGCCTGGTGTTAGGCTTCTTGCCAAGGAAAAAGCCGTGAAAGCAGCCATGTTGTGGCACTTTTGCACTCCCTTTTGGATGCCTTTCACAGCTCCGGTGTGCCTGGAACTCAGGGCTTCCTGATTTTAAAAATCCTAGCCCTAGGCCGAACCTCAACCCTAAGACGAGAAAGGCAAATCAGCCAGGAATTAGGCATGTCCCCAAGGAAAAAGCTGTGGAGGCAGGCATGTTGTGGTACTTTTGCGCTCTTCTTGGCTAGTCCTTCGCAGCTGCTGTGTTCTTGGAACTCAGGGCTTTCTGGTTAATAGAACCCTTACCCTAGGCGTAACTCAAACCTTAAGCCTAGGAAGGAAAATCAGCCTATGGTTCGGGATGGTCTCATGGAAATATCAGTGGTGGCAGCCAAGTTGCGTCACTTTTGCGCTCCCCCTGGGATGCCTTTCGTAGCTGCAGTGTGCCTGGAGCCCAGGGCTTCCTGGTTTTAAAAGTCCTAGGCCTAAGCCTAACAGTAACCCTAGGAAGGTAAATCAGCCGGGTATTAGGGTTCTTCCTAAGGGAAAAGCCGTGAAAGCAGCCATGTTGTGGAACTTCTGCACTCCCTTTGGGATGCCTTTGGCAGATGAAGTAAGCCTGGAACTCAGGGCTTCCTGGTTAAAGAAATCCAAGCCCTAGGCTGAACCCTAACCCTAACCCTAGGCAGATAAATCAGCCTAGGTATAGGGATGGTGCCAAGGAAAAAGCTGTGAAAGCTGCCATGTTGTTGCACTTTTGTACTCCCCTTGGGATGCCTTGAACAGCTGCAGTGTGCCTGGAGCCCAGGGCTTCCTAGTTTTAAAAATCCTAGCCCTAGGCCTAAGCCTAACAGTAACCCTGGGAAGGGAAATCAGCCTGGTGTTAGGCTTCTTGCCAAGGAAAAAGCCGTGAAAGCAGCCATGTTGTGGCACTTTTGCACTCCCTTTTGGATGCCTTTCACAGCTCCACTGTGCCTGGAACTCAGGGCTTCCTGATTTTAAAAATCCTAGCCCTAGGCCGAACCTCAACCCTAAGACGAGAAAGGCAAATCAGACAGGAATTAGGCATGTCCCCAAGCAAAAAGCTGTGGAGGCAGGCATGTTGTGGTACTTTTGCGCTCTTCTTGGCTAGTCCTTCGCAGCTGCTGTGTTCTTGGAACTCAGGGCTTTCTGGTTAATAGAACCCTTACCCTAGGCGTAACTCAAACCTTAAGCCTAGGAAGGAAAATCAGCCTATGGTTCGGGATGGTCTCATGGAAATATCAGTGGTGGCAGCCAAGTTGCGTCACTTTTGCGCTCCCCCTGGGATGCCTTTCGCAGCTGCAGTGTGCCTGGAGCCCAGGGCTTCCTGGTTTTAAAAGTCCTAGGCCTAAGCCTAACAGTAACCCTAGGAAGGTAAATCAGCCGGCTATTAGGGTTCTTCCTAAGGGAAAAGCCGTGAAAGCAGCCATGTTGTGGCACTTCTGCACTCCCTTTGGGATGCCTTTGGCAGATGAAGTAAGCCTGGAACTCAGGGCTTCCTGCTTAAAGAAATCCAAGCCCTAGGCTGAACCCTAACCCTAACCCTAGGCAGATAAATCAGCCTAGGTATAGGGATGGTGCCAAGGAAAAAGCTGTGAAAGCTGCCATGTTGTTGCACTTTTGTACTCCCCTTGGGATGCCTTGAACAGCTGCAGTGTGCCTGGAGCTAAGGGCTTCCTAGTTTTAAAAATCCTAGCCCTAGGCCTAAGCCTAACAGTAACCCTGGGAAGGCAAATCAGCCTGGTGTTAGGCTTCTTGCCAAGGAAAAAGCCGTGAAAGCAGCCATGTTGTGGCACTTTTGCACTCCCTTTTGGATGTCTTTCACAGCTCCGGTGTGCCTGGAACTCAGGGCTTCCTGATTTTAAAAATCCTAGCCCTAGGCCGAACCTCAACCCTAAGACGAGAAAGGCAAATCAGCCAGGAATTAGGCATGTCCCCAAGGAAAAAGCTGTGGAGGCAGGCATGTTGTGGTACTTTTGCACTCTTCTTGGGTAGTCCTTCGCAGCTGCTGTGTTCTTGGAACTCAGGGCTTTCTGGTTAATAGAACCCTTACCCTAGGCGTAACTCAAACCTTAAGCCTAGGAAGGAAAATCAGCCTATGGTTCGGGATGGTCTCATGGAAATATCAGTGGTGGCAGCCAAGTTGCGTCACTTTTGCGCTCCCCCTGGGATGCCTTTCGCAGCTGCAGTGTGCCTGGAGCCCAGGGCTTCCTGGTTTTAAAAGTCCTAGGCCTAAGCCTAACAGTAACCCTAGGAAGGTAAATCAGCCGGCTATTAGGGTTCTTCCTAAGGGAAAAGCCGTGAAAGCAGCCATGTTGTGGCACTTCTGCACTCCCTTTGGGATGCCTTTGGCAGATGAAGTAAGCCTGGAACTCAGGGCTTCCTGGTTAAAGAAATCCAAGCCCTAGGCTGAACCCTAACCCTAACCCTAGGCAGATAAATCAGCCTAGGTATAGGGATGGTGCCAAGGAATAAGCTGTGAAAGCTGCCATGTTGTTGCACTTTTGTACTCCCCTTGGGATGCCTTGAACAGCTGCAGTGTGCCTGGAGCTAAGGGCTTCCTAGTTTTAAAAATCCTAGCCCTAGGCCTAAGCCTAACAGTAACCCTGGGAAGGGAAATCAGCCTGGTGTTAGGCTTCTTGCCAAGGAAAAAGCCGTGAAAGCAGCCATGTTGTGGCACTTTTGCACTCCCTTTTGGATGCCTTTCACAGCTCCAGTGTGCCTGGAACTCAGGGCTTCCTGATTTTAAAAATCCTAGCCCTAGGCCGAACCTCAACCCTAAGACGAGAAAGGCAAATCAGCCAGGAATTAGGCATGTCCCCAAGGAAAAAGCTGTGGAGGCAGGCATGTTGTGGTACTTTTGCGCTCTTCTTGGCTAGTCCTTCGCAGCTGCTGTGTTCTTGGAACTCAGGGCTTTCTGGTTAATAGAACCCTTACCCTAGGCGTAACTCAAACCTTAAGCCTAGGAAGGAAAATCAGCCTATGGTTCGGGATGGTCTCATGGAAATATCAGTGGTGGCAGCCAAGTTGCGTCACTTTTGCGCTACCCCTGGGATGCCTTTCGCAGCTGCAGTGTGCCTGGAGCCCAGGGCTTCCTGGTTTTAAAAGTCCTAGACCTAAGCCTAACAGTAACCCTAGGAAGGTAAATCAGCCGGGTATTAGGGTTCTTCCTAAGGGAAAAGCCGTGAAAGCAGCCATGTTGTGGCACTTCTGCACTCCCTTTGGGATGCCTTTGGCAGATGAAGTAAGCCTGGAACTCAGGGCTTCCTGCTTAAAGAAATCCAAGCCCTAGGCTGAACCCTAACCCTAACCCTAGGCAGATAAATCAGCCTAGGTATAGGGATGGTGCCAAGGAAAAAGCTGTGAAAGCTGCCATGTTGTTGCACTTTTGTACTCCCCTTGGGATGCCTTGAACAGCTGCAGTGTGCCTGGAGCTAAGGGCTTCCTAGTTTTAAAAATCCTAGCCCTAGGCCTAAGCCTAACAGTAACCCTGGGAAGGCAAATCAGCCTGGTGTTAGGCTTCTTGCCAAGGAAAAAGCCGTGAAAGCAGCCATGTTGTGGCACTTTTGCACTCCCTTTTGGATGCCTTTCACAGCTCCGGTGTGCCTGGAACTCAGGGCTTCCTGATTTTAAAAATCCTAGCCCTAGGCCGAACCTCAACCCTAAGACGAGAAAGGCAAATCAGCCAGGAATTAGGCATGTCCCCAAGGAAAAAGCTGTGGAGGCAGGCATGTTGTGGTACTTTTGCACTCTTCTTGGGTAGTCCTTCGCAGCTGCTGTGTTCTTGGAACTCAGGGCTTTCTGGTTAATAGAACCCTTACCCTAGGCGTAACTCAAACCTTAAGCCTAGGAAGGAAAATCAGCCTATGGTTCGGGATGGTCTCATGGAAATATCAGTGGTGGCAGCCAAGTTGCGTCACTTTTGCGCTCCCCCTGGGATGCCTTTCGCAGCTGCAGTGTGCCTGGAGCCCAGGGCTTCCTGGTTTTAAAAGTCCTAGGCCTAAGCCTAACAGTAACCCTAGGAAGGTAAATCAGCCGGCTATTAGGGTTCTTCCTAAGGGAAAAGCCGTGAAAGCAGCCATGTTGTGGCACTTCTGCACTCCCTTTGGGATGCCTTTGGCAGATGAAGTAAGCCTGGAACTCAGGGCTTCCTGGTTAAAGAAATCCAAGCCCTAGGCTGAACCCTAACCCTAACCCTAGGCAGATAAATCAGCCTAGGTATAGGGATGGTGCCAAGGAATAAGCTGTGAAAGCTGCCATGTTGTTGCACTTTTGTACTCCCCTTGGGATGCCTTGAACAGCTGCAGTGTGCCTGGAGCTAAGGGCTTCCTAGTTTTAAAAATCCTAGCCCTAGGCCTAAGCCTAACAGTAACCCTGGGAAGGGAAATCAGCCTGGTGTTAGGCTTCTTGCCAAGGAAAAAGCCGTGAAAGCAGCCATGTTGTGGCACTTTTGCACTCCCTTTTGGATGCCTTTCACAGCTCCACTGTGCCTGGAACTCAGGGCTTCCTGATTTTAAAAATCCTAGCCCTAGGCCGAACCTCAACCCTAAGACGAGAAAGGCAAATCAGCCAGGAATTAGGCATGTCCCCAAGGAAAAAGCTGTGGAGGCAGGCATGTTGTGGTACTTTTGCGCTCTTCTTGGCTAGTCCTTCGCAGCTGCTGTGTTCTTGGAACTCAGGGCTTTCTGGTTAATAGAACCCTTACCCTAGGCGTAACTCAAACCTTAAGCCTAGGAAGGAAAATCAGCCTATGGTTCGGGATGGTCTCATGGAAATATCAGTGGTGGCAGCCAAGTTGCGTCACTTTTGCGCTACCCCTGGGATGCCTTTCGCAGCTGCAGTGTGCCTGGAGCCCAGGGCTTCCTGGTTTTAAAAGTCCTAGACCTAAGCCTAACAGTAACCCTAGGAAGGTAAATCAGCCGGGTATTAGGGTTCTTCCTAAGGGAAAAGCCGTGAAAGCAGCCATGTTGTGGCACTTCTGCACTCCCTTTGGGATGCCTTTGGCAGATGAAGTAAGCCTGGAACTCAGGGCTTCCTGCTTAAAGAAATCCAAGCCCTAGGCTGAACCCTAACCCTAACCCTAGGCAGATAAATCAGCCTAGGTATAGGGATGGTGCCAAGGAAAAAGCTGTGAAAGCTGCCATGTTGTTGCACTTTTGTACTCCCCTTGGGATGCCTTGAACAGCTGCAGTGTGCCTGGAGCTAAGGGCTTCCTAGTTTTAAAAATCCTAGCCCTAGGCCTAAGCCTAACAGTAACCCTGGGAAGGGAAATCAGCCTGGTGTTAGGCTTCTTGCCAAGGAAAAAGCCGTGAAAGCAGCCATGTTGTGGCACTTTTGCACTCCCTTTTGGATGCCTTTCACAGCTCCACTGTGCCTGGAACTCAGGGCTTCCTGATTTTAAAAATCCTAGCCCTAGGCCGAACCTCAACCCTAAGACGAGAAAGGCAAATCAGCCAGGAATTAGGCATGTCCCCAAGGAAAAAGCTGTGGAGGCAGGCATGTTGTGGTACTTTTGCGCTCTTCTTGGGAAGTCCTTCGCAGCTGCTGTGTTCTTGGAACTCAGGGCTTTCTGGTTAATAGAACCCTTACCCTAGGCGTAACTCAAACCTTAACCCTAGGAAGGAAAATCAGCCTATGGTTCGGGATGGTCTCATGGAAATATCAGTGGTGGCAGCCAAGTTGCGTCACTTTTGCGCTCCCCCTGGGATGCCTTTCGCAGCTGCAGTGTGCCTGGAGCCCAGGGCTTCCTGGTTTTAAAAGTCCTAGGCCTAAGCCTAACAGTAACCCTAGGAAGGTAAATCAGCCGGGTATTAGGGTTCTTCCTAAGGGAAAAGCCGTGAAAGCAGCCATGTTGTGGCACTTGTGCACTCCCTTTGGGATGCCTTTGGCAGATGAAGTAAGCCTGGAACTCAGGGCTTCCTGGTTAAAGAAATCCAAGCCCTAGGCTGAACCCTAACCCTAACCCTAGGCAGATAAATCAGCCTAGGTATAGGGATGGTGCCAAGGAAAAAGCTGTGAAAGCTGCCATGTTGTTGCACTTTTGTACTCCCCTTGGGATGCCTTGAACAGCTGCAGTGTGCCTGGAGCTAAGGGCTTCCTAGTTTTAAAAATCCTAGCCCTAGGCCTAAGCCTAACAGTAACCCTGGGAAGGGAAATCAGCCTGGTGTTAGGCTTCTTGCCAAGGAAAAAGCCGTGAAAGCAGCCATGTTGTGGCACTTTTGCACTCCCTTTTGGATGCCTTTCACAGCTCCACTGTGCCTGGAACTCAGGGCTTCCTGATTTTAAAAATCCTAGCCCTAGGCCGAACCCCAGCCCTAAGACGAGAAAGGCAAATCAGCCAGGAATTAGGCATGTCCCCAAGGAAAATGCTGTGGAGGCAGGCATGTTGTGGTACTTTTGCACTCTTCTTGGGTAGTCCTTCGCAGCTGCTGTGTTCTTGGAACTCAGGGCTTTCTGGTTAATAGAACCCTTACCCTAGGCGTAACTCAAACCTTAACCCTAGGAAGGAAAATCAGCCTATGGTTCGGGATGGTCTCATGGAAATATCAGTGGTGGCAGCCAAGTTGCGTCACTTTTGCGCTCCCCCTGGGATGCCTTTCGCAGCTGCAGTGTGCCTGGAGCCCAGGGCTTCCTGGTTTTAAAAGTCCTAGGCCTAAGCCTAACAGTAACCCTAGGAAGGTAAATCAGCCGGGTATTAGGGTTCTTCCTAAGGGAAAAGCCGTGAAAGCAGCCATGTTGTGGCACTTCTGCACTCCCTTTGGGATGCCTTTGGCAGATGAAGTAAGCCTGGAACTCAGGGCTTCCTGGTTAAAGAAATCCAAGCCCTAGGCTGAACCCTAACCCTAACCCTAGGCAGATAAATCAGCCTAGGTATAGGGATGGTGCCAAGGAAAAAGCTGTGAAAGCTGCCATGTTGTTGCACTTTTGTACTCCCCTTGGGATGCCTTGAACAGCTGCAGTGTGCCTGGAGCTAAGGGCTTCCTAGTTTTAAAAATCCTAGCCCTAGGCCTAAGCCTAACAGTAACCCTGGGAAGGTAAATCAGCCTGGTGTTAGGCTTCTTGCCAAGGAAAAAGCCGTGAAAGCAGCCATGTTGTGGCACTTTTGCACTCCCTTTTGGATGCCTTTCACAGCTGCAGTGTGCCTGGAACTCAGGGCTTCCTGATTTTAAAAATCCTAGCCCTAGGCCGAACCTCAACCCTAAGACGAGAAAGGCAAATCAGCCAGGAATTAGGCATGTCCCCAAGGAAAAAGCTGTGGAGGCAGGCATGTTGTGGTACTTTTGCGCTCTTCTTGGCTAGTCCTTCGCAGCTGCTGTGTTCTTGGAACTCAGGGCTTTCTGGTTAATAGAACCCTTACCCTAGGCGTAACTCAAACCTTAACCCTAGGAAGGAAAATCAGCCTATGGTTCGGGATGGTCTCATGGAAATATCAGTGGTGGCAGCCAAGTTGCGTCACTTTTGCGCTACCCCTGGGATGCCTTTCGCAGCTGCAGTGTGCCTGGAGCCCAGGGCTTCCTGGTTTTAAAAGTCCTAGACCTAAGCCTAACAGTAACCCTAGGAAGGTAAATCAGCCGGGTATTAGGGTTCTTCCTAAGGGAAAAGCCGTGAAAGCAGCCATGTTGTGGCACTTCTGCACTCCCTTTGGGATGCCTTTGGCAGATGAAGTAAGCCTGGAACTCAGGGCTTCCTGGTTAAAGAAATCCAAGCCCTAGGCTGAAGCCTAACCCTAACCCTAGGCAGATAAATCAGCCTAGGTATAGGGATGGTGCCAAGGAAAAAGCTGTGAAAGCTGCCATGTTGTTGCACTTTTGTACTCCCCTTGGGATGCCTTGAACAGCTGCAGTGTGCCTGGAGCTAAGGGCTTCCTAGTTTTAAAAATCCTAGCCCTAGGCCTAAGCCTAACAGTAACCCTGGGAAGGGAAATCAGCCTGGTGTTAGGCTTCTTGCCAAGGAAAAAGCCGTGAAAGCAGCCATGTTGTGGCACTTTTGCACTCCCTTTTGGATGCCTTTCACAGCTCCGGTGTGCCTGGAACTCAGGGCTTCCTGATTTTAAAAATCCTAGCCCTAGGCCGAACCTCAACCCTAAGACAAGAAAGGCAAATCAGCCAGGAATTAGGCATGTCCCCAAGGAAAAAGCTGTGGAGGCAGGCATGTTGTGGTACTTTTGCGCTCTTCTTGGCTAGTCCTTCGCAGCTGCTGTGTTCTTGGAACTCAGGGCTTTCTGGTTAATAGAACCCTTACCCTAGGCGTAACTCAAACCTTAACCCTAGGAAGGAAAATCAGCCTATGGTTCGGGATGGTCTCATGGAAATATCAGTGGTGGCAGCCAAGTTGCGTCACTTTTGCGCTCCCCCTGGGATGCCTTTCGCAGCTGCAGTGTGCCTGGAGCCCAGGGCTTCCTGGTTTTAAAAGTCCTAGGCCTAAGCCTAACAGTAACCCTAGGAAGGTAAATCAGCCGGGTATTAGGGTTCTTCCTAAGGGAAAAGCCGTGAAAGCAGCCATGTTGTGGCACTTCTGCACTCCCTTTGGGATGCCTTTGGCAGATGAAGTAAGCCTGGAACTCAGGGCTTCCTGCTTAAAGAAATCCAAGCCCTAGGCTGAACCCTAACCCTAACCCTAGGCAGATAAATCAGCCTAGGTATAGGGATGGTGCCAAGGAAAAAGCTGTGAAAGCTGCCATGTTGTTGCACTTTTGTACTCCCCTTGGGATGCCTTGAACAGCTGCAGTGTGCCTGGAGCTAAGGGCTTCCTAGTTTTAAAAATCCTAGCCCTAGGCCTAAGCCTAACAGTAACCCTGGGAAGGGAAATCAGCCTGGTGTTAGGCTTCTTGCCAAGGAAAAAGCCGTGAAAGCAGCCATGTTGTGGCACTTTTGCACTCCCTTTTGGATGCCTTTCACAGCTCCGGTGTGCCTGGAACTCAGGGCTTCCTGATTTTAAAAATCCTAGCCCTAGGCCGAACCCCAGCCCTAAGACGAGAAAGGCAAATCAGCCAGGAATTAGGCATGTCCCCAAGGAAAATGCTGTGGAGGCAGGCATGTTGTGGTACTTTTGCGCTCTTCTTGGGTAGTCCTTCGCAGCTGCTGTGTTCTTGGAACTCAGGGCTTTCTGGTTAATAGAACCCTTACCCTAGGCGTAACTCAAACCTTAACCCTAGGAAGGAAAATCGGCCTATGGTTCGGGATGGTCTCATGGAAATATCAGTGGTGGCAGCCAAATTGCGTCACTTTTGCGCTCCCCCTGGGATGCCTTTCGCAGCTGCAGTGTGCCTGGAGCCCAGGGCTTCCTGGTTTTAAAAGTCCTAGGCCTAAGCCTAACAGTAACCCTAGGAAGGTAAATCAGCCGGCTATTAGGGTTCTTCCTAAGGGAAAAGCCGTGAAAGCAGCCATGTTGTGGCACTTCTGCACTCCCTTTGGGATGCCTTTGGCAGATGAAGTAAGCCTGGAACTCAGGGCTTCCTGGTTAAAGAAATCCAAGCCCTAGGCTGAAGCCTAACCCTAACCCTAGGCAGATAAATCAGCCTAGGTATAGGGATGGTGCCAAGGAAAAAGCTGTGAAAGCTGCCATGTTGTTGCACTTTTGTACTCCCCTTGGGATGCCTTGAACAGCTGCAGTGTGCCTGGAGCTAAGGGCTTCCTAGTTTTAAAAATCCTAGCCCTAGGCCTAAGCCTAACAGTAACCCTGGGAAGGGAAATCAGCCTGGTGTTAGGCTTCTTGCCAAGGAAAAAGCCGTGAAAGCAGCCATGTTGTGGCACTTTTGCACTCCCTTTTGGATGCCTTTCACAGCTCCGGTGTGCCTGGAACTCAGGGCTTCCTGATTTTAAAAATCCTAGCCCTAGGCCGAACCTCAACCCTAAGACGAGAAAGGCAAATCAGCCAGGAATTAGGCATGTCCCCAAGGAAAAAGCTGTGGAGGCAGGCATGTTGTGGTACTTTTGCGCTCTTCTTGGCTAGTCCTTCGCAGCTGCTGTGTTCTTGGAACTCAGGGCTTTCTGGTTAATAGAACCCTTACCCTAGGCGTAACTCAAACCTTAAGCCTAGGAAGGAAAATCAGCCTATGGTTCGGGATGGTCTCATGGAAATATCAGTGGTGGCAGCCAAGTTGCGTCACTTTTGCGCTCCCCCTGGGATGCCTTTCGCAGCTGCAGTGTGCCTGGAGCCCAGGGCTTCCTGGTTTTAAAAGTCCTAGGCCTAAGCCTAACAGTAACCCTAGGAAGGTAAATCAGCCGGCTATTAGGGTTCTTCCTAAGGGAAAAGCCGTGAAAGCAGCCATGTTGTGGCACTTCTGCACTCCCTTTGGGATGCCTTTGGCAGATGAAGTAAGCCTGGAACTCAGGGCTTCCTGGTTAAAGAAATCCAAGCCCTAGGCTGAACCCTAACCCTAACCCTAGGCAGATAAATCAGCCTAGGTATAGGGATGGTGCCAAGGAAAAAGCTGTGAAAGCTGCCATGTTGTTGCACTTTTGTACTCCCCTTGGGATGCCTTGAACAGCTGCAGTGTGCCTGGAGCTAAGGGCTTCCTAGTTTTAAAAATCCTAGCCCTAGGCCTAAGCCTAACAGTAACCCTGGGAAGGGAAATCAGCCTGGTGTTAGGCTTCTTGCCAAGGAAAAAGCCGTGAAAGCAGCCATGTTGTGGCACTTTTGCACTCCCTTTTGGATGCCTTTCACAGCTCCAGTGTGCCTGGAACTCAGGGCTTCCTGATTTTAAAAATCCTAGCCCTAGGCCGAACCCCAGCCCTAAGACGAGAAAGGCAAATCAGCCAGGAATTAGGCATGTCCCCAAGGAAAAAGCTGTGGAGGCAGGCATGTTGTGGTACTTTTGCGCTCTTCTTGGCTAGTCCTTCGCAGCTGCTGTGTTCTTGGAACTCAGGGCTTTCTGGTTAATAGAACCCTTACCCTAGGCGTAACTCAAACCTTAAGCCTAGGAAGGAAAATCAGCCTATGGTTCGGGATGGTCTCATGGAAATATCAGTGGTGGCAGCCAAGTTGCGTCACTTTTGCGCTCCCCCTGGGATGCCTTTCGCAGCTGCAGTGTGCCTGGAGCCCAGGGCTTCCTGGTTTTAAAAGTCCTAGGCCTAAGCCTAACAGTAACCCTAGGAAGGTAAATCAGCCGGGTATTAGGGTTCTTCCTAAGGGAAAAGCCGTGAAAGCAGCCATGTTGTGGCACTTCTGCACTCCCTTTGGGATGCCTTTGGCAGATGAAGTAAGCCTGGAACTCAGGGCTTCCTGCTTAAAGAAATCCAAGCCCTAGGCTGAACCCTAACCCTAACCCTAGGCAGATAAATCAGCCTAGGTATAGGGATGGTGCCAAGGAAAAAGCTGTGAAAGCTGCCATGTTGTTGCACTTTTGTACTCCCCTTGGGATGCCTTGAACAGCTGCAGTGTGCCTGGAGCTAAGGGCTTCCTAGTTTTAAAAATCCTAGCCCTAGGCCTAAGCCTAACAGTAACCCTGGGAAGGGAAATCAGCCTGGTGTTAGGCTTCTTGCCAAGGAAAAAGCCGTGAAAGCAGCCATGTTGTGGCACTTTTGCACTCCCTTTTGGATGCCTTTCACAGCTCCACTGTGCCTGGAACTCAGGGCTTCCTGATTTTAAAAATCCTAGCCCTAGGCCGAACCTCAACCCTAAGACGAGAAAGGCAAATCAGCCAGGAATTAGGCATGTCCCCAAGGAAAAAGCTGTGGAGGCAGGCATGTTGTGGTACTTTTGCGCTCTTCTTGGCTAGTCCTTCGCAGCTGCTGTGTTCTTGGAACTCAGGGCTTTCTGGTTAATAGAACCCTTACCCTAGGCGTAACTCAAACCTTAAGCCTAGGAAGGAAAATCAGCCTATGGTTCGGGATGGTCTCATGGAAATATCAGTGGTGGCAGCCAAGTTGCGTCACTTTTGCGCTCCCCCTGGGATGCCTTTCGCAGCTGCAGTGTGCCTGGAGCCC
Source organism: Ammospiza caudacuta (assembly GCF_027887145.1). NCBI lineage: Eukaryota > Metazoa > Chordata > Aves > Passeriformes > Passerellidae > Ammospiza > Ammospiza caudacuta. The sequence continues at coordinate 720,621 of NC_080618.1, forward strand.
AGGGCTTCCTGGTTTTAAAAGTCCTAGGCCTAAGCCTAACAGTAACCCTAGGAAGGTAAATCAGCCGGCTATTAGGGTTCTTCCTAAGGGAAAAGCCGTGAAAGCAGCCATGTTGTGGCACTTCTGCACTCCCTTTGGGATGCCTTTGGCAGATGAAGTAAGCCTGGAACTCAGGGCTTCCTGCTTAAAGAAATCCAAGCCCTAGGCTGAAGCCTAACCCTAACCCTAGGCAGATAAATCAGCCTAGGTATAGGGATGGTGCCAAGGAAAAAGCTGTGAAAGCTGCCATGTTGTTGCACTTTTGTACTCCCCTTGGGATGCCTTGAACAGCTGCAGTGTGCCTGGAGCTAAGGGCTTCCTAGTTTTAAAAATCCTAGCCCTAGGCCTAAGCCTAACAGTAACCCTGGGAAGGGAAATCAGCCTGGTGTTAGGCTTCTTGCCAAGGAAAAAGCCGTGAAAGCAGCCATGTTGTGGCACTTTTGCACTCCCTTTTGGATGCCTTTCACAGCTCCGGTGTGCCTGGAACTCAGGGCTTCCTGATTTTAAAAATCCTAGCCCTAGGCCGAACCTCAACCCTAAGACGAGAAAGGCAAATCAGCCAGGAATTAGGCATGTCCCCAAGGAAAAAGCTGTGGAGGCAGGCATGTTGTGGTACTTTTGCGCTCTTCTTGGCTAGTCCTTCGCAGCTGCTGTGTTCTTGGAACTCAGGGCTTTCTGGTTAATAGAACCCTTACCCTAGGCGTAACTCAAACCTTAAGCCTAGGAAGGAAAATCAGCCTATGGTTCGGGATGGTCTCATGGAAATATCAGTGGTGGCAGCCAAGTTGCGTCACTTTTGCGCTCCCCCTGGGATGCCTTTCGCAGCTGCAGTGTGCCTGGAGCCCAGGGCTTCCTGGTTTTAAAAGTCCTAGGCCTAAGCCTAACAGTAACCCTAGGAAGGTAAATCAGCCGGGTATTAGGGTTCTTCCTAAGGGAAAAGCCGTGAAAGCAGCCATGTTGTGGCACTTCTGCACTCCCTTTGGGATGCCTTTGGCAGATGAAGTAAGCCTGGAACTCAGGGCTTCCTGCTTAAAGAAATCCAAGCCCTAGGCTGAACCCTAACCCTAACCCTAGGCAGATAAATCAGCCTAGGTATAGGGATGGTGCCAAGGAAAAAGCTGTGAAAGCTGCCATGTTGTTGCACTTTTGTACTCCCCTTGGGATGCCTTGAACAGCTGCAGTGTGCCTGGAGCTAAGGGCTTCCTAGTTTTAAAAATCCTAGCCCTAGGCCTAAGCCTAACAGTAACCCTGGGAAGGGAAATCAGCCTGGTGTTAGGCTTCTTGCCAAGGAAAAAGCCGTGAAAGCAGCCATGTTGTGGCACTTTTGCACTCCCTTTTGGATGCCTTTCACAGCTCCGGTGTGCCTGGAACTCAGGGCTTCCTGATTTTAAAAATCCTAGCCCTAGGCCGAACCCCAGCCCTAAGACGAGAAAGGCAAATCAGCCAGGAATTAGGCATGTCCCCAAGGAAAAAGCTGTGGAGGCAGGCATGTTGTGGTACTTTTGCGCTCTTCTTGGGTAGTCCTTCGCAGCTGCTGTGTTCTTGGAACTCAGGGCTTTCTGGTTAATAGAACCCTTACCCTAGGCGTAACTCAAACCTTAAGCCTAGGAAGGAAAATCAGCCTATGGTTCGGGATGGTCTCATGGAAATATCAGTGGTGGCAGCCAAGTTGCGTCACTTTTGCGCTCCCCCTGGGATGCCTTTCGCAGCTGCAGTGTGCCTGGAGCCCAGGGCTTCCTGGTTTTAAAAGTCCTAGGCCTAAGCCTAACAGTAACCCTAGGAAGGTAAATCAGCCGGGTATTAGGGTTCTTCCTAAGGGAAAAGCCGTGAAAGCAGCCATGTTGTGGCACTTCTGCACTCCCTTTGGGATGCCTTTGGCAGATGAAGTAAGCCTGGAACTCAGGGCTTCCTGCTTAAAGAAATCCAAGCCCTAGGCTGAACCCTAACCCTAACCCTAGGCAGATAAATCAGCCTAGGTATAGGGATGGTGCCAAGGAAAAAGCTGTGAAAGCTGCCATGTTGTTGCACTTTTGTACTCCCCTTGGGATGCCTTGAACAGCTGCAGTGTGCCTGGAGCTAAGGGCTTCCTAGTTTTAAAAATCCTAGCCCTAGGCCTAAGCCTAACAGTAACCCTGGGAAGGGAAATCAGCCTGGTGTTAGGCTTCTTGCCAAGGAAAAAGCCGTGAAAGCAGCCATGTTGTGGCACTTTTGCACTCCCTTTTGGATGCCTTTCACAGCTCCACTGTGCCTGGAACTCAGGGCTTCCTGATTTTAAAAATCCTAGACCTAGGCCGAACCCCAGCCCTAAGACGAGAAAGGCAAATCAGCCAGGAATTAGGCATGTCCCCAAGGAAAAAGCTGTGGAGGCAGGCATTTTGTGGTACTTTTGCGCTCTTCTTGGCTAGTCCTTCGCAGCTGCTGTGTTCTTGGAACTCAGGGCTTTCTGGTTAATAGAACCCTTACCCTAGGCGTAACTCAAGCCTTAAGCCTAGGAAGGAAAATCAGCCTATGGTTCGGGATGGTCTCATGGAAATATCAGTGGTGGCAGCCAAGTTGCGTCACTTTTGCGCTACCCCTGGGATGCCTTTTGCAGCTGCAGTGTGCCTGGAGCCCAGGGCTTCCTGGTTTTAAAAGTCCTAGGCCTAAGCCTAACAGTAACCCTAGGAAGGTAAATCAGCCGGGTATTAGGGTTCTTCCTAAGGGAAAAGCCGTGAAAGCAGCCATGTTGTGGCACTTGTGCACTCCCTTTGGGATGCCTTTGGCAGATGAAGGAAGCCTGGAACTCAGGGCTTCCTGGTTAAAGAAATCCAAGCCCTAGGCTGAAGCCTAACCCTAACCCTAGGCAGATAAATCAGCCTAGGTATAGGGATGGTGCCAAGGAAAAAGCTGTGAAAGCTGCCATGTTGTTGCACTTTTGTACTCCCCTTGGGATGCCTTGAACAGCTGCAGTGTGCCTGGAGCTAAGGGCTTCCTAGTTTTAAAAATCCTAGCCCTAGGCCTAAGCCTAACAGTAACCCTGGGAAGGGAAATCAGCCTGGTGTTAGGCTTCTTGCCAAGGAAAAAGCCGTGAAAGCAGCCATGTTGTGGCACTTTTGCACTCCCTTTTGGATGCCTTTCACAGCTCCACTGTGCCTGGAACTCAGGGCTTCCTGATTTTAAAAATCCTAGCCCTAGGCCGAACCTCAAACCTAAGACGAGAAAGGCAAATCAGCCAGGAATTAGGCATGTCCCCAAGGAAAAAGCTGTGGAGGCAGGCATGTTGTGGTACTTTTGCGCTCTTCTTGGGTAGTCCTTCGCAGCTGCTGTGTTCTTGGAACTCAGGGCTTTCTGGTTAATAGAACCCTTACCCTAGGCGTAACTCAAACCTTAAGCCTAGGAAGGAAAATCGGCCTATGTTTCGGGATGGTCTCATGGAAATATCAGTGGTGGCAGCCAAGTTGCGTCACTTTTGCGCTCCCCCTGGGATGCCTTTCGCAGCTGCAGTGTGCCTGGAGCCCAGGGCTTCCTGGTTTTAAAAGTCCTAGGCCTAAGCCTAACAGTAACCCTAGGAAGGTAAATCAGCCGGGTATTAGGGTTCTTCCTAAGGGAAAAGCCGTGAAAGCAGCCATGTTGTGGCACTTCTGCACTCCCTTTGGGATGCCTTTGGCAGATGAAGTAAGCCTGGAACTCAGGGCTTCCTGCTTAAAGAAATCCAAGCCCTAGGCTGAACCCTAACCCTAACCCTAGGCAGATAAATCAGCCTAGGTATAGGGATGGTGCCAAGGAAAAAGCTGTGAAAGCTGCCATGTTGTTGCACTTTTGTACTCCCCTTGGGATGCCTTGAACAGCTGCAGTGTGCCTGGAGCTAAGGGCTTCCTAGTTTTAAAAATCCTAGCCCTAGGCCTAAGCCTAACAGTAACCCTGGGAAGGGAAATCAGCCTGGTGTTAGGCTTCTTGCCAAGGAAAAAGCCGTGAAAGCAGCCATGTTGTGGCACTTTTGCACTCCCTTTTGGATGCCTTTCACAGCTCCACTGTGCCTGGAACTCAGGGCTTCCTGATTTTAAAAATCCTAGCCCTAGGCCGAACCCCAGCCCTAAGACGAGAAAGGCAAATCAGCCAGGAATTAGGCATGTCCCCAAGGAAAATGCTGTGGAGGCAGGCATGTTGTGGTACTTTTGCGCTCTTCTTGGCTAGTCCTTCGCAGCTGCTGTGTTCTTGGAACTCAGGGCTTTCTGGTTAATAGAACCCTTACCCTAGGCGTAACTCAAACCTTAAGCCTAGGAAGGAAAATCAGCCTATGGTTCGGGATGGTCTCATGGAAATATCAGTGGTGGCAGCCAAGTTGCGTCACTTTTGCGCTCCCCCTGGGATGCCTTTCGCAGCTGCAGTGTGCCTGGAGCCCAGGGCTTCCTGGTTTTAAAAGTCCTAGGCCTAAGCCTAACAGTAACCCTAGGAAGGTAAATCAGCCGGCTATTAGGGTTCTTCCTAAGGGAAAAGCCGTGAAAGCAGCCATGTTGTGGCACTTCTGCACTCCCTTTGGGATGCCTTTGGCAGATGAAGTAAGCCTGGAACTCAGGGCTTCCTGCTTAAAGAAATCCAAGCCCTAGGCTGAAGCCTAACCCTAACCCTAGGCAGATAAATCAGCCTAGGTATAGGGATGGTGCCAAGGAAAAAGCTGTGAAAGCTGCCATGTTGTTGCACTTTTGTACTCCCCTTGGGATGCCTTGAACAGCTGCAGTGTGCCTGGAGCTAAGGGCTTCCTAGTTTTAAAAATCCTAGCCCTAGGCCTAAGCCTAACAGTAACCCTGGGAAGGGAAATCAGCCTGGTGTTAGGCTTCTTGCCAAGGAAAAAGCCATGAAAGCAGCCATGTTGTGGCACTTTTGCACTCCCTTTTGGATGCCTTTCACAGCTCCACTGTGCCTGGAACTCAGGGCTTCCTGATTTTAAAAATCCTAGCCCTAGGCCGAACCTCAACCCTAAGACGAGAAAGGCAAATCAGCCAGGAATTAGGCATGTCCCCAAGGAAAAAGCTGTGGAGGCAGGCATGTTGTGGTACTTTTGCGCTCTTCTTGGCTAGTCCTTCGCAGCTGCTGTGTTCTTGGAACTCAGGGCTTTCTGGTTAATAGAACCCTTACCCTAGGCGTAACTCAAACCTTAAGCCTAGGAAGGAAAATCGGCCTATGTTTCGGGATGGTCTCATGGAAATATCAGTGGTGGCAGCCAAGTTGCGTCACTTTTGCGCTCCCCCTGGGATGCCTTTCGCAGCTGCAGTGTGCCTGGAGCCCAGGGCTTCCTGGTTTTAAAAGTCCTAGGCCTAAGCCTAACAGTAACCCTAGGAAGGTAAATCAGCCGGCTATTAGGGTTCTTCCTAAGGGAAAAGCCGTGAAAGCAGACATGTTGTGGCACTTCTGCACTCCCTTTGGGATGCCTTTGGCAGATGAAGTAAGCCTGGAACTCAGGGCTTCCTGCTTAAAGAAATCCAAGCCCTAGGCTGAAGCCTAACCCTAACCCTAGGCAGATAAATCAGCCTAGGTATAGGGATGGTGCCAAGGAAAAAGCTGTGAAAGCTGCCATGTTGTTGCACTTTTGTACTCCCCTTGGGATGCCTTGAACAGCTGCAGTGTGCCTGGAGCTAAGGGCTTCCTAGTTTTAAAAATCCTAGCCCTAGGCCTAAGCCTAACAGTAACCCTGGGAAGGGAAATCAGCCTGGTGTTAGGCTTCTTGCCAAGGAAAAAGCCGTGAAAGCAGCCATGTTGTGGCACTTTTGCACTCCCTTTTGGATGCCTTTCACAGCTCCGGTGTGCCTGGAACTCAGGGCTTCCTGATTTTAAAAATCCTAGCCCTAGGCCGAACCCCAGCCCTAAGACGAGAAAGGCAAATCAGCCAGGAATTAGGCATGTCCCCAAGGAAAAAGCTGTGGAGGCAGGCATGTTGTGGTACTTTTGCGCTCTTCTTGGCTAGTCCTTCGCAGCTGCTGTGTTCTTGGAACTCAGGGCTTTCTGGTTAATAGAACCCTTACCCTAGGCGTAACTCAAACCTTAAGCCTAGGAAGGAAAATCAGCCTATGGTTCGGGATGGTCTCATGGAAATATCAGTGGTGGCAGCCAAGTTGCGTCACTTTTGCGCTCCCCCTGGGATGCCTTTCGCAGCTGCAGTGTGCCTGGAGCCCAGGGCTTCCTGGTTTTAAAAGTCCTAGGCCTAAGCCTAACAGTAACCCTAGGAAGGTAAATCAGCCGGGTATTAGGGTTCTTCCTAAGGGAAAAGCCGTGAAAGCAGCCATGTTGTGGCACTTCTGCACTCCCTTTGGGATGCCTTTGGCAGATGAAGTAAGCCTGGAACTCAGGGCTTCCTGCTTAAAGAAATCCAAGCCCTAGGCTGAAGCCTAACCCTAACCCTAGGCAGATAAATCAGCCTAGGTATAGGGATGGTGCCAAGGAAAAAGCTGTGAAAGCTGCCATGTTGTTGCACTTTTGTACTCCCCTTGGGATGCCTTGAACAGCTGCAGTGTGCCTGGAGCTAAGGGCTTCCTAGTTTTAAAAATCCTAGCCCTAGGCCTAAGCCTAACAGTAACCCTGGGAAGGGAAATCAGCCTGGTGTTAGGCTTCTTGCCAAGGAAAAAGCCATGAAAGCAGCCATGTTGTGGCACTTTTGCACTCCCTTTTGGATGCCTTTCACAGCTCCAGTGTGCCTGGAACTCAGGGCTTCCTGATTTTAAAAATCCTAGCCCTAGGCCGAACCTCAACCCTAAGACGAGAAAGGCAAATCAGCCAGGAATTAGGCATGTCCCCAAGGAAAAAGCTGTGGAGGCAGGCATGTTGTGGTACTTTTGCGCTCTTCTTGGCTAGTCCTTCGCAGCTGCTGTGTTCTTGGAACTCAGGGCTTTCTGGTTAATAGAACCCTTACCCTAGGCGTAACTCAAACCTTAACCCTAGGAAGGAAAATCAGCCTATGGTTCGGGATGGTGTCATGGAAATATCAGTGGTGGCAGCCAAGTTGCGTCACTTTTGCGCTCCCCCTGGGATGCCTTTCGCAGCTGCAGTGTGCCTGGAGCCCAGGGCTTCCTGGTTTTAAAAGTCCTAGGCCTAAGCCTAACAGTAACCCTAGGAAGGTAAATCAGCCGGCTATTAGGGTTCTTCCTAAGGGAAAAGCCGTGAAAGCAGCCATGTTGTGGCACTTCTGCACTCCCTTTGGGATGCCTTTGGCAGATGAAGTAAGCCTGGAACTCAGGGCTTCCTGGTTAAAGAAATCCAAGCCCTAGGCTGAACCCTAACCCTAACCCTAGGCAGATAAATCAGCCTAGGTATAGGGATGGTGCCAAGGAAAAAGCTGTGAAAGCTGCCATGTTGTTGCACTTTTGTACTCCCCTTGGGATGCCTTGAACAGCTGCAGTGTGCCTGGAGCTAAGGGCTTCCTAGTTTTAAAAATCCTAGCCCTAGGCCTAAGCCTAACAGTAACCCTGGGAAGGGAAATCAGCCTGGTGTTAGGCTTCTTGCCAAGGAAAAAGCCGTGAAAGCAGCCATGTTGTGGCACTTTTGCACTCCCTTTTGGATGCCTTTCACAGCTCCAGTGTGCCTGGAACTCAGGGCTTCCTGATTTTAAAAATCCTAGCCCTAGGCCGAACCCCAGCCCTAAGACGAGAAAGGCAAATCAGCCAGGAATTAGGCATGTCCCCAAGGAAAAAGCTGTGGAGGCAGGCATGTTGTGGTACTTTTGCGCTCTTCTTGGCTAGTCCTTCGCAGCTGCTGTGTTCTTGGAACTCAGGGCTTTCTGGTTAATAGAACCCTTACCCTAGGCGTAACTCAAACCTTAAGCCTAGGAAGGAAAATCAGCCTATGGTTCGGGATGGTCTCATGGAAATATCAGTGGTGGCAGCCAAGTTGCGTCACTTTTGCGCTCCCCCTGGGATGCCTTTCGCAGCTGCAGTGTGCCTGGAGCCCAGGGCTTCCTGGTTTTAAAAGTCCTAGGCCTAAGCCTAACAGTAACCCTAGGAAGGTAAATCAGCCGGGTATTAGGGTTCTTCCTAAGGGAAAAGCCGTGAAAGCAGCCATGTTGTGGCACTTCTGCACTCCCTTTGGGATGCCTTTGGCAGATGAAGTAAGCCTGGAACTCAGGGCTTCCTGCTTAAAGAAATCCAAGCCCTAGGCTGAACCCTAACCCTAACCCTAGGCAGATAAATCAGCCTAGGTATAGGGATGGTGCCAAGGAAAAAGCTGTGAAAGCTGCCATGTTGTTGCACTTTTGTACTCCCCTTGGGATGCCTTGAACAGCTGCAGTGTGCCTGGAGCTAAGGGCTTCCTAGTTTTAAAAATCCTAGCCCTAGGCCTAAGCCTAACAGTAACCCTGGGAAGGGAAATCAGCCTGGTGTTAGGCTTCTTGCCAAGGAAAAAGCCGTGAAAGCAGCCATGTTGTGGCACTTTTGCACTCCCTTTTGGATGCCTTTCACAGCTCCGGTGTGCCTGGAACTCAGGGCTTCCTGATTTTAAAAATCCTAGCCCTAGGCCGAACCTCAACCCTAAGACGAGAAAGGCAAATCAGCCAGGAATTAGGCATGTCCCCAAGGAAAAAGCTGTGGAGGCAGGCATGTTGTGGTACTTTTGCGCTCTTCTTGGGAAGTCCTTCGCAGCTGCTGTGTTCTTGGAACTCAGGGCTTTCTGGTTAATAGAACCCTTACCCTAGGCGTAACTCAAACCTTAAGCCTAGGAAGGAAAATCAGCCTATGGTTCGGGATGGTCTCATGGAAATATCAGTGGTGGCAGCCAAGTTGCGTCACTTTTGCGCTCCCCCTGGGATGCCTTTCGCAGCTGCAGTGTGCCTGGAGCCCAGGGCTTCCTGGTTTTAAAAGTCCTAGGCCTAAGCCTAACAGTAACCCTAGGAAGGTAAATCAGCCGGGTATTAGGGTTCTTCCTAAGGGAAAAGCCGTGAAAGCAGCCATGTTGTGGCACTTCTGCACTCCCTTTGGGATGCCTTTGGCAGATGAAGGAAGCCTGGAACTCAGGGCTTCCTGGTTAAAAAAATCCAAGCCCTAGGCTGAACCCTAACCCTAACCCTAGGCAGATAAATCAGCCTAGGTATAGGGATGGTGCCAAGGAAAAAGCTGTGAAAGCTGCCATGTTGTTGCACTTTTGTACTCCCCTTGGGATGCCTTGAACAGCTGCAGTGTGCCTGGAGCTAAGGGCTTCCTAGTTTTAAAAATCCTAGCCCTAGGCCTAAGCCTAACAGTAACCCTGGGAAGGGAAATCAGCCTGGTGTTAGGCTTCTTGCCAAGGAAAAAGCCGTGAAAGCAGCCATGTTGTGGCACTTTTGCACTCCCTTTTGGATGCCTTTCACAGCTCCACTGTGCCTGGAACTCAGGGCTTCCTGATTTTAAAAATCCTAGCCCTAGGCCGAACCTCAACCCTAAGACGAGAAAGGCAAATCAGCCAGGAATTAGGCATGTCCCCAAGGAAAAAGCTGTGGAGGCAGGCATGTTGTGGTACTTTTGCGCTCTTCTTGGCTAGTCCTTCGCAGCTGCTGTGTTCTTGGAACTCAGGGCTTTCTGGTTAATAGAACCCTTACCCTAGGCGTAACTCAAACCTTAAGCCTAGGAAGGAAAATCAGCCTATGGTTCGGGATGGTCTCATGGAAATATCAGTGGTGGCAGCCAAGTTGCGTCACTTTTGCGCTCCCCCTGGGATGCCTTTCGCAGCTGCAGTGTGCCTGGAGCCCAGGGCTTCCTGGTTTTAAAAGTCCTAGGCCTAAGCCTAACAGTAACCCTAGGAAGGTAAATCAGCCGGGTATTAGGGTTCTTCCTAAGGGAAAAGCCGTGAAAGCAGCCATGTTGTGGCACTTCTGCACTCCCTTTGGGATGCCTTTGGCAGATGAAGTAAGCCTGGAACTCAGGGCTTCCTGCTTAAAGAAATCCAAGCCCTAGGCTGAACCCTAACCCTAACCCTAGGCAGATAAATCAGCCTAGGTATAGGGATGGTGCCAATGAAAAAAGCTGTGAAAGCTGCCATGTTGTTGCACTTTTGTACTCCCCTTGGGATGCCTTGAACAGCTGCAGTGTGCCTGGAGCTAAGGGCTTCCTAGTTTTAAAAATCCTAGCCCTAGGCCTAAGCCTAACAGTAACCCTGGGAAGGGAAATCAGCCTGGTGTTAGGCTTCTTGCCAAGGAAAAAGCCGTGAAAGCAGCCATGTTGTGGCACTTTTGCACTCCCTTTTGGATGCCTTTCACAGCTCCACTGTGCCTGGAACTCAGGGCTTCCTGATTTTAAAAATCCTAGCCCTAGGCCGAACCTCAACCCTAAGACGAGAAAGGCAAATCAGCCAGGAATTAGGCATGTCCCCAAGGAAAAAGCTGTGGAGGCAGGCATGTTGTGGTACTTTTGCGCTCTTCTTGGCTAGTCCTTCGCAGCTGCTGTGTTCTTGGAACTCAGGGCTTTCTGGTTAATAGAACCCTTACCCTAGGCGTAACTCAAACCTTAAGCCTAGGAAGGAAAATCAGCCTATGGTTCGGGATGGTCTCATGGAAATATCAGTGGTGGCAGCCAAGTTGCGTCACTTTTGCACTACCCCTGGGATGCCTTTCGCAGCTGCAGTGTGCCTGGAGCCCAGGGCTTCCTGGTTTTAAAAGTCCTAGGCCTAAGCCTAACAGTAACCCTAGGAAGGTAAATCAGCCGGCTATTAGGGTTCTTCCTAAGGGAAAAGCCGTGAAAGCTACCATGTTGTGGCACTTCTGCACTCCCTTTGGGATGCCTTTGGCAGATGAAGTAAGCCTGGAACTCAGGGCTTCCTGGTTAAAGAAATCCAAGCCCTAGGCTGAACCCTAACCCTAACCCTAGGCAGATAAATCAGCCTAGGTATAGGGATGGTGCCAAGGAAAAAGCTGTGAAAGCTGCCATGTTGTTGCACTTTTGTACTCCCCTTGGGATGCCTTGAACAGCTGCAGTGTGCCTGGAGCTAAGGGCTTCCTAGTTTTAAAAATCCTAGCCCTAGGCCTAAGCCTAACAGTAACCCTGGGAAGGGAAATCAGCCTGGTGTTAGGCTTCTTGCCAAGGAAAAAGCCGTGAAAGCAGCCATGTTGTGGCACTTTTGCACTCCCTTTTGGATGCCTTTCACAGCTCCGGTGTGCCTGGAACTCAGGGCTTCCTGATTTTAAAAATCCTAGCCCTAGGCCGAACCCCAGCCCTAAGACGAGAAAGGCAAATCAGCCAGGAATTAGGCATGTCCCCAAGGAAAAAGCTGTGGAGGCAGGCATGTTGTGGTACTTTTGCGCTCTTCTTGGCTAGTCCTTCGCAGCTGCTGTGTTCTTGGAACTCAGGGCTTTCTGGTTAATAGAACCCTTACCCTAGGCGTAACTCAAACCTTAAGCCTAGGAAGGAAAATCAGCCTATGGTTCGGGATGGTCTCATGGAAATATCAGTGGTGGCAGCCAAGTTGCGTCACTTTTGCGCTACCCCTGGGATGCCTTTTGCAGCTGCAGTGTGCCTGGAGCCCAGGGCTTCCTGGTTTTAAAAGTCCTAGGCCTAAGCCTAACAGTAACCCTAGGAAGGTAAATCAGCCGGGTATTAGGGTTCTTCCTAAGGGAAAAGCCGTGAAAGCAGCCATGTTGTGGCACTTCTGCACTCCCTTTGGGATGCCTTTGGCAGATGAAGTAAGCCTGGAACTCAGGGCTTCCTGGTTAAAGAAATCCAAGCCCTAGGCTGAACCCTAACCCTAACCCTAGGCAGATAAATCAGCCTAGGTATAGGGATGGTGCCAAGGAAAAAGCTGTGAAAGCTGCCATGTTGTTGCACTTTTGTACTCCCCTTGGGATGCCTTGAACAGCTGCAGTGTGCCTGGAGCTAAGGGCTTCCTAGTTTTAAAAATCCTAGCCCTAGGCCTAAGCCTAACAGTAACCCTGGGAAGGGAAATCAGCCTGGTGTTAGGCTTCTTGCCAAGGAAAAAGCCGTGAAAGCAGCCATGTTGTGGCACTTTTGCACTCCCTTTTGGATGCCTTTCACAGCTCCAGTGTGCCTGGAACTCAGGGCTTCCTGATTTTAAAAATCCTAGCCCTAGGCCGAACCCCAGCCCTAAGACGAGAAAGGCAAATCAGCCAGGAATTAGGCATGTCCCCAAGGAAAAAGCTGTGGAGGCAGGCATGTTGTGGTACTTTTGCGCTCTTCTTGGCTAGTCCTTCGCAGCTGCTGTGTTCTTGGAACTCAGGGCTTTCTGGTTAATAGAACCCTTACCCTAGGCGTAACTCAAACCTTAAGCCTAGGAAGGAAAATCAGCCTATGGTTCGGGATGGTCTCATGGAAATATCAGTGGTGGCAGCCAAGTTGCGTCACTTTTGTGCTACCCCTGGGATGCCTTTCGCAGCTGCAGTGTGCCTGGAGCCCAGGGCTTCCTGGTTTTAAAAGTCCTAGGCCTAAGCCTAACAGTAACCCTAGGAAGGTAAATCAGCCGGGTATTAGGGTTCTTCCTAAGGGAAAAGCCGTGAAAGCAGCCATGTTGTGGCACTTCTGCACTCCCTTTGGGATGCCTTTGGCAGATGAAGTAAGCCTGGAACTCAGGGCTTCCTGGTTAAAGAAATCCAAGCCCTAGGCTGAAGCCTAACCCTAACCCTAGGCAGATAAATCAGCCTAGGTATAGGGATGGTGCCAAGGAAAAAGCTGTGAAAGCTGCCATGTTGTTGCACTTTTGTACTCCCCTTGGGATGCCTTGAACAGCTGCAGTGTGCCTGGAGCTAAGGGCTTCCTAGTTTTAAAAATCCTAGCCCTAGGCCTAAGCCTAACAGTAACCCTGGGAAGGGAAATCAGCCTGGTGTTAGGCTTCTTGCCAAGGAAAAAGCTGTGAAAGCAGCCATGTTGTGGCACTTTTGCACTCCCTTTTGGATGCCTTTCACAGCTCCAGTGTGCCTGGAACTCAGGGCTTCCTGATTTTAAAAATCCTAGCCCTAGGCCGAACCCCAACCCTAAGACGAGAAAGGCAAATCAGCCAGGAATTAGGCATGTCCCCAAGGAAAAAGCTGTGGAGGCAGGCATGTTGTGGTACTTTTGCGCTCTTCTTGGCTAGTCCTTCGCAGCTGCTGTGTTCTTGGAACTCAGGGCTTTCTGGTTAATAGAACCCTTACCCTAGGCGTAACTCAAACCTTAAGCCTAGGAAGGAAAATCAGCCTATGGTTCGGGATGGTCTCATGGAAATATCAGTGGTGGCAGACAAGTTGCGTCACTTTTGCGCTCCCTTTGGGATGCCTTTTGCAGCTGCAGTGTGCCTGGAGCCCAGGGCTTCCTGGTTTTAAAAGTCCTAGGCCTAAGCCTAACAGTAACCCTAGGAAGGTAAATCAGCCGGCTATTAGGGTTCTTCCTAAGGGAAAAGCCGTGAAAGCAGCCATGTTGTGGCACTTCTGCACTCCCTTTGGGATGCCTTTGGCAGATGAAGTAAGCCTGGAACTCAGGGCTTCCTGCTTAAAGAAATCCAAGCCCTAGGCTGAAGCCTAACCCTAACCCTAGGCAGATAAATCAGCCTAGGTATAGGGATGGTGCCAAGGAAAAAGCTGTGAAAGCTGCCATGTTGTTGCACTTTTGTACTCCCCTTGGGATGCCTTGAACAGCTGCAGTGTGCCTGGAGCTAAGGGCTTCCTAGTTTTAAAAATCCTAGCCCTAGGCCTAAGCCTAACAGTAACCCTGGGAAGGGAAATCAGCCTGGTGTTAGGCTTCTTGCCAAGGAAAAAGCCGTGAAAGCAGCCATGTTGTGGCACTTTTGCACTCCCTTTTGGATGCCTTTCACAGCTCCGGTGTGCCTGGAACTCAGGGCTTCCTGATTTTAAAAATCCTAGCCCTAGGCCGAACCCCAGCCCTAAGACGAGGAAGGCAAATCAGCCAGGAATTAGGCATGTCCCCAAGGAAAAAGCTGTGGAGGCAGGCATGTTGTGGTACTTTTGCGCTCTTCTTGGCTAGTCCTTCGCAGCTGCTGTGTTCTTGGAACTCAGGGCTTTCTGGTTAATAGAACCCTTACCCTAGGCGTAACTCAAACCTTAACCCTAGGAAGGAAAATCAGCCTATGGTTCGGGATGGTCTCATGGAAATATCAGTGGTGGCAGCCAAGTTGCGTCACTTTTGCGCTCCCTTTGGGATGCCTTTTGCAGCTGCAGTGTGCCTGGAGCCCAGGGCTTCCTGGTTTTAAAAGTCCTAGGCCTAAGCCTAACAGTAACCCTAGGAAGGTAAATCAGCCGGGTATTAGGGTTCTTCCTAAGGGAAAAGCCGTGAAAGCAGCCATGTTGTGGCACTTCTGCACTCCCTTTGGGATGCCTTTGGCAGATGAAGTAAGCCTGGAACTCAGGGCTTCCTGCTTAAAGAAATCCAAGCCCTAGGCTGAACCCTAACCCTAACCCTAGGCAGATAAATCAGCCTAGGTATAGGGATGGTGCCAAGGAAAAAGCTGTGAAAGCTGCCATGTTGTTGCACTTTTGTACTCCCCTTGGGATGCCTTGAACAGCTGCAGTGTGCCTGGAGCTAAGGGCTTCCTAGTTTTAAAAATCCTAGCCCTAGGCCTAAGCCTAACAGTAACCCTGGGAAGGGAAATCAGCCTGGTGTTAGGCTTCTTGCCAAGGAAAAAGCCGTGAAAGCAGCCATGTTGTGGCACTTTTGCACTCCCTTTTGGATGCCTTTCACAGCTCCAGTGTGCCTGGAACTCAGGGCTTCCTGATTTTAAAAATCCTAGCCCTAGGCCGAACCCCAGCCCTAAGACGAGAAAGGCAAATCAGCCAGGAATTAGGCATGTCCCCAAGGAAAAAGCTGTGGAGGCAGGCATGTTGTGGTACTTTTGCGCTCTTCTTGGCTAGTCCTTCGCAGCTGCTGTGTTCTTGGAACTCAGGGCTTTCTGGTTAATAGAACCCTTACCCTAGGCGTAACTCAAACCTTAAGCCTAGGAAGGAAAATCAGCCTATGGTTCGGGATGGTCTCATGGAAATATCAGTGGTGGCAGCCAAGTTGCGTCACTTTTGCGCTCCCCCTGGGATGCCTTTCGCAGCTGCAGTGTGCCTGGAGCCCAGGGCTTCCTGGTTTTAAAAGTCCTAGGCCTAAGCCTAACAGTAACCCTAGGAAGGTAAATCAGCCGGGTATTAGGGTTCTTCCTAAGGGAAAAGCCGTGAAAGCAGCCATGTTGTGGCACTTCTGCACTCCCTTTGGGATGCCTTTGGCAGATGAAGTAAGCCTGGAAATCAGGGCTTCCTGGTTAAAGAAATCCAAGCCCTAGGCTGAACCCTAACCCTAACCCTAGGCAGATAAATCAGCCTAGGTATAGGGATGGTGCCAAGGAAAAAGCTGTGAAAGCTGCCATCTTGTTGCACTTTTGTACTCCCCTTGGGATGCCTTGAACAGCTGCAGTGTGCCTGGAGCTAAGGGCTTCCTAGTTTTAAAAATCCTAGCCCTAGGCCTAAGCCTAACAGTAACCCTGGGAAGGGAAATCAGCCTGGTGTTAGGCTTCTTGCCAAGGAAAAAGCCGTGAAAGCAGCCATGTTGTGGCACTTTTGCACTCCCTTTTGGATGCCTTTCACAGCTCCAGTGTGCCTGGAACTCAGGGCTTCCTGATTTTTAAAATCCTAGACCTAGGCCGAACCCCAGCCCTAAGACGAGAAAGGCAAATCAGCCAGGAATTAGGCATGTCCCCAAGGAAAAAGCTGTGGAGGCAGGCATGTTGTGGTACTTTTGCGCTCTTCTTGGCTAGTCCTTCGCAGCTGCTGTGTTCTTGGAACTCAGGGCTTTCTGGTTAATAGAACCCTTACCCTAGGCGTAACTCAAACCTTAAGCCTAGGAAGGAAAATCAGCCTATGGTTCGGGATGGTCTCATGGAAATATCAGTGGTGGCAGCCAAGTTGCGTCACTTTTGCGCTCCCCCTGGGATGCCTTTTGCAGCTGCAGTGTGCCTGGAGCCCAGGGCTTCCTGGTTTTAAAAGTCCTAGGCCTAAGCCTAACAGTAACCCTAGGAAGGTAAATCAGCCGGGTATTAGGGTTCTTCCTAAGGGAAAAGCCGTGAAAGCAGCCATGTTGTGGCACTTCTGCACTCCCTTTGGGATGCCTTTGGCAGATGAAGTAAGCCTGGAACTCAGGGCTTCCTGCTTAAAGAAATCCAAGCCCTAGGCTGAAGCCTAACCCTAACCCTAGGCAGATAAATCAGCCTAGGTATAGGGATGGTGCCAAGGAAAAAGCTGTGAAAGCTGCCATGTTGTTGCACTTTTGTACTCCCCTTGGGATGCCTTGAACAGCTGCAGTGTGCCTGGAGCTAAGGGCTTCCTAGTTTTAAAAGTCCTAGCCCTAGGCCTAAGCCTAACAGTAACCCTGGGAAGGGAAATCAGCCTGGTGTTAGGCTTCTTGCCAAGGAAAAAGCCGTGAAAGCAGCCATGTTGTGGCACTTTTGCACTCCCTTTTGGATGCCTTCACAGCTCCGGTGTGCCTGGAACTCAGGGCTTCCTGATTTTAAAAATCCTAGCCCTAGGCCGAACCTCAACCCTAAGACGAGAAAGGCAAATCAGCCAGGAATTAGGCATGTCCCCAAGGAAAAAGCTGTGGAGGCAGGCATGTTGTGGTACTTTTGCGCTCTTCTTGGGTAGTCCTTCGCAGCTGCTGTGTTCTTGGAACTCAGGGCTTTCTGGTTAATAGAACCCTTACCCTAGGCGTAACTCAAACCTTAAGCCTAGGAAGGAAAATCAACCTATGGTTCGGGATGGTCTCATGGAAATACCAGTGGTGGCAGCCAAGTTGCGTCACTTTTGCGCTCCCCTTGGGATGCCTTTCGCAGCTGCAGTGTGCCTGGAGCCCAGGGCTTCCTGGTTTTAAAAGTCCTAGGCCTAAGCCTAACAGTAACCCTAGGAAGGTAAATCAGCCGGCTATTAGGGTTCTTCCTAAGGGAAAAGCCGTGAAAGCAGCCATGTTGTGGCACTTCTGCACTCCCTTTGGGATGCCTTTGGCAGATGAAGTAAGCCTGGAACTCAGGGCTTCCTGGTTAAAGAAATCCAAGCCCTAGGCTGAAGCCTAACCCTAACCCTAGGCAGATAAATCAGCCTAGGTATAGGGATGGTGCCAAGGAAAAAGCTGTGAAAGCTGCCATGTTGTTGCACTTTTGTACTCCCCTTGGGATGCCTTGAACAGCTGCAGTGTGCCTGGAGCTAAGGGCTTCCTAGTTTTAAAAATCCTAGCCCTAGGCCTAAGCCTAACAGTAACCCTGGGAAGGGAAATCAGCCTGGTGTTAGGCTTCTTGCCAAGGAAAAAGCCGTGAAAGCAGCCATGTTGTGGCACTTTTGCACTCCCTTTTGGATGCCTTTCACAGCTCCAGTGTGCCTGGAACTCAGGGCTTCCTGATTTTAAAAATCCTAGCCCTAGGCCGAACCTCAACCCTAAGACGAGAAAGGCAAATCAGCCAGGAATTAGGCATGTCCCCAAGGAAAAAGCTGTGGAGGCAGGCATGTTGTGGTACTTTTGCGCTCTTCTTGGCTAGTCCTTCGCAGCTGCTGTGTTCTTGGAACTCAGGGCTTTCTGGTTAATAGAACCCTTACCCTAGGCGTAACTCAAACCTTAAGCCTAGGAAGGAAAATCAGCCTATGGTTCGGGATGGTCTCATGGAAATATCAGTGGTGGCAGCCAAGTTGCGTCACTTTTGCGCTCCCCCTGGGATGCCTTTCGCAGCTGCAGTGTGCCTGGAGCCCAGGGCTTCCTGGTTTTAAAAGTCCTAGGCCTAAGCCTAACAGTAACCCTAGGAAGGTAAATCAGCCGGGTATTAGGGTTCTTCCTAA
Organism: Ammospiza caudacuta; assembly: GCF_027887145.1. Taxonomy (NCBI): domain Eukaryota; kingdom Metazoa; phylum Chordata; class Aves; order Passeriformes; family Passerellidae; genus Ammospiza; species Ammospiza caudacuta. The sequence goes on from NC_080618.1 coordinate 738,388, forward strand.
GGGAAAAGCCGTGAAAGCAGCCATGTTGTGGCACTTCTGCACTCCCTTTGGGATGCCTTTGGCAGATGAAGTAAACCTGGAACTCAGGGCTTCCTGCTTAAAGAAATCCAAGCCCTAGGCTGAACCCTAACCCTAACCCTAGGCAGATAAATCAGCCTAGGTATAGGGATGGTGCCAAGGAAAAAGCTGTGAAAGCTGCCATGTTGTTGCACTTTTGTACTCCCCTTGGGATGCCTTGAACAGCTGCAGTGTGCCTGGAGCTAAGGGCTTCCTAGTTTTAAAAATCCTAGCCCTAGGCCTAAGCCTAACAGTAACCCTGGGAAGGGAAATCAGCCTGGTGTTAGGCTTCTTGCCAAGGAAAAAGCCGTGAAAGCAGCCATGTTGTGGCACTTTTGCACTCCCTTTTGGATGCCTTTCACAGCTCCGGTGTGCCTGGAACTCAGGGCTTCCTGATTTTAAAAATCCTAGCCCTAGGCCGAACCCCAGCCCTAAGACGAGAAAGGCAAATCAGCCAGGAATTAGGCATGTCCCCAAGGAAAAAGCTGTGGAGGCAGGCATGTTGTGGTACTTTTGCGCTCTTCTTGGCTAGTCCTTCGCAGCTGCTGTGTTCTTGGAACTCAGGGCTTTCTGGTTAATAGAACCCTTACCCTAGGCGTAACTCAAACCTTAAGCCTAGGAAGGAAAATCAGCCTATGGTTCGGGATGGTCTCATGGAAATATCAGTGGTGGCAGCCAAGTTGCGTCACTTTTGCGCTCCCCCTGGGATGCCTTTCGCAGCTGCAGTGTGCCTGGAGCCCAGGGCTTCCTGGTTTTAAAAGTCCTAGGCCTAAGCCTAACAGTAACCCTAGGAAGGTAAATCAGCCGGCTATTAGGGTTCTTCCTAAGGGAAAAGCCGTGAAAGCAGCCATGTTGTGGCACTTCTGCACTCCCTTTGGGATGCCTTTGGCAGATGAAGTAAGCCTGGAACTCAGGGCTTCCTGCTTAAAGAAATCCAAGCCCTAGGCTGAACCCTAACCCTAACCCTAGGCAGATAAATCAGCCTAGGTATAGGGATGGTGCCAAGGAAAAAGCTGTGAAAGATGCCATGTTGTTGCACTTTTGTACTCCCCTTGGGATGCCTTGAACAGCTGCAGTGTGCCTGGAGCTAAGGGCTTCCTAGTTTTAAAAATCCTAGCCCTAGGCCTAAGCCTAACAGTAACCCTGGGAAGGGAAATCAGCCTGGTGTTAGGCTTCTTGCCAAGGAAAAAGCCGTGAAAGCAGCCATGTTGTGGCACTTTTGCACTCCCTTTTGGATGCCTTTCACAGCTCCAGTGTGCCTGGAACTCAGGGCTTCCTGATTTTAAAAATCCTAGCCCTAGGCCGAACCTCAACCCTAAGACGAGAAAGGCAAATCAGCCAGGAATTAGGCATGTCCCCAAGGAAAAAGCTGTGGAGGCAGGCATGTTGTGGTACTTTTGCGCTCTTCTTGGCTAGTCCTTCGCAGCTGCTGTGTTCTTGGAACTCAGGGCTTTCTGGTTAATAGAACCCTTACCCTAGGCGTAACTCAAACCTTAAGCCTAGGAAGGAAAATCAGCCTATGGTTCGGGATGGTCTCATGGAAATATCAGTGGTGGCAGCCAAGTTGCGTCACTTTTGCGCTCCCCCTGGGATGCCTTTCACAGCTGCAGTGTGCCTGGAGCCCAGGGCTTCCTGGTTTTAAAAGTCCTAGGCCTAAGCCTAACAGTAACCCTAGGAAGGTAAATCAGCCGGGTATTAGGGTTCTTCCTAAGGGAAAAGCCGTGAAAGCAGCCATGTTGTGGCACTTCTGCACTCCCTTTGGGATGCCTTTGGCAGATGAAGTAAGCCTGGAACTCAGGGCTTCCTGGTTAAAGAAATCCAAGCCCTAGGCTGAAGCCTAACCCTAACCCTAGGCAGATAAATCAGCCTAGGTATAGGGATGGTGCCAAGGAAAAAGCTGTGAAAGCTGCCATGTTGTTGCACTTTTGTACTCCCCTTGGGATGCCTTGAACAGCTGCAGTGTGCCTGGAGCTAAGGGCTTCCTAGTTTTAAAAATCCTAGCCCTAGGCCTAAGCCTAACAGTAACCCTGGGAAGGGAAATCAGCCTGGTGTTAGGCTTCTTGCCAAGGAAAAAGCCGTGAAAGCAGCCATGTTGTGGCACTTTTGCACTCCCTTTTGGATGCCTTTCACAGCTCCAGTGTGCCTGGAACTCAGGGCTTCCTGATTTTAAAAATCCTAGCCCTAGGCCGAACCTCAACCCTAAGACGAGAAAGGCAAATCAGCCAGGAATTAGGCATGTCCCCAAGGAAAAAGCTGTGGAGGCAGGCATGTTGTGGTACTTTTGCGCTCTTCTTGGCTAGTCCTTCGCAGCTGCTGTGTTCTTGGAACTCAGGGCTTTCTGGTTAATAGAACCCTTACCCTAGGCGTAACTCAAACCTTAAGCCTAGGAAGGAAAATCAGCCTATGGTTCGGGATGGTCTCATGGAAATATCAGTGGTGGCAGCCAAGTTGCGTCACTTTTGCGCTCCCCCTGGGATGCCTTTTGCAGCTGCAGTGTGCCTGGAGCCCAGGGCTTCCTGGTTTTAAAAGTCCTAGGCCTAAGCCTAACAGTAACCCTAGGAAGGTAAATCAGCCGGGTATTAGGGTTCTTCCTAAGGGAAAAGCCGTGAAAGCAGCCATGTTGTGGCACTTCTGCACTCCCTTTGGGATGCCTTTGGCAGATGAAGTAAGCCTGGAACTCAGGGCTTCCTGCTTAAAGAAATCCAAGCCCTAGGCTGAACCCTAACCCTAACCCTAGGCAGATAAATCAGCCTAGGTATAGGGATGGTGCCAAGGAAAAAGCTGTGAAAGCTGCCATGTTGTTGCACTTTTGTACTCCCCTTGGGATGCCTTGAACAGCTGCAGTGTGCCTGGAGCTAAGGGCTTCCTAGTTTTAAAAATCCTAGCCCTAGGCCTAAGCCTAACAGTAACCCTGGGAAGGGAAATCAGCCTGGTGTTAGGCTTCTTGCCAAGGAAAAAGCCGTGAAAGCAGCCATGTTGTGGCACTTTTGCACTCCCTTTTGGATGCCTTTCACAGCTCCGGTGTGCCTGGAACTCAGGGCTTCCTGATTTTAAAAATCCTAGCCCTAGGCCAAACCCCAGCCCTAAGACGAGAAAGGCAAATCAGCCAGGAATTAGGCATGTCCCCAAGGAAAAAGCTGTGGAGGCAGGCATGTTGTGGTACTTTTGCGCTCTTCTTGGCTAGTCCTTCGCAGCTGCTGTGTTCTTGGAACTCAGGGCTTTCTGGTTAATAGAACCCTTACCCTAGGCGTAACTCAAACCTTAAGCCTAGGAAGGAAAATCAGCCTATGGTTCGGGATGGTCTCATGGAAATATCAGTGGTGGCAGCCAAGTTGCGTCACTTTTGCGCTCCCCCTGGGATGCCTTTCGCAGCTGCAGTGTGCCTGGAGCCCAGGGCTTCCTGGTTTTAAAAGTCCTAGGCCTAAGCCTAACAGTAACCCTAGGAAGGTAAATCAGCCGGCTATTAGGGTTCTTCCTAAGGGAAAAGCCGTGAAAGCAGCCATGTTGTGGCACTTCTGCACTCCCTTTGGGATGCCTTTGGCAGATGAAGTAAACCTGGAACTCAGGGCTTCCTGCTTAAAGAAATCCAAGCCCTAGGCTGAACCCTAACCCTAACCCTAGGCAGATAAATCAGCCTAGGTATAGGGATGGTGCCAAGGAAAAAGCTGTGAAAGCTGCCATGTTGTTGCACTTTTGTACTCCCCTTGGGATGCCTTGAACAGCTGCAGTGTGCCTGGAGCTAAGGGCTTCCTAGTTTTAAAAATCCTAGCCCTAGGCCTAAGCCTAACAGTAACCCTGGGAAGGGAAATCAGCCTGGTGTTAGGCTTCTTGCCAAGGAAAAAGCCGTGAAAGCAGCCATGTTGTGGCACTTTTGCACTCCCTTTTGGATGCCTTTCACAGCTCCGGTGTGCCTGGAACTCAGGGCTTCCTGATTTTAAAAATCCTAGCCCTAGGCCGAACCTCAACCCTAAGACGAGAAAGGCAAATCAGCCAGGAATTAGGCATGTCCCCAAGGAAAAAGCTGTGGAGGCAGGCATGTTGTGGTACTTTTGCGCTCTTCTTGGCTAGTCCTTCGCAGCTGCTGTGTTCTTGGAACTCAGGGCTTTCTGGTTAATAGAACCCTTACCCTAGGCGTAACTCAAACCTTAAGCCTAGGAAGGAAAATCAGCCTATGGTTCGGGATGGTCTCATGGAAATATCAGTGGTGGCAGCCAAGTTGCGTCACTTTTGCGCTCCCCCTGGGATGCCTTTCGCAGCTGCAGTGTGCCTGGAGCCCAGGGCTTCCTGGTTTTAAAAGTCCTAGGCCTAAGCCTAACAGTAACCCTAGGAAGGTAAATCAGCCGGGTATTAGGGTTCTTCCTAAGGGAAAAGCCGTGAAAGCAGCCATGTTGTGGCACTTCTGCACTCCCTTTGGGATGCCTTTGGCAGATGAAGTAAGCCTGGAACTCAGGGCTTCCTGGTTAAAGAAATCCAAGCCCTAGGCTGAAGCCTAACCCTTACCCTAGGCAGATAAATCAGCCTAGGTATAGGGATGGTGCCAAGGAAAAAGCTGTGAAAGCTGCCATGTTTTTGCACTTTTGTACTCCCCTTGGGATGCCTTGAACAGCTGCAGTGTGCCTGGAGCTAAGGGCTTCCTAGTTTTAAAAATCCTAGCCCTAGGCCTAAGCCTAACAGTAACCCTGGGAAGGGAAATCAGCCTGGTGTTAGGCTTCTTGCCAAGGAAAAAGCCGTGAAAGCAGCCATGTTGTGGCACTTTTGCACTCCCTTTTGGATGCCTTTCACAGCTCCAGTGTGCCTGGAACTCAGGGCTTCCTGATTTTAAAAATCCTAGCACTAGGCCAAACCCCAGCCGTAAGACGAGAAAGGCAAATCAGCCAGGAATTAGGCATGTCCCCAAGGAAAAAGCTGTGGAGGCAGGCATGTTGTGGTACTTTTGCGCTCTTCTTGGCTAGTCCTTCGCAGCTGCTGTGTTCTTGGAACTCAGGGCTTTCTGGTTAATAGAACCCTTACCCTAGGCGTAACTCAAACCTTAAGCCTAGGAAGGAAAATCAGCCTATGGTTCAGGATGGTCTCATGGAAATATCAGTGGTGGCAGCCAAGTTGCATCACTTTTGTGCTCCCCCTGGGATGCCTTTCGCAGCTGCAGTGTGCCTGGAGCCCAGGGCTTCCTGGTTTTAAAAGTCCTAGGCCTAAGCCTAACAGTAACCCTAGGAAGGTAAATCAGCTGGGTATTAGGGTTCTTCCTAAGGGAAAAGCCGTGAAAGCAGCCATGTTGTGGCACTTCTGCACTCCCCTTGGGATGCCTGGAACAGCTGCAGTGTGCCTGGAGCTAAGGGCTTCCTAGTTTTAAAAATCCTAGCCTTAGGCCTAAGCCTAACAGTAACCCTGGCAAGGCAAATCAGCCTGGTGTTAGGCTTCTTGCCATGGAAAAAGCCGTGAAAGCAGCCATGTTGTGGCACTTTTGCACTCCCTTTTGGATGCCTTTCACAGCTCCAGTGTGCCTGGAACTCAGGGCTTCCTGATTTTAAAAATCCTAGCCCTAGGCCGAACCTCAACCCTAAGACGAGAAAGGCAAATCAGCCAGGAATTAGGCATGTCCCCAAGGAAAAAGCTGTGGAGGCAGGCATGTTGTGGTACTTTTGCGCTCTTCTTGGCTAGTCCTTCGCAGCTGCTGTGTTCTTGGAACTCAGGGCTTTCTGGTTAATAGAACCCTTACCCTAGGCGTAACTCAAACCTTAAGCCTAGGAAGGAAAATCAGCCTATGGTTCGGGATGGTCTCATGGAAATATCAGTGGTGGCAGCCAAGTTGCGTCACTTTTGCGCTCCCCCTGGGATGCCTTTCGCAGCTGCAGTGTGCCTGGAGCCCAGGGCTTCCTGGTTTTAAAAGTCCTAGGCCTAAGCCTAACAGTAACCCTAGGAAGGTAAATCAGCCGGCTATTAGGGTTCTTCCTAAGGGAAAAGCCGTGAAAGCAGCCATGTTGTGGCACTTCTGCACTCCCTTTGGGATGCCTTTGGCAGATGAAGGAAGCCTGGAACTCAGGGCTTCCTGCTTAAAGAAATCCAAGCCCTAGGCTGAACCCTAACCCTAACCCTAGGCAGATAAATCAGCCTAGGTATAGGGATGGTGCCAAGGAAAAAGCTGTGAAAGCTGCCATGTTGTTGCACTTTTGTACTCCCCTTGGGATGCCTTGAACAGCTGCAGTGTGCCTGGAGCTAAGGGCTTCCTAGTTTTAAAAATCCTAGCCCTAGGCCTAAGCCTAACAGTAACCCTGGGAAGGGAAATCAGCCTGGTGTTAGGCTTCTTGCCAAGGAAAAAGCCGTGAAAGCAGCCATGTTGTGGCACTTTTGCACTCCCTTTTGGATGCCTTTCACAGCTCCAGTGTGCCTGGAACTCAGGGCTTCCTGATTTTAAAAATCCTAGCACTAGGCCAAACCCCAGCCCTAAGACGAGAAAGGCAAATCAGCCAGGAATTAGGCATGTCCCCAAGGAAAAAGCTGTGGAGGCAGGCATGTTGTGGTACTTTTGCGCTCTTCTTGGCTAGTCCTTCGCAGCTGCTGTGTTCTTGGAACTCAGGGCTTTCTGGTTAATAGAACCCTTACCCTAGGCGTAACTCAAACCTTAAGCCTAGGAAGGAAAATCAGCCTATGGTTCGGGATGGTCTCATGGAAATATCAGTGGTTGCAGCCAAGTTGCATCACTTTTGTGCTCCCCCTGGGATGCCATTCGCAGCTGCAGTGGGCCTGGAGCCCAGGGCTTCCTGGTTTTAAAAGTCCTAGGCCTAAGCCTAACAGTAAACCTAGGAAGGTAAATCAGCTGGGTATTAGGGTTCTTCCTAAGGGAAAAGCCGTGAAAGCAGCCATGTTGTGGCACTTCTGCACTCCCCTTGGGATGCCTGGAACAGCTGCAGTGTGCCTGGAGCTAAGGGCTTCCTAGTTTTAAAAATCCTAGCCCTAGGCATAAGCCTAACAGTAACCCTGGGAAGGGAAATCAGCCTGGTGTTAGGCTTCTTGCCAAGGAAAAAGCCGTGAAAGCAGCCATGTTGTGGCACTTTTGCACTCCCTTTTGGATGCCTTTCACAGCTCCAGTGTGCCTGGAACTCAGGGCTTCCTGATTTTAAAAATCCTAGCCCTAGGCCGAACCTCAACCCTAAGACGAGAAAGGCAAATCAGCCAGGAATTAGGCATGTCCCCAAGGAAAAAGCTGTGGAGGCAGGCATGTTGTGGTACTTTTGCGCTCTTCTTGGCTAGTCCTTCGCAGCTGCTGTGTTCTTGGAACTCAGGGCTTTCTGGTTAATAGAACCCTTACCCTAGGCGTAACTCAAACCTTAAGCCTAGGAAGGAAAATCAGCCTATGGTTCGGGATGGTCTCATGGAAATATCAGTGGTGGCAGCCAAGTTGCGTCACTTTTGCGCTCCCCCTGGGATGCCTTTCGCAGCTGCAGTGTGCCTGGAGCCCAGGGCTTCCTGGTTTTAAAAGTCCTAGGCCTAAGCCTAACAGTAACCCTAGGAAGGTAAATCAGCCGGCTATTAGGGTTCTTCCTAAGGGAAAAGCCGTGAAAGCAGCCATGTTGTGGCACTTCTGCACTCCCTTTGGGATGCCTTTGGCAGATGAAGGAAGCCTGGAACTCAGGGCTTCCTGCTTAAAGAAATCCAAGCCCTAGGCTGAACCCTAACCCTAACCCTAGGCAGATAAATCAGCCTAGGTATAGGGATGGTGCCAAGGAAAAAGCTGTGAAAGCTGCCATGTTGTTGCACTTTTGTAGTCCCCTTGGGATGCCTTGAACAGCTGCAGTGTGCCTGGAGCTAAGGGCTTCCTAGTTTTAAAAATCCTAGCCCTAGGCCTAAGCCTAACAGTAACCCTGGGAAGGGAAATCAGCCTGGTGTTAGGCTTCTTGCCAAGGAAAAAGCCGTGAAAGCAGCCATGTTGTGGCACTTTTGCACTCCCTTTTGGATGCCTTTCACAGCTCCGGTGTGCCTGGAACTCAGGGCTTCCTGATTTTAAAAATCCTAGCCCTAGGCCGAACCTCAACCCTAAGACGAGAAAGGCAAATCAGCCAGGAATTAGGCATGTCCCCAAGGAAAAAGCTGTGGAGGCAGGCATGTTGTGGTACTTTTGCGCTCTTCTTGGCTAGTCCTTCGCAGCTGCTGTGTTCTTGGAACTCAGGGCTTTCTGGTTAATAGAACCCTTACCCTAGGCGTAACTCAAACCTTAAGCCTAGGAAGGAAAATCAGCCTATGGTTCGGGATGGTCTCATGGAAATATCAGTGGTGGCAGCCAAGTTGCGTCACTTTTGCACTACCCCTGGGATGCCTTTCGCAGCTGCAGTGTGCCTGGAGCCCAGGGCTTCCTGGTTTTAAAAGTCCTAGGCCTAAGCCTAACAGTAACCCTAGGAAGGTAAATCAGCCGGCTATTAGGGTTCTTCCTAAGGGAAAAGCCGTGAAAGCAGCCATGTTGTGGCACTTCTGCACTCCCTTTGGGATGCCTTTGGCAGATGAAGTAAGCCTGGAACTCAGGGCTTCCTGCTTAAAGAAATCCAAGCCCTAGGCTGAACCCTAACCCTAACCCTAGGCAGATAAATCAGCCTAGGTATAGGGATGGTGCCAAGGAAAAAGCTGTGAAAGCTGCCATGTTGTTGCACTTTTGTACTCCCCTTGGGATGCCTTGAACAGCTGCAGTGTGCCTGGAGCTAAGGGCTTCCTAGTTTTAAAAATCCTAGCCCTAGGCCTAAGCCTAACAGTAACCCTGGGAAGGGAAATCAGCCTGGTGTTAGGCTTCTTGCCAAAGAAAAAGCCGTGAAAGCAGCCATGTTGTGGCACTTTTGCACTCCCTTTTGGATGCCTTTCACAGCTCCAGTGTGCCTGGAACTCAGGGCTTCCTGATTTTAAAAATCCTAGCCCTAGGCCGAACCTCAACCCTAAGACGATAAAGGCAAATCAGCCAGGAATTAGGCATGTCCCCAAGGAAAAAGCTGTGGAGGCAGGCATGTTGTGGTACTTTTGCGCCCTTCTTGGGTAGTCCTTCGCAGCTGCTGTGTTCTTGGAACTCAGGGCTTTCTGGTTAATAGAACCCTTACCCTAGGCGTAACTCAAACCTTAAGCCTAGGAAGGAAAATCAGCCTATGGTTCGGGATGGTCTCATGGAAATATCAGTGGTGGCAGCCAAGTTGCGTCACTTTTGCGCTCCCCCTGGGATGCCTTTCGCAGCTGCAGTGTGCCTGGAGCCCAGGGCTTCCTGGTTTTAAAAGTCCTAGGCCTAAGCCTAACAGTAACCCTAGGAAGGTAAATCAGCCGGGTATTAGGGTTCTTCCTAAGGGAAAAGCCGTGAAAGCAGCCATGTTGTGGCACTTCTGCACTCCCTTTGGGATGCCTTTGGCAGATGAAGTAAGCCTGGAACTCAGGGCTTCCTGGTTAAAGAAATCCAAGCCCTAGGCTGAACCCTAACCCTAACCCTAGGCAGATAAATCAGCCTAGGTATAGGGATGGTGCCAAGGAAAAAGCTGTGAAAGCTGCCATGTTGTTGCACTTTTGTACTCCCCTTGGGATGCCTTGAACAGCTGCAGTGTGCCTGGAGCTAAGGGCTTCCTAGTTTTAAAAATCCTAGCCCTAGGCCTAAGCCTAACAGTAACCCTGGGAAGGGAAATCAGCCTGGTGTTAGGCTTCTTGCCAAGGAAAAAGCCGTGAAAGCAGCCATGTTGTGGCACTTTTGCACTCCCTTTTGGATGCCTTTCACAGCTCCGGTGTGCCTGGAACTCAGGGCTTCCTGATTTTAAAAATCCTAGCCCTAGGCCGAACCTCAACCCTAAGACGAGAAAGGCAAATCAGCCAGGAATTAGGCATGTCCCCAAGGAAAAAGCTGTGGAGGCAGGCATGTTGTGGTACTTTTGCGCTCTTCTTGGCTAGTCCTTCGCAGCTGCTGTGTTCTTGGAACTCAGGGCTTTCTGGTTAATAGAACCCTTACCCTAGGCGTAACTCAAACCTTAAGCCTAGGAAGGAAAATCAGCCTATGGTTCGGGATGGTCTCATGGAAATATCAGTGGTGGCAGCCAAGTTGCGTCACTTTTGCGCTCCCCCTGGGATGCCTTTCGCAGCTGCAGTGTGCCTGGAGCCCAGGGCTTCCTGGTTTTAAAAGTCCTAGGCCTAAGCCTAACAGTAACCCTAGGAAGGTAAATCAGCCGGCTATTAGGGTTCTTCCTAAGGGAAAAGCCGTGAAAGCAGCCATGTTGTGGCACTTCTGCACTCCCTTTGGGATGCCTTTGGCAGATGAAGTAAGCCTGGAACTCAGGGCTTCCTGCTTAAAGAAATCCAAGCCCTAGGCTGAACCCTAACCCTAACCCTAGGCAGATAAATCAGCCTAGGTATAGGGATGGTGCCAAGGAAAAAGCTGTGAAAGCTGCCATGTTGTTGCACTTTTGTACTCCCCTTGGGATGCCTTGAACAGCTGCAGTGTGCCTGGAGCTAAGGGCTTCCTAGTTTTAAAAATCCTAGCCCTAGGCCTAAGCCTAACAGTAACCCTGGGAAGGCAAATCAGCCTGGTGTTAGGCTTCTTGCAAAGGAAAAAGCCGTGAAAGCAGCCATGTTGTGGCACTTTTGCACTCCCTTTTGGATGCCTTTCACAGCTCCGGTGTGCCTGGAACTCAGGGCTTCCTGATTTTAAAAATCCTAGCCCTAGACCGAACACCAGCCCTAAGACGAGAAAGGCAAATCAGCCAGGAATTAGGCATGTCCCCAAGGAAAAAGCTGTGGAGGCAGGCATGTTGTGGTACTTTTGCGCTCTTCTTGGCTAGTCCTTCGCAGCTGCTGTGTTCTTGGAACTCAGGGCTTTCTGGTTAATAGAACCCTTACCCTAGGCGTAACTCAAACCTTAAGCCTAGGAAGGAAAATCAGCCTATGGTTCGGGATGGTCTCATGGAAATATCAGTGGTGGCAGCCAAGTTGCGTCACTTTTGCACTACCCCTGGGATGCCTTTCGCAGCTGCAGTGTGCCTGGAGCCCAGGGCTTCCTGGTTTTAAAAGTCCTAGGCCTAAGCCTAACAGTAACCCTAGGAAGGTAAATCAGCCGGGTATTAGGGTTCTTCCTAAGGGAAAAGCCGTGAAAGCAGCCAGGTTGTGGCACTTCTGCACTCCCTTTGGGATGCCTTTGGCAGATGAAGTAAGCCTGGAACTCAGGGCTTCCTGCTTAAAGAAATCCAAGCCCTAGGCTGAACCCTAACCCTAACCCTAGGCAGATAAATCAGCCTAGGTATAGGGATGGTGCCAAGGAAAAAGCTGTGAAAGCTGCCATGTTGTTGCACTTTTGTACTCCCCTTGGGATGCCTTGAACAGCTGCAGTGTGCCTGGAGCTAAGGGCTTCCTAGTTTTAAAAATCCTAGCCCTAGGCCTAAGCCTAACAGTAACCCTGGGAAGGGAAATCAGCCTGGTGTTAGGCTTCTTGCCAAGGAAAAAGCCGTGAAAGCAGCCATGTTGTGGCACTTTTGCACTCCCTTTTGGATGCCTTTCACAGCTCCGGTGTGCCTGGAACTCAGGGCTTCCTGATTTTAAAAATCCTAGCCCTAGGCCGAACCTCAACCCTAAGACGAGAAAGGCAAATCAGCCAGGAATTAGGCATGTCCCCAAGGAAAAAGCTGTGGAGGCAGGCATGTTGTGGTACTTTTGCGCTCTTCTTGGCTAGTCCTTCGCAGCTGCTGTGTTCTTGGAACTCAGGGCTTTCTGGTTAATAGAACCCTTACCCTAGGCGTAACTCAAACCTTAAGCCTAGGAAGGAAAATCAGCCTATGGTTCGGGATGGTCTCATGGAAATATCAGTGGTGGCAGCCAAGTTGCGTCACTTTTGCACTACCCCTGGGATGCCTTTCGCAGCTGCAGTGTGCCTGGAGCCCAGGGCTTCCTGGTTTTAAAAGTCCTAGGCCTAAGCCTAACAGTAACCCTAGGAAGGTAAATCAGCCGGGTATTAGGGTTCTTCCTAAGGGAAAAGCCGTGAAAGCAGCCATGTTGTGGCACTTCTGCACTCCCTTTGGGATGCCTTTGGCAGATGAAGTAAGCCTGGAACTCAGGGCTTCCTGCTTAAAGAAATCCAAGCCCTAGGCTGAACCCTAACCCTAACCCTAGGCAGATAAATCAGCCTAGGTATAGGGATGGTGCCAAGGAAAAAGCTGTGAAAGCTGCCATGTTGTTGCACTTTTGTACTCCCCTTGGGATGCCTTGAACAGCTGCAGTGTGCCTGGAGCTAAGGGCTTCCTAGTTTTAAAAATCCTAGCCCTAGGCCTAAGCCTAACAGTAACCCTGGGAAGGGAAATCAGCCTGGTGTTAGGCTTCTTGCCAAGGAAAAAGCCGTGAAAGCAGCCATGTTGTGGCACTTTTGCACTCCCTTTTGGATGCCTTTCACAGCTCCGGTGTGCCTGGAACTCAGGGCTTCCTGATTTTAAAAATCCTAGCCCTAGGCCGAACCTCAACCCTAAGACGAGAAAGGCAAATCAGCCAGGAATTAGGCATGTCCCCAAGGAAAAAGCTGTGGAGGCAGGCATGTTGTGGTACTTTTGCGCTCTTCTTGGCTAGTCCTTCGCAGCTGCTGTGTTCTTGGAACTCAGGGCTTTCTGGTTAATAGAACCCTTACCCTAGGCGTAACTCAAACCTTAAGCCTAGGAAGGAAAATCAGCCTATGGTTCGGGATGGTCTCATGGAAATATCAGTGGTGGCAGCCAAGTTGCGTCACTTTTGCACTACCCCTGGGATGCCTTTCGCAGCTGCAGTGTGCCTGGAGCCCAGGGCTTCCTGGTTTTAAAAGTCCTAGGCCTAAGCCTAACAGTAACCCTAGGAAGGTAAATCAGCCGGCTATTAGGGTTCTTCCTAAGGGAAAAGCCGTGAAAGCAGCCAGGTTGTGGCACTTCTGCACTCCCTTTGGGATGCCTTTGGCAGATGAAGTAAGCCTGGAACTCAGGGCTTCCTGGTTAAAGAAATCCAAGCCCTAGGCTGAACCCTAACCCTAACCCTAGGCAGATAAATCAGCCTAGGTATAGGGATGGTGCCAAGGAAAAAGCTGTGAAAGCTGCCATGTTGTTGCACTTTTGTACTCCCCTTGGGATGCCTTGAACAGCTGCAGTGTGCCTGGAGCTAAGGGCTTCCTAGTTTTAAAAATCCTAGCCCTAGGCCTAAGCCTAACAGTAACCCTGGGAAGGGAAATCAGCCTGGTGTTAGGCTTCTTGCCAAGGAAAAAGCCGTGAAAGCAGCCATGTTGTGGCACTTTTGCACTCCCTTTTGGATGCCTTTCACAGCTGCAGTGTGCCTGGAACTCAGGGCTTCCTGATTTTAAAAATCCTAGCCCTAGGCCGAACCTCAACCCTAAGACGATAAAGGCAAATCAGCCAGGAATTAGGCATGTCCCCAAGGAAAAAGCTGTGGAGGCAGGCATGTTGTGGTACTTTTGCGCTCTTCTTGGCTAGTCCTTCGCAGCTGCTGTGTTCTTGGAACTCAGGGCTTTCTGGTTAATAGAACCCTTACCCTAGGCGTAACTCAAACCTTAACCCTAGGAAGGAAAATCAGCCTATGGTTCGGGATGGTCTCATGGAAATATCAGTGGTGGCAGCCAAGTTGCGTCACTTTTGCGCTCCCCCTGGGATGCCTTTCGCAGCTGCAGTGTGCCTGGAGCCCAGGGCTTCCTGGTTTTAAAAGTCCTAGGCCTAAGCCTAACAGTAAACCTAGGAAGGTAAATCAGCTGGGTATTAGGGTTCTTCCTAAGGGAAAAGCCGTGAAAGCAGCCATGTTGTGGCACTTCTGCACTCCCCTTGGGATGCCTGGAACAGCTGCAGTGTGCCTGGAGCTAAGGGCTTCCTAGTTTTAAAAATCCTAGCCCTAGGCATAAGCCTAACAGTAACCCTGGGAAGGGAAATCAGCCTGGTGTTAGGCTTCTTGCCAAGGAAAAAGCCGTGAAAGCAGCCATGTTGTGGCACTTTTGCACTCCCTTTTGGATGCCTTTCACAGCTCCAGTGTGCCTGGAACTCAGGGCTTCCTGATTTTAAAAATCCTAGCCCTAGGCCGAACCTCAACCCTAAGACGAGAAAGGCAAATCAGCCAGGAATTAGGCATGTCCCCAAGGAAAAAGCTGTGGAGGCAGGCATGTTGTGGTACTTTTGCGCTCTTCTTGGCTAGTCCTTCGCAGCTGCTGTGTTCTTGGAACTCAGGGCTTTCTGGTTAATAGAACCCTTACCCTAGGCGTAACTCAAACCTTAAGCCTAGGAAGGAAAATCAGCCTATGGTTCGGGATGGTCTCATGGAAATATCAGTGGTGGCAGCCAAGTTGCGTCACTTTTGCGCTCCCCCTGGGATGCCTTTCGCAGCTGCAGTGTGCCTGGAGCCCAGGGCTTCCTGGTTTTAAAAGTCCTAGGCCTAAGCCTAACAGTAACCCTAGGAAGGTAAATCAGCCGGGTATTAGGGTTCTTCCTAAGGGAAAAGCCGTGAAAGCAGCCATGTTGTGGCACTTCTGCACTCCCTTTGGGATGCCTTTGGCAGATGAAGGAAGCCTGGAACTCAGGGCTTCCTGCTTAAAGAAATCCAAGCCCTAGGCTGAACCCTAACCCTAACCCTAGGCAGATAAATCAGCCTAGGTATAGGGATGGTGCCAAGGAAAAAGCTGTGAAAGCTGCCATGTTGTTGCACTTTTGTACTCCCCTTGGGATGCCTTGAACAGCTGCAGTGTGCCTGGAGCTAAGGGCTTCCTAGTTTTAAAAATCCTAGCCCTAGGCCTAAGCCTAACAGTAACCCTGGGAAGGGAAATCAGCCTGGTGTTAGGCTTCTTGCCAAAGAAAAAGCCGTGAAAGCAGCCATGTTGTGGCACTTTTGCACTCCCTTTTGGATGCCTTTCACAGCTCCAGTGTGCCTGGAACTCAGGGCTTCCTGATTTTAAAAATCCTAGCCCTAGGCCGAACCTCAACCCTAAGACGAGAAAGGCAAATCAGCCAGGAATTAGGCATGTCCCCAAGGAAAAAGCTGTGGAGGCAGGCATGTTGTGGTACTTTTGCGCCCTTCTTGGGTAGTCCTTCGCAGCTGCTGTGTTCTTGGAACTCAGGGCTTTCTGGTTAATAGAACCCTTACCCTAGGCGTAACTCAAACCTTAAGCCTAGGAAGGAAAATCAGCCTATGGTTCGGGATGGTCTCATGGAAATATCAGTGGTGGCAGCCAAGTTGCGTCACTTTTGCGCTCCCCCTGGGATGCCTTTCGCAGCTGCAGTGTGCCTGGAGCCCAGGGCTTCCTGGTTTTAAAAGTCCTAGGCCTAAGCCTAACAGTAACCCTAGGAAGGTAAATCAGCCGGGTATTAGGGTTCTTCCTAAGGGAAAAGCCGTGAAAGCAGCCATGTTGTGGCACTTCTGCACTCCCTTTGGGATGCCTTTGGCAGATGAAGTAAGCCTGGAACTCAGGGCTTCCTGGTTAAAGAAATCCAAGCCCTAGGCTGAACCCTAACCCTAACCCTAGGCAGATAAATCAGCCTAGGTATAGGGATGGTGCCAAGGAAAAAGCTGTGAAAGCTGCCATGTTGTTGCACTTTTGTACTCCCCTTGGGATGCCTTGAACAGCTGCAGTGTGCCTGGAGCTAAGGGCTTCCTAGTTTTAAAAATCCTAGCCCTAGGCCTAAGCCTAACAGTAACCCTGGGAAGGGAAATCAGCCTGGTGTTAGGCTTCTTGCCAAGGAAAAAGCCGTGAAAGCAGCCATGTTGTGGCACTTTTGCACTCCCTTTTGGATGCCTTTCACAGCTCCGGTGTGCCTGGAACTCAGGGCTTCCTGATTTTAAAAATCCTAGCCCTAGGCCGAACCTCAACCCTAAGACGAGAAAGGCAAATCAGCCAGGAATTAGGCATGTCCCCAAGGAAAAAGCTGTGGAGGCAGGCATGTTGTGGTACTTTTGCGCTCTTCTTGGCTAGTCCTTCGCAGCTGCTGTGTTCTTGGAACTCAGGGCTTTCTGGTTAATAGAACCCTTACCCTAGGCGTAACTCAAACCTTAAGCCTAGGAAGGAAAATCAGCCTATGGTTCGGGATGGTCTCATGGAAATATCAGTGGTGGCAGCCAAGTTGCGTCACTTTTGCGCTCCCCCTGGGATGCCTTTCGCAGCTGCAGTGTGCCTGGAGCCCAGGGCTTCCTGGTTTTAAAAGTCCTAGGCCTAAGCCTAACAGTAACCCTAGGAAGGTAAATCAGCCGGCTATTAGGGTTCTTCCTAAGGGAAAAGCCGTGAAAGCAGCCATGTTGTGGCACTTCTGCACTCCCTTTGGGATGCCTTTGGCAGATGAAGTAAGCCTGGAACTCAGGGCTTCCTGCTTAAAGAAATCCAAGCCCTAGGCTGAACCCTAACCCTAACCCTAGGCAGATAAATCAGCCTAGGTATAGGGATGGTGCCAAGGAAAAAGCTGTGAAAGCTGCCATGTTGTTGCACTTTTGTACTCCCCTTGGGATGCCTTGAACAGCTGCAGTGTGCCTGGAGCTAAGGGCTTCCTAGTTTTAAAAATCCTAGCCCTAGGCCTAAGCCTAACAGTAACCCTGGGAAGGGAAATCAGCCTGGTGTTAGGCTTCTTGCAAAGGAAAAAGCCGTGAAAGCAGCCATGTTGTGGCACTTTTGCACTCCCTTTTGGATGCCTTTCACAGCTCCGGTGTGCCTGGAACTCAGGGCTTCCTGATTTTAAAAATCCTAGCCCTAGACCGAACACCAGCCCTAAGACGAGAAAGGCAAATCAGCCAGGAATTAGGCATGTCCCCAAGGAAAAAGCTGTGGAGGCAGGCATGTTGTGGTACTTTTGCGCTCTTCTTGGCTAGTCCTTCGCAGCTGCTGTGTTCTTGGAACTCAGGGCTTTCTGGTTAATAGAACCCTTACCCTAGGCGTAACTCAAACCTTAAGCCTAGGAAGGAAAATCAGCCTATGGTTCGGGATGGTCTCATGGAAATATCAGTGGTGGCAGCCAAGTTGCGTCACTTTTGCACTACCCCTGGGATGCCTTTCGCAGCTGCAGTGTGCCTGGAGCCCAGGGCTTCCTGGTTTTAAAAGTCCTAGGCCTAAGCCTAACAGTAACCCTAGGAAGGTAAATCAGCCGGGTATTAGGGTTCTTCCTAAGGGAAAAGCCGTGAAAGCAGCCATGTTGTGGCACTTCTGCACTCCCTTTGGGATGCCTTTGGCAGATGAAGTAAGCCTGGAACTCAGGGCTTCCTGCTTAAAGAAATCCAAGCCCTAGGCTGAACCCTAACCCTAACCCTAGGCAGATAAATCAGCCTAGGTATAGGGATGGTGCCAAGGAAAAAGCTGTGAAAGCTGCCATGTTGTTGCACTTTTGTACTCCCCTTGGGATGCCTTGAACAGCTGCAGTGTGCCTGGAGCTAAGGGCTTCCTAGTTTTAAAAATCCTAGCCCTAGGCCTAAGCCTAACAGTAACCCTGGGAAGGGAAATCAGCCTGGTGTTAGGCTTCTTGCCAAGGAAAAAGCCGTGAAAGCAGCCATGTTGTGGCACTTTTGCACTCCCTTTTGGATGCCTTTCACAGCTCCGGTGTGCCTGGAACTCAGGGCTTCCTGATTTTAAAAATCCTAGCCCTAGGCCGAACCTCAACCCTAAGACGAGAAAGGCAAATCAGCCAGGAATTAGGCATGTCCCCAAGGAAAAAGCTGTGGAGGCAGGCATGTTGTGGTACTTTTGCGCTCTTCTTGGCTAGTCCTTCGCAGCTGCTGTGTTCTTGGAACTCAGGGCTTTCTGGTTAATAGAACCCTTACCCTAGGCGTAACTCAAACCTTAAGCCTAGGAAGGAAAATCAGCCTATGGTTCGGGATGGTCTCATGGAAATATCAGTGGTGGCAGCCAAGTTGCGTCACTTTTGCACTACCCCTGGGATGCCTTTCGCAGCTGCAGTGTGCCTGGAGCCCAGGGCTTCCTGGTTTTAAAAGTCCTAGGCCTAAGCCTAACAGTAACCCTAGGAAGGTAAATCAGCCGGCTATTAGGGTTCTTCCTAAGGGAAAAGCCGTGAAAGCAGCCATGTTGTGGCACTTCTGCACTCCCTTTGGGATGCCTTTGGCAGATGAAGTAAGCCTGGAACTCAGGGCTTCCTGCTTAAAGAAATCCAAGCCCTAGGCTGAACCCTAACCCTAACCCTAGGCAGATAAATCAGCCTAGGTATAGGGATGGTGCCAAGGAAAAAGCTGTGAAAGCTGCCATGTTGTTGCACTTTTGTACTCCCCTTGGGATGCCTTGAACAGCTGCAGTGTGCCTGGAGCTAAGGGCTTCCTAGTTTTAAAAATCCTAGCCCTAGGCCTAAGCCTAACAGTAACCCTGGGAAGGGAAATCAGCCTGGTGTTAGGCTTCTTGCCAAGGAAAAAGCCGTGAAAGCAGCCATGTTGTGGCACTTTTGCACTCCCTTTTGGATGCCTTTCACAGCTGCAGTGTGCCTGGAACTCAGGGCTTCCTGATTTTAAAAATCCTAGCCCTAGGCCGAACCTCAACCCTAAGACGATAAAGGCAAATCAGCCAGGAATTAGGCATGTCCCCAAGGAAAAAGCTGTGGAGGCAGGCATGTTGTGGTACTTTTGCGCTCTTCTTGGCTAGTCCTTCGCAGCTGCTGTGTTCTTGGAACTCAGGGCTTTCTGGTTAATAGAACCCTTACCCTAGGCGTAACTCAAACCTTAAGCCTAGGAAGGAAAATCAGCCTATGGTTCGGGATGGTCTCATGGAAATATCAGTGGTGGCAGCCAAGTTGCGTCACTTTTGCACTACCCCTGGGATGCCTTTCGCAGCTGCAGTGTGCCTGGAGCCCAGGGCTTCCTGGTTTTAAAAGTCCTAGGCCTAAGCCTAACAGTAACCCTAGGAAGGTAAATCAGCCGGCTATTAGGGTTCTTCCTAAGGGAAAAGCCGTGAAAGCAGCCATGTTGTGGCACTTCTGCACTCCCTTTGGGATGCCTTTGGCAGATGAAGTAAGCCTGGAACTCAGGGCTTCCTGCTTAAAGAAATCCAAGCCCTAGGCTGAACCCTAACCCTAACCCTAGGCAGATAAATCAGCCTAGGTATAGGGATGGTGCCAAGGAAAAAGCTGTGAAAGCTGCCATGTTGTTGCACTTTTGTACTCCCCTTGGGATGCCTTGAACAGCTGCAGTGTGCCTGGAGCTAAGGGCTTCCTAGTTTTAAAAATCCTAGCCCTAGGCCTAAGCCTAACAGTAACCCTGGGAAGGGAAATCAGCCTGGTGTTAGGCTTCTTGCCAAGGAAAAAGCCGTGAAAGCAGCCATGTTGTGGCACTTTTGCACTCCCTTTTGGATGCCTTTCACAGCTCCGGTGTGCCTGGAACTCAGGGCTTCCTGATTTTAAAAATCCTAGCCCTAGGCCGAACCTCAACCCTAAGACGAGAAAGGCAAATCAGCCAGGAATTAGGCATGTCCCCAAGGAAAAAGCTGTGGAGGCAGGCATGTTGTGGTACTTTTGCGCTCTTCTTGGCTAGTCCTTCGCAGCTGCTGTGTTCTTGGAACTCAGGGCTTTCTGGTTAATAGAACCCTTACCCTAGGCGTAACTCAAACCTTAAGCCTAGGAAGGAAAATCAGCCTATGGTTCGGGATGGTCTCATGGAAATATCAGTGGTGGCAGCCAAGTTGCGTCACTTTTGCACTACCCCTGGGATGCCTTTCGCAGCTGCAGTGTGCCTGGAGCCCAGGGCTTCCTGGTTTTAAAAGTCCTAGGCCTAAGCCTAACAGTAACCCTAGGAAGGTAAATCAGCCGGCTATTAGGGTTCTTCCTAAGGGAAAAGCCGTGAAAGCAGCCAGGTTGTGGCACTTCTGCACTCCCTTTGGGATGCCTTTGGCAGATGAAGTAAGCCTGGAACTCAGGGCTTCCTGGTTAAAGAAATCCAAGCCCTAGGCTGAACCCTAACCCTAACCCTAGGCAGATAAATCAGCCTAGGTATAGGGATGGTGCCAAGGAAAAAGCTGTGAAAGCTGCCATGTTGTTGCACTTTTGTACTCCCCTTGGGATGCCTTGAACAGCTGCAGTGTGCCTGGAGCTAAGGGCTTCCTAGTTTTAAAAATCCTAGCCCTAGGCCTAAGCCTAACAGTAACCCTGGGAAGGGAAATCAGCCTGGTGTTAGGCTTCTTGCCAAGGAAAAAGCCGTGAAAGCAGCCATGTTGTGGCACTTTTGCACTCCCTTTTGGATGCCTTTCACAGCTGCAGTGTGCCTGGAACTCAGGGCTTCCTGATTTTAAAAATCCTAGCCCTAGGCCGAACCTCAACCCTAAGACGATAAAGGCAAATCAGCCAGGAATTAGGCATGTCCCCAAGGAAAAAGCTGTGGAGGCAGGCATGTTGTGGTACTTTTGCGCTCTTCTTGGCTAGTCCTTCGCAGCTGCTGTGTTCTTGGAACTCAGGGCTTTCTGGTTAATAGAACCCTTACCCTAGGCGTAACTCAAACCTTAACCCTAGGAAGGAAAATCAGCCTATGGTTCGGGATGGTCTCATGGAAATATCAGTGGTGGCAGCCAAGTTGCGTCACTTTTGCGCTCCCCCTGGGATGCCTTTCGCAGCTGCAGTGTGCCTGGAGCCCAGGGCTTCCTGGTTTTAAAAGTCCTAGGCCTAAGCCTAACAGTAACCCTAGGAAGGTAAATCAGCCGGCTATTAGGGTTCTTCCTAAGGGAAAAGCCGTGAAAGCAGCCATGTTGTGGCACTTCTGCACTCCCTTTGGGATGCCTTTGGCAGATGAAGTAAGCCTGGAACTCAGGGCTTCCTGCTTAAAGAAATCCAAGCCCTAGGCTGAACCCTAACCCTAACCCTAGGCAGATAAATCAGCCTAGGTATAGGGATGGTGCCAAGGAAAAAGCTGTGAAAGCTGCCATGTTGTTGCACTTTTGTACTCCCCTTGGGATGCCTTGAACAGCTGCAGTGTGCCTGGAGCTAAGGGCTTCCTAGTTTTAAAAATCCTAGCCCTAGGCCTAAGCCTAACAGTAACCCTGGGAAGGGAAATCAGCCTGGTGTTAGGCTTCTTGCCATGGAAAAAGCCGTGAAAGCAGCCATGTTGTGGCACTTTTGCACTCCCTTTTGGATGCCTTTCACAGCTCCGGTGTGCCTGGAACTCAGGGCTTCCTGATTTTAAAAATCCTAGCCCTAGGCCGAACCTCAACCCTAAGACGAGAAAGGCAAATCAGCCAGGAATTAGGCATGTCCCCAAGGAAAAAGCTGTGGAGGCAGGCATGTTGTGGTACTTTTGCGCTCTTCTTGGCTAGTCCTTCGCAGCTGCTGTGTTCTTGGAACTCAGGGCTTTCTGGTTAATAGAACCCTTACCCTAGGCGTAACTCAAACCTTAAGCCTAGGAAGGAAAATCAGCCTATGGTTCGGGATGGTCTCATGGAAATATCAGTGGTGGCAGCCAAGTTGCGTCACTTTTGCGCTCCCCCTGGGATGCCTTTCGCAGCTGCAGTGTGCCTGGAGCCCAGGGCTTCCTGGTTTTAAAAGTCCTAGGCCTAAGCCTAACAGTAACCCTAGGAAGGTAAATCAGCCGGCTATTAGGGTTCTTCCTAAGGGAAAAGCCGTGAAAGCAGCCATGTTGTGGCACTTCTGCACTCCCTTTGGGATGCCTTTGGCAGATGAAGTAAGCCTGGAACTCAGGGCTTCCTGCTTAAAGAAATCCAAGCCCTAGGCTGAACCCTAACCCTAACCCTAGGCAGATAAATCAGCCTAGGTATAGGGATGGTGCCAAGGAAAAAGCTGTGAAAGCTGCCATGTTGTTGCACTTTTGTACTCCCCTTGGGATGCCTTGAACAGCTGCAGTGTGCCTGGAGCTAAGGGCTTCCTAGTTTTAAAAATCCTAGCCCTAGGCCTAAGCCTAACAGTAACCCTGGGAAGGGAAATCAGCCTGGTGTTAGGCTTCTTGCCAAGGAAAAAGCCATGAAAGCAGCCATGTTGTGGCACTTTTGCACTCCCTTTTGGATGCCTTTCACAGCTCCGGTGTGCCTGGAACTCAGGGCTTCCTGATTTTAAAAATCCTAGCCCTAGGCCGAATCTCAACCCTAAGACGAGAAAGGCAAATCAGCCAGGAATTAGGCATGTCCCCAAGGAAAAAGCTGTGGAGGCAGGCATGTTGTGGTACTTTTGCGCCCTTCTTGGGTAGTCCTTCGCAGCTGCTGTGTTCTTGGAACTCAGGGCTTTCTGGTTAATAGAACCCTTACCCTAGGCGTAACTCAAACCTTAAGCCTAGGAAGGAAAATCAGCCTATGGTTCGGGATGGTCTCATGGAAATATCAGTGGTGGCAGCCAAGTTGCGTCACTTTTGCGCTCCCCCTGGGATGCCTTTCGCAGCTGCAGTGTGCCTGGAGCCCAGGGCTTCCTGGTTTTAAAAGTCCTAGGCCTAAGCCTAACAGTAACCCTAGGAAGGTAAATCAGCCGGGTATTAGGGTTCTTCCTAAGGGAAAAGCCGTGAAAGCAGCCATGTTGTGGCACTTCTGCACTCCCTTTGGGATGCCTTTGGCAGATGAAGTAAGCCTGGAACTCAGGGCTTCCTGGTTAAAGAAATCCAAGCCCTAGGCTGAACCCTAACCCTAACCCTAGGCAGATAAATCAGCCTAGGTATAGGGATGGTGCCAAGGAAAAAGCTGTGAAAGCTGCCATGTTGTTGCACTTTTGTACTCCCCTTGGGATGCCTTGAACAGCTGCAGTGTGCCTGGAGCTAAGGGCTTCCTAGTTTTAAAAATCCTAGCCCTAGGCCTAAGCCTAACAGTAACCCTGGGAAGGGAAATCAGCCTGGTGTTAGGCTTCTTGCCAAGGAAAAAGCCGTGAAAGCAGCCATGTTGTGGCACTTTTGCACTCCCTTTTGGATGCCTTTCACAGCTCCGGTGTGCCTGGAACTCAGGGCTTCCTGATTTTAAAAATCCTAGCCCTAGACCGAACACCAGCCCTAAGACGAGAAAGGCAAATCAGCCAGGAATTAGGCATGTCCCCAAGGAAAAAGCTGTGGAGGCAGGCATGTTGTGGTACTTTTGCGCTCTTCTTGGCTAGTCCTTCGCAGCTGCTGTGTTCTTGGAACTCAGGGCTTTCTGGTTAATAGAACCCTTACCCTAGGCGTAACTCAAACCTTAAGCCTAGGAAGGAAAATCAGCCTATGGTTCGGGATGGTCTCATGGAAATATCAGTGGTGGCAGCCAAGTTGCGTCACTTTTGCGCTCCCCCTGGGATGCCTTTCGCAGCTGCAGTGTGCCTGGAGCCCAGGGCTTCCTGGTTTTAAAAGTCCTAGGCCTAAGCCTAACAGTAACCCTAGGAAGGTAAATCAGCCGGCTATTAGGGTTCTTCCTAAGGGAAAAGCCGTGAAAGCAGCCATGTTGTGGCACTTCTGCACTCCCTTTGGGATGCCTTTGGCAGATGAAGTAAGCCTGGAACTCAGGGCTTCCTGCTTAAAGAAATCCAAGCCCTAGGCTGAACCCTAACCCTAACCCTAGGCAGATAAATCAGCCTAGGTATAGGGATGGTGCCAAGGAAAAAGCTGTGAAAGCTGCCATGTTGTTGCACTTTTGTACTCCCCTTGGGATGCCTTGAACAGCTGCAGTGTGCCTGGAGCTAAGGGCTTCCTAGTTTTAAAAATCCTAGCCCTAGGCCTAAGCCTAACAGTAACCCTGGGAAGGCAAATCAGCCTGGTGTTAGGCTTCTTGCCAAGGAAAAAGCCGTGAAAGCAGCCATGTTGTGGCACTTTTGCACTCCCTTTTGGATGCCTTTCACAGCTCCGGTGTGCCTGGAACTCAGGGCTTCCTGATTTTAAAAATCCTAGCCCTAGGCCGAACCTCAACCCTAAGACGAGAAAGGCAAATCAGCCAGGAATTAGGCATGTCCCCAAGGAAAAAGCTGTGGAGGCAGGCATGTTGTGGTACTTTTGCGCTCTTCTTGGGAAGTCCTTCGCAGCTGCTGTGTTCTTGGAACTCAGGGCTTTCGGTTAATAGAACCCTTACCCTAGGCGTAACTCAAACCTTAAGCCTAGGAAGGAAAATCAGCCTATGGTTCGGGATGGTCTCATGGAAATATCAGTGGTGGCAGCCAAGTTGCGTCACTTTTGCGCTCCCCCTGGGATGCCTTTCGCAGCTGCAGTGTGCCTGGAGCCCAGGGCTTCCTGGTTTTAAAAGTCCTAGGCCTAAGCCTAACAGTAACCCTAGGAAGGTAAATCAGCCGGGTATTAGGGTTCTTCCTAAGGGAAAAGCCGTGAAAGCAGCCATGTTGTGGCACTTCTGCACTCCCTTTGGGATGCCTTTGGCAGATGAAGTAAGCCTGGAAATCAGGGCTTCCTGGTTAAAGAAATCCAAGCCCTAGGCTGAACCCTAACCCTAACCCTAGGCAGATAAATCAGCCTAGGTATAGGGATGGTGCCAAGGAAAAAGCTGTGAAAGCTGCCATGTTGTTGCACTTTTGTACTCCCCTTGGGATGCCTTGAACAGCTGCAGTGTGCCTGGAGCTAAGGGCTTCCTAGTTTTAAAAATCCTAGCCCTAGGCCTAAGCCTAACAGTAACCCTGGGAAGGGAAATCAGCCTGGTGTTAGGCTTCTTGCCAAGGAAAAAGCCGTGAAAGCAGCCATGTTGTGGCACTTTTGCACTCCCTTTTGGATGCCTTTCACAGCTGCAGTGTGCCTGGAACTCAGGGCTTCCTGATTTTAAAAATCCTAGCCCTAGGCCGAACCTCAACCCTAAGACGAGAAAGGCAAATCAGCCAGGAATTAGGCATGTCCCCAAGGAAAAAGCTGTGGAGGCAGGCATGTTGTGGTACTTTTGCGCTCTTCTTGGCTAGTCCTTCGCAGCTGCTGTGTTCTTGGAACTCAGGGCTTTCTGGTTAATAGAACCCTTACCCTAGGCGTAACTCAAACCTTAAGCCTAGGAAGGAAAATCAGCCTATGGTTCGGGATGGTCTCATGGAAATATCAGTGGTGGCAGCCAAGTTGCGTCACTTTTGCGCTCCCCCTGGGATGCCTTTCGCAGCTGCAGTGTGCCTGGAGCCCAGGGCTTCCTGGTTTTAAAAGTCCTAGGCCTAAGCCTAACAGTAACCCTAGGAAGGTAAATCAGCCGGCTATTAGGGTTCTTCCTAAGGGAAAAGCCGTGAAAGCAGCCATGTTGTGGCACTTCTGCACTCCCTTTGGGATGCCTTTGGCAGATGAAGTAAGCCTGGAACTCAGGGCTTCCTGCTTAAAGAAATCCAAGCCCTAGGCTGAACCCTAACCCTAACCCTAGGCAGATAAATCAGCCTAGGTATAGGGATGGTGCCAAGGAAAAAGCTGTGAAAGCTGCCATGTTGTTGCACTTTTGTACTCCCCTTGGGATGCCTTGAACAGCTGCAGTGTGCCTGGAGCTAAGGGCTTCCTAGTTTTAAAAATCCTAGCCCTAGGCCGAAGCCTAACAGTAACCCTGGGAAGGCAAATCAGCCTGGTGTTAGGCTTCTTGCCAAGGAAAAAGCCGTGAAAGCAGCCATGTTGTGGCACTTTTGCACTCCCTTTTGGATGCCTTTCACAGCTCCACTGTGCCTGGAACTCAGGGCTTCCTGATTTTAAAAATCCTAGCCCTAGACCGAACACCAGCCCTAAGACGAGAAAGGCAAATCAGCCAGGAATTAGGCATGTCCCCAAGGAAAAAGCTGTGGAGGCAGGCATGTTGTGGTACTTTTGCGCTCTTCTTGGCTAGTCCTTCGCAGCTGCTGTGTTCTTGGAACTCAGGGCTTTCTGGTTAATAGAACCCTTACCCTAGGCGTAACTCAAACCTTAAGCCTAGGAAGGAAAATCAGCCTATGGTTCGGGATGGTCTCATGGAAATATCAGTGGTGGCAGCCAAGTTGCGTCACTTTTGCACTACCCCTGGGATGCCTTTTGCAGCTGCAGTGTGCCTGGAGCCCAGGGCTTCCTGGTTTTAAAAGTCCTAGGCCTAAGCCTAACAGTAACCCTAGGAAGGTAAATCAGCCGGCTATTAGGGTTCTTCCTAAGGGAAAAGCCGTGAAAGCAGCCATGTTGTGGCACTTCTGCACTCCCTTTGGGATGCCTTTGGCAGATGAAGTAAGCCTGGAACTCAGGGCTTCCTGCTTAAAGAAATCCAAGCCCTAGGCTGAACCCTAACCCTAACCCTAGGCAGATAAATCAGCCTAGGTATAGGGATGGTGCCAAGGAAAAAGCTGTGAAAGCTGCCATGTTGTTGCACTTTTGTACTCCCCTTGGGATGCCTTGAACAGCTGCAGTGTGCCTGGAGCTAAGGGCTTCCTAGTTTTAAAAATCCTAGCCCTAGGCCTAAGCCTAACAGTAACCCTGGGAAGGGAAATCAGCCTGGTGTTAGGCTTCTTGCCAAGGAAAAAGCCGTGAAAGCAGCCATGTTGTGGCACTTTTGCACTCCCTTTTGGATGCCTTTCACAGCTCCACTGTGCCTGGAACTCAGGGCTTCCTGATTTTAAAAATCCTAGCCCTAGGCCGAACCTCAACCCTAAGACGAGAAAGGCAAATCAGCCAGGAATTAGGCATGTCCCCAAGGAAAAAGCTGTGGAGGCAGGCATGTTGTGGTACTTTTGCGCTCTTCTTGGCTAGTCCTTCGCAGCTGCTGTGTTCTTGGAACTCAGGGCTTTCTGGTTAATAGAACCCTTACCCTAGGCGTAACTCAAACCTTAAGCCTAGGAAGGAAAATCAGCCTATGGTTCGGGATGGTCTCATGGAAATATCAGTGGTGGCAGCCAAGTTGCGTCACTTTTGCGCTCCCCCTGGGATGCCTTTCGCAGCTGCAGTGTGCCTGGAGCCCAGGGCTTCCTGGTTTTAAAAGTCCTAGGCCTAAGCCTAACAGTAACCCTAGGAAGGTAAATCAGCCGGCTATTAGGGTTCTTCCTAAGGGAAAAGCCGTGAAAGCAGCCATGTTGTGGCACTTCTGCACTCCCTTTGGGATGCCTTTGGCAGATGAAGTAAGCCTGGAACTCAGGGCTTCCTGCTTAAAGAAATCCAAGCCCTAGGCTGAACCCTAACCCTAACCCTAGGCAGATAAATCAGCCTAGGTATAGGGATGGTGCCAAGGAAAAAGCTGTGAAAGCTGCCATGTTGTTGCACTTTTGTACTCCCCTTGGGATGCCTTGAACAGCTGCAGTGTGCCTGGAGCTAAGGGCTTCCTAGTTTTAAAAATCCTAGCCCTAGGCCTAAGCCTAACAGTAACCCTGGGAAGGGAAATCAGCCTGGTGTTAGGCTTCTTGCCAAGGAAAAAGCCGTGAAAGCAGCCATGTTGTGGCACTTTTGCACTCCCTTTTGGATGCCTTTCACAGCTCCGGTGTGCCTGGAACTCAGGGCTTCCTGATTTTAAAAATCCTAGCCCTAGGCCGAACCTCAACCCTAAGACGAGAAAGGCAAATCAGCCAGGAATTAGGCATGTCCCCAAGGAAAAAGCTGTGGAGGCAGGCATGTTGTGGTACTTTTGCGCTCTTCTTGGCTAGTCCTTCGCAGCTGCTGTGTTCTTGGAACTCAGGGCTTTCTGGTTAATAGAACCCTTACCCTAGGCGTAACTCAAACCTTAAGCCTAGGAAGGAAAATCAGCCTATGGTTCGGGATGGTCTCATGGAAATATCAGTGGTGGCAGCCAAGTTGCGTCACTTTTGCACTACCCCTGGGATGCCTTTCGCAGCTGCAGTGTGCCTGGAGCACAGGGCTTCCTGGTTTTAAAAGTCCTAGGCCTAAGCCTAACAGTAACCCTAGGAAGGTAAATCAGCCGGCTATTAGGGTTCTTCCTAAGGGAAAAGCCGTGAAAGCAGCCATGTTGTGGCACTTCTGCACTCCCTTTGGGATGCCTTTGGCAGATGAAGTAAGCCTGGAACTCAGGGCTTCCTGCTTAAAGAAATCCAAGCCCTAGGCTGAACCCTAACCCTAACCCTAGGCAGATAAATCAGCCTAGGTATAGGGATGGTGCCAAGGAAAAAGCTGTGAAAGCTGCCATGTTGTTGCACTTTTGTACTCCCCTTGGGATGCCTTGAACAGCTGCAGTGTGCCTGGAGCTAAGGGCTTCCTAGTTTTAAAAATCCTAGCCCTAGGCCTAAGCCTAACAGTAACCCTGGGAAGGGAAATCAGCCTGGTGTTAGGCTTCTTGCCAAGGAAAAAGCCGTGAAAGCAGCCATGTTGTGGCACTTTTGCACTCCCTTTTGGATGCCTTTCACAGCTCCAGTGTGCCTGGAACTCAGGGCTTCCTGATTTTAAAAATCCTAGCCCTAGGCCGAACCTCAACCCTAAGACGAGAAAGGCAAATCAGCCAGGAATTAGGCATGTCCCCAAGGAAAAAGCTGTGGAGGCAGGCATGTTGTGGTACTTTTGCGCTCTTCTTGGGAAGTCCTTCGCAGCTGCTGTGTTCTTGGAACTCAGGGCTTTCTGGTTAATAGAACCCTTACCCTAGGCGTAACTCAAACCTTAAGCCTAGGAAGGAAAATCAGCCTATGGTTCGGGATGGTCTCATGGAAATATCAGTGGTGGCAGCGAAGTTGCGTCACTTTTGCGCTACCCCTGGGATGCCTTTCGCAGCTGCAGTGTGCCTGGAGCCCAGGGCTTCCTGGTTTTAAAAGTCCTAGGCCTAAGCCTAACAGTAACCCTAGGAAGGTAAATCAGCCGGGTATTAGGGTTCTTCCTAAGGGAAAAGCCGTGAAAGCAGCCATGTTGTGGCACTTCTGCACTCCCTTTGGGATGCCTTTGGCAGATGAAGTAAGCCTGGAACTCAGGGCTTCCTGGTTAAAGAAATCCAAGCCCTAGGCTGAACCCTAACCCTAACCCTAGGCAGATAAATCAGCCTAGGTATAGGGATGGTGCCAAGGAAAAAGCTGTGAAAGCTGCCATGTTGTTGCACTTTTGTACTCCCCTTGGGATGCCTTGAACAGCTGCAGTGTGCCTGGAGCTAAGGGCTTCCTAGTTTTAAAAATCCTAGCCCTAGGCCTAAGCCTAACAGTAACCCTGGGAAGGGAAATCAGCCTGGTGTTAGGCTTCTTGCCAAGGAAAAAGCCGTGAAAGCAGCCATGTTGTGGCACTTTTGCACTCCCTTTTGGATGCCTTTCACAGCTCCAGTGTGCCTGGAACTCAGGGCTTCCTGATTTTAAAAATCCTAGCCCTAGGCCGAACCCCAGCCCTAAGACGAGAAAGGCAAATCAGCCAGGAATTAGGCATGTCCCCAAGGAAAAAGCTGTGGAGGCAGGCATGTTGTGGTACTTTTGCGCTCTTCTTGGCTAGTCCTTCGCAGCTGCTGTGTTCTTGGAACTCAGGGCTTTCTGGTTAATAGAACCCTTACCCTAGGCGTAACTCAAACCTTAAGCCTAGGAAGGAAAATCAGCCTATGGTTCGGGATGGTCTCATGGAAATATCAGTGGTGGCAGCCAAGTTGCGTCACTTTTGCGCTCCCCCTGGGATGCCTTTCGCAGCTGCAGTGTGCCTGGAGCCCAGGGCTTCCTGGTTTTAAAAGTCCTAGGCCTAAGCCTAACAGTAACCCTAGGAAGGTAAATCAGCCGGGTATTAGGGTTCTTCCTAAGGGAAAAGCCGTGAAAGCAGCCATGTTGTGGCACTTCTGCACTCCCTTTGGGATGCCTTTGGCAGATGAAGTAAGCCTGGAACTCAGGGCTTCCTGGTTAAAGAAATCCAAGCCCTAGGCTGAACCCTAACCCTAACCCTAGGCAGATAAATCAGCCTAGGTATAGGGATGGTGCCAAGGAAAAAGCTGTGAAAGCTGCCATGTTGTTGCACTTTTGTACTCCCCTTGGGATGTCTTGAACAGCTGCAGTGTGCCTGGAGCTAAGGGCTTCCTAGTTTTAAAAATCCTAGCCCTAGGCCTAAGCCTAACAGTAACCCTGGGAAGGGAAATCAGCCTGGTGTTAGGCTTCTTGCCAAGGAAAAAGCCGTGAAAGCAGCCATGTTGTGGCACTTTTGCACTCCCTTTTGGATGCCTTTCACAGCTCCGGTGTTCCTGGAACTCAGGGCTTCCTGATTTTAAAAATCCTAGCCCTAGGCCGAACCTCAACCCTAAGACGAGAAAGGCAAATCAGCCAGGAATTAGGCATGTCCCCAAGGAAAAAGCTGTGGAGGCAGGCATGTTGTGGTACTTTTGCGCTCTTCTTGGCTAGTCCTTTGCAGCTGCTGTGTTCTTGGAACTCAGGGCTTTCTGGTTAATAGAACCCTTACCCTAGGCGTAACTCAAACCTTAAGCCTAGGAAGGAAAATCAGCCTATGGTTCGGGATGGTCTCATGGAAATATCAGTGGTGGCAGCCAAGTTGCGTCACTTTTGCGCTCCCCCTGGGATGCCTTTCGCAGCTGCAGTGTGCCTGGAGCCCAGGGCTTCCTGGTTTTAAAAGTCCTAGGCCTAAGCCTAACAGTAACCCTAGGAAGGTAAATCAGCCGGGTATTAGGGTTCTTCCTAAGGGAAAAGCCGTGAAAGCAGCCATGTTGTGGCACTTCTGCACTCCCTTTGGGATGCCTTTGGCAGATGAAGTAAGCCTGGAACTCAGGGCTTCCTGCTTAAAGAAATCCAAGCCCTAGGCTGAACCCTAACCCTAACCCTAGGCAGATAAATCAGCCTAGGTATAGGGATGGTGCCAAGGAAAAAGCTGTGAAAGCTGCCATGTTGTTGCACTTTTGTACTCCCCTTGGGATGCCTTGAACAGCTGCAGTGTGCCTGGAGCTAAGGGCTTCCTAGTTTTAAAAATCCTAGCCCTAGGCCTAAGCCTAACAGTAACCCTGGGAAGGGAAATCAGCCTGGTGTTAGGCTTCTTGCCAAGGAAAAAGCCGTGAAAGCAGCCATGTTGTGGCACTTTTGCACTCCCTTTTGGATGCCTTTCACAGCTCCGGTGTGCCTGGAACTCAGGGCTTCCTGATTTTAAAAATCCTAGCCCTAGGCCGAACCTCAACCCTAAGACGAGAAAGGCAAATCAGCCAGGAATTAGGCATGTCCCCAAGGAAAAAGCTGTGGAGGCAGGCATGTTGTGGTACTTTTGCGCTCTTCTTGGGTAGTCCTTCGCAGCTGCTGTGTTCTTGGAACTCAGGGCTTTCTGGTTAATAGAACCCTTACCCTAGGCGTAACTCAAACCTTAAGCCTAGGAAGGAAAATCAGCCTATGGTTCGGGATGGTCTCATGGAAATATCAGTGGTGGCAGCCAAGTTGCGTCACTTTTGCGCTCCCCCTGGGATGCCTTTCGCAGCTGCAGTGTGCCTGGAGCCCAGGGCTTCCTGGTTTTAAAAGTCCTAGGCCTAAGCCTAACAGTAACCCTAGGAAGGTAAATCAGCCGGGTATTAGGGTTCTTCCTAAGGGAAAAGCCGTGAAAGCAGCCATGTTGTGGCACTTCTGCACTCCCTTTGGGATGCCTTTGGCAGATGAAGTAAGCCTGGAACTCAGGGCTTCCTGGTTAAAGAAATCCAAGCCCTAGGCTGAACCCTAACCCTAACCCTAGGCAGATAAATCAGCCTAGGTATAGGGATGGTGCCAAGGAAAAAGCTGTGAAAGCTGCCATGTTGTTGCACTTTTGTACTCCCCTTGGGATGCCTTGAACAGCTGCAGTGTGCCTGGAGCTAAGGGCTTCCTAGTTTTAAAAATCCTAGCCCTAGGCCTAAGCCTAACAGTAACCCTGGGAAGGGAAATCAGCCTGGTGTTAGGCTTCTTGCCAAGGAAAAAGCCGTGAAAGCAGCCATGTTGTGGCACTTTTGCACTCCCTTTTGGATGCCTTTCACAGCTCCACTGTGCCTGGAACTCAGGGCTTCCTGATTTTAAAAATCCTAGCCCTAGACCGAACACCAGCCCTAAGACGAGAAAGGCAAATCAGCCAGGAATTAGGCATGTCCCCAAGGAAAAAGCTGTGGAGGCAGGCATGTTGTGGTACTTTTGCGCTCTTCTTGGCTAGTCCTTCGCAGCTGCTGTGTTCTTGGAACTCAGGGCTTTCTGGTTAATAGAACCCTTACCCTAGGCGTAACTCAAACCTTAAGCCTAGGAAGGAAAATCAGCCTATGGTTCGGGATGGTCTCATGGAAATATCAGTGGTGGCAGCCAAGTTGCGTCACTTTTGCGCTCCCCCTGGGATGCCTTTCGCAGCTGCAGTGTGCCTGGAGCCCAGGGCTTCCTGGTTTTAAAAGTCCTAGGCCTAAGCCTAACAGTAACCCTAGGAAGGTAAATCAGCCGGGTATTAGGGTTCTTCCTAAGGGAAAAGCCGTGAAAGCAGCCATGTTGTGGCACTTCTGCACTCCCTTTGGGATGCCTTTGGCAGATGAAGTAAGCCTGGAACTCAGGGCTTCCTGCTTAAAGAAATCCAAGCCCTAGGCTGAACCCTAACCCTAACCCTAGGCAGATAAATCAGCCTAGGTATAGGGATGGTGCCAAGGAAAAAGCTGTGAAAGCTGCCATGTTGTTGCACTTTTGTACTCCCCTTGGGATGCCTTGAACAGCTGCAGTGTGCCTGGAGCTAAGGGCTTCCTAGTTTTAAAAATCCTAGCCCTAGGCCTAAGCCTAACAGTAACCCTGGGAAGGGAAATCAGCCTGGTGTTAGGCTTCTTGCCAAGGAAAAAGCCGTGAAAGCAGCCATGTTGTGGCACTTTTGCACTCCCTTTTGGATGCCTTTCACAGCTCCGGTGTGCCTGGAACTCAGGGCTTCCTGATTTTAAAAATCCTAGCCCTAGGCCGAACCTCAACCCTAAGACGAGAAAGGCAAATCAGCCAGGAATTAGGCATGTCCCCAAGGAAAAAGCTGTGGAGGCAGGCATGTTGTGGTACTTTTGCGCTCTTCTTGGGTAGTCCTTCGCAGCTGCTGTGTTCTTGGAACTCAGGGCTTTCTGGTTAATAGAACCCTTACCCTAGGCGTAACTCAAACCTTAAGCCTAGGAAGGAAAATCAGCCTATGGTTCGGGATGGTCTCATGGAAATATCAGTGGTGGCAGCCAAGTTGCGTCACTTTTGCGCTCCCCCTGGGATGCCTTTCGCAGCTGCAGTGTGCCTGGAGCCCAGGGCTTCCTGGTTTTAAAAGTCCTAGGCCTAAGCCTAACAGTAACCCTAGGAAGGTAAATCAGCCGGGTATTAGGGTTCTTCCTAAGGGAAAAGCCGTGAAAGCAGCCATGTTGTGGCACTTCTGCACTCCCTTTGGGATGCCTTTGGCAGATGAAGTAAGCCTGGAACTCAGGGCTTCCTGGTTAAAGAAATCCAAGCCCTAGGCTGAACCCTAACCCTAACCCTAGGCAGATAAATCAGCCTAGGTATAGGGATGGTGCCAAGGAAAAAGCTGTGAAAGCTGCCATGTTGTTGCACTTTTGTACTCCCCTTGGGATGCCTTGAACAGCTGCAGTGTGCCTGGAGCTAAGGGCTTCCTAGTTTTAAAAATCCTAGCCCTAGGCCTAAGCCTAACAGTAACCCTGGGAAGGGAAATCAGCCTGGTGTTAGGCTTCTTGCCAAGGAAAAAGCTGTGAAAGCAGCCATGTTGTGGCACTTTTGCACTCCCTTTTGGATGCCTTTCACAGCTCCGGTGTGCCTGGAACACAGGGCTTCCTGATTTTAAAAATCCTAGCCCTAGGCCGAACCTCAACCCTAAGACGAGAAAGGCAAATCAGCCAGGAATTAGGCATGTCCCCAAGGAAAAAGCTGTGGAGGCAGGCATGTTGTGGTACTTTTGCGCTCTTCTTGGGTAGTCCTTCGCAGCTGCTGTGTTCTTGGAACTCAGGGCTTTCTGGTTAATAGAACCCTTACCCTAGGCGTAACTCAAACCTTAAGCCTAGGAAGGAAAATCAGCCTATGGTTCGGGATGGTCTCATGGAAATATCAGTGGTGGCAGCCAAGTTGCGTCACTTTTGCGCTCCCCTTGGGATGCCTTTCGCAGCAGCAGTGTGCCTGGAGCCCAGGGCTTCCTGGTTTTAAAAGTCCTAGGCCTAAGCCTAACAGTAACCCTAGGAAGGTAAATCAGCCGGGTATTAGGGTTCTTCCTAAGGGAAAAGCCGTGAAAGCAGCCATGTTGTGGCACTTCTGCACTCCCTTTGGGATGCCTTTGGCAGATGAAGTAAGCCTGGAACTCAGGGCTTCCTGGTTAAAGAAATCCAAGCCCTAGGCTGAACCCTAACCCTAACCCTAGGCAGATAAATCAGCCTAGGTATAGGGATGGTGCCAAGGAAAAAGCTGTGAAAGCTGCCATGTTGTTGCACTTTTGTACTCCCCTTGGGATGCCTTGAACAGCTGCAGTGTGCCTGGAGCTAAGGGCTTCCTAGTTTTAAAAATCCTAGCCCTAGGCCTAAGCCTAACAGTAACCCTGGGAAGGGAAATCAGCCTGGTGTTAGGCTTCTTGCCAAGGAAAAAGCCGTGAAAGCAGCCATGTTGTGGCACTTTTGCACTCCCTTTTGGATGCCTTTCACAGCTCCGGTGTGCCTGGAACTCAGGGCTTCCTGATTTTAAAAATCCTAGCCCTAGGCCGAACCTCAACCCTAAGACGAGAAAGGCAAATCAGCCAGGAATTAGGCATGTCCCCAAGGAAAAAGCTGTGGAGGCAGGCATGTTGTGGTACTTTTGCGCTCTTCTTGGCTAGTCCTTCGCAGCTGCTGTGTTCTTGGAACTCAGGGCTTTCTGGTTAATAGAACCCTTACCCTAGGCGTAACTCAAACCTTAAGCCTAGGAAGGAAAATCAGCCTATGGTTCGGGATGGTCTCATGGAAATATCAGTGGTGGCAGCCAAGTTGCGTCACTTTTGCGCTACCCCTGGGATGCCTTTCGCAGCTGCAGTGTGCCTGGAGCCCAGGGCTTCCTGGTTTTAAAAGTCCTAGGCCTAAGCCTAACAGTAACCCTAGGAAGGTAAATCAGCCGGGTATTAGGGTTCTTCCTAAGGGAAAAGCCGTGAAAGCAGCCATGTTGTGGCACTTCTGCACTCCCTTTGGGATGCCTTTGGCAGATGAAGTAAGCCTGGAACTCAGGGCTTCCTGGTTAAAGAAATCCAAGCCCTAGGCTGAACCCTAACCCTAACCCTAGGCAGATAAATCAGCCTAGGTATAGGGATGGTGCCAAGGAAAAAGCTGTGAAAGCTGCCATGTTGTTGCACTTTTGTACTCCCCTTGGGATGCCTTGAACAGCTGCAGTGTGCCTGGAGCTAAGGGCTTCCTAGTTTTAAAAATCCTAGCCCTAGGCCTAAGCCTAACAGTAACCCTGGGAAGGGAAATCAGCCTGGTGTTAGGCTTCTTGCCAAGGAAAAAGCCGTGAAAGCAGCCATGTTGTGGCACTTTTGCACTCCCTTTTGGATGCCTTTCACAGCTCCACTGTGCCTGGAACTCAGGGCTTCCTGATTTTAAAAATCCTAGCCCTAGGCCGAACCTCAACCCTAAGACGAGAAAGGCAAATCAGCCAGGAATTAGGCATGTCCCCAAGGAAAAAGCTGTGGAGGCAGGCATGTTGTGGTACTTTTGCGCTCTTCTTGGCTAGTCCTTCGCAGCTGCTGTGTTCTTGGAACTCAGGGCTTTCGGTTAATAGAACCCTTACCCTAGGCGTAACTCAAACCTTAAGCCTAGGAAGGAAAATCAGCCTATGGTTCGGGATGGTCTCATGGAAATATCAGTGGTGGCAGCCAAGTTGCGTCACTTTTGCGCTCCCCCTGGGATGCCTTTCGCAGCTGCAGTGTGCCTGGAGCCCAGGGCTTCCTGGTTTTAAAAGTCCTAGGCCTAAGCCTAACAGTAACCCTAGGAAGGTAAATCAGCCGGGTATTAGGGTTCTTCCTAAGGGAAAAGCCGTGAAAGCAGCCATGTTGTGGCACTTCTGCACTCCCTTTGGGATGCCTTTGGCAGATGAAGTAAGCCTGGAACTCAGGGCTTCCTGCTTAAAGAAATCCAAGCCCTAGGCTGAAGCCTAACCCTAACCCTAGGCAGATAAATCAGCCTAGGTATAGGGATGGTGCCAAGGAAAAAGCTGTGAAAGCTGCCATGTTGTTGCACTTTTGTACTCCCCTTGGGATGCCTTGAACAGCTGCAGTGTGCCTGGAGCTAAGGGCTTCCTAGTTTTAAAAATCCTAGCCCTAGGCCTAAGCCTAACAGTAACCCTGGGAAGGGAAATCAGCCTGGTGTTAGGCTTCTTGCCAAGGAAAAAGCCGTGAAAGCAGCCATGTTGTGGCACTTTTGCACTCCCTTTTGGATGCCTTTCACAGCTCCGGTGTGCCTGGAACTCAGGGCTTCCTGATTTTAAAAATCCTAGCCCTAGGCCGAACCTCAACCCTAAGACGAGAAAGGCAAATCAGCCAGGAATTAGGCATGTCCCCAAGGAAAAAGCTGTGGAGGCAGGCATGTTGTGGTACTTTTGCGCTCTTCTTGGCTAGTCCTTCGCAGCTGCTGTGTTCTTGGAACTCAGGGCTTTCTGGTTAATAGAACCCTTACCCTAGGCGTAACTCAAACCTTAAGCCTAGGAAGGAAAATCAGCCTATGGTTCGGGATGGTCTCATGGAAATATCAGTGGTGGCAGCCAAGTTGCGTCACTTTTGCGCTCCCCTTGGGATGCCTTTCGCAGCAGCAGTGTGCCTGGAGCCCAGGGCTTCCTGGTTTTAAAAGTCCTAGGCCTAAGCCTAACAGTAACCCTAGGAAGGTAAATCAGCCGGGTATTAGGGTTCTTCCTAAGGGAAAAGCCGTGAAAGCAGCCATGTTGTGGCACTTCTGCACTCCCTTTGGGATGCCTTTGGCAGATGAAGTAAGCCTGGAACTCAGGGCTTCCTGCTTAAAGAAATCCAAGCCCTAGGCTGAACCCTAACCCTAACCCTAGGCAGATAAATCAGCCTAGGTATAGGGATGGTGCCAAGGAAAAAGCTGTGAAAGCTGCCATGTTGTTGCACTTTTGTACTCCCCTTGGGATGCCTTGAACAGCTGCAGTGTGCCTGGAGCTAAGGGCTTCCTAGTTTTAAAAATCCTAGCCCTAGGCCTAAGCCTAACAGTAACCCTGGGAAGGGAAATCAGCCTGGTGTTAGGCTTCTTGCCAAGGAAAAAGCCGTGAAAGCAGCCATGTTGTGGCACTTTTGCACTCCCTTTTGGATGCCTTTCACAGCTCCGGTGTGCCTGGAACTCAGGGCTTCCTGATTTTAAAAATCCTAGCCCTAGGCCGAACCTCAACCCTAAGACGAGAAAGGCAAATCAGCCAGGAATTAGGCATGTCCCCAAGGAAAAAGCTGTGGAGGCAGGCATGTTGTGGTACTTTTGCGCTCTTCTTGGCTAGTCCTTTGCAGCTGCTGTGTTCTTGGAACTCAGGGCTTTCTGGTTAATAGAACCCTTACCCTAGGCGTAACTCAAACCTTAACCCTAGGAAGGAAAATCAGCCTATGGTTCGGGATGGTCTCATGGAAATATCAGTGGTGGCAGCCAAGTTGCGTCACTTTTGCGCTCCCCCTGGGATGCCTTTCGCAGCTGCAGTGTGCCTGGAGCCCAGGGCTTCCTGGTTTTAAAAGTCCTAGGCCTAAGCCTAACAGTAACCCTAGGAAGGTAAATCAGCCGGGTATTAGGGTTCTTCCTAAGGGAAAAGCCGTGAAAGCAGCCATGTTGTGGCACTTCTGCACTCCCTTTGGGATGCCTTTGGCAGATGAAGTAAGCCTGGAACTCAGGGCTTCCTGCTTAAAGAAATCCAAGCCCTAGGCTGAACCCTAACCCTAACCCTAGGCAGATAAATCAGCCTAGGTATAGGGATGGTGCCAAGGAAAAAGCTGTGAAAGCTGCCATGTTGTTGCACTTTTGTACTCCCCTTGGGATGCCTTGAACAGCTGCAGTGTGCCTGGAGCTAAGGGCTTCCTAGTTTTAAAAATCCTAGCCCTAGGCCTAAGCCTAACAGTAACCCTGGGAAGGGAAATCAGCCTGGTGTTAGGCTTCTTGCCAAGGAAAAAGCCGTGAAAGCAGCCATGTTGTGGCACTTTTGCACTCCCTTTTCGATGCCTTTCACAGCTCCGGTGTGCCTGGAACTCAGGGCTTCCTGATTTTAAAAATCCTAGCCCTAGGCCGAACCTCAACCCTAAGACGAGAAAGGCAAATCAGCCAGGAATTAGGCATGTCCCCAAGGAAAAAGCTGTGGAGGCAGGCATGTTGTGGTACTTTTGCGCTCTTCTTGGCTAGTCCTTCGCAGCTGCTGTGTTCTTGGAACTCAGGGCTTTCTGGTTAATAGAACCCTTACCCTAGGCGTAACTCAAACCTTAAGCCTAGGAAGGAAAATCAGCCTATGGTTCGGGATGGTCTCATGGAAATATCAGTGGTGGCAGCCAAGTTGCGTCACTTTTGCGCTCCCCCTGGGATGCCTTTCGCAGCTGCAGTGTGCCTGGAGCCCAGGGCTTCCTGGTTTTAAAAGTCCTAGGCCTAAGCCTAACAGTAACCCTAGGAAGGTAAATCAGCCGGGTATTAGGGTTCTTCCTAAGGGAAAAGCCGTGAAAGCAGCCATGTTGTGGCACTTCTGCACTCCCTTTGGGATGCCTTTGGCAGATGAAGTAAGCCTGGAACTCAGGGCTTCCTGGTTAAAGAAATCCAAGCCCTAGGCTGAACCCTAACCCTAACCCTAGGCAGATAAATCAGCCTAGGTATAGGGATGGTGCCAAGGAAAACGCTGTGAAAGCTGCCATGTTGTTGCACTTTTGTACTCCCCTTGGGATGCCTTGAACAGCTGCAGTGTGCCTGGAGCTAAGGGCTTCCTAGTTTTAAAAATCCTAGCCCTAGGCCTAAGCCTAACAGTAACCCTGGGAAGGGAAATCAGCCTGGTGTTAGGCTTCTTGCCAAGGAAAAAGCCGTGAAAGCAGCCATGTTGTGGCACTTTTGCACTCCCTTTTGGATGCCTTTCACAGCTCCGGTGTGCCTGGAACTCAGGGCTTCCTGATTTTAAAAATCCTAGCCCTAGGCCGAACCTCAACCCTAAGACGAGAAAGGCAAATCAGCCAGGAATTAGGCATGTCCCCAAGGAAAAAGCTGTGGAGGCAGGCATGTTGTGGTACTTTTGCGCTCTTCTTGGCTAGTCCTTTGCAGCTGCTGTGTTCTTGGAACTCAGGGCTTTCTGGTTAATAGAACCCTTACCCTAGGCGTAACTCAAACCTTAACCCTAGGAAGGAAAATCAGCCTATGGTTCGGGATGGTCTCATGGAAATATCAGTGGTGGCAGCCAAGTTGCGTCACTTTTGCGCTCCCCCTGGGATGCCTTTCGCAGCTGCAGTGTGCCTGGAGCCCAGGGCTTCCTGGTTTTAAAAGTCCTAGGCCTAAGCCTAACAGTAACCCTAGGAAGGTAAATCAGCCGGGTATTAGGGTTCTTCCTAAGGGAAAAGCCGTGAAAGCAGCCATGTTGTGGCACTTCTGCACTCCCTTTGGGATGCCTTTGGCAGATGAAGTAAGCCTGGAACTCAGGGCTTCCTGCTTAAAGAAATCCAAGCCCTAGGCTGAACCCTAACCCTAACCCTAGGCAGATAAATCAGCCTAGGTATAGGGATGGTGCCAAGGAAAAAGCTGTGAAAGCTGCCATGTTGTTGCACTTTTGTACTCCCCTTGGGATGCCTTGAACAGCTGCAGTGTGCCTGGAGCTAAGGGCTTCCTAGTTTTAAAAATCCTAGCCCTAGGCCTAAGCCTAACAGTAACCCTGGGAAGGGAAATCAGCCTGGTGTTAGGCTTCTTGCCAAGGAAAAAGCCGTGAAAGCAGCCATGTTGTGGCACTTTTGCACTCCCTTTTGGATGCCTTTCACAGCTGCAGTGTGCCTGGAACTCAGGGCTTCCTGATTTTAAAAATCCTAGCCCTAGGCCGAACCTCAACCCTAAGACGAGAAAGGCAAATCATCCAGGAATTAGGCATGTCCCCAAGGAAAAAGCTGTGGAGGCAGGCATGTTGTGGTACTTTTGCGCTCTTCTTGGGTAGTCCTTCGCAGCTGCTGTGTTCTTGGAACTCAGGGCTTTCTGGTTAATAGAACCCTTACCCTAGGCGTAACTCAAACCTTAAGCCTAGGAAGGAAAATCAGCCTATGGTTCGGGATGGTCTCATGGAAATATCAGTGGTGGCAGCCAAGTTGCGTCACTTTTGCGCTCCCCCTGGGATGCCTTTCGCAGCTGCAGTGTGCCTGGAGCCCAGGGCTTCCTGGTTTTAAAAGTCCTAGGCCTAAGCCTAACAGTAACCCTAGGAAGGTAAATCAGCCGGGTATTAGGGTTCTTCCTAAGGGAAAAGCCGTGAAAGCAGCCATGTTGTGGCACTTCTGCACTCCCTTTGGGATGCCTTTGGCAGATGAAGTAAGCCTGGAACTCAGGGCTTCCTGGTTAAAGAAATCCAAGCCCTAGGCTGAACCCTAACCCTAACCCTAGGCAGATAAATCAGCCTAGGTATAGGGATGGTGCCAAGGAAAAAGCTGTGAAAGCTGCCATGTTGTTGCACTTTTGTACTCCCCTTGGGATGCCTTGAACAGCTGCAGTGTGCCTGGAGCTAAGGGCTTCCTAGTTTTAAAAATCCTAGCCCTAGGCCTAAGCCTAACAGTAACCCTGGGAAGGGAAATCAGCCTGGTGTTAGGCTTCTTGCCAAGGAAAAAGCTGTGAAAGCAGCCATGTTGTGGCACTTTTGCACTCCCTTTTGGATGCCTTTCACAGCTCCGGTGTGCCTGGAACTCAGGGCTTCCTGATTTTAAAAATCCTAGCCCTAGGCCGAACCTCAACCCTAAGACGAGAAAGGCAAATCAGCCAGGAATTAGGCATGTCCCCAAGGAAAAAGCTGTGGAGGCAGGCATGTTGTGGTACTTTTGCGCTCTTCTTGGGTAGTCCTTCGCAGCTGCTGTGTTCTTGGAACTCAGGGCTTTCTGGTTAATAGAACCCTTACCCTAGGCGTAACTCAAACCTTAAGCCTAGGAAGGAAAATCAGCCTATGGTTCGG
Organism: Ammospiza caudacuta; assembly: GCF_027887145.1. Lineage (NCBI taxonomy): Eukaryota > Metazoa > Chordata > Aves > Passeriformes > Passerellidae > Ammospiza > Ammospiza caudacuta. Next base: position 779,217 of record NC_080618.1, read on the forward strand.
GATGGTCTCATGGAAATATCAGTGGTGGCAGCCAAGTTGCGTCACTTTTGCGCTCCCCTTGGGATGCCTTTCGCAGCAGCAGTGTGCCTGGAGCCCAGGGCTTCCTGGTTTTAAAAGTCCTAGGCCTAAGCCTAACAGTAACCCTAGGAAGGTAAATCAGCCGGGTATTAGGGTTCTTCCTAAGGGAAAAGCCGTGAAAGCAGCCATGTTGTGGCACTTCTGCACTCCCTTTGGGATGCCTTTGGCAGATGAAGTAAGCCTGGAACTCAGGGCTTCCTGGTTAAAGAAATCCAAGCCCTAGGCTGAACCCTAACCCTAACCCTAGGCAGATAAATCAGCCTAGGTATAGGGATGGTGCCAAGGAAAAAGCTGTGAAAGCTGCCATGTTGTTGCACTTTTGTACTCCCCTTGGGATGCCTTGAACAGCTGCAGTGTGCCTGGAGCTAAGGGCTTCCTAGTTTTAAAAATCCTAGCCCTAGGCCTAAGCCTAACAGTAACCCTGGGAAGGGAAATCAGCCTGGTGTTAGGCTTCTTGCCAAGGAAAAAGCCGTGAAAGCAGCCATGTTGTGGCACTTTTGCACTCCCTTTTGGATGCCTTTCACAGCTCCAGTGTGCCTGGAACTCAGGGCTTCCTGATTTTAAAAATCCTAGCCCTAGGCCGAACCTCAACCCTAAGACGAGAAAGGCAAATCAGCCAGGAATTAGGCATGTCCCCAAGGAAAAAGCTGTGGAGGCAGGCATGTTGTGGTACTTTTGCGCTCTTCTTGGCTAGTCCTTCGCAGCTGCTGTGTTCTTGGAACTCAGGGCTTTCGGTTAATAGAACCCTTACCCTAGGCGTAACTCAAACCTTAAGCCTAGGAAGGAAAATCAGCCTATGGTTCGGGATGGTCTCATGGAAATATCAGTGGTGGCAGCCAAGTTGCGTCACTTTTGCGCTCCCCCTGGGATGCCTTTCGCAGCTGCAGTGTGCCTGGAGCCCAGGGCTTCCTGGTTTTAAAAGTCCTAGGCCTAAGCCTAACAGTAACCCTAGGAAGGTAAATCAGCCGGGTATTAGGGTTCTTCCTAAGGGAAAAGCCGTGAAAGCAGCCATGTTGTGGCACTTCTGCACTCCCTTTGGGATGCCTTTGGCAGATGAAGTAAGCCTGGAACTCAGGGCTTCCTGGTTAAAGAAATCCAAGCCCTAGGCTGAACCCTAACCCTAACCCTAGGCAGATAAATCAGCCTAGGTATAGGGATGGTGCCAAGGAAAAAGCTGTGAAAGCTGCCATGTTGTTGCACTTTTGTACTCCCCTTGGGATGCCTTGAACAGCTGCAGTGTGCCTGGAGCTAAGGGCTTCCTAGTTTTAAAAATCCTAGCCCTAGGCCTAAGCCTAACAGTAACCCTGGGAAGGGAAATCAGCCTGGTGTTAGGCTTCTTGCCAAGGAAAAAGCCGTGAAAGCAGCCATGTTGTGGCACTTTTGCACTCCCTTTTGGATGCCTTTCACAGCTCCGGTGTGCCTGGAACTCAGGGCTTCCTGATTTTAAAAATCCTAGCCCTAGGCCGAACCTCAACCCTAAGACGAGAAAGGCAAATCAGCCAGGAATTAGGCATGTCCCCAAGGAAAAAGCTGTGGAGGCAGGCATGTTGTGGTACTTTTGCGCTCTTCTTGGCTAGTCCTTCGCAGCTGCTGTGTTCTTGGAACTCAGGGCTTTCTGGTTAATAGAACCCTTACCCTAGGCGTAACTCAAACCTTAAGCCTAGGAAGGAAAATCAGCCTATGGTTCGGGATGGTCTCATGGAAATATCAGTGGTGGCAGCCAAGTTGCGTCACTTTTGCGCTCCCCTTGGGATGCCTTTCGCAGCAGCAGTGTGCCTGGAGCCCAGGGCTTCCTGGTTTTAAAAGTCCTAGGCCTAAGCCTAACAGTAACCCTAGGAAGGTAAATCAGCCGGGTATTAGGGTTCTTCCTAAGGGAAAAGCCGTGAAAGCAGCCATGTTGTGGCACTTCTGCACTCCCTTTGGGATGCCTTTGGCAGATGAAGTAAGCCTGGAACTCAGGGCTTCCTGCTTAAAGAAATCCAAGCCCTAGGCTGAACCCTAACCCTAACCCTAGGCAGATAAATCAGCCTAGGTATAGGGATGGTGCCAAGGAAAAAGCTGTGAAAGCTGCCATGTTGTTGCACTTTTGTACTCCCCTTGGGATGCCTTGAACAGCTGCAGTGTGCCTGGAGCTAAGGGCTTCCTAGTTTTAAAAATCCTAGCCCTAGGCCTAAGCCTAACAGTAACCCTGGGAAGGGAAATCAGCCTGGTGTTAGGCTTCTTGCCAAGGAAAAAGCCGTGAAAGCAGCCATGTTGTGGCACTTTTGCACTCCCTTTTGGATGCCTTTCACAGCTCCGGTGTGCCTGGAACTCAGGGCTTCCTGATTTTAAAAATCCTAGCCCTAGGCCGAACCTCAACCCTAAGACGAGAAAGGCAAATCAGCCAGGAATTAGGCATGTCCCCAAGGAAAAAGCTGTGGAGGCAGGCATGTTGTGGTACTTTTGCGCTCTTCTTGGCTAGTCCTTCGCAGCTGCTGTGTTCTTGGAACTCAGGGCTTTCTGGTTAATAGAACCCTTACCCTAGGCGTAACTCAAACCTTAAGCCTAGGAAGGAAAATCAGCCTATGGTTCGGGATGGTCTCATGGAAATATCAGTGGTGGCAGCCAAGTTGCGTCACTTTTGCGCTCCCCTTGGGATGCCTTTCGCAGCAGCAGTGTGCCTGGAGCCCAGGGCTTCCTGGTTTTAAAAGTCCTAGGCCTAAGCCTAACAGTAACCCTAGGAAGGTAAATCAGCCGGGTATTAGGGTTCTTCCTAAGGGAAAAGCCGTGAAAGCAGCCATGTTGTGGCACTTCTGCACTCCCTTTGGGATGCCTTTGGCAGATGAAGTAAGCCTGGAACTCAGGGCTTCCTGCTTAAAGAAATCCAAGCCCTAGGCTGAACCCTAACCCTAACCCTAGGCAGATAAATCAGCCTAGGTATAGGGATGGTGCCAAGGAAAAAGCTGTGAAAGCTGCCATGTTGTTGCACTTTTGTACTCCCCTTGGGATGCCTTGAACAGCTGCAGTGTGCCTGGAGCTAAGGGCTTCCTAGTTTTAAAAATCCTAGCCCTAGGCCTAAGCCTAACAGTAACCCTGGGAAGGGAAATCAGCCTGGTGTTAGGCTTCTTGCCAAGGAAAAAGCCGTGAAAGCAGCCATGTTGTGGCACTTTTGCACTCCCTTTTGGATGCCTTTCACAGCTCCGGTGTGCCTGGAACTCAGGGCTTCCTGATTTTAAAAATCCTAGCCCTAGGCCGAACCTCAACCCTAAGACGAGAAAGGCAAATCAGCCAGGAATTAGGCATGTCCCCAAGGAAAAAGCTGTGGAGGCAGGCATGTTGTGCTACTTTTGCGCTCTTCTTGGCTAGTCCTTCGCAGCTGCTGTGTTCTTGGAACTCAGGGCTTTCTGGTTAATAGAACCCTTACCCTAGGCGTAACTCAAACCTTAAGCCTAGGAAGGAAAATCAGCCTATGGTTCGGGATGGTCTCATGGAAATATCAGTGGTGGCAGCCAAGTTGCGTCACTTTTGCGCTCCCCCTGGGATGCCTTTCGCAGCTGCAGTGTGCCTGGAGCCCAGGGCTTCCTGGTTTTAAAAGTCCTAGGCCTAAGCCTAACAGTAACCCTAGGAAGGTAAATCAGCCGGCTATTAGGGTTCTTCCTAAGGGAAAAGCCGTGAAAGCAGCCATGTTGTGGCACTTCTGCACTCCCTTTGGGATGCCTTTGGCAGATGAAGTAAGCCTGGAACTCAGGGCTTCCTGGTTAAAGAAATCCAAGCCCTAGGCTGAACCCTAACCCTAACCCTAGGCAGATAAATCAGCCTAGGTATAGGGATGGTGCCAAGGAAAAAGCTGTGAAAGCTGCCATGTTGTTGCACTTTTGTACTCCCCTTGGGATGCCTTGAACAGCTGCAGTGTGCCTGGAGCTAAGGGCTTCCTAGTTTTAAAAATCCTAGCCCTAGGCCTAAGCCTAACAGTAACCCTGGGAAGGGAAATCAGCCTGGTGTTAGGCTTCTTGCCAAGGAAAAAGCCGTGAAAGCAGCCATGTTGTGGCACTTTTGCACTCCCTTTTCGATGCCTTTCACAGCTCCGGTGTGCCTGGAACTCAGGGCTTCCCGATTTTAAAAATCCTAGCCCTAGGCCGAACCTCAACCCTAAGACGAGAAAGGCAAATCAGCCAGGAATTAGGCATGTCCCCAAGGAAAAAGCTGTGGAGGCAGGCATGTTGTGGTACTTTTGCGCTCTTCTTGGCTAGTCCTTCGCAGCTGCTGTGTTCTTGGAACTCAGGGCTTTCTGGTTAATAGAACCCTTACCCTAGGCGTAACTCAAACCTTAAGCCTAGGAAGGAAAATCAGCCTATGGTTCGGGATGGTCTCATGGAAATATCAGTGGTGGCAGCCAAGTTGCGTCACTTTTGCGCTCCCCCTGGGATGCCTTTCGCAGCTGCAGTGTGCCTGGAGCCCAGGGCTTCCTGGTTTTAAAAGTCCTAGGCCTAAGCCTAACAGTAACCCTAGGAAGGTAAATCAGCCGGGTATTAGGGTTCTTCCTAAGGGAAAAGCCGTGAAAGCAGCCATGTTGTGGCACTTCTGCACTCCCTTTGGGATGCCTTTGGCAGATGAAGTAAGCCTGGAACTCAGGGCTTCCTGGTTAAAGAAATCCAAGCCCTAGGCTGAACCCTAACCCTAACCCTAGGCAGATAAATCAGCCTAGGTATAGGGATGGTGCCAAGGAAAACGCTGTGAAAGCTGCCATGTTGTTGCACTTTTGTACTCCCCTTGGGATGCCTTGAACAGCTGCAGTGTGCCTGGAGCTAAGGGCTTCCTAGTTTTAAAAATCCTAGCCCTAGGCCTAAGCCTAACAGTAACCCTGGGAAGGGAAATCAGCCTGGTGTTAGGCTTCTTGCCAAGGAAAAAGCTGTGAAAGCAGCCATGTTGTGGCACTTTTGCACTCCCTTTTGGATGCCTTTCACAGCTCCGGTGTGCCTGGAACTCAGGGCTTCCTGATTTTAAAAATCCTAGCCCTAGGCCGAACCTCAACCCTAAGACGAGAAAGGCAAATCAGCCAGGAATTAGGCATGTCCCCAAGGAAAAAGCTGTGGAGGCAGGCATGTTGTGGTACTTTTGCGCTCTTCTTGGCTAGTCCTTCGCAGCTGCTGTGTTCTTGGAACTCAGGGCTTTCTGGTTAATAGAACCCTTACCCTAGGCGTAACTCAAACCTTAACCCTAGGAAGGAAAATCAGCCTATGGTTCGGGATGGTCTCATGGAAATATCAGTGGTGGCAGCCAAGTTGCGTCACTTTTGCGCTCCCCCTGGGATGCCTTTCGCAGCTGCAGTGTGCCTGGAGCCCAGGGCTTCCTGGTTTTAAAAGTCCTAGGCCTAAGCCTAACAGTAACCCTAGGAAGGTAAATCAGCCGGGTATTAGGGTTCTTCCTAAGGGAAAAGCCGTGAAAGCAGCCATGTTGTGGCACTTCTGCACTCCCTTTGGGATGCCTTTGGCAGATGAAGTAAGCCTGGAACTCAGGGCTTCCTGCTTAAAGAAATCCAAGCCCTAGGCTGAACCCTAACCCTAACCCTAGGCAGATAAATCAGCCTAGGTATAGGGATGGTGCCAAGGAAAAAGCTGTGAAAGCTGCCATGTTGTTGCACTTTTGTACTCCCCTTGGGATGCCTTGAACAGCTGCAGTGTGCCTGGAGCTAAGGGCTTCCTAGTTTTAAAAATCCTAGCCCTAGGCCTAAGCCTAACAGTAACCCTGGGAAGGGAAATCAGCCTGGTGTTAGGCTTCTTGCCAAGGAAAAAGCCGTGAAAGCAGCCATGTTGTGGCACTTTTGCACTCCCTTTTGGATGCCTTTCACAGCTCCGGTGTGCCTGGAACTCAGGGCTTCCTGATTTTAAAAATCCTAGCCCTAGGCCGAACCTCAACCCTAAGACGAGAAAGGCAAATCAGCCAGGAATTAGGCATGTCCCCAAGGAAAAAGCTGTGGAGGCAGGCATGTTGTGGTACTTTTGCGCTCTTCTTGGGTAGTCCTTCGCAGCTGCTGTGTTCTTGGAACTCAGGGCTTTCTGGTTAATAGAACCCTTACCCTAGGCGTAACTCAAACCTTAAGCCTAGGAAGGAAAATCAGCCTATGGTTCGGGATGGTCTCATGGAAATATCAGTGGTGGCAGCCAAATTGCGTCACTTTTGCGCTCCCCCTGGGATGCCTTTCGCAGCTGCAGTGTGCCTGGAGCCCAGGGCTTCCTGGTTTTAAAAGTCCTAGGCCTAAGCCTAACAGTAACCCTAGGAAGGTAAATCAGCCGGGTATTAGGGTTCTTCCTAAGGGAAAAGCCGTGAAAGCAGCCATGTTGTGGCACTTCTGCACTCCCTTTGGGATGCCTTTGGCAGATGAAGTAAGCCTGGAACTCAGGGCTTCCTGCTTAAAGAAATCCAAGCCCTAGGCTGAACCCTAACCCTAACCCTAGGCAGATAAATCAGCCTAGGTATAGGGATGGTGCCAAGGAAAAAGCTGTGAAAGCTGCCATGTTGTTGCACTTTTGTACTCCCCTTGGGATGCCTTGAACAGCTGCAGTGTGCCTGGAGCTAAGGGCTTCCTAGTTTTAAAAATCCTAGCCCTAGGCCTAAGCCTAACAGTAACCCTGGGAAGGGAAATCAGCCTGGTGTTAGGCTTCTTGCCAAGGAAAAAGCCGTGAAAGCAGCCATGTTGTGGCACTTTTGCACTCCCTTTTGGATGCCTTTCACAGCTCCGGTGTGCCTGGAACTCAGGGCTTCCTGATTTTAAAAATCCTAGCCCTAGGCCGAACCTCAACCCTAAGACGAGAAAGGCAAATCAGCCAGGAATTAGGCATGTCCCCAAGGAAAAAGCTGTGGAGGCAGGCATGTTGTGGTACTTTTGCGCTCTTCTTGGCTAGTCCTTCGCAGCTGCTGTGTTCTTGGAACTCAGGGCTTTCTGGTTAATAGAACCCTTACCCTAGGCGTAACTCAAACCTTAAGCCTAGGAAGGAAAATCAGCCTATGGTTCGGGATGGTCTCATGGAAATATCAGTGGTGGCAGCCAAGTTGCGTCACTTTTGCGCTCCCCCTGGGATGCCTTTCGCAGCTGCAGTGTGCCTGGAGCCCAGGGCTTCCTGGTTTTAAAAGTCCTAGGCCTAAGCCTAACAGTAACCCTAGGAAGGTAAATCAGCCGGGTATTAGGGTTCTTCCTAAGGGAAAAGCCGTGAAAGCAGCCATGTTGTGGCACTTCTGCACTCCCTTTGGGATGCCTTTGGCAGATGAAGTAAGCCTGGAACTCAGGGCTTCCTGCTTAAAGAAATCCAAGCCCTAGGCTGAACCCTAACCCTAACCCTAGGCAGATAAATCAGCCTAGGTATAGGGATGGTGCCAAGGAAAAAGCTGTGAAAGCTGCCATGTTGTTGCACTTTTGTACTCCCCTTGGGATGCCTTGAACAGCTGCAGTGTGCCTGGAGCTAAGGGCTTCCTAGTTTTAAAAATCCTAGCCCTAGGCCTAAGCCTAACAGTAACCCTGGGAAGGGAAATCAGCCTGGTGTTAGGCTTCTTGCCAAGGAAAAAGCCGTGAAAGCAGCCATGTTGTGGCACTTTTGCACTCCCTTTTGGATGCCTTTCACAGCTGCAGTGTGCCTGGAACTCAGGGCTTCCTGATTTTAAAAATCCTAGCCCTAGGCCGAACCTCAACCCTAAGACGAGAAAGGCAAATCATCCAGGAATTAGGCATGTCCCCAAGGAAAAAGCTGTGGAGGCAGGCATGTTGTGGTACTTTTGCGCTCTTCTTGGGTAGTCCTTCGCAGCTGCTGTGTTCTTGGAACTCAGGGCTTTCTGGTTAATAGAACCCTTACCCTAGGCGTAACTCAAACCTTAAGCCTAGGAAGGAAAATCAGCCTATGGTTCGGGATGGTCTCATGGAAATATCAGTGGTGGCAGCCAAGTTGCGTCACTTTTGCGCTCCCCCTGGGATGCCTTTCGCAGCTGCAGTGTGCCTGGAGCCCAGGGCTTCCTGGTTTTAAAAGTCCTAGGCCTAAGCCTAACAGTAACCCTAGGAAGGTAAATCAGCCGGGTATTAGGGTTCTTCCTAAGGGAAAAGCCGTGAAAGCAGCCATGTTGTGGCACTTCTGCACTCCCTTTGGGATGCCTTTGGCAGATGAAGTAAGCCTGGAACTCAGGGCTTCCTGGTTAAAGAAATCCAAGCCCTAGGCTGAACCCTAACCCTAACCCTAGGCAGATAAATCAGCCTAGGTATAGGGATGGTGCCAAGGAAAAAGCTGTGAAAGCTGCCATGTTGTTGCACTTTTGTACTCCCCTTGGGATGCCTTGAACAGCTGCAGTGTGCCTGGAGCTAAGGGCTTCCTAGTTTTAAAAATCCTAGCCCTAGGCCTAAGCCTAACAGTAACCCTGGGAAGGGAAATCAGCCTGGTGTTAGGCTTCTTGCCAAGGAAAAAGCTGTGAAAGCAGCCATGTTGTGGCACTTTTGCACTCCCTTTTGGATGCCTTTCACAGCTCCGGTGTGCCTGGAACTCAGGGCTTCCTGATTTTAAAAATCCTAGCCCTAGGCCGAACCTCAACCCTAAGACGAGAAAGGCAAATCAGCCAGGAATTAGGCATGTCCCCAAGGAAAAAGCTGTGGAGGCAGGCATGTTGTGGTACTTTTGCGCTCTTCTTGGGTAGTCCTTCGCAGCTGCTGTGTTCTTGGAACTCAGGGCTTTCTGGTTAATAGAACCCTTACCCTAGGCGTAACTCAAACCTTAAGCCTAGGAAGGAAAATCAGCCTATGGTTCGGGATGGTCTCATGGAAATATCAGTGGTGGCAGCCAAGTTGCGTCACTTTTGCGCTCCCCTTGGGATGCCTTTCGCAGCAGCAGTGTGCCTGGAGCCCAGGGCTTCCTGGTTTTAAAAGTCCTAGGCCTAAGCCTAACAGTAACCCTAGGAAGGTAAATCAGCCGGGTATTAGGGTTCTTCCTAAGGGAAAAGCCGTGAAAGCAGCCATGTTGTGGCACTTCTGCACTCCCTTTGGGATGCCTTTGGCAGATGAAGTAAGCCTGGAACTCAGGGCTTCCTGGTTAAAGAAATCCAAGCCCTAGGCTGAACCCTAACCCTAACCCTAGGCAGATAAATCAGCCTAGGTATAGGGATGGTGCCAAGGAAAAAGCTGTGAAAGCTGCCATGTTGTTGCACTTTTGTACTCCCCTTGGGATGCCTTGAACAGCTGCAGTGTGCCTGGAGCTAAGGGCTTCCTAGTTTTAAAAATCCTAGCCCTAGGCCTAAGCCTAACAGTAACCCTGGGAAGGGAAATCAGCCTGGTGTTAGGCTTCTTGCCAAGGAAAAAGCCGTGAAAGCAGCCATGTTGTGGCACTTTTGCACTCCCTTTTGGATGCCTTTCACAGCTCCACTGTGCCTGGAACTCAGGGCTTCCTGATTTTAAAAATCCTAGCCCTAGGCCGAACCTCAACCCTAAGACGAGAAAGGCAAATCAGCCAGGAATTAGGCATGTCCCCAAGGAAAAAGCTGTGGAGGCAGGCATGTTGTGGTACTTTTGCGCTCTTCTTGGCTAGTCCTTCGCAGCTGCTGTGTTCTTGGAACTCAGGGCTTTCGGTTAATAGAACCCTTACCCTAGGCGTAACTCAAACCTTAAGCCTAGGAAGGAAAATCAGCCTATGGTTCGGGATGGTCTCATGGAAATATCAGTGGTGGCAGCCAAGTTGCGTCACTTTTGCGCTCCCCCTGGGATGCCTTTCGCAGCTGCAGTGTGCCTGGAGCCCAGGGCTTCCTGGTTTTAAAAGTCCTAGGCCTAAGCCTAACAGTAACCCTAGGAAGGTAAATCAGCCGGGTATTAGGGTTCTTCCTAAGGGAAAAGCCGTGAAAGCAGCCATGTTGTGGCACTTCTGCACTCCCTTTGGGATGCCTTTGGCAGATGAAGTAAGCCTGGAACTCAGGGCTTCCTGCTTAAAGAAATCCAAGCCCTAGGCTGAACCCTAACCCTAACCCTAGGCAGATAAATCAGCCTAGGTATAGGGATGGTGCCAAGGAAAAAGCTGTGAAAGCTGCCATGTTGTTGCACTTTTGTACTCCCCTTGGGATGCCTTGAACAGCTGCAGTGTGCCTGGAGCTAAGGGCTTCCTAGTTTTAAAAATCCTAGCCCTAGGCCTAAGCCTAACAGTAACCCTGGGAAGGGAAATCAGCCTGGTGTTAGGCTTCTTGCCAAGGAAAAAGCCGTGAAAGCAGCCATGTTGTGGCACTTTTGCACTCCCTTTTGGATGCCTTTCACAGCTCCGGTGTGCCTGGAACTCAGGGCTTCCTGATTTTAAAAATCCTAGCCCTAGGCCGAACCTCAACCCTAAGACGAGAAAGGCAAATCAGCCAGGAATTAGGCATGTCCCCAAGGAAAAAGCTGTGGAGGCAGGCATGTTGTGGTACTTTTGCGCTCTTCTTGGCTAGTCCTTCGCAGCTGCTGTGTTCTTGGAACTCAGGGCTTTCTGGTTAATAGAACCCTTACCCTAGGCGTAACTCAAACCTTAAGCCTAGGAAGGAAAATCAGCCTATGGTTCGGGATGGTCTCATGGAAATATCAGTGGTGGCAGCCAAGTTGCGTCACTTTTGCGCTCCCCTTGGGATGCCTTTCGCAGCAGCAGTGTGCCTGGAGCCCAGGGCTTCCTGGTTTTAAAAGTCCTAGGCCTAAGCCTAACAGTAACCCTAGGAAGGTAAATCAGCCGGGTATTAGGGTTCTTCCTAAGGGAAAAGCCGTGAAAGCAGCCATGTTGTGGCACTTCTGCACTCCCTTTGGGATGCCTTTGGCAGATGAAGTAAGCCTGGAACTCAGGGCTTCCTGCTTAAAGAAATCCAAGCCCTAGGCTGAACCCTAACCCTAACCCTAGGCAGATAAATCAGCCTAGGTATAGGGATGGTGCCAAGGAAAAAGCTGTGAAAGCTGCCATGTTGTTGCACTTTTGTACTCCCCTTGGGATGCCTTGAACAGCTGCAGTGTGCCTGGAGCTAAGGGCTTCCTAGTTTTAAAAATCCTAGCCCTAGGCCTAAGCCTAACAGTAACCCTGGGAAGGGAAATCAGCCTGGTGTTAGGCTTCTTGCCAAGGAAAAAGCCGTGAAAGCAGCCATGTTGTGGCACTTTTGCACTCCCTTTTGGATGCCTTTCACAGCTCCGGTGTGCCTGGAACTCAGGGCTTCCTGATTTTAAAAATCCTAGCCCTAGGCCGAACCTCAACCCTAAGACGAGAAAGGCAAATCAGCCAGGAATTAGGCATGTCCCCAAGGAAAAAGCTGTGGAGGCAGGCATGTTGTGGTACTTTTGCGCTCTTCTTGGCTAGTCCTTCGCAGCTGCTGTGTTCTTGGAACTCAGGGCTTTCTGGTTAATAGAACCCTTACCCTAGGCGTAACTCAAACCTTAAGCCTAGGAAGGAAAATCAGCCTATGGTTCGGGATGGTCTCATGGAAATATCAGTGGTGGCAGCCAAGTTGCGTCACTTTTGCGCTACCCCTGGGATGCCTTTCGCAGCTGCAGTGTGCCTGGAGCCCAGGGCTTCCTGGTTTTAAAAGTCCTAGGCCTAAGCCTAACAGTAACCCTAGGAAGGTAAATCAGCCGGGTATTAGGGTTCTTCCTAAGGGAAAAGCCGTGAAAGCAGCCATGTTGTGGCACTTCTGCACTCCCTTTGGGATGCCTTTGGCAGATGAAGTAAGCCTGGAACTCAGGGCTTCCTGCTTAAAGAAATCCAAGCCCTAGGCTGAACCCTAACCCTAACCCTAGGCAGATAAATCAGCCTAGGTATAGGGATGGTGCCAAGGAAAAAGCTGTGAAAGCTGCCATGTTGTTGCACTTTTGTACTCCCCTTGGGATGCCTTGAACAGCTGCAGTGTGCCTGGAGCTAAGGGCTTCCTAGTTTTAAAAATCCTAGCCCTAGGCCTAAGCCTAACAGTAACCCTGGGAAGGGAAATCAGCCTGGTGTTAGGCTTCTTGCCAAGGAAAAAGCCGTGAAAGCAGCCATGTTGTGGCACTTTTGCACTCCCTTTTGGATGCCTTTCACAGCTCCGGTGTGCCTGGAACTCAGGGCTTCCTGATTTTAAAAATCCTAGCCCTAGGCCGAACCTCAACCCTAAGACGAGAAAGGCAAATCAGCCAGGAATTAGGCATGTCCCCAAGGAAAAAGCTGTGGAGGCAGGCATGTTGTGGTACTTTTGCGCTCTTCTTGGCTAGTCCTTCGCAGCTGCTGTGTTCTTGGAACTCAGGGCTTTCTGGTTAATAGAACCCTTACCCTAGGCGTAACTCAAACCTTAACCCTAGGAAGGAAAATCAGCCTATGGTTCGGGATGGTCTCATGGAAATATCAGTGGTGGCAGCCAAGTTGCGTCACTTTTGCGCTCCCCCTGGGATGCCTTTCGCAGCTGCAGTGTGCCTGGAGCCCAGGGCTTCCTGGTTTTAAAAGTCCTAGGCCTAAGCCTAACAGTAACCCTAGGAAGGTAAATCAGCCGGGTATTAGGGTTCTTCCTAAGGGAAAAGCCGTGAAAGCAGCCATGTTGTGGCACTTCTGCACTCCCTTTGGGATGCCTTTGGCAGATGAAGTAAGCCTGGAACTCAGGGCTTCCTGGTTAAAGAAATCCAAGCCCTAGGCTGAACCCTAACCCTAACCCTAGGCAGATAAATCAGCCTAGGTATAGGGATGGTGCCAAGGAAAAAGCTGTGAAAGCTGCCATGTTGTTGCACTTTTGTACTCCCCTTGGGATGCCTTGAACAGCTGCAGTGTGCCTGGAGCTAAGGGCTTCCTAGTTTTAAAAATCCTAGCCCTAGGCCTAAGCCTAACAGTAACCCTGGGAAGGGAAATCAGCCTGGTGTTAGGCTTCTTGCCAAGGAAAAAGCCGTGAAAGCAGCCATGTTGTGGCACTTTTGCACTCCCTTTTGGATGCCTTTCACAGCTCCAGTGTGCCTGGAACTCAGGGCTTCCCGATTTTAAAAATCCTAGCCCTAGGCCGAACCTCAACCCTAAGACGAGAAAGGCAAATCAGCCAGGAATTAGGCATGTCCCCAAGGAAAAAGCTGTGGAGGCAGGCATGTTGTGGTACTTTTGCGCTCTTCTTGGCTAGTCCTTCGCAGCTGCTGTGTTCTTGGAACTCAGGGCTTTCTGGTTAATAGAACCCTTACCCTAGGCGTAACTCAAACCTTAAGCCTAGGAAGGAAAATCAGCCTCTGGTTCGGGATGGTCTCATGGAAATATCAGTGGTGGCAGCCAAGTTGCGTCACTTTTGCGCTCCCCCTGGGATGCCTTTCGCAGCTGCAGTGTGCCTGGAGCCCAGGGCTTCCTGGTTTTAAAAGTCCTAGGCCTAAGCCTAACAGTAACCCTAGGAAGGTAAATCAGCCGGGTATTAGGGTTCTTCCTAAGGGAAAAGCCGTGAAAGCAGCCATGTTGTGGCACTTCTGCACTCCCTTTGGGATGCCTTTGGCAGATGAAGTAAGCCTGGAACTCAGGGCTTCCTGCTTAAAGAAATCCAAGCCCTAGGCTGAACCCTAACCCTAACCCTAGGCAGATAAATCAGCCTAGGTATAGGGATGGTGCCAAGGAAAACGCTGTGAAAGCTGCCATGTTGTTGCACTTTTGTACTCCCCTTGGGATGCCTTGAACAGCTGCAGTGTGCCTGGAGCTAAGGGCTTCCTAGTTTTAAAAATCCTAGCCCTAGGCCTAAGCCTAACAGTAACCCTGGGAAGGGAAATCAGCCTGGTGTTAGGCTTCTTGCCAAGGAAAAAGCTGTGAAAGCAGCCATGTTGTGGCACTTTTGCACTCCCTTTTGGATGCCTTTCACAGCTCCAGTGTGCCTGGAACTCAGGGCTTCCTGATTTTAAAAATCCTAGCCCTAGGCCGAACCTCAACCCTAAGACGAGAAAGGCAAATCAGCCAGGAATTAGGCATGTCCCCAAGGAAAAAGCTGTGGAGGCAGGCATGTTGTGGTACTTTTGCGCTCTTCTTGGCTAGTCCTTCGCAGCTGCTGTGTTCTTGGAACTCAGGGCTTTCTGGTTAATAGAACCCTTACCCTAGGCGTAACTCAAACCTTAAGCCTAGGAAGGAAAATCAGCCTATGGTTCGGGATGGTCTCATGGAAATATCAGTGGTGGCAGCCAAGTTGCGTCACTTTTGCGTTCCCCCTGGGATGCCTTTCGCAGCTGCAGTGTGCCTGGAGCCCAGGGCTTCCTGGTTTTAAAAGTCCTAGGCCTAAGCCTAACAGTAACCCTAGGAAGGTAAATCAGCCGGGTATTAGGGTTCTTCCTAAGGGAAAAGCCGTGAAAGCAGCCATGTTGTGGCACTTCTGCACTCCCTTTGGGATGCCTTTGGCAGATGAAGTAAGCCTGGAACTCAGGGCTTCCTGCTTAAAAAAAACCAAGCCCTAGGCTGAAGCCTAACAGTAACCCTAGGCAGATAAATCAGCCTAAAATCAGCCTAGGTATAGGGATGGTGTCAAGGAAAAAGCTGTGAAAGCTGCCATGTTGTTGCACTTTTGTACTCCCCTTGGGATGCCTTGAACAGCTGCAGTGTGCCTGGAGCTAAGGGCTTCCTAGTTTTAAAAATCCTAGCCCTAGGCCGAACCTCAACCCTAAGACGAGAAAGGCAAATCAGCCAGGAATTAGGCATGTCCCCAAGGAAAGAGCTGTGGAGGCAGGCATGTTGTGGTACTTTTGCGCTCTTCTTGGCTAGTCCTTCGCAGCTGCTGTGTTCTTGGAACTCAGGGCTTTCTGGTTAATAGAACCCTTACCCTAGGCGTAACTCAAACCTTAAGCCTAGGAAGGAAAATCAGCCTATGGTTCGGGATGGTCTCATGGAAATATCAGTGGTGGCAGCCAAGTTGCGTCACTTTTGCGCTCCCCCTGGGATGCCTTTCGCAGCTGCAGTGTGCCTGGAGCCCAGGGCTTCCTGGTTTTAAAAGTCCTAGGCCTAAGCCTAACAGTAACCCTAGGAAGGTAAATCAGCCGGCTATTAGGGTTCTTCCTAAGGGAAAAGCCGTGAAAGCAGCCATGTTGTGGCACTTCTGCACTCCCTTTGGGATGCCTTTGGCAGATGAAGTAAGCCTGGAAATCAGGGCTTCCTGGTTAAAGAAATCCAAGCCCTAGGCTGAACCCTAACCCTAACCCTAGGCAGATAAATCAGCCTAGGTATAGGGATGGTGCCAAGGAAAAAGCTGTGAAAGCTGCCATGTTGTTGCACTTTTGTACTCCCCTTGGGATGCCTTGAACAGCTGCAGTGTGCCTGGAGCTAAGGGCTTCCTAGTTTTAAAAATCCTAGCCCTAGGCCTAAGCCTAACAGTAACCCTGGGAAGGCAAATCAGCCTGGTGTTAGGCTTCTTGCCAAGGAAAAAGCCGTGAAAGCTGCCATGTTGTGGCACTTTTGCACTCCCTTTTGGATGCCTTTCACAGCTCCGGTGTGCCTGGAACTCAGGGCTTCCTGATTTTAAAAATCCTAGCCCTAGGCCGAACCTCAACCCTAAGACGAGAAAGGCAAATCAGCCAGGAATTAGGCATGTCCCCAAGGAAAAAGCTGTGGAGGCAGGCATGTTGTGGTACTTTTGCGCTCTTCTTGGCTAGTCCTTCGCAGCTGCTGTGTTCTTGGAACTCAGGGCTTTCTGGTTAATAGAACCCTTACCCTAGGCGTAACTCAAACCTTAAGCCTAGGAAGGAAAATCAGCCTATGGTTCGGGATGGTCTCATGGAAATATCAGTGGTGGCAGCCAAGTTGCGTCACTTTTGCGCTCCCCCTGGGATGCCTTTCGCAGCTGCAGTGTGCCTGGAGCCCAGGGCTTCCTGGTTTTAAAAGTCCTAGGCCTAAGCCTAACAGTAACCCTAGGAAGGTAAATCAGCCGGCTATTAGGGTTCTTCCTAAGGGAAAAGCCGTGAAAGCAGCCATGTTGTGGCACTTCTGCACTCCCTTTGGGATGCCTTTGGCAGATGAAGTAAGCCTGGAACTCAGGGCTTCCTGCTTAAAGAAATCCAAGCCCTAGGCTGAACCCTAACCCTAACCCTAGGCAGATAAATCAGCCTAGGTATAGGGATGGTGCCAAGGAAAAAGCTGTGAAAGCTGCCATGTTGTTGCACTTTTGTACTCCCCTTGGGATGCCTTGAACAGCTGCAGTGTGCCTGGAGCTAAGGGCTTCCTAGTTTTAAAAATCCTAGCCCTAGGCCTAAGCCTAACAGTAACCCTGGGAAGGGAAATCAGCCTGGTGTTAGGCTTCTTGCCAAGGAAAAAGCTGTGAAAGCAGCCATGTTGTGGCACTTTTGCACTCCCTTTTGGATGCCTTTCACAGCTCCAGTGTGCCTGGAACTCAGGGCTTCCTGATTTTAAAAATCCTAGCCCTAGGCCGAACCTCAACCCTAAGACGAGAAAGGCAAATCAGCCAGGAATTAGGCATGTCCCCAAGGAAAAAGCTGTGGAGGCAGGCATGTTGTGGTACTTTTGCGCTCTTCTTGGCTAGTCCTTCGCAGCTGCTGTGTTCTTGGAACTCAGGGCTTTCTGGTTAATAGAACCCTTACCCTAGGCGTAACTCAAACCTTAAGCCTAGGAAGGAAAATCAGCCTATGGTTCGGGATGGTCTCATGGAAATATCAGTGGTGGCAGCCAAGTTGCGTCACTTTTGCGTTCCCCCTGGGATGCCTTTCGCAGCTGCAGTGTGCCTGGAGCCCAGGGCTTCCTGGTTTTAAAAGTCCTAGGCCTAAGCCTAACAGTAACCCTAGGAAGGTAAATCAGCCGGCTATTAGGGTTCTTCCTAAGGGAAAAGCCGTGAAAGCAGCCATGTTGTGGCACTTCTGCACTCCCTTTGGGATGCCTTTGGCAGATGAAGTAAGCCTGGAACTCAGGGCTTCCTGCTTAAAAAAAACCAAGCCCTAGGCTGAAGCCTAACAGTAACCCTAGGCAGATAAATCAGCCTAGGTATAGGGATGGTGTCAAGGAAAAAGCTGTGAAAGCTGCCATGTTGTTGCACTTTTGTACTCCCCTTGGGATGCCTTGAACAGCTGCAGTGTGCCTGGAGCTAAGGGCTTCCTAGTTTTAAAAATCCTAGCCCTAGGCCGAACCTCAACCCTAAGACGAGAAAGGCAAATCAGCCAGGAATTAGGCATGTCCCCAAGGAAAGAGCTGTGGAGGCAGGCATGTTGTGGTACTTTTGCGCTCTTCTTGGCTAGTCCTTCGCAGCTGCTGTGTTCTTGGAACTCAGGGCTTTCTGGTTAATAGAACCCTTACCCTAGGCGTAACTCAAACCTTAAGCCTAGGAAGGAAAATCAGCCTATGGTTCGGGATGGTCTCATGGAAATATCAGTGGTGGCAGCCAAGTTGCGTCACTTTTGCGCTCCCCCTGGGATGCCTTTCGCAGCTGCAGTGTGCCTGGAGCCCAGGGCTTCCTGGTTTTAAAAGTCCTAGGCCTAAGCCTAACAGTAACCCTAGGAAGGTAAATCAGCCGGCTATTAGGGTTCTTCCTAAGGGAAAAGCCGTGAAAGCAGCCATGTTGTGGCACTTCTGCACTCCCTTTGGGATGCCTTTGGCAGATGAAGTAAGCCTGGAAATCAGGGCTTCCTGGTTAAAGAAATCCAAGCCCTAGGCTGAACCCTAACCCTAACCCTAGGCAGATAAATCAGCCTAGGTATAGGGATGGTGCCAAGGAAAAAGCTGTGAAAGCTGCCATGTTGTTGCACTTTTGTACTCCCCTTGGGATGCCTTGAACAGCTGCAGTGTGCCTGGAGCTAAGGGCTTCCTAGTTTTAAAAATCCTAGCCCTAGGCCTAAGCCTAACAGTAACCCTGGGAAGGGAAATCAGCCTGGTGTTAGGCTTCTTGCCAAGGAAAAAGCCGTGAAAGCTGCCATGTTGTGGCACTTTTGCACTCCCTTTTGGATGCCTTTCACAGCTCCACTGTGCCTGGAACTCAGGGCTTCCTGATTTTAAAAATCCTAGCCCTAGGCCGAACCTCAACCCTAAGACGAGAAAGGCAAATCAGCCAGGAATTAGGCATGTCCCCAAGGAAAAAGCTGTGGAGGCAGGCATGTTGTGGTACTTTTGCGCTCTTCTTGGCTAGTCCTTCGCAGCTGCTGTGTTCTTGGAACTCAGGGCTTTCTGGTTAATAGAACCCTTACCCTAGGCGTAACTCAAACCTTAAGCCTAGGAAGGAAAATCAGCCTATGGTTCGGGATGGTCTCATGGAAATATCAGTGGTGGCAGCCAAGTTGCGTCACTTTTGCGCTCCCCCTGGGATGCCTTTCGCAGCTGCAGTGTGCCTGGAGCCCAGGGCTTCCTGGTTTTAAAAGTCCTAGGCCTAAGCCTAACAGTAACCCTAGGAAGGTAAATCAGCCGGGTATTAGGGTTCTTCCTAAGGGAAAAGCCGTGAAAGCAGCCATGTTGTGGCACTTCTGCACTCCCTTTGGGATGCCTTTGGCAGATGAAGTAAGCCTGGAACTCAGGGCTTCCTGCTTAAAGAAATCCAAGCCCTAGGCTGAAGCCTAACCCTAACCCTAGGCAGATAAATCAGCCTAGGTATAGGGATGGTGCCAAGGAAAAAGCTGTGAAAGCTGCCATGTTGTTGCACTTTTGTACTCCCCTTGGGATGCCTTGAACAGCTGCAGTGTGCCTGGAGCTAAGGGCTTCCTAGTTTTAAAAATCCTAGCCCTAGGCCTAAGCCTAACAGTAACCCTGGGAAGGGAAATCAGCCTGGTGTTAGGCTTCTTGCCAAGGAAAAAGCCGTGAAAGCAGCCATGTTGTGGCACTTTTGCACTCCCTTTTGGATGCCTTTCACAGCTCCGGTGTGCCTGGAACTCAGGGCTTCCTGATTTTAAAAATCCTAGCCCTAGGCCGAACCTCAACCCTAAGACGAGAAAGGCAAATCAGCCAGGAATTAGGCATGTCCCCAAGGAAAAAGCTGTGGAGGCAGGCATGTTGTGGTACTTTTGCGCTCTTCTTGGGTAGTCCTTCGCAGCTGCTGTGTTCTTGGAACTCAGGGCTTTCTGGTTAATAGAACCCTTACCCTAGGCGTAACTCAAACCTTAACCCTAGGAAGGAAAATCAGCCTATGGTTCGGGATGGTCTCATGGAAATATCAGTGGTGGCAGCCAAGTTGCATCGCTTTTGCGCTCCCCCTGGGATGCCTTTCGCAGCTGCAGTGTGCCTGGAGCCCAGGGCTTCCTGGTTTTAAAAGTCCTAGGCCTAAGCCTAACAGTAACCCTAGGAAGGTAAATCAGCCGGGTATTAGGGTTCTTCCTAAGGGAAAAGCCGTGAAAGCAGCCATGTTGTGGCACTTCTGCACTCCCTTTGGGATGCCTTTGGCAGATGAAGTAAGCCTGGAACTCAGGGCTTCCTGGTTAAAGAAATCCAAGCCCTAGGCTGAAGCCTAACCCTAACCCTAGGCAGATAAATCAGCCTAGGTATAGGGATGGTGCCAAGGAAAAAGCTGTGCAAGCTGCCATGTTGTTGCACTTTTGTACTCCCCTTGGGATGCCTTGAACAGCTGCAGTGTGCCTGGAGCTAAGGGCTTCCTAGTTTTAAAAATCCTAGCCCTAGGCCTAAGCCTAACAGTAACCCTGGGAAGGGAAATCAGCCTGGTGTTAGGCTTCTTGCCAAGGAAAAAGCCGTGAAAGCAGCCATGTTGTGGCACTTTTGCACTCCCTTTTGGATGCCTTTCACAGCTCCAGTGTGCCTGGAACTCAGGGCTTCCTGATTTTAAAAATCCTAGCCCTAGGCCGAACCTCAACCCTAAGACGAGAAAGGCAAATCAGCCAGGAATTAGGCATGTCCCCAAGGAAAAAGCTGTGGAGGCAGGCATGTTGTGGTACTTTTGCGCTCTTCTTGGGAAGTCCTTCGCAGCTGCTGTGTTCTTGGAACTCAGGGCTTTCTGGTTAATAGAACCCTTACCCTAGGCGTAACTCAAACCTTAAGCCTAGGAAGGAAAATCAGCCTATGGTTCGGGATGGTCTCATGGAAATATCAGTGGTGGCAGCCAAGTTGCGTCACTTTTGCGCTCCCCCTGGGATGCCTTTCGCAGCTGCAGTGTGCCTGGAGCCCAGGGCTTCCTGGTTTTAAAAGTCCTAGGCCTAAGCCTAACAGTAACCCTAGGAAGGTAAATCAGCCGGCTATTAGGGTTCTTCCTAAGGGAAAAGCCGTGAAAGCAGCCATGTTGTGGCACTTCTGCACTCCCTTTGGGATGCCTTTGGCAGATGAAGTAAGCCTGGAACTCAGGGCTTCCTGCTTAAAGAAATCCAAGCCCTAGGCTGAACCCTAACCCTAACCCTAGGCAGATAAATCAGCCTAGGTATAGGGATGGTGCCAAGGAAAAAGCTGTGAAAGCTGCCATGTTGTTGCACTTTTGTACTCCCCTTGGGATGCCTTGAACAGCTGCAGTGTGCCTGGAGCTAAGGGCTTCCTAGTTTTAAAAATCCTAGCCCTAGGCCTAAGCCTAACAGTAACCCTGGGAAGGGAAATCAGCCTGGTGTTAGGCTTCTTGCCAAGGAAAAAGCCGTGAAAGCAGCCATGTTGTGGCACTTTTGCACTCCCTTTTGGATGCCTTTCACAGCTCCGGTGTGCCTGGAACTCAGGGCTTCCTGATTTTAAAAATCCTAGCCCTAGGCCGAACCTCAACCCTAAGACGAGAAAGGCAAATCAGCCAGGAATTAGGCATGTCCCCAAGGAAAAAGCTGTGGAGGCAGGCATGTTGTGGTACTTTTGCGCTCTTCTTGGGAAGTCCTTCGCAGCTGCTGTGTTCTTGGAACTCAGGGCTTTCTGGTTAATAGAACCCTTACCCTAGGCGTAACTCAAACCTTAAGCCTAGGAAGGAAAATCAGCCTCTGGTTCGGGATGGTCTCATGGAAATATCAGTGGTGGCAGCCAAGTTGCGTCACTTTTGCGCTCCCCCTGGGATGCCTTTCGCAGCTGCAGTGTGCCTGGAGCCCAGGGCTTCCTGGTTTTAAAAGTCCTAGGCCTAAGCCTAACAGTAACCCTAGGAAGGTAAATCAGCCGGGTATTAGGGTTCTTCCTAAGGGAAAAGCCGTGAAAGCAGCCATGTTGTGGCACTTCTGCACTCCCTTTGGGATGCCTTTGGCAGATGAAGTAAGCCTGGAAATCAGGGCTTCCTGGTTAAAGAAATCCAAGCCCTAGGCTGAACCCTAACCCTAACCCTAGGCAGATAAATCAGCCTAGGTATAGGGATGGTGCCAAGGAAAAAGCTGTGAAAGCTGCCATGTTGTTGCACTTTTGTACTCCCCTTGGGATGCCTTGAACAGCTGCAGTGTGCCTGGAGCTAAGGGCTTCCTAGTTTTAAAAATCCTAGCCCTAGGCCTAAGCCTAACAGTAACCCTGGGAAGGGAAATCAGCCTGGTGTTAGGCTTCTTGCCAAGGAAAAAGCCGTGAAAGCAGCCATGTTGTGGCACTTTTGCACTCCCTTTTGGATGCCTTTCACAGCTCCGGTGTGCCTGGAACTCAGGGCTTCCTGATTTTAAAAATCCTAGCCCTAGGCCGAACCTCAACCCTAAGACGAGAAAGGCAAATCAGCCAGGAATTAGGCATGTCCCCAAGGAAAAAGCTGTGGAGGCAGGCATGTTGTGGTACTTTTGCGCTCTTCTTGGGAAGTCCTTCGCAGCTGCTGTGTTCTTGGAACTCAGGGCTTTCTGGTTAATAGAACCCTTACCCTAGGCGTAACTCAAACCTTAAGCCTAGGAAGGAAAATCAGCCTATGGTTCGGGATGGTCTCATGGAAATATCAGTGGTGGCAGCCAAGTTGCGTCACTTTTGCGCTCCCCCTGGGATGCCTTTCGCAGCTGCAGTGTGCCTGGAGCCCAGGGCTTCCTGGTTTTAAAAGTCCTAGGCCTAAGCCTAACAGTAACCCTAGGAAGGTAAATCAGCCGGGTATTAGGGTTCTTCCTAAGGGAAAAGCCGTGAAAGCAGCCATGTTGTGGCACTTCTGCACTCCCTTTGGGATGCCTTTGGCAGATGAAGTAAGCCTGGAACTCAGGGCTTCCTGGTTAAAGAAATCCAAGCCCTAGGCTGAACCCTAACCCTAACCCTAGGCAGATAAATCAGCCTAGGTATAGGGATGGTGGCAAGAAAAAAGCTGTGAAAGCTGCCATGTTGTTGCACTTTTGTACTCCCCTTGGGATGCCTTGAACAGCTGCAGTGTGCCTGGAGCTAAGGGCTTCCTAGTTTTAAAAATCCTAGCCCTAGGCCTAAGCCTAACAGTAACCCTGGGAAGGGAAATCAGCCTGGTGTTAGGCTTCTTGCCAAGGAAAAAGCCGTGAAAGCAGCCATGTTGTGGCACTTTTGCACTCCCTTTTGGATGCCTTTCACAGCTCCACTGTGCCTGGAACTCAGGGCTTCCTGATTTTAAAAATCCTAGCCCTAGGCCGAACCTCAACCCTAAGACGAGAAAGGCAAATCAGCCAGGAATTAGGCATGTCCCCAAGGAAAAAGCTGTGGAGGCAGGCATGTTGTGGTACTTTTGCGCTCTTCTTGGCTAGTCCTTCGCAGCTGCTGTGTTCTTGGAACTCAGGGCTTTCTGGTTAATAGAACCCTTACCCTAGGCGTAACTCAAACCTTAAGCCTAGGAAGGAAAATCAGCCTATGGTTCGGGATGGTCTCATGGAAATATCAGTGGTGGCAGCCAAGTTGCGTCACTTTTGCGCTCCCCCTGGGATGCCTTTCGCAGCTGCAGTGTGCCTGGAGCCCAGGGCTTCCTGGTTTTAAAAGTCCTAGGCCTAAGCCTAACAGTAACCCTAGGAAGGTAAATCAGCCGGGTATTAGGGTTCTTCCTAAGGGAAAAGCCGTGAAAGCAGCCATGTTGTGGCACTTCTGCACTCCCTTTGGGATGCCTTTGGCAGATGAAGTAAGCCTGGAACTCAGGGCTTCCTGCTTAAAGAAATCCAAGCCCTAGGCTGAACCCTAACCCTAACCCTAGGCAGATAAATCAGCCTAGGTATAGGGATGGTGCCAAGGAAAAAGCTGTGAAAGCTGCCATGTTGTTGCACTTTTGTACTCCCCTTGGGATGCCTTGAACAGCTGCAGTGTGCCTGGAGCTAAGGGCTTCCTAGTTTTAAAAATCCTAGCCCTAGGCCTAAGCCTAACAGTAACCCTGGGAAGGGAAATCAGCCTGGTGTTAGGCTTCTTGCCAAGGAAAAAGCCGTGAAAGCAGCCATGTTGTGGCACTTTTGCACTCCCTTTTGGATGCCTTTCACAGCTCCGGTGTGCCTGGAACTCAGGGCTTCCTGATTTTAAAAATCCTAGCCCTAGGCCGAACCTCAACCCTAAGACGAGAAAGGCAAATCAGCCAGGAATTAGGCATGTCCCCAAGGAAAAAGCTGTGGAGGCAGGCATGTTGTGGTACTTTTGCGCTCTTCTTGGCTAGTCCTTCGCAGCTGCTGTGTTCTTGGAACTCAGGGCTTTCTGGTTAATAGAACCCTTACCCTAGGCGTAACTCAAACCTTAAGCCTAGGAAGGAAAATCAGCCTATGGTTCGGGATGGTCTCATGGAAATATCAGTGGTGGCAGCCAAGTTGCGTCACTTTTGCGCTCCCCCTGGGATGCCTTTTGCAGCTGCAGTGTGCCTGGAGCCCAGGGCTTCCTGGTTTTAAAAGTCCTAGGCCTAAGCCTAACAGTAACCCTAGGAAGGTAAATCAGCCGGGTATTAGGGTTCTTCCTAAGGGAAAAGCCGTGAAAGCAGCCATGTTGTGGCACTTCTGCACTCCCTTTGGGATGCCTTTGGCAGATGAAGTAAGCCTGGAACTCAGGGCTTCCTGGTTAAAGAAATCCAAGCCCTAGGCTGAACCCTAACCCTAACCCTAGGCAGATAAATCAGCCTAGGTATAGGGATGGTGGCAAGAAAAAAGCTGTGAAAGCTGCCATGTTGTTGCACTTTTGTACTCCCCTTGGGATGCCTTGAACAGCTGCAGTGTGCCTGGAGCTAAGGGCTTCCTAGTTTTAAAAATCCTAGCCCTAGGCCTAAGCCTAACAGTAACCCTGGGAAGGGAAATCAGCCTGGTGTTAGGCTTCTTGCCAAGGAAAAAGCCGTGAAAGCAGCCATGTTGTGGCACTTTTGCACTCCCTTTTGGATGCCTTTCACAGCTCCGGTGTGCCTGGAACTCAGGGCTTCCTGATTTTAAAAATCCTAGCCCTAGGCCGAACCTCAACCCTAAGACGAGAAAGGCAAATCAGCCAGGAATTAGGCATGTCCCCAAGGAAAAAGCTGTGGAGGCAGGCATGTTGTGGTACTTTTGCGCTCTTCTTGGGAAGTCCTTCGCAGCTGCTGTGTTCTTGGAACTCAGGGCTTTCTGGTTAATAGAACCCTTACCCTAGGCGTAACTCAAACCTTAAGCCTAGGAAGGAAAATCAGCCTCTGGTTCGGGATGGTCTCATGGAAATATCAGTGGTGGCAGCCAAGTTGCGTCACTTTTGCGCTCCCCCTGGGATGCCTTTCGCAGCTGCAGTGTGCCTGGAGCCCAGGGCTTCCTGGTTTTAAAAGTCCTAGGCCTAAGCCTAACAGTAACCCTAGGAAGGTAAATCAGCCGGCTATTAGGGTTCTTCCTAAGGGAAAAGCCGTGAAAGCAGCCATGTTGTGGCACTTCTGCACTCCCTTTGGGATGCCTTTGGCAGATGAAGGAAGCCTGGAACTCAGGGCTTCCTGGTTAAAGAAATCCAAGCCCTAGGCTGAAGCCTAACCCTAACCCTAGGCAGATAAATCAGCCTAGGTATAGGGATGGTGCCAAGGAAAAAGCTGTGAAAGCTGCCATGTTGTTGCACTTTTGTACTCCCCTTGGGATGCCTTGAACAGCTGCAGTGTGCCTGGAGCTAAGGGCTTCCTAGTTTTAAAAATCCTAGCCCTAGGCCTAAGCCTAACAGTAACCCTGGGAAGGGAAATCAGCCTGGTGTTAGGCTTCTTGCCAAGGAAAAAGCCGTGAAAGCAGCCATGTTGTGGCACTTTTGCACTCCCTTTTGGATGCCTTTCACAGCTCCGGTGTGCCTGGAACTCAGGGCTTCCTGATTTTAAAAATCCTAGCCCTAGGCCGAACCTCAACCCTAAGACGAGAAAGGCAAATCAGCCAGGAATTAGGCATGTCCCCAAGGAAAAAGCTGTGGAGGCAGGCATGTTGTGGTACTTTTGCGCTCTTCTTGGGAAGTCCTTCGCAGCTGCTGTGTTCTTGGAACTCAGGGCTTTCTGGTTAATAGAACCCTTACCCTAGGCGTAACTCAAACCTTAAGCCTAGGAAGGAAAATCAGCCTATGGTTCGGGATGGTCTCATGGAAATATCAGTGGTGGCAGCCAAGTTGCGTCACTTTTGCGCTCCCCCTGGGATGCCTTTCGCAGCTGCAGTGTGCCTGGAGCCCAGGGCTTCCTGGTTTTAAAAGTCCTAGGCCTAAGCCTAACAGTAACCCTAGGAAGGTAAATCAGCCGGGTATTAGGGTTCTTCCTAAGGGAAAAGCCGTGAAAGCAGCCATGTTGTGGCACTTCTGCACTCCCTTTGGGATGCCTTTGGCAGATGAAGGAAGCCTGGAACTCAGGGCTTCCTGGTTAAAGAAATCCAAGCCCTAGGCTGAACCCTAACCCTAACCCTAGGCAGATAAATCAGCCTA
The DNA here is from genome assembly GCF_027887145.1 of Ammospiza caudacuta. Lineage (NCBI taxonomy): Eukaryota > Metazoa > Chordata > Aves > Passeriformes > Passerellidae > Ammospiza > Ammospiza caudacuta. Next base: position 804,848 of record NC_080618.1, read on the forward strand.
GGTATAGGGATGGTGGCAAGAAAAAAGCTGTGAAAGCTGCCATGTTGTTGCACTTTTGTACTCCCCTTGGGATGCCTTGAACAGCTGCAGTGTGCCTGGAGCTAAGGGCTTCCTAGTTTTAAAAATCCTAGCCCTAGGCCTAAGCCTAACAGTAACCCTGGGAAGGGAAATCAGCCTGGTGTTAGGCTTCTTGCCAAGGAAAAAGCCGTGAAAGCAGCCATGTTGTGGCACTTTTGCACTCCCTTTTGGATGCCTTTCACAGCTCCGGTGTGCCTGGAACTCAGGGCTTCCTGATTTTAAAAATCCTAGCCCTAGGCCGAACCTCAACCCTAAGACGAGAAAGGCAAATCAGCCAGGAATTAGGCATGTCCCCAAGGAAAAAGCTGTGGAGGCAGGCATGTTGTGGTACTTTTGCGCTCTTCTTGGGAAGTCCTTCGCAGCTGCTGTGTTCTTGGAACTCAGGGCTTTCTGGTTAATAGAACCCTTACCCTAGGCGTAACTCAAACCTTAAGCCTAGGAAGGAAAATCAGCCTATGGTTCGGGATGGTCTCATGGAAATATCAGTGGTGGCAGCCAAGTTGCGTCACTTTTGCGCTCCCCCTGGGATGCCTTTCGCAGCTGCAGTGTGCCTGGAGCCCAGGGCTTCCTGGTTTTAAAAGTCCTAGGCCTAAGCCTAACAGTAACCCTAGGAAGGTAAATCAGCCGGGTATTAGGGTTCTTCCTAAGGGAAAAGCCGTGAAAGCAGCCATGTTGTGGCACTTCTGCACTCCCTTTGGGATGCCTTTGGCAGATGAAGGAAGCCTGGAACTCAGGGCTTCCTGGTTAAAGAAATCCAAGCCCTAGGCTGAAGCCTAACCCTAACCCTAGGCAGATAAATCAGCCTAGGTATAGGGATGGTGCCAAGGAAAAAGCTGTGAAAGCTGCCATGTTGTTGCACTTTTGTACTCCCCTTGGGATGCCTTGAACAGCTGCAGTGTGCCTGGAGCTAAGGGCTTCCTAGTTTTAAAAATCCTAGCCCTAGGCCTAAGCCTAACAGTAACCCTGGGAAGGGAAATCAGCCTGGTGTTAGGCTTCTTGCCAAGGAAAAAGCCGTGAAAGCAGCCATGTTGTGGCACTTTTGCACTCCCTTTTGGATGCCTTTCACAGCTCCGGTGTGCCTGGAACTCAGGGCTTCCTGATTTTAAAAATCCTAGCCCTAGGCCGAACCTCAACCCTAAGACGAGAAAGGCAAATCAGCCAGGAATTAGGCATGTCCCCAAGGAAAAAGCTGTGGAGGCAGGCATGTTGTGGTACTTTTGCGCTCTTCTTGGCTAGTCCTTCGCAGCTGCTGTGTTCTTGGAACTCAGGGCTTTCTGGTTAATAGAACCCTTACCCTAGGCGTAACTCAAACCTTAAGCCTAGGAAGGAAAATCAGCCTATGGTTCGGGATGGTCTCATGGAAATATCAGTGGTGGCAGCCAAGTTGCATCACTTTTGCGCTACCCCTGGGATTCCTTTCGCAGCTGCAGTGTGCCTGGAGCCCAGGGCTTCCTGGTTTTAAAAGTCCTAGGCCTAAGCCTAACAGTAACCCTAGGAAGGTAAATCAGCCGGGTATTAGGGTTCTTCCTAAGGGAAAAGCCGTGAAAGCAGCCATGTTGTGGCACTTCTGCACTCCCTTTGGGATGCCTTTGGCAGATGAAGTAAGCCTGGAACTCAGGGCTTCCTGCTTAAAGAAATCCAAGCCCTAGGCTGAACCCTAACCCTAACCCTAGGCAGATAAATCAGCCTAGGTATAGGGATGGTGCCAAGGAAAAAGCTGTGAAAGCTGCCATGTTGTTGCACTTTTGTACTCCCCTTGGGATGCCTTGAACAGCTGCAGTGTGCCTGGAGCTAAGGGCTTCCTAGTTTTAAAAATCCTAGCCCTAGGCCTAAGCCTAACAGTAACCCTGGGAAGGGAAATCAGCCTGGTGTTAGGCTTCTTGCCAAGGAAAAAGCCGTGAAAGCAGCCATGTTGTGGCACTTTTGCACTCCCTTTTGGATGCCTTTCACAGCTCCGGTGTGCCTGGAACTCAGGGCTTCCTGATTTTAAAAATCCTAGCCCTAGGCCGAACCTCAACCCTAAGACGAGGAAGGCAAATCAGTCAGGAATTAGGCATGTCCCCAAGGAAAAAGCTGTGGAGGCAGGCATGTTGTGGTACTTTTGCGCTCTTCTTGGCTAGTCCTTCGCAGCTGCTGTGTTCTTGGAACTCAGGGCTTTCTGGTTAATAGAACCCTTACCCTAGGCATAACTCAAACCTTAAGCCTAGGAAGGAAAATCAGCCTATGGTTCGGGATGGTCTCATGGAAATATCAGTGGTGGCAGCCAAGTTGCATCGCTTTTGCGCTCCCCCTGGGATGCCTTTCGCAGCTGCAGTGTGCCTGGAGCCCAGGGCTTCCTGGTTTTAAAAGTCCTAGGCCTAAGCCTAACAGTAACCCTAGGAAGGTAAATCAGCCGGCTATTAGGGTTCTTCCTAAGGGAAAAGCCGTGAAAGCAGCCATGTTGTGGCACTTCTGCACTCCCTTTGGGATGCCTTTGGCAGATGAAGTAAGCCTGGAACTCAGGGCTTCCTGCTTAAAGAAATCCAAGCCCTAGGCTGAAGCCTAACCCTAACCCTAGGCAGATAAATCAGCCTAGGTATAGGGATGGTGCCAAGGAAAAAGCTGTGCAAGCTGCCATGTTGTTGCACTTTTGTACTCCCCTTGGGATGCCTTGAACAGCTGCAGTGTGCCTGGAGCTAAGGGCTTCCTAGTTTTAAAAATCCTAGCCCTAGGCCTAAGCCTAACAGTAACCCTGGGAAGGGAAATCAGCCTGGTGTTAGGCTTCTTGCCAAGGAAAAAGCCGTGAAAGCAGCCATGTTGTGGCACTTTTGCACTCCCTTTTGGATGCCTTTCACAGCTCCGGTGTGCCTGGAACTCAGGGCTTCCTGATTTTAAAAATCCTAGCCCTAGGCCGAACCTCAACCCTAAGACGAGAAAGGCAAATCAGCCAGGAATTAGGCATGTCCCCAAGGAAAAAGCTGTGGAGGCAGGCATGTTGTGGTACTTTTGCGCTCTTCTTGGGAAGTCCTTCGCAGCTGCTGTGTTCTTGGAACTCAGGGCTTTCTGGTTAATAGAACCCTTACCCTAGGCGTAACTCAAACCTTAAGCCTAGGAAGGAAAATCAGCCTATGGTTCGGGATGGTCTCATGGAAATATCAGTGGTGGCAGCCAAGTTGCGTCACTTTTGCGCTCCCCCTGGGATGCCTTTCGCAGCTGCAGTGTGCCTGGAGCCCAGGGCTTCCTGGTTTTAAAAGTCCTAGGCCTAAGCCTAACAGTAACCCTAGGAAGGTAAATCAGCCGGGTATTAGGGTTCTTCCTAAGGGAAAAGCCGTGAAAGCAGCCATGTTGTGGCACTTCTGCACTCCCTTTGGGATGCCTTTGGCAGATGAAGTAAGCCTGGAACTCAGGGCTTCCTGGTTAAAGAAATCCAAGCCCTAGGCTGAAGCCTAACCCTAACCCTAGGCAGATAAATCAGCCTAGGTATAGGGATGGTGCCAAGGAAAAAGCTGTGAAAGCTGCCATGTTGTTGCACTTTTGTACTCCCCTTGGGATGCCTTGAACAGCTGCAGTGTGCCTGGAGCTAAGGGCTTCCTAGTTTTAAAAATCCTAGCCCTAGGCCTAAGCCTAACAGTAACCCTGGGAAGGGAAATCAGCCTGGTGTTAGGCTTCTTGCCAAGGAAAAAGCCGTGAAAGCAGCCATGTTGTGGCACTTTTGCACTCCCTTTTGGATGCCTTTCACAGCTCCGGTGTGCCTGGAACTCAGGGCTTCCTGATTTTAAAAATCCTAGCCCTAGGCCGAACCTCAACCCTAAGACGAGAAAGGCAAATCAGCCAGGAATTAGGCATGTCCCCAAGGAAAAAGCTGTGGAGGCAGGCATGTTGTGGTACTTTTGCGCTCTTCTTGGCTAGTCCTTCGCAGCTGCTGTGTTCTTGGAACTCAGGGCTTTCTGGTTAATAGAACCCTTACCCTAGGCGTAACTCAAACCTTAAGCCTAGGAAGGAAAATCAGCCTATGGTTCGGGATGGTCTCATGGAAATATCAGTGGTGGCAGCCAAGTTGCATCGCTTTTGCGCTCCCCCTGGGATGCCTTTCGCAGCTGCAGTGTGCCTGGAGCCCAGGGCTTCCTGGTTTTAAAAGTCCTAGGCCTAAGCCTAACAGTAACCCTAGGAAGGTAAATCAGCCGGGTATTAGGGTTCTTCCTAAGGGAAAAGCCGTGAAAGCAGCCATGTTGTGGCACTTCTGCACTCCCTTTGGGATGCCTTTGGCAGATGAAGTAAGCCTGGAACTCAGGGCTTCCTGGTTAAAGAAATCCAAGCCCTAGGCTGAAGCCTAACCCTAACCCTAGGCAGATAAATCAGCCTAGGTATAGGGATGGTGCCAAGGAAAAAGCTGTGAAAGCTGCCATGTTGTTGCACTTTTGTACTCCCCTTGGGATGCCTTGAACAGCTGCAGTGTGCCTGGAGCTAAGGGCTTCCTAGTTTTAAAAATCCTAGCCCTAGGCCTAAGCCTAACAGTAACCCTGGGAAGGGAAATCAGCCTGGTGTTAGGCTTCTTGCCAAGGAAAAAGCCGTGAAAGCAGCCATGTTGTGGCACTTTTGCACTCCCTTTTGGATGCCTTTCACAGCTCCGGTGTGCCTGGAACTCAGGGCTTCCTGATTTTAAAAATCCTAGCCCTAGGCCGAACCTCAACCCTAAGACGAGAAAGGCAAATCAGCCAGGAATTAGGCATGTCCCCAAGGAAAAAGCTGTGGAGGCAGGCATGTTGTGGTACTTTTGCGCTCTTCTTGGGAAGTCCTTCGCAGCTGCTGTGTTCTTGGAACTCAGGGCTTTCTGGTTAATAGAACCCTTACCCTAGGCGTAACTCAAACCTTAAGCCTAGGAAGGAAAATCAGCCTATGGTTCGGGATGGTCTCATGGAAATATCAGTGGTGGCAGCCAAGTTGCGTCACTTTTGCGTTCCCCCTGGGATGCCTTTCGCAGCTGCAGTGTGCCTGGAGCCCAGGGCTTCCTGGTTTTAAAAGTCCTAGGCCTAAGCCTAACAGTAACCCTAGGAAGGTAAATCAGCCGGGTATTAGGGTTCTTCCTAAGGGAAAAGCCGTGAAAGCAGCCATGTTGTGGCACTTCTGCACTCCCTTTGGGATGCCTTTGGCAGATGAAGTAAGCCTGGAACTCAGGGCTTCCTGGTTAAAGAAATCCAAGCCCTAGGCTGAACCCTAACCCTAACCCTAGGCAGATAAATCAGCCTAGGTATAGGGATGGTGCCAAGGAAAAAGCTGTGAAAGCTGCCATGTTGTTGCACTTTTGTACTCCCCTTGGGATGCCTTGAACAGCTGCAGTGTGCCTGGAGCTAAGGGCTTCCTAGTTTTAAAAATCCTAGCCCTAGGCCTAAGCCTAACAGTAACCCTGGGAAGGGAAATCAGCCTGGTGTTAGGCTTCTTGCCAAGGAAAAAGCCGTGAAAGCAGCCATGTTGTGGCACTTTTGCACTCCCTTTTGGATGCCTTTCACAGCTCCGGTGTGCCTGGAACTCAGGGCTTCCTGATTTTAAAAATCCTAGCCCTAGGCCGAACCTCAACCCTAAGACGAGAAAGGCAAATCAGCCAGGAATTAGGCATGTCCCCAAGGAAAAAGCTGTGGAGGCAGGCATGTTGTGGTACTTTTGCGCTCTTCTTGGGAAGTCCTTCGCAGCTGCTGTGTTCTTGGAACTCAGGGCTTTCTGGTTAATAGAACCCTTACCCTAGGCGTAACTCAAACCTTAAGCCTAGGAAGGAAAATCAGCCTATGGTTCGGGATGGTCTCATGGAAATATCAGTGGTGGCAGCCAAGTTGCGTCACTTTTGCGCTCCCCCTGGGATGCCTTTCGCAGCTGCAGTGTGCCTGGAGCCCAGGGCTTCCTGGTTTTAAAAGTCCTAGGCCTAAGCCTAACAGTAACCCTAGGAAGGTAAATCAGCCGGGTATTAGGGTTCTTCCTAAGGGAAAAGCCGTGAAAGCAGCCATGTTGTGGCACTTCTGCACTCCCTTTGGGATGCCTTTGGCAGATGAAGGAAGCCTGGAACTCAGGGCTTCCTGGTTAAAGAAATCCAAGCCCTAGGCTGAAGCCTAACCCTAACCCTAGGCAGATAAATCAGCCTAGGTATAGGGATGGTGCCAAGGAAAAAGCTGTGAAAGCTGCCATGTTGTTGCACTTTTGTACTCCCCTTGGGATGCCTTGAACAGCTGCAGTGTGCCTGGAGCTAAGGGCTTCCTAGTTTTAAAAATCCTAGCCCTAGGCCTAAGCCTAACAGTAACCCTGGGAAGGGAAATCAGCCTGGTGTTAGGCTTCTTGCCAAGGAAAAAGCCGTGAAAGCAGCCATGTTGTGGCACTTTTGCACTCCCTTTTGGATGCCTTTCACAGCTCCGGTGTGCCTGGAACTCAGGGCTTCCTGATTTTAAAAATCCTAGCCCTAGGCCGAACCTCAACCCTAAGACGAGAAAGGCAAATCAGCCAGGAATTAGGCATGTCCCCAAGGAAAAAGCTGTGGAGGCAGGCATGTTGTGGTACTTTTGCGCTCTTCTTGGCTAGTCCTTCGCAGCTGCTGTGTTCTTGGAACTCAGGGCTTTCTGGTTAATAGAACCCTTACCCTAGGCGTAACTCAAACCTTAAGCCTAGGAAGGAAAATCAGCCTATGGTTCGGGATGGTCTCATGGAAATATCAGTGGTGGCAGCCAAGTTGCATCACTTTTGCGCTACCCCTGGGATGCCTTTCGCAGCTGCAGTGTGCCTGGAGCCCAGGGCTTCCTGGTTTTAAAAGTCCTAGGCCTAAGCCTAATAGTAACCCTAGGAAGGTAAATCAGCCGGCTATTAGGGTTCTTCCTAAGGGAAAAGCCGTGAAAGCAGCCATGTTGTGGCACTTCTGCATTCCCTTTGGGATGCCTTTGGCAGATGAAGTAAGCCTGGAACTCAGGGCTTCCTGGTTAAAGAAATCCAAGCCCTAGGCTGAAGCCTAACCCTAACCCTAGGCAGATAAATCAGCCTAGGTATAGGGATGGTGCCAAGGAAAAAGCTGTGAAAGCTGCCATGTTGTTGCACTTTTGTACTCCCCTTGGGATGCCTTGAACAGCTGCAGTGTGCCTGGAGCTAAGGGCTTCCTAGTTTTAAAAATCCTAGCCCTAGGCCTAAGCCTAACAGTAACCCTGGGAAGGGAAATCAGCCTGGTGTTAGGCTTCTTGCCAAGGAAAAAGCCGTGAAAGCAGCCATGTTGTGGCACTTTTGCACTCCCTTTTGGATGCCTTTCACAGCTCCAGTGTGCCTGGAACTCAGGGCTTCCTGATTTTAAAAATCCTAGCCCTAGGCCGAACCTCAACCCTAAGACGAGAAAGGCAAATCAGCCAGGAATTAGGCATGTCCCCAAGGAAAAAGCTGTGGAGGCAGGCATGTTGTGGTACTTTTGCGCTCTTCTTGGGAAGTCCTTCGCAGCTGCTGTGTTCTTGGAACTCAGGGCTTTCTGGTTAATAGAACCCTTACCCTAGGCGTAACTCAAACCTTAAGCCTAGGAAGGAAAATCAGCCTATGGTTCGGGATGGTCTCATGGAAATATCAGTGGTGGCAGCCAAGTTGCGTCACTTTTGCGCTCCCCCTGGGATGCCTTTCGCAGCTGCAGTGTGCCTGGAGCCCAGGGCTTCCTGGTTTTAAAAGTCCTAGGCCTAAGCCTAACAGTAACCCTAGGAAGGTAAATCAGCCGGGTATTAGGGTTCTTCCTAAGGGAAAAGCCGTGAAAGCAGCCATGTTGTGGCACTTCTGCACTCCCTTTGGGATGCCTTTGGCAGATGAAGGAAGCCTGGAACTCAGGGCTTCCTGGTTAAAGAAATCCAAGCCCTAGGCTGAACCCTAACCCTAACCCTAGGCAGATAAATCAGCCTAGGTATAGGGATGGTGCCAAGGAAAAAGCTGTGAAAGCTGCCATGTTGTTGCACTTTTGTACTCCCCTTGGGATGCCTTGAACAGCTGCAGTGTGCCTGGAGCTAAGGGCTTCCTAGTTTTAAAAATCCTAGCCCTAGGCCTAAGCCTAACAGTAACCCTGGGAAGGGAAATCAGCCTGGTGTTAGGCTTCTTGCCAAGGAAAAAGCCGTGAAAGCAGCCATGTTGTGGCACTTTTGCACTCCCTTTTGGATGCCTTTCACAGCTCCGGTGTGCCTGGAACTCAGGGCTTCCTGATTTTAAAAATCCTAGCCCTAGGCCGAACCTCAACCCTAAGACGAGAAAGGCAAATCAGCCAGGAATTAGGCATGTCCCCAAGGAAAAAGCTGTGGAGGCAGGCATGTTGTGGTACTTTTGCGCTCTTCTTGGCTAGTCCTTCGCAGCTGCTGTGTTCTTGGAACTCAGGGCTTTCTGGTTAATAGAACCCTTACCCTAGGCGTAACTCAAACCTTAAGCCTAGGAAGGAAAATCAGCCTATGGTTCGGGATGGTCTCATGGAAATATCAGTGGTGGCAGCCAAGTTGCATCACTTTTGCGCTACCCCTGGGATGCCTTTCGCAGCTGCAGTGTGCCTGGAGCCCAGGGCTTCCTGGTTTTAAAAGTCCTAGGCCTAAGCCTAATAGTAACCCTAGGAAGGTAAATCAGCCGGCTATTAGGGTTCTTCCTAAGGGAAAAGCCGTGAAAGCAGCCATGTTGTGGCACTTCTGCATTCCCTTTGGGATGCCTTTGGCAGATGAAGTAAGCCTGGAACTCAGGGCTTCCTGGTTAAAGAAATCCAAGCCCTAGGCTGAAGCCTAACCCTAACCCTAGGCAGATAAATCAGCCTAGGTATAGGGATGGTGCCAAGGAAAAAGCTGTGAAAGCTGCCATGTTGTTGCACTTTTGTACTCCCCTTGGGATGCCTTGAACAGCTGCAGTGTGCCTGGAGCTAAGGGCTTCCTAGTTTTAAAAATCCTAGCCCTAGGCCTAAGCCTAACAGTAACCCTGGGAAGGGAAATCAGCCTGGTGTTAGGCTTCTTGCCAAGGAAAAAGCCGTGAAAGCAGCCATGTTGTGGCACTTTTGCACTCCCTTTTGGATGCCTTTCACAGCTCCAGTGTGCCTGGAACTCAGGGCTTCCTGATTTTAAAAATCCTAGCCCTAGGCCGAACCTCAACCCTAAGACGAGAAAGGCAAATCAGCCAGGAATTAGGCATGTCCCCAAGGAAAAAGCTGTGGAGGCAGGCATGTTGTGGTACTTTTGCGCTCTTCTTGGGAAGTCCTTCGCAGCTGCTGTGTTCTTGGAACTCAGGGCTTTCTGGTTAATAGAACCCTTACCCTAGGCGTAACTCAAACCTTAAGCCTAGGAAGGAAAATCAGCCTATGGTTCGGGATGGTCTCATGGAAATATCAGTGGTGGCAGCCAAGTTGCGTCACTTTTGCGCTCCCCCTGGGATGCCTTTCGCAGCTGCAGTGTGCCTGGAGCCCAGGGCTTCCTGGTTTTAAAAGTCCTAGGCCTAAGCCTAACAGTAACCCTAGGAAGGTAAATCAGCCGGGTATTAGGGTTCTTCCTAAGGGAAAAGCCGTGAAAGCAGCCATGTTGTGGCACTTCTGCACTCCCTTTGGGATGCCTTTGGCAGATGAAGGAAGCCTGGAACTCAGGGCTTCCTGGTTAAAGAAATCCAAGCCCTAGGCTGAAGCCTAACCCTAACCCTAGGCAGATAAATCAGCCTAGGTATAGGGATGGTGCCAAGGAAAAAGCTGTGAAAGCTGCCATGTTGTTGCACTTTTGTACTCCCCTTGGGATGCCTTGAACAGCTGCAGTGTGCCTGGAGCTAAGGGCTTCCTAGTTTTAAAAATCCTAGCCCTAGGCCTAAGCCTAACAGTAACCCTGGGAAGGGAAATCAGCCTGGTGTTAGGCTTCTTGCCAAGGAAAAAGCCGTGAAAGCAGCCATGTTGTGGCACTTTTGCACTCCCTTTTGGATGCCTTTCACAGCTCCGGTGTGCCTGGAACTCAGGGCTTCCTGATTTTAAAAATCCTAGCCCTAGGCCGAACCTCAACCCTAAGACGAGAAAGGCAAATCAGCCAGGAATTAGGCATGTCCCCAAGGAAAAAGCTGTGGAGGCAGGCATGTTGTGGTACTTTTGCGCTCTTCTTGGCTAGTCCTTCGCAGCTGCTGTGTTCTTGGAACTCAGGGCTTTCTGGTTAATAGAACCCTTACCCTAGGCGTAACTCAAACCTTAAGCCTAGGAAGGAAAATCAGCCTATGGTTCGGGATGGTCTCATGGAAATATCAGTGGTGGCAGCCAAGTTGCATCACTTTTGCGCTACCCCTGGGATGCCTTTCGCAGCTGCAGTGTGCCTGGAGCCCAGGGCTTCCTGGTTTTAAAAGTCCTAGGCCTAAGCCTAATAGTAACCCTAGGAAGGTAAATCAGCCGGCTATTAGGGTTCTTCCTAAGGGAAAAGCCGTGAAAGCAGCCATGTTGTGGCACTTCTGCATTCCCTTTGGGATGCCTTTGGCAGATGAAGTAAGCCTGGAACTCAGGGCTTCCTGGTTAAAGAAATCCAAGCCCTAGGCTGAAGCCTAACCCTAACCCTAGGCAGATAAATCAGCCTAGGTATAGGGATGGTGCCAAGGAAAAAGCTGTGAAAGCTGCCATGTTGTTGCACTTTTGTACTCCCCTTGGGATGCCTTGAACAGCTGCAGTGTGCCTGGAGCTAAGGGCTTCCTAGTTTTAAAAATCCTAGCCCTAGGCCTAAGCCTAACAGTAACCCTGGGAAGGGAAATCAGCCTGGTGTTAGGCTTCTTGCCAAGGAAAAAGCCGTGAAAGCAGCCATGTTGTGGCACTTTTGCACTCCCTTTTGGATGCCTTTCACAGCTCCAGTGTGCCTGGAACTCAGGGCTTCCTGATTTTAAAAATCCTAGCCCTAGGCCGAACCTCAACCCTAAGACGAGAAAGGCAAATCAGCCAGGAATTAGGCATGTCCCCAAGGAAAAAGCTGTGGAGGCAGGCATGTTGTGGTACTTTTGCGCTCTTCTTGGGAAGTCCTTCGCAGCTGCTGTGTTCTTGGAACTCAGGGCTTTCTGGTTAATAGAACCCTTACCCTAGGCGTAACTCAAACCTTAAGCCTAGGAAGGAAAATCAGCCTATGGTTCGGGATGGTCTCATGGAAATATCAGTGGTGGCAGCCAAGTTGCGTCACTTTTGCGCTCCCCCTGGGATGCCTTTCGCAGCTGCAGTGTGCCTGGAGCCCAGGGCTTCCTGGTTTTAAAAGTCCTAGGCCTAAGCCTAACAGTAACCCTAGGAAGGTAAATCAGCCGGGTATTAGGGTTCTTCCTAAGGGAAAAGCCGTGAAAGCAGCCATGTTGTGGCACTTCTGCACTCCCTTTGGGATGCCTTTGGCAGATGAAGTAAGCCTGGAACTCAGGGCTTCCTGGTTAAAGAAATCCAAGCCCTAGGCTGAAGCCTAACCCTAACCCTAGGCAGATAAATCAGCCTAGGTATAGGGATGGTGCCAAGGAAAAAGCTGTGAAAGCTGCCATGTTGTTGCACTTTTGTACTCCCCTTGGGATGCCTTGAACAGCTGCAGTGTGCCTGGAGCTAAGGGCTTCCTAGTTTTAAAAATCCTAGCCCTAGGCCTAAGCCTAACAGTAACCCTGGGAAGGGAAATCAGCCTGGTGTTAGGCTTCTTGCCAAGGAAAAAGCCGTGAAAGCAGCCATGTTGTGGCACTTTTGCACTCCCTTTTGGATGCCTTTCACAGCTCCGGTGTGCCTGGAACTCAGGGCTTCCTGATTTTAAAAATCCTAGCCCTAGGCCGAACCTCAACCCTAAGACGAGAAAGGCAAATCAGCCAGGAATTAGGCATGTCCCCAAGGAAAAAGCTGTGGAGGCAGGCATGTTGTGGTACTTTTGCGCTCTTCTTGGCTAGTCCTTCGCAGCTGCTGTGTTCTTGGAACTCAGGGCTTTCTGGTTAATAGAACCCTTACCCTAGGCGTAACTCAAACCTTAAGCCTAGGAAGGAAAATCAGCCTATGGTTCGGGATGGTCTCATGGAAATATCAGTGGTGGCAGCCAAGTTGCATCACTTTTGCGCTACCCCTGGGATGCCTTTCGCAGCTGCAGTGTGCCTGGAGCCCAGGGCTTCCTGGTTTTAAAAGTCCTAGGCCTAAGCCTAATAGTAACCCTAGGAAGGTAAATCAGCCGGCTATTAGGGTTCTTCCTAAGGGAAAAGCCGTGAAAGCAGCCATGTTGTGGCACTTCTGCATTCCCTTTGGGATGCCTTTGGCAGATGAAGTAAGCCTGGAACTCAGGGCTTCCTGGTTAAAGAAATCCAAGCCCTAGGCTGAACCCTAACCCTAACCCTAGGCAGATAAATCAGCCTAGGTATAGGGATGGTGCCAAGGAAAAAGCTGTGAAAGCTGCCATGTTGTTGCACTTTTGTACTCCCCTTGGGATGCCTTGAACAGCTGCAGTGTGCCTGGAGCTAAGGGCTTCCTAGTTTTAAAAATCCTAGCCCTAGGCCTAAGCCTAACAGTAACCCTGGGAAGGGAAATCAGCCTGGTGTTAGGCTTCTTGCCAAGGAAAAAGCCGTGAAAGCAGCCATGTTGTGGCACTTTTGCACTCCCTTTTGGATGCCTTTCACAGCTCCGGTGTGCCTGGAACTCAGGGCTTCCTGATTTTAAAAATCCTAGCCCTAGGCCGAACCTCAACCCTAAGACGAGAAAGGCAAATCAGCCAGGAATTAGGCATGTCCCCAAGGAAAAAGCTGTGGAGGCAGGCATGTTGTGCTACTTTTGCGCTCTTCTTGGCTAGTCCTTCGCAGCTGCTGTGTTCTTGGAACTCAGGGCTTTCTGGTTAATAGAACCCTTACCCTAGGCGTAACTCAAACCTTAAGCCTAGGAAGGAAAATCAGCCTATGGTTCGGGATGGTCTCATGGAAATATCAGTGGTGGCAGCCAAGTTGCATCACTTTTGCGCTACCCCTGGGATGCCTTTCGCAGCTGCAGTGTGCCTGGAGCCCAGGGCTTCCTGGTTTTAAAAGTCCTAGGCCTAAGCCTAATAGTAACCCTAGGAAGGTAAATCAGCCGGCTATTAGGGTTCTTCCTAAGGGAAAAGCCGTGAAAGCAGCCATGTTGTGGCACTTCTGCATTCCCTTTGGGATGCCTTTGGCAGATGAAGTAAGCCTGGAACTCAGGGCTTCCTGGTTAAAGAAATCCAAGCCCTAGGCTGAAGCCTAACCCTAACCCTAGGCAGATAAATCAGCCTAGGTATAGGGATGGTGCCAAGGAAAAAGCTGTGAAAGCTGCCATGTTGTTGCACTTTTGTACTCCCCTTGGGATGCCTTGAACAGCTGCAGTGTGCCTGGAGCTAAGGGCTTCCTAGTTTTAAAAATCCTAGCCCTAGGCCTAAGCCTAACAGTAACCCTGGGAAGGGAAATCAGCCTGGTGTTAGGCTTCTTGCCAAGGAAAAAGCCGTGAAAGCAGCCATGTTGTGGCACTTTTGCACTCCCTTTTGGATGCCTTTCACAGCTCCAGTGTGCCTGGAACTCAGGGCTTCCTGATTTTAAAAATCCTAGCCCTAGGCCGAACCTCAACCCTAAGACGAGAAAGGCAAATCAGCCAGGAATTAGGCATGTCCCCAAGGAAAAAGCTGTGGAGGCAGGCATGTTGTGGTACTTTTGCGCTCTTCTTGGGAAGTCCTTCGCAGCTGCTGTGTTCTTGGAACTCAGGGCTTTCTGGTTAATAGAACCCTTACCCTAGGCATAACTCAAACCTTAAGCCTAGGAAGGAAAATCAGCCTATGGTTCGGGATGGTCTCATGGAAATATCAGTGGTGGCAGCCAAGTTGCGTCACTTTTGCGCTCCCCCTGGGATGCCTTTCGCAGCTGCAGTGTGCCTGGAGCCCAGGGCTTCCTGGTTTTAAAAGTCCTAGGCCTAAGCCTAACAGTAACCCTAGGAAGGTAAATCAGCCGGGTATTAGGGTTCTTCCTAAGGGAAAAGCCGTGAAAGCAGCCATGTTGTGGCACTTCTGCACTCCCTTTGGGATGCCTTTGGCAGATGAAGTAAGCCTGGAACTCAGGGCTTCCTGGTTAAAGAAATCCAAGCCCTAGGCTGAACCCTAACCCTAACCCTAGGCAGATAAATCAGCCTAGGTATAGGGATGGTGCCAAGGAAAAAGCTGTGAAAGCTGCCATGTTGTTGCACTTTTGTACTCCCCTTGGGATGCCTTGAACAGCTGCAGTGTGCCTGGAGCTAAGGGCTTCCTAGTTTTAAAAATCCTAGCCCTAGGCCTAAGCCTAACAGTAACCCTGGGAAGGGAAATCAGCCTGGTGTTAGGCTTCTTGCCAAGGAAAAAGCCGTGAAAGCAGCCATGTTGTGGCACTTTTGCACTCCCTTTTGGATGCCTTTCACAGCTCCGGTGTGCCTGGAACTCAGGGCTTCCTGATTTTAAAAATCCTAGCCCTAGGCCGAACCTCAACCCTAAGACGAGAAAGGCAAATCAGCCAGGAATTAGGCATGTCCCCAAGGAAAAAGCTGTGGAGGCAGGCATGCTGTGGTACTTTTGCGCTCTTCTTGGCTAGTCCTTCGCAGCTGCTGTGTTCTTGGAACTCAGGGCTTTCTGGTTAATAGAACCCTTACCCTAGGCGTAACTCAAACCTTAAGCCTAGGAAGGAAAATCAGCCTATGGTTCGGGATGGTCTCATGGAAATATCAGTGGTGGCAGCCAAGTTGCATCACTTTTGCGCTACCCCTGGGATGCCTTTCGCAGCTGCAGTGTGCCTGGAGCCCAGGGCTTCCTGGTTTTAAAAGTCCTAGGCCTAAGCCTAACAGTAACCCTAGGAAGGTAAATCAGCCGGCTATTAGGGTTCTTCCTAAGGGAAAAGCCGTGAAAGCAGCCATGTTGTGGCACTTCTGCATTCCCTTTGGGATGCCTTTGGCAGATGAAGTAAGCCTGGAACTCAGGGCTTCCTGGTTAAAGAAATCCAAGCCCTAGGCTGAACCCTAACCCTAACCCTAGGCAGATAAATCAGCCTAGGTAT
This sequence comes from Ammospiza caudacuta, assembly GCF_027887145.1. NCBI lineage: Eukaryota > Metazoa > Chordata > Aves > Passeriformes > Passerellidae > Ammospiza > Ammospiza caudacuta. The sequence continues at coordinate 819,881 of NC_080618.1, forward strand.
AGGGATGGTGCCAAGGAAAAAGCTGTGAAAGCTGCCATGTTGTTGCACTTTTGTACTCCCCTTGGGATGCCTTGAACAGCTGCAGTGTGCCTGGAGCTAAGGGCTTCCTAGTTTTAAAAATCCTAGCCCTAGGCCTAAGCCTAACAGTAACCCTGGGAAGGGAAATCAGCCTGGTGTTAGGCTTCTTGCCAAGGAAAAAGCCGTGAAAGCAGCCATGTTGTGGCACTTTTGCACTCCCTTTTGGATGCCTTTCACAGCTCTGGTGTGCCTGGAACTCAGGGCTTCCTGATTTTAAAAATCCTAGCCCTAGGCCGAACCTCAACCCTAAGACGAGAAAGGCAAATCAGCCAGGAATTAGGCATGTCCCCAAGGAAAAAGCTGTGGAGGCAGGCATGTTGTGCTACTTTTGCGCTCTTCTTGGCTAGTCCTTCGCAGCTGCTGTGTTCTTGGAACTCAGGGCTTTCTGGTTAATAGAACCCTTACCCTAGGCGTAACTCAAACCTTAAGCCTAGGAAGGAAAATCAGCCTATGGTTCGGGATGGTCTCATGGAAATATCAGTGGTGGCAGCCAAGTTGCATCACTTTTGCGCTACCCCTGGGATGCCTTTCGCAGCTGCAGTGTGCCTGGAGCCCAGGGCTTCCTGGTTTTAAAAGTCCTAGGCCTAAGCCTAATAGTAACCCTAGGAAGGTAAATCAGCCGGCTATTAGGGTTCTTCCTAAGGGAAAAGCCGTGAAAGCAGCCATGTTGTGGCACTTCTGCACTCCCTTTGGGATGCCTTTGGCAGATGAAGTAAGCCTGGAACTCAGGGCTTCCTGCTTAAAGAAATCCAAGCCCTAGGCTGAACCCTAACCCTAACCCTAGGCAGATAAATCAGCCTAGGTATAGGGATGGTGCCAAGGAAAAAGCTGTGAAAGCTGCCATGTTGTTGCACTTTTGTACTCCCCTTGGGATGCCTTGAACAGCTGCAGTGTGCCTGGAGCTAAGGGCTTCCTAGTTTTAAAAATCCTAGCCCTAGGCCTAAGCCTAACAGTAACCCTGGGAAGGGAAATCAGCCTGGTGTTAGGCTTCTTGCCAAGGAAAAAGCCGTGAAAGCAGCCATGTTGTGGCACTTTTGCACTCCCTTTTGGATGCCTTTCACAGCTCCGGTGTGCCTGGAACTCAGGGCTTCCTGATTTTAAAAATCCTAGCCCTAGGCCGAACCTCAACCCTAAGACGAGAAAGGCAAATCAGCCAGGAATTAGGCATGTCCCCAAGGAAAAAGCTGTGGAGGCAGGCATGTTGTGGTACTTTTGCGCTCTTCTTGGGAAGTCCTTCGCAGCTGCTGTGTTCTTGGAACTCAGGGCTTTCTGGTTAATAGAACCCTTACCCTAGGCGTAACTCAAACCTTAACCCTAGGAAGGAAAATCAGCCTATGGTTCGGGATGGTCTCATGGAAATATCAGTGGTGGCAGCCAAGTTGCGTCACTTTTGCGCTCCCCCTGGGATGCCTTTCGCAGCTGCAGTGTGCCTGGAGCCCAGGGCTTCCTGGTTTTAAAAGTCCTAGGCCTAAGCCTAACAGTAACCCTAGGAAGGTAAATCAGCCGGGTATTAGGGTTCTTCCTAAGGGAAAAGCCGTGAAAGCAGCCATGTTGTGGCACTTCTGCACTCCCTTTGGGATGCCTTTGGCAGATGAAGTAAGCCTGGAACTCAGGGCTTCCTGGTTAAAGAAATCCAAGCCCTAGGCTGAACCCTAACCCTAACCCTAGGCAGATAAATCAGCCTAGGTATAGGGATGGTGCCAAGGAAAAAGCTGTGAAAGCTGCCATGTTGTTGCACTTTTGTACTCCCCTTGGGATGCCTTGAACAGCTGCAGTGTGCCTGGAGCTAAGGGCTTCCTAGTTTTAAAAATCCTAGCCCTAGGCCTAAGCCTAACAGTAACCCTGGGAAGGGAAATCAGCCTGGTGTTAGGCTTCTTGCCAAGGAAAAAGCCGTGAAAGCAGCCATGTTGTGGCACTTTTGCACTCCCTTTTGGATGCCTTTCACAGCTCCGGTGTGCCTGGAACTCAGGGCTTCCTGATTTTAAAAATCCTAGCCCTAGGCCGAACCTCAACCCTAAGACGAGAAAGGCAAATCAGCCAGGAATTAGGCATGTCCCCAAGGAAAAAGCTGTGGAGGCAGGCATGTTGTGGTACTTTTGCGCTCTTCTTGGCTAGTCCTTCGCAGCTGCTGTGTTCTTGGAACTCAGGGCTTTCTGGTTAATAGAACCCTTACCCTAGGCGTAACTCAAACCTTAAGCCTAGGAAGGAAAATCAGCCTATGGTTCGGGATGGTCTCATGGAAATATCAGTGGTGGCAGCCAAGTTGCGTCACTTTTGCGCTCCCCCTGGGATGCCTTTCGCAGCTGCAGTGTGCCTGGAGCCCAGGGCTTCCTGGTTTTAAAAGTCCTAGGCCTAAGCCTAACAGTAACCCTAGGAAGGTAAATCAGCCGGGTATTAGGGTTCTTCCTAAGGGAAAAGCCGTGAAAGCAGCCATGTTGTGGCACTTCTGCACTCCCTTTGGGATGCCTTTGGCAGATGAAGTAAGCCTGGAACTCAGGGCTTCCTGGTTAAAGAAATCCAAGCCCTAGGCTGAACCCTAACCCTAACCCTAGGCAGATAAATCAGCCTAGGTATAGGGATGGTGCCAAGGAAAAAGCTGTGAAAGCTGCCATGTTGTTGCACTTTTGTACTCCCCTTGGGATGCCTTGAACAGCTGCAGTGTGCCTGGAGCTAAGGGCTTCCTAGTTTTAAAAATCCTAGCCCTAGGCCTAAGCCTAACAGTAACCCTGGGAAGGGAAATCAGCCTGCTGTTAGGCTTCTTGCCAAGGAAAAAGCCGTGAAAGCAGCCATGTTGTGGCACTTTTGCACTCCCTTTTGGATGCCTTTCACAGCTCCGGTGTGCCTGGAACTCAGGGCTTCCTGATTTTAAAAATCCTAGCCCTAGGCCGAACCTCAACCCTAAGACGAGAAAGGCAAATCAGCCAGGAATTAGGCATGTCCCCAAGGAAAAAGCTGTGGAGGCAGGCATGTTGTGGTACTTTTGCGCTCTTCTTGGCTAGTCCTTCGCAGCTGCTGTGTTCTTGGAACTCAGGGCTTTCTGGTTAATAGAACCCTTACCCTAGGCGTAACTCAAACCTTAAGCCTAGGAAGGAAAATCAGCCTATGGTTCGGGATGGTCTCATGGAAATATCAGTGGTGGCAGCCAAGTTGCGTCACTTTTGCGCTCCCCCTGGGATGCCTTTCGCAGCTGCAGTGTGCCTGGAGCCCAGGGCTTCCTGGTTTTAAAAGTCCTAGGCCTAAGCCTAACAGTAACCCTAGGAAGGTAAATCAGCCGGCTATTAGGGTTCTTCCTAAGGGAAAAGCCGTGAAAGCAGCCATGTTGTGGCACTTCTGCACTCCCTTTGGGATGCCTTTGGCAGATGAAGTAAGCCTGGAACTCAGGGCTTCCTGGTTAAAGAAATCCAAGCCCTAGGCTGAACCCTAACCCTAACCCTAGGCAGATAAATCAGCCTAGGTATAGGGATGGTGCCAAGGAAAAAGCTGTGAAAGCTGCCATGTTGTTGCACTTTTGTACTCCCCTTGGGATGCCTTGAACAGCTGCAGTGTGCCTGGAGCTAAGGGCTTCCTAGTTTTAAAAATCCTAGCCCTAGGCCTAAGCCTAACAGTAACCCTGGGAAGGGAAATCAGCCTGGTGTTAGGCTTCTTGCCAAGGAAAAAGCCGTGAAAGCAGCCATGTTGTGGCACTTTTGCACTCCCTTTTGGATGCCTTTCACAGCTCCGGTGTGCCTGGAACTCAGGGCTTCCTGATTTTAAAAATCCTAGCCCTAGGCCGAACCTCAACCCTAAGACGAGAAAGGCAAATCAGCCAGGAATTAGGCATGTCCCCAAGGAAAAAGCTGTGGAGGCAGGCATGTTGTGGTACTTTTGCGCTCTTCTTGGCTAGTCCTTCGCAGCTGCTGTGTTCTTGGAACTCAGGGCTTTCTGGTTAATAGAACCCTTACCCTAGGCGTAACTCAAACCTTAAGCCTAGGAAGGAAAATCAGCCTATGGTTCGGGATGGTCTCATGGAAATATCAGTGGTGGCAGCCAAGTTGCGTCACTTTTGCGCTCCCCCTGGGATGCCTTTCGCAGCTGCAGTGTGCCTGGAGCCCAGGGCTTCCTGGTTTTAAAAGTCCTAGGCCTAAGCCTAACAGTAACCCTAGGAAGGTAAATCAGCCGGGTATTAGGGTTCTTCCTAAGGGAAAAGCCGTGAAAGCAGCCATGTTGTGGCACTTCTGCACTCCCTTTGGGATGCCTTTGGCAGATGAAGTAAGCCTGGAACTCAGGGCTTCCTGGTTAAAGAAATCCAAGCCCTAGGCTGAACCCTAACCCTAACCCTAGGCAGATAAATCAGCCTAGGTATAGGGATGGTGCCAAGGAAAAAGCTGTGAAAGCTGCCATGTTGTTGCACTTTTGTACTCCCCTTGGGATGCCTTGAACAGCTGCAGTGTGCCTGGAGCTAAGGGCTTCCTAGTTTTAAAAATCCTAGCCCTAGGCCTAAGCCTAACAGTAACCCTGGGAAGGGAAATCAGCCTGGTGTTAGGCTTCTTGCCAAGGAAAAAGCCGTGAAAGCAGCCATGTTGTGGCACTTTTGCACTCCCTTTTGGATGCCTTTCACAGCTCCGGTGTGCCTGGAACTCAGGGCTTCCTGATTTTAAAAATCCTAGCCCTAGGCCGAACCTCAACCCTAAGACGAGAAAGGCAAATCAGCCAGGAATTAGGCATGTCCCCAAGGAAAAAGCTGTGGAGGCAGGCATGTTGTGGTACTTTTGCGCTCTTCTTGGCTAGTCCTTCGCAGCTGCTGTGTTCTTGGAACTCAGGGCTTTCTGGTTAATAGAACCCTTACCCTAGGCGTAACTCAAACCTTAAGCCTAGGAAGGAAAATCAGCCTATGGTTCGGGATGGTCTCATGGAAATATCAGTGGTGGCAGCCAAGTTGCGTCACTTTTGCGCTCCCCCTGGGATGCCTTTCGCAGCTGCAGTGTGCCTGGAGCCCAGGGCTTCCTGGTTTTAAAAGTCCTAGGCCTAAGCCTAACAGTAACCCTAGGAAGGTAAATCAGCCGGGTATTAGGGTTCTTCCTAAGGGAAAAGCCGTGAAAGCAGCCATGTTGTGGCACTTCTGCACTCCCTTTGGGATGCCTTTGGCAGATGAAGTAAGCCTGGAACTCAGGGCTTCCTGGTTAAAGAAATCCAAGCCCTAGGCTGAAGCCTAACCCTAACCCTAGGCAGATAAATCAGCCTAGGTATAGGGATGGTGCCAAGGAAAAAGCTGTGAAAGCTGCCATGTTGTTGCACTTTTGTACTCCCCTTGGGATGCCTTGAACAGCTGCAGTGTGCCTGGAGCTAAGGGCTTCCTAGTTTTAAAAATCCTAGCCCTAGGCCTAAGCCTAACAGTAACCCTGGGAAGGGAAATCAGCCTGGTGTTAGGCTTCTTGCCAAGGAAAAAGCCGTGAAAGCAGCCATGTTGTGGCACTTTTGCACTCCCTTTTGGATGCCTTTCACAGCTCCGGTGTGCCTGGAACTCAGGGCTTCCTGATTTTAAAAATCCTAGCCCTAGGCCGAACCTCAACCCTAAGACGAGAAAGGCAAATCAGCCAGGAATTAGGCATGTCCCCAAGGAAAAAGCTGTGGAGGCAGGCATGTTGTGGTACTTTTGCGCTCTTCTTGGGAAGTCCTTCGCAGCTGCTGTGTTCTTGGAACTCAGGGCTTTCTGGTTAATAGAGCCCTTACCCTAGGCGTAACTCAAACCTTAAGCCTAGGAAGGAAAATCAGCCTCTGGTTCGGGATGGTCTCATGGAAATATCAGTGGTGGCAGCCAAGTTGCGTCACTTTTGCGCTCCCCCTGGGATGCCTTTCGCAGCTGCAGTGTGCCTGGAGCCCAGGGCTTCCTGGTTTTAAAAGTCCTAGGCCTAAGCCTAACAGTAACCCTAGGAAGGTAAATCAGCCGGGTATTAGGGTTCTTCCTAAGGGAAAAGCCGTGAAAGCAGCCATGTTGTGGCACTTCTGCACTCCCTTTGGGATGCCTTTGGCAGATGAAGTAAGCCTGGAACTCAGGGCTTCCTGCTTAAAGAAATCCAAGCCCTAGGCTGAACCCTAACCCTAACCCTAGGCAGATAAATCAGCCTAGGTATAGGGATGGTGCCAAGGAAAAAGCTGTGAAAGCTGCCATGTTGTTGCACTTTTGTACTCCCCTTGGGATGCCTTGAACAGCTGCAGTGTGCCTGGAGCTAAGGGCTTCCTAGTTTTAAAAATCCTAGCCCTAGGCCTAAGCCTAACAGTAACCCTGGGAAGGGAAATCAGCCTGGTGTTAGGCTTCTTGCCAAGGAAAAAGCCGTGAAAGCAGCCATGTTGTGGCACTTTTGCACTCCCTTTTGGATGCCTTTCACAGCTCCGGTGTGCCTGGAACTCAGGGCTTCCTGATTTTAAAAATCCTAGCCCTAGGCCGAACCTCAACCCTAAGACGAGAAAGGCAAATCAGCCAGGAATTAGGCATGTCCCCAAGGAAAAAGCTGTGGAGGCAGGCATGTTGTGGTACTTTTGCGCTCTTCTTGGGAAGTCCTTCGCAGCTGCTGTGTTCTTGGAACTCAGGGCTTTCTGGTTAATAGAACCCTTACCCTAGGCGTAACTCAAACCTTAAGCCTAGGAAGGAAAATCAGCCTATGGTTCGGGATGGTCTCATGGAAATATCAGTGGTGGCAGCCAAGTTGCGTCACTTTTGCGCTCCCCCTGGGATGCCTTTCGCAGCTGCAGTGTGCCTGGAGCCCAGGGCTTCCTGGTTTTAAAAGTCCTAGGCCTAAGCCTAACAGTAACCCTAGGAAGGTAAATCAGCCGGGTATTAGGGTTCTTCCTAAGGGAAAAGCCGTGAAAGCAGCCATGTTGTGGCACTTCTGCACTCCCTTTGGGATGCCTTTGGCAGATGAAGTAAGCCTGGAACTCAGGGCTTCCTGGTTAAAGAAATCCAAGCCCTAGGCTGAACCCTAACCCTAACCCTAGGCAGATAAATCAGCCTAGGTATAGGGATGGTGGCAAGAAAAAAGCTGTGAAAGCTGCCATGTTGTTGCACTTTTGTACTCCCCTTGGGATGCCTTGAACAGCTGCAGTGTGCCTGGAGCTAAGGGCTTCCTAGTTTTAAAAATCCTAGCCCTAGGCCTAAGCCTAACAGTAACCCTGGGAAGGGAAATCAGCCTGGTGTTAGGCTTCTTGCCAAGGAAAAAGCCGTGAAAGCAGCCATGTTGTGGCACTTTTGCACTCCCTTTTGGATGCCTTTCACAGCTCCGGTGTGCCTGGAACTCAGGGCTTCCTGATTTTAAAAATCCTAGCCCTAGGCCGAACCTCAACCCTAAGACGAGAAAGGCAAATCAGCCAGGAATTAGGCATGTCCCCAAGGAAAAAGCTGTGGAGGCAGGCATGTTGTGGTACTTTTGCGCTCTTCTTGGCTAGTCCTTCGCAGCTGCTGTGTTCTTGGAACTCAGGGCTTTCTGGTTAATAGAACCCTTACCCTAGGCGTAACTCAAACCTTAACCCTAGGAAGGAAAATCAGCCTATGGTTCGGGATGGTCTCATGGAAATATCAGTGGTGGCAGCCAAGTTGCGTCACTTTTGCGCTCCCCCTGGGATGCCTTTCGCAGCTGCAGTGTGCCTGGAGCCCAGGGCTTCCTGGTTTTAAAAGTCCTAGGCCTAAGCCTAACAGTAACCCTAGGAAGGTAAATCAGCCGGCTATTAGGGTTCTTCCTAAGGGAAAAGCCGTGAAAGCAGCCATGTTGTGGCACTTCTGCACTCCCTTTGGGATGCCTTTGGCAGATGAAGTAAGCCTGGAACTCAGGGCTTCCTGCTTAAAGAAATCCAAGCCCTAGGCTGAACCCTAACCCTAACCCTAGGCAGATAAATCAGCCTAGGTATAGGGATGGTGCCAAGGAAAAAGCTGTGAAAGCTGCCATGTTGTTGCACTTTTGTACTCCCCTTGGGATGCCTTGAACAGCTGCAGTGTGCCTGGAGCTAAGGGCTTCCTAGTTTTAAAAATCCTAGCCCTAGGCCTAAGCCTAACAGTAACCCTGGGAAGGGAAATCAGCCTGGTGTTAGGCTTCTTGCCAAGGAAAAAGCCGTGAAAGCAGCCATGTTGTGGCACTTTTGCACTCCCTTTTGGATGCCTTTCACAGCTCCAGTGTGCCTGGAACTCAGGGCTTCCTGATTTTAAAAATCCTAGCCCTAGGCCGAACCTCAACCCTAAGACGAGAAAGGCAAATCAGCCAGGAATTAGGCATGTCCCCAAGGAAAAAGCTGTGGAGGCAGGCATGTTGTGGTACTTTTGCGCTCTTCTTGGGAAGTCCTTCGCAGCTGCTGTGTTCTTGGAACTCAGGGCTTTCTGGTTAATAGAACCCTTACCCTAGGCGTAACTCAAACCTTAACCCTAGGAAGGAAAATCAGCCTATGGTTCGGGATGGTCTCATGGAAATATCAGTGGTGGCAGCCAAGTTGCGTCACTTTTGCGCTCCCCCTGGGATGCCTTTCGCAGCTGCAGTGTGCCTGGAGCCCAGGGCTTCCTGGTTTTAAAAGTCCTAGGCCTAAGCCTAACAGTAACCCTAGGAAGGTAAATCAGCCGGCTATTAGGGTTCTTCCTAAGGGAAAAGCCGTGAAAGCAGCCATGTTGTGGCACTTCTGCACTCCCTTTGGGATGCCTTTGGCAGATGAAGTAAGCCTGGAACTCAGGGCTTCCTGGTTAAAGAAATCCAAGCCCTAGGCTGAACCCTAACCCTAACCCTAGGCAGATAAATCAGCCTAGGTATAGGGATGGTGCCAAGGAAAAAGCTGTGAAAGCTGCCATGTTGTTGCACTTTTGTACTCCCCTTGGGATGCCTTGAACAGCTGCAGTGTGCCTGGAGCTAAGGGCTTCCTAGTTTTAAAAATCCTAGCCCTAGGCCTAAGCCTAACAGTAACCCTGGGAAGGGAAATCAGCCTGGTGTTAGGCTTCTTGCCAAGGAAAAAGCCGTGAAAGCAGCCATGTTGTGGCACTTTTGCACTCCCTTTTGGATGCCTTTCACAGCTCCGGTGTGCCTGGAACTCAGGGCTTCCTGATTTTAAAAATCCTAGCCCTAGGCCGAACCTCAACCCTAAGACGAGAAAGGCAAATCAGCCAGGAATTAGGCATGTCCCCAAGGAAAAAGCTGTGGAGGCAGGCATGTTGTGGTACTTTTGCGCTCTTCTTGGCTAGTCCTTCGCAGCTGCTGTGTTCTTGGAACTCAGGGCTTTCTGGTTAATAGAACCCTTACCCTAGGCGTAACTCAAACCTTAAGCCTAGGAAGGAAAATCAGCCTATGGTTCGGGATGGTCTCATGGAAATATCAGTGGTGGCAGCCAAGTTGCGTCACTTTTGCGCTCCCCCTGGGATGCCTTTCGCAGCTGCAGTGTGCCTGGAGCCCAGGGCTTCCTGGTTTTAAAAGTCCTAGGCCTAAGCCTAACAGTAACCCTAGGAAGGTAAATCAGCCGGGTATTAGGGTTCTTCCTAAGGGAAAAGCCGTGAAAGCAGCCATGTTGTGGCACTTCTGCACTCCCTTTGGGATGCCTTTGGCAGATGAAGTAAGCCTGGAACTCAGGGCTTCCTGGTTAAAGAAATCCAAGCCCTAGGCTGAACCCTAACCCTAACCCTAGGCAGATAAATCAGCCTAGGTATAGGGATGGTGCCAAGGAAAAAGCTGTGAAAGCTGCCATGTTGTTGCACTTTTGTACTCCCCTTGGGATGCCTTGAACAGCTGCAGTGTGCCTGGAGCTAAGGGCTTCCTAGTTTTAAAAATCCTAGCCCTAGGCCTAAGCCTAACAGTAACCCTGGGAAGGGAAATCAGCCTGGTGTTAGGCTTCTTGCCAAGGAAAAAGCCGTGAAAGCAGCCATGTTGTGGCACTTTTGCACTCCCTTTTGGATGCCTTTCACAGCTCCGGTGTGCCTGGAACTCAGGGCTTCCTGATTTTAAAAATCCTAGCCCTAGGCCGAACCTCAACCCTAAGACGAGAAAGGCAAATCAGCCAGGAATTAGGCATGTCCCCAAGGAAAAAGCTGTGGAGGCAGGCATGTTGTGGTACTTTTGCGCTCTTCTTGGGAAGTCCTTCGCAGCTGCTGTGTTCTTGGAACTCAGGGCTTTCTGGTTAATAGAGCCCTTACCCTAGGCGTAACTCAAACCTTAAGCCTAGGAAGGAAAATCAGCCTCTGGTTCGGGATGGTCTCATGGAAATATCAGTGGTGGCAGCCAAGTTGCGTCACTTTTGCGCTCCCCCTGGGATGCCTTTCGCAGCTGCAGTGTGCCTGGAGCCCAGGGCTTCCTGGTTTTAAAAGTCCTAGGCCTAAGCCTAACAGTAACCCTAGGAAGGTAAATCAGCCGGGTATTAGGGTTCTTCCTAAGGGAAAAGCCGTGAAAGCAGCCATGTTGTGGCACTTCTGCACTCCCTTTGGGATGCCTTTGGCAGATGAAGTAAGCCTGGAACTCAGGGCTTCCTGCTTAAAGAAATCCAAGCCCTAGGCTGAACCCTAACCCTAACCCTAGGCAGATAAATCAGCCTAGGTATAGGGATGGTGCCAAGGAAAAAGCTGTGAAAGCTGCCATGTTGTTGCACTTTTGTACTCCCCTTGGGATGCCTTGAACAGCTGCAGTGTGCCTGGAGCTAAGGGCTTCCTAGTTTTAAAAATCCTAGCCCTAGGCCTAAGCCTAACAGTAACCCTGGGAAGGGAAATCAGCCTGGTGTTAGGCTTCTTGCCAAGGAAAAAGCCGTGAAAGCAGCCATGTTGTGGCACTTTTGCACTCCCTTTTGGATGCCTTTCACAGCTCCGGTGTGCCTGGAACTCAGGGCTTCCTGATTTTAAAAATCCTAGCCCTAGGCCGAACCTCAACCCTAAGACGAGAAAGGCAAATCAGCCAGGAATTAGGCATGTCCCCAAGGAAAAAGCTGTGGAGGCAGGCATGTTGTGGTACTTTTGCGCTCTTCTTGGGAAGTCCTTCGCAGCTGCTGTGTTCTTGGAACTCAGGGCTTTCTGGTTAATAGAACCCTTACCCTAGGCGTAACTCAAACCTTAAGCCTAGGAAGGAAAATCAGCCTATGGTTCGGGATGGTCTCATGGAAATATCAGTGGTGGCAGCCAAGTTGCGTCACTTTTGCGCTCCCCCTGGGATGCCTTTCGCAGCTGCAGTGTGCCTGGAGCCCAGGGCTTCCTGGTTTTAAAAGTCCTAGGCCTAAGCCTAACAGTAACCCTAGGAAGGTAAATCAGCCGGGTATTAGGGTTCTTCCTAAGGGAAAAGCCGTGAAAGCAGCCATGTTGTGGCACTTCTGCACTCCCTTTGGGATGCCTTTGGCAGATGAAGTAAGCCTGGAACTCAGGGCTTCCTGGTTAAAGAAATCCAAGCCCTAGGCTGAAGCCTAACCCTAACCCTAGGCAGATAAATCAGCCTAGGTATAGGGATGGTGCCAAGGAAAAAGCTGTGAAAGCTGCCATGTTGTTGCACTTTTGTACTCCCCTTGGGATGCCTTGAACAGCTGCAGTGTGCCTGGAGCTAAGGGCTTCCTAGTTTTAAAAATCCTAGCCCTAGGCCTAAGCCTAACAGTAACCCTGGGAAGGGAAATCAGCCTGGTGTTAGGCTTCTTGCCAAGGAAAAAGCCGTGAAAGCAGCCATGTTGTGGCACTTTTGCACTCCCTTTTGGATGCCTTTCACAGCTCCGGTGTGCCTGGAACTCAGGGCTTCCTGATTTTAAAAATCCTAGCCCTAGGCCGAACCTCAACCCTAAGACGAGAAAGGCAAATCAGCCAGGAATTAGGCATGTCCCCAAGGAAAAAGCTGTGGAGGCAGGCATGTTGTGGTACTTTTGCGCTCTTCTTGGCTAGTCCTTCGCAGCTGCTGTGTTCTTGGAACTCAGGGCTTTCTGGTTAATAGAACCCTTACCCTAGGCGTAACTCAAACCTTAAGCCTAGGAAGGAAAATCAGCCTATGGTTCGGGATGGTCTCATGGAAATATCAGTGGTGGCAGCCAAGTTGCGTCACTTTTGCGCTCCCCCTGGGATGCCTTTCGCAGCTGCAGTGTGCCTGGAGCCCAGGGCTTCCTGGTTTTAAAAGTCCTAGGCCTAAGCCTAACAGTAACCCTAGGAAGGTAAATCAGCCGGGTATTAGGGTTCTTCCTAAGGGAAAAGCCGTGAAAGCAGCCATGTTGTGGCACTTCTGCACTCCCTTTGGGATGCCTTTGGCAGATGAAGTAAGCCTGGAACTCAGGGCTTCCTGGTTAAAGAAATCCAAGCCCTAGGCTGAACCCTAACCCTAACCCTAGGCAGATAAATCAGCCTAGGTATAGGGATGGTGCCAAGGAAAAAGCTGTGAAAGCTGCCATGTTGTTGCACTTTTGTACTCCCCTTGGGATGCCTTGAACAGCTGCAGTGTGCCTGGAGCTAAGGGCTTCCTAGTTTTAAAAATCCTAGCCCTAGGCCTAAGCCTAACAGTAACCCTGGGAAGGGAAATCAGCCTGGTGTTAGGCTTCTTGCCAAGGAAAAAGCCGTGAAAGCAGCCATGTTGTGGCACTTTTGCACTCCCTTTTGGATGCCTTTCACAGCTCCGGTGTGCCTGGAACTCAGGGCTTCCTGATTTTAAAAATCCTAGCCCTAGGCCGAACCTCAACCCTAAGACGAGAAAGGCAAATCAGCCAGGAATTAGGCATGTCCCCAAGGAAAAAGCTGTGGAGGCAGGCATGTTGTGGTACTTTTGCGCTCTTCTTGGGAAGTCCTTCGCAGCTGCTGTGTTCTTGGAACTCAGGGCTTTCTGGTTAATAGAGCCCTTACCCTAGGCGTAACTCAAACCTTAAGCCTAGGAAGGAAAATCAGCCTCTGGTTCGGGATGGTCTCATGGAAATATCAGTGGTGGCAGCCAAGTTGCGTCACTTTTGCGCTCCCCCTGGGATGCCTTTCGCAGCTGCAGTGTGCCTGGAGCCCAGGGCTTCCTGGTTTTAAAAGTCCTAGGCCTAAGCCTAACAGTAACCCTAGGAAGGTAAATCAGCCGGGTATTAGGGTTCTTCCTAAGGGAAAAGCCGTGAAAGCAGCCATGTTGTGGCACTTCTGCACTCCCTTTGGGATGCCTTTGGCAGATGAAGTAAGCCTGGAACTCAGGGCTTCCTGCTTAAAGAAATCCAAGCCCTAGGCTGAACCCTAACCCTAACCCTAGGCAGATAAATCAGCCTAGGTATAGGGATGGTGCCAAGGAAAAAGCTGTGAAAGCTGCCATGTTGTTGCACTTTTGTACTCCCCTTGGGATGCCTTGAACAGCTGCAGTGTGCCTGGAGCTAAGGGCTTCCTAGTTTTAAAAATCCTAGCCCTAGGCCTAAGCCTAACAGTAACCCTGGGAAGGGAAATCAGCCTGGTGTTAGGCTTCTTGCCAAGGAAAAAGCCGTGAAAGCAGCCATGTTGTGGCACTTTTGCACTCCCTTTTGGATGCCTTTCACAGCTCCGGTGTGCCTGGAACTCAGGGCTTCCTGATTTTAAAAATCCTAGCCCTAGGCCGAACCTCAACCCTAAGACGAGAAAGGCAAATCAGCCAGGAATTAGGCATGTCCCCAAGGAAAAAGCTGTGGAGGCAGGCATGTTGTGGTACTTTTGCGCTCTTCTTGGGAAGTCCTTCGCAGCTGCTGTGTTCTTGGAACTCAGGGCTTTCTGGTTAATAGAACCCTTACCCTAGGCGTAACTCAAACCTTAAGCCTAGGAAGGAAAATCAGCCTATGGTTCGGGATGGTCTCATGGAAATATCAGTGGTGGCAGCCAAGTTGCGTCACTTTTGCGCTCCCCCTGGGATGCCTTTCGCAGCTGCAGTGTGCCTGGAGCCCAGGGCTTCCTGGTTTTAAAAGTCCTAGGCCTAAGCCTAACAGTAACCCTAGGAAGGTAAATCAGCCGGGTATTAGGGTTCTTCCTAAGGGAAAAGCCGTGAAAGCAGCCATGTTGTGGCACTTCTGCACTCCCTTTGGGATGCCTTTGGCAGATGAAGTAAGCCTGGAACTCAGGGCTTCCTGGTTAAAGAAATCCAAGCCCTAGGCTGAACCCTAACCCTAACCCTAGGCAGATAAATCAGCCTAGGTATAGGGATGGTGGCAAGAAAAAAGCTGTGAAAGCTGCCATGTTGTTGCACTTTTGTACTCCCCTTGGGATGCCTTGAACAGCTGCAGTGTGCCTGGAGCTAAGGGCTTCCTAGTTTTAAAAATCCTAGCCCTAGGCCTAAGCCTAACAGTAACCCTGGGAAGGGAAATCAGCCTGGTGTTAGGCTTCTTGCCAAGGAAAAAGCCGTGAAAGCAGCCATGTTGTGGCACTTTTGCACTCCCTTTTGGATGCCTTTCACAGCTCCGGTGTGCCTGGAACTCAGGGCTTCCTGATTTTAAAAATCCTAGCCCTAGGCCGAACCTCAACCCTAAGACGAGAAAGGCAAATCAGCCAGGAATTAGGCATGTCCCCAAGGAAAAAGCTGTGGAGGCAGGCATGTTGTGGTACTTTTGCGCTCTTCTTGGCTAGTCCTTCGCAGCTGCTGTGTTCTTGGAACTCAGGGCTTTCTGGTTAATAGAACCCTTACCCTAGGCGTAACTCAAACCTTAACCCTAGGAAGGAAAATCAGCCTATGGTTCGGGATGGTCTCATGGAAATATCAGTGGTGGCAGCCAAGTTGCGTCACTTTTGCGCTCCCCCTGGGATGCCTTTCGCAGCTGCAGTGTGCCTGGAGCCCAGGGCTTCCTGGTTTTAAAAGTCCTAGGCCTAAGCCTAACAGTAACCCTAGGAAGGTAAATCAGCCGGCTATTAGGGTTCTTCCTAAGGGAAAAGCCGTGAAAGCAGCCATGTTGTGGCACTTCTGCACTCCCTTTGGGATGCCTTTGGCAGATGAAGTAAGCCTGGAACTCAGGGCTTCCTGGTTAAAGAAATCCAAGCCCTAGGCTGAACCCTAACCCTAACCCTAGGCAGATAAATCAGCCTAGGTATAGGGATGGTGCCAAGGAAAAAGCTGTGAAAGCTGCCATGTTGTTGCACTTTTGTACTCCCCTTGGGATGCCTTGAACAGCTGCAGTGTGCCTGGAGCTAAGGGCTTCCTAGTTTTAAAAATCCTAGCCCTAGGCCTAAGCCTAACAGTAACCCTGGGAAGGGAAATCAGCCTGGTGTTAGGCTTCTTGCCAAGGAAAAAGCCGTGAAAGCAGCCATGTTGTGGCACTTTTGCACTCCCTTTTGGATGCCTTTCACAGCTCCGGTGTGCCTGGAACTCAGGGCTTCCTGATTTTAAAAATCCTAGCCCTAGGCCGAACCTCAACCCTAAGACGAGAAAGGCAAATCAGCCAGGAATTAGGCATGTCCCCAAGGAAAAAGCTGTGGAGGCAGGCATGTTGTGGTACTTTTGCGCTCTTCTTGGGAAGTCCTTCGCAGCTGCTGTGTTCTTGGAACTCAGGGCTTTCTGGTTAATAGAGCCCTTACCCTAGGCGTAACTCAAACCTTAAGCCTAGGAAGGAAAATCAGCCTCTGGTTCGGGATGGTCTCATGGAAATATCAGTGGTGGCAGCCAAGTTGCGTCACTTTTGCGCTCCCCCTGGGATGCCTTTCGCAGCTGCAGTGTGCCTGGAGCCCAGGGCTTCCTGGTTTTAAAAGTCCTAGGCCTAAGCCTAACAGTAACCCTAGGAAGGTAAATCAGCCGGCTATTAGGGTTCTTCCTAAGGGAAAAGCCGTGAAAGCAGCCATGTTGTGGCACTTCTGCACTCCCTTTGGGATGCCTTTGGCAGATGAAGTAAGCCTGGAACTCAGGGCTTCCTGGTTAAAGAAATCCAAGCCCTAGGCTGAACCCTAACCCTAACCCTAGGCAGATAAATCAGCCTAGGTATAGGGATGGTGCCAAGGAAAAAGCTGTGAAAGCTGCCATGTTGTTGCACTTTTGTACTCCCCTTGGGATGCCTTGAACAGCTGCAGTGTGCCTGGAGCTAAGGGCTTCCTAGTTTTAAAAATCCTAGCCCTAGGCCTAAGCCTAACAGTAACCCTGGGAAGGGAAATCAGCCTGGTGTTAGGCTTCTTGCCAAGGAAAAAGCCGTGAAAGCAGCCATGTTGTGGCACTTTTGCACTCCCTTTTGGATGCCTTTCACAGCTCCGGTGTGCCTGGAACTCAGGGCTTCCTGATTTTAAAAATCCTAGCCCTAGGCCGAACCTCAACCCTAAGACGAGAAAGGCAAATCAGCCAGGAATTAGGCATGTCCCCAAGGAAAAAGCTGTGGAGGCAGGCATGTTGTGGTACTTTTGCGCTCTTCTTGGGAAGTCCTTCGCAGCTGCTGTGTTCTTGGAACTCAGGGCTTTCTGGTTAATAGAACCCTTACCCTAGGCGTAACTCAAACCTTAAGCCTAGGAAGGAAAATCAGCCTATGGTTCGGGATGGTCTCATGGAAATATCAGTGGTGGCAGCCAAGTTGCGTCACTTTTGCGCTCCCCCTGGGATGCCTTTCGCAGCTGCAGTGTGCCTGGAGCCCAGGGCTTCCTGGTTTTAAAAGTCCTAGGCCTAAGCCTAACAGTAACCCTAGGAAGGTAAATCAGCCGGGTATTAGGGTTCTTCCTAAGGGAAAAGCCGTGAAAGCAGCCATGTTGTGGCACTTCTGCACTCCCTTTGGGATGCCTTTGGCAGATGAAGTAAGCCTGGAACTCAGGGCTTCCTGGTTAAAGAAATCCAAGCCCTAGGCTGAAGCCTAACCCTAACCCTAGGCAGATAAATCAGCCTAGGTATAGGGATGGTGCCAAGGAAAAAGCTGTGAAAGCTGCCATGTTGTTGCACTTTTGTACTCCCCTTGGGATGCCTTGAACAGCTGCAGTGTGCCTGGAGCTAAGGGCTTCCTAGTTTTAAAAATCCTAGCCCTAGGCCTAAGCCTAACAGTAACCCTGGGAAGGGAAATCAGCCTGGTGTTAGGCTTCTTGCCAAGGAAAAAGCCGTGAAAGCAGCCATGTTGTGGCACTTTTGCACTCCCTTTTGGATGCCTTTCACAGCTCCGGTGTGCCTGGAACTCAGGGCTTCCTGATTTTAAAAATCCTAGCCCTAGGCCGAACCTCAACCCTAAGACGAGAAAGGCAAATCAGCCAGGAATTAGGCATGTCCCCAAGGAAAAAGCTGTGGAGGCAGGCATGTTGTGGTACTTTTGCGCTCTTCTTGGCTAGTCCTTCGCAGCTGCTGTGTTCTTGGAACTCAGGGCTTTCTGGTTAATAGAACCCTTACCCTAGGCGTAACTCAAACCTTAAGCCTAGGAAGGAAAATCAGCCTATGGTTCGGGATGGTCTCATGGAAATATCAGTGGTGGCAGCCAAGTTGCGTCACTTTTGCGCTCCCCCTGGGATGCCTTTCGCAGCTGCAGTGTGCCTGGAGCCCAGGGCTTCCTGGTTTTAAAAGTCCTAGGCCTAAGCCTAACAGTAACCCTAGGAAGGTAAATCAGCCGGGTATTAGGGTTCTTCCTAAGGGAAAAGCCGTGAAAGCAGCCATGTTGTGGCACTTCTGCACTCCCTTTGGGATGCCTTTGGCAGATGAAGTAAGCCTGGAACTCAGGGCTTCCTGCTTAAAGAAATCCAAGCCCTAGGCTGAACCCTAACCCTAACCCTAGGCAGATAAATCAGCCTAGGTATAGGGATGGTGCCAAGGAAAAAGCTGTGAAAGCTGCCATGTTGTTGCACTTTTGTACTCCCCTTGGGATGCCTTGAACAGCTGCAGTGTGCCTGGAGCTAAGGGCTTCCTAGTTTTAAAAATCCTAGCCCTAGGCCTAAGCCTAACAGTAACCCTGGGAAGGGAAATCAGCCTGGTGTTAGGCTTCTTGCCAAGGAAAAAGCCGTGAAAGCAGCCATGTTGTGGCACTTTTGCACTCCCTTTTGGATGCCTTTCACAGCTCCGGTGTGCCTGGAACTCAGGGCTTCCTGATTTTAAAAATCCTAGCCCTAGGCCGAACCTCAACCCTAAGACGAGAAAGGCAAATCAGCCAGGAATTAGGCATGTCCCCAAGGAAAAAGCTGTGGAGGCAGGCATGTTGTGGTACTTTTGCGCTCTTCTTGGCTAGTCCTTCGCAGCTGCTGTGTTCTTGGAACTCAGGGCTTTCTGGTTAATAGAACCCTTACCCTAGGCGTAACTCAAACCTTAACCCTAGGAAGGAAAATCAGCCTATGGTTCGGGATGGTCTCATGGAAATATCAGTGGTGGCAGCCAAGTTGCATCACTTTTGCGCTCCCCCTGGGATGCCTTTCGCAGCTGCAGTGTGCCTGGAGCCCAGGGCTTCCTGGTTTTAAAAGTCCTAGGCCTAAGCCTAACAGTAACCCTAGGAAGGTAAATCAGCCGGCTATTAGGGTTCTTCCTAAGGGAAAAGCCGTGAAAGCAGCCATGTTGTGGCACTTCTGCACTCCCTTTGGGATGCCTTTGGCAGATGAAGTAAGCCTGGAACTCAGGGCTTCCTGCTTAAAGAAATCCAAGCCCTAGGCTGAACCCTAACCCTAACCCTAGGCAGATAAATCAGCCTAGGTATAGGGATGGTGCCAAGAAAAAAGCTGTGAAAGCTGCCATGTTGTTGCACTTTTGTACTCCCCTTGGGATGCCTTGAACAGCTGCAGTGTGCCTGGAGCTAAGGGCTTCCTAGTTTTAAAAATCCTAGCCCTAGGCCTAAGCCTAACAGTAACCCTGGGAAGGGAAATCAGCCTGGTGTTAGGCTTCTTGCCAAGGAAAAAGCCGTGAAAGCAGCCATGTTGTGGCACTTTTGCACTCCCTTTTGGATGCCTTTCACAGCTCCGGTGTGCCTGGAACTCAGGGCTTCCTGATTTTAAAAATCCTAGCCCTAGGCCGAACCTCAACCCTAAGACGAGAAAGGCAAATCAGCCAGGAATTAGGCATGTCCCCAAGGAAAAAGCTGTGGAGGCAGGCATGTTGTGGTACTTTTGCGCTCTTCTTGGCTAGTCCTTCGCAGCTGCTGTGTTCTTGGAACTCAGGGCTTTCTGGTTAATAGAACCCTTACCCTAGGCGTAACTCAAACCTTAAGCCTAGGAAGGAAAATCAGCCTATGGTTCGGGATGGTCTCATGGAAATATCAGTGGTGGCAGCCAAGTTGCGTCACTTTTGCGCTCCCCCTGGGATGCCTTTCGCAGCTGCAGTGTGCCTGGTGCCTGGAGCCCAGGGCTTCCTGGTTTTAAAAGTCCTAGGCCTAAGCCTAACAGTAACCCTAGGAAGGTAAATCAGCCGGGTATTAGGGTTCTTCCTAAGGGAAAAGCCGTGAAAGCAGCCATGTTGTGGCACTTCTGCACTCCCTTTGGGATGCCTTTGGCAGATGAAGTAAGCCTGGAACTCAGGGCTTCCTGGTTAAAGAAATCCAAGCCCTAGGCTGAACCCTAACCCTAACCCTAGGCAGATAAATCAGCCTAGGTATAGGGATGGTGCCAAGGAAAAAGCTGTGAAAGCTGCCATGTTGTTGCACTTTTGTACTCCCCTTGGGATGCCTTGAACAGCTGCAGTGTGCCTGGAGCTAAGGGCTTCCTAGTTTTAAAAATCCTAGCCCTAGGCCTAAGCCTAACAGTAACCCTGGGAAGGGAAATCAGCCTGGTGTTAGGCTTCTTGCCAAGGAAAAAGCCGTGAAAGCAGCCATGTTGTGGCACTTTTGCACTCCCTTTTGGATGCCTTTCACAGCTGCAGTGTGCCTGGAACTCAGGGCTTCCTGATTTTAAAAATCCTAGCCCTAGGCCGAACCTCAACCCTAAGACGAGAAAGGCAAATCAGCCAGGAATTAGGCATGTCCCCAAGGAAAAAGCTGTGGAGGCAGGCATGTTGTGGTACTTTTGCGCTCTTCTTGGCTAGTCCTTCGCAGCTGCTGTGTTCTTGGAACTCAGGGCTTTCTGGTTAATAGAACCCTTACCCTAGGCGTAACTCAAACCTTAAGCCTAGGAAGGAAAATCAGCCTATGGTTCGGGATGGTCTCATGGAAATATCAGTGGTGGCAGCCAAGTTGCGTCACTTTTGCGCTCCCCCTGGGATGCCTTTCGCAGCTGCAGTGTGCCTGGAGCCCAGGGCTTCCTGGTTTTAAAAGTCCTAGGCCTAAGCCTAACAGTAACCCTAGGAAGGTAAATCAGCCGGCTATTAGGGTTCTTCCTAAGGGAAAAGCCGTGAAAGCAGCCATGTTGTGGCACTTCTGCACTCCCTTTGGGATGCCTTTGGCAGATGAAGTAAGCCTGGAACTCAGGGCTTCCTGGTTAAAGAAATCCAAGCCCTAGGCTGAACCCTAACCCTAACCCTAGGCAGATAAATCAGCCTAGGTATAGGGATGGTGCCAAGGAAAAAGCTGTGAAAGCTGCCATGTTGTTGCACTTTTGTACTCCCCTTGGGATGCCTTGAACAGCTGCAGTGTGCCTGGAGCTAAGGGCTTCCTAGTTTTAAAAATCCTAGCCCTAGGCCTAAGCCTAACAGTAACCCTGGGAAGGCAAATCAGCCTGGTGTTAGGCTTCTTGCCAAGGAAAAAGCCGTGAAAGCAGCCATGTTGTGGCACTTTTGCACTCCCTTTTGGATGCCTTTCACAGCTCCGGTGTGCCTGGAACTCAGGGCTTCCTGATTTTAAAAATCCTAGCCCTAGGCCGAACCTCAACCCTAAGACGAGAAAGGCAAATCAGCCAGGAATTAGGCATGTCCCCAAGGAAAAAGCTGTGGAGGCAGGCATGTTGTGGTACTTTTGCGCTCTTCTTGGCTAGTCCTTCGCAGCTGCTGTGTTCTTGGAACTCAGGGCTTTCTGGTTAATAGAACCCTTACCCTAGGCGTAACTCAAACCTTAAGCCTAGGAAGGAAAATCAGCCTATGGTTCGGGATGGTCTCATGGAAATATCAGTGGTGGCAGCCAAGTTGCGTCACTTTTGCGCTCCCCCTGGGATGCCTTTTGCAGCTGCAGTGTGCCTGGAGCCCAGGGCTTCCTGGTTTTAAAAGTCCTAGGCCTAAGCCTAACAGTAACCCTAGGAAGGTAAATCAGCCGGGTATTAGGGTTCTTCCTAAGGGAAAAGCCGTGAAAGCAGCCATGTTGTGGCACTTCTGCACTCCCTTTGGGATGCCTTTGGCAGATGAAGTAAGCCTGGAACTCAGGGCTTCCTGGTTAAAGAAATCCAAGCCCTAGGCTGAACCCTAACCCTAACCCTAGGCAGATAAATCAGCCTAGGTATAGGGATGGTGCCAAGGAAAAAGCTGTGAAAGCTGCCATGTTGTTGCACTTTTGTACTCCCCTTGGGATGCCTTGAACAGCTGCAGTGTGCCTGGAGCTAAGGGCTTCCTAGTTTTAAAAATCCTAGCCCTAGGCCTAAGCCTAACAGTAACCCTGGGAAGGGAAATCAGCCTGGTGTTAGGCTTCTTGCCAAGGAAAAAGCCGTGAAAGCAGCCATGTTGTGGCACTTTTGCACTCCCTTTTGGATGCCTTTCACAGCTCCGGTGTGCCTGGAACTCAGGGCTTCCTGATTTTAAAAATCCTAGCCCTAGGCCGAACCTCAACCCTAAGACGAGAAAGGCAAATCAGCCAGGAATTAGGCATGTCCCCAAGGAAAAAGCTGTGGAGGCAGGCATGTTGTGGTACTTTTGCGCTCTTCTTGGGAAGTCCTTCGCAGCTGCTGTGTTCTTGGAACTCAGGGCTTTCTGGTTAATAGAGCCCTTACCCTAGGCGTAACTCAAACCTTAAGCCTAGGAAGGAAAATCAGCCTATGGTTCGGGATGCTCTCATGGAAATATCAGTGGTGGCAGCCAAGTTGCGTCACTTTTGCGCTCCCCCTGGGATGCCTTTCGCAGCTGCAGTGTGCCTGGAGCCCAGGGCTTCCTGGTTTTAAAAGTCCTAGGCCTAAGCCTAACAGTAACCCTAGGAAGGTAAATCAGCCGGCTATTAGGGTTCTTCCTAAGGGAAAAGCCGTGAAAGCAGCCATGTTGTGGCACTTCTGCACTCCCTTTGGGATGCCTTTGGCAGATGAAGTAAGCCTGGAACTCAGGGCTTCCTGCTTAAAGAAATCCAAGCCCTAGGCTGAACCCTAACCCTAACCCTAGGCAGATAAATCAGCCTAGGTATAGGGATGGTGCCAAGGAAAAAGCTGTGAAAGCTGCCATGTTGTTGCACTTTTGTACTCCCCTTGGGATGCCTTGAACAGCTGCAGTGTGCCTGGAGCTAAGGGCTTCCTAGTTTTAAAAATCCTAGCCCTAGGCCTAAGCCTAACAGTAACCCTGGGAAGGGAAATCAGCCTGGTGTTAGGCTTCTTGCCAAGGAAAAAGCCGTGAAAGCAGCCATGTTGTGGCACTTTTGCACTCCCTTTTGGATGCCTTTCACAGCTCCACTGTGCCTGGAACTCAGGGCTTCCTGATTTTAAAATCCTAGCCCTAGGCCGAACCTCAACCCTAAGACGAGAAAGGCAAATCAGCCAGGAATTAGGCATGTCCCCAAGGAAAAAGCTGTGGAGGCAGGCATGTTGTGGTACTTTTGCGCTCTTCTTGGCTAGTCCTTCGCAGCTGCTGTGTTCTTGGAACTCAGGGCTTTCTGGTTAATAGAACCCTTACCCTAGGCGTAACTCAAACCTTAACCCTAGGAAGGAAAATCAGCCTCTGGTTCGGGATGGTCTCATGGAAATATCAGTGGTGGCAGCCAAGTTGCGTCACTTTTGCGCTCCCCCTGGGATGCCTTTTGCAGCTGCAGTGTGCCTGGAGCCCAGGGCTTCCTGGTTTTAAAAGTCCTAGGCCTAAGCCTAACAGTAACCCTAGGAAGGTAAATCAGCCGGGTATTAGGGTTCTTCCTAAGGGAAAAGCCGTGAAAGCAGCCATGTTGTGGCACTTCTGCACTCCCTTTGGGATGCCTTTGGCAGATGAAGTAAGCCTGGAACTCAGGGCTTCCTGCTTAAAGAAATCCAAGCCCTAGGCTGAACCCTAACCCTAACCCTAGGCAGATAAATCAGCCTAGGTATAGGGATGGTGCCAAGGAAAAAGCTGTGAAAGCTGCCATGTTGTTGCACTTTTGTACTCCCCTTGGGATGCCTTGAACAGCTGCAGTGTGCCTGGAGCTAAGGGCTTCCTAGTTTTAAAAATCCTAGCCCTAGGCCTAAGCCTAACAGTAACCCTGGGAAGGGAAATCAGCCTGGTGTTAGGCTTCTTGCCAAGGAAAAAGCCGTGAAAGCAGCCATGTTGTGGCACTTTTGCACTCCCTTTTGGATGCCTTTCACAGCTCCGGTGTGCCTGGAACTCAGGGCTTCCTGATTTTAAAAATCCTAGCCCTAGGCCGAACCTCAACCCTAAGACGAGAAAGGCAAATCAGCCAGGAATTAGGCATGTCCCCAAGGAAAAAGCTGTGGAGGCAGGCATGTTGTGGTACTTCTGCGCTCTTCTTGGCTAGTCCTTCGCAGCTGCTGTGTTCTTGGAACTCAGGGCTTTCTGGTTAATAGAACCCTTACCCTAGGCGTAACTCAAACCTTAAGCCTAGGAAGGAAAATCAGCCTATGGTTCGGGATGGTCTCATGGAAATATCAGTGGTGGCAGCCAAGTTGCATCACTTTTGCGCTCCCCCTGGGATGCCTTTCGCAGCTGCAGTGTGCCTGGAGCCCAGGGCTTCCTGGTTTTAAAAGTCCTAGGCCTAAGCCTAACAGTAACCCTAGGAAGGTAAATCAGCCGGCTATTAGGGTTCTTCCTAAGGGAAAAGCCGTGAAAGCAGCCATGTTGTGGCACTTCTGCACTCCCTTTGGGATGCCTTTGGCAGATGAAGTAAGCCTGGAACTCAGGGCTTCCTGGTTAAAGAAATCCAAGCCCTAGGCTGAACCCTAACCCTAACCCTAGGCAGATAAATCAGCCTAGGTATAGGGATGGTGCCAAGAAAAAAGCTGTGAAAGCTGCCATGTTGTTGCACTTTTGTACTCCCCTTGGGATGCCTTGAACAGCTGCAGTGTGCCTGGAGCTAAGGGCTTCCTAGTTTTAAAAATCCTAGCCCTAGGCCTAAGCCTAACAGTAACCCTGGGAAGGGAAATCAGCCTGGTGTTAGGCTTCTTGCCAAGGAAAAAGCCGTGAAAGCAGCCATGTTGTGGCACTTTTGCACTCCCTTTTGGATGCCTTTCACAGCTCCGGTGTGCCTGGAACTCAGGGCTTCCTGATTTTAAAAATCCTAGCCCTAGGCCGAACCTCAACCCTAAGACGAGAAAGGCAAATCAGCCAGGAATTAGGCATGTCCCCAAGGAAAAAGCTGTGGAGGCAGGCATGTTGTGGTACTTTTGC
Organism: Ammospiza caudacuta; assembly: GCF_027887145.1. Taxonomy (NCBI): domain Eukaryota; kingdom Metazoa; phylum Chordata; class Aves; order Passeriformes; family Passerellidae; genus Ammospiza; species Ammospiza caudacuta. Next base: position 844,165 of record NC_080618.1, read on the forward strand.
GCTCTTCTTGGCTAGTCCTTCGCAGCTGCTGTGTTCTTGGAACTCAGGGCTTTCTGGTTAATAGAACCCTTACCCTAGGCGTAACTCAAACCTTAAGCCTAGGAAGGAAAATCAGCCTATGGTTCGGGATGGTCTCATGGAAATATCAGTGGTGGCAGCCAAGTTGCGTCACTTTTGCGCTCCCCCTGGGATGCCTTTCGCAGCTGCAGTGTGCCTGGAGCCCAGGGCTTCCTGGTTTTAAAAGTCCTAGGCCTAAGCCTAACAGTAACCCTAGGAAGGTAAATCAGCCGGGTATTAGGGTTCTTCCTAAGGGAAAAGCCGTGAAAGCAGCCATGTTGTGGCACTTCTGCACTCCCTTTGGGATGCCTTTGGCAGATGAAGTAAGCCTGGAACTCAGGGCTTCCTGGTTAAAGAAATCCAAGCCCTAGGCTGAACCCTAACCCTAACCCTAGGCAGATAAATCAGCCTAGGTATAGGGATGGTGCCAAGGAAAAAGCTGTGAAAGCTGCCATGTTGTTGCACTTTTGTACTCCCCTTGGGATGCCTTGAACAGCTGCAGTGTGCCTGGAGCTAAGGGCTTCCTAGTTTTAAAAATCCTAGCCCTAGGCCTAAGCCTAACAGTAACCCTGGGAAGGGAAATCAGCCTGGTGTTAGGCTTCTTGCCAAGGAAAAAGCCGTGAAAGCAGCCATGTTGTGGCACTTTTGCACTCCCTTTTGGATGCCTTTCACAGCTGCAGTGTGCCTGGAACTCAGGGCTTCCTGATTTTAAAAATCCTAGCCCTAGGCCGAACCTCAACCCTAAGACGAGAAAGGCAAATCAGCCAGGAATTAGGCATGTCCCCAAGGAAAAAGCTGTGGAGGCAGGCATGTTGTGGTACTTTTGCGCTCTTCTTGGCTAGTCCTTCGCAGCTGCTGTGTTCTTGGAACTCAGGGCTTTCTGGTTAATAGAACCCTTACCCTAGGCGTAACTCAAACCTTAAGCCTAGGAAGGAAAATCAGCCTATGGTTCGGGATGGTCTCATGGAAATATCAGTGGTGGCAGCCAAGTTGCGTCACTTTTGCGCTCCCCCTGGGATGCCTTTCGCAGCTGCAGTGTGCCTGGAGCCCAGGGCTTCCTGGTTTTAAAAGTCCTAGGCCTAAGCCTAACAGTAACCCTAGGAAGGTAAATCAGCCGGCTATTAGGGTTCTTCCTAAGGGAAAAGCCGTGAAAGCAGCCATGTTGTGGCACTTCTGCACTCCCTTTGGGATGCCTTTGGCAGATGAAGTAAGCCTGGAACTCAGGGCTTCCTGGTTAAAGAAATCCAAGCCCTAGGCTGAACCCTAACCCTAACCCTAGGCAGATAAATCAGCCTAGGTATAGGGATGGTGCCAAGGAAAAAGCTGTGAAAGCTGCCATGTTGTTGCACTTTTGTACTCCCCTTGGGATGCCTTGAACAGCTGCAGTGTGCCTGGAGCTAAGGGCTTCCTAGTTTTAAAAATCCTAGCCCTAGGCCTAAGCCTAACAGTAACCCTGGGAAGGGAAATCAGCCTGGTGTTAGGCTTCTTGCCAAGGAAAAAGCCGTGAAAGCAGCCATGTTGTGGCACTTTTGCACTCCCTTTTGGATGCCTTTCACAGCTCCGGTGTGCCTGGAACTCAGGGCTTCCTGATTTTAAAAATCCTAGCCCTAGGCCGAACCTCAACCCTAAGACGAGAAAGGCAAATCAGCCAGGAATTAGGCATGTCCCCAAGGAAAAAGCTGTGGAGGCAGGCATGTTGTGGTACTTTTGCGCTCTTCTTGGCTAGTCCTTCGCAGCTGCTGTGTTCTTGGAACTCAGGGCTTTCTGGTTAATAGAACCCTTACCCTAGGCGTAACTCAAACCTTAAGCCTAGGAAGGAAAATCAGCCTATGGTTCGGGATGGTCTCATGGAAATATCAGTGGTGGCAGCCAAGTTGCGTCACTTTTGCGCTCCCCCTGGGATGCCTTTCACAGCTGCAGTGTGCCTGGAGCCCAGGGCTTCCTGGTTTTAAAAGTCCTAGGCCTAAGCCTAACAGTAACCCTAGGAAGGTAAATCAGCCGGGTATTAGGGTTCTTCCTAAGGGAAAAGCCGTGAAAGCAGCCATGTTGTGGCACTTCTGCACTCCCTTTGGGATGCCTTTGGCAGATGAAGTAAGCCTGGAACTCAGGGCTTCCTGGTTAAAGAAATCCAAGCCCTAGGCTGAACCCTAACCCTAACCCTAGGCAGATAAATCAGCCTAGGTATAGGGATGGTGCCAAGGAAAAAGCTGTGAAAGCTGCCATGTTGTTGCACTTTTGTACTCCCCTTGGGATGCCTTGAACAGCTGCAGTGTGCCTGGAGCTAAGGGCTTCCTAGTTTTAAAAATCCTAGCCCTAGGCCTAAGCCTAACAGTAACCCTGGGAAGGGAAATCAGCCTGGTGTTAGGCTTCTTGCCAAGGAAAAAGCCGTGAAAGCAGCCATGTTGTGGCACTTTTGCACTCCCTTTTGGATGCCTTTCACAGCTCCGGTGTGCCTGGAACTCAGGGCTTCCTGATTTTAAAAATCCTAGCCCTAGGCCGAACCTCAACCCTAAGACGAGAAAGGCAAATCAGCCAGGAATTAGGCATGTCCCCAAGGAAAAAGCTGTGGAGGCAGGCATGTTGTGGTACTTTTGCGCTCTTCTTGGCTAGTCCTTCGCAGCTGCTGTGTTCTTGGAACTCAGGGCTTTCTGGTTAATAGAACCCTTACCCTAGGCGTAACTCAAACCTTAACCCTAGGAAGGAAAATCAGCCTATGGTTCGGGATGGTCTCATGGAAATATCAGTGGTGGCAGCCAAGTTGCGTCACTTTTGCGCTCCCCCTGGGATGCCTTTTGCAGCTGCAGTGTGCCTGGAGCCCAGGGCTTCCTGGTTTTAAAAGTCCTAGGCCTAAGCCTAACAGTAACCCTAGGAAGGTAAATCAGCCGGGTATTAGGGTTCTTCCTAAGGGAAAAGCCGTGAAAGCAGCCATGTTGTGGCACTTCTGCACTCCCTTTGGGATGCCTTTGGCAGATGAAGTAAGCCTGGAACTCAGGGCTTCCTGGTTAAAGAAATCCAAGCCCTAGGCTGAACCCTAACCCTAACCCTAGGCAGATAAATCAGCCTAGGTATAGGGATGGTGCCAAGGAAAAAGCTGTGAAAGCTGCCATGTTGTTGCACTTTTGTACTCCCCTTGGGATGCCTTGAACAGCTGCAGTGTGCCTGGAGCTAAGGGCTTCCTAGTTTTAAAAATCCTAGCCCTAGGCCTAAGCCTAACAGTAACCCTGGGAAGGGAAATCAGCCTGGTGTTAGGCTTCTTGCCAAGGAAAAAGCCGTGAAAGCAGCCATGTTGTGGCACTTTTGCACTCCCTTTTGGATGCCTTTCACAGCTCCGGTGTGCCTGGAACTCAGGGCTTCCTGATTTTAAAAATCCTAGCCCTAGGCCGAACCTCAACCCTAAGACGAGAAAGGCAAATCAGCCAGGAATTAGGCATGTCCCCAAGGAAAAAGCTGTGGAGGCAGGCATGTTGTGGTACTTTTGCGCTCTTCTTGGGAAGTCCTTCGCAGCTGCTGTGTTCTTGGAACTCAGGGCTTTCTGGTTAATAGAGCCCTTACCCTAGGCGTAACTCAAACCTTAAGCCTAGGAAGGAAAATCAGCCTATGGTTCGGGATGCTCTCATGGAAATATCAGTGGTGGCAGCCAAGTTGCGTCACTTTTGCGCTCCCCCTGGGATGCCTTTCGCAGCTGCAGTGTGCCTGGAGCCCAGGGCTTCCTGGTTTTAAAAGTCCTAGGCCTAAGCCTAACAGTAACCCTAGGAAGGTAAATCAGCCGGCTATTAGGGTTCTTCCTAAGGGAAAAGCCGTGAAAGCAGCCATGTTGTGGCACTTCTGCACTCCCTTTGGGATGCCTTTGGCAGATGAAGTAAGCCTGGAACTCAGGGCTTCCTGCTTAAAGAAATCCAAGCCCTAGGCTGAACCCTAACCCTAACCCTAGGCAGATAAATCAGCCTAGGTATAGGGATGGTGCCAAGGAAAAAGCTGTGAAAGCTGCCATGTTGTTGCACTTTTGTACTCCCCTTGGGATGCCTTGAACAGCTGCAGTGTGCCTGGAGCTAAGGGCTTCCTAGTTTTAAAAATCCTAGCCCTAGGCCTAAGCCTAACAGTAACCCTGGGAAGGGAAATCAGCCTGGTGTTAGGCTTCTTGCCAAGGAAAAAGCCGTGAAAGCAGCCATGTTGTGGCACTTTTGCACTCCCTTTTGGATGCCTTTCACAGCTGCAGTGTGCCTGGAACTCAGGGCTTCCTGATTTTAAAATCCTAGCCCTAGGCCGAACCTCAACCCTAAGACGAGAAAGGCAAATCAGCCAGGAATTAGGCATGTCCCCAAGGAAAAAGCTGTGGAGGCAGGCATGTTGTGGTACTTTTGCGCTCTTCTTGGCTAGTCCTTCGCAGCTGCTGTGTTCTTGGAACTCAGGGCTTTCTGGTTAATAGAACCCTTACCCTAGGCGTAACTCAAACCTTAACCCTAGGAAGGAAAATCAGCCTCTGGTTCGGGATGGTCTCATGGAAATATCAGTGGTGGCAGCCAAGTTGCGTCACTTTTGCGCTCCCCCTGGGATGCCTTTTGCAGCTGCAGTGTGCCTGGAGCCCAGGGCTTCCTGGTTTTAAAAGTCCTAGGCCTAAGCCTAACAGTAACCCTAGGAAGGTAAATCAGCCGGGTATTAGGGTTCTTCCTAAGGGAAAAGCCGTGAAAGCAGCCATGTTGTGGCACTTCTGCACTCCCTTTGGGATGCCTTTGGCAGATGAAGTAAGCCTGGAACTCAGGGCTTCCTGCTTAAAGAAATCCAAGCCCTAGGCTGAACCCTAACCCTAACCCTAGGCAGATAAATCAGCCTAGGTATAGGGATGGTGCCAAGGAAAAAGCTGTGAAAGCTGCCATGTTGTTGCACTTTTGTACTCCCCTTGGGATGCCTTGAACAGCTGCAGTGTGCCTGGAGCTAAGGGCTTCCTAGTTTTAAAAATCCTAGCCCTAGGCCTAAGCCTAACAGTAACCCTGGGAAGGGAAATCAGCCTGGTGTTAGGCTTCTTGCCAAGGAAAAAGCCGTGAAAGCAGCCATGTTGTGGCACTTTTGCACTCCCTTTTGGATGCCTTTCACAGCTCCGGTGTGCCTGGAACTCAGGGCTTCCTGATTTTAAAAATCCTAGCCCTAGGCCGAACCTCAACCCTAAGACGAGAAAGGCAAATCAGCCAGGAATTAGGCATGTCCCCAAGGAAAAAGCTGTGGAGGCAGGCATGTTGTGGTACTTCTGCGCTCTTCTTGGCTAGTCCTTCGCAGCTGCTGTGTTCTTGGAACTCAGGGCTTTCTGGTTAATAGAACCCTTACCCTAGGCGTAACTCAAACCTTAAGCCTAGGAAGGAAAATCAGCCTATGGTTCGGGATGGTCTCATGGAAATATCAGTGGTGGCAGCCAAGTTGCGTCACTTTTGCGCTACCCCTGGGATGCCTTTCGCAGCTGCAGTGTGCCTGGAGCCCAGGGTTTCCTGGTTTTAAAAGTCCTAGGCCTAAGCCTAACAGTAACCCTAGGAAGGTAAATCAGCCGGGTATTAGGGTTCTTCCTAAGGGAAAAGCCGTGAAAGCAGCCATGTTGTGGCACTTCTGCACTCCCTTTGGGATGCCTTTGGCAGATGAAGTAAGCCTGGAACTCAGGGCTTCCTGCTTAAAGAAATCCAAGCCCTAGGCTGAACCCTAACCCTAACCCTAGGCAGATAAATCAGCCTAGGTATAGGGATGGTGCCAAGGAAAAAGCTGTGAAAGCTGCCATGTTGTTGCACTTTTGTACTCCCCTTGGGATGCCTTGAACAGCTGCAGTGTGCCTGGAGCTAAGGGCTTCCTAGTTTTAAAAATCCTAGCCCTAGGCCTAAGCCTAACAGTAACCCTGGGAAGGGAAATCAGCCTGGTGTTAGGCTTCTTGCCAAGGAAAAAGCCGTGAAAGCAGCCATGTTGTGGCACTTTTGCACTCCCTTTTGGATGCCTTTCACAGCTCCGGTGTGCCTGGAACTCAGGGCTTCCTGATTTTAAAAATCCTAGCCCTAGGCCGAACCTCAACCCTAAGACGAGAAAGGCAAATCAGCCAGGAATTAGGCATGTCCCCAAGGAAAAAGCTGTGGAGGCAGGCATGTTGTGGTACTTTTGCGCTCTTCTTGGGAAGTCCTTCGCAGCTGCTGTGTTCTTGGAACTCAGGGCTTTCTGGTTAATAGAACCCTTACCCTAGGCGTAACTCAAACCTTAAGCCTAGGAAGGAAAATCAGCCTATGGTTCGGGATGGTCTCATGGAAATATCAGTGGTGGCAGCCAAGTTGCGTCACTTTTGCGCTCCCCCTGGGATGCCTTTCGCAGCTGCAGTGTGCCTGGAGCCCAGGGCTTCCTGGTTTTAAAAGTCCTAGGCCTAAGCCTAACAGTAACCCTAGGAAGGTAAATCAGCCGGCTATTAGGGTTCTTCCTAAGGGAAAAGCCGTGAAAGCAGCCATGTTGTGGCACTTCTGCACTCCCTTTGGGATGCCTTTGGCAGATGAAGTAAGCCTGGAACTCAGGGCTTCCTGGTTAAAGAAATCCAAGCCCTAGGCTGAAGCCTAACCCTAACCCTAGGCAGATAAATCAGCCTAGGTATAGGGATGGTGCCAAGGAAAAAGCTGTGAAAGGTGCCATGTTGTTGCACTTTTGTACTCCCCTTGGGATGCCTTGAACAGCTGCAGTGTGCCTGGAGCTAAGGGCTTCCTAGTTTTAAAAATCCTAGCCCTAGGCCTAAGCCTAACAGTAACCCTGGGAAGGGAAATCAGCCTGGTGTTAGGCTTCTTGCCAAGGAAAAAGCCGTGAAAGCAGCCATGTTGTGGCACTTTTGCACTCCCTTTTGGATGCCTTTCACAGCTCCGGTGTGCCTGGAACTCAGGGCTTCCTGATTTTAAAAATCCTAGCCCTAGGCCGAACCTCAACCCTAAGACGAGAAAGGCAAATCAGCCAGGAATTAGGCATGTCCCCAAGGAAAAAGCTGTGGAGGCAGGCATGTTGTGGTACTTTTGCGCTCTTCTTGGCTAGTCCTTTGCAGCTGCTGTGTTCTTGGAACTCAGGGCTTTCTGGTTAATAGAACCCTTACCCTAGGCGTAACTCAAACCTTAAGCCTAGGAAGGAAAATCAGCCTATGGTTCGGGATGGTCTCATGGAAATATCAGTGGTGGCAGCCAAGTTGCGTCACTTTTGCGCTCCCCCTGGGATGCCTTTCGCAGCTGCAGTGTGCCTGGAGCCCAGGGCTTCCTGGTTTTAAAAGTCCTAGGCCTAAGCCTAACAGTAACCCTAGGAAGGTAAATCAGCCGGGTATTAGGGTTCTTCCTAAGGGAAAAGCCGTGAAAGCAGCCATGTTGTGGCACTTCTGCACTCCCTTTGGGATGCCTTTGGTAGATGAAGTAAGCCTGGAACTCAGGGCTTCCTGCTTAAAGAAATCCAAGCCCTAGGCTGAACCCTAACCCTAACCCTAGGCAGATAAATCAGCCTAGGTATAGGGATGGTGCCAAGGAAAAAGCTGTGAAAGCTGCCATGTTGTTGCACTTTTGTACTCCCCTTGGGATGCCTTGAACAGCTGCAGTGTGCCTGGAGCTAAGGGCTTCCTAGTTTTAAAAATCCTAGCCCTAGGCCTAAGCCTAACAGTAACCCTGGGAAGGGAAATCAGCCTGGTGTTAGGCTTCTTGCCAAGGAAAAAGCCGTGAAAGCAGCCATGTTGTGGCACTTTTGCACTCCCTTTTGGATGCCTTTCACAGCTCCAGTGTGCCTGGAACTCAGGGCTTCCTGATTTTAAAAATCCTAGCCCTAGGCCGAACCTCAACCCTAAGACGAGAAAGGCAAATCAGCCAGGAATTAGGCATGTCCCCAAGGAAAAAGCTGTGGAGGCAGGCATGTTGTGGTACTTTTGCGCTCTTCTTGGGAAGTCCTTCGCAGCTGCTGTGTTCTTGGAACTCAGGGCTTTCTGGTTAATAGAACCCTTACCCTAGGCGTAACTCAAACCTTAAGCCTAGGAAGGAAAATCAGCCTATGGTTCGGGATGGTCTCATGGAAATATCAGTGGTGGCAGCCAAGTTGCGTCACTTTTGCGCTCCCCCTGGGATGCCTTTCGCAGCTGCAGTGTGCCTGGAGCCCAGGGCTTCCTGGTTTTAAAAGTCCTAGGCCTAAGCCTAACAGTAACCCTAGGAAGGTAAATCAGCCGGGTATTAGGGTTCTTCCTAAGGGAAAAGCCGTGAAAGCAGCCATGTTGTGGCACTTCTGCACTCCCTTTGGGATGCCTTTGGCAGATGAAGTAAGCCTGGAACTCAGGGCTTCCTGGTTAAAGAAATCCAAGACCTAGGCTGAACCCTAACCCTAACCCTAGGCAGATAAATCAGCCTAGGTATAGGGATGGTGCCAAGGAAAAAGCTGTGAAAGCTGCCATGTTGTTGCACTTTTGTACTCCCCTTGGGATGCCTTGAACAGCTGCAGTGTGCCTGGAGCTAAGGGCTTCCTAGTTTTAAAAATCCTAGCCCTAGGCCTAAGCCTAACAGTAACCCTGGGAAGGGAAATCAGCCTGGTGTTAGGCTTCTTGCCAAGGAAAAAGCCGTGAAAGCAGCCATGTTGTGGCACTTTTGCACTCCCTTTTGGATGCCTTTCACAGCTCCGGTGTGCCTGGAACTCAGGGCTTCCTGATTTTAAAAATCCTAGCCCTAGGCCGAACCTCAACCCTAAGACGAGAAAGGCAAATCAGCCAGGAATTAGGCATGTCCCCAAGGAAAAAGCTGTGGAGGCAGGCATGTTGTGGTACTTTTGCGCTCTTCTTGGCTAGTCCTTCGCAGCTGCTGTGTTCTTGGAACTCAGGGCTTTCTGGTTAATAGAACCCTTACCCTAGGCGTAACTCAAACCTTAAGCCTAGGAAGGAAAATCAGCCTATGGTTCGGGATGGTCTCATGGAAATATCAGTGGTGGCAGCCAAGTTGCATCACTTTTGCGCTACCCCTGGGATGCCTTTCGCAGCTGCAGTGTGCCTGGAGCCCAGGGCTTCCTGGTTTTAAAAGTCCTAGGCCTAAGCCTAACAGTAACCCTAGGAAGGTAAATCAGCCGGCTATTAGGGTTCTTCCTAAGGGAAAAGCCGTGAAAGCAGCCATGTTGTGGCACTTCTGCATTCCCTTTGGGATGCCTTTGGCAGATGAAGTAAGCCTGGAACTCAGGGCTTCCTGGTTAAAGAAATCCAAGCCCTAGGCTGAACCCTAACCCTAACCCTAGGCAGATAAATCAGCCTAGGTATAGGGATGGTGCCAAGGAAAAAGCTGTGAAAGCTGCCATGTTGTTGCACTTTTGTACTCCCCTTGGGATGCCTTGAACAGCTGCAGTGTGCCTGGAGCTAAGGGCTTCCTAGTTTTAAAAATCCTAGCCCTAGGCCTAAGCCTAACAGTAACCCTGGGAAGGGAAATCAGCCTGGTGTTAGGCTTCTTGCCAAGGAAAAAGCCGTGAAAGCAGCCATGTTGTGGCACTTTTGCACTCCCTTTTGGATGCCTTTCACAGCTCCGGTGTGCCTGGAACTCAGGGCTTCCTGATTTTAAAAATCCTAGCCCTAGGCCGAACCTCAACCCTAAGACGAGAAAGGCAAATCAGCCAGGAATTAGGCATGTCCCCAAGGAAAAAGCTGTGGAGGCAGGCATGTTGTGCTACTTTTGCGCTCTTCTTGGCTAGTCCTTCGCAGCTGCTGTGTTCTTGGAACTCAGGGCTTTCTGGTTAATAGAACCCTTACCCTAGGCGTAACTCAAACCTTAAGCCTAGGAAGGAAAATCAGCCTATGGTTCGGGATGGTCTCATGGAAATATCAGTGGTGGCAGCCAAGTTGCATCACTTTTGCGCTACCCCTGGGATGCCTTTCGCAGCTGCAGTGTGCCTGGAGCCCAGGGCTTCCTGGTTTTAAAAGTCCTAGGCCTAAGCCTAATAGTAACCCTAGGAAGGTAAATCAGCCGGCTATTAGGGTTCTTCCTAAGGGAAAAGCCGTGAAAGCAGCCATGTTGTGGCACTTCTGCACTCCCTTTGGGATGCCTTTGGCAGATGAAGTAAGCCTGGAACTCAGGGCTTCCTGGTTAAAGAAATCCAAGCCCTAGGCTGAACCCTAACCCTAACCCTAGGCAGATAAATCAGCCTAGGTATAGGGATGGTGCCAAGGAAAAAGCTGTGAAAGCTGCCATGTTGTTGCACTTTTGTACTCCCCTTGGGATGCCTTGAACAGCTGCAGTGTGCCTGGAGCTAAGGGCTTCCTAGTTTTAAAAATCCTAGCCCTAGGCCTAAGCCTAACAGTAACCCTGGGAAGGGAAATCAGCCTGGTGTTAGGCTTCTTGCCAAGGAAAAAGCCGTGAAAGCAGCCATGTTGTGGCACTTTTGCACTCCCTTTTGGATGCCTTTCACAGCTCCGGTGTGCCTGGAACTCAGGGCTTCCTGATTTTAAAAATCCTAGCCCTAGGCCGAACCTCAACCCTAAGACGAGAAAGGCAAATCAGCCAGGAATTAGGCATGTCCCCAAGGAAAAAGCTGTGGAGGCAGGCATGTTGTGGTACTTTTGCGCTCTTCTTGGGAAGTCCTTCGCAGCTGCTGTGTTCTTGGAACTCAGGGCTTTCTGGTTAATAGAACCCTTACCCTAGGCGTAACTCAAACCTTAAGCCTAGGAAGGAAAATCAGCCTATGGTTCGGGATGGTCTCATGGAAATATCAGTGGTGGCAGCCAAGTTGCGTCACTTTTGCGCTCCCCCTGGGATGCCTTTCGCAGCTGCAGTGTGCCTGGAGCCCAGGGCTTCCTGGTTTTAAAAGTCCTAGGCCTAAGCCTAACAGTAACCCTAGGAAGGTAAATCAGCCGGGTATTAGGGTTCTTCCTAAGGGAAAAGCCGTGAAAGCAGCCATGTTGTGGCACTTCTGCACTCCCTTTGGGATGCCTTTGGCAGATGAAGTAAGCCTGGAACTCAGGGCTTCCTGGTTAAAGAAATCCAAGCCCTAGGCTGAACCCTAACCCTAACCCTAGGCAGATAAATCAGCCTAGGTATAGGGATGGTGCCAAGGAAAAAGCTGTGAAAGCTGCCATGTTGTTGCACTTTTGTACTCCCCTTGGGATGCCTTGAACAGCTGCAGTGTGCCTGGAGCTAAGGGCTTCCTAGTTTTAAAAATCCTAGCCCTAGGCCTAAGCCTAACAGTAACCCTGGGAAGGGAAATCAGCCTGGTGTTAGGCTTCTTGCCAAGGAAAAAGCCGTGAAAGCAGCCATGTTGTGGCACTTTTGCACTCCCTTTTGGATGCCTTTCACAGCTCCGGTGTGCCTGGAACTCAGGGCTTCCTGATTTTAAAAATCCTAGCCCTAGGCCGAACCTCAACCCTAAGACGAGAAAGGCAAATCAGCCAGGAATTAGGCATGTCCCCAAGGAAAAAGCTGTGGAGGCAGGCATGTTGTGGTACTTTTGCGCTCTTCTTGGCTAGTCCTTCGCAGCTGCTGTGTTCTTGGAACTCAGGGCTTTCTGGTTAATAGAACCCTTACCCTAGGCGTAACTCAAACCTTAAGCCTAGGAAGGAAAATCAGCCTATGGTTCGGGATGGTCTCATGGAAATATCAGTGGTGGCAGCCAAGTTGCGTCACTTTTGCGCTCCCCCTGGGATGCCTTTCGCAGCTGCAGTGTGCCTGGAGCCCAGGGCTTCCTGGTTTTAAAAGTCCTAGGCCTAAGCCTAACAGTAACCCTAGGAAGGTAAATCAGCCGGCTATTAGGGTTCTTCCTAAGGGAAAAGCCGTGAAAGCAGCCATGTTGTGGCACTTCTGCACTCCCTTTGGGATGCCTTTGGCAGATGAAGTAAGCCTGGAACTCAGGGCTTCCTGCTTAAAGAAATCCAAGCCCTAGGCTGAACCCTAACCCTAACCCTAGGCAGATAAATCAGCCTAGGTATAGGGATGGTGCCAAGGAAAAAGCTGTGAAAGCTGCCATGTTGTTGCACTTTTGTACTCCCCTTGGGATGCCTTGAACAGCTGCAGTGTGCCTGGAGCTAAGGGCTTCCTAGTTTTAAAAATCCTAGCCCTAGGCCTAAGCCTAACAGTAACCCTGGGAAGGGAAATCAGCCTGGTGTTAGGCTTCTTGCCAAGGAAAAAGCCGTGAAAGCAGCCATGTTGTGGCACTTTTGCACTCCCTTTTGGATGCCTTTCACAGCTCCAGTGTGCCTGGAACTCAGGGCTTCCTGATTTTAAAAATCCTAGCCCTAGGCCGAACCTCAACCCTAAGACGAGAAAGGCAAATCAGCCAGGAATTAGGCATGTCCCCAAGGAAAAAGCTGTGGAGGCAGGCATGTTGTGGTACTTTTGCGCTCTTCTTGGCTAGTCCTTCGCAGCTGCTGTGTTCTTGGAACTCAGGGCTTTCTGGTTAATAGAACCCTTACCCTAGGCGTAACTCAAACCTTAACCCTAGGAAGGAAAATCAGCCTATGGTTCGGGATGGTCTCATGGAAATATCAGTGGTGGCAGCCAAGTTGCGTCACTTTTGCGCCCCCCCTGGGATGCCTTTCGCAGCTGCAGTGTGCCTGGAGCCCAGGGCTTCCTGGTTTTAAAAGTCCTAGGCCTAAGCCTAACAGTAACCCTAGGAAGGTAAATCAGCCGGGTATTAGGGTTCTTCCTAAGGGAAAAGCCGTGAAAGCAGCCATGTTGTGGCACTTCTGCACTCCCTTTGGGATGCCTTTGGCAGATGAAGTAAGCCTGGAACTCAGGGCTTCCTGGTTAAAGAAATCCAAGCCCTAGGCTGAACCCTAACCCTAACCCTAGGCAGATAAATCAGCCTAGGTATAGGGATGGTGCCAAGAAAAAAGCTGTGAAAGCTGCCATGTTGTTGCACTTTTGTACTCCCCTTGGGATGCCTTGAACAGCTGCAGTGTGCCTGGAGCTAAGGGCTTCCTAGTTTTAAAAATCCTAGCCCTAGGCCTAAGCCTAACAGTAACCCTGGGAAGGGAAATCAGCCTGGTGTTAGGCTTCTTGCCAAGGAAAAAGCCGTGAAAGCAGCCATGTTGTGGCACTTTTGCACTCCCTTTTGGATGCCTTTCACAGCTCCGGTGTGCCTGGAACTCAGGGCTTCCTGATTTTAAAAATCCTAGCCCTAGGCCGAACCTCAACCCTAAGACGAGAAAGGCAAATCAGCCAGGAATTAGGCATGTCCCCAAGGAAAAAGCTGTGGAGGCAGGCATGTTGTGGTACTTTTGCGCTCTTCTTGGCTAGTCCTTCGCAGCTGCTGTGTTCTTGGAACTCAGGGCTTTCTGGTTAATAGAACCCTTACCCTAGGCGTAACTCAAACCTTAAGCCTAGGAAGGAAAATCAGCCTATGGTTCGGGATGGTCTCATGGAAATATCAGTGGTGGCAGCCAAGTTGCGTCACTTTTGCGCTCCCCCTGGGATGCCTTTCGCAGCTGCAGTGTGCCTGGAGCCCAGGGCTTCCTGGTTTTAAAAGTCCTAGGCCTAAGCCTAACAGTAACCCTAGGAAGGTAAATCAGCCGGGTATTAGGGTTCTTCCTAAGGGAAAAGCCGTGAAAGCAGCCATGTTGTGGCACTTCTGCACTCCCTTTGGGATGCCTTTGGCAGATGAAGTAAGCCTGGAACTCAGGGCTTCCTGGTTAAAGAAATCCAAGCCCTAGGCTGAACCCTAACCCTAACCCTAGGCAGATAAATCAGCCTAGGTATAGGGATGGTGCCAAGGAAAAAGCTGTGAAAGCTGCCATGTTGTTGCACTTTTGTACTCCCCTTGGGATGCCTTGAACAGCTGCAGTGTGCCTGGAGCTAAGGGCTTCCTAGTTTTAAAAATCCTAGCCCTAGGCCTAAGCCTAACAGTAACCCTGGGAAGGGAAATCAGCCTGGTGTTAGGCTTCTTGCCAAGGAAAAAGCCGTGAAAGCAGCCATGTTGTGGCACTTTTGCACTCCCTTTTGGATGCCTTTCACAGCTGCAGTGTGCCTGGAACTCAGGGCTTCCTGATTTTAAAAATCCTAGCCCTAGGCCGAACCTCAACCCTAAGACGAGAAAGGCAAATCAGCCAGGAATTAGGCATGTCCCCAAGGAAAAAGCTGTGGAGGCAGGCATGTTGTGGTACTTTTGCGCTCTTCTTGGCTAGTCCTTCGCAGCTGCTGTGTTCTTGGAACTCAGGGCTTTCTGGTTAATAGAACCCTTACCCTAGGCGTAACTCAAACCTTAAGCCTAGGAAGGAAAATCAGCCTATGGTTCGGGATGGTCTCATGGAAATATCAGTGGTGGCAGCCAAGTTGCGTCACTTTTGCGCTCCCCCTGGGATGCCTTTCGCAGCTGCAGTGTGCCTGGAGCCCAGGGCTTCCTGGTTTTAAAAGTCCTAGGCCTAAGCCTAACAGTAACCCTAGGAAGGTAAATCAGCCGGGTATTAGGGTTCTTCCTAAGGGAAAAGCCGTGAAAGCAGCCATGTTGTGGCACTTCTGCACTCCCTTTGGGATGCCTTTGGCAGATGAAGTAAGCCTGGAACTCAGGGCTTCCTGGTTAAAGAAATCCAAGCCCTAGGCTGAACCCTAACCCTAACCCTAGGCAGATAAATCAGCCTAGGTATAGGGATGGTGCCAAGGAAAAAGCTGTGAAAGCTGCCATGTTGTTGCACTTTTGTACTCCCCTTGGGATGCCTTGAACAGCTGCAGTGTGCCTGGAGCTAAGGGCTTCCTAGTTTTAAAAATCCTAGCCCTAGGCCTAAGCCTAACAGTAACCCTGGGAAGGGAAATCAGCCTGGTGTTAGGCTTCTTGCCAAGGAAAAAGCCGTGAAAGCAGCCATGTTGTGGCACTTTTGCACTCCCTTTTGGATGCCTTTCACAGCTCCGGTGTGCCTGGAACTCAGGGCTTCCTGATTTTAAAAATCCTAGCCCTAGGCCGAACCTCAACCCTAAGACGAGAAAGGCAAATCAGCCAGGAATTAGGCATGTCCCCAAGGAAAAAGCTGTGGAGGCAGGCATGTTGTGGTACTTTTGCGCTCTTCTTGGCTAGTCCTTCGCAGCTGCTGTGTTCTTGGAACTCAGGGCTTTCTGGTTAATAGAACCCTTACCCTAGGCGTAACTCAAACCTTAAGCCTAGGAAGGAAAATCAGCCTATGGTTCGGGATGGTCTCATGGAAATATCAGTGGTGGCAGCCAAGTTGCGTCACTTTTGCGCTCCCCCTGGGATGCCTTTCGCAGCTGCAGTGTGCCTGGAGCCCAGGGCTTCCTGGTTTTAAAAGTCCTAGGCCTAAGCCTAACAGTAACCCTAGGAAGGTAAATCAGCCGGGTATTAGGGTTCTTCCTAAGGGAAAAGCCGTGAAAGCAGCCATGTTGTGGCACTTCTGCACTCCCTTTGGGATGCCTTTGGCAGATGAAGTAAGCCTGGAACTCAGGGCTTCCTGCTTAAAGAAATCCAAGCCCTAGGCTGAACCCTAACCCTAACCCTAGGCAGATAAATCAGCCTAGGTATAGGGATGGTGCCAAGGAAAAAGCTGTGAAAGCTGCCATGTTGTTGCACTTTTGTACTCCCCTTGGGATGCCTTGAACAGCTGCAGTGTGCCTGGAGCTAAGGGCTTCCTAGTTTTAAAAATCCTAGCCCTAGGCCTAAGCCTAACAGTAACCCTGGGAAGGGAAATCAGCCTGGTGTTAGGCTTCTTGCCAAGGAAAAAGCCGTGAAAGCAGCCATGTTGTGGCACTTTTGCACTCCCTTTTGGATGCCTTTCACAGCTCCGGTGTGCCTGGAACTCAGGGCTTCCTGATTTTAAAAATCCTAGCCCTAGGCCGAACCTCAACCCTAAGACGAGAAAGGCAAATCAGCCAGGAATTAGGCATGTCCCCAAGGAAAAAGCTGTGGAGGCAGGCATGTTGTGGTACTTTTGCGCTCTTCTTGGGAAGTCCTTCGCAGCTGCTGTGTTCTTGGAACTCAGGGCTTTCTGGTTAATAGAACCCTTACCCTAGGCGTAACTCAAACCTTAAGCCTAGGAAGGAAAATCAGCCTATGGTTCGGGATGGTCTCATGGAAATATCAGTGGTGGCAGCCAAGTTGCGTCACTTTTGCGCTCCCCCTGGGATGCCTTTCGCAGCTGCAGTGTGCCTGGAGCCCAGGGCTTCCTGGTTTTAAAAGTCCTAGGCCTAAGCCTAACAGTAACCCTAGGAAGGTAAATCAGCCGGGTATTAGGGTTCTTCCTAAGGGAAAAGCCGTGAAAGCAGCCATGTTGTGGCACTTCTGCACTCCCTTTGGGATGCCTTTGGCAGATGAAGTAAGCCTGGAACTCAGGGCTTCCTGGTTAAAGAAATCCAAGCCCTAGGCTGAACCCTAACCCTAACCCTAGGCAGATAAATCAGCCTAGGTATAGGGATGGTGGCAAGAAAAAAGCTGTGAAAGCTGCCATGTTGTTGCACTTTTGTACTCCCCTTGGGATGCCTTGAACAGCTGCAGTGTGCCTGGAGCTAAGGGCTTCCTAGTTTTAAAAATCCTAGCCCTAGGCCTAAGCCTAACAGTAACCCTGGGAAGGGAAATCAGCCTGGTGTTAGGCTTCTTGCCAAGGAAAAAGCCGTGAAAGCAGCCATGTTGTGGCACTTTTGCACTCCCTTTTGGATGCCTTTCACAGCTCCGGTGTGCCTGGAACTCAGGGCTTCCTGATTTTAAAAATCCTAGCCCTAGGCCGAACCTCAACCCTAAGACGAGAAAGGCAAATCAGCCAGGAATTAGGCATGTCCCCAAGGAAAAAGCTGTGGAGGCAGGCATGTTGTGGTACTTTTGCGCTCTTCTTGGCTAGTCCTTCGCAGCTGCTGTGTTCTTGGAACTCAGGGCTTTCTGGTTAATAGAACCCTTACCCTAGGCGTAACTCAAACCTTAACCCTAGGAAGGAAAATCAGCCTATGGTTCGGGATGGTCTCATGGAAATATCAGTGGTGGCAGCCAAGTTGCGTCACTTTTGCGCTCCCCCTGGGATGCCTTTCGCAGCTGCAGTGTGCCTGGAGCCCAGGGCTTCCTGGTTTTAAAAGTCCTAGGCCTAAGCCTAACAGTAACCCTAGGAAGGTAAATCAGCCGGGTATTAGGGTTCTTCCTAAGGGAAAAGCCGTGAAAGCAGCCATGTTGTGGCACTTCTGCACTCCCTTTGGGATGCCTTTGGCAGATGAAGTAAGCCTGGAACTCAGGGCTTCCTGGTTAAAGAAATCCAAGCCCTAGGCTGAACCCTAACCCTAACCCTAGGCAGATAAATCAGCCTAGGTATAGGGATGGTGCCAAGGAAAAAGCTGTGAAAGCTGCCATGTTGTTGCACTTTTGTACTCCCCTTGGGATGCCTTGAACAGCTGCAGTGTGCCTGGAGCTAAGGGCTTCCTAGTTTTAAAAATCCTAGCCCTAGGCCTAAGCCTAACAGTAACCCTGGGAAGGGAAATCAGCCTGGTGTTAGGCTTCTTGCCAAGGAAAAAGCCGTGAAAGCAGCCATGTTGTGGCACTTTTGCACTCCCTTTTGGATGCCTTTCACAGCTCCAGTGTGCCTGGAACTCAGGGCTTCCTGATTTTAAAAATCCTAGCCCTAGGCCGAACCTCAACCCTAAGACGAGAAAGGCAAATCAGCCAGGAATTAGGCATGTCCCCAAGGAAAAAGCTGTGGAGGCAGGCATGTTGTGGTACTTTTGCGCTCTTCTTGGCTAGTCCTTCGCAGCTGCTGTGTTCTTGGAACTCAGGGCTTTCTGGTTAATAGAACCCTTACCCTAGGCGTAACTCAAACCTTAACCCTAGGAAGGAAAATCAGCCTATGGTTCGGGATGGTCTCATGGAAATATCAGTGGTGGCAGCCAAGTTGCATCACTTTTGCGCTCCCCCTGGGATGCCTTTCGCAGCTGCAGTGTGCCTGGAGCCCAGGGCTTCCTGGTTTTAAAAGTCCTAGGCCTAAGCCTAACAGTAACCCTAGGAAGGTAAATCAGCCGGCTATTAGGGTTCTTCCTAAGGGAAAAGCCGTGAAAGCAGCCATGTTGTGGCACTTCTGCACTCCCTTTGGGATGCCTTTGGCAGATGAAGTAAGCCTGGAACTCAGGGCTTCCTGCTTAAAGAAATCCAAGCCCTAGGCTGAACCCTAACCCTAACCCTAGGCAGATAAATCAGCCTAGGTATAGGGATGGTGCCAAGAAAAAAGCTGTGAAAGCTGCCATGTTGTTGCACTTTTGTACTCCCCTTGGGATGCCTTGAACAGCTGCAGTGTGCCTGGAGCTAAGGGCTTCCTAGTTTTAAAAATCCTAGCCCTAGGCCTAAGCCTAACAGTAACCCTGGGAAGGGAAATCAGCCTGGTGTTAGGCTTCTTGCCAAGGAAAAAGCCGTGAAAGCAGCCATGTTGTGGCACTTTTGCACTCCCTTTTGGATGCCTTTCACAGCTCCGGTGTGCCTGGAACTCAGGGCTTCCTGATTTTAAAAATCCTAGCCCTAGGCCGAACCTCAACCCTAAGACGAGAAAGGCAAATCAGCCAGGAATTAGGCATGTCCCCAAGGAAAAAGCTGTGGAGGCAGGCATGTTGTGGTACTTTTGCGCTCTTCTTGGCTAGTCCTTCGCAGCTGCTGTGTTCTTGGAACTCAGGGCTTTCTGGTTAATAGAACCCTTACCCTAGGCGTAACTCAAACCTTAAGCCTAGGAAGGAAAATCAGCCTATGGTTCGGGATGGTCTCATGGAAATATCAGTGGTGGCAGCCAAGTTGCGTCACTTTTGCGCTCCCCCTGGGATGCCTTTCGCAGCTGCAGTGTGCCTGGAGCCCAGGGCTTCCTGGTTTTAAAAGTCCTAGGCCTAAGCCTAACAGTAACCCTAGGAAGGTAAATCAGCCGGGTATTAGGGTTCTTCCTAAGGGAAAAGCCGTGAAAGCAGCCATGTTGTGGCACTTCTGCACTCCCTTTGGGATGCCTTTGGCAGATGAAGTAAGCCTGGAACTCAGGGCTTCCTGGTTAAAGAAATCCAAGCCCTAGGCTGAACCCTAACCCTAACCCTAGGCAGATAAATCAGCCTAGGTATAGGGATGGTGCCAAGGAAAAAGCTGTGAAAGCTGCCATGTTGTTGCACTTTTGTACTCCCCTTGGGATGCCTTGAACAGCTGCAGTGTGCCTGGAGCTAAGGGCTTCCTAGTTTTAAAAATCCTAGCCCTAGGCCTAAGCCTAACAGTAACCCTGGGAAGGGAAATCAGCCTGGTGTTAGGCTTCTTGCCAAGGAAAAAGCCGTGAAAGCAGCCATGTTGTGGCACTTTTGCACTCCCTTTTGGATGCCTTTCACAGCTCCGGTGTGCCTGGAACTCAGGGCTTCCTGATTTTAAAAATCCTAGCCCTAGGCCGAACCTCAACCCTAAGACGAGAAAGGCAAATCAGCCAGGAATTAGGCATGTCCCCAAGGAAAAAGCTGTGGAGGCAGGCATGTTGTGGTACTTTTGCGCTCTTCTTGGCTAGTCCTTCGCAGCTGCTGTGTTCTTGGAACTCAGGGCTTTCTGGTTAATAGAACCCTTACCCTAGGCGTAACTCAAACCTTAAGCCTAGGAAGGAAAATCAGCCTATGGTTCGGGATGGTCTCATGGAAATATCAGTGGTGGCAGCCAAGTTGCGTCACTTTTGCGCTCCCCCTGGGATGCCTTTTGCAGCTGCAGTGTGCCTGGAGCCCAGGGCTTCCTGGTTTTAAAAGTCCTAGGCCTAAGCCTAACAGTAACCCTAGGAAGGTAAATCAGCCGGGTATTAGGGTTCTTCCTAAGGGAAAAGCCGTGAAAGCAGCCATGTTGTGGCACTTCTGCACTCCCTTTGGGATGCCTTTGGCAGATGAAGTAAGCCTGGAACTCAGGGCTTCCTGGTTAAAGAAATCCAAGCCCTAGGCTGAACCCTAACCCTAACCCTAGGCAGATAAATCAGCCTAGGTATAGGGATGGTGCCAAGGAAAAAGCTGTGAAAGCTGCCATGTTGTTGCACTTTTGTACTCCCCTTGGGATGCCTTGAACAGCTGCAGTGTGCCTGGAGCTAAGGGCTTCCTAGTTTTAAAAATCCTAGCCCTAGGCCTAAGCCTAACAGTAACCCTGGGAAGGGAAATCAGCCTGGTGTTAGGCTTCTTGCCAAGGAAAAAGCCGTGAAAGCAGCCATGTTGTGGCACTTTTGCACTCCCTTTTGGATGCCTTTCACAGCTCCGGTGTGCCTGGAACTCAGGGCTTCCTGATTTTAAAAATCCTAGCCCTAGGCCGAACCTCAACCCTAAGACGAGAAAGGCAAATCAGCCAGGAATTAGGCATGTCCCCAAGGAAAAAGCTGTGGAGGCAGGCATGTTGTGGTACTTTTGCGCTCTTCTTGGGAAGTCCTTCGCAGCTGCTGTGTTCTTGGAACTCAGGGCTTTCTGGTTAATAGAGCCCTTACCCTAGGCGTAACTCAAACCTTAAGCCTAGGAAGGAAAATCAGCCTATGGTTCGGGATGCTCTCATGGAAATATCAGTGGTGGCAGCCAAGTTGCGTCACTTTTGCGCTCCCCCTGGGATGCCTTTCGCAGCTGCAGTGTGCCTGGAGCCCAGGGCTTCCTGGTTTTAAAAGTCCTAGGCCTAAGCCTAACAGTAACCCTAGGAAGGTAAATCAGCCGGCTATTAGGGTTCTTCCTAAGGGAAAAGCCGTGAAAGCAGCCATGTTGTGGCACTTCTGCACTCCCTTTGGGATGCCTTTGGCAGATGAAGTAAGCCTGGAACTCAGGGCTTCCTGCTTAAAGAAATCCAAGCCCTAGGCTGAACCCTAACCCTAACCCTAGGCAGATAAATCAGCCTAGGTATAGGGATGGTGCCAAGGAAAAAGCTGTGAAAGCTGCCATGTTGTTGCACTTTTGTACTCCCCTTGGGATGCCTTGAACAGCTGCAGTGTGCCTGGAGCTAAGGGCTTCCTAGTTTTAAAAATCCTAGCCCTAGGCCTAAGCCTAACAGTAACCCTGGGAAGGGAAATCAGCCTGGTGTTAGGCTTCTTGCCAAGGAAAAAGCCGTGAAAGCAGCCATGTTGTGGCACTTTTGCACTCCCTTTTGGATGCCTTTCACAGCTCCACTGTGCCTGGAACTCAGGGCTTCCTGATTTTAAAATCCTAGCCCTAGGCCGAACCTCAACCCTAAGACGAGAAAGGCAAATCAGCCAGGAATTAGGCATGTCCCCAAGGAAAAAGCTGTGGAGGCAGGCATGTTGTGGTACTTTTGCGCTCTTCTTGGCTAGTCCTTCGCAGCTGCTGTGTTCTTGGAACTCAGGGCTTTCTGGTTAATAGAACCCTTACCCTAGGCGTAACTCAAACCTTAACCCTAGGAAGGAAAATCAGCCTCTGGTTCGGGATGGTCTCATGGAAATATCAGTGGTGGCAGCCAAGTTGCGTCACTTTTGCGCTCCCCCTGGGATGCCTTTTGCAGCTGCAGTGTGCCTGGAGCCCAGGGCTTCCTGGTTTTAAAAGTCCTAGGCCTAAGCCTAACAGTAACCCTAGGAAGGTAAATCAGCCGGGTATTAGGGTTCTTCCTAAGGGAAAAGCCGTGAAAGCAGCCATGTTGTGGCACTTCTGCACTCCCTTTGGGATGCCTTTGGCAGATGAAGTAAGCCTGGAACTCAGGGCTTCCTGCTTAAAGAAATCCAAGCCCTAGGCTGAACCCTAACCCTAACCCTAGGCAGATAAATCAGCCTAGGTATAGGGATGGTGCCAAGGAAAAAGCTGTGAAAGCTGCCATGTTGTTGCACTTTTGTACTCCCCTTGGGATGCCTTGAACAGCTGCAGTGTGCCTGGAGCTAAGGGCTTCCTAGTTTTAAAAATCCTAGCCCTAGGCCTAAGCCTAACAGTAACCCTGGGAAGGGAAATCAGCCTGGTGTTAGGCTTCTTGCCAAGGAAAAAGCCGTGAAAGCAGCCATGTTGTGGCACTTTTGCACTCCCTTTTGGATGCCTTTCACAGCTCCGGTGTGCCTGGAACTCAGGGCTTCCTGATTTTAAAAATCCTAGCCCTAGGCCGAACCTCAACCCTAAGACGAGAAAGGCAAATCAGCCAGGAATTAGGCATGTCCCCAAGGAAAAAGCTGTGGAGGCAGGCATGTTGTGGTACTTCTGCGCTCTTCTTGGCTAGTCCTTCGCAGCTGCTGTGTTCTTGGAACTCAGGGCTTTCTGGTTAATAGAACCCTTACCCTAGGCGTAACTCAAACCTTAAGCCTAGGAAGGAAAATCAGCCTATGGTTCGGGATGGTCTCATGGAAATATCAGTGGTGGCAGCCAAGTTGCGTCACTTTTGCGCTACCCCTGGGATGCCTTTCGCAGCTGCAGTGTGCCTGGAGCCCAGGGTTTCCTGGTTTTAAAAGTCCTAGGCCTAAGCCTAACAGTAACCCTAGGAAGGTAAATCAGCCGGGTATTAGGGTTCTTCCTAAGGGAAAAGCCGTGAAAGCAGCCATGTTGTGGCACTTCTGCACTCCCTTTGGGATGCCTTTGGCAGATGAAGTAAGCCTGGAACTCAGGGCTTCCTGGTTAAAGAAATCCAAGCCCTAGGCTGAACCCTAACCCTAACCCTAGGCAGATAAATCAGCCTAGGTATAGGGATGGTGCCAAGGAAAAAGCTGTGAAAGCTGCCATGTTGTTGCACTTTTGTACTCCCCTTGGGATGCCTTGAACAGCTGCAGTGTGCCTGGAGCTAAGGGCTTCCTAGTTTTAAAAATCCTAGCCCTAGGCCTAAGCCTAACAGTAACCCTGGGAAGGGAAATCAGCCTGGTGTTAGGCTTCTTGCCAAGGAAAAAGCCGTGAAAGCAGCCATGTTGTGGCACTTTTGCACTCCCTTTTGGATGCCTTTCACAGCTCCGGTGTGCCTGGAACTCAGGGCTTCCTGATTTTAAAAATCCTAGCCCTAGGCCGAACCTCAACCCTAAGACGAGAAAGGCAAATCAGCCAGGAATTAGGCATGTCCCCAAGGAAAAAGCTGTGGAGGCAGGCATGTTGTGGTACTTTTGCGCTCTTCTTGGGAAGTCCTTCGCAGCTGCTGTGTTCTTGGAACTCAGGGCTTTCTGGTTAATAGAACCCTTACCCTAGGCGTAACTCAAACCTTAAGCCTAGGAAGGAAAATCAGCCTATGGTTCGGGATGGTCTCATGGAAATATCAGTGGTGGCAGCCAAGTTGCGTCACTTTTGCGCTCCCCCTGGGATGCCTTTCGCAGCTGCAGTGTGCCTGGAGCCCAGGGCTTCCTGGTTTTAAAAGTCCTAGGCCTAAGCCTAACAGTAACCCTAGGAAGGTAAATCAGCCGGCTATTAGGGTTCTTCCTAAGGGAAAAGCCGTGAAAGCAGCCATGTTGTGGCACTTCTGCACTCCCTTTGGGATGCCTTTGGCAGATGAAGGAAGCCTGGAACTCAGGGCTTCCTGGTTAAAAAAATCCAAGCCCTAGGCTGAACCCTAACCCTAACCCTAGGCAGATAAATCAGCCTAGGTATAGGGATGGTGCCAAGGAAAAAGCTGTGAAAGGTGCCATGTTGTTGCACTTTTGTACTCCCCTTGGGATGCCTTGAACAGCTGCAGTGTGCCTGGAGCTAAGGGCTTCCTAGTTTTAAAAATCCTAGCCCTAGGCCTAAGCCTAACAGTAACCCTGGGAAGGGAAATCAGCCTGGTGTTAGGCTTCTTGCCAAGGAAAAAGCCGTGAAAGCAGCCATGTTGTGGCACTTTTGCACTCCCTTTTGGATGCCTTTCACAGCTCCGGTGTGCCTGGAACTCAGGGCTTCCTGATTTTAAAAATCCTAGCCCTAGGCCGAACCTCAACCCTAAGACGAGAAAGGCAAATCAGCCAGGAATTAGGCATGTCCCCAAGGAAAAAGCTGTGGAGGCAGGCATGTTGTGGTACTTTTGCGCTCTTCTTGGCTAGTCCTTTGCAGCTGCTGTGTTCTTGGAACTCAGGGCTTTCTGGTTAATAGAACCCTTACCCTAGGCGTAACTCAAACCTTAAGCCTAGGAAGGAAAATCAGCCTATGGTTCGGGATGGTCTCATGGAAATATCAGTGGTGGCAGCCAAGTTGCGTCACTTTTGCGCTCCCCCTGGGATGCCTTTCGCAGCTGCAGTGTGCCTGGAGCCCAGGGCTTCCTGGTTTTAAAAGTCCTAGGCCTAAGCCTAACAGTAACCCTAGGAAGGTAAATCAGCCGGGTATTAGGGTTCTTCCTAAGGGAAAAGCCGTGAAAGCAGCCATGTTGTGGCACTTCTGCACTCCCTTTGGGATGCCTTTGGTAGATGAAGTAAGCCTGGAACTCAGGGATTCCTGCTTAAAGAAATCCAAGCCCTAGGCTGAACCCTAACCCTAACCCTAGGCAGATAAATCAGCCTAGGTATAGGGATGGTGCCAAGGAAAAAGCTGTGAAAGCTGCCATGTTGTTGCACTTTTGTACTCCCCTTGGGATGCCTTGAACAGCTGCAGTGTGCCTGGAGCTAAGGGCTTCCTAGTTTTAAAAATCCTAGCCCTAGGCCTAAGCCTAACAGTAACCCTGGGAAGGGAAATCAGCCTGGTGTTAGGCTTCTTGCCAAGGAAAAAGCCGTGAAAGCAGCCATGTTGTGGCACTTTTGCACTCCCTTTTGGATGCCTTTCACAGCTCCGGTGTGCCTGGAACTCAGGGCTTCCTGATTTTAAAAATCCTAGCCCTAGGCCGAACCTCAACCCTAAGACGAGAAAGGCAAATCAGCCAGGAATTAGGCATGTCCCCAAGGAAAAAGCTGTGGAGGCAGGCATGTTGTGGTACTTTTGCGCTCTTCTTGGCTAGTCCTTCGCAGCTGCTGTGTTCTTGGAACTCAGGGCTTTCTGGTTAATAGAACCCTTACCCTAGGCGTAACTCAAACCTTAAGCCTAGGAAGGAAAATCAGCCTATGGTTCGGGATGGTCTCATGGAAATATCAGTGGTGGCAGCCAAGTTGCGTCACTTTTGCGCTCCCCCTGGGATGCCTTTCGCAGCTGCAGTGTGCCTGGAGTCCAGGGCTTCCTGGTTTTAAAAGTCCTAGGCCTAAGCCTAACAGTAACCCTAGGAAGGTAAATCAGCCGGGTATTAGGGTTCTTCCTAAGGGAAAAGCCGTGAAAGCAGCCATGTTGTGGCACTTCTGCACTCCCTTTGGGATGCCTTTGGTAGATGAAGTAAGCCTGGAACTCAGGGATTCCTGCTTAAAGAAATCCAAGCCCTAGGCTGAACCCTAACCCTAACCCTAGGCAGATAAATCAGCCTAGGTATCGGGATGGTGCCAAGGAAAAAGCTGTGAAAGCTGCCATGTTGTTGCACTTTTGTACTCCCCTTGGGATGCCTTGAACAGCTGCAGTGTGCCTGGAGCTAAGGGCTTCCTAGTTTTAAAAATCCTAGCCCTAGGCCTAAGCCTAACAGTAACCCTGGGAAGGGAAATCAGCCTGGTGTTAGGCTTCTTGCCAAGGAAAAAGTTGTGAAAGCAGCCATGTTGTGGCACTTTTGCACTCCCTTTTGGATGCCTTTCACAGCTGCAGTGTGCCTGGAACTCAGGGCTTCCTGATTTTAAAAATCCTAGCCCTAGGCCGAACCTCAACCCTAAGACGAGAAAGGCAAATCAGCCAGGAATTAGGCATGTCCCCAAGGAAAAAGCTGTGGAGGCAGGCATGTTGTGGTACTTTTGCGCTCTTCTTGGCTAGTCCTTCGCAGCTGCTGTGTTCTTGGAACTCAGGGCTTTCTGGTTAATAGAACCCTTACCCTAGGCGTAACTCAAACCTTAACCCTAGGAAGGAAAATCAGCCTCTGGTTCGGGATGGTCTCATGAAAATATCAGTGGTGGCAGCCAAGTTGCGTCACTTTTGCGCTACCCCTGGGATGCCTTTCGCAGCTGCAGTGTGCCTGGAGCCCAGGGCTTCCTGGTTTTAAAAGTCCTAGGCCTAAGCCTAACAGTAACCCTAGGAAGGTAAATCAGCCGGGTATTAGGGTTCTTCCTAAGGGAAAAGCCGTGAAAGCAGCCATGTTGTGGCACTTCTGCACTCCCTTTGGGATGCCTTTGGCAGATGAAGTAAGCCTGGAACTCAGGGCTTCCTGCTTAAAGAAATCCAAGCCCTAGGCTGAACCCTAACCCTAACCCTAGGCAGATAAATCAGCCTAGGTATAGGGATGGTGCCAAGGAAAAAGCTGTGAAAGCTGCCATGTTGTTGCACTTTTGTACTCCCCTTGGGATGCCTTGAACAGCTGCAGTGTGCCTGGAGCTAAGGGCTTCCTAGTTTTAAAAATCCTAGCCCTAGGCCTAAGCCTAACAGTAACCCTGGGAAGGGAAATCAGCCTGGTGTTAGGCTTCTTGCCAAGGAAAAAGCCGTGAAAGCAGCCATGTTGTGGCACTTTTGCACTCCCTTTTGGATGCCTTTCACAGCTCCGGTGTGCCTGGAACTCAGGGCTTCCTGATTTTAAAAATCCTAGCCCTAGGCCGAACCCCAACCCTAAGACGAGAAAGGCAAATCAGCCAGGAATTAGGCATGTCCCCAAGGAAAAAGCTGTGGAGGCAGGCATGTTGTGGTACTTTTGCGCTCTTCTTGGGAAGTCCTTCGCAGCTGCTGTGTTCTTGGAACTCAGGGCTTTCTGGTTAATAGAACCCTTACCCTAGGCGTAACTCAAACCTTAAGCCTAGGAAGGAAAATCAGCCTATGGTTCGGGATGGTCTCATGGAAATATCAGTGGTGGCAGCCAAGTTGCGTCACTTTTGCGCTACCCCTGGGATGCCTTTCGCAGCTGCAGTGTGCCTGGAGCCCAGGGCTTCCTGGTTTTAAAAGTCCTAGGCCTAAGCCTAACAGTAACCCTAGGAAGGTAAATCAGCCGGGTATTAGGGTTCTTCCTAAGGGAAAAGCCGTGAAAGCAGCCATGTTGTGGCACTTCTGCACTCCCTTTGGGATGCCTTTGGCAGATGAAGTAAGCCTGGAACTCAGGGCTTCCTGCTTAAAGAAATCCAAGCCCTAGGCTGAAGCCTAACCCTAACCCTAGGCAGATAAATCAGCCTAGGTATAGGGATGGTGCCAAGGAAAAAGCTGTGAAAGCTGCCATGTTGTTGCACTTTTGTACTCCCCTTGGGATGCCTTGAACAGCTGCAGTGTGCCTGGAGCTAAGGGCTTCCTAGTTTTAAAAATCCTAGCCCTAGGCCTAAGCCTAACAGTAACCCTGGGAAGGGAAATCAGCCTGGTGTTAGGCTTCTTGCCAAGGAAAAAGCCGTGAAAGCAGCCATGTTGTGGCACTTTTGCACTCCCTTTTGGATGCCTTTCACAGCTCCGGTGTGCCTGGAACTCAGGGCTTCCTGATTTTAAAAATCCTAGCCCTAGGCCGAACCTCAACCCTAAGACGAGAAAGGCAAATCAGCCAGGAATTAGGCATGTCCCCAAGGAAAAAGCTGTGGAGGCAGGCATGTTGTGGTACTTTTGCGCTCTTCTTGGCTAGTCCTTCGCAGCTGCTGTGTTCTTGGAACTCAGGGCTTTCTGGTTAATAGAACCCTTACCCTAGGCGTAACTCAAACCTTAAGCCTAGGAAGGAAAATCAGCCTATGGTTCGGGATGGTCTCATGAAAATATCAGTGGTGGCAGCCAAGTTGCGTCACTTTTGCGCTCCCCCTGGGATGCCTTTCGCAGCTGCAGTGTGCCTGGAGCCCAGGGCTTCCTGGTTTTAAAAGTCCTAGGCCTAAGCCTAACAGTAACCCTAGGAAGGTAAATCAGCCGGGTATTAGGGTTCTTCCTAAGGGAAAAGCCGTGAAAGCAGCCATGTTGTGGCACTTCTGCACTCCCTTTGGGATGCCTTTGGCAGATGAAGTAAGCCTGGAACTCAGGGCTTCCTGGTTAAAGAAATCCAAGCCCTAGGCTGAACCCTAACCCTAACCCTAGGCAGATAAATCAGCCTAGGTATAGGGATGGTGCCAAGGAAAAAGCTGTGAAAGCTGCCATGTGTTTGCACTTTTGTACTCCCCTTGGGATGCCTTGAACAGCTGCAGTGTGCCTGGAGCTAAGGGCTTCCTAGTTCTAAAAATCCTAGCCCTAGGCCTAAGCCTAACAGTAACCCTGGGAAGGGAAATCAGCCTGGTGTTAGGCTTCTTGCCAAGGAAAAAGCCGTGAAAGCAGCCATGTTGTGGCACTTTTGCACTCCCTTTTGGATGCCTTTCACAGCTCCAGTGTGCCTGGAACTCAGGGCTTCCTGATTTTAAAAATCCTAGCCCTAGGCCGAACCTCAACCCTAAGACGAGAAAGGCAAATCAGCCAGGAATTAGGCATGTCCCCAAGGAAAAAGCTGTGGAGGCAGGCATGTTGTGGTACTTTTGCGCTCTTCTTGGGAAGTCCTTCGCAGCTGCTGTGTTCTTGGAACTCAGGGCTTTCTGGTTAATAGAACCCTTACCCTAGGCGTAACTCAAACCTTAAGCCTAGGAAGGAAAATCAGCCTATGGTTCGGGATGGTCTCATGGAAATATCAGTGGTGGCAGCCAAGTTGCGTCACTTTTGCGCTCCCCCTGGGATGCCTTTCGCAGCTGCAGTGTGCCTGGAGCCCAGGGCTTCCTGGTTTTAAAAGTCCTAGGCCTAAGCCTAACAGTAACCCTAGGAAGGTAAATCAGCCGGGTATTAGGGTTCTTCCTAAGGGAAAAGCCGTGAAAGCAGCCATGTTGTGGCACTTCTGCACTCCCTTTGGGATGCCTTTGGCAGATGAAGTAAGCCTGGAACTCAGGGCTTCCTGGTTAAAGAAATCCAAGCCCTAGGCTGAAGCCTAACCCTAACCCTAGGCAGATAAATCAGCCTAGGTATAGGGATGGTGCCAAGGAAAAAGCTGTGAAAGCTGCCATGTTGTTGCACTTTTGTACTCCCCTTGGGATGCCTTGAACAGCTGCAGTGTGCCTGGAGCTAAGGGCTTCCTAGTTTTAAAAATCCTAGCCCTAGGCCTAAGCCTAACAGTAACCCTGGGAAGGGAAATCAGCCTGGTGTTAGGCTTCTTGCCAAGGAAAAAGCCGTGAAAGCAGCCATGTTGTGGCACTTTTGCACTCCCTTTTGGATGCCTTTCACAGCTCCGGTGTGCCTGGAACTCAGGGCTTCCTGATTTTAAAAATCCTAGCCCTAGGCCGAACCTCAACCCTAAGACGAGAAAGGCAAATCAGCCAGGAATTAGGCATGTCCCCAAGGAAAAAGCTGTGGAGGCAGGCATGTTGTGGTACTTTTGCACTCTTCTTGGCTAGTCCTTCGCAGCTGCTGTGTTCTTGGAACTCAGGGCTTTCTGGTTAATAGAACCCTTACCCTAGGCGTAACTCAAACCTTAACCCTAGGAAGGAAAATCAGCCTATGGTTCGGGATGGTCTCATGGAAATATCAGTGTTGGCAGCCAAGTTGCGTCACTTTTGCGCTCCCCCTGGGATGCCTTTCGCAGCTGCAGTGTGCCTGGAGCCCAGGGCTTCCTGGTTTTAAAAGTCCTAGGCCTAAGCCTAACAGTAACCCTAGGAAGGTAAATCAGCCGGCTATTAGGGTTCTTCCTAAGGGAAAAGCCGTGAAAGCAGCCATGTTGTGGCACTTCTGCACTCCCTTTGGGATGCCTTTGGCAGATGAAGTAAGCCTGGAACTCAGGGCTTCCTGCTTAAAGAAATCCAAGCCCTAGGCTGAAGCCTAACCCTAACCCTAGGCAGATAAATCAGCCTAGGTATAGGGATGGTGCCAAGGAAAAAGCTGTGAAAGCTGCCATGTTGTTGCACTTTTGTACTCCCCTTGGGATGCCTTGAACAGCTGCAGTGTGCCTGGAGCTAAGGGCTTCCTAGTTTTAAAAATCCTAGCCCTAGGCCTAAGCCTAACAGTAACCCTGGGAAGGGAAATCAGCCTGGTGTTAGGCTTCTTGCCAAGGAAAAAGCCGTGAAAGCAGCCATGTTGTGGCACTTTTGCACTCCCTTTTGGATGCCTTTCACAGCTCCGGTGTGCCTGGAACTCAGGGCTTCCTGATTTTAAAAATCCTAGCCCTAGGCCGAACCTCAACCCTAAGACGAGAAAGGCAAATCAGCCAGGAATTAGGCATGTCCCCAAGGAAAAAGCTGTGGAGGCAGGCATGTTGTGGTACTTTTGCGCTCTTCTTGGCTAGTCCTTCGCAGCTGCTGTGTTCTTGGAACTCAGGGCTTTCTGGTTAATAGAACCCTTACCCTAGGCGTAACTCAAACCTTAAGCCTAGGAAGGAAAATCAGCCTATGGTTCGGGATGGTCTCATGGAAATATCAGTGGTGGCAGCCAAGTTGCGTCACTTTTGCGCTCCCCCTGGGATGCCTTTCGCAGCTGCAGTGTGCCTGGAGCCCAGGGCTTCCTGGTTTTAAAAGTCCTAGGCCTAAGCCTAACAGTAACCCTAGGAAGGTAAATCAGCCGGCTATTAGGGTTCTTCCTAAGGGAAAAGCCGTGAAAGCAGCCATGTTGTGGCACTTCTGCACTCCCTTTGGGATGCCTTTGGCAGATGAAGTAAGCCTGGAACTCAGGGCTTCCTGCTTAAAGAAATCCAAGCCCTAGGCTGAACCCTAACCCTAACCCTAGGCAGATAAATCAGCCTAGGTATAGGGATGGTGCCAAGGAAAAAGCTGTGAAAGCTGCCATGTTGTTGCACTTTTGTACTCCCCTTGGGATGCCTTGAACAGCTGCAGTGTGCCTGGAGCTAAGGGCTTCCTAGTTTTAAAAATCCTAGCCCTAGGCCTAAGCCTAACAGTAACCCTGGGAAGGGAAATCAGCCTGGTGTTAGGCTTCTTGCCAAGGAAAAAGCCGTGAAAGCAGCCATGTTGTGGCACTTCTGCACTCCCTTTGGGATGCCTTTGGCAGATGAAGTAAGCCTGGAACTCAGGGCTTCCTGCTTAAAGAAATCCAAGCCCTAGGCTGAAGCCTAACCCTAACCCTAGGCAGATAAATCAGCCTAGGTATAGGGATGGTGCCAAGGAAAAAGCTGTGAAAGCTGCCATGTTGTTGCACTTTTGTACTCCCCTTGGGATGCCTTGAACAGCTGCAGTGTGCCTGGAGCTAAGGGCTTCCTAGTTTTAAAAATCCTAGCCCTAGGCCTAAGCCTAACAGTAACCCTGGGAAGGGAAATCAGCCTGGTGTTAGGCTTCTTGCCAAGGAAAAAGCCGTGAAAGCAGCCATGTTGTGGCACTTTTGCACTCCCTTTTGGATGCCTTTCACAGCTCCGGTGTGCCTGGAACTCAGGGCTTCCTGATTTTAAAAATCCTAGCCCTAGGCCGAACCTCAACCCTAAGACGAGAAAGGCAAATCAGCCAGGAATTAGGCATGTCCCCAAGGAAAAAGCTGTGGAGGCAGGCATGTTGTGGTACTTTTGCGCTCTTCTTGGCTAGTCCTTCGCAGCTGCTGTGTTCTTGGAACTCAGGGCTTTCTGGTTAATAGAACCCTTACCCTAGGCGTAACTCAAACCTTAAGCCTAGGAAGGAAAATCAGCCTATGGTTCGGGATGGTCTCATGGAAATATCAGTGGTGGCAGCCAAGTTGCGTCACTTTTGCGCTCCCCCTGGGATGCCTTTCGCAGCTGCAGTGTGCCTGGAGCCCAGGGCTTCCTGGTTTTAAAAGTCCTAGGCCTAAGCCTAACAGTAACCCTAGGAAGGTAAATCAGCCGGCTATTAGGGTTCTTCCTAAGGGAAAAGCCGTGAAAGCAGCCATGTTGTGGCACTTCTGCACTCCCTTTGGGATGCCTTTGGCAGATGAAGTAAGCCTGGAACTCAGGGCTTCCTGCTTAAAGAAATCCAAGCCCTAGGCTGAACCCTAACCCTAACCCTAGGCAGATAAATCAGCCTAGGTATAGGGATGGTGCCAAGGAAAAAGCTGTGAAAGCTGCCATGTTGTTGCACTTTTGTACTCCCCTTGGGATGCCTTGAACAGCTGCAGTGTGCCTGGAGCTAAGGGCTTCCTAGTTTTAAAAATCCTAGCCCTAGGCCTAAGCCTAACAGTAACCCTGGGAAGGGAAATCAGCCTGGTGTTAGGCTTCTTGCCAAGGAAAAAGCCGTGAAAGCAGCCATGTTGTGGCACTTTTGCACTCCCTTTTGGATGCCTTTCACAGCTCCGGTGTGCCTGGAACTCAGGGCTTCCTGATTTTAAAAATCCTAGCCCTAGGCCGAACCTCAACCCTAAGACGAGAAAGGCAAATCAGCCAGGAATTAGGCATGTCCCCAAGGAAAAAGCTGTGGAGGCAGGCATGTTGTGGTACTTTTGCGCTCTTCTTGGCTAGTCCTTCGCAGCTGCTGTGTTCTTGGAACTCAGGGCTTTCTGGTTAATAGAACCCTTACCCTAGGCGTAACTCAAACCTTAAGCCTAGGAAGGAAAATCAGCCTATGGTTCGGGATGGTCTCATGGAAATATCAGTGGTGGCAGCCAAGTTGCGTCACTTTTGCGCTCCCCCTGGGATGCCTTTCGCAGCTGCAGTGTGCCTGGAGCCCAGGGCTTCCTGGTTTTAAAAGTCCTAGGCCTAAGCCTAACAGTAACCCTAGGAAGGTAAATCAGCCGGGTATTAGGGTTCTTCCTAAGGGAAAAGCCGTGAAAGCAGCCATGTTGTGGCACTTCTGCACTCCCTTTGGGATGCCTTTGGCAGATGAAGTAAGCCTGGAACTCAGGGCTTCCTGGTTAAAGAAATCCAAGCCCTAGGCTGAACCCTAACCCTAACCCTAGGCAGATAAATCAGCCTAGGTATAGGGATGGTGCCAAGGAAAAAGCTGTGAAAGCTGCCATGTTGTTGCACTTTTGTACTCCCCTTGGGATGCCTTGAACAGCTGCAGTGTGCCTGGAGCTAAGGGCTTCCTAGTTTTAAAAATCCTAGCCCTAGGCCTAAGCCTAACAGTAACCCTGGGAAGGGAAATCAGCCTGGTGTTAGGCTTCTTGCCAAGGAAAAAGCCGTGAAAGCAGCCATGTTGTGGCACTTTTGCACTCCCTTTTGGATGCCTTTCACAGCTCCGGTGTGCCTGGAACTCAGGGCTTCCTGATTTTAAAAATCCTAGCCCTAGGCCGAACCTCAACCCTAAGACGAGAAAGGCAAATCAGCCAGGAATTAGGCATGTCCCCAAGGAAAAAGCTGTGGAGGCAGGCATGTTGTGGTACTTTTGCGCTCTTCTTGGGAAGTCCTTCGCAGCTGCTGTGTTCTTGGAACTCAGGGCTTTCTGGTTAATAGAACCCTTACCCTAGGCGTAACTCAAACCTTAAGCCTAGGAAGGAAAATCAGCCTATGGTTCGGGATGGTCTCATGGAAATATCAGTGGTGGCAGCCAAGTTGCGTCACTTTTGCGCTCCCCCTGGGATGCCTTTCGCAGCTGCAGTGTGCCTGGAGCCCAGGGCTTCCTGGTTTTAAAAGTCCTAGGCCTAAGCCTAACAGTAACCCTAGGAAGGTAAATCAGCCGGGTATTAGGGTTCTTCCTAAGGGAAAAGCCGTGAAAGCAGCCATGTTGTGGCACTTCTGCACTCCCTTTGGGATGCCTTTGGCAGATGAAGTAAGCCTGGAACTCAGGGCTTCCTGGTTAAAGAAATCCAAGCCCTAGGCTGAAGCCTAACCCTAACCCTAGGCAGATAAATCAGCCTAGGTATAGGGATGGTGCCAAGGAAAAAGCTGTGAAAGCTGCCATGTTGTTGCACTTTTGTACTCCCCTTGGGATGCCTTGAACAGCTGCAGTGTGCCTGGAGCTAAGGGCTTCCTAGTTTTAAAAATCCTAGCCCTAGGCCTAAGCCTAACAGTAACCCTGGGAAGGGAAATCAGCCTGGTGTTAGGCTTCTTGCCAAGGAAAAAGCCGTGAAAGCAGCCATGTTGTGGCACTTTTGCACTCCCTTTTGGATGCCTTTCACAGCTCCGGTGTGCCTGGAACTCAGGGCTTCCTGATTTTAAAAATCCTAGCCCTAGGCCGAACCTCAACCCTAAGACGAGAAAGGCAAATCAGCCAGGAATTAGGCATGTCCCCAAGGAAAAAGCTGTGGAGGCAGGCATGTTGTGGTACTTTTGCGCTCTTCTTGGCTAGTCCTTCGCAGCTGCTGTGT
Organism: Ammospiza caudacuta; assembly: GCF_027887145.1. NCBI lineage: Eukaryota > Metazoa > Chordata > Aves > Passeriformes > Passerellidae > Ammospiza > Ammospiza caudacuta. Next base: position 878,145 of record NC_080618.1, read on the forward strand.
TCTTGGAACTCAGGGCTTTCTGGTTAATAGAACCCTTACCCTAGGCGTAACTCAAACCTTAAGCCTAGGAAGGAAAATCAGCCTATGGTTCGGGATGGTCTCATGGAAATATCAGTGGTGGCAGCCAAGTTGCGTCACTTTTGCGCTCCCCCTGGGATGCCTTTCGCAGCTGCAGTGTGCCTGGAGCCCAGGGCTTCCTGGTTTTAAAAGTCCTAGGCCTAAGCCTAACAGTAACCCTAGGAAGGTAAATCAGCCGGCTATTAGGGTTCTTCCTAAGGGAAAAGCCGTGAAAGCAGCCATGTTGTGGCACTTCTGCACTCCCTTTGGGATGCCTTTGGCAGATGAAGTAAGCCTGGAACTCAGGGCTTCCTGCTTAAAGAAATCCAAGCCCTAGGCTGAACCCTAACCCTAACCCTAGGCAGATAAATCAGCCTAGGTATAGGGATGGTGCCAAGGAAAAAGCTGTGAAAGCTGCCATGTTGTTGCACTTTTGTACTCCCCTTGGGATGCCTTGAACAGCTGCAGTGTGCCTGGAGCTAAGGGCTTCCTAGTTTTAAAAATCCTAGCCCTAGGCCTAAGCCTAACAGTAACCCTGGGAAGGGAAATCAGCCTGGTGTTAGGCTTCTTGCCAAGGAAAAAGCCGTGAAAGCAGCCATGTTGTGGCACTTTTGCACTCCCTTTTGGATGCCTTTCACAGCTCCACTGTGCCTGGAACTCAGGGCTTCCTGATTTTAAAAATCCTAGCCCTAGGCCGAACCTCAACCCTAAGACGAGAAAGGCAAATCAGCCAGGAATTAGGCATGTCCCCAAGGAAAAAGCTGTGGAGGCAGGCATGTTGTGGTACTTTTGCGCTCTTCTTGGCTAGTCCTTCGCAGCTGCTGTGTTCTTGGAACTCAGGGCTTTCTGGTTAATAGAACCCTTACCCTAGGCGTAACTCAAACCTTAACCCTAGGAAGGAAAATCAGCCTATGGTTCGGGATGGTCTCATGGAAATATCAGTGGTGGCAGCCAAGTTGCGTCACTTTTGCGCTCCCCCTGGGATGCCTTTCGCAGCTGCAGTGTGCCTGGAGCCCAGGGCTTCCTGGTTTTAAAAGTCCTAGGCCTAAGCCTAACAGTAACCCTAGGAAGGTAAATCAGCCGGCTATTAGGGTTCTTCCTAAGGGAAAAGCCGTGAAAGCAGCCATGTTGTGGCACTTCTGCACTCCCTTTGGGATGCCTTTGGCAGATGAAGTAAGCCTGGAACTCAGGGCTTCCTGCTTAAAGAAATCCAAGCCCTAGGCTGAAGCCTAACCCTAACCCTAGGCAGATAAATCAGCCTAGGTATAGGGATGGTGCCAAGGAAAAAGCTGTGAAAGCTGCCATGTTGTTGCACTTTTGTACTCCCCTTGGGATGCCTTGAACAGCTGCAGTGTGCCTGGAGCTAAGGGCTTCCTAGTTTTAAAAATCCTAGCCCTAGGCCTAAGCCTAACAGTAACCCTGGGAAGGGAAATCAGCCTGGTGTTAGGCTTCTTGCCAAGGAAAAAGCCGTGAAAGCAGCCATGTTGTGGCACTTTTGCACTCCCTTTTGGATGCCTTTCACAGCTCCGGTGTGCCTGGAACTCAGGGCTTCCTGATTTTAAAAATCCTAGCCCTAGGCCGAACCTCAACCCTAAGACGAGAAAGGCAAATCAGCCAGGAATTAGGCATGTCCCCAAGGAAAAAGCTGTGGAGGCAGGCATGTTGTGGTACTTTTGCGCTCTTCTTGGGAAGTCCTTCGCAGCTGCTGTGTTCTTGGAACTCAGGGCTTTCTGGTTAATAGAACCCTTACCCTAGGCGTAACTCAAACCTTAAGCCTAGGAAGGAAAATCAGCCTATGGTTCGGGATGGTCTCATGGAAATATCAGTGGTGGCAGCCAAGTTGCGTCACTTTTGCGCTCCCCCTGGGATGCCTTTCGCAGCTGCAGTGTGCCTGGAGCCCAGGGCTTCCTGGTTTTAAAAGTCCTAGGCCTAAGCCTAACAGTAACCCTAGGAAGGTAAATCAGCCGGGTATTAGGGTTCTTCCTAAGGGAAAAGCCGTGAAAGCAGCCATGTTGTGGCACTTCTGCACTCCCTTTGGGATGCCTTTGGCAGATGAAGTAAGCCTGGAACTCAGGGCTTCCTGGTTAAAGAAATCCAAGCCCTAGGCTGAACCCTAACCCTAACCCTAGGCAGATAAATCAGCCTAGGTATAGGGATGGTGCCAAGGAAAAAGCTGTGAAAGCTGCCATGTTGTTGCACTTTTGTACTCCCCTTGGGATGCCTTGAACAGCTGCAGTGTGCCTGGAGCTAAGGGCTTCCTAGTTTTAAAAATCCTAGCCCTAGGCCTAAGCCTAACAGTAACCCTGGGAAGGGAAATCAGCCTGGTGTTAGGCTTCTTGCCAAGGAAAAAGCCGTGAAAGCAGCCATGTTGTGGCACTTTTGCACTCCCTTTTGGATGCCTTTCACAGCTCCGGTGTGCCTGGAACTCAGGGCTTCCTGATTTTAAAAATCCTAGCCCTAGGCCGAACCTCAACCCTAAGACGAGAAAGGCAAATCAGCCAGGAATTAGGCATGTCCCCAAGGAAAAAGCTGTGGAGGCAGGCATGTTGTGGTACTTTTGCGCTCTTCTTGGGAAGTCCTTCGCAGCTGCTGTGTTCTTGGAACTCAGGGCTTTCTGGTTAATAGAACCCTTACCCTAGGCGTAACTCAAACCTTAAGCCTAGGAAGGAAAATCAGCCTATGGTTCGGGATGGTCTCATGGAAATATCAGTGGTGGCAGCCAAGTTGCGTCACTTTTGCACTACCCCTGGGATGCCTTTCGCAGCTGCAGTGTGCCTGGAGCCCAGGGCTTCCTGGTTTTAAAAGTCCTAGGCCTAAGCCTAACAGTAACCCTAGGAAGGTAAATCAGCCGGGTATTAGGGTTCTTCCTAAGGGAAAAGCCGTGAAAGCAGCCATGTTGTGGCACTTCTGCACTCCCTTTGGGATGCCTTTGGCAGATGAAGTAAGCCTGGAACTCAGGGCTTCCTGCTTAAAGAAATCCAAGCCCTAGGCTGAACCCTAACCCTAACCCTAGGCAGATAAATCAGCCTAGGTATAGGGATGGTGCCAAGGAAAAAGCTGTGAAAGCTGCCATGTTGTTGCACTTTTGTACTCCCCTTGGGATGCCTTGAACAGCTGCAGTGTGCCTGGAGCTAAGGGCTTCCTAGTTTTAAAAATCCTAGCCCTAGGCCTAAGCCTAACAGTAACCCTGGGAAGGGAAATCAGCCTGGTGTTAGGCTTCTTGCCAAGGAAAAAGCCGTGAAAGCAGCCATGTTGTGGCACTTTTGCACTCCCTTTTGGATGCCTTTCACAGCTCCGGTGTGCCTGGAACTCAGGGCTTCCTGATTTTAAAAATCCTAGCCCTAGGCCGAACCTCAACCCTAAGACGAGAAAGGCAAATCAGCCAGGAATTAGGCATGTCCCCAAGGAAAAAGCTGTGGAGGCAGGCATGTTGTGGTACTTTTGCGCTCTTCTTGGCTAGTCCTTCGCAGCTGCTGTGTTCTTGGAACTCAGGGCTTTCTGGTTAATAGAACCCTTACCCTAGGCGTAACTCAAACCTTAAGCCTAGGAAGGAAAATCAGCCTATGGTTCGGGATGGTCTCATGGAAATATCAGTGGTGGCAGCCAAGTTGCGTCACTTTTGCGCTCCCCCTGGGATGCCTTTCGCAGCTGCAGTGTGCCTGGAGCCCAGGGCTTCCTGGTTTTAAAAGTCCTAGGCCTAAGCCTAACAGTAACCCTAGGAAGGTAAATCAGCCGGGTATTAGGGTTCTTCCTAAGGGAAAAGCCGTGAAAGCAGCCATGTTGTGGCTCTTCTGCACTCCCTTTGGGATGCCTTTGGCAGATGAAGTAAGCCTGGAACTCAGGGCTTCCTGCTTAAAGAAATCCAAGCCCTAGGCTGAACCCTAACCCTAACCCTAGGCAGATAAATCAGCCTAGGTATAGGGATGGTGCCAAGGAAAAAGCTGTGAAAGCTGCCATGTTGTTGCACTTTTGTACTCCCCTTGGGATGCCTTGAACAGCTGCAGTGTGCCTGGAGCTAAGGGCTTCCTAGTTTTAAAAATCCTAGCCCTAGGCCTAAGCCTAACAGTAACCCTGGGAAGGGAAATCAGCCTGGTGTTAGGCTTCTTGCCAAGGAAAAAGCCGTGAAAGCAGCCATGTTGTGGCACTTTTGCACTCCCTTTTGGATGCCTTTCACAGCTCCAGTGTGCCTGGAACTCAGGGCTTCCTGATTTTAAAAATCCTAGCCCTAGGCCGAACCTCAACCCTAAGACGAGAAAGGCAAATCAGCCAGGAATTAGGCATGTCCCCAAGGAAAAAGCTGTGGAGGCAGGCATGTTGTGGTACTTTTGCGCTCTTCTTGGGAAGTCCTTCGCAGCTGCTGTGTTCTTGGAACTCAGGGCTTTCTGGTTAATAGAACCCTTACCCTAGGCGTAACTCAAACCTTAAGCCTAGGAAGGAAAATCAGCCTATGGTTCGGGATGGTCTCATGGAAATATCAGTGGTGGCAGCCAAGTTGCGTCACTTTTGCGCTCCCCCTGGGATGCCTTTCGCAGCTGCAGTGTGCCTGGAGCCCAGGGCTTCCTGGTTTTAAAAGTCCTAGGCCTAAGCCTAACAGTAACCCTAGGAAGGTAAATCAGCCGGCTATTAGGGTTCTTCCTAAGGGAAAAGCCGTGAAAGCAGCCATGTTGTGGCACTTCTGCACTCCCTTTGGGATGCCTTTGGCAGATGAAGTAAGCCTGGAACTCAGGGCTTCCTGGTTAAAGAAATCCAAGCCCTAGGCTGAACCCTAACCCTAACCCTAGGCAGATAAATCAGCCTAGGTATAGGGATGGTGCCAAGGAAAAAGCTGTGAAAGCTGCCATGTTGTTGCACTTTTGTACTCCCCTTGGGATGCCTTGAACAGCTGCAGTGTGCCTGGAGCTAAGGGCTTCCTAGTTTTAAAAATCCTAGCCCTAGGCCTAAGCCTAACAGTAACCCTGGGAAGGGAAATCAGCCTGGTGTTAGGCTTCTTGCCAAGGAAAAAGCCGTGAAAGCAGCCATGTTGTGGCACTTTTGCACTCCCTTTTGGATGCCTTTCACAGCTCCAGTGTGCCTGGAACTCAGGGCTTCCTGATTTTAAAAATCCTAGCCCTAGGCCGAACCTCAACCCTAAGACGAGAAAGGCAAATCAGCCAGGAATTAGGCATGTCCCCAAGGAAAAAGCTGTGGAGGCAGGCATGTTGTGGTACTTTTGCGCTCTTCTTGGCTAGTCCTTCGCAGCTGCTGTGTTCTTGGAACTCAGGGCTTTCTGGTTAATAGAACCCTTACCCTAGGCGTAACTCAAACCTTAAGCCTAGGAAGGAAAATCAGCCTATGGTTCGGGATGGTCTCATGGAAATATCAGTGGTGGCAGCCAAGTTGCATCACTTTTGCGCTCCCCCTGGGATGCCTTTCGCAGCTGCAGTGTGCCTGGAGCCCAGGGCTTCCTGGTTTTAAAAGTCCTAGGCCTAAGCCTAACAGTAACCCTAGGAAGGTAAATCAGCCGGGTATTAGGGTTCTTCCTAAGGGAAAAGCCGTGAAAGCAGCCATGTTGTGGCACTTCTGCACTCCCTTTGGGATGCCTTTGGCAGATGAAGTAAGCCTGGAACTCAGGGCTTCCTGCTTAAAGAAATCCAAGCCCTAGGCTGAACCCTAACCCTAACCCTAGGCAGATAAATCAGCCTAGGTATAGGGATGGTGCCAAGGAAAAAGCTGTGAAAGCTGCCATGTTGTTGCACTTTTGTACTCCCCTTGGGATGCCTTGAACAGCGGCAGTGTGCCTGGAGCTAAGGGCTTCCTAGTTTTAAAAATCCTAGCCCTAGGCCTAAGCCTAACAGTAACCCTGGGAAGGGAAATCAGCCTGGTGTTAGGCTTCTTGCCAAGGAAAAAGCCGTGAAAGCAGCCATGTTGTGGCACTTTTGCACTCCCTTTTGGATGCCTTTCACAGCTCCGGTGTGCCTGGAACTCAGGGCTTCCTGATTTTAAAAATCCTAGCCCTAGGCCGAACCTCAACCCTAAGACGAGAAAGGCAAATCAGCCAGGAATTAGGCATGTCCCCAAGGAAAAAGCTGTGGAGGCAGGCATGTTGTGGTACTTTTGCGCTCTTCTTGGCTAGTCCTTCGCAGCTGCTGTGTTCTTGGAACTCAGGGCTTTCTGGTTAATAGAACCCTTACCCTAGGCGTAACTCAAACCTTAAGCCTAGGAAGGAAAATCAGCCTATGGTTCGGGATGGTCTCATGGAAATATCAGTGGTGGCAGCCAAGTTGCGTCACTTTTGCGCTCCCCCTGGGATGCCTTTCGCAGCTGCAGTGTGCCTGGAGCCCAGGGCTTCCTGGTTTTAAAAGTCCTAGGCCTAAGCCTAACAGTAACCCTAGGAAGGTAAATCAGCCGGCTATTAGGGTTCTTTATAAGGGAAAAGCCGTGAAAGCAGCCATGTTGTGGCACTTCTGCACTCCCTTTGGGATGCCTTTGGCAGATGAAGTAAGCCTGGAACTCAGGGCTTCCTGGTTAAAGAAATCCAAGCCCTAGGCTGAACCCTAACCCTAACCCTAGGCAGATAAATCAGCCTAGGTATAGGGATGGTGCCAAGGAAAAAGCTGTGAAAGCTGCCATGTTGTTGCACTTTTGTACTCCCCTTGGGATGCCTTGAACAGCTGCAGTGTGCCTGGAGCTAAGGGCTTCCTAGTTTTAAAAATCCTAGCCCTAGGCCTAAGCCTAACAGTAACCCTGGGAAGGGAAATCAGCCTGGTGTTAGGCTTCTTGCCAAGGAAAAAGCCGTGAAAGCAGCCATGTTGTGGCACTTTTGCACTCCTTTTTGGATGCCTTTCACAGCTCCGGTGTGCCTGGAACTCAGGGCTTCCTGATTTTAAAAATCCTAGCCCTAGGCCGAACCTCAACCCTAAGACGAGAAAGGCAAATCAGCCAGGAATTAGGCATGTCCCCAAGGAAAAAGCTGTGGAGGCAGGCATGTTGTGGTACTTTTGCGCTCTTCTTGGGAAGTCCTTCGCAGCTGCTGTGTTCTTGGAACTCAGGGCTTTCTGGTTAATAGAACCCTTACCCTAGGCGTAACTCAAACCTTAAGCCTAGGAAGGAAAATCAGCCTATGGTTCGGGATGGTCTCATGGAAATATCAGTGGTGGCAGCCAAGTTGCGTCACTTTTGCGCTCCCCCTGGGATGCCTTTCGCAGCTGCAGTGTGCCTGGAGCCCAGGGCTTCCTGGTTTTAAAAGTCCTAGGCCTAAGCCTAACAGTAACCCTAGGAAGGTAAATCAGCCGGGTATTAGGGTTCTTCCTAAGGGAAAAGCCGTGAAAGCAGCCATGTTGTGGCACTTCTGCACTCCCTTTGGGATGCCTTTGGCAGATGAAGTAAGCCTGGAACTCAGGGCTTCCTGCTTAAAGAAATCCAAGCCCTAGGCTGAAGCCTAACCCTAACCCTAGGCAGATAAATCAGCCTAGGTATAGGGATGGTGCCAAGGAAAAAGCTGTGAAAGCTGCCATGTTGTTGCACTTTTGTACTCCCCTTGGGATGCCTTGAACAGCTGCAGTGTGCCTGGAGCTAAGGGCTTCCTAGTTTTAAAAATCCTAGCCCTAGGCCTAAGCCTAACAGTAACCCTGGGAAGGGAAATCAGCCTGGTGTTAGGCTTCTTGCCAAGGAAAAAGCCGTGAAAGCAGCCATGTTGTGGCACTTTTGCACTCCCTTTTGGATGCCTTTCACAGCTCCGGTGTGCCTGGAACTCAGGGCTTCCTGATTTTAAAAATCCTAGCCCTAGGCCGAACTTCAACCCTAAGACGAGAAAGGCAAATCAGCCAGGAATTAGGCATGTCCCCAAGGAAAAAGCTGTGGAGGCAGGCATGTTGTGGTACTTTTGCGCTCTTCTTGGGTAGTCCTTCGCAGCTGCTGTGTTCTTGGAACTCAGGGCTTTCTGGTTAATAGAACCCTTACCCTAGGCGTAACTCAAACCTTAAGCCTAGGAAGGAAAATCAGCCTATGGTTCGGGATGGTCTCATGGAAATATCAGTGGTGGCAGCCAAGTTGCGTCACTTTTGCGCTCCCCCTGGGATGCCTTTCGCAGCTGCAGTGTGCCTGGAGCCCAGGGCTTCCTGGTTTTAAAAGTCCTAGGCCTAAGCCTAACAGTAACCCTAGGAAGGTAAATCAGCCGGCTATTAGGGTTCTTCCTAAGGGAAAAGCCGTGAAAGCAGCCATGTTGTGGCACTTCTGCACTCCCTTTGGGATGCCTTTGGCAGATGAAGTAAGCCTGGAACTCAGGGCTTCCTGGTTAAAGAAATCCAAGCCCTAGGCTGAACCCTAACCCTAACCCTAGGCAGATAAATCAGCCTAGGTATAGGGATGGTGCCAAGGAAAAAGCTGTGAAAGCTGCCATGTTGTTGCACTTTTGTACTCCCCTTGGGATGCCTTGAACAGCTGCAGTGTGCCTGGAGCTAAGGGCTTCCTAGTTTTAAAAATCCTAGCCCTAGGCCTAAGCCTAACAGTAACCCTGGGAAGGGAAATCAGCCTGGTGTTAGGCTTCTTGCCAAGGAAAAAGCCGTGAAAGCAGCCATGTTGTGGCACTTTTGCACTCCTTTTTGGATGCCTTTCACAGCTCCGGTGTGCCTGGAACTCAGGGCTTCCTGATTTTAAAAATCCTAGCCCTAGGCCGAACCTCAACCCTAAGACGAGAAAGGCAAATCAGCCAGGAATTAGGCATGTCCCCAAGGAAAAAGCTGTGGAGGCAGGCATGTTGTGGTACTTTTGCGCTCTTCTTGGGAAGTCCTTCGCAGCTGCTGTGTTCTTGGAACTCAGGGCTTTCTGGTTAATAGAACCCTTACCCTAGGCGTAACTCAAACCTTAAGCCTAGGAAGGAAAATCAGCCTATGGTTCGGGATGGTCTCATGGAAATATCAGTGGTGGCAGCCAAGTTGCGTCACTTTTGCGCTCCCCCTGGGATGCCTTTCGCAGCTGCAGTGTGCCTGGAGCCCAGGGCTTCCTGGTTTTAAAAGTCCTAGGCCTAAGCCTAACAGTAACCCTAGGAAGGTAAATCAGCCGGCTATTAGGGTTCTTCCTAAGGGAAAAGCCGTGAAAGCAGCCATGTTGTGGCACTTCTGCACTCCCTTTGGGATGCCTTTGGTAGATGAAGTAAGCCTGGAACTCAGGGCTTCCTGGTTAAAGAAATCCAAGCCCTAGGCTGAACCCTAACCCTAACCCTAGGCAGATAAATCAGCCTAGGTATAGGGATGGTGCCAAGGAAAAAGCTGTGAAAGCTGCCATGTTGTTGCACTTTTGTACTCCCCTTGGGATGCCTTGAACAGCTGCAGTGTGCCTGGAGCTAAGGGCTTCCTAGTTTTAAAAATCCTAGCCCTAGGCCTAAGCCTAACAGTAACCCTGGGAAGGGAAATCAGCCTGGTGTTAGGCTTCTTGCCAAGGAAAAAGCCGTGAAAGCAGCCATGTTGTGGCACTTTTGCACTCCTTTTTGGATGCCTTTCACAGCTCCGGTGTGCCTGGAACTCAGGGCTTCCTGATTTTAAAAATCCTAGCCCTAGGCCGAACCTCAACCCTAAGACGAGAAAGGCAAATCAGCCAGGAATTAGGCATGTCCCCAAGGAAAAAGCTGTGGAGGCAGGCATGTTGTGGTACTTTTGCGCTCTTCTTGGGAAGTCCTTCGCAGCTGCTGTGTTCTTGGAACTCAGGGCTTTCTGGTTAATAGAACCCTTACCCTAGGCGTAACTCAAACCTTAAGCCTAGGAAGGAAAATCAGCCTATGGTTCGGGATGGTCTCATGGAAATATCAGTGGTGGCAGCCAAGTTGCGTCACTTTTGCGCTCCCCCTGGGATGCCTTTCGCAGCTGCAGTGTGCCTGGAGCCCAGGGCTTCCTGGTTTTAAAAGTCCTAGGCCTAAGCCTAACAGTAACCCTAGGAAGGTAAATCAGCCGGCTATTAGGGTTCTTCCTAAGGGAAAAGCCGTGAAAGCAGCCATGTTGTGGCACTTCTGCACTCCCTTTGGGATGCCTTTGGCAGATGAAGTAAGCCTGGAACTCAGGGCTTCCTGGTTAAAGAAATCCAAGCCCTAGGCTGAACCCTAACCCTAACCCTAGGCAGATAAATCAGCCTAGGTATAGGGATGGTGCCAAGGAAAAAGCTGTGAAAGCTGCCATGTTGTTGCACTTTTGTACTCCCCTTGGGATGCCTTGAACAGCTGCAGTGTGCCTGGAGCTAAGGGCTTCCTAGTTTTAAAAATCCTAGCCCTAGGCCTAAGCCTAACAGTAACCCTGGGAAGGGAAATCAGCCTGGTGTTAGGCTTCTTGCCAAGGAAAAAGCCGTGAAAGCAGCCATGTTGTGGCACTTTTGCACTCCCTTTTGGATGCCTTTCACAGCTCCGGTGTGCCTGGAACTCAGGGCTTCCTGATTTTAAAAATCCTAGCCCTAGGCCGAACCTCAACCCTAAGACGAGAAAGGCAAATCAGCCAGGAATTAGGCATGTCCCCAAGGAAAAAGCTGTGGAGGCAGGCATGTTGTGGTACTTTTGCGCTCTTCTTGGGAAGTCCTTCGCAGCTGCTGTGTTCTTGGAACTCAGGGCTTTCTGGTTAATAGAACCCTTACCCTAGGCGTAACTCAAACCTTAAGCCTAGGAAGGAAAATCAGCCTATGGTTCGGGATGGTCTCATGGAAATATCAGTGGTGGCAGCCAAGTTGCGTCACTTTTGCGCTCCCCCTGGGATGCCTTTCGCAGCTGCAGTGTGCCTGGAGCCCAGGGCTTCCTGGTTTTAAAAGTCCTAGGCCTAAGCCTAACAGTAACCCTAGGAAGGTAAATCAGCCGGGTATTAGGGTTCTTCCTAAGGGAAAAGCCGTGAAAGCAGCCATGTTGTGGCACTTCTGCACTCCCTTTGGGATGCCTTTGGCAGATGAAGTAAGCCTGGAACTCAGGGCTTCCTGCTTAAAGAAATCCAAGCCCTAGGCTGAACCCTAACCCTAACCCTAGGCAGATAAATCAGCCTAGGTATAGGGATGGTGCCAAGGAAAAAGCTGTGAAAGCTGCCATGTTGTTGCACTTTTGTACTCCCCTTGGGATGCCTTGAACAGCTGCAGTGTGCCTGGAGCTAAGGGCTTCCTAGTTTTAAAAATCCTAGCCCTAGGCCTAAGCCTAACAGTAACCCTGGGAAGGGAAATCAGCCTGGTGTTAGGCTTCTTGCCAAGGAAAAAGCCGTGAAAGCAGCCATGTTGTGGCACTTTTGCACTCCCTTTTGGATGCCTTTCACAGCTCCGGTGTGCCTGGAACTCAGGGCTTCCTGATTTTAAAAATCCTAGCCCTAGGCCGAACCCCAACCCTAAGACGAGAAAGGCAAATCAGCCAGGAATTAGGCATGTCCCCAAGGAAAAAGCTGTGGAGGCAGGCATGTTGTGGTACTTTTGCGCTCTTCTTGGCTAGTCCTTCGCAGCTGCTGTGTTCTTGGAACTCAGGGCTTTCTGGTTAATAGAACCCTTACCCTAGGCGTAACTCAAACCTTAAGCCTAGGAAGGAAAATCAGCCTATGGTTCGGGATGGTCTCATGGAAATATCAGTGGTGGCAGCCAAGTTGCGTCACTTTTGCGCTCCCCCTGGGATGCCTTTCGAAGCTGCAGTGTGCCTGGAGCCCAGGGCTTCCTGGTTTTAAAAGTCCTAGGCCTAAGCCTAACAGTAACCCTAGGAAGGTAAATCAGCCGGCTATTAGGGTTCTTCCTAAGGGAAAAGCCGTGAAAGCAGCCATGTTGTGGCACTTCTGCACTCCCTTTGGGATGCCTTTGGCAGATGAAGTAAGCCTGGAACTCAGGGCTTCCTGGTTAAAAAACTCCAAGCACTAGGCTGAACCCTAACCCTAACCCTAGGCAGATAAATCAGCCTAGGTATAGGGATGGTGCCAAGGAAAAAGCTGTGAAAGCTGCCATGTTGTTGCACTTTTGTACTCCCCTTGGGATGCCTTGAACAGCTGCAGTGTGCCTGGAGCTAAGGGCTTCCTAGTTTTAAAAATCCTAGCCCTAGGCCTAAGCCTAACAGTAACCCTGGGAAGGGAAATCAGCCTGGTGTTAGGCTTCTTGCCAAGGAAAAAGCCGTGAAAGCAGCCATGTTGTGGCACTTTTGCACTCCTTTTTGGATGCCTTTCACAGCTCCGGTGTGCCTGGAACTCAGGGCTTCCTGATTTTAAAAATCCTAGCCCTAGGCCGAACCTCAACCCTAAGACGAGAAAGGCAAATCAGCCAGGAATTAGGCATGTCCCCAAGGAAAAAGCTGTGGAGGCAGGCATGTTGTGGTACTTTTGCGCTCTTCTTGGGAAGTCCTTCGCAGCTGCTGTGTTCTTGGAACTCAGGGCTTTCTGGTTAATAGAACCCTTACCCTAGGCCTAACTCAAACCTTAAGCCTAGGAAGGAAAATCAGCCTATGGTTCGGGATGGTCTCATGGAAATATCAGTGGTGGCAGCCAAGTTGCGTCACTTTTGCGCTCCCCCTGGGATGCCTTTCGCAGCTGCAGTGTGCCTGGAGCCCAGGGCTTCCTGGTTTTAAAAGTCCTAGGCCTAAGCCTAACAGTAACCCTAGGAAGGTAAATCAGCCGGCTATTAGGGTTCTTCCTAAGGGAAAAGCCGTGAAAGCAGCCATGTTGTGGCACTTCTGCACTCCCTTTGGGATGCCTTTGGCAGATGAAGTAAGCCTGGAACTCAGGGCTTCCTGGTTAAAGAAATCCAAGCCCTAGGCTGAACCCTAACCCTAACCCTAGGCAGATAAATCAGCCTAGGTATAGGGATGGTGCCAAGGAAAAAGCTGTGAAAGCTGCCATGTTGTTGCACTTTTGTACTCCCCTTGGGATGCCTTGAACAGCTGCAGTGTGCCTGGAGCTAAGGGCTTCCTAGTTTTAAAAATCCTAGCCCTAGGCCTAAGCCTAACAGTAACCCTGGGAAGGGAAATCAGCCTGGTGTTAGGCTTCTTGCCAAGGAAAAAGCCGTGAAAGCAGCCATGTTGTGGCACTTTTGCACTCCTTTTTGGATGCCTTTCACAGCTCCGGTGTGCCTGGAACTCAGGGCTTCCTGATTTTAAAAATCCTAGCCCTAGGCCGAACCTCAACCCTAAGACGAGAAAGGCAAATCAGCCAGGAATTAGGCATGTCCCCAAGGAAAAAGCTGTGGAGGCAGGCATGTTGTGGTACTTTTGCGCTCTTCTTGGGAAGTCCTTCGCAGCTGCTGTGTTCTTGGAACTCAGGGCTTTCTGGTTAATAGAACCCTTACCCTAGGCGTAACTCAAACCTTAAGCCTAGGAAGGAAAATCAGCCTATGGTTCGGGATGGTCTCATGGAAATATCAGTGGTGGCAGCCAAGTTGCGTCACTTTTGCGCTCCCCCTGGGATGCCTTTCGCAGCTGCAGTGTGCCTGGAGCCCAGGGCTTCCTGGTTTTAAAAGTCCTAGGCCTAAGCCTAACAGTAACCCTAGGAAGGTAAATCAGCCGGCTATTAGGGTTCTTCCTAAGGGAAAAGCCGTGAAAGCAGCCATGTTGTGGCACTTCTGCACTCCCTTTGGGATGCCTTTGGCAGATGAAGTAAGCCTGGAACTCAGGGCTTCCTGGTTAAAGAAATCCAAGCCCTAGGCTGAACCCTAACCCTAACCCTAGGCAGATAAATCAGCCTAGGTATAGGGATGGTGCCAAGGAAAAAGCTGTGAAAGCTGCCATGTTGTTGCACTTTTGTACTCCCCTTGGGATGCCTTGAACAGCTGCAGTGTGCCTGGAGCTAAGGGCTTCCTAGTTTTAAAAATCCTAGCCCTAGGCCTAAGCCTAACAGTAACCCTGGGAAGGGAAATCAGCCTGGTGTTAGGCTTCTTGCCAAGGAAAAAGCCGTGAAAGCAGCCATGTTGTGGCACTTTTGCACTCCTTTTTGGATGCCTTTCACAGCTCCGGTGTGCCTGGAACTCAGGGCTTCCTGATTTTAAAAATCCTAGCCCTAGGCCGAACCTCAACCCTAAGACGAGAAAGGCAAATCAGCCAGGAATTAGGCATGTCCCCAAGGAAAAAGCTGTGGAGGCAGGCATGTTGTGGTACTTTTGCGCTCTTCTTGGCTAGTCCTTCGCAGCTGCTGTGTTCTTGGAACTCAGGGCTTTCTGGTTAATAGAACCCTTACCCTAGGCGTAACTCAAACCTTAAGCCTAGGAAGGAAAATCAGCCTATGGTTCGGGATGGTCTCATGGAAATATCAGTGGTGGCAGCCAAGTTGCGTCACTTTTGCGCTCCCCCTGGGATGCCTTTCGCAGCTGCAGTGTGCCTGGAGCCCAGGGCTTCCTGGTTTTAAAAGTCCTAGGCCTAAGCCTAACAGTAACCCTAGGAAGGTAAATCAGCCGGGTATTAGGGTTCTTCCTAAGGGAAAAGCCGTGAAAGCAGCCATGTTGTGGCACTTCTGCACTCCCTTTGGGATGCCTTTGGCAGATGAAGTAAGCCTGGAACTCAGGGCTTCCTGGTTAAAGAAATCCAAGCCCTAGGCTGAAGCCTAACCCTAACCCTAGGCAGATAAATCAGCCTAGGTATAGGGATGGTGCCAAGGAAAAAGCTGTGAAAGCTGCCATGTTGTTGCACTTTTGTACTCCCCTTGGGATGCCTTGAACAGCTGCAGTGTGCCTGGAGCTAAGGGCTTCCTAGTTTTAAAAATCCTAGCCCTAGGCCTAAGCCTAACAGTAACCCTGGGAAGGGAAATCAGCCTGGTGTTAGGCTTCTTGCCAAGGAAAAAGCCGTGAAAGCAGCCATGTTGTGGCACTTTTGCACTCCCTTTTGGATGCCTTTCACAGCTCCGGTGTGCCTGGAACTCAGGGCTTCCTGATTTTAAAAATCCTAGCCCTAGGCCGAACCTCAACCCTAAGACGAGAAAGGCAAATCAGCCAGGAATTAGGCATGTCCCCAAGGAAAAAGCTGTGGAGGCAGGCATGTTGTGGTACTTTTGCGCTCTTCTTGGCTAGTCCTTCGCAGCTGCTGTGTTCTTGGAACTCAGGGCTTTCTGGTTAATAGAACCCTTACCCTAGGCGTAACTCAAACCTTAAGCCTAGGAAGGAAAATCAGCCTATGGTTCGGGATGGTCTCATGGAAATATCAGTGGTGGCAGCCAAGTTGCGTCACTTTTGCGCTCCCCCTGGGATGCCTTTCGCAGCTGCAGTGTGCCTGGAGCCCAGGGCTTCCTGGTTTTAAAAGTCCTAGGCCTAAGCCTAACAGTAACCCTAGGAAGGTAAATCAGCCGGCTATTAGGGTTCTTCCTAAGGGAAAAGCCGTGAAAGCAGCCATGTTGTGGCACTTCTGCACTCCCTTTGGGATGCCTTTGGCAGATGAAGTAAGCCTGGAACTCAGGGCTTCCTGGTTAAAGAAATCCAAGCCCTAGGCTGAACCCTAACCCTAACCCTAGGCAGATAAATCAGCCTAGGTATAGGGATGGTGCCAAGGAAAAAGCTGTGAAAGCTGCCATGTTGTTGCACTTTTGTACTCCCCTTGGGATGCCTTGAACAGCTGCAGTGTGCCTGGAGCTAAGGGCTTCCTAGTTTTAAAAATCCTAGCCCTAGGCCTAAGCCTAACAGTAACCCTGGGAAGGGAAATCAGCCTGGTGTTAGGCTTCTTGCCAAGGAAAAAGCCGTGAAAGCAGCCATGTTGTGGCACTTTTGCACTCCCTTTTGGATGCCTTTCACAGCTCCGGTGTGCCTGGAACTCAGGGCTTCCTGATTTTAAAAATCCTAGCCCTAGGCCGAACCTCAACCCTAAGACGAGAAAGGCAAATCAGCCAGGAATTAGGCATGTCCCCAAGGAAAAAGCTGTGGAGGCAGGCATGTTGTGGTACTTTTGCGCTCTTCTTGGGAAGTCCTTCGCAGCTGCTGTGTTCTTGGAACTCAGGGCTTTCTGGTTAATAGAACCCTTACCCTAGGCGTAACTCAAACCTTAAGCCTAGGAAGGAAAATCAGCCTATGGTTCGGGATGGTCTCATGGAAATATCAGTGGTGGCAGCCAAGTTGCGTCACTTTTGCGCTCCCCCTGGGATGCCTTTCGCAGCTGCAGTGTGCCTGGAGCCCAGGGCTTCCTGGTTTTAAAAGTCCTAGGCCTAAGCCTAACAGTAACCCTAGGAAGGTAAATCAGCCGGGTATTAGGGTTCTTCCTAAGGGAAAAGCCGTGAAAGCAGCCATGTTGTGGCACTTCTGCACTCCCTTTGGGATGCCTTTGGCAGATGAAGTAAGCCTGGAACTCAGGGCTTCCTGCTTAAAGAAATCCAAGCCCTAGGCTGAACCCTAACCCTAACCCTAGGCAGATAAATCAGCCTAGGTATAGGGATGGTGCCAAGGAAAAAGCTGTGAAAGCTGCCATGTTGTTGCACTTTTGTACTCCCCTTGGGATGCCTTGAACAGCTGCAGTGTGCCTGGAGCTAAGGGCTTCCTAGTTTTAAAAATCCTAGCCCTAGGCCTAAGCCTAACAGTAACCCTGGGAAGGGAAATCAGCCTGGTGTTAGGCTTCTTGCCAAGGAAAAAGCCGTGAAAGCAGCCATGTTGTGGCACTTTTGCACTCCCTTTTGGATGCCTTTCACAGCTCCGGTGTGCCTGGAACTCAGGGCTTCCTGATTTTAAAAATCCTAGCCCTAGGCCGAACCTCAACCCTAAGACGAGAAAGGCAAATCAGCCAGGAATTAGGCATGTCCCCAAGGAAAAAGCTGTGGAGGCAGGCATGTTGTGGTACTTTTGCGCTCTTCTTGGCTAGTCCTTCGCAGCTGCTGTGTTCTTGGAACTCAGGGCTTTCTGGTTAATAGAACCCTTACCCTAGGCGTAACTCAAACCTTAAGCCTAGGAAGGAAAATCAGCCTATGGTTCGGGATGGTCTCATGGAAATATCAGTGGTGGCAGCCAAGTTGCGTCACTTTTGCGCTCCCCCTGGGATGCCTTTCGAAGCTGCAGTGTGCCTGGAGCCCAGGGCTTCCTGGTTTTAAAAGTCCTAGGCCTAAGCCTAACAGTAACCCTAGGAAGGTAAATCAGCCGGCTATTAGGGTTCTTCCTAAGGGAAAAGCCGTGAAAGCAGCCATGTTGTGGCACTTCTGCACTCCCTTTGGGATGCCTTTGGCAGATGAAGTAAGCCTGGAACTCAGGGCTTCCTGGTTAAAAAACTCCAAGCACTAGGCTGAACCCTAACCCTAACCCTAGGCAGATAAATCAGCCTAGGTATAGGGATGGTGCCAAGGAAAAAGCTGTGAAAGCTGCCATGTTGTTGCACTTTTGTACTCCCCTTGGGATGCCTTGAACAGCTGCAGTGTGCCTGGAGCTAAGGGCTTCCTAGTTTTAAAAATCCTAGCCCTAGGCCTAAGCCTAACAGTAACCCTGGGAAGGGAAATCAGCCTGGTGTTAGGCTTCTTGCCAAGGAAAAAGCCGTGAAAGCAGCCATGTTGTGGCACTTTTGCACTCCTTTTTGGATGCCTTTCACAGCTCCGGTGTGCCTGGAACTCAGGGCTTCCTGATTTTAAAAATCCTAGCCCTAGGCCGAACCT
The DNA here is from genome assembly GCF_027887145.1 of Ammospiza caudacuta. Taxonomy (NCBI): domain Eukaryota; kingdom Metazoa; phylum Chordata; class Aves; order Passeriformes; family Passerellidae; genus Ammospiza; species Ammospiza caudacuta. The sequence continues at coordinate 895,700 of NC_080618.1, forward strand.
CAACCCTAAGACGAGAAAGGCAAATCAGCCAGGAATTAGGCATGTCCCCAAGGAAAAAGCTGTGGAGGCAGGCATGTTGTGGTACTTTTGCGCTCTTCTTGGGAAGTCCTTCGCAGCTGCTGTGTTCTTGGAACTCAGGGCTTTCTGGTTAATAGAACCCTTACCCTAGGCCTAACTCAAACCTTAAGCCTAGGAAGGAAAATCAGCCTATGGTTCGGGATGGTCTCATGGAAATATCAGTGGTGGCAGCCAAGTTGCGTCACTTTTGCGCTCCCCCTGGGATGCCTTTCGCAGCTGCAGTGTGCCTGGAGCCCAGGGCTTCCTGGTTTTAAAAGTCCTAGGCCTAAGCCTAACAGTAACCCTAGGAAGGTAAATCAGCCGGCTATTAGGGTTCTTCCTAAGGGAAAAGCCGTGAAAGCAGCCATGTTGTGGCACTTCTGCACTCCCTTTGGGATGCCTTTGGCAGATGAAGGAAGCCTGGAACTCAGGGCTTCCTGGTTAAAGAAATCCAAGCCCTAGGCTGAACCCTAACCCTAACCCTAGGCAGATAAATCAGCCTAGGTATAGGGATGGTGCCAAGGAAAAAGCTGTGAAAGCTGCCATGTTGTTGCACTTTTGTACTCCCCTTGGGATGCCTTGAACAGCTGCAGTGTGCCTGGAGCTAAGGGCTTCCTAGTTTTAAAAATCCTAGCCCTAGGCCTAAGCCTAACAGTAACCCTGGGAAGGGAAATCAGCCTGGTGTTAGGCTTCTTGCCAAGGAAAAAGCCGTGAAAGCAGCCATGTTGTGGCACTTTTGCACTCCTTTTTGGATGCCTTTCACAGCTCCGGTGTGCCTGGAACTCAGGGCTTCCTGATTTTAAAAATCCTAGCCCTAGGCCGAACCTCAACCCTAAGACGAGAAAGGCAAATCAGCCAGGAATTAGGCATGTCCCCAAGGAAAAAGCTGTGGAGGCAGGCATGTTGTGGTACTTTTGCGCTCTTCTTGGGAAGTCCTTCGCAGCTGCTGTGTTCTTGGAACTCAGGGCTTTCTGGTTAATAGAACCCTTACCCTAGGCGTAACTCAAACCTTAAGCCTAGGAAGGAAAATCAGCCTATGGTTCGGGATGGTCTCATGGAAATATCAGTGGTGGCAGCCAAGTTGCGTCACTTTTGCGCTCCCCCTGGGATGCCTTTCGCAGCTGCAGTGTGCCTGGAGCCCAGGGCTTCCTGGTTTTAAAAGTCCTAGGCCTAAGCCTAACAGTAACCCTAGGAAGGTAAATCAGCCGGGTATTAGGGTTCTTCCTAAGGGAAAAGCCGTGAAAGCAGCCATGTTGTGGCACTTCTGCACTCCCTTTGGGATGCCTTTGGCAGATGAAGTAAGCCTGGAACTCAGGGCTTCCTGCTTAAAGAAATCCAAGCCCTAGGCTGAACCCTAACCCTAACCCTAGGCAGATAAATCAGCCTAGGTATAGGGATGGTGCCAAGGAAAAAGCTGTGAAAGCTGCCATGTTGTTGCACTTTTGTACTCCCCTTGGGATGCCTTGAACAGCTGCAGTGTGCCTGGAGCTAAGGGCTTCCTAGTTTTAAAAATCCTAGCCCTAGGCCTAAGCCTAACAGTAACCCTGGGAAGGGAAATCAGCCTGGTGTTAGGCTTCTTGCCAAGGAAAAAGCCGTGAAAGCAGCCATGTTGTGGCACTTTTGCACTCCCTTTTGGATGCCTTTCACAGCTCCGGTGTGCCTGGAACTCAGGGCTTCCTGATTTTAAAAATCCTAGCCCTAGGCCAAACCTCAACCCTAAGACGAGAAAGGCAAATCAGCCAGGAATTAGGCATGTCCCCAAGGAAAAAGCTGTGGAGGCAGGCATGTTGTGGTACTTTTGCGCTCTTCTTGGCTAGTCCTTCGCAGCTGCTGGTTCTTGGAACTCAGGGCTTTCTGGTTAATAGAACCCTTACCCTAGGCGTAACTCAAACCTTAAGCCTAGGAAGGAAAATCAGCCTATGGTTCGGGATGGTCTCATGGAAATATCAGTGGTGGCAGCCAAGTTGCGTCACTTTTGCGATCCCCCTGGGATGCCTTTCGCAGCTGCAGTGTGCCTGGAGCCCAGGGCTTCCTGGTTTTAAAAGTCCTAGGCCTAAGCCTAACAGTAACCCTAGGAAGGTAAATCAGCCGGGTATTAGGGTTCTTCCTAAGGGAAAAGCCGTGAAAGCAGCCATGTTGTGGCACTTCTGCACTCCCTTTGGGATGCCTTTGGCAGATGAAGTAAGCCTGGAACTCAGGGCTTCCTGGTTAAAGAAATCCAAGCCCTAGGCTGAAGCCTAACCCTAACCCTAGGCAGATAAATCAGCCTAGGTATAGGGATGGTGCCAAGGAAAAAGCTGTGAAAGCTGCCATGTTGTTGCACTTTTGTACTCCCCTTGGGATGCCTTGAACAGCTGCAGTGTGCCTGGAGCTAAGGGCTTCCTAGTTTTAAAAATCCTAGCCCTAGGCCTAAGCCTAACAGTAACCCTGGGAAGGGAAATCAGCCTGGTGTTAGGCTTCTTGCCAAGGAAAAAGCCGTGAAAGCAGCCATGTTGTGGCACTTTTGCACTCCCTTTTGGATGCCTTTCACAGCTCCGGTGTGCCTGGAACTCAGGGCTTCCTGATTTTAAAAATCCTAGCCCTAGGCCGAACCTCAACCCTAAGACGAGAAAGGCAAATCAGCCAGGAATTAGGCATGTCCCCAAGGAAAAAGCTGTGGAGGCAGGCATGTTGTGGTACTTTTGCGCTCTTCTTGGGTAGTCCTTCGCAGCTGCTGTGTTCTTGGAACTCAGGGCTTTCTGGTTAATAGAGCCCTTACCCTAGGCGTAACTCAAACCTTAAGCCTAGGAAGGAAAATCAGCCTATGGTTCGGGATGGTCTCATGGAAATATCAGTGGTGGCAGCCAAGTTGCGTCACTTTTGCGATCCCCCTGGGATGCCTTTCGCAGCTGCAGTGTGCCTGGAGCCCAGGGCTTCCTGGTTTTAAAAGTCCTAGGCCTAAGCCTAACAGTAACCCTAGGAAGGTAAATCAGCCGGGTATTAGGGTTCTTCCTAAGGGAAAAGCCGTGAAAGCAGCCATGTTGTGGCACTTCTGCACTCCCTTTGGGATGCCTTTGGCAGATGAAGTAAGCCTGGAACTCAGGGCTTCCTGGTTAAAGAAATCCAAGCCCTAGGCTGAACCCTAACCCTAACCCTAGGCAGATAAATCAGCCTAGGTATAGGGATGGTGCCAAGGAAAAAGCTGTGAAAGCTGCCATGTTGTTGCACTTTTGTACTCCCCTTGGGATGCCTTGAACAGCTGCAGTGTGCCTGGAGCTAAGGGCTTCCTAGTTTTAAAAATCCTAGCCCTAGGCCTAAGCCTAACAGTAACCCTGGGAAGGGAAATCAGCCTGGTGTTAGGCTTCTTGCCAAGGAAAAAGCCGTGAAAGCAGCCATGTTGTGGCACTTTTGCACTCCTTTTTGGATGCCTTTCACAGCTCCAGTGTGCCTGGAACTCAGGGCTTCCTGATTTTAAAAATCCTAGCCCTAGGCCGAACCTCAACCCTAAGACGAGAAAGGCAAATCAGCCAGGAATTAGGCATGTCCCCAAGGAAAAAGCTGTGGAGGCAGGCATGTTGTGGTACTTTTGCGCTCTTCTTGGCTAGTCCTTCGCAGCTGCTGTGTTCTTGGAACTCAGGGCTTTCTGGTTAATAGAACCCTTACCCTAGGCGTAACTCAAACCTTAAGCCTAGGAAGGAAAATCAGCCTATGGTTCGGGATGGTCTCATGGAAATATCAGTGGTGGCAGCCAAGTTGCGTCACTTTTGCGCTCCCCCTGGGATGCCTTTCGCAGCTGCAGTGTGCCTGGAGCCCAGGGCTTCCTGGTTTTAAAAGTCCTAGGCCTAAGCCTAACAGTAACCCTAGGAAGGTAAATCAGCCGGGTATTAGGGTTCTTCCTAAGGGAAAAGCCGTGAAAGCAGCCATGTTGTGGCACTTCTGCACTCCCTTTGGGATGCCTTTGGCAGATGAAGTAAGCCTGGAACTCAGGGCTTCCTGCTTAAAGAAATCCAAGCCCTAGGCTGAACCCTAACCCTAACCCTAGGCAGATAAATCAGCCTAGGTATAGGGATGGTGCCAAGGAAAAAGCTGTGAAAGCTGCCATGTTGTTGCACTTTTGTACTCCCCTTGGGATGCCTTGAACAGCTGCAGTGTGCCTGGAGCTAAGGGCTTCCTAGTTTTAAAAATCCTAGCCCTAGGCCTAAGCCTAACAGTAACCCTGGGAAGGGAAATCAGCCTGGTGTTAGGCTTCTTGCCAAGGAAAAAGCCGTGAAAGCAGCCATGTTGTGGCACTTTTGCACTCCTTTTTGGATGCCTTTCACAGCTCCAGTGTGCCTGGAACTCAGGGCTTCCTGATTTTAAAAATCCTAGCCCTAGGCCGAACCTCAACCCTAAGACGAGAAAGGCAAATCAGCCAGGAATTAGGCATGTCCCCAAGGAAAAAGCTGTGGAGGCAGGCATGTTGTGGTACTTTTGCGCTCTTCTTGGCTAGTCCTTCGCAGCTGCTGTGTTCTTGGAACTCAGGGCTTTCTGGTTAATAGAACCCTTACCCTAGGCGTAACTCAAACCTTAACCCTAGGAAGGAAAATCAGCCTATGGTTCGGGATGGTCTCATGGAAATATCAGTGGTGGCAGCCAAGTTGCGTCACTTTTGCGCTCCCCCTGGGATGCCTTTCGCAGCTGCAGTGTGCCTGGAGCCCAGGGCTTCCTGGTTTTAAAAGTCCTAGGCCTAAGCCTAACAGTAACCCTAGGAAGGTAAATCAGCCGGCTATTAGGGTTCTTCCTAAGGGAAAAGCCGTGAAAGCAGCCATGTTGTGGCACTTCTGCACTCCCTTTGGGATGCCTTTGGCAGATGAAGTAAGCCTGGAACTCAGGGCTTCCTGGTTAAAGAAATCCAAGCCCTAGGCTGAACCTAACGCTAACCCTAGGCAGATAAATCAGCCTAGGTATAGGGATGGTGCCAAGGAAAATGCTGTGAAAGCTGCCATGTTGTTGCACTTTTGTACTCCCCTTGGGATGCCTTGAACAGCTGCAGTGTGCCTGGAGCTAAGGGCTTCCTAGTTTTAAAAATCCTAGCCCTAGGCCTAAGCCTAACAGTAACCCTGGGAAGGCAAATCAGCCTGGTGTTAGGCTTCTTGCCAAGGAAAAAGCCGTGAAAGCAGCCATGTTGTGGCACTTTTGCACTCCCTTTTGGATGCCTTTCACAGCTCCGGTGTGCCTGGAACTCAGGGCTTCCTGATTTTAAAAATCCTAGCCCTAGGCCGAACCTCAACCCTAAGACGAGAAAGGCAAATCAGCCAGGAATTAGGCATGTCCCCAGGGAAAAAGCTGTGGAGGCAGGCATGTTGTGGTACTTTTGCGCTCTTCTTGGGAAGTCCTTCGCAGCTGCTGTGTTCTTGGAACTCAGGGCTTTCTGGTTAATAGAACCCTTACCCTAGGCGTAACTCAAACCTTAAGCCTAGGAAGGAAAATCAGCCTATGATTTGGGATGGTCTCATGGAAATATCAGTGGTGGCAGCCAAGTTGCGTCACTTTTGCGCTCCCCCTGGGATGCCTTTCGCAGCTGCAGTGTGCCTGGAGCCCAGGGCTTCCTGGTTTTAAAAGTCCTAGGCCTAAGCCTAACAGTAACCCTAGGAAGGTAAATCAGCCGGGTATTAGGGTTCTTCCTAAGGGAAAAGCCGTGAAAGCAGCCATGTTGTGGCAATTCTGCACTCCCTTTGGGATGCCTTTGGCAGATGAAGTAAGCCTGGAACTCAGGGCTTCCTGCTTAAAGAAATCCAAGCCCTAGGCTGAACCCTAACCCTAACCCTAGGCAGATAAATCAGCCTAGGTATAGGGATGGTGCCAAGGAAAAAGCTGTGAAAGCTGCCATGTTGTTGCACTTTTGTACTCCCCTTGGGATGCCTTGAACAGCTGCAGTGTGCCTGGAGCTAAGGGCTTCCTAGTTTTAAAAATCCTAGCCTTAGGCCTAAGCCTAACAGTAACCCTGGGAAGGGAAATCAGCCTGGTGTTAGGCTTCTTGCCAAGGAAAAAGCCGTGAAAGCAGCCATGTTGTGGCACTTTTGCACTCCCTTTTGGATGCCTTTCACAGCTCCACTGTGCCTGGAACTCAGGGCTTCCTGATTTAAAAATCCTAGCCCTAGGCCGAACCTCAACCCTAAGACGAGAAAGGCAAATCAGCCAGGAATTAGGCATGTCCCCAAGGAAAAAGCTGTGGAGGCAGGCATGTTGTGGTACTTTTGCGCTCTTCTTGGGTAGTCCTTCGCAGCTGCTGTGTTCTTGGAACTCAGGGCTTTCTGGTTAATAGAACCCTTACCCTAGGCGTAACTCAAACCTTAAGCCTAGGAAGGAAAATCAGCCTATGGTTCGGGATGGTCTCATGGAAATATCAGTGGTGGCAGCCAAGTTGCGTCACTTTTGCGCTCCCCCTGGGATGCCTTTCGCAGCTGCAGTGTGCCTGGAGCCCAGGGCTTCCTGGTTTTAAAAGTCCTAGGCCTAAGCCTAACAGTAACCCTAGGAAGGTAAATCAGCCGGGTATTAGGGTTCTTCCTAAGGGAAAAGCCGTGAAAGCAGCCATGTTGTGGCACTTCTGCACTCCCTTTGGGATGCCTTTGGCAGATGAAGTAAGCCTGGAACTCAGGGCTTCCTGCTTAAAGAAATCCAAGCCCTAGGCTGAACCCTAACCCTAACCCTAGGCAGATAAATCAGCCTAGGTATAGGGATGGTGCCAAGGAAAAAGCTGTGAAAGCTGCCATGTTGTTGCACTTTTGTACTCCCCTTGGGATGCCTTGAACAGCTGCAGTGTGCCTGGAGCTAAGGGCTTCCTAGTTTTAAAAATCCTAGCCCTAGGCCTAAGCCTAACAGTAACCCTGGGAAGGGAAATCAGCCTGGTGTTAGGCTTCTTGCCAAGGAAAAAGCCGTGAAAGCAGCCATGTTGTGGCACTTTTGCACTCTATTTTGGATGCCTTTCACAGCTCTGGTGTGCCTGGAACTCAGGGCTTCCTGATTTTAAAAATCCTAGCCCTAGGCCGAACCCCAACCCTAAGACGAGAAAGGCAAATCAGCCAGGAATTAGGCATGTCCCCAAGGAAAAAGCTGTGGAGGCAGGCATGTTGTGGTACTTTTGCGCTCTTCTTGGCTAGTCCTTCGCAGCTGCTGTGTTCTTGGAACTCAGGGCTTTCTGGTTAATAGAACCCTTACCCTAGGCGTAACTCAAACCTTAAGCCTAGGAAGGAAAATCAGCCTATGGTTTGGGATGGTCTCATGGAAATATCAGTGGTGGCAGCCAAGTTGCGTCACTTTTGCACTACCCCTGGGATGCCTTTCGCAGCTGCAGTGTGCCTGGAGCCCAGGGCTTCCTGGTTTTAAAAGTCCTAGGCCTAAGCCTAACAGTAACCCTAGGAAGGTAAATCAGCCGGCTATTAGGGTTCTTCCTAAGGGAAAAGCGGTGAAAGCAGCCATGTTGTGGCACTTCTGCACTCCCTTTGGGATGCCTTTGGCAGATGAAGTAAGCCTGGAACTCAGGGCTTCCTGCTTAAAGAAATCCAAGCCCTAGGCTGAAGCCTAACCCTAACCCTAGGCAGATAAATCAGCCTAGGTATAGGGATGGTGCCAAGGAAAAAGCTGTGAAAGCTGCCATGTTGTTGCACTTTTGTACTCCCCTTGGGATGCCTTGAACAGCTGCAGTGTGCCTGGAGCTAAGGGCTTCCTAGTTTTAAAAATCCTAGCCCTAGGCCTAAGCCTAACAGTAACCCTGGGAAGGGAAATCAGCCTGGTGTTAGGCTTCTTGCCAAGGAAAAAGCCGTGAAAGCAGCCATGTTGTGGCACTTTTGCACTCCCTTTTGGATGCCTTTCACAGCTCCGGTGTGCCTGGAACTCAGGGCTTCCTGATTTTAAAAATCCTAGCCCTAGGCCGAACCTCAACCCTAAGACGAGAAAGGCAAATCAGCCAGGAATTAGGCATGTCCCCAAGGAAAAAGCTGTGGAGGCAGGCATGTTGTGGTACTTTTGCGCTCTTCTTGGGAAGTCCTTCGCAGCTGCTGTGTTCTTGGAACTCAGGGCTTTCTGGTTAATAGAACCCTTACCCTAGACGTAACTCAAACCTTAAGCCTAGGAAGGAAAATCAGCCTATGGTTTGGGATGGTCTCATGGAAATATCAGTGGTGGCAGCCAAGTTGCGTCACTTTTGCGCTCCCCCTGGGATGCCTTTCGCAGCTGCAGTGTGCCTGGAGCCCAGGGCTTCCTGGTTTTAAAAGTCCTAGGCCTAAGCCTAACAGTAACCCTAGGAAGGTAAATCAGCCGGGTATTAGGGTTCTTCCTAAGGGAAAAGCCGTGAAAGCAGCCATGTTGTGGCACTTCTGCACTCCCTTTGGGATGCCTTTGGCAGATGAAGTAAGCCTGGAACTCAGGGCTTCCTGGTTAAAGAAATCCAAGCCCTAGGCTGAACCCTAACCCTAACCCTAGGCAGATAAATCAGCCTAGGTATAGGGATGGTGCCAAGGAAAAAGCTGTGAAAGCTGCCATGTTGTTGCACTTTTGTACTCCCCTTGGGATGCCTTGAACAGCTGCAGTGTGCCTGGAGCTAAGGGCTTCCTAGTTTTAAAAATCCTAGCCCTAGGCCTAAGCCTAACAGTAACCCTGGGAAGGGAAATCAGCCTGGTGTTAGGCTTCTTGCCAAGGAAAAAGCCGTGAAAGCAGCCATGTTGTGGCACTTTTGCACTCCTTTTTGGATGCCTTTCACAGCTCCGGTGTGCCTGGAACTCAGGGCTTCCTGATTTTAAAAATCCTAGCCCTAGGCCGAACCTCAACCCTAAGACGAGAAAGGCAAATCAGCCAGGAATTAGGCATGTCCCCAAGGAAAAAGCTGTGGAGGCAGGCATGTTGTGGTACTTTTGCGCTCTTCTTGGGAAGTCCTTCGCAGCTGCTGTGTTCTTGGAACTCAGGGCTTTCTGGTTAATAGAACCCTTACCCTAGGCGTAACTCAAACCTTAAGCCTAGGAAGGAAAATCAGCCTATGGTTCGGGATGGTCTCATGGAAATATCAGTGGTGGCAGCCAAGTTGCGTCACTTTTGCGCTCCCCCTGGGATGCCTTTCGCAGCTGCAGTGTGCCTGGAGCCCAGGGCTTCCTGGTTTTAAAAGTCCTAGGCCTAAGCCTAACAGTAACCCTAGGAAGGTAAATCAGCCGGGTATTAGGGTTCTTCCTAAGGGAAAAGCCGTGAAAGCAGCCATGTTGTGGCACTTCTGCACTCCCTTTGGGATGCCTTTGGCAGATGAAGTAAGCCTGGAACTCAGGGCTTCCTGCTTAAAGAAATCCAAGCCCTAGGCTGAACCCTAACCCTAACCCTAGGCAGATAAATCAGCCTAGGTATAGGGATGGTGCCAAGGAAAAAGCTGTGAAAGCTGCCATGTTGTTGCACTTTTGTACTCCCCTTGGGATGCCTTGAACAGCTGCAGTGTGCCTGGAGCTAAGGGCTTCCTAGTTTTAAAAATCCTAGCCCTAGGCCTAAGCCTAACAGTAACCCTGGGAAGGGAAATCAGCCTGGTGTTAGGCTTCTTGCCAAGGAAAAAGCCGTGAAAGCAGCCATGTTGTGGCACTTTTGCACTCCCTTTTGGATGCCTTTCACAGCTCCGGTGTGCCTGGAACTCAGGGCTTCCTGATTTTAAAAATCCTAGCCCTAGGCCAAACCTCAACCCTAAGACGAGAAAGGCAAATCAGCCAGGAATTAGGCATGTCCCCAAGGAAAAAGCTGTGGAGGCAGGCATGTTGTGGTACTTTTGCGCTCTTCTTGGCTAGTCCTTCGCAGCTGCTGGTTCTTGGAACTCAGGGCTTTCTGGTTAATAGAACCCTTACCCTAGGCGTAACTCAAACCTTAAGCCTAGGAAGGAAAATCAGCCTATGGTTCGGGATGGTCTCATGGAAATATCAGTGGTGGCAGCCAAGTTGCGTCACTTTTGCGCTCCCCCTGGGATGCCTTTCGCAGCTGCAGTGTGCCTGGAGCCCAGGGCTTCCTGGTTTTAAAAGTCCTAGGCCTAAGCCTAACAGTAACCCTAGGAAGGTAAATCAGCCGGGTATTAGGGTTCTTCCTAAGGGAAAAGCCGTGAAAGCAGCCATGTTGTGGCACTTCTGCACTCCCTTTGGGATGCCTTTGGCAGATGAAGTAAGCCTGGAACTCAGGGCTTCCTGGTTAAAGAAATCCAAGCCCTAGGCTGAACCCTAACCCTAACCCTAGGCAGATAAATCAGCCTAGGTATAGGGATGGTGCCAAGGAAAAAGCTGTGAAAGCTGCCATGTTGTTGCACTTTTGTACTCCCCTTGGGATGCCTTGAACAGCTGCAGTGTGCCTGGAGCTAAGGGCTTCCTAGTTTTAAAAATCCTAGCCCTAGGCCTAAGCCTAACAGTAACCCTGGGAAGGGAAATCAGCCTGGTGTTAGGCTTCTTGCCAAGGAAAAAGCCGTGAAAGCAGCCATGTTGTGGCACTTTTGCACTCCCTTTTGGATGCCTTTCACAGCTCCGGTGTGCCTGGAACTCAGGGCTTCCTGATTTTAAAAATCCTAGCCCTAGGCCGAACCTCAACCCTAAGACGAGAAAGGCAAATCAGCCAGGAATTAGGCATGTCCCCAAGGAAAAAGCTGTGGAGGCAGGCATGTTGTGGTACTTTTGCGCTCTTCTTGGGTAGTCCTTCGCAGCTGCTGTGTTCTTGGAACTCAGGGCTTTCTGGTTAATAGAGCCCTTACCCTAGGCGTAACTCAAACCTTAAGCCTAGGAAGGAAAATCAGCCTATGGTTCGGGATGGTCTCATGGAAATATCAGTGGTGGCAGCCAAGTTGCGTCACTTTTGCGATCCCCCTGGGATGCCTTTCGCAGCTGCAGTGTGCCTGGAGCACAGGGCTTCCTGGTTTTAAAAGTCCTAGGCCTAAGCCTAACAGTAACCCTAGGAAGGTAAATCAGCCGGCTATTAGGGTTCTTCCTAAGGGAAAAGCCGTGAAAGCAGCCATGTTGTGGCACTTCTGCACTCCCTTTGGGATGCCTTTGGCAGATGAAGTAAGCCTGGAACTCAGGGCTTCCTGGTTAAAGAAATCCAAGCCCTAGGCTGAACCCTAACCCTAACCCTAGGCAGATAAATCAGCCTAGGTATAGGGATGGTGCCAAGGAAAAAGCTGTGAAAGCTGCCATGTTGTTGCACTTTTGTACTCCCCTTGGGATGCCTTGAACAGCTGCAGTGTGCCTGGAGCTAAGGGCTTCCTAGTTTTAAAAATCCTAGCCCTAGGCCTAAGCCTAACAGTAACCCTGGGAAGGGAAATCAGCCTGGTGTTAGGCTTCTTGCCAAGGAAAAAGCCGTGAAAGCAGCCATGTTGTGGCACTTTTGCACTCCTTTTTGGATGCCTTTCACAGCTCCAGTGTGCCTGGAACTCAGGGCTTCCTGATTTTAAAAATCCTAGCCCTAGGCCGAACCTCAACCCTAAGACGAGAAAGGCAAATCAGCCAGGAATTAGGCATGTCCCCAAGGAAAAAGCTGTGGAGGCAGGCATGTTGTGGTACTTTTGCGCTCTTCTTGGCTAGTCCTTCGCAGCTGCTGTGTTCTTGGAACTCAGGGCTTTCTGGTTAATAGAACCCTTACCCTAGGCGTAACTCAAACCTTAAGCCTAGGAAGGAAAATCAGCCTATGGTTCGGGATGGTCTCATGGAAATATCAGTGGTGGCAGCCAAGTTGCGTCACTTTTGCGATCCCCCTGGGATGCCTTTCGCAGCTGCAGTGTGCCTGGAGCCCAGGGCTTCCTGGTTTTAAAAGTCCTAGGCCTAAGCCTAACAGTAACCCTAGGAAGGTAAATCAGCCGGCTATTAGGGTTCTTCCTAAGGGAAAAGCCGTGAAAGCAGCCATGTTGTGGCACTTCTGCACTCCCTTTGGGATGCCTTTGGCAGATGAAGTAAGCCTGGAACTCAGGGCTTCCTGGTTAAAGAAATCCAAGCCCTAGGCTGAACCCTAACCCTAACCCTAGGCAGATAAATCAGCCTAGGTATAGGGATGGTGCCAAGGAAAAAGCTGTGAAAGCTGCCATGTTGTTGCACTTTTGTACTCCCCTTGGGATGCCTTGAACAGCTGCAGTGTGCCTGGAGCTAAGGGCTTCCTAGTTTTAAAAATCCTAGCCCTAGGCCTAAGCCTAACAGTAACCCTGGGAAGGGAAATCAGCCTGGTGTTAGGCTTCTTGCCAAGGAAAAAGCCGTGAAAGCAGCCATGTTGTGGCACTTTTGCACTCCTTTTTGGATGCCTTTCACAGCTCCAGTGTGCCTGGAACTCAGGGCTTCCTGATTTTAAAAATCCTAGCCCTAGGCCGAACCTCAACCCTAAGACGAGAAAGGCAAATCAGCCAGGAATTAGGCATGTCCCCAAGGAAAAAGCTGTGGAGGCAGGCATGTTGTGGTACTTTTGCGCTCTTCTTGGCTAGTCCTTCGCAGCTGCTGTGTTCTTGGAACTCAGGGCTTTCTGGTTAATAGAACCCTTACCCTAGGCGTAACTCAAACCTTAAGCCTAGGAAGGAAAATCAGCCTATGGTTCGGGATGGTCTCATGGAAATATCAGTGGTGGCAGCCAAGTTGCGTCACTTTTGCGATCCCCCTGGGATGCCTTTCGCAGCTGCAGTGTGCCTGGAGCCCAGGGCTTCCTGGTTTTAAAAGTCCTAGGCCTAAGCCTAACAGTAACCCTAGGAAGGTAAATCAGCCGGGTATTAGGGTTCTTCCTAAGGGAAAAGCCGTGAAAGCAGCCATGTTGTGGCACTTCTGCACTCCCTTTGGGATGCCTTTGGCAGATGAAGTAAGCCTGGAACTCAGGGCTTCCTGGTTAAAGAAATCCAAGCCCTAGGCTGAACCCTAACCCTAACCCTAGGCAGATAAATCAGCCTAGGTATAGGGATGGTGCCAAGGAAAAAGCTGTGAAAGCTGCCATGTTGTTGCACTTTTGTACTCCCCTTGGGATGCCTTGAACAGCTGCAGTGTGCCTGGAGCTAAGGGCTTCCTAGTTTTAAAAATCCTAGCCCTAGGCCTAAGCCTAACAGTAACCCTGGGAAGGGAAATCAGCCTGGTGTTAGGCTTCTTGCCAAGGAAAAAGCCGTGAAAGCAGCCATGTTGTGGCACTTTTGCACTCCTTTTTGGATGCCTTTCACAGCTCCAGTGTGCCTGGAACTCAGGGCTTCCTGATTTTAAAAATCCTAGCCCTAGGCCGAACCTCAACCCTAAGACGAGAAAGGCAAATCAGCCAGGAATTAGGCATGTCCCCAAGGAAAAAGCTGTGGAGGCAGGCATGTTGTGGTACTTTTGCGCTCTTCTTGGCTAGTCCTTCGCAGCTGCTGTGTTCTTGGAACTCAGGGCTTTCTGGTTAATAGAACCCTTACCCTAGGCGTAACTCAAACCTTAACCCTAGGAAGGAAAATCAGCCTATGGTTCGGGATGGTCTCATGGAAATATCAGTGGTGGCAGCCAAGTTGCGTCACTTTTGCGCTCCCCCTGGGATGCCTTTCGCAGCTGCAGTGTGCCTGGAGCCCAGGGCTTCCTGGTTTTAAAAGTCCTAGGCCTAAGCCTAACAGTAACCCTAGGAAGGTAAATCAGCCGGCTATTAGGGTTCTTCCTAAGGGAAAAGCCGTGAAAGCAGCCATGTTGTGGCACTTCTGCACTCCCTTTGGGATGCCTTTGGCAGATGAAGTAAGCCTGGAACTCAGGGCTTCCTGGTTAAAGAAATCCAAGCCCTAGGCTGAACCTAACGCTAACCCTAGGCAGATAAATCAGCCTAGGTATAGGGATGGTGCCAAGGAAAATGCTGTGAAAGCTGCCATGTTGTTGCACTTTTGTACTCCCCTTGGGATGCCTTGAACAGCTGCAGTGTGCCTGGAGCTAAGGGCTTCCTAGTTTTAAAAATCCTAGCCCTAGGCCTAAGCCTAACAGTAACCCTGGGAAGGGAAATCAGCCTGGTGTTAGGCTTCTTGCCAAGGAAAAAGCCGTGAAAGCAGCCATGTTGTGGCACTTTTGCACTCCCTTTTGGATGCCTTTCACAGCTCCGGTGTGCCTGGAACTCAGGGCTTCCTGATTTTAAAAATCCTAGCCCTAGGCCGAACCTCAACCCTAAGACGAGAAAGGCAAATCAGCCAGGAATTAGGCATGTCCCCAAGGAAAAAGCTGTGGAGGCAGGCATGTTGTGGTACTTTTGCGCTCTTCTTGGCTAGTCCTTCGCAGCTGCTGTGTTCTTGGAACTCAGGGCTTTCTGGTTAATAGAACCCTTACCCTAGGCGTAACTCAAACCTTAAGCCTAGGAAGGAAAATCAGCCTATGATTTGGGATGGTCTCATGGAAATATCAGTGGTGGCAGCCAAGTTGCGTCACTTTTGCGATCCCCCTGGGATGCCTTTCGCAGCTGCAGTGTGCCTGGAGCCCAGGGCTTCCTGGTTTTAAAAGTCCTAGGCCTAAGCCTAACAGTAACCCTAGGAAGGTAAATCAGCCGGGTATTAGGGTTCTTCCTAAGGGAAAAGCCGTGAAAGCAGCCATGTTGTGGCAATTCTGCACTCCCTTTGGGATGCCTTTGGCAGATGAAGTAAGCCTGGAACTCAGGGCTTCCTGCTTAAAGAAATCCAAGCCCTAGGCTGAACCCTAACCCTAACCCTAGGCAGATAAATCAGCCTAGGTATAGGGATGGTGCCAAGGAAAAAGCTGTGAAAGCTGCCATGTTGTTGCACTTTTGTACTCCCCTTGGGATGCCTTGAACAGCTGCAGTGTGCCTGGAGCTAAGGGCTTCCTAGTTTTAAAAATCCTAGCCTTAGGCCTAAGCCTAACAGTAACCCTGGGAAGGGAAATCAGCCTGGTGTTAGGCTTCTTGCCAAGGAAAAAGCCGTGAAAGCAGCCATGTTGTGGCACTTTTGCACTCCCTTTTGGATGCCTTTCACAGCTCCACTGTGCCTGGAACTCAGGGCTTCCTGATTTAAAAATCCTAGCCCTAGGCCGAACCTCAACCCTAAGACGAGAAAGGCAAATCAGCCAGGAATTAGGCATGTCCCCAAGGAAAAAGCTGTGGAGGCAGGCATGTTGTGGTACTTTTGCGCTCTTCTTGGCTAGTCCTTCGCAGCTGCTGTGTTCTTGGAACTCAGGGCTTTCTGGTTAATAGAACCCTTACCCTAGGCGTAACTCAAACCTTAAGCCTAGGAAGGAAAATCAGCCTATGGTTCGGGATGGTCTCATGGAAATATCAGTGGTGGCAGCCAAGTTGCGTCACTTTTGCGCTCCCCCTGGGATGCCTTTCGCAGCTGCAGTGTGCCTGGAGCCCAGGGCTTCCTGGTTTTAAAAGTCCTAGGCCTAAGCCTAACAGTAACCCTAGGAAGGTAAATCAGCCGGGTATTAGGGTTCTTCCTAAGGGAAAAGCCGTGAAAGCAGCCATGTTGTGGCACTTCTGCACTCCCTTTGGGATGCCTTTGGCAGATGAAGTAAGCCTGGAACTCAGGGCTTCCTGCTTAAAGAAATCCAAGCCCTAGGCTGAAGCCTAACCCTAACCCTAGGCAGATAAATCAGCCTAGGTATAGGGATGGTGCCAAGGAAAAAGCTGTGAAAGCTGCCATGTTGTTGCACTTTTGTACTCCCCTTGGGATGCCTTGAACAGCTGCAGTGTGCCTGGAGCTAAGGGCTTCCTAGTTTTAAAAATCCTAGCCCTAGGCCTAAGCCTAACAGTAACCCTGGGAAGGGAAATCAGCCTGGTGTTAGGCTTCTTGCCAAGGAAAAAGCCGTGAAAGCAGCCATGTTGTGGCACTTTTGCACTCTATTTTGGATGCCTTTCACAGCTCTGGTGTGCCTGGAACTCAGGGCTTCCTGATTTTAAAAATCCTAGCCCTAGGCCGAACCCCAACCCTAAGACGAGAAAGGCAAATCAGCCAGGAATTAGGCATGTCCCCAAGGAAAAAGCTGTGGAGGCAGGCATGTTGTGGTACTTTTGCGCTCTTCTTGGCTAGTCCTTCGCAGCTGCTGTGTTCTTGGAACTCAGGGCTTTCTGGTTAATAGAACCCTTACCCTAGGCGTAACTCAAACCTTAAGCCTAGGAAGGAAAATCAGCCTATGGTTTGGGATGGTCTCATGGAAATATCAGTGGTGGCAGCCAAGTTGCGTCACTTTTGCACTACCCCTGGGATGCCTTTCGCAGCTGCAGTGTGCCTGGAGCCCAGGGCTTCCTGGTTTTAAAAGTCCTAGGCCTAAGCCTAACAGTAACCCTAGGAAGGTAAATCAGCCGGCTATTAGGGTTCTTCCTAAGGGAAAAGCCGTGAAAGAAGACATGTTGTGGCACTTCTGCACTCCCTTTGGGATGCCTTTGGCAGATGAAGTAAGCCTGGAACTCAGGGCTTCCTGCTTAAAGAAATCCAAGCCCTAGGCTGAACCCTAACCCTAACCCTAGGCAGATAAATCAGCCTAGGTATAGGGATGGTGCCAAGGAAAAAGCTGTGAAAGCTGCCATGTTGTTGCACTTTTGTACTCCCCTTGGGATGCCTTGAACAGCTGCAGTGTGCCTGGAGCTAAGGGCTTCCTAGTTTTAAAAATCCTAGCCCTAGGCCTAAGCCTAACAGTAACCCTGGGAAGGGAAATCAGCCTGGTGTTAGGCTTCTTGCCAAGGAAAAAGCCGTGAAAGCAGCCATGTTGTGGCACTTTTGCACTCCCTTTTGGATGCCTTTCACAGCTCCGGTGTGCCTGGAACTCAGGGCTTCCTGATTTTAAAAATCCTAGCCCTAGGCCGAACCTCAACCCTAAGACGAGAAAGGCAAATCAGCCAGGAATTAGGCATGTCCCCAAGGAAAAAGCTGTGGAGGCAGGCATGTTGTGGTACTTTTGCGCTCTTCTTGGCTAGTCCTTCGCAGCTGCTGTGTTCTTGGAACTCAGGGCTTTCTGGTTAATAGAACCCTTACCCTAGGCGTAACTCAAACCTTAAGCCTAGGAAGGAAAATCAGCCTATGGTTTGGGATGGTCTCATGGAAATATCAGTGGTGGCAGCCAAGTTGCGTCACTTTTGCGCTCCCCCTGGGATGCCTTTCGCAGCTGCAGTGTGCCTGGAGCCCAGGGCTTCCTGGTTTTAAAAGTCCTAGGCCTAAGCCTAACAGTAACCCTAGGAAGGTAAATCAGCCGGGTATTAGGGTTCTTCCTAAGGGAAAAGCCGTGAAAGCAGCCATGTTGTGGCACTTCTGCACTCCCTTTGGGATGCCTTTGGCAGATGAAGTAAGCCTGGAACTCAGGGCTTCCTGGTTAAAGAAATCCAAGTCCTAGGCTGAACCCTAACCCTAACCCTAGGCAGATAAATCAGCCTAGGTATAGGGATGGTGCCAAGGAAAAAGCTGTGAAAGCTGCCATGTTGTTGCACTTTTGTACTCCCCTTGGGATGCCTTGAACAGCTGCAGTGTGCCTGGAGCTAAGGGCTTCCTAGTTTTAAAAATCCTAGCCTTAGGCCTAAGCCTAACAGTAACCCTGGGAAGGGAAATCAGCCTGGTGTTAGGCTTCTTGCCAAGGAAAAAGCCGTGAAAGCAGCCATGTTGTGGCACTTTTGCACTCCCTTTTGGATGCCTTTCACAGCTCCACTGTGCCTGGAACTCAGGGCTTCCTGATTTTAAAAATCCTAGCCCTAGGCCGAACCTCAACCCTAAGACGAGAAAGGCAAATCAGCCAGGAATTAGGCATGTCCCCAAGGAAAAAGCTGTGGAGGCAGGCATGTTGTGGTACTTTTGCGCTCTTCTTGGCTAGTCCTTCGCAGCTGCTGTGTTCTTGGAACTCAGGGCTTTCTGGTTAATAGAACCCTTACCCTAGGCGTAACTCAAACCTTAAGCCTAGGAAGGAAAATCAGCCTATGGTTCGGGATGGTCTCATGGAAATATCAGTGGTGGCAGCCAAGTTGCGTCACTTTTGCGCTCCCCCTGGGATGCCTTTCGCAGCTGCAGTGTGCCTGGAGCCCAGGGCTTCCTGGTTTTAAAAGTCCTAGGCCTAAGCCTAACAGTAACCCTAGGAAGGTAAATCAGCCGGGTATTAGGGTTCTTCCTAAGGGAAAAGCCGTGAAAGCAGCCATGTTGTGGCACTTCTGCACTCCCTTTGGGATGCCTTTGGCAGATGAAGTAAGCCTGGAACTCAGGGCTTCCTGGTTAAAGAAATCCAAGCCCTAGGCTGAACCCTAACCCTAACCCTAGGCAGATAAATCAGCCTAGGTATAGGGATGGTGCCAAGGAAAAAGCTGTGAAAGCTGCCATGTTGTTGCACTTTTGTACTCCCCTTGGGATGCCTTGAACAGCTGCAGTGTGCCTGGAGCTAAGGGCTTCCTAGTTTTAAAAATCCTAGCCCTAGGACTAAGCCTAACAGTAACCCTGGGAAGGGAAATCAGCCTGGTGTTAGGCTTCTTGCCAAGGAAAAAGCCGTGAAAGCAGCCATGTTGTGGCACTTTTGCACTCCCTTTTGGATGCCTTTCACAGCTCCGGTGTGCCTGGAACTCAGGGCTTCCTGATTTTAAAAATCCTAGCCCTAGGCCGAACCCCAACCCTAACACGAGAAAGGCAAATCAGCCAGGAATTAGGCATGTCCCCAAGGAAAAAGCTGTGGAGGCAGGCATGTTGTGGTACTTTTGCGCTCTTCTTGGGTAGTCCTTCGCAGCTGCTGTGTTCTTGGAACTCAGGGCTTTCTGGTTAAAAAAATCCAAGCCCTAGGCTGAACCCTAACCCTAACCCTAGGCAGAAAAATCAGCCTAGGTATCGGGATGGTGCCAAGGAAAAAGCTGTGAAAGCTGCCATGTTGTTGCACTTTTGTACTCCCCTTGGGATGCCTTGAACAGCTGCAGTGTGCCTGGAGCCAAGGGCTTCCTAGTTTTAAAAATCCTAGCCCTAGGCCTAAGCCTAACAGTAACCCTAGGAAGGTAAATCAGCCCGGTATTAGTGTTCTTCCTAAGGGAAAAGCCGTGAAAGCAGCCATGTTGTGGCACTTCTGCACTCCCTTTGGGATGCCTTTGGCAGATGAAGTAAGACTGGAACTCAGGGCTTCCTAGTTAAAAAAATCCTAGCCCTAGGCCGAACCCCAACCCTAAGACGAGAAAGGCAAATCAGCCAGGATTTAGGCATGTCCCCAAGGAAAAAGCTGTGGAGGCAGGCATGTTGTGGTACTTTTGCGCTCTTCTTGGCTAGTCCTTCGCAGCTGCTGTGTTCTTGGAACTCAGGGCTTTCTGGTTAATAGAACCCTTACCCTAGGCGTAACTCAAACCTTAAGCCTAGGAAGGAAAATCAGCCTATGGTTCGGCATGGTCTCATGGAAATATCAGTGGTGGCAGCCAAGTTGTGTCACTTTTGCGCTCCCTTTGGGATGCCTTTCGCAGCTGCAGTGTGCCTGGAGCCCAGGGCTTCCTGGTTTT
Organism: Ammospiza caudacuta; assembly: GCF_027887145.1. Classification (NCBI taxonomy): domain Eukaryota; kingdom Metazoa; phylum Chordata; class Aves; order Passeriformes; family Passerellidae; genus Ammospiza; species Ammospiza caudacuta. The sequence continues at coordinate 915,122 of NC_080618.1, forward strand.
AAAAGTCCTAGGCCTAAGCCTTACAGTAACCCTAGGAAGGTAAATCAGCTGGGTATTAGGGTTCTTCCAAAGGGAAAAGCAGTGAAAGCAGCCATGTTGTGGCACTTCTGCACTCCCTTTGGGATGCCTTTCGCAGATGAAGTAAGACTGGAACTCAGGGCTTCCTAGTTAAAAAAATCCTAGCCCTAGGCCGAACCCAACCCTAAGACCAGAAAGGCAAATCAGCCAGGAATTAGGCATGTCCCCCAGGAAAAAGCTGTGGAGGCAGGCATGTTGTGGTACTTTTGCGCTCTTCTTGGGAAGTCCTTCGCAGCTGCTGTTTTCTTGGAACTCAGGGCGTTCTGGTTAATAGAACCCTTACCCTAGGCGTAACTCAAACCTTAACCCTAGGAAGGAAAATCAGCCTATGGTTCGGCATGGTCTCATGGAAATATCAGTGGTGGCAGCCAAATTGTGTCACTTTTGCACTCTCCTTGGGATGCCTTTCGCAGCTGCAGTGTGCCTGGAGCCCAGGGCTTCCTGGTTTTAAAAGTCCTAGGCCTAAGCCTAACAGTAACCCTAGGAAGGTAAATCAGCCGGCTATTAGGGTTCTTCCTAAGGGAAAAGCCGTGAAAGCAGCCATGTTGTGGCACATTTGCACTCCCTTTGGGATGCCTTTGGCAGCTGCAGTGAGCCTGGAACTCAGGGCTTCCTGGTTATAAAATCCAAGCCCTAGGCTGAACCCTAACCCTAACCCTTGGCAGATAAATCGGCCTAGGTATAGGGATGGTGCCAAGGAAAAAGCTGTGAAAGCTGCCATGTTGTTGCACTTTTGTACTCCCCTTGTGATGCCTTGAACAGCTGCAGTGTGCCTGGAGCTAAGGGCTTCCTAGTTTTAAAAATCCTAGCCCTAGGCCAAAGCCTTACAGTAACCCTGGGAAGGGAAATCAGCCTGGTGTTAGGCTTCTTGCCAAGGAAAAAGCCGTGAAAGCAGCCATGTTGTGGCACTTTTGAACTCCCTTTGGGATGCCTTTGGCAGTTGCAGTAATTCTGGAACTCAGGGCTTCCTTGTTAAAAATCCTAGCCCTAGGCTGAACCCTATCCCTCTCCCCAGGAAGGAAAATCAGCCTAAGTATAGGGATCGCGCAACGTCTAAAACACGATGGGAGATATTTCCTGTGCTGGCACAGGTTTCCTAGCCAGACATAGTATAAAATCTTTTTGCTAAGATGTAGATGAGAAGAGACGCTAAAGACGAAGGTACGATGCTCTCCGGAGCTAAGAGCCGCTCCCGGGCGTCTTTCGGCAGAAGCCGCGCTAAGGAGTGCACAGTGAGCGGCACAATCGTCTTTGCGCGAAGAAGCCGCTTCTTCGCCTCCGGGAGCCGGAGAGAGCGGCACCTTCGGAAAGGTGAAGAAGGAAGCTGTACAACACTGGGATTGTGTGCGCAGCTTGCCAACTGATAGAAAACAGTACCTTTGCACTCTCCTGACTTTTCCAATTACATGAACATTCCATTGGAATCTGTTTTGGACAACTTTTCTTTTCTTCATGCCAAACACTTGCAAGACCTCCGTGCAACGTCTAGAACACGATGGGAGATGTTTTCTGTGCTGGCACAGTTTTTCCTCGCCAGACATAGTGGAAAAGCTTTTTGCTAAGATGTAGACGAGAAGAGACGCTAAAGACGAAGGTACGATACTCTCCGGAGCTAAGAGCCGCTCCCGGGCGTCTTTCGGCAGAAGCCGCGCTAAGGAGTGCACAGTGAGCGGCACAATCGTCTTTGCGCGAAGAAGCCGCTTCTTCGCCTCCGGGAGCCGGAGAGAGCGGCACCTTCGGAAAGGTGAAGAAGGAAGCTGTACAACACTGGGATTGTGTGCGCAGCTTGCCAACTGCTAGAAAACAGTACCTTTGCACTCTCCTGACTTTTCCAATCACATGAACATTCGATTGGAAGCTGTTTTGGACAACTTTTCTTCATGCCAAACACTGGGCACACCTCCGTACAACGTCTAGAACACGATTGGAGATGTTTTCTGTGCTGGCACAGTTTTTCCTCGCCAGACATAGTGGAAAAGCTTTTTGCTAAGATGTAGACGAGAAGAGACGCTAAAGACGAAGGTACGATACTCTCCGGAGCTAAGAGCCGCTCCCGGGCGTCTTTCGGCAGAAGCCGCGCTAAGGAGTGCACAGTGAGCGGCACAATCGTCTTTGCGCGAAGAAGCCGCTTCTTCGCCTCCGGGAGCCGGAGAGAGCGGCACCTTCGGAAAGGTGAAGAAGGAAGCTGTACAACACTGGGATTGTGTGCGCAGCTTGCCAACTGATAGAAAACAGTACCTTTGCACTCTCCTGACTTTTCCAATCACATGAACATTCGATTGGAAGCTGTTTTGGACAACTTTTCTTTTCTTCATGCCAAACACTCGGCACACCTCCGTGCAACGTCTAGAACACGATGGGAGATGTTTTCTGTGCTGGCACAATTTCTCCTTGCCAGACATAGTGGAAAAGCTTTTTGCTAAGATGTAGACGACAAGAAAGGCTAAGGACTGGATGTAAGCAAATGTCACTCATCTTCAAAAATGTAATTAGGAGGACTTGCATTAGTACAAACCAGCCAGCCTCTTTTTTATCCCCAGGAAGTTGATGAAGCAGCTCTTCCTGGAAATCCTTGCCAGGCACATGAAAGACGACAAAATAATGTAGTTAGCTTGATTTTTCAGGGGCATTTCATGCTGAACATCACTTTAAACTCCTCTGATGAATCTACTTGACTGGATGATGAAGGGAATATTATCTGCCTGGGCTTCAGGGAGGTTTTTGACATATCTCTACATGGCAGCACACATCCATATGGAAGCAATAGTGCAAAGGGGAGGGAATCAGTGTCTTTTCAGTGATGCTGAGTGAAAAGACAAGAGGCAGTGGGCACACACTGAAATACAGGAACATCAGTAAATGATTCTTTACTGTGAGGGTGACTGAACCACGGCACAGACTGCCCAGAAAGATTGTGGAGCCTGGATCTTTGAAGACATTAAAAGTACACCCAGATAGAATCCTGGGCAAGAGGCTCTAGGTATCCTGGTTTAGGCAGGGGGGTTGGGCCTGGTTAGCCCCACCAACCCCTTCCACTCTCATTCATTCTGTGCTAGTGAATTGTCTTCAAGATGCATTTCAAGCACTGGCATGACAAAGTTCTGTGCAGACACAGATCCAAATGGACATGGCATCGAAGTTCCTTAAGCAGTCTTCAAGAAGAATGTAAACCTCTGGGGCAAGTGTCTCTTCCCTAACTGAATCCCTTTCATGGGAAAATTCCCAGCTCTCGAAAGATCTTCTGATACGCATGCTTAAGACTGACACTGGCTGAGCAAATTTCTCCCTATGTGTATCTAAGACCAGTTAGGATCTTCACCCAAAGTGCTGTCAACATAGTCACAGAATGCCTATTGTTAAGAAGTGACAACTTCCATCAGAATGGCAACTATTGGTCCACCAAATTGGATGAATGGATGGGAATTATCTGCTTGGGTTAAAAACATAAAGAAAGAGTTGGTCTTTACTTATCAATTTCATTGCAATATTGATAAGGGAAGAAAAAGACCTAAGTCCTTGACTTTCTTAACTCGAGGAAAGATTTTAAAAATTCCTTGTAAAAATGTATGATCACAATCAGACTATTGAAACCATTTGAGTTGGGAAAAAAGTTCCAAAATTGTCTAGAGAGTGGCAAAGAAGCCAAGAAAATGGGAAAGAAACAAAAAGAGGGCAAAAGAGTAAGCTTCAGTGTACAAGCTCGTTCTAGAAGTAGTCTGCTGGGGAAAGGAAGCCCCTGTTGAATTTCCAATGTATTCCTGCTCTTGATTCAGTAACTGGTCAATGTAAAAACCAATCCTTTTGTATAACTTCTTCCAGCAACAAAAACTCCAACAGGTTGACACTACCATCATGCCTGTTCCAGACATATTTCCAAGAGAAATGATGATTTTCTTGAAAACCTACTTGCATAAAAGTTGCAAGATGGTGGAGGGATTCCCACATCCTCCTTCCTCCATCTGGCTTGAAAGTAGATTTGATAAAATATGCAACAAAGCACATGATTTATAAGGTAGAGTCAAATGGATGATTTGGGAATTGATCTCTTGTTGATAGTAAACTTCACATCCACTCTGTGTGACCTTTCTAAAACAAAATGTGGAGCTGAAGCATGAATCTGCCACAACAATTGTAAAGCAAACATACACACGCCCCTTCACATGCCCCCCCTTCCACACACACCTAGGCACACATAGAGATCAGCATAGCAGATCATGAACACCTTAGAAATGACTGAAATGCAAAACGCCTATCTTGATGGGCAAAAGAGCTGGTGCAGTAATTCAAATGCCTGGTTAATACAACCCTTACCCTAGGCGTAACTCAAACCTTAAGCCTAGGAAGGAAAATCAGCCTATGGTTCGGGATGGTCTCATGGAAATATCAGTGGTGGCAGCCAAATTGTGTCACTTTTGCGCTCCCCTTGGGATGCCTTTCGCAGCTGCAGTGTGCCTGGAGCCCAGGGCTTCCTGGTTTTAAAAGTCCTAGGCCTAAGCCTAACAGTAACCCTAGGAAGGTAAATTAGCCGGGTATTAGGGTTCTTCCTAAGGGAAAAGCCGTGAAAGCAGCCATGTTGTGGCACATTTGCACTCCCTTTGGGATGTCTTTGGCAGCTGCAGTAAGCCTGGAACTCAGGGCTTCCTGGTTAAAAAACTCCAAGCCCAAGGCTGAACCCTAACCCTAACCCTAGGCAGATAAATCAGCCTAGGTATAGGGATGGTGCCAAGGAAAAAGCTGTGAAAGCTGCCATGTTGTTGCACTTTTGTACTCCCCTTGGGATGCCTTGAACAGCTGCTGTGTGCCTGGAGCTAAGGGCTTCCTAGTTTTAAAAATCCTAGCCCTAGGCCGAACCCCAACCCTAAGACGAGAAAGGCAAATCAGCCAGGAATTAGGCATGTCCCCAAGGAAAAAGCTGTGGAGGCAGGCATGTTGTGGTACTTTTGCGCTCTTCTTGGGTAGTCCTTCGCAGCTGCTGTGTTCTTGGAACTCAGGGCTTTCGGGTTAAAAAACACTAACCCTAGGCGTAATTCTAACGCTAACCCTAGGAAGGAAAATCAGCCTATGGTTCGGGATGGACTCATGAGAATAGCAGCAGAGGCAGCCAAGTTGTGTCATTTTGCGGCCCTCTTGGGATGCCTTGAACAGCTGCAGTGTGCCTGGAGCTAAGGGCTTCCTAGTTTTAAAAATCCTAGCCCTAGGCCTAAGCCTAAAAGTAACCCTGGGAAGGTATATCAGCCTGGTGTTAGGCTTCTTGCCAAGGAAAAAGCTGTGAAAGCAGCCATGTTGTGGCACTTTTGCACTCCCTTTTGGATGCCTTTCACAGCTCCAGTGTGCCTGGAACTCAGGGCTTCCTGATTTTAAAAATCTTAGTCCTAGGCCGAACCCCAACCCTAAGACGAGAATGGCAAATCAGCCAGGAATTAGGCATGTCCCCAAGGAAGAAGCGCTGGAGGCAGCCATGCTGTGGCACTTTTCCGCTCCTCTTGGGTAGTCCTTCGCAGCTGCTGTGTTCTTGGAACTCAGGGCTTTCTGGTTTAAAATACACTAACCCTAGGTGTAACTCTAACCCTTACCCTAGGAAGGAAAATCAGCCTATGGTTCGGGATGGACTCATGAGAATAGCAGCAGAGGCAGCCAAGTTGTGTCACTTTTGCGGCCCTCTTGGGATGCCTTGAACAGCTGCAGTGTGCCTGGAGCTAAGGGCTTCCTAGTTTTAAAAATCCTAGCCCTAGGCCTAAGCCTAACAGTAACCCTGGGAATGAAAATCAGCCTGGTGTTAGGCTTCTTGCCAAGGAAAAAGCCGTGAAAGCAGCCATGTTGTGGCACTTTTGCACTCCATTTTGGATGCCTATCACACCTGCAGTGTGCCTGGAACTCAGGGCTTCCTGATTTCAAAAATCCTAGCCCTAGGCCGAACCCCAACCCTAAGACGAGAAAGGCAAATCAGCCAGGAATTAGGCATGTCCCCAAGGAAGAAGCGCTGGAGGCAGCCATGCTGTGGCACTTTTCCGGTCCTCTTGGGGAGTCCTTCGCAGCTGCTGTGTTCTTGGAACTCAGGGCTTTCTGGTTAATAGAACCCTTACCCTAGGCATAACTCAAACCTTAACCCTAGGAAGGAAAATCAGCCTATGGTTCGGCATGGTCTCATGGAAATATCAGTGGTGGCAGCCAAGTTGAGCCACTTTTGCGCTCCCCTTGGGATGCCTTTCGCAGCTGCAGTGTGCCTGGAGGCCAGGGCTTCCTGGGTTTAAAAGTCCTAGGCCTAAGCCTAACAGTAACCCTAGGAAGGTAAATCAGCCGGGTATTAGGGTTCTTCCTAAGGGAAAAGCCGTGAAAGCAGCCATTTTGTGGCACTTTTGCACTCCCCTTGGGATGCTTTTCACAGCTGCAGTGTGCTTGGAGCACAGGGCTTCCTGATTTTAAAAATCCTAGTCCTAGGCCGAACCCCAACCCTAAGACGAGAAAGGCAAATCAGCCAGGAATTAGGCATGTCCCCAAGGAAAAAGCTGTGGAGGCAGGCATGTTGTGGTACTTTTGCGCTCTTCTTGGGTAGTCCTTCGCAGCTGCTGTGTTCTTGGAACTCAGGGCTTTCTGGTTAATAGAACCCTTACCCTAGGCGTAACTCAAACCTTAACCCTAGGAAGGAAAATCAGCCTATGGCTCGGGATGGTCTCATGGAAATATCAGTGGTGGCAGCCAAGTTGTGTCACTTTTGCGCTCCCCTTGGGATGCCTTTCGCAGCTGCAGTGTGCCTGGAGCCCAGGGCTTCCTGGTTTTAAAAGTCCTAGGCCTAAGCCTAACAGTAACCCTAGGAAGGAAAATCAGCTGGCTATTAGGGTTCTTCCTAAGGGAAAAGCCGTGAAAGCAGCCATGTTGTGGCACTTTTGCCGTCCCCTTGGGATGCATTTCGCAGCTGCAGTGTACTTGGAGCACAGGGCTTCCTGGTTTAAAATCCACTACTTTAGCCCTAACTGGAGGCTTCTAAATCAGCCTTCGTTTCGGGATGGTCCCAAGGAAAAAGCTCTGGACACAGCCAAGTTGTGGCACATTTGCTTTCCCCTTGGGATGCCTTTGGCAGCTGCAGTGCCCCTTCAACTCAGGGCTTCCTGTTTGAAAACATCCTATCCCTAGCCTGAACCCTAACCCTAACCCTAGGCAGATAAATCAGCCTAGGTATAGGGATGTTCCCAAGGAAAAAAGTGCTGGAGGGAGCATGTTGAGGCAATTTTTGGCTGCCCTTGGGAAGCCTTTTGCAGCTGCACTGGGTCTGGAGCTCAGGGTTTACTGATTTAAAATCCCAATCCCTTGGCGTGACCATAGCTGCAACTGGAGGCAAGTAAATCAGCCTAGGGTCCATGATGGTCCCAAGGAAAAAGCGCTGGAGGCAGCCATGTTGTGGCACTTTTCCGCTCCTCTTGGGTAGTCCTTCGCAGCTGCTGTGTTCTTGGAACTCAGGGCTTTCTGGTTAAAAAAACACTAACCCTAGGTGTAACTCTAACCCTAACCCTAGGAAGGAAAATCAGCCTATGGTTCGGGATGGACTCATGAGAATAGCAGCAGAGGCAGCCAAGTTGTGTCACTTTTGCGGCCCTCTTGGGGTGTATTGAACAGCTGCAGTGTGCCTGGAGCTAAGGGCTTCCTAGTTTTAAAAATCCTAGCCCTAGGCCTAAGCCTAACAGTAACCCTGGGAAGGGAAATCAGCCTGGTGTTAGGCTTCTTGCCAAGGAAAAAGCCGTGAAGGCAGCCATGTTGTGGCACTTCTGCACTCCCTTTGGGATGCCTTTCACAGCTCCAGTGTGCCTGGAACTCAGGGCTTCCTGATTTTAAAAATCCTAGCCCTAGGCCGAACCTCAACCCTAAGACGAGAAAGGCAAATCAGCCAGGAATTAGGCATGTCCCCAAGGAAAAAGCTGTGGAGGCAGGCATGTTGTGGTACTTTTGCGCTCTTCTTGGGTAGTCCTTCGCAGCTGCTGTGTTCTTGGAACTCAGGGCTTTCTGGTTAATAGAACCCTTACCCTAGGCGTAACTCAAACCTTAACCCTAGGAAGGAAAATCAGCCTATGGTTCGGGATGGTCTCATGGAAATATCAGTGGTGGCAGCCAAGTTGTGTCACTTTTGCGCTCCCCTTGGGATGCCTTTTGCAGCTTCAGTGTGCCTGGAGGCCAGGGCTTCCTGGGTTTAAAGGTCCTAGGCCTAAGCCTAACAGTAAACCTAGGAAGGTAAATCAGCCGGGTATTAGGGTTCTTCCTAAGGGAAAAGCCGTGAAAGCAGCCATTTTGTGGCACTTTTGCACTCCCCTTGGGATGCCTTTCGCAGCTGCAGTGTGCCTGGAGCCCAGGGCTTCCTGTTTTAAAAGTCCTAGGCGTAACTCTAACCCTAACCCTAGGAAGGTAAATCAGCCGGGTATTAGGGTTCTTCCTAAGGGAAAAGCCGTGAAAGCAGCCATGTTGTGGCACTTTTGCACTCCCCTTGGGATGCCTTTCGCAGCTGCAGTGTGCTTGGAGCACAGGGCTTCCTTGTTTAAATTCCACTACTTTAGCCCTAACTGGAGGCTTCTAAATCAGCCTTCGTTTCGGGATGGTCCCAAGGAAAAAGCTCTGGACACAGCCAATTTGTGGCACATTTGCTTTCCCCTTGGGATGACTTTGGCTGCTGCAGTGCCCCTGCAACTCAGGGCTTCCTGTTTGAAAACATCCTAGCCCTAGGTTGAACCCTAACCCTAACCCTAGGCAGATAAATCAGCCAAGGTATAGGGATGTTCCCAAGGAAAGAAGCACTGGAGGGAGCATGTTGAGGCAATTTTTGGCTACCCTTGGGAAGCCTTTTGCAGCTGCACTGGGTCTGGAGCTCAGGGTTTACTGATTTAAAATCCCAATCCCTTGGCGTGACCATAGCTGCAACTGGAGGCAAGTAAATCAGCCTAGGGTCCATGATGGTCCCAAGGAAAAAGCGCTGGAGGCAGCCATGTTGTGGCACTTTTCCGCTCCTCTTGGGTAGTCCTTCGCAGCTGCTGTGTTCTTGGAACTCAGGGCTTTCTGGTTAAAAATACACCAACCCTAGGCGTAACTCTAACCCTAACCCTAGGAAGGAAAATCAGCCTATGGTTCGGGATGGACTCATGAGAATAGCAGCAGAGGCAGCCAAGTTGTGTCACTTTTGCGGCCCTCTTGGGATGCCTTGAACAGCTGCAGTGTGCCTGGAGCTAAGGGCTTCCTAGTTTTAAAAATCCTAGCCCTAGGCCTAAGCCTAACAGTAACCCTGGGAAGGTAAATCAGCCTGGTGTTAGGCTTCTTGCCAAGGAAAAAGCCGTGAAAGCAGCCATGTTGTGGCACTTTTGCACTCCCTTTTGGATGCCTTTCACAACTGCAGTGTGCCTGGAACTCAGGGCTTCCTGATTTTAAAAATCCTAGCCCTAGGCCGAACCCCAGCCCTAAGACGAGAAAGGCAAATCAGCCAGGAATTAGGCATGTCCCCAAGGAAAAAGCTGTGGAGGCAGGCATGTTGTGGTACTTTTGCGCTCTTCTTGGGTAGTCCTTCGCAGCTGCTGTGTTCTTGGAACTCAGGGCTTTCTGGTTAATAGAACACTAACCCTAGGCGTAACTCTATCCCTATCCCTAAGAAGGAAAATCAGCCTATGGTTCGGCATGGTCTCATGGAAGTATCTGTGGTGGCAGCCAAGTTGCGTCACTTTTGCGCTCCCCTTGGGATGCCTTTCGCAGCTGCAGTGTGCCTGGAGCCCAGGGCTTCCTGGTTTTAAAAGTCCTAGGCCTAAGCCTAACAGTAACCCTAGGAAGGTAAATCAGCCGGCTATTAGGGTTCTTCCTAAGGGAAAAGCTGTGAAAGCAGCCATGTTGTGGCACTTTTGCACTCCCCTTGGGATGCCTTTCACAGCTGCAGTGTGCTTGGAGCACAGGGCTTCCTGGTTTAAAATCCACTACTTTAGCCCTAACTGGAGGCTTCTAAATCAGCCTTCGTTTCGGGATGGTCCCAAGGAAAAAGCTCTGGACACAGCCAAGTTGTGGCACATTTGCTTTCCCCTTGGGATGCCTTTGGCAGCTGCAGTGCCCCTGCAACTCAGGGCTTCCTGTTTGAAAACATCCTAGCCCTAGGCTGAACCCTAACCCTAACCCTAGGCAGATAAATCAGCCTAGGTATAGGGATGTTCCCAAGGAAAGAAGCGCTGGAGGGAGCATGTTGAGGCAATTTTTGGCTGCCCTTGGGAAGCCTTTTGCAGCTGCACTGGGTCTGGAGCTCAGGGTTTACTGATTTAAAATCCCTATCCCTTGGCGTGACCATAGCTGCAACTGGAAGCAAGTAAATCAGCCTAGGGTCCATGATGGTCCCAAGGAAAAAGCACTGGAGGCAGCCATGTTGTGGCACTTTTCCGCTCCTCTTGGGTAGTCCTTCGCAGCTGCTGTGTTCTTGGAACTCAGAGCTTTCTGGTTAAAAAAACACTAACCCTAGGTGTAACTCTAACCCTAACCCTAGGAAGGAAAATCAGCCTATGGTTCGGGATGGACTCATGAGAATAGCAGCAGAGGAAGCCAAGTTGTGTCACTTTTGCGGCCCTCTTGGGATGCCTTGAACAGCTGCAGTGTGCCTGGAGCTAAGGGCTTCCTAGTTTTAAAAATCCTAGCCCTAGGCCTAAGCCTAACAGTAACCCTGGGAAGCTATACCAGCCTGGTGTTAGGCTTCTTGCCAAGGAAAAAGCCATGAAAGCAGCCATGTTGTGGCACTTTTGCACTCCCTTTTGGATGCCTTTCACAGCTCCAGTGTGCCTGGAACTCAGGGCTTCCTGATTTTAAAAATCCTAGCCCTAGGCCGAACCCCAACCCTCAGACGAGAAAGGCAAATCAGCCAGGAATTAGGCATGTCCCCAAGGAAAAAGCTGTGGAGGCAGGCATGTTGTGGTACTTTTGCGCTCTTCTTGGCTAGTCCTTTGCAGCTGCTGTGTTCTTGGAACTCAGGGCTTTCTGGTTAATAGAACCTTTACCCTAGGCGTAACTCAAACCTTAAGCCTAGGAAGGAAAATCAGCCTATGGTTCGGGATGGTCTAATGGAAATATCAGTGGTGGCAGCCAAGTTGTGTCACTTTTGCGCTCCCCTTGGGATGCCTTTCGCAGCTGCAGTGTGCCTGGAGCCCAGGGCTTCCTGGTTTTAAAAGTCCTAGGCCTAAGCCTAACAGTAACCCTAGGAAGGTAAATCAGCCGGCTATTAGGGTTCTTCCTAAGGGAAAAGCCGTGAAAGCAGCCATGTTGTGGCACTTTTGCACTCCCCTTGGGATGCCTTTCGCAGCTGCAGTGTGCCTGGAGCCCAGGGCTTCCTGGTTTTAAAAGTCCTAGGCGTAACTCTAACCCTAACCCTAGGAAGGTAAATCAGCCGGGTATTAAGGTTCTTCCTAAGGGAAAAGCCGTGAAAGCAGCCATGTTGTGGCACTTTTGCACTCCCCTTAGGATGCCTTTCACAGCTGCAGTGTGCTTGGAGCACAGGGCTTCCTGATTTTAAAAATCCTAGCCCTAGGCCGAACCCCAGCCCTAAGACAAGAAAGGCAAATCAGCCAGGAATTAGGCATGTCCCCAAGGAAAAAGCTCTGGAGGCAGGCACGTTGTGGTACTTTTGCGCTCTTCTTGGGTAGTCCTTCACAGCTGCTGTGTTCTTGGAACTCAGGACTTTCTGGTTAAAAAAACACTAACCCTAGGCGTAACTCTAACCCTAACTCTAGGAAGGAAAATCAGCCTATGGTTCGGGATGGACTCATGAGAATAGCAGCAGAGGCAGCCAAGTTGTGTCACTTTTGCGGCCCTCTTGGGATGCCTTGAACAGCTGCAGTGTGCCTGGAGCTAAGGGCTTCCTAGTTTTAAAAATCCTAGCCCTAGGCCTAAGCCTAACAGTAACCCTGGGAAGGTATATCAGCCTGGTGTTAGGCTTCTTGCCAAGGAAAAAGCCGTGAAAGCAGCCATGTTGTGGCACTTTTGCACTCCCTTTTGGATGCCTTTCACAGCTCCAGTGTGCCTGGAACTCAGGGCTTCCTGATTTTAAAAATCCTAGCCCTAGGCCAAACCTCAACCCTAAGACGAGAAAGGCAAATCAGCCAGGAATTAGGCATGTCCCCAAGGAAAAAGCTGTGGAGGCAGGCATGTTGTGGTACTTTTGCGCTCTTCTTGGCTAGTCCTTCGCAGCTGCTGTGTTCTTGGAACTCAGGGCTTTCTGGTTAATAAAACACTAACCCTAGGCGTAACTCAAACCTTAAGCCTAGGAAGGAAAATCAGCCTATGGCTCGGGATGGTCTCATGGAAATATCAGTGGTGGCAGCCAAGTTGCGTCACTTTTGCGCTCCCCTTGGGATGCCTTTTGCAGCTGCAGTGTGCCTGGAGCCCAGGGCTTCCTGGTTTTAAAAGTCCTAGGCCTAAGCCTAACAGTAACCCTAGGAAGGTAAATCAGCCGGCTATTAGGGTTCTTCCTAAGGGAAAAGCCGTGAAAGCAGCCATGTTGGTGCACTTTTGCACTCCCCTTGGGATGCCTTTCACAGCTGCAGTGTGCTTGGAGCACAGGGCTTCCTGGTTTAAAATCCACTACTTTAGCCCTAACTGGAGGCTTCTAAATCAGCCTTCGTTTCGGGATGGTCCCAAGGAAAAAGCTCTGGACACAGCCAAGTTGTGGCACATTTGCTTTCCCCTTGGGATGCCTTTGGCAGCTGCAGTGCCCCTGCAACTCAGGGCTTCCTGTTTGAAAACATCCTATCCCTAGGCTGAACCCTAACCCTAACCCTAGGCAGATAAATCAGCCTAGGTATAGGGATGTTCCCAAGGAAAGAAGCGCTGGAGGGAGCATGTTGAGGCAATTTTTGGCTGCCCTTGGGAAGCCTTTTGCAGCTGCACTGGGTCTGGAGCTCAGGGTTTACTGATTTAAAATCCCTATCCCTTGGCGTGACCATAGCTGCAACTGGAGGCAAGTAAATCAGCCTAGGGTCCATGATGGTCCCAAGGAAAAAGCACTGGAGGCAGCCATGTTGTGGCACTTTTCCGCTCCTCTTGGGTAGTCCTTCGCAGCTGCTGTGTTCTTGGAACTCAGGGCTTTCTGGTTAAAAAAACACTAACCCTAGGTGTAACTCTAACCCTAACCCTAGGAAGGAAAATCAGCCTATGGTTCGGGATGGACTCATGAGAATAGCAGCAGAGGCAGCCAAGTTGTGTCACTTTTGCGGCCCTCTTGGGGTGTATTGAACAGCTGCAGTGTGCCTGGAGCTAAGGGCTTCCTAGTTTTAAAAATCCTAGCCCTAGGCCTAAGCCTAACAGTAACCCTGGGAATGAAAATCAGCCTGGTGTTAGGCTTCTTGCCAAGGAAAAAGCCGTGAAGGCAGCCATGTTGTGGCACTTTTGCACTCCCTTTGGGATGCCTTTCACAGCTCCAGTGTGCCTGGAACTCAGGGCTTCCTGATTTTAAAAATCCTAGCCCTAGGCCGAACCTCAACCCTAAGACGAGAAAGGCAAATCAGCCAGGAATTAGGCATGTCCCCAAGGAAAAAGCTGTGGAGGCAGGCATGTTGTGGTACTTTTGCGCTCTTCTTGGCTAGTCCTTCGCAGCTGCTGTGTTCTTGGAACTCAGGGCTTTCTGGTTAATAGAACCCTTACCCTAGGCGTAACTCAAACCTTAAGCCTAGGAAGGAAAATCAGCCTATGGTTCGGCATGGTCTCATGGAAATATCAGTGGTGGCAGCCAAGTTGAGCCACTTTTGCGCTCCCCTTGGGATGCCTTTCGCAGCTGCAGTGTGCCTGGAGGCCAGGGCTTCCTGGGTTTAAAAGTCCTAGGCCTAAGCCTAACAGTAACCCTAGGAAGGTAAATCAGCCGGGTATTAGGGTTCTTCCTAAGGGAAAAGCCGTGAAAGCAGCCATTTTGTGGCACTTTTGCACTCCCCTTGGGATGCTTTTCACAGCTGCAGTGTGCTTGGAGCACAGGGCTTCCTGATTTTAAAAATCCTAGTCCTAGGCCGAACCCCAACCCTAAGACGAGAAAGGCAAATCAGCCAGGAATTAGGCATGTCCCCAAGGAAAAAGCTGTGGAGGCAGGCATGTTGTGGTACTTTTGCGCTCTTCTTGGGTAGTCCTTCGCAGCTGCTGTGTTCTTGGAACTCAGGGCTTTCTGGTTAATAGAACCCTTACCCTAGGCGTAACTCAAACCTTAACCCTAGGAAGGAAAATCAGCCTATGGCTCGGGATGGTCTCATGGAAATATCAGTGGTGGCAGCCAAGTTGTGTCACTTTTGCGCTCCCCTTGGGATGCCTTTCGCAGCTGCAGTGTGCCTGGAGCCCAGGGCTTCCTGGTTTTAAAAGTCCTAGGCCTAAGCCTAACAGTAACCCTAGGAAGGAAAATCAGCTGGCTATTAGGGTTCTTCCTAAGGGAAAAGCCGTGAAAGCAGCCATGTTGTGGCACTTTTGCCGTCCCCTTGGGATGCATTTCGCAGCTGCAGTGTACTTGGAGCACAGGGCTTCCTGGTTTAAAATCCACTACTTTAGCCCTAACTGGAGGCTTCTAAATCAGCCTTCGTTTCGGGATGGTCCCAAGGAAAAAGCTCTGGACACAGCCAAGTTGTGGCACATTTGCTTTCCCCTTGGGATGCCTTTGGCAGCTGCAGTGCCCCTTCAACTCAGGGCTTCCTGTTTGAAAACATCCTATCCCTAGCCTGAACCCTAACCCTAACCCTAGGCAGATAAATCAGCCTAGGTATAGGGATGTTCCCAAGGAAAAAAGTGCTGGAGGGAGCATGTTGAGGCAATTTTTGGCTGCCCTTGGGAAGCCTTTTGCAGCTGCACTGGGTCTGGAGCTCAGGGTTTACTGATTTAAAATCCCAATCCCTTGGCGTGACCATAGCTGCAACTGGAGGCAAGTAAATCAGCCTAGGGTCCATGATGGTCCCAAGGAAAAAGCGCTGGAGGCAGCCATGTTGTGGCACTTTTCCGCTCCTCTTGGGTAGTCCTTCGCAGCTGCTGTGTTCTTGGAACTCAGGGCTTTCTGGTTAAAAAAACACTAACCCTAGGTGTAACTCTAACCCTAACCCTAGGAAGGAAAATCAGCCTATGGTTCGGGATGGACTCATGAGAATAGCAGCAGAGGCAGCCAAGTTGTGTCACTTTTGCGGCCCTCTTGGGGTGTATTGAACAGCTGCAGTGTGCCTGGAGCTAAGGGCTTCCTAGTTTTAAAAATCCTAGCCCTAGGCCTAAGCCTAACAGTAACCCTGGGAAGGGAAATCAGCCTGGTGTTAGGCTTCTTGCCAAGGAAAAAGCCGTGAAGGCAGCCATGTTGTGGCACTTCTGCACTCGCTTTGGGATGCCTTTCACAGCTCCAGTGTGCCTGGAACTCAGGGCTTCCTGATTTTAAAAATCCTAGCCCTAGGCCGAACCTCAACCCTAAGACGAGAAAGGCAGATCAGCCAGGAATTAGGCATGTCCCCAAGGAAAAAGCTGTGGAGGCAGGCATGTTGTGGTACTTTTGCGCTCTTCTTGGCTAGTCCTTCGCAGCTGCTGTGTTCTTGGAACTCAGGGCTTTCTGGTTAATAGAACCCTTACCCTAGGCGTAACTCAAACCTTAACCCTAGGAAGGAAAATCAGCCTATGGTTCGGGATGGTCTC
Source organism: Ammospiza caudacuta (assembly GCF_027887145.1). NCBI lineage: Eukaryota > Metazoa > Chordata > Aves > Passeriformes > Passerellidae > Ammospiza > Ammospiza caudacuta. Next base: position 930,827 of record NC_080618.1, read on the forward strand.
ATGGAAATATCAGTGGTGGCAGCCAAGTTGTGTCACTTTTGCGCTCCCCTTGGGATGTTTTTTGCAGCTTCAGTGTGCCTGGAGGCCAGGGCTTCCTGGGTTTAAAGGTCCTAGGCCTAAGCCTAACAGTAACCCTAGGAAGGTAAATCAGCCGGGTATTAGGCTTCTTGCCAAGGAAAAAGCCGTGAAAGCAGCCATGTTGTGGCACTTTTGCGCTCCCCTTGGGATGCCTTTCGCAGCTGCAGTGTGCCTGGAGCCCAGGGCTTCCTGGTTTTAAATGTCCTAGGCCTAAGCCTAACAGTAACCCTAGGAAGGAAAATCAGCCGGGTATTAGGGTTCTTCCTAAGGGAAAAGCCGTGAAAGCAGCCATGTTGTGGCACTTTTGCACTCCCCTTGGGATGCCTTTCGCAGCTGCAGTGTGCTTGGAGCACAGGGCTTCCTTGTTTAAAATCCACTACTTTAGCCCTAACTGGAGGCTTCTAAATCAGCCTTCGTTTCGGGATGGTCCCAAGGAAAAAGCTCTGGACACAGCCAAGTTGTGGCACATTTGCTTTCCCCTTGGGATGCCTTTGGCAGCTGCAGTGCCCCTGCAACTCAGGGCTTCCTGTTTGAAAACATCCTAGCCCTAGGCTGAACCCTAACCCTAACCCTAGGCAGATAAATCAGCCTAGGTATAGGGATGTTCCCAAGGAAAGAAGCGCTGGAGGGAGCATGTTGAGGCAATTTTTGGCTGCCCTTGGGAAGCCTTTTGCAGCTGCACTGGGTCTGGAGCTCAGGGTTTACTGATTTAAAATCCCAATCCCTTGGCGTGACCATAGCTGCAACTGGAGGCAAGTAAATCAGCCTAGGGTCCATGATGGTCCCAAGGAAAAAGCGCTGGAGGCAGCCATGTTGTGGCACTTTTCCGCTCCTCTTGGGTAGTCCTTCGCAGCTGCTGTGTTCTTGGAACTCAGGGCTTTCTGGTTAAAAAAACACTAACCCTAGGTGTAACTCTAACCCTAACCCTAGGAAGGAAAATCAGCCTATGGTTCGGGATGGACTCATGAGAATAGCAGCAGAGGAAGCCAAGTTGTGTCACTTTTGCGGCCCTCTTGGGGTGTATTGAACAGCTGCAGTGTGCCTGGAGCTAAGGGCTTCCTAGTTTTAAAAATCCTAGCCCTAGGCCTAAGCCTAACAGTAACCCTGGGAAGGGAAATCAGCCTGGTGTTAGGCTTCTTGCCAAGGAAAAAGCCGTGAAGGCAGCCATGTTGTGGCACTTCTGCACTCCCTTTGGGATGCCTTTCACAGCTCCAGTGTGCCTGGAACTCAGGGCTTCCTGATTTTAAAAATCCTAGCCCTAGGCCGAACCTCAACCCTAAGACGAGAAAGGCAAATCAGCCAGGAATTAGGCATGTCCCCAAGGAAAAAGCTGTGGAGGCAGGCATGTTGTGGTACTTTTGCGCTCTTCTTGGGTAGTCCTTCGCAGCTGCTGTGTTCTTGGAACTCAGGGCTTTCTGGTTAATAGAACCCTTACCCTAGGCGTAACTCAAACCTTAACCCTAGGAAGGAAAATCAGCCTATGGTTCGGGATGGTCTCATGGAAATATCAGTGGTGGCAGCCAAGTTGTGTCACTTTTGCGCTCCCCTTGGGATGCCTTTTGCAGCTTCAGTGTGCCTGGAGGCCAGGGCTTCCTGGGTTTAAAGGTCCTAGGCCTAAGCCTAACAGTAAACCTAGGAAGGTAAATCAGCCGGGTATTAGGGTTCTTCCTAAGGGAAAAGCCGTGAAAGCAGCCATTTTGTGGCACTTTTGCACTCCCCTTGGGATGCCTTTCGCAGCTGCAGTGTGCCTGGAGCCCAGGGCTTCCTGTTTTAAAAGTCCTAGGCGTAACTCTAACCCTAACCCTAGGAAGGTAAATCAGCCGGGTATTAGGGTTCTTCCTAAGGGAAAAGCCGTGAAAGCAGCCATGTTGTGGCACTTTTGCACTCCCCTTGGGATGCCTTTCGCAGCTGCAGTGTGCTTGGAGCACAGGGCTTCCTTGTTTAAATTCCACTACTTTAGCCCTAACTGGAGGCTTCTAAATCAGCCTTCGTTTCGGGATGGTCCCAAGGAAAAAGCTCTGGACACAGCCAATTTGTGGCACATTTGCTTTCCCCTTGGGATGACTTTGGCTGCTGCAGTGCCCCTGCAACTCAGGGCTTCCTGTTTGAAAACATCCTAGCCCTAGGTTGAACCCTAACCCTAACCCTAGGCAGATAAATCAGCCAAGGTATAGGGATGTTCCCAAGGAAAGAAGCACTGGAGGGAGCATGTTGAGGCAATTTTTGGCTACCCTTGGGAAGCCTTTTGCAGCTGCACTGGGTCTGGAGCTCAGGGTTTACTGATTTAAAATCCCAATCCCTTGGCGTGACCATAGCTGCAACTGGAGGCAAGTAAATCAGCCTAGGGTCCATGATGGTCCCAAGGAAAAAGCGCTGGAGGCAGCCATGTTGTGGCACTTTTCCGCTCCTCTTGGGTAGTCCTTCGCAGCTGCTGTGTTCTTGGAACTCAGGGCTTTCTGGTTAAAAATACACCAACCCTAGGCGTAACTCTAACCCTAACCCTAGGAAGGAAAATCAGCCTATGGTTCGGGATGGACTCATGAGAATAGCAGCAGAGGCAGCCAAGTTGTGTCACTTTTGCGGCCCTCTTGGGATGCCTTGAACAGCTGCAGTGTGCCTGGAGCTAAGGGCTTCCTAGTTTTAAAAATCCTAGCCCTAGGCCTAAGCCTAACAGTAACCCTGGGAAGGTAAATCAGCCTGGTGTTAGGCTTCTTGCCAAGGAAAAAGCCGTGAAAGCAGCCATGTTGTGGCACTTTTGCACTCCCTTTTGGATGCCTTTCACAACTGCAGTGTGCCTGGAACTCAGGGCTTCCTGATTTTAAAAATCCTAGCCCTAGGCCGAACCCCAGCCCTAAGACGAGAAAGGCAAATCAGCCAGGAATTAGGCATGTCCCCAAGGAAAAAGCTGTGGAGGCAGGCATGTTGTGGTACTTTTGCGCTCTTCTTGGGTAGTCCTTCGCAGCTGCTGTGTTCTTGGAACTCAGGGCTTTCTGGTTAATAAAACACTAACCCTAGGCGTAACTCAAACCTTAAGCCTAGGAAGGAAAATCAGCCTATGGCTCGGGATGGTCTCATGGAAATATCAGTGGTGGCAGCCAAGTTGCGTCACTTTTGCGCTCCCCTTGGGATGCCTTTTGCAGCTGCAGTGTGCCTGGAGCCCAGGGCTTCCTGGTTTTAAAAGTCCTAGGCCTAAGCCTAACAGTAACCCTAGGAAGGTAAATCAGCCGGCTATTAGGGTTCTTCCTAAGGGAAAAGCCGTGAAAGCAGCCATGTTGGTGCACTTTTGCACTCCCCTTGGGATGCCTTTCACAGCTGCAGTGTGCTTGGAGCACAGGGCTTCCTGGTTTAAAATCCACTACTTTAGCCCTAACTGGAGGCTTCTAAATCAGCCTTCGTTTCGGGATGGTCCCAAGGAAAAAGCTCTGGACACAGCCAAGTTGTGGCACATTTGCTTTCCCCTTGGGATGCCTTTGGCAGCTGCAGTGCCCCTGCAACTCAGGGCTTCCTGTTTGAAAACATCCTAGCCCTAGGCTGAACCCTAACCCTAACCCTAGGCAGATAAATCAGCCTAGGTATAGGGATGTTCCCAAGGAAAGAAGCGCTGGAGGGAGCATGTTGAGGCAATTTTTGGCTGCCCTTGGGAAGCCTTTTGCAGCTGCACTGGGTCTGGAGCTCAGGGTTTACTGATTTAAAATCCCTATCCCTTGGCGTGACCATAGCTGCAACTGGAGGCAAGTAAATCAGCCTAGGGTCCATGATGGTCCCAAGGAAAAAGCACTGGAGGCAGCCATGTTGTGGCACTTTTCCGCTCCTCTTGGGTAGTCCTTCGCAGCTGCTGTGTTCTTGGAACTCAGGGCTTTCTGGTTAAAAAAACACTAACCCTAGGTGAAACTCTAACCCTAATCCTAGGAAGGAATATCAGCCTATGGTTCGGGATGGACTCATGAGAATAGCAGCAGAGGCAGCCAAGTTGTGTCACTTTTGCGGCCCTCTTGGGGTGTATTGAACAGCTGCAGTGTGCCTGGAGCTAAGGGCTTCCTAGTTTTAAAAATCCTAGCCCTAGGCCTAAGCCTAACAGTAACCCTGGGAATGAAAATCAGCCTGGTGTTAGGCTTCTTGCCAAGGAAAAAGCCGTGAAGGCAGCCATGTTGTGGCACTTTTGCACTCCCTTTGGGATGCCTTTCACAGCTCCAGTGTGCCTGGAACTCAGGGCTTCCTGATTTTAAAAATCCTAGCCCTAGGCCGAACCTCAACCCTAAGACGAGAAAGGCAAATCAGCCAGGAATTAGGCATGTCCCCAAGGAAAAAGCTGTGGAGGCAGGCATGTTGTGGTACTTTTGCGCTCTTCTTGGCTAGTCCTTCGCAGCTGCTGTGTTCTTGGAACTCAGGGCTTTCTGGTTAATAGAACCCTTACCCTAGGCGTAACTCAAACCTTAAGCCTAGGAAGGAAAATCAGCCTATGGTTCGGGATGGTCTCATGGAAATATCAGTGGTGGCAGCCAAGTTGTGTCACTTTTGCGCTCCCCTTGGGATGCCTTTTGCAGCTGCAGTGTGCCTGGAGGCCAGGGCTTCCTGGGTTTAAAGGTCCTAGGCCTAAGCCTAACAGTAACCCTAGGAAGGTAAATCAGCCGGGTGTTAGGGTTCTTCCTAAGGGAAAAGCCGTGAAAGCAGCCATTTTGTGGCACTTTTGCACTCCCCTTGGGATGCCTTTCGCAGCTGCAGTGTGCCTGGAGCCCAGGGCTTCCTGGTTTTAAAAGTCCTAGGCCTAAGCCTAACAGTAACCCTAGGAAGGTAAATCAGCCGGCTATTAGGGTTCTTCCTAAGGGAAAAGCCGTGAAAGCAGCCATGTTGTGGCACTTTTGCACTCCCCTTGGGATGCCTTTCACAGCTGCAGTGTGCTTGGAGCACAGGGCTTCCTGGTTTAAAATCCACTACTTTAGCCCTAACTGGAGGCTTCTAAATCAGCCTTCGTTTCGGGATGGTCCCAAGGAAAAAGCTCTGGACACAGCCAAGTTGTGGCACATTTGCTTTCCCCTTGGGATGCCTTTGGCAGCTGCAGTGCCCCTGCAACTCAGGGCTTCCTGTTTGAAAACATCCTAGCCCTAGGCTGAACCCTAACCCTAACCCTAGGCAGATAAATCAGCCTAGGTATAGGGATGTTCCCAAGGAAAGAAGCGCTGGAGGGAGCATGTTGAGGCAATTTTTGGCTGCCCTTGGGAAGCCTTTTGCAGCTGCACTGGGTCTGGAGCTCAGGGTTTACTGATTTAAAATCCCTATCCCTTGGCGTGACCATAGCTGCAACTGGAGGCAAGTAAATCAGCCTAGGGTCCATGATGGTCCCAAGGAAAAAGCACTGGAGGCAGCCATGTTGTGGCACTTTTCCACTCATCTTGGGTAGTCCTTCACAGCTGCTGTGTTCTTGGAACTCAGGGCTTTCTGGTTAAAAAAACACTAACCCTAGGTGTAACTCTAACCCTAACCCTAGGAAGGAAAATCAGCCTATGGTTCGGGATGGACTCATGAGAATAGCAGCAGAGGAAGCCAAGTTGTGTCACTTTTGTGGCCCTCTTGGGATGCCTTGAACAGCTGCAGTGTGCTTGGAGCACAGGGCTTCCTGATTTTAAAAATCCTAGCCCTAGGCCGAACCCCAGCCCTAAGACAAGAAAGGCAAATCAGCCAGGAATTAGGCATGTCCCCAAGGAAAAACCTCTGGAGGCAGGCACGTTGTGGTACTTTTGCGCTCTTCTTGGGTAGTCCTTCACAGCTGCTGTGTTCTTGGAACTCAGGACTTTCTGGTTAAAAAAACACTAACCCTAGGTGTAACTCTATCCCTGACCCTAGGAAGGAAAATCAGCCTATGGTTCGGGATGGACTCATGAGAATAGCAGCAGAGGCAGCCAACTTGTGTCACTTTTGAGGCCCTCTTGGGATGCCTTGAACAGCTGCAGTGTGCCTGGAGCTAAGGGCTTCCTAGTTTTAAAAATCCTAGCCCTAGGCCTAAGCCTAACAGTAACCCTGGGAATGAAAATCAGCCTGGTGTTAGGCTTCTTGCCAAGGAAAAAGCCGTGAAAGCAGCCATGTTGTGGCACTTTTGCACTCCCTTTTGGATGCCTTTCACAGCTCCAGTGTGCCTGGAACTCAGGGCTTCCTGATTTTAAAAATCCTAGCCCTAGGCCGAATCCCAACCCTAAGACAAGAAAGGCAAATCAGCCAGGAATTAGGCATGTCCCCAAGGAAAAAGCTGTGGAGGCAGGCATGTTGTGGTACTTTTGCGCTCTTCTTGGGTAGTCCTTCGCAGCTGCTGTGTTCTTGGAACTCAGGGCTTTCTGGTTAAAAAAACACTAACCCTAGGCGTAACTCAAACCTTAACCCTAGGAAGGAAAATCAGCCTATGGTTCGGCATGGTCTCATGGAAATATCAGTGGTGGCAGCCAAGTTGCGTCACTTTTGCGCTCCCCTTGGGATGCCTTTCGCAGCTGCAGTGTGCCTGGAGCCCAGGGCTTCCTGGTTTTAAAAGTCCTAGGCCTAAGCCTAACAGTAACCCTAGGAAGGTAAATCAGCCGGCTATTAGGGTTCTTCCTAAGGGAAAAGCCGTGAAAGCAGCCATGTTGTGGCACTTTTGCCGTCCCCTTGGGATGCATTTCGCAGCTGTCGTGTGCTTGGAGCACAGGGCTTCCTGGTTTAAAATCCACTACTTTAGCCCTAACTGGAGGCTTCTAAATCAGCCTTCGTTTCGGGATGGTCCCAAGGAAAAAGCTCTGGACACAGCCAAGTTGTGGCACATTTGCTTTCCCCTTGGGATGCCTTTGGCAGCTGCAGTGCCCCTGCAACTCAGGGCTTCCTGTTTGAAAACATCCTAGCCCTAGGCTGAACCCTAACCCTAACCCTAGGCAGATAAATCAGCCTAGGTATAGGGATGTTCCCAAGGAAAAAAGTGCTGGAGGGAGCATGTTGAGGCAATTTTTGGCTGCCCTTGGGAAGCCTTTTGAAGCTGCACTGGGTCTGGAGCTCAGGGTTTACTGATTTAAAATCCCTATCCCTTGGCGTGACCATAACTGTAACTGGAGGCCAGTAAATCAGCCTAGGGTCCATGATGGTCCCAAGGAAAAAGCGCTGGAGGCAGCCATGTTGTGGCACTTTTCCGCTCCTCTTGGGTAGTCCTTCGCAGCTGCTGTGTTCTTGGAACTCAGGGCTTTCTGGTTTAAAATACACTAACCCTAGGTGTAACTCTAACCCTAACCCTAGGAAGGAAAATCAGCCTATGGTTCGGGATGGACTCATGAGAATAGCAGCAGAGGCAGCCAAGTTGTGTCACTTTTGAGGCCCTCTTGGGATGCCTTGAACAGCTGCAGTGTGCCTGGAGCTAAGGGCTTCCTAGTTTTAAAAATCCTAGCCCTAGGCCTAAGCCTAACAGTAACCCTGGGAATGAAAATCAGCCTGGTGTTAGGCTTCTTGCCAAGGAAAAAGCCGTGAAAGCAGCCATGTTGTGGCACTTTTGCACTCCCTTTTGGAGGCCTTTCACAGCTCCAGTGTGCCTGGAACTCAGGGCTTCCTGATTTTAAAAATCCTAGCCCTAGGCCGAATCCCAACCCTAAGACAAGAAAGGCAAATCAGCCAGGAATTAGGCATGTCCCCAAGGAAAAAGCTGTGGAGGCAGGCATGTTGTGGTACTTTTGCGCTCTTCTTGGCTAGTCCTTCGCAGCTGCTGTGTTCTTGGAACTCAGGGCTTTCTGGTTAATAAAACACTAACCCTAGGCGTAACTCTAACCCTAACCCTAGGAAGGAAAATCAGCCTATGGTTCGGGATGGTCTCATGGAAATATCAGTGGTGGCAGCCAAGTTGCGTCACTTTTGCGCTCCCCTTGGTATGCCTTTCGCAGCTGCAGTGTGCCTGGAGCCCAGGGCTTCCTGGTTTTAAAAGTCCTAGGCCTAAGCCTAACAGTAACCCTAGGAAGGTAAATCAGCCGGGTATTAGGGTTCTTCCTAAGGGAAAAGCCGTGAAAGCAGCCATGTTGTGGCGCTTTTGCAGTCCCCTTGGGATGCATTTCGCAGCTGTCGTGTGCTTGGAGCACAGGGCTTCCTGGTTTAAAATCCACTACTTTAGCCCTAACTGGAGGCTTCTAAATCAGCCTTCGTTTCGGGATGGTCCCAAGGAAAAAGCTCTGGACACAGCCAAGTTGTGGCACATTTGCTTTCCCCTTGGGATGCCTTTGGCAGCTGCAGTGCCCCTGCAACTCCGGGCTTCCTGTTTGAAAACATCCTATCCCTAGGCTGAACCCTAACCCTAACCCTAGGCAGATAAATCAGCCTAGGTATAGGGATGTTCCCAAGGAAAGAAGCGCTGGAGGGAGCATGTTGAGGCAATTTTTGGCTGCCCTTGGGAAGCCTTTTGCAGCTGCACTGGGTCTGGAGCTCAGGGTTTACTGATTTAAAATCCATATCCCTTGGCGTGACCATAGCTGCAACTGGAGGCCAGTAAATCAGCCTAGGGTCCATGATGGTCCCAAGGAAAAAGCGCTGGAGGCAGCCATGTTGTGGCACTTTTCCGCTCCTCTTGGGTAGTCCTTCGCAGCTGCTGTGTTCTTGGAACTCAGGGCTTTCTGGTTTAAAATACACTAACCCTAGGTGTAACTCTAACCCTAACCCTAGGAAGGAAAATCAGCCTATGGTTCGGGATGGACTCATGAGAATAGCAGCAGAGGCAGCCAAGTTGTGTCACTTTTGCGGCCGTCTTGGGATGCCTTGAACAGCTGCAGTGTGCCTGGAGCTAAGGGCTTCCTAGTTTTAAAAATCCTAGCCCTAGGCCTAAGCCTTACAGTAACCCTGGGAATGAAAATCAGCCTGGTGTTAGGCTTCTTGCCAAGGAAAAAGCCGTGAAAGCAGCCATGTTGTGGCACTTTTGCACTCCCTTTTGGATGCCTTTCACAGCTCCAGTGTGCCTGGAACTCAGGGCTTCCTGATTTTAAAAATCCTAGCCCTAGGCCGAACCCCAACCCTAAGACGAGAAAGGCAAATCAGCCAGGAATTAGGCATGTCCCCAAGGAAAAAGCTGTGGAGGCAGGCATGTTGTGGTACTTTTGCGCTCTTCTTGGGTAGTCCTTCGCAGCTGCTGTGTTCTTGGAACTCAGGGCTTTCTGGTTAATAGAACCCTTACCCTAGGCGTAACTCAAACCTTAAGCCTAGGAAGGAAAATCAGCCTATGGTTCGGGATGGTCTCATGGAAATATCAGTGGTGGCAGCCAAGTTGCGTCACTTTTGCGCTCCCCCTGGGATGCCTTTCGCAGCTGCAGTGTGCCTGGAGCCCAGGGCTTCCTGGTTTTAAAAGTCCTAGGCCTAAGCCTAACAGTAACCCTAGGAAGGTAAATCAGCCGGGTATTAGGGTTCTTCCTAAGGGAAAAGCCGTGAAAGCAGCCATGTTGTGGCACTTCTGCACTCCCTTTGGGATGCCTTTGGCAGATGAAGGAAGCCTGGAACTCAGGGCTTCCTGGTTAAAAAAATCCAAGCCCTAGGCTGAACCCTAACCCTAACCCTAGGCAGATAAATCAGCCTAGGTATAGGGATGGTGCCAAGGAAAAAGCTGTGAAAGCTGCCATGTTGTTACACTTTTGTACTCCCCTTGGGATGCCTTGAACAGCTGCAGTGTGCCCGGAGCTAAGGGCTTCCTAGTTTTAAAAATCCTAGCCCTAGGCCTAAGCCTAACAGTAACCCTGGGAAGGGAAATCAGCCTGGTGTTAGGCTTCTTGCCAAGGAAAAAGCCGTGAAAGCAGCCATGTTGTGGCACTTTTGCACTCCCTTTTGGATGCCTTTCACAGCTCCAGTGTGCCTGGAACTCAGGGCTTCCTGATTTTAAAAATACTAGCCTTAGGCCGAACCTCAAACCTAAGACGAGAAAGGCAAATCAGCCAGGAATTAGGCATGTCCCCAAGGAAAAAGCTGTGGAGGCAGGCATGTTGTGGTACTTTTGCGCTCTTCTTGGCTAGTCCTTCGCAGCTGCTGTGTTCTTGGAACTCAGGGCTTTCTGGTTAATAGAACCCTTACCCTAGGCGTAACTCAAACCTTAAGCCTAGGAAGGAAAATCAGCCTATGGTTCGGGATGGTCTCATGGAAATATCAGTGGTGGCAGCCAAGTTGCGTCACTTTTGCGCTCCCCCTGGGATGCCTTTCGCAGCTGCAGTGTGCCTGGAGCCCAGGGCTTCCTGGTTTTAAAAGACCTAGGCCTAAGCCTAACAGTAACCCTAGGAAGGTAAATCAGCCGGGTATTAGGGTTCTTCCTAAGGGAAAAGCCGTGAAAGCAGCCATGTTGTGGCACTTCTGCACTCCCTTTGGGATGCCTTTGGCAGATGAAGGAAGCCTGGAACTCAGGGCTTCCTGGTTAAAAAAATCCAAGCCCTAGGCTGAACCCTAACCCTAACCCTAGGCAGATAAATCAGCCTAGGTATAGGGATGGGGCCAAGGAAAAAGCTGTGAGAGCTGCCATGTTGCTGCACTTTTGCACTCCCCTTGGGATGCCTTGAACAGCTGCAGTGTGCCTGGAGCTAAGGGCTTCCTAGTTTTAAAAATCCTAGCCTTAGGCCTAAGCCTAACAGTAACCCTGGGAAGGGAAATCAGCCTGGTGTTAGGCTTCTTGCCAAGGAAAAAGCCATGAAAGCAGCCATGTTGTGGCACTTTTGCACTCCCTTTTGGATGCCTTTCACAGCTCCGGTGTGCCTGGAACTCAGGGCTTCCTGATTTTAAAAATCCTAGCCCTAGGCCGAACCTCAAACCTAAGACGAGAAAGGCAAATCAGCCAGGAATTAGGCATGTCCCCAAGGAAAAAGCTGTGGAGGCAGGCATGTTGTGGTACTTTTGCGCTCTTCTTGGGTAGTCCTTCGCAGCTGCTGTGTTCTTGGAACTCAGGGCTTTATGGTTAATAGAACCCTTACCCTAGGCGTAACTCAAACCTTAACCCTAGGAAGGAAATCAGCCTATGGTTCGGGATGGTCTCATGGAAATATCAGTGGTGGCAGCCAAGTTGCGTCACTTTTGCGCTCCCCCTGGGATGCCTTTCGCAGCTGCAGTGTGCCTGGAGCCCAGGGCTTCCTGGTTTTAAAAGTCCTAGGCCTAAGCCTAACAGTAACCCTGGGAAGGTAAATCAGCCGGGTATTAGGGTTCTTCCTAAGGGAAAAGCCGTGAAAGCAGCCATGTTGTGGCACTTCTGCACTCCCTTTGGGATGCCTTTGGCAGATGAAGGAAGCCTGGAACTCAGGGCTTCCTGGTTAAAGAAATCCAAGCCCTAGGCTGAACCCTAACCCTAACCCTAGGCAGATAAATCAGCCTAGGTATAGGGATGGTGCCAAGGAAAAAGCTGTGAAAGCTGCCATGTTGTTGCACTTTTGCACTCCCCTTGGGATGCCTTGAACAGCTGAAGTGTGCCTGGAGCTAAGGGCTTCCTAGTTTTAAAAATCCTAGCCTTAGGCCTAAGCCTAACAGTAACCCTGGGAAGGGAAATCAGCCTGGTGTTAGGCTTCTTGCCAAGGAAAAAGCCGTGAAAGCAGCCATGTTGTGGCACTTTTGCACTCCCTTTTGGATGCCTTTCACAGCTCCAGTGTGCCTGGAACTCAGGGCTTCCTGATTTTAAAAATCCTAGCCCTAGGCCGAACCTCAAACCTAAGACGAGAAAGGCAAATCAGCCAGGAATTAGGCATGTCCCCAAGGAAAAAGCTGTGGAGGCAGGCATGTTGTGGTACTTTTGCGCTCTTCTTGGGTAGTCCTTCGCAGCTGCTGTGTTCTTGGAACTCAGGGCTTTCTGGTTAATAGAACCCTTACCCTAGGCGTAACTCAAACCTTAAGCCTAGGAAGGAAAATCAGCCTATGGTTCGGCATGGTCTCATGGAAATATCAGTGGTGGCAGCCAAGTTGCGTCACTTTTGCGCTCCCCCTGGGATGCCTTTCGCAGCTGCAGTGTGCCTGGAGCCCAGGGCTTCCTGGTTTTAAAAGTCCTAGGCCTAAGCCTAACAGTAACCCTAGGAAGGTAAATCAGCCGGGTATTAGGGTTCTTCCTAAGGGAAAAGCCGTGAAAGCAGCCATGTTGTGGCACTTCTGCACTCCCTTTGGGATGCCTTTGGCAGATGAAGGAAGCCTGGAACTCAGGGCTTCCTGGTTAAAAAAATCCAAGCCCTATGCTGAACCCTAACCCTAACCCTAGGCAGATAAATCAGCCTAGGTATAGGGATGGTGCCAAGGAAAAAGCTGTGAGAGCTGCCATGTTGCTGCACTTTTGTACTCCCCTTGGGATGCCTTGAACAGCTGCAGTGTGCCTGGAGCTAAGGGCTTCCTAGTTTTAAAAATCCTAGCCCTAGGCCTAAGCCTAACAGTAACCCTGGGAAGGTAAATCAGCCTGGTGTTAGGCTTCTTGCCAAGGAAAAAGCCGTGAAAGCAGCCATGTTGTGGCACTTTTGCACTCCCTTTTGGATGCCTTTCACAGCTCCGGTGTGCCTGGAACTCAGGGCTTCCTGATTTTAAAAATACTAGTCCTAGGCCGAACCCCAGCCCTAAGACGAGAAAGGCAAATCAGCCAGGAATTAGGCATGTCCCCAAGGAAAAAGCTGTGGAGGCAGGCATGTTGTGGCACTTTTGCGCTCTTCTTGGCTAGTCCTTCGCAGCTGCTGTGTTCTTGGAACTCAGGGCTTTCTGGTTAATAGAACCCTTACCCTAGGCGTAACTCAAACCTTAAGCCTAGGAAGGAAAATCAGCCTATGGTTCGGGATGGTCTCATGGAAATATCAGTGGTGGCAGCCAAGTTGCGTCACTTTTGCGCTCCCCCTGGGATGCCTTTCGCAGCTGAGTGTGCCTGGAGCCCAGGGCTTCCTGGTTTTCAAAGACCTAGGCCTAAGCCTAACAGTAACCCTAGGAAGGTAAATCAGCCGGGTATTAGGGTTCTTCCTAAGGGAAAAGCCGTGAAAGCAGCCATGTTGTGGCACTTCTGCACTCCCTTTGGGATGCCTTTGGCAGATGAAGGAAGCCTGGAACTCAGGGCTTCCTGGTTAAAAAAATCCAAGCCCTAGGCTGAACCCTAACCCTAACCCTAGGCAGATAAATCAGCCTAGGTATAGGGATGGGGCCAAGGAAAAAGCTGTGAGAGCCGCCATGTTGCTGCACTTTTGCACTCCCCTTGGGATGCCTTGAACAGCTGCAGTGTGCCTGGAGCTAAGGGCTTCCTAGTTTTAAAAATCCTAGCCTTAGGCCTAAGCCTAACAGTAACCCTGGGAAGGGAAATCAGCCTGGTGTTAGGCTTCTTGCCAAGGAAAAAGCCATGAAAGCAGCCATGTTGTGGCACTTTTGCACTCCCTTTTGGATGCCTTTCACAGCTCCGGTGTGCCTGGAACTCAGGGCTTCCTGATTTTAAAAATCCTAGCCCTAGGCCGAACCTCAAACCTAAGACGAGAAAGGCAAATCAGCCAGGAATTAGGCATGTCCCCAAGGAAAAAGCTGTGGAGGCAGGCATGTTGTGGTACTTTTGCGCTCTTCTTGGGTAGTCCTTCGCAGCTGCTGTGTTCTTGGAACTCAGGGCTTTCTGGTTAATAGAACCCTTACCCTAGGCGTAACTCAAACCTTAACCCTAGGAAGGAAATCAGCCTATGGTTCGGGATGGTCTCATGGAAATATCAGTGGTGGCAGCCAAGTTGCGTCACTTTTGCGCTCCCCCTGGGATGCCTTTCACAGCTGCAGTGTGCCTGGAGCCCAGGGCTTCCTGGTTTTAAAAGTCCTAGGCCTAAGCCTAACAGTAACCCTGGGAAGGTAAATCAGCCGGGTATTAGGGTTCTTCCTAAGGGAAAAGCCGTGAAAGCAGCCATGTTGTGGCACTTCTGCACTCCCTTTGGGATGCCTTTGGCAGATGAAGGAAGCCTGGAACTCAGGGCTTCCTGGTTAAAGAAATCCAAGCCCTAGGCTGAACCCTAACCCTAACCCTAGGCAGATAAATCAGCCTAGGTATAGGGATGGTGCCAAGGAAAAAGCTGTGAAAGCTGCCATGTTGTTGCACTTTTGTACTCCCCTTGGGATGCCTTGAACAGCTGAAGTGTGCCTGGAGCTAAGGGCTTCCTAGTTTTAAAAATCCTAGCCTTAGGCCTAAGCCTAACAGTAACCCTGGGAAGGGAAATCAGCCTGGTGTTAGGCTTCTTGCCAAGGAAAAAGCCGTGAAAGCAGCCATGTTGTGGCACTTTTGCACTCCCTTTTGGATGCCTTTCACAGCTGCAGTGTGCCTGGAACTCAGGGCTTCCTGATTTTAAAAATCCTAGCCCTAGGCCGAACCTCAAACCTAAGACGAGAAAGGCAAATCAGCCAGGAATTAGGCATGTCCCCAAGGAAAAAGCTGTGGAGGCAGGCATGTTGTGGTACTTTTGCGCTCTTCTTGGCTAGTCCTTCGCAGCTGCTGTGTTCTTGGAACTCAGGGCTTTCTGGTTAATAGAACCCTTACCCTAGGCGTAACTCAAACCTTAAGCCTAGGAAGGAAAATCAGCCTATGGTTCGGGATGGTCTCATGGAAATATCAGTGGTGGCAGCCAAGTTGCGTCACTTTTGCGCTCCCCCTGGGATGCCTTTCGCAGCTGCAGTGTGCCTGGAGCCCAGGGCTTCCTGGTTTTAAAAGTCCTAGGCCTAAGCCTAACAGTAACCCTAGGAAGGTAAATCAGCCGGGTATTAGGGTTCTTCCTAAGGGAAAAGCCGTGAAAGCAGCCATGTTGTGGCACTTCTGCACTCCCTTTGGGATGCCTTTGGCAGATGAAGGAAGCCTGGAACTCAGGGCTTCCTGGTTAAAAAAATCCAAGCCCTAGGCTGAACCCTAACCCTAACCCTAGGCAGATAAATCAGCCTAGGTATAGGGATGGTGCCAAGGAAAAAGCTGTGAGAGCTGCCATGTTGCTGCACTTTTGTACTCCCCTTGGGATGCCTTGAACAGCTGCAGTGTGCCTGGAGCTAAGGGCTTCCTAGTTTTAAAAATCCTAGCCCTAGGCCTAAGCCTAACAGTAACCCTGGGAAGGGAAATCAGCGTGGTGTTAGGCTTCTTGCCAAGGAAAAAGCCGTGAAAGCAGCCATGTTGTGGCACTTTTGCACTCCCTTTTGGATGCCTTTAACAGCTCCACTGTGCCTGGAACTCAGGGCTTCCTGATTTTAAAAATCCTAGTCCTAGGCCGAACCCCAGCCCTAAGACGAGAAAGGCAAATCAGCCAGGAATTAGGCATGTCCCCAAGGAAAAAGCTGTGGAGGCAGGCATGTTGTGGTACTTTTGCGCTCTTCTTGGCTAGTCCTTCGCAGCTGCTGTGTTCTTGGAACTCAGGGCTTTCTGGTTAATAGAACCCTTACCCTAGGCGTAACTCAAACCTTAAGCCTAGGAAGGAAAATCAGCCTATGGTTCGGGATGGTCTCATGGAAATATCAGTGGTGGCAGCCAAGTTGCGTCACTTTTGCGCTCCCCCTGGGATGCCTTTCGCAGCTGCAGTGTGCCTGGAGCCCAGGGCTTCCTGGTTTTAAAAGTCCTAGGCCTAAGCCTAACAGTAACCCTAGGAAGGTAAATCAGCCGGGTATTAGGGTTCTTCCTAAGGGAAAAGCCGTGAAAGCAGCCATGTTGTGGCACTTCTGCACTCCCTTTGGGATGCCTTTGGCAGATGAAGGAAGCCTGGAACTCAGGGCTTCCTGGTTAAAAAAATCCAAGCCCTAGGCTGAACCCTAACCCTAACCCTAGGCAGATAAATCAGCCTAGGTATAGGGATGGTGCCAAGGAAAAAGCTGTGAGAGCTGCCATGTTGCTGCACTTTTGTACTCCCCTTGGGATGCCTTGAACAGCTGCAGTGTGCCTGGAGCTAAGGGCTTCCTAGTTTTAAAAATCCTAGCCCTAGGCCTAAGCCTAACAGTAACCCTGGGAAGGCAAATCAGCCTGGTGTTAGGCTTCTTGCCAAGGAAAAAGCCGTGAAAGCAGCCATGTTGTGGCACTTTTGCACTCCCTTTTGGATGCCTTTCACAGCTCCGGTGTGCCTGGAACTCAGGGCTTCCTGATTTTAAAAATCCTAGCCCTAGGCCGAACCCCAGCCCTAAGACGAGAAAGGCAAATCAGCCAGGAATTAGGCATGTCCCCAAGGAAAAAGCTGTGGAGGCAGGCATGTTGTGGTACTTTTGCGCTCTTCTTGGCTAGTCCTTCGCAGCTGCTGTGTTCTTGGAACTCAGGGCTTTCTGGTTAATAGAACCCTTACCCTAGGCGTAACTCAAACCTTAACCCTAGGAAGGAAAATCAGCCTATGGTTCGGGATGGTCTCATGGAAATATCAGTGGTGGCAGCCAAGTTGCGTCACTTTTGCGCTCCCCTTGGGATGCCTTTCGCAGCTGCAGTGTGCCTGGAGCCCAGGGCTTCCTGTTTTTAAAAGTCCTAGGCCTAAGCCTAACAGTAACCCTAGGAAGGTAAATCAGCCGGGTATTAGGGTTCTTCCTAAGGGAAAAGCCGTGAAAGCAGCCATGTTGTGGCACTTCTGCACTCCCTTTGGGATGCCTTTCACAGCTCCGGTGTGCCTGGAACTCAGGGCTTCCTGATTTTAAAAATCCTAGCCCTAGGCCGAACCCCAACCCTAAGACGAGAAAGGCAAATCAGCCAGGAATTAGGCATGTCCCCAAGGAAAAAGCTGTGGAGGCAGGCATGTTGTGGTACTTTTGCACTCTTCTTGGCTAGTCCTTCGCAGCTGCTGCGTTCTTGGAACTCAGGGCTTTCTGGTTAATAGAACCCTTACCCTAGGCGTAACTCAAACCTTAACCCTAGGAAGGAAAATCAGCCTACGGTTCGGGATGGTCTCATGGAAATATCAGTGGTGGCAGCCAAGTTGGGTCACTTTTGCGCTTCCCCTGGGATGCCTTTCGCAGCTGCAGTGTGCCTGGAGCCCAGGGCTTCCTGGTTTTAAATGTCCTAGGCCTAAGCCTAACAGTAACCCTAGGAAGGTAAATCAGCCGGGTATTAGGGTTCTTCCTAAGGGAAAAGCCGTGAAAGCAGCCATGTTGTGGCACTTCTGCACTCCCTTTGGGATGCCTTTGGCAGATGAAGGAAGCCTGGAACTCAGGGCTTCCTGGTTAAAGAAATCCAAGCCCTAGGCTGAACCCTAACCCTAACCCTAGGCAGATAAATCAGCCTAGGTATAGGGATGGTGCCAAGGAAAAAGCTGTGAGAGCTGCCATGTTGCTGCACTTTTGTACTCCCCTTGGGATGCCTTGAACAGCTGCAGTGTGCCTGGAGCTAAGGGCTTCCTAGTTTTAAAAATCCTAGCCCTAGGCCTAAGCCTAACAGTAACCCTGGGAAGGGAAATCAGCCTGGTGTTAGGCTTCTTGCCAAGGAAAAAGCCGTGAAGGCAGCCATGTTGAGGCACTTTTGCACTCCCTTTTGGATACCTTTCACAGCTCCAGTGTGCCTGGAACTCAGGGCTTCCTGATTTTAAAAATCCTAGCCCTAGGCCGAACCTCAACCCTAAGACGAGAAAGGCAAATCAGCCAGGAATTAGGCATGTCCCCAAGGAAAAAGCTGTGGAGGCAGGCATGTTGTGGTACTTTTGCACTCTTCTTGGGTAGTCCTTCGCAGCTGCTGTGTTCTTGGAACTCAGGGCTTTCTGGTTAATAGAACCCTTACCCTAGGCGTAACTCAAACCTTAACCCTAGGAAGGA
Organism: Ammospiza caudacuta; assembly: GCF_027887145.1. Taxonomy (NCBI): domain Eukaryota; kingdom Metazoa; phylum Chordata; class Aves; order Passeriformes; family Passerellidae; genus Ammospiza; species Ammospiza caudacuta. The sequence goes on from NC_080618.1 coordinate 948,575, forward strand.
AATCAGCCTATGGTTCGGGATTGTCTCATGGAAATATCAGTGGTGGCAGCCAAGTTGCGTCACTTTTGCGCTCCCCCTGGGATGCCTTTCACAGCTGCAGTGTGCCTGGTGCCCAGGGCTTCCTGGTTTTAAAAGTCCTAGGCCTAAGCCTAACAGTAACCTTAGGAAGGTAAATCAGCCGGGTATTAGGGTTCTTCCTAAGGGAAAAGCCGTGAAAGCAGCCATGTTGTGGCACTTCTGCACTCCCTTTGGGATGCCTTTGGCAGATGAAGGAAGCCTGGAACTCAGGGCTTCCTGGTTAAAAAAATCCAAGCCCTAGGCTGAACCCTAACCCTAACCCAAGGCAGATAAATCAGTCTAGGTATAGGGATGGTGCCAAGGAAAAAGCTGTGAAAGCTGCCATGTTGTTGCACTTTTGTACTCCCCTTGGGATGCCTTGAACAGCTGCAGTGTGCCTGGAGCTAAGGGCTTCCTAGTTTTAAAAATCCTAGCCCTAGGCCTGAGCCTAACAGTAACCCTGGGAAGGGAAATCAGCCTGGTGTTAGGCTTCTTGCCAAGGAAAAAGCCGTGAAAGCAGCCATGTTGTGGCACTTTTGCACTCCCTTTTGGATGCCTTTCACAGCTCCAGTGTGCCTGGAACTCAGGGCTTCCTGATTTTAAAAACCCTAGCCCTAGGCCGAACTTAAATCCTAAGTCGAGAAAGGCAAATCAGCCAGGAATTAGGCATGTCCCCAAGGAAAAAGCTGTGGAGGCAGGCATGTTGTGGTACTTTTGCGCTCTTCTTGGCTAGTCCTTCGCAGCTGCTGTGTTCTTGGAACTCAGGGCTTTCTGGTTAATAGAACCCTTACCCTAGGCGTAACTCAAACCTTAACCCTAGGAAGGAAATCAGCCTATGGTTCAGGATGGTCTCATGGAAATATCAGTGGTGGCAGCCAAGTTGCGTCACTTTTGCGCTCCCCCTGGGATGCCTTTTGCAGCTGCAGTGTGCCTGGAGCCCAGGGCTTCCTGGTTTTAAAAGTCCTAGGCCTAAGCCTAACAGTAACCCTAGGAAGGTAAATCAGGCGGGTATTAGGTTTCTTCCTAAGGGAAAAGCCGTGAAAGCATCCATGTTGTGGCACTTCTGCACTCCCTTTGGGATGCCTTTGGCATATGAAGGAAGCCTGGAACTCAGGGCTTCCTGGTTAAAGAAATCCAAGCCCTAGGCTGAACCCTAACCCTAACCCTAGGCAGATAAATCAGCCTAGGTATAGGGATGGCGCCAAGGAAAAAGCTGTGAAAGCTGCCATGTGTTTGCACTTTTGTACTCCCCTTGGGATGCCTTGAACAGCTGCAGTGTGCCTGGAGCTAAGGGCTTCCTAGTTTTAAAAATCCTAGCCTTAGGCCTAAGCCTAACAGTAACCCTGGGAAGGGAAATCAGCCTGGTGTTAGGCTGCTTGCCAAGGAAAAAGCCGTGAAAGCAGCCATGTTGTGGCACTTTAGCACTCCCTTTTGGATGCCTTTCACAGCTCCAGTGTGCCTGGAACTCAGGGCTTCCTGATTTAAAAACCCTAGCCCTAGGCCGAACCCCAACCATTAGGCATGTCCCCAAGGAAAAAGCTGTGGAGGCAGGCATGTTGTGCTAATTTTGCGCTCTTCTTGGGTAGTCCTTCGCAGCTGCTGTGTTCTTGGAACTCAGGGCTTTCTGGTTAATAGAACCCTTACCCTAGGCGTAACTCAAACCTTAAGCCTAGGAAGAAAAATCAGCCTATGGTTCGGGATGGTCTCATGGAAATATCAGTGGTTGCAGCCATGTTGCGTCACTTTTGCGCTCCCCTTGGGATGCCTTTCGCACCTGCAGTGTGCCTGGAGCCCAGGGCTTCCTGGTTTTAAAAGTCCTAGGCCTAAGCCTAACAGTAACCCTGGGAAGGTAAATCAGCCGGGTATTAGGGTTCTTCCTAAGGAAAAAGCCGTGAAAGCAGCCATGTTGTGGCACTTCTGCACTCCCTTTGGGATGCCTTTGGCAGATGAAGGAAGCCTGGAACTCAGGGATTCCTGGTTAAAGAAATCCAAGCCCTAGGCTCAACCCTAACCCTAACCCTAGGCAGATAAATCAGCCTAGGTATAGGGATGGGGCCAAGGAAAAAGCTGTGAAAGCTGCCATGTGTTTGCACTTTTGTACTCCCCTTGGGATGCCTTGAACAGCTGCAGTGTGCCTGGAGCTAAGGGCTTCCTAGTTTTAAAAATCCTAGCCTTAGGCCTAAGCCTAACAGTAACCCTGGGAAGGCAAATCAGCCTGGTGTTAGGCTTCTTGCCAAGGAAAAAGCCGTGAAAGCAGCCATGTTGTGGCACTTTTGCACTCCCTTTTGGATGCCTTTCACAGCTCCGGTGTGCCTGGAACTCAGGGCTTCCTGATTTTAAAAACCCTAGCCCTAGGCCGAACCCCAACCCTAAGACGAGAAAGGCAAATCAGCCAGGAATTAGGCATGTCCCCAAGGAAAAAGCTGTGGAGGCAGGCATGTTGTGGTACTTTTGCGCTCTTCTTGGGTAGTCCTTCGCAGCTGCTGTGTTCTTGGAACTCAGGGCTTTCTGGTTAATAGAACCCTTACCCTAGGCGTAACTCAAACCTTAACCCTAGAAAGGAAAATCAGCCTATGGCTCGGGGTGGTCTCATGGAAATATCAGTGGTGGCAGCCAAGTTGCGTCACTTTTGCGCTCCCCTTGGGATGCCTTTCGCAGCTGCAGTGTGCCTGGAGCCCAGGGCTTCCTGGTTTTCAAAGACCTAGGCCTAAGCCTAACAGTAACCCTGGGAAGGTAAATCAGCCGGGTATTAGGGTTCTTCCTAAGGAAAAAGCTGTGAAAGCAGCCATGTTTTGGCACTTCTGCACTCCTCTTGGGTTGCCTTTCACAGCTGCAGTGTGCTTGGAGCACAGGGCTTCCTGGTAAAGAAATCCAAGCCCTAAGCTGAACCCTAACCCTAGGCAGATAAATCAGCCTAGGTATAGGGATGGGGCCAAGGAAAAAGCTGTGAAAGCTGCCATGTGTTTGCACTTTTGTACTCCCCTTGGGATGCCTTGAACAGCTGCAGTGTGCCTGGAGCTAAGGGCTTCCTAGTTTTAAAAATCCTAGCCTTAGGCCTAAGACTAACAGTAACCCTGGGAAGGTAAATCAGCCTGGTGTTAGGCTTCTTGCCAAGGAAAAAGTTGTGAAAGCAGCCATGTTGTGGCACTTTTGCACTCCCTTTTGGATTCCTTTCACAGCTCCGGTGTGCCTGGAACTCAGGGCTTCCTGATTTTAAAAACCCTAGCCCTAGGCCGAACCCCAACCCTAAGACGAGAAAGGCAAATCAGCCAGGAATTAGGCATGTCCCCAAGGAAAAAGCTGTGGAGGCAGGCATGTTGTGGTACTTTTGCGCTCTTCTTGGCTAGTCCTTCGCAGCTGCTGTGTTCTTGGAACTCAGGGCTTTCTGGTTAATAGAACCCTTACCCTAGGCGTAACTCAAACCTTAAGCCTAGGAAGGAAAATCAGCCTAAGGTTCGGGATGGTCTCATGGAAATATCAGTGGTGGCAGCCATGTTGCGTCACTTTTGCGCTCCCCTTGGGATGCCTTTCGCAGCTGCAGTGTGCCTGGAGCCCAGGGCTTCCTGGTTTTAAAAGTCCTAGGCCTAAGCCTAACAGTAACCCTGGGAAGGTAAATCAGCCGGGTATTAGGGTTCTTCCTAAGGGAAAAGCCGTGAAAGCAGCCATGTTGTGGCACTTCTGCACTCCCTTTGGGATGCCTTTGGCAGATGAAGGAAGCCTGGAACTCAGGGCTTCCTGGTTAAAGAAATCCAAGCCCTAGGCTGAACCCTAACCCTAACCCTAGGCAGATAAATCAGCCTAGGTATAGGGATGGTGCCAAGGAAAAAGCTGTGAAAGCTGCCATGTTGTTGCACTTTTGTACTCCCCTTGGGATGCCTTGAACAGCTGCAGTGTGCCTGGAGCTAAGGGCTTCCTAGTTTTAAAAATCCTAGCCCTAGGCCTAAGCCTAACAGTAACCCTGGGAAGGCAAATCAGCCTGGTGTTAGCCTTCTTGCCAAGGAAAAAGCCGTGAAAGCAGCCATGTTGTGGCACTTTTGCACTCCCTTTTGGATGCCTTTAACAGCTCCAGTGTGCCTGGAACTCAGGGCTTCCTGATTTTAAAAATCCTAGCCCTAGGCCGAACCCCAGCCCTAAGACGAGAAAGGCAAATCAGCCAGGAATTAGGCATGTCCCCAAGGAAAAAGCTGTGGAGGCAGGCATGTTGTGGTACTTTTGCGCTCTTCTTGGGAAGTCCTTCGCAGCTGCTGTGTTCTTGGAACTCAGGGCTTTCTGGTTAATAGAACCCTTACCCTAGGCGTAATTCAAACCTTAAACCTAGGAAGGAAATCAGGCTATGGTTCAGGATGGTCTCATGGAAATATCAGTGGTGGCAGCCAAGTTGCGTCACTTTTGCGCTCCCCCTGGGATGCCTTTCGCAGCTGCAGTGTGCCTGGAGCCCAGGGCTTCCTGGTTTTAAAAGTCCTAGGCCTAAGCCTAACAGTAACCCTAGGAAGGAAAATCAGCCGGGTATTAGGGTTCTTCCTAAGGGAAAAGCCGTGAAAGCAGCCATGTTGTGGCACTTCTGCACTCCCTTTGGGATGCCTTTGGCAGATGAAGGAAGCCTGGAACTCAGGGCTTCCTGGTTAAAGAAATCCAAGCCCTAGGCTGAACCCTAACCCTAGGCAGATAAATCAGCCTAGGTATAGGGATGGGGCCAAGGAAAAAGCTGTGAAAGCTGCCATGTTGTTGCACTTTTGTACTCCCCTTGGGATGCCTTGAACAGCTGCAGTGTGCCTGGAGCTAAGGGCTTCCTAGTTTTAAAAATCCTAGCCCTAGGCCTAAGCCTAACAGTAACCCTGGGAAGGGAAATCAGCCTGGTGTTAGGCTTCTTGCCAAGGAAAAAGCCGTGAAAGCAGCCATGTTGTGGCACTTTTGCACTCCCTTTTGGATGCCTTTCACAGCTCCGGTGTGCCTGGAACTCAGGGCTTCCTGATTTTAAAAATCCTAGCCCTAGGCCGAACCCCAGCCCTAAGACGAGAAAGGCAAATCAGCCAGGAATTAGGCATGTCCCGAAGGAAAAAGCTGTGGAGGCAGGCATGTTGCGGTACTTTTGCGCTCTTCTCGGGTAGTCCTTCGCAGCTGCTGTGTTCTTGGAACTCACGGCTTTCTGGTTAATAGAACCCTTACACTAGGCTTAATTCAAACCTTAACCCTAGGAAGGAAATCAGCCTATGGTTCAGGATCGTCTCATGGAAATATCAGTGGTGGCAGCCAAGTTGCGTCACTTTTGCGCTCCCCCTGGGATGCCTTTCGCAGCTGCAGTGTGCCTGGAGCCCAGGGCTTCCTGGTTTTAAAAGTCCTAGGCTTAAGCCTAACAGTAACCCTAGGAAGGTAAATCAGACACGTATTAGGGTTCTTCCTAAGGGAAAAGCCGTGAAAGCAGCCATGTTGTGGCACTTCTGCACTCCCTTTTGGATGCCTTTCACAGCTCCAGTGTGCCTGGAACTCAGGGCTTCCTGATTTTAAAAATCCTAGCCCTAGGCCGAACCCCAGCCCTAAGACGAGAAAGGCAAATCAGCCAGGAATTAGGCATGTCCCCAAGGAAAAAGCTGTGGAGGCAGGCATGTTGTGGTACTTTTGCGCTCTTCTTGGCTAGTCCTTCGCAGCTGCTGTGTTCTTGGAACTCAGGGCTTTCTGGTTAATAGAACCCTTACCCTAGGCGTAACTCAAACCTTAACCCTAGGAAGGAAAATCAGCCTATGTTTCGGGATGGTCTCATGGAAATATCAGTGGTGGCAGCCAAGTTGCGTCACTTTTGCGCTCCCCCTGGGATGCCTTTCGCAGCTGCAGTGTGCCTGGAGCCCAGGGCTTCCTGGTTTTAAAAGTCCTAGGCCTAAGCCTAACAGTAACCCTAGGAAGGTAAATCAGCCGGGTATTAGGGTTCTTCCTAAAGGAAAAGCCGTGAAAGCAGCCATGTTGTGGCACTTCTGCACTCCCTTTGAGATGCCTTTGGCAGATGAAGGAAGCCTGGAACTCAGGACTTCCTGGTTAAGGAAATCCAAGCCCTAGGCTGAACCCTAACCCTAGGCAGATAAATCAGCCTAGGTATAGGGATGGTGCAAAGGAAAAAGCTGTGAAAGCTGCCATGTTGTTGCACTTTTGTACTCCCCTTGGGATGCCTTGAACAGCTGCAGTGTGCCTGGAGCTAAGGGCTTCCTAGTTTTAAAAATCCTAGCCCTAGGCCTAAGCCTAACAGTAACCCTGGGAAGGGAAATCAGCCTGGTGTTAGGCTTCTTGCCAAGGAAAAAGCCGTGAAAGCAGCCATGTTGTGGCACTTTTGCACTCCCTTTTGGATGCCTTTCACAGCTCCAGTGTGCCTGGAACTCAGGGCTTCCTGATTTTAAAAATCCTAGTCCTAGGCCGAACCCCAGCCCTAAGACGAGAAAGGCAAATCAGCCAGGAATTAGGCATGTCCCCAAGGAAAAAGCTGTGGAGGCAGGCATGTTGTGGTACTTTTGCGCTCTTCTTGGGTAGTCCTTCGCAGCTGCTGTGTTCTTGGAACTCACGGCTTTCTGGTTAATAGAACCCTTACCCTAGGCTTAATTCAAACCTTAACCCTAGGAAGGAAATCAGCCTATGGTTCAGGATCGTCTCATGGAAATATCAGTGGTGGCAGCCAAGTTGCGTCACTTTTGCGCTCCCCCTGGGATGCCTTTCACAGCTGCAGTGTGCCTGGAGCCCAGGGCTTCCTGGTTTTAAAAGTCCTAGGCCTAAGCCTAACAGTAACCCTGGGAAGGTAAATCAGCCGGGTATTAGGGTTCTTCCTAAGGGAAAAGCCGTGAAAGCAGCCATGTTGTGGCACTTCTGCACTCCCTTTGGGATGCCTTTGGCAGATGAAGGAAGCCTGGAACTCAGGGCTTCCTGCTTAAAGAAATCCAAGCCCTAGGCTGAACCCTAACCCTAGGCAGATAAATCAGCCTAGGTATAGGGATGGTGCAAAGGAAAAAGCTGTGAAAGCTGCCATGTTGTTGCACTTTTGTACTCCCCTTGGGATGCCTTGAACAGCTGCAGTGTGCCTGGAGCTAAGGGCTTCCTAGTTTTAAAAATCCTAGCCCTAGGCCTAAGCCTAACAGTAACCCTGGGAAGGCAAATCAGCCTGGTGTTAGGCTTCTTGCCAAGGAAAAAGCCGTGAAAGCAGCCATGTTGTGGCACTTTTGCACTCCCTTTTGGATGCCTTTCACAGCTCCGGTGTGCCTGGAACTCAGGGCTTCCTGATTTTAAAAATCCTAGCCCTAGGCCGAACCCCAGCCCTAAGACGAGAAAGGCAAATCAGCCAGGAATTAGGCATGTCCCGAAGGAAAAAGCTGTGGAGGCAGGCATGTTGTGGTACTTTTGCGCTCTTCTTGGGTAGTCCTTCGCAGCTGCTGTGTTCTTGGAACTCAGGGCTTTCTGGTTAATAGAACCCTTACCCTAGGCTTAATTCAAACCTTAACCCTAGGAAGGAAAATCAGCCTATGGTTCAGGATCGTCTCATGGAAATATCAGTGGTGGCAGCCAAGTTGCGTCACTTTTGCGCTCCCCCTGGGATGCCTTTCGCAGCTGCAGTGTGCCTGGAGCCCAGGGCTTCCTGGTTTTAAAAGTCCTAGGCCTAAGCCTAACAGTAACCCTAGGAAGGAAAATCAGCCGGGTATTAGGGTTCTTCCTAAGGGAAAAGCCGTGAAAGCAGCCATGTTGTGGCACTTCTGCACTCCCTTTGGGATGCCTTTGGCAGATGAAGGAAGCCTGGAACTCAGGGCTTCCTGGTTAAAGAAATCCAAGACCTAGGCTGAACCCTAACCCTAACCCTAGGCAGATAAATCAGCCTAGGTATAGGGATGGTGCCAAGGAAAAAGCTGTGAAAACTGCCATGTTGTTGCACTTTTGTACTCCCCTTGGGATGCCTTGAACAGCTGCAGTGTGCCTGGAGCCCAGGGCTTCCTAGTTTTAAAAATCCTAGCCCTAGGCCTAAGCCTAACAGTAACCCTGGGAAGGGAAATCAGCCTGGTGTTAGGCTTCTTGCCAAGGAAAAAGCTGTGAAAGCAGCCATGTTGTGGCACTTTTGCACTCCCTTTTGGATGCCTTTCACAGCTCCGGTGTGCCTGGAACTCAGGGCTTCCTGATTTTAAACATCCTAGCCCTAGGCCGAACCCCAGCCCTAAGACGAGAAAGGCAAATCAGCCAGGAATTAGGCATGTCCCCAAGGAAAAAGCTGTGGAGGCAGGCATGTTGTGGTACTTTTGCGCTCTTCTTGGGTAGTCCTTCGCAGCTGCTGTGTTCTTGGAACTCAGGGCTTTCTGGTTAATAGAACCCTTACCCTAGGCGTAACTCAAACCTTAACCCTAGGAAGGAAAATCAGCCTATGTTTCGGGATGGTCTCATGGAAATATCAGTGGTGGCAGCCAAGTTGCGTCACTTTTGCGCTCCCCCTGGGATGCCTTTCGCAGCTGCAGTGTGCCTGGAGCCCAGGGCTTCCTGGTTTTAAAAGTCCTAGGCCTAAGCCTAACAGTAACCCTAGGAAGGTAAATCAGCCGGGTATTAGGGTTCTTCCTAAAGGAAAAGCCGTGAAAGCAGCCATGTTGTGGCACTTCTGCACTCCCTTTGAGATGCCTTTGGCAGATGAAGGAAGCCTGGAACTCAGGACTTCCTGGTTAAGGAAATCCAAGCCCTAGGCTGAACCCTAACCCTAGGCAGATAAATCAGCCTAGGTATAGGGATGGTGCAAAGGAAAAAGCTGTGAAAGCTGCCATGTTGTTGCACTTTTGTACTCCCCTTGGGATGCCTTGAACAGCTGCAGTGTGCCTGGAGCTAAGGGCTTCCTAGTTTTAAAAATCCTAGCCCTAGGCCTAAGCCTAAGAGTAACCCTGGGAAGGGAAATCAGCCTGGTGTTAGGCTTCTTGCCAAGGAAAAAGCCGTGAAAGCAGCCATGTTGTGGCACTTTTGCACTCCCTTTTGGATGCCTTTCACAGCTCCAGTGTGCCTGGAACTCAGGGCTTCCTGATTTTAAAAATCCTAGTCCTAGGCCGAACCCCAGCCCTAAGACGAGAAAGGCAAATCAGCCAGGAATTAGGCATGTCCCGAAGGAAAAAGCTGTGGAGGCAGGCATGCTGTGGTACTTTTGCGCTCTTCTTGGGTAGTCCTTCGCAGCTGCTGTGTTCTTGGAACTCACGGCTTTCTGGTTAATAGAACCCTTACCCTAGGCTTAATTCAAACCTTAACCCTAGGAAGGAAATCAGCCTATGGTTCAGGATCGTCTCATGGAAATATCAGTGGTGGCAGCCAAGTTGCGTCACTTTTGCGCTCCCCCTGGGATGCCTTTCACAGCTGCAGTGTGCCTGGAGCCCAGGGCTTCCTGGTTTTAAAAGTCCTAGGCCTAAGCCTAACAGTAACCCTGGGAAGGTAAATCAGCCGGGTATTAGGGTTCTTCCTAAGGAAAAAGCCGTGAAAGCAGCCATGTTGTGGCACTTCTGCACTCCCTTTGGAAAGCCTTTGGCAGATGAAGTAAGCCTGGAACTCAGGGCTTCCTGGTTAAAGAAATCCAAGCCCTAGGCTGAACCCTAACCCTAACCCTAGGCAGATAAATCAGCCTAGGTATAGGGATGGCGCCAAGGAAAAAGCTGTGAAAGCTGCCATGTGTTTGCACTTTTTTACTCCCCTTGGGATGCCTTGAACAGCTGCAGTGTGCCTGGAGCTAAGGGCTTCCTAGTTTTAAAAATCCTAGCCTTAGGCCTAAGCCTAACAGTAACCCTGGGAAGGGAAATCAGCCTGGTGTTAGGCTGCTTGCCAAGGAAAAAGCCGTGAAAGCAGCCATGTTGTGGCACTTTAGCACTCCCTTTTGGATGCCTTTCACAGCTCCAGTGTGCCTGGAACTCAGGGCTTCCTGATTTTAAAAACCCTAGCCCTAGGCCGAACCCCAACCATTAGGCATGTCCCCAAGGAAAAAGCTGTGGAGGCAGGCATGTTGTGCTACTTTTGCGCTCTTCTTGGGTAGTCCTTCGCAGCTGCTGTGTTCTTGGAACTCAGGGCTTTCTGGTTAATAGAGCCCTTACCCTAGGCGTAACTCAAACCTTAACCCTAGGAAGGAAAATCAGCCTATGATTCGGGATGGTCTCATGGAAATATCAGTGGTGGCAGCCATGTTGCGTCACTTTTGCGCTCCCCTTGGGATGCCTTTCGCAGCTGCAGTGTGCCTGGAGCCCAGGGCTTCCTGGTTTTAAAAGTCCTAGGCCTAAGCCTAACAGTAACCCTGGGAAGGTAAATCAGCCGGGTATTAGGGTTCTTCCTAAGGAAAAAGCCGTGAAAGCAGCCATGTTGTGGCACTTCTGCACTCCCTTTGGGATGACTTTGGCAGATGAAGGAAGCCTGGAACTCAGGGATTCCTGGTTAAAGAAATCCAAGCCCTAGGCTGAACCCTAACCCTAACCCTAGGCAGATAAATCAGCCTAGGTATAGGGATGGGGCCAAGGAAAAAGCTGTGAAAGCTGCCATGTGTTTGCACTTTTGTACTCCCCTTGGGATGCCTTGAACAGCTGCAGTGTGCCTGGAGCTAAGGGCTTCCTAGTTTTAAAAATCCTAGCCTTAGACCTAAGCCTAACAGTAACCCTGGGAAGGTAAATCAGCCTGGTGTTAGGCTTCTTGCCAAGGAAAAAGTTGTGAAAGCAGCCATGTTGTGGCACTTTTGCACTCCCTTTTGGATGCCTTTCACAGCTCCAGTGTGCCTGGAACTCAGGACTTCCTGACTTTAAAAACCCTAGCCCTAGGCCGAACCCCAACCCTAAGACGAGAAAGGCAAACCAGTCAGGAATTAGGCATGTCCCCAAGGAAAAAGCTGTGGAGGCAGGCATGTTGTGGTACTTTTGCGCTCTTCTTGGCTAGTCCTTCGCAGCTGCTGTGTTCTTGGAACTCAGGGCTTTCTGGTTAATAGAACCCTTACCCTAGGCGTAACTCAAACCTTAAGCCTAGGAAGGAAAATCAGCCTATGGTTCGGGATGGTCTCATGGAAATATCAGTGGTGGCAGCCATGTTGCGTCACTTTTGCGCTCCCCTTGGGATGCCTTTCGCAGCTGCAGTGTGCCTGGAGCCCAGGGCTTCCTGGTTTTAAAAGTCCTAGGCCTAAGCCTAACAGTAACCCTGGGAAGGTAAATCAGCCGGGTATTAGGGTTCTTCCTAAGGAAAAAGCCGTGAAAGCAGCCATGTTGTGGCACTTCTGCACTCCCTTTGGAAAGCCTTTGGCAGATGAAGGAAGCCTGGAACTCAGGGCTTCCTGGTTAAAGAAATCCAAGCCCTAGGCTGAACCCTAACCCTAGGCAGATAAATCAGCCTAGGTATAGGGATGGTGCCAAGGAAAAAGCTGTGAAAACTGCCATGTTGTTGCACTTTTGTACTCCCCTTGGGATGCCTTGAACAGCTGCAGTGTGCCTGGAGCTAAGGGCTTCCTAGTTTTAAAAATCCTAGCCCTAGGCCTAAGCCTAACAGTAACCCTGGGAAGGCAAATCAGCCTGGTGTTAGGCTTCTTGCCAAGGAAAAAGCCGTGAAAGCAGCCATGTTGTGGCACTTTTGCACTCCCTTTTGGATGCCTTTCACAGCTCCGGTGTGCCTGGAACTCAGGGCTTCCTGATTTTAAAAACCCTAGCCCTAGGCCGAACCCCAACCCTAAGACGAGAAAGGCAAATCAGCCAGGAATTAGGCATGTCCCCAAGGAAAAAGCTGTGGAGGCAGGCATGTTGTGGTACTTTTGCGCTCTTCTTGGGTAGTCCTTCGCAGCTGCTGTGTTCTTGGAACTCAGGGCTTTCTGGTTAATAGAACCCTTACCCTAGGCGTTACTCAAACCTTAACCCTAGAAAGGAAAATCAGCCTATGGCTCGGGATGGTCTCATGGAAATATCAGTGGTGGCAGCCAAGTTGCGTCACTTTTGCGCTCCCCCTGGGATGCCTTTCGCAGCTGCAGTGTGCCTGGAGCCCAGGGCTTCCTGGTTTTAAAAGTCCTAGGCCTAAGCCTAACAGTAACCCTAGGAAGGTAAATCAGCCGGCTATTAGGGTTCTTCCTAAGGGAAAAGCCGTGAAAGCAGCCATGTTGTGGCACTTCTGCACTCCCTTTGGGATGCCTTTGGCAGATGAAGTAAGCCTGGAACTCAGGGCTTCCTGGTTAAAGAAATCCAAGCCCTAGGCTGAAGCCTAACCCTAACCCTAGGCAGATAAATCAGCCTAGGTATAGGGATGGTGCCAAGGAAAAAGCTGTGAAAGCTGCCATGTTGTTGCACTTTTGTACTCCCCTTGGGATGCCTTGAACAGCTGCAGTGTGCCTGGAGCCCAGGGCTTCCTAGTTTTAAAAATCCTAGCCCTAGGCCTAAGCCTAACAGTAACCCTGGGAAGGCAAATCAGCCTGGTGTTAGGCTTCTTGCCAAGGAAAAAGTTGTGAAAGCAGCCATGTTGTGGCACTTTTGCACTCCCTTTTGGATGCCTTTCACAGCTCCAGTGTGCCTGGAACTCAGGGCTTCCTGATTTTAAAAACCCTAGCCCTAGGCCGAACCCCAACCCTAAGACGAGAAAGGCAAATCAGCCAGGAATTAGGCATGTCCCCAAGGAAAAAGCTGTGGAGGCAGGCATGTTGTGGTACTTTTGCGCTCTTCTTGGCTAGTCCTTCGCAGCTGCTGTGTTCTTGGAACTCAGGGCTTTCTGGTTAATAGAACCCTTACCCTAGGCGTAACTCAAACCTTAAGCCTAGGAAGGAAAATCAGCCTATGGTTCGGGATGGTCTCATGGAAATATCAGTGGTGGCAGCCATGTTGCGTCACTTTTGCGCTCCCCTTGGGATGCCTTTCGCAGCTGCAGTGTGCCTGGAGCCCAGGGCTTCCTGGTTTTAAAAGTCCTAGGCCTAAGCCTAACAGTAACTCTGGGAAGGTAAATCAGCCGGGTATTAGGGTTCTTCCTAAGGGAAAAGCCGTGAAAGCAGCCATGTTGTGGCACTTCTGCACTCCTCTTGGGATGCCTTTCACAGCTGCAGTGTGCTTGGAGCACAGGGCTTCCTGGTTAAAGAAATCCAAGACCTAGGCTGAACCCTAACCCTAACCCTAGGCAGATAAATCAGCCTAGGTATAGGGATGGGGCCAAGGAAAAAGCTGTGAAAGCTGCCATGTTGTTGCACTTTTGTACTCCCCTTGGGATGCCTTGAACAGCTGCAGTGTGCCTGGAGCTAAGGGCTTCCTAGTTTTAAAAATCCTAGCCCTAGGCCTAAGCCTAACAGTAACCCTGGGAAGGTAAATCAGCCTGGTGTTAGGCTTCTTGCCAAGGAAAAAGTTGTGAAAGCAGCCATGTTGTGGCACTTTTGCACTCCCTTTTGGATGCCTTTCACAGCTCCAGTGTGCCTGGAACTCAGGGCTTCCTGTTTTTAAAAACCCTAGCCCTAGGCCGAACCCCAACCCTAAGACGAGAAAGGCAAATCAGCCAGGAATTAGGCATGTCCCCAAGGAAAAAGCTGTGGAGGCAGGCATGTTGTGGTACTTTTGCGCTCTTCTTGGGTAGTCCTTCGCAGCTGCTGTGTTCTTGGAACTCAGGGCTTTCTGGTTAATAGAACCCTTACCCTAGGCGTAACTCAAACCTTAAGCCTAGGAAGGAAAATCAGCCTATGGTTCGGGATGGTCTCATGGAAATATCAGTGGTGGCAGCCATGTTGCGTCACTTTTGCGCTCCCCTTGGGATGCCTTTCGCAGCTGCAGTGTGCCTGGAGCCCAGGGCTTCCTGGTTTTAAAAGTCCTAGGCCTAAGCCTAACAGTAACCCTGGGAAGGTAAATCAGCCGGGTATTAGGGTTCTTCCTAAGGAAAAAGCCGTGAAAGCAGCCATGTTGTGGCACTTCTGCACTCCCTTTGGAAAGCCTTTGGCAGATGAAGGAAGCCTGGAACTCAGGGCTTCCTGGTTAAAAAAATCCAAGCCCTAGGCTGAACCCTAACCCTAACCCTAGGCAGATAAATCAGCCTAGGTATAGGGATGGGGCCAAGGAAAAAGCTGTGAAAGCTGCCATGTTGTTGCACTTTTGTACTCCCCTTGGGATGCCTTGAACAGCTGCAGTGTGCCTGGAGCTAAGGGCTTCCTAGTTTTAAAAATCCTAGCCTTAGGCCTAAGCCTAACAGTAACCCTGGGAAGGGAAATCAGCCTGGTGTTAGGCTGCTTGCCAAGGAAAAAGCCGTGAAAGCAGCCATGTTGTGGCACTTTAGCACTCCCTTTTGGATGCCTTTCACAGCTCCAGTGTGCCTGGAACTCAGGGCTTCCTGATTTTAAAAACCCTAGCCCTAGGCCGAACCCCCACCATTAGGCATGTCCCCAAGGAAAAAGCTGTGGAGGCAGGCATGTTGTGCTACTTTTGCGCTCTTCTTGGGTAGTCCTTCGCAGCTGCTGTGTTCTTGGAACTCAGGGCTTTCTGGTTAATAGAACCCTTACCCTAGGCGTAACTCAAACCTTAAGCCTAGGAAGGAAAATCAGCCTATGGTTCGGGATGGTCTCATGGAAATATCAGTGGTTGCAGCCATGTTGCGTCACTTTTGCGCTCCCCTTGGGATGCCTTTCGCAGCTGCAGTGTGCCTGGAGCCCAGGGCTTCCTGGTTTTAAAAGTCCTAGGCCTAAGCCTAACAGTAACCCTGGGAAGGTAAATCAGCCGGGTATTAGGGTTCTTCCTAAGGAAAAAGCCGTGAAAGCAGCCATGTTGTGGCACTTCTGCACTCCCTTTGGGATGCCTTTGGCAGATGAAGGAAGCCTGGAACTCAGGGATTCCTGGTTAAAGAAATCCAAGCCCTAGGCTGAACCCTAACCCTAACCCTAGGCAGATAAATCAGCCTAGGTATAGGGATGGGGCCAAGGAAAAAGCTGTGAAAGCTGCCATGTGTTTGCACTTTTGTACTCCCCTTGGGATGCCTTGAACAGCTGCAGTGTGCCTGGAGCTAAGGGCTTCCTAGTTTTAAAAATCCTAGCCTTAGGCCTAAGCCTAACAGTAACCCTGGGAAGGTAAATCAGCCTGGTGTTAGGCTTCTTGCCAAGGAAAAAGTTGTGAAAGCAGCCATGTTGTGGCACTTTTGCACTCCCTTTTGGATGCCTTTCACAGCTCCAGTGTGCCTGGAACTCAGGACTTCCTGACTTTAAAAACCATAGCCCTAGGCCGAACCCCAACCCTAAGACGAGAAAGGCAAACCAGCCAGGAATTAGGCATGTCCCCAAGGAAAAAGCTGTGGAGGCAGGCATGTTGTGGTACTTTTGCGCTCTTCTTGGGTAGTCCTTCGCAGCTGCTGTGTTCTTGGAACTCAGGGCTTTCTGGTTAATAGAACCCTTACCCTAGGCGTAACTCAAACCTTAAGCCTAGGAAGGAAAATCAGCCTATGGTTCGGGATGGTCTCATGGAAATATCAGTGGTGGCAGCCAAGTTGCGTCACTTTTGCGCTCCCCTTGGGATGCCTTTCGCAGCTGCAGTGTGCCTGGAGCCCAGGGCTTCCTGGTTTTAAAAGTCCTAGGCCTAAGCCTAACAGTAACCCTGGGAAGGAAAATCAGCCGGGTATTAGGGTTCTTCCTAAGGAAAAAGCCGTGAAAGCAGCCATGTTGTTGCACTTCTGCACTCCCTTTGGGATGCCTTTGGCAGATGAAGGAAGCCTGGAACTCAGGGCTTCCTGGTTAAAGAAATCCAAGCCCTAGGCTGAAGCCTAACCCTAGGCAGATAAATCAGCCTAGGTATAGGGATGGTGCCAAGGAAAAAGCTGTGAAAACTGCCATGTTGTTGCACTTTTGTACTCCCCTTGGGATGCCTTGAACAGCTGCAGTGTGCCTGGAGCTAAGGGCTTCCTAGTTTTAAAAATCCTAGCCCTAGGCCTAAGCCTAACAGTAACCCTGGGAAGGTAAATCAGCCTGGTGTTAGGCTTCTTGCCAAGGAAAAAGCCGTGAAAGCAGCCATGTTGTGGCACTTTTGCACTCCCTTTTGGATGCCTTTCACAGCTCCGGTGTGCCTGGAACTCAGGGCTTCCTGATTTTAAAAACCCTAGCCCTAGGCCGAACCCCAACCCTAAGACGAGAAAGGCAAATCAGCCAGGAATTAGGCATGTCCCCAAGGAAAAAGCTGTGGAGGCAGGCATGTTGTGGTACTTTTGCGCTCTTCTTGGCTAGTCCTTCGCAGCTGCTGTGTTCTTGGAACTCAGGGCTTTCTGGTTAATAGAACCCTTACCCTAGGCGTTACTCAAACCTTAACCCTAGAAAGGAAAATCAGCCTATGGCTCGGGGTGGTCTCATGGAAATATCAGTGGTGGCAGCCAAGTTGTGTCACTTTTGCGCTCCCCTTGGGATGCCTTTCGCAGCTGCAGTGTGCCTGGAGCCCAGGGCTTCCTGGTTTTCAAAGACCTAGGCCTAAGCCTAACAGTAACCCTGGGAAGGTAAATCAGCCGGGTATTAGGGTTCTTCCTAAGGAAAAAGCTGTGAAAGCAGCCATGTTTTGGCACTTCTGCACTCCTCTTGGGTTGCCTTTCACAGCTGCAGTGTGCTTGGAGCACAGGGCTTCCTGGTAAAGAAATCCAAGCCCTAGGCTGAACCCTAACCCTAGGCAGATAAATCAGCCTAGGTATAGGGATGGGGCCAAGGAAAAAGCTGTGAAAGCTGCCATGTGTTTGCACTTTTGTACTCCCCTTGGGATGCCTTGAACAGCTGCAGTGTGCCTGGAGCTAAGGGCTTCGTAGTTTTAAAAATCCTAGCCTTAGGCCTAAGACTAACAGTAACCCTGGGAAGGTAAATCAGCCTGGTGTTAGGCTTCTTGCCAAGGAAAAAGTTGTGAAAGCAGCCATGTTGTGGCACTTTTGCACTCCCTTTTGGATTCCTTTCACAGCTCCAGTGTGCCTGGAACTCAGGGCTTCCTGATTTTAAAAACCCTAGCCCTAGGCCGAACCCCAACCCTAAGACGAGAAAGGCAAATCAGCCAGGAATTAGGCATGTCCCCAAGGAAAAAGCTGTGGAGGCAGGCATGTTGTGTTACTTTTGCGCTCTTCTTGGGTAGTCCTTCGCAGCTGCTGTGTTCTTGGAACTCAGGGCTTTCTGGTTAATAGAACCCTTACCCTAGGCGTAACTCAAACCTTAACCCTAGGAAGGAAAATCAGCCTATGGTTCGGGATGGTCTCATGGAAATATCAGTGGTGGCAGCCATGTTGCGTCACTTTTGCGCTCCCCTTGGGATGCCTTTCGCAGCTGCAGTGTGCCTGGAGCCCAGGGCTTCCTGGTTTTAAAAGTCCTAGGCCTAAGCCTAACAGTAACCCTGGGAAGGTAAATCAGCCGGGTATTAGGGTTCTTCCTAAGGGAAAAGCCGTGAAAGCAGCCATGTTGTGGCACTTCTGCACTCCCTTTGGGATGCCTTTGGCAGATGAAGTAAGCCTGGAACTCAGGGCTTCCTGGTTAAAGAAATCCAAGCCCTAGGCTGAACCCTAACCCTAGGCAGATAAATCAGCCTAGGTATAGGGATGGTGCCAAGGAAAAAGCTGTGAAAATTGCCATGTTGTTGCACTTTTGTACTCCCCTGGGGATGCCTTGAACAGCTGCAGTGTGCCTGGAGCTAAGGGCTTCCTAGTTTTAAAAATCCTAGCCTTAGGCCTAAGCCTAACAGTAACCCTGGGAAGGTAAATCAGCCTGGTCTTAGGCTTCTTGCCAAGGAAAAAGCCGTGAAAGCAGCCATGTTGTGGCACTTTTGCACTCCCTTTTGGATGGCTTTCACAGCTCTAGTGTGCCTGGAACTCAGGGCTTCCTGATTTTAAAAACCCTAGCCCTAGGCCGAACCCCAACCCTAAGACGAGAAAGGCAAATCAGCCAGGAATTAGGCATGTCCCCAAGGAAAAAGCTGTGGAGGCAGGCATGTTGGGGTACTTTTGCGCTCTTCTTGGGTAGTCCTTCGCAGCTGCTGTGTTCTTGGAACTCAGGGCTTTCTGGTTAATAGAACCCTTACCCTAGGCGTAACTCAAACCTTAACCCTAGGAAGGAAAATCAGCCTATGGTTCGGGATGGTCTCATGGAAATATCAGTGGTGGCAGCCAAGTTGCGTCACTTTTGCGCTCCCCTTGGGATGCCTTTCGAAGCTGCAGTGTGCCTGGAGCCCAGGGCTTCCTGGTTTTAAAAGTCCTAGACCTAAGCCTAACAGTAACCCTAGGAAGGTAAATCAGCCGGCTATTAGGGTTCTTCCTAAGGGAAAAGCCGTGAAAGCAGCCATGTTGTGGCACTTCTGCACTCCCTTTGGGATGCCTTTGGCAGATGAAGGAAGCCTGGAACTCAGGGCTTCCTGGTTAAAAAAATCCAAGCCCTAGGCTGAACCCTAACCCTAACCCTAGGCAGATAAATCACCCAAGTTATAGGGATGGTGCCAAGGAAAAAGCTGTGAAATCTGCCATGTGTTTGCACTTTTGTACTCCCCTTGGGATGCCTTGTACAGCTGCAGTGTGCCTGGAGCCCAGGGCTTCCTAGTTTTAAAAATCCTAGCCCTAGGCCTAAGCCTAACAGTAACCCTGGGAAGGGAAATCAGCCTGGTGTTAGGCTTCTTGCCAAGGAAAAAGCCGTGAAAGCAGCCATGTTGTGGCACTTTTGCACTCCCTTTTGGATGCCTTTCACAGCTCCACTGTGCCTGGAACTCAGGGCTTCCTGATTTTAAAAACCCTAGCCCTAGGCCGAACCCCAACCCTAAGACGAGAAAGGCAAATCAGCCAGGAATTAGGCATGTCCCCAAGGAAAAAGCTGTGGAGGCAGGCATGTTGTGGTACTTTTGCGCTCTTCTTGGCTAGTCCTTCGCAGCTGCTGTGTTCTTGGAACTCAGGGCTTTCTGGTTAATAGAACCCTTACCCTAGGCGTAACTCAAACCTTAAGCCTAGGAAGGAAAATCAGCCTATGGTTCGGGATGGTCTCATGGAAATATCAGTGGTGGCAGCCATGTTGCGTCACTTTTGCGCTCCCCTTGGGATGCCTTTCGCAGCTGCAGTGTGCCTGGAGCCCAGGGCTTCCTGGTTTTAAAAATCCTAGGCCTAAGCCTAACAGTAACTCTGGGAAGGTAAATCAGCCGGGTATTAGGGTTCTTCCTAAGGGAAAAGCCGTGAAAGCAGCCATGTTGTGGCACTTCTGCACTCCTCTTGGGATGCCTTTCACAGCTGCAGTGTGCTTGGAGCACAGGGCTTCCTGGTTAAAGAAATCCAAGCCCTAGGCTGAACCCTAACCCTAACCCTAGGCAGATAAATCAGCCTAGGTATAGGGATGGGGCCAAGGAAAAAGCTGTGAAAGCTGCCATGTTGTTGCACTTTTGTACTCCCCTTGGGATGCCTTGAACAGCTGCAGTGTGCCTGGAGCTAAGGGCTTCCTAGTTTTAAAAATCCTAGCCCTAGGCCTAAGCCTAACAGTAACCCTGGGAAGGGAAATCAGCCTGGTGTTAGGCTTCTTGCCAAGGAAAAAGTTGTGAAAGCAGCCATGTTGTGGCACTTTTGCACTCCCTTTTGGATGCCTTTCACAGCTCCAGTGTGCCTGGAACTCAGGGCTTCCTGATTTTAAAAACCCTAGCCCTAGGCCGAACCCCAACCCTAAGACGAGAAAGGCAAATCAGCCAGGAATTAGGCATGTCCCCAAGGAAAAAGCTGTGGAGGCAGGCATGTTGTGGTACTTTTGCGCTCTTCTTGGGTAGTCCTTCGCAGCTGCTGTGTTCTTGGAACTCAGGGCTTTCTGGTTAATAGAACCCTTACCCTAGGCGTAACTCAAACCTTAACCCTAGGAAGGAAAATCAGCCTATGGTTCGGGATGGTCTCATGGAAATATCAGTGGTGGCAGCCAAGTTGCGTCACTTTTGCGCTCCCCCTGGGATGCCTTTCGCAGCTGCAGTGTGCCTGGAGCCCAGGGCTTCCTGGTTTTAAAAGTCCTAGGCCTAAGCCTAACAGTAACCCTGGGAAGGTAAATCAGCCGGGTATTAGGGTTCTTCCTAAGGGAAAAGCCGTGAAAGCAGCCATGTTGTGGCACTTCTGCACTCCCTTTGGGATGCTTTTGGAAGATGAAGTAAGCCTGGAACTCAGGGCTTCCTGGTTAAAGAAATCCAAGCCCTAGGCTGAACCCTAACCCTAACCCTAGGCAGATAAATCAGCCTAGGTATAGGGATGGGGCCAAAGAAAAAGCTGTGAAAGCTGCCATGTGTTTGCACTTTTGTACTCACCGTGGGATGCCTTGAACAGCTGCAGTGTGCCTGGAGCTAAGGGCTTCCTAGTTTTAAAAATCCTAGCCCTAGGCCTAAGCCTAACAGTAACCCTGGGAAGGCAAATCAGCCTGGTGTTAGGCTTCTTGCCAAGGAAAAAGCCGTGAAAGCAGCCATGTTGTGGCACTTTTGCACTCCCTTTTGGATGCCTTTCACAGCTCCAGTGTGCCTGGAACTCAGGGCTTCCTGATTTTAAAAACCCTAGCCCTAGGCCGAACCCCAACCCTAAGACGAGAAAGGCAAATCAGCCAGGAATTAGGCATGTCCCCAAGGAAAAAGCTGTGGAGGCAGGCATGTTGTGGTACTTTTGCGCTCTTCTTGGGAAGTCCTTCGCAGCTGCTGTGTTCTTGGAACTCAGGGCTTTCTGGTTAATAGAACCCTTACCCTAGGCGTAACTCAAACCTTAAGCCTAGGAAGGAAAATCAGCCTATGGTTCGGGATGGTCTCATGGAAATATCAGTGGTGGCAGCCATGTTGCGTCACTTTTGCGCTCCCCTTGGGATGCCTTTCGCAGCTGCAGTGTGCCTGGAGCCCAGGGCTTCCTGGTTTTAAAAATCCTAGGCCTAAGCCTAACAGTAACTCTGGGAAGGTAAATCAGCCGGGTATTAGGGTTCTTCCTAAGGGAAAAGCCGTGAAAGCAGCCATGTTGTGGCACTTCTGCACTCCTCTTGGGATGCCTTTCACAGCTGCAGTGTGCTTGGAGCACAGGGCTTCCTGGTTAAAGAAATCCAAGCCCTAGGCTGAACCCTAACCCTAACCCTAGGCAGATAAATCAGCCTAGGTATAGGGATGGGGCCAAGGAAAAAGCTGTGAAAGCTGCCATGTTGTTGCACTTTTGTACTCCCCTTGGGATGCCTTGAACAGCTGCAGTGTGCCTGGAGCTAAGGGCTTCCTAGTTTTAAAAATCCTAGCCCTAGGCCTAAGCCTAACAGTAACCCTGGGAAGGGAAATCAGCCTGGTGTTAGGCTTCTTGCCAAGGAAAAAGTTGTGAAAGCAGCCATGTTGTGGCACTTTTGCACTCCCTTTTGGATGCCTTTCACAGCTCCAGTGTGCCTGGAACTCAGGGCTTCCTGATTTTAAAAACCCTAGCCCTAGGCCGAACCCCAACCCTAAGACGAGAAAGGCAAATCAGCCAGGAATTAGGCATGTCCCCAAGGAAAAAGCTGTGGAGGCAGGCATGTTGTGGTACTTTTGCGCTCTTCTTGGGTAGTCCTTTGCAGCTGCTGTGTTCTTGGAACTCAGGGCTTTCTGGTTAATAGAACCCTTACCCTAGGCGTAACTCAAACCTTAACCCTAGGAAGGAAAATCAGCCTATGGTTCGGGATGGTCTCATGGAAATATCAGTGGTGGCAGCCAAGTTGCGTCACTTTTGCGCTCCCCCTGGGATGCCTTTCGCAGCTGCAGTGTGCCTGGAGCCCAGGGCTTCCTGGTTTTAAAAGTCCTAGGCCTAAGCCTAACAGTAACCCTGGGAAGGTAAATCAGCCGGGTATTAGGGTTCTTCCTAAGGGAAAAGCCGTGAAAGCAGCCATGTTGTGGCACTTCTGCACTCCCTTTGGGATGCTTTTGGAAGATGAAGTAAGCCTGGAACTCAGGGCTTCCTGGTTAAAGAAATCCAAGCCCTAGGCTGAACCCTAACCCTAACCCTAGGCAGATAAATCAGCCTAGGTATAGGGATGGGGCCAAAGAAAAAGCTGTGAAAGCTGCCATGTGTTTGCACTTTTGTACTCACCGTGGGATGCCTTGAACAGCTGCAGTGTGCCTGGAGCTAAGGGCTTCCTAGTTTTAAAAATCCTAGCCCTAGGCCTAAGCCTAACAGTAACCCTGGGAAGGCAAATCAGCCTGGTGTTAGGCTTCTTGCCAAGGAAAAAGCCGTGAAAGCAGCCATGTTGTGGCACTTTTGCACTCCCTTTTGGATGCCTTTCACAGCTCCAGTGTGCCTGGAACTCAGGGCTTCCTGATTTTAAAAACCCTAGCCCTAGGCCGAACCCCAACCCTAAGACGAGAAAGGCAAATCAGCCAGGAATTAGGCATGTCCCCAAGGAAAAAGCTGTGGAGGCAGGCATGTTGTGGTACTTTTGCGCTCTTCTTGGCTAGTCCTTCGCAGCTGCTGTGTTCTTGGAACTCAGGGCTTTCTGGTTAATAGAACCCTTACCCTAGGCGTAACTCAAACCTTAACCCTAGGAAGGAAAATCAGCCTATGGTTCGGGATGGTCTCATGGAAATATCAGTGGTGGCAGCCAAGTTGTGTCACTTTTGCGCTCCCCTTGGGATGCCTTTCGCAGCGTCAGTGTGCCTGGAGCTGAGGGCTTCCTGGTTTTAAAAGTCCTAGGCCTAAGCCTAACAGTAACACTGGGAAGGTAAATCAGCCGGGTATTAGGGTTCTTCCTAAGGGAAAAGCTGTGAAAGCAGCCATGTTGTGGCACTTCTGCACTCCTCTTGGGATGCCTTTCACAGCTGCAGTGTGCTTGGAGCACAGGGCTTCCTGGTTAAATAAATCCAAGCCCTAGGCTGAACCCTAACCCTAACCCTAGGCAGATAAATCAGCCTAGGTATAGGGATGGGGCCAAGGAAAATGCTGTGAAAGCTGCCATGTGTTTGCACTTTTGTACTCCCCTTGGGATGCCTTGAACAGCTGCAGTGTGCCTGGAGCTAAGGGCTTCCTAGTTTTAAAAATCCTAGCCTTAGGCCTAAGCCTAACAGTAACCCTGGGAAGGTAAATCAGCCTGGTGTTAGGCTTCTTGCCAAGGAAAAAGTTGTGAAAGCAGCCATGTTGTGGCACTTTTGCACTCCCTTTTGGATGCCTTTCACAGCTCCAGTGTGCCTGGAACTCAGGGCTTCCTGATTTTAAAAACCCTAGCCCTAGGCCGAACCCCAACCCTAAGACGAGAAAGGCAAATCAACCAGGAATTAGGCATGTCCCCAAGGAAAAAGCTGTGGAGGCAGGAATGTTGTGGTACTTTTGCGCTCTTCTTGGGTAGTCCTTCGCAGCTGCTGTGTTCTTGGAACTCAGGGCTTTCTGGTTAATAGAACCCTTACCCTAGGCGTAACTCAAACCTTAACCCTAGGAAGGAAAATCAGCCTATGGTTCGGGATGGTCTCATGGAAATATCAGTGGTGGCAGCCAAGTTGCGTCACTTTTGCGCTCCCCTTGGTATGCCTTTCGCAGCTGCAGTGTGCCTGGAGCCCAGGGCTTCCTGGTTTTAAAAGTCCTAGGCCTAAGCCTAACAGTAACCCTGGGAAGGTAAATCAGCCGGGTATTAGGGTTTTTCCTAAGGGAAAAGCTGTGAAAGCAGCCATGTTGTGGCACTTCTGCACTCCTCTTGGGATGCCTTTCACAGCTGCAGTGTGCTTGGAGCACAGGGCTTCCTGGTTAAAAAATCCAAGCCCTAGGCTGAACCCTAACCCTAACCCTAGGCAGATAAATCAGCCTAGGTATAGGGATGGTGCCAAGGAAAAAGCTGTGAAAGCTGCCATGTTGTTGCACTTTTGTACTCCCCTTGGGATGCCTTGAACAGCTGCAGTGTGCCTGGAGCTAAGGGCTTCCTAGTTTTAAAAATCCTAGCCCTAGGCCTAAGCCTAACAGTAACCCTGGGAAGGCAAATCAGCCTGGTGTTAGGCTTCTTGCCAAGGAAAAAGTTGTGAAAGCAGCCATGTTGTGGCACTTTTGCACTCCCTTTTGGATGCCTTTCACAGCTCCAGTGTGCCTGGAACTCAGGGCTTCCTGATTTTAAAAACCCTAGCCCTAGGCCGAACCCCAACCCTAAGACGAGAAAGGCAAATCAGCCAGGAATTAGGCATGTCCCCAAGGAAAAAGCTGTGGAGGCAGGCATGTTGTGGTACTTTTGCGCTCTTCTTGGGTAGTCCTTCGCAGCTGCTGTGTTCTTGGAACTCAGGGCTTTCTGGTTAATAGAACCCTTACCCTAGGCGTAACTCAAACCTTAAGCCTAGGAAGGAAAATCAGCCTATGGTTCGGGATGGTCTCATGGAAATATCAGTGGTGGCAGCCAAGTTGCGTCACTTTTGCGCTCCCCTTGGGATGCCTTTCGCAGCTGCAGTGTGCCTGGAGCCCAGGGCTTCCTGGTTTTAAAAGTCCTAGGCCTAAGCCTAACAGTAACTCTGGGAAGGTAAATCAGCAGGGTATTAGGGTTCTTCCTAAGGGAAAAGCTGTGAAAGCAGCCATGTTGTGGCACTTCTGCACTCCCTTTCGGATGCCTTTCACAGCTGCAGTGTGCTTGGAGCACAGGGATTCCTGGTTAAAAAAATCCAAGCCCTCGGCTGAACCCTAACCCTAACCCTAGGCAGATAAATCAGTCTAGGTATAGGGATGGGGCCAAGGAAAAAGCTGTGAAAGCTGCCATGTTGTTGCACTTTTGTACTCCCCATGGGATGCCTTGAACAGCTGCAGTGTGCCTGGAGCTAAGGGCTTCCTAGTTTTAAAAATCCTAGCCCTAGGCCTAAGCCTAACAGTAACCCTGGGAAGGTAAATCAGCCTGGTCTTAGGCTTCTTGCCAAGGAAAAAGCCGTGAAAGCAGCCATGTTGTGGCACTTTTGCACTCCCTTTTGGATGCCTTTCACAGCTCCAGTGTGCCTGGAACTCAGGGCTTCCTGATTTTAAAAACCCTAGCCCTAGGCCGAACCCCAACCCTAAGACGAGAAAGGCAAATCAGCCAGGAATTAGGCATGTCCCCAAGGAAAAAGCTGTGGAGGCAGGCATGTTGTGGTACTTTTGCGCTCTTCTTGGGTAGTCCTTTGCAGCTGCTGTGTTCTTGGAACTCAGGGCTTTCTGGTTAATAGAACCCTTACCCTAGGCGTAACTCAAACCTTAAGCCTAGGAAGGAAAATCAGCCTATGGCTCGGGGTGGTCTCATGGAAATATCAGTGGTGGCAGCCATGTTGCGTCACTTTTGCGCTCCCCTTGGGATGCCTTTCGCAGCTGCAGTGTGCCTGGAGCCCAGGGCTTCCTGGTTTTAAAAGTCCTAGGCCTAAGCCTAACAGTAACCCTAGGAAGGTAAATCAGCCGGCTATTAGGGTTCTTCCTAAGGGAAAAGCTGTGAAAGCAGCCATGTTGTGGCACTTCTGCACTCCCTTTGGGATGCCTTTGGCAGATGAAGGAAGCCTGGAACTCAGGGATTCCTGGTTAAAGAAATCCAAGCCCTAGGCTCAACCCTAACCCTAACCCTAGGCAGATAAATCAGCCTAGGTATAGGGATGGGGCCAAGGAAAAAGCTGTGAAAGCTGCCATGTTGTTGCACTTTTGTACTCACCGTGGGATGCCTTGAACAGCTGCAGTGTGCCTGGAGCTAAGGGCTTCCTAGTTTTAAAAATCCTAGCCCTAGGCCTAAGCCTAACAGTAACCCTGGGAAGGTAAATCAGCCTGGTCTTAGGCTTCTTGCCAAGGAAAAAGTTGTGAAAGCAGCCATGTTGTGGCACTTTTGCACTCCCTTTTGGATGCCTTTCACAGCTCCAGTGTGCCTGGAACTCAGGGCTTCCTGATTTTAAAAACCCTAGCCCTAGGCCGAACCCCAACCCTAAGACGAGAAAGGCAAATCAGCCAGGAATTAGGCATGTCCCCAAGGAAAAAGCTGTGGAGGCAGGCATGTTGTGTTACTTTTGCGCTCTTCTTGGGTAGTCCTTCGCAGCTGCTGTGTTCTTGGAACTCAGGGCTTTCTGGTTAATAGAACCCTTACCCTAGGCGTAACTCAAACCTTAAGCCTAGGAAGGAAAATCAGCCTATGGTTCGGGATGGTCTCATGGAAATATCAGTGGTGGCAGCCAAGTTGCGTCACTTTTGCGCTCCCCTTGGGATGCCTTTCGCAGCTGCAGTGTGCCTGGAGCCCAGGGCTTCCTGGTTTTAAAAGTCCTAGGCCTAAGCCTAACAGTAACTCTGGGAAGGTAAATCAGCAGGGTATTAGGGTTCTTCCTAAGGGAAAAGCTGTGAAAGCAGCCATGTTGTGGCACTTCTGCACTCCCTTTCGGATGCCTTTCACAGCTGCAGTGTGCTTGGAGCACAGGGATTCCTGGTTAAAAAAATCCAAGCCCTCGGCTGAACCCTAACCCTAACCCTAGGCAGATAAATCAGTCTAGGTATAGGGATGGGGCCAAGGAAAAAGCTGTGAAAGCTGCCATGTTGTTGCACTTTTGTACTCCCCATGGGATGCCTTGAACAGCTGCAGTGTGCCTGGAGCTAAGGGCTTCCTAGTTTTAAAAATCCTAGCCCTAGGCCTAAGCCTAACAGTAACCCTGGGAAGGTAAATCAGCCTGGTCTTAGGCTTCTTGCCAAGGAAAAAGCCGTGAAAGCAGCCATGTTGTGGCACTTTTGCACTCCCTTTTGGATGCCTTTCACAGCTCCAGTGTGCCTGGAACTCAGGGCTTCCTGATTTTAAAAACCCTAGCCCTAGGCCGAACCCCAACCCTAAGACGAGAAAGGCAAATCAACCAGGAATTAGGCATGTCCCCAAGGAAAAAGCTGTGGAGGCAGGCATGTTGTGGTACTTTTGCGCTCTTCTTGGCTAGTCCTTCGCAGCTGCTGTGTTCTTGGAACTCAGGGCTTTCTGGTTAATAGAACCCTTACCCTAGGCGTAACTCAAACCTTAAGCCTAGGAAGGAAAATCAGCCTATGGTTCGGGATGGTCTCATGGAAATATCAGTGGTGGCAGCCATGTTGCGTCACTTTTGCGCTCCCCTTGGGATGCCTTTCGCAGCGTCAGTGTGCCTGGAGCTGAGGGCTTCCTGGTTTTAAAAGTCCTAGGCCTAAGCCTAACAGTAACCCTGGGAAGGTAAATCAGCCGGGTATTAGGGTTCTTCCTAAGGAAAAAGCTGTGAAAGCAGCCATGTTGTGGCACTTCTGCACTCCTCTTGGGATGCCTTTCACAGCTGCAGTGTGCTTGGGGCACAGGGCTTCCTGGTTAAATAAATTCAAGCCCGAGGCTGAACCCTAACCCTAACCCTAGGCAGATAAATCAGCATAGGTATAGGGATGGGGCCAAGGAAAAAGCTGTGAAAGCTGCCATGTGTTTGCACTTTTGTACTCCCCTTGGGATGCCTTGAACAGCTGCAGTGTGCCTGGAGCTAAGGGCTTCCTAGTTTTAAAAATCCTAGCCCTAGGCCTAAGCCTAACAGTAACCCTGGGAAGGTAAATCAGCCTGGTGTTAGGCTTCTTGCCAAGGAAAAAGCTGTGAAAGCAGCCATGTTGTGGCACTTTTGCACTCCCTTTTGGATGCCTTTCACAGCTCCAGTGTGCCTGGAACTCAGGGCTTCCTGATTTTAAAAACCCTAGCCCTAGGCCGAACCCCAACCCTAAGACGAGAAAGGCAAATCAGCCAGGAATTAGGCATGTCCCCAAGGAAAAAGCTGTGGAGGCAGGCATGTTGTGGTACTTTTGCGCTCTTCTTGGCTAGTCCTTCGCAGCTGCTGTGTTCTTGGAACTCAGGGCTTTCTGGTTAATAGAACCCTTACCCTAGGCGTAACTCAAACCTTAACCCTAGGAAGGAAAATCAGCCTATGGTTCGGGATGGTCTCATGGAAATATCAGTGGTGGCAGCCAAGTAGCGTCACTTTTGCCCTCCCCTTGGGATGCCTTTCGCAGCTGCAGTGTGCCTGGAGCCCAGGGCTTCCTGGTTTTAAAAGTCCTAGGCCTAAGCCTAACAGTAACCCTGGGAAGGTAAATCAGCCGGGTATTAGGGTTCTTCCTAAGGAAAAAGCTGTGAAAGCAGCCATGTTGTGGCACTTCTGCACTCCTCTTGGGATGCCTTTCACAGCTGCAGTGTGCTTGGAGCACAGGGCTTCCTGGTTAAATAAATCCAAGCCCTAGGCTGAACCCTAACCCTAACCCTAGGCAGATAAATCAGCCTAGGTATAGGGATGGGGCCAAGGAAAAAGCTGTGAAAGCTGCCATGTGTTTGCACTTTTGTACTCCCCTTGGGATGCCTTGAACAGCTGCAGTGTGCCTGGAGCTAAGGGCTTCCTAGTTTTAAAAATCCTAGCCCTAGGCCTAAGCCTAACAGTAACCCTGGGAAGGTAAATCAGCCTGGTCTTAGGCTTCTTGCCAAGGAAAAAGCCGTGAAAGCAGCCATGTTGTGGCACTTTTGCACTCCCTTTTGGATGCCTTTCACAGCTCCAGTGTGCCTGGAACTCAGGGCTTCCTGATTTTAAAAACCCTAGCCCTAGGCCGAACCCCAACCCTAAGACGAGAAAGGCAAATCAGCCAGGAATTAGGCATGTCCCCAAGGAAAAAGCTGTGGAGGCAGGCATGTTGTGGTACTTTTGCGCTCTTCTTGGGTAGTCCTTTGCAGCTGCTGTGTTCTTGGAACTCAGGGCTTTCTGGTTAATAGAACCCTTACCCTAGGCGTAACTCAAACCTTAAGCCTAGGAAGGAAAATCAGCCTATGGCTCGGGGTGGTCTCATGGAAATATCAGTGGTGGCAGCCATGTTGCGTCACTTTTGCGCTCCCCTTGGGATGCCTTTCGCAGCTGCAGTGTGCCTGGAGCCCAGGGCTTCCTGGTTTTAAAAGTCCTAGGCCTAAGCCTAACAGTAACTCTGGGAAGGTAAATCAGCCGGGTGTTAGGGTTCTTCCTAAGGGAAAAGCTGTGAAAGCAGCCATGTTGTGGCACTTCTGCACTCCCTTTGGGATGCCTTTGGCAGATGAAGGAAGCCTGGAACTCAGGGATTCCTGGTTAAAGAAATCCAAGCCCTAGGCTCAACCCTAACCCTAACCCTAGGCAGATAAATCAGCCTAGGTATAGGGATGGGGCCAAGGAAAAAGCTGTGAAAGCTGCCATGTTGTTGCACTTTTGTACTCACCGTGGGATGCCTTGAACAGCTGCAGTGTGCCTGGAGCTAAGGGCTTCCTAGTTTTAAAAATCCTAGCCCTAGGCCTAAGCCTAACAGTAACCCTGGGAAGGTAAATCAGCCTGGTCTTAGGCTTCTTGCCAAGGAAAAAGTTGTGAAAGCAGCCATGTTGTGGCACTTTTGCACTCCCTTTTGGATGCCTTTCACAGCTCCAGTGTGCCTGGAACTCAGGGCTTCCTGATTTTAAAAACCCTAGCCCTAGGCCGAACCCCAACCCTAAGACGAGAAAGGCAAATCAGCCAGGAATTAGGCATGTCCCCAAGGAAAAAGCTGTGGAGGCAGGCATGTTGTGTTACTTTTGCGCTCTTCTTGGGTAGTCCTTCGCAGCTGCTGTGTTCTTGGAACTCAGGGCTTTCTGGTTAATAGAACCCTTACCCTAGGCGTAACTCAAACCTTAAGCCTAGGAAGGAAAATCAGCCTATGGTTCGGGATGGTCTCATGGAAATATCAGTGGTGGCAGCCAAGTTGCGTCACTTTTGCGCTCCCCTTGGGATGCCTTTCGCAGCTGCAGTGTGCCTGGAGCCCAGGGCTTCCTGGTTTTAAAAGTCCTAGGCCTAAGCCTAACAGTAACTCTGGGAAGGTAAATCAGCAGGGTATTAGGGTTCTTCCTAAGGGAAAAGCTGTGAAAGCAGCCATGTTGTGGCACTTCTGCACTCCCTTTCGGATGCCTTTCACAGCTGCAGTGTGCTTGGAGCACAGGGATTCCTGGTTAAAAAAATCCAAGCCCTCGGCTGAACCCTAACCCTAACCCTAGGCAGATAAATCAGTCTAGGTATAGGGATGGGGCCAAGGAAAAAGCTGTGAAAGCTGCCATGTTGTTGCACTTTTGTACTCCCCATGGGATGCCTTGAACAGCTGCAGTGTGCCTGGAGCTAAGGGCTTCCTAGTTTTAAAAATCCTAGCCCTAGGCCTAAGCCTAACAGTAACCCTGGGAAGGTAAATCAGCCTGGTCTTAGGCTTCTTGCCAAGGAAAAAGCCGTGAAAGCAGCCATGTTGTGGCACTTTTGCACTCCCTTTTGGATGCCTTTCACAGCTCCAGTGTGCCTGGAACTCAGGGCTTCCTGATTTTAAAAACCCTAGCCCTAGGCCGAACCCCAACCCTAAGACGAGAAAGGCAAATCAACCAGGAATTAGGCATGTCCCCAAGGAAAAAGCTGTGGAGGCAGGCATGTTGTGGTACTTTTGCGCTCTTCTTGGCTAGTCCTTCGCAGCTGCTGTGTTCTTGGAACTCAGGGCTTTCTGGTTAATAGAACCCTTACCCTAGGCGTAACTCAAACCTTAAGCCTAGGAAGGAAAATCAGCCTATGGTTCGGGATGGTCTCATGGAAATATCAGTGGTGGCAGCCATGTTGCGTCACTTTTGCGCTCCCCTTGGGATGCCTTTCGCAGCGTCAGTGTGCCTGGAGCTGAGGGCTTCCTGGTTTTAAAAGTCCTAGGCCTAAGCCTAACAGTAACCCTGGGAAGGTAAATCAGCCGGGTATTAGGGTTCTTCCTAAGGAAAAAGCTGTGAAAGCAGCCATGTTGTGGCACTTCTGCACTCCTCTTGGGATGCCTTTCACAGCTGCAGTGTGCTTGGGGCACAGGGCTTCCTGGTTAAATAAATTCAAGCCCGAGGCTGAACCCTAACCCTAACCCTAGGCAGATAAATCAGCATAGGTATAGGGATGGGGCCAAGGAAAAAGCTGTGAAAGCTGCCATGTGTTTGCACTTTTGTACTCCCCTTGGGATGCCTTGAACAGCTGCAGTGTGCCTGGAGCTAAGGGCTTCCTAGTTTTAAAAATCCTAGCCCTAGGCCTAAGCCTAACAGTAACCCTGGGAAGGTAAATCAGCCTGGTGTTAGGCTTCTTGCCAAGGAAAAAGCTGTGAAAGCAGCCATGTTGTGGCACTTTTGCACTCCCTTTTGGATGCCTTTCACAGCTCCAGTGTGCCTGGAACTCAGGGCTTCCTGATTTTAAAAACCCTAGCCCTAGGCCGAACCCCAACCCTAAGACGAGAAAGGCAAATCAGCCAGGAATTAGGCATGTCCCCAAGGAAAAAGCTGTGGAGGCAGGCATGTTGTGGTACTTTTGCGCTCTTCTTGGCTAGTCCTTCGCAGCTGCAGTGTTCTTGGAACTCAGGGCTTTCTGGTTAATAGAACCCTTACCCTAGGCGTAACTCAAACCTTAACCCTAGGAAGGAAAATCAGCCTATGGTTCGGGATGGTCTCATGGAAATATCAGTGGTGGCAGCCAAGTTGCGTCACTTTTGCCCTCCCCTTGGGATGCCTTTCGCAGCTGCAGTGTGCCTGGAGCCCAGGGCTTCCTGGTTTTAAAAGTCCTAGGCCTAAGCCTAACAGTAACCCTGGGAAGGTAAATCAGCCGGGTATTAGGGTTCTTCCTAAGGAAAAAGCTGTGAAAGCAGCCATGTTGTGGCACTTCTGCACTCCTCTTGGGATGCCTTTCACAGCTGCAGTGTGCTTGGAGCACAGGGCTTCCTGGTTAAATAAATCCAAGCCCTAGGCTGAACCCTAACCCTAACCCTAGGCAGATAAATCAGCCTAGGTATAGGGATGGGGCCAAGGAAAAAGCTGTGAAAGCTGCCATGTGTTTGCACTTTTGTACTCCCCTTGGGATGCCTTGAACAGCTGCAGTGTGCCTGGAGCTAAGGGCTTCCTAGTTTTAAAAATCCTAGCCTTAGGCCTAAGCCTAACAGTAACCCTGGGAAGGGAAATCAGCCTGGTGTTAGGCTTCTTGCCAAGGAAAAAGTTGTGAAAGCAGCCATGTTGTGGCACATTTGCACTCCCTTTTGGATGCCTTTCACAGCTCCAGTGTGCCTGGAACTCAGGGCTTCCTGATTTTAAAAACCCTAGCCCTAGGCCAAACCCCAACTCTAAGATGAGAAAGGCAAATCAGCCAGGAATTAGGCATGTCCCCAAGGAAAAAGCTGTGGAGGCAGGCATGTTGTGGTACTTTTGCGCTCTTCTTGGGTAGTCCTTCGCAGCTGCTGTGTTCTTGGAACTCAGGGCTTTCTGGTTAATAGAACCCTTACCCTAGGCGTAACTCAAACCTTAACCCTAGGAAGGAAAATCAGCCTATGGTTCGGGATGGTCTCATGGAAATATCAGTGGTGGCAGCCAAGTAGCGTCACTTTTGCCCTCCCCTTGGGATGCCTTTCGCAGCTGCAGTGTGCCTGGAGCCCAGGGCTTCCTGGTTTTAAAAGTCCTAGGCCTAAGCCTAACAGTAACCCTGGGAAGGTAAATCAGCCGGGAATTAGGGTTCTTCCTAAGGAAAAAGCTGTGAAAGCACCCATGTTGTGGCACTTCTGCACTCCCTTTGGGATGCCTTTGGCAGATGAAGTAAGCCTGGAACTCAGGGCTTCCTGCTTAAAGAAATCCAAGCCCTAGGCTGAACCCTAACCCTAACCCTAGGCAGATAAATCAGCCTAGGTATAGGGATGGTGCCAAGGAAAAAGCTGTGAAAGTTGCCATGTTGTTGCACTTTTGTATTCCCCTTGGGATGCCTTGAACAGCTGCAGTGTGCCTGGAGCTAAGGGCTTCCTAGTTTCAAAAATCCTAGCCTTAGGCCTAAGCCTAACAGTAACCCTGGGAAGGTAAATCTGCCTGATGTTAGGCTTCTTGCCAAGGAAAAAGTTGTGAAAGCAGCCATGTTGTGGCACTTTTGCACTCCCTTTTGGATGCCTTTCACAGCTCCAGTGTGCCTGGAACTCAGGGCTTCCTGATTTTAAAAATCCTAGCCCTAGGCCGAACCCTAACCCTAAGACGAGAAAGTCAAATCAG
This sequence comes from Ammospiza caudacuta, assembly GCF_027887145.1. Classification (NCBI taxonomy): domain Eukaryota; kingdom Metazoa; phylum Chordata; class Aves; order Passeriformes; family Passerellidae; genus Ammospiza; species Ammospiza caudacuta. Next base: position 981,489 of record NC_080618.1, read on the forward strand.
CCAGGAATTAGGGATGTTCCCAAGGAAAAAGCTGTGGAGGCAGGCATGTTGTGGTATTTTTACGCTCTTCTTGGCTAGTCCTTCGCAGCTGCTGTGTTCTTGGAACTCAGGGCTTTCTGGTTAATAGAACCCTTACCCTAGGCGTAACTCAAACCTTAACCCTGGGAAGGAAAATCAGCCTATGGTTCGGGATGGTCTCATGGAAATATCAGTGGTGGCAGCCAAGTAGCGTCACTTTTGCCCTCCCCTTGGGATGCCTTTCACAGCTGCAGTGTGCCTGGAGCCCAGGGCTTCCTGGTTTTAAAAGTCCTAGGCCTAAGCCTAACAGTAACCCTGGGAAGGTAAATCAGCCGGGTATTAGGGTTCTTCCTAAGGGAAAAGCTGTGAAAGCAGCCATGTTGTGGCACTTCTGCACTCCTCTTGGGATGCCTTTCACAGCTGCAGTGTGCTTGGAGCACAGGGCTTCTGGTTAAATAAATCCAAGCCCTAGGCTGAACCCTAACCCTAACCCTAGGCAGATAAATCAGCCTAGGTATAGGGATGGTGCCAAGGAAAAAGCTGTGAAAGCTGCCATGTGTTTGCCCTTTTGTACTCCCCTTGGGATGCCTTGAACAGCTGCAGTGTGCCTGGAGCTAAGGGCTTCCTAGTTTTAAAAATCCTAGCCTTAGGCCTAAGCCTAACAGTAACCCTGGGAAGGTAAATCAGCCTGGTGTTAGGCTTCTTGCCAAGGAAAAAGTTGTGAAAGCAGCCATGTTGTGGCACTTTTGCACTTCCTTTTGGATTCCTTTCACACCTCCAGTGTGCCTGGAATTCAGGGCTTCCTGATTTTAAAAATCCTAGCCCTAGGCCGAACCCCAGCCCTAAGACGAGAAAGGCAAATCAGCCAGGAATTAGGCATGTCCCCAAGGAAAAAGCTGTGGAGGCAGGCATGTTGTGGTACTTTTGCGCTCTTCTTGGGTAGTCCTTCGCAGCTGCTGTGTTCTTGGAACTCAGGGCTTTCTGGTTAATAGAACCCTTACCCTAGGCGTAACTCAAACCTTAACCCTAGGAAGGAAAATCAGCCTATGGTTCGGGATGGTCTCATGGAAATATCAGTGGTGGCAGCCAAGTTGCGTCACTTTTGCGCTCCCCTTGGGATGCCTTTCGCAGCTGCAGTGTGCCTGGAGCCCAGGGCTTACAGGTTTTAGAAGTCCTAGGCCGAAGCCTAACAGTAACCCTGGGAAGGTAAATCAGCCGGGTATTAGGGTTCTTCCTAAGGGAAAAGCTGTGAAAGCAGCCATGTTGTGGCACTTCTGCACTCCTCTTGGGATGCCTTTCACAGCTGCAGTGTGCTTGGAGCACAGGGCTTCTGGTTAAATAAATCCAAGCCCTAGGCTGAACCCTAACCCTAACCCTAGGCAGATAAATCAGCCTAGGTATAGGGATGGTGCCAAGGAAAAAGCTGTGAAAGCTGCCATGTGTTTGCACTTTTGTACTCCCCTTGGGATGCCTTGAACAGCTGCAGTGTGCCTGGAGCTAAGGGCTTCCTAGTTTTAAAAATCCTAGCCTTAGGCCTAAGCCTAACAGTAACCCTGGGAAGGCAAATCAGCCTGGTGTTAGGCTTCTTGCCAAGGAAAAAGTTGTGAAAGCAGCCATGTTGTGGCACTTTTGCACTCCCTTTTGGATGCCTTTCACAGCTCCAGTGTGCCTGGAACTCAGGGCTTCCTGATTTTAAAAACCCTAGCCCTAGGCCGAACCCCAGCCCTAAGACGAGAAAGGCAAATCAGCCAGGAATTAGGCATGTCCCCAAGGAAAAAGCTGTGGAGGCAGGCATGTTGTGGTACTTTTGCGCTCTTCTTGGCTAGTCCTTCGCAGCTGCTGTGTTCTTGGAACTCAGGGCTTTCTGGTTAATAGAACCCTTACCCTAGGCGTAACTCAAACCTTAAGCCTAGGAAGGAAAATCAGCCTATGGTTCGGGATGTTCTCATGGAAATATCAGTGGTGGCAGCCATGTTGCGTCACTTTTGCGCTCCCCTTGGGATGCCTTTCGCAGCTGCAGTGTGCCTGGAGCCCAGGGCTTCCTGGTTTTAAAAGTCCTAGGCCTAAGCCTAACAGTAACCCTGGGAAGGTAAATCAGCCGGGTATTAGGGTTCTTCCTAAGGGAAAAGCCGTGAAAGCAGCCATGTTGTGGCACTTCTGCACTCCCTTTGGGATGCCTTTGGCAGATGAAGTAAGCCTGGAACTCAGGGCTTCCTGGTTAAAAAAATCCAAGCCCTAGGCTGAACCCTAACCCTAACCCTAGGCAGATAAATCAGCCTAGGTATAGGGATGGTGCCAAAGAAAAAGCTGTGAAAGCTGCCATGTGTTTGCACTTTTGTACTCCCCTTGGGATGCCTTGAACAGCTGCAGTGTGCCTGGAGCTAAGGGCTTCCTAGTTTTAAAAATCCTAGCCTTAGGCCTAAGCCTAACAGTAACCCTGGGAAGGTAAATCAGCCTGGTGTTAGGCTTCTTGCCAAGGAAAAAGTTGTGAAAGCAGCCATGTTGTGGCACTTTTGCACTTCCTTTTGGATTCCTTTCACACCTCCAGTGTGCCTGGAATTCAGGGCTTCCTGATTTTAAAAATCCTAGCCCTAGGCCGAACCCCAGCCCTAAGACGAGAAAGGCAAATCAGCCAGGAATTAGGCATGTCCCCAAGGAAAAAGCTGTGGAGGCAGGCATGTTGTGGTACTTTTGCGCTCTTCTTGGCTAGTCCTTCGCAGCTGCTGTGTTCTTGGAACTCAGGGCTTTCTGGTTAATAGAACCCTTACCCTAGGCGTAACTCAAACCTTAACCCTAGGAAGGAAAATCAGCCTATGGTTCGGGATGGTCTCATGGAAATATCAGTGGTGGCAGCCAAGTTGCGTCACTTTTGCGCTCCCCTTGGGATGCCTTTCGCAGCTGCAGTGTGCCTGGAGCCCAGGGCTTACAGGTTTTAGAAGTCCTAGGCCGAAGCCTAACAATAACCCTGGGAAGGTAAATCAGCCGGGTATTAGGGTTCTTCCTAAGGGAAAAGCCGTGAAAGCAGCCATGTTGTGGCACTTCTGCACTCCTCTTGGGATGCCTTTCACAGCTGCAGTGTGCTTGGAGCACAGGGCTTCTGGTTAAATAAATCCAAGCCCTAGGCTGAACCCTAACCCTAACCCTAGGCAGATAAATCAGCCTAGGTATAGGGATGGTGCCAAGGAAAAAGCTGTGAAAGCTGCCATGTGTTTGCACTTTTGTACTCCCCTTGGGATGCCTTGAACAGCTGCAGTGTGCCTGGAGCTAAGGGCTTCCTAGTTTTAAAAATCCTAGCCTTAGGCCTAAGCCTAACAGTAACCCTGGGAAGGTAAATCAGCCTGGTGTTAGGCTTCTTGCCAAGGAAAAAGTTGTGAAAGCAGCCATGTTGTGGCACTTTTGCACTTCCTTTTGGATTCCTTTCACACCTCCAGTGTGCCTGGAATTCAGGGCTTCCTGATTTTAAAAATCCTAGCCCTAGGCCGAACCCCAGCCCTAAGACGAGAAAGGCAAATCAGCCAGGAATTAGGCATGTCCCCAAGGAAAAAGCTGTGGAGGCAGGCATGTTGTGGTACTTTTGCGCTCTTCTTGGGTAGTCCTTCGCAGCTGCTGTGTTCTTGGAACTCAGGGCTTTCTGGTTAATAGAACCCTTACCCTAGGCGTAACTCAAACCTTAACCCTAGGAAGGAAAATCAGCCTATGGTTCGGGATGGTCTCATGGAAATATCAGTGGTGGCAGCCAAGTTGCGTCACTTTTGCGCTCCCCTTGGGATGCCTTTCGCAGCTGCAGTGTGCCTGGAGCCCAGGGCTTACAGGTTTTAGAAGTCCTAGGCCGAAGCCTAACAGTAACCCTGGGAAGGTAAATCAGCCGGGTATTAGGGTTCTTCCTAAGGGAAAAGCTGTGAAAGCAGCCATGTTGTGGCACTTCTGCACTCCCTTTGGGATGCCTTTGGCAGATGAAGTAAGCCTGGAACTCAGGGCTTCCTGGTTAAAGAAATCCAAGCCCTAGGCTGAATCCTAACCCTAACCCTAGGCAGATAAATCAGCCTAGGTATAGGGATGGTGCCAAGGAAAAAGCTGTGAAAGCTGCCATGTTGCTGCACTTTTGTATTCCCCTTGGGATGCCTTGAACAGCTGCAGTGTGCCTGGAGCTAAGGGCTTCCTAGTTTTAAAAATCCTAGCCTTAGGCCTAAGCCTAACAGTAACCCTGGGAAGGTAAATCTGCCTGGTGTTAGGCTTCTTGCCAAGGAAAAAGTTGTGAAAGCAGCCATGTTGTGGCACTTTTGCACTCCCTTTTGGATGCCTTTCACAGCTCCAGTGTGCCTGGAACTCAGGGCTTCCTGATTTTAAAAACCCTAGCCCTAGGCCGAACCCCAACCCTAAGACAAGAAAGGCAAATCAGCCAGGAATTAGGCATGTCCCCAAGGAAAAAGCTGTGGAGGCAGGCATGTTGTGGTACTTTTGCGCTCTTCTTGGCTAGTCCTTCGCAGCTGCTGTGTTCTTGGAACTCAGGGCTTTCTGGTTAATAGAACCCTTACCCTAGGCGTAACTCAAACCTTAAGCCTAGGAAGGAAAATCAGCCTATGGTTCGGGATGGTCTCATGGAAATATCAGTGGTGGCAGCCAAGTTGCGTCACTTTTGCGCTCCCCTTGGGATGCCTTTCGCAGCTGCAGTGTGCCTGGAGCCCAGGGCTTCCGAGTTTTAAAAGTCCTAGGCCTAAGCCTAACAGTAACCCTGGGAAGGTAAATCAGCCGGGTATTAGGGTTCTTCCTAAGGAAAAAGCCGTGAAAGCAGCCATGTTGTGGCACTTCTGCACTCCTCTTGGGATGCCTTTCACAGCTGCAGTGTGCTTGGAGCACAGGGCTTCCTGGTTAAATAAATCCAAGCCCTAGGCTGAACCCTAACCCTAACACTAGGCAGATAAATCAGCCTAGGTATAGGGATGGGGCCAAGGAAAAACTGTGAAAGCTGCCATGTTGTTGCACTTTTGTACTCCACTTGGGATGCCTTGAACAGCTGCAGTGTGCCTGGAGCTAAGGGCTTCCTAGTTTTAAAAATCCTAGCCTTAGGCCTAAGCCTAACAGTAACCCTGGCAAGGCAAATCAGCCTGGTGTTAGGCTTCTTGCCAAGGAAAAAGTTGTGAAAGCAGCCATGTTGTGGCACTTTTGCACTCCCTTTTGGATGCCTTTCACAGCTCCAGTGTGCCTGGAACTCAGGGCTTCCTGATTTTAAAAACCCTAGCCCTAGGCCGAACCCCAACCCTAAGAGGAGAAAGGCAAATCAGCCAGGAATTAGGCATGTCCCCAAGGAAAAAGCTGTGGAGGCAGGCATGTTGTGGTACTTTTGCGCTCTTCTTGGCTAGTCCTTCGCAGCTGCTGTGTTCTTGGAACTCAGGGCTTTCTGGTTAATAGAACCCTTACCCTAGGCGTAACTCAAACCTTAACCCTAGGAAGGAAAATCAACTTATGGTTCGGGATGGTCTCATGGAAATATCAGTGGTGGCAGCCAAGTAGCGTCACTTTTGCCCTCCCCTTGGGATGCCTTTCGCAGCTGCAGTGTGCCTGGAGCCCAGGGCTTCCTGGTTTTAAAAGTCCTAGGCCTAAGCCTAACAGTAACCCTGGGAAGGTAAATCAGCCGGGTATTAGAGTTCTTCCTAAGGAAAAAGCTGTGAAAGCAGCCATGTTGTGGCACTTCTGCACTCCTCTTGGGATGCCTTTCACAGCTGCAGTGTGCTTGGAGCACAGGGCTTCCTGGTTAAATAAATCCAAGCCCTAGGCTGAACCCTAACCCTAACCCTAGGCAGATAAATCAGCCTAGGTATAGGGATGGTGCCAAGGAAAAACTGTGAAAGCTGCCATGTGTTTGCACTTTTGTACTCCCCTTGGGATGCCTTGAACAGCTGCAGTGTGCCTGGAGCTAAGGGCTTCCTAGTTTTAAAAATCCTAGCCTTAGGCCTAAGCCTAACAGTAACCCTGGGAAGGCAAATCAGCCTGGCGTTAGGCTTCTTGCCAAGGAAAAAGTTGTGAAAGCAGCCATGTTGTGGCACTTTTGCACTCCCTTTTGGATGCCTTTCACAGCTCCAGTGTGCCTGGAACTCAGGGCTTCCTGATTTTAAAAACCCTAGCCCTAGGCCGAACCCCAGCCCTAAGACGGGAAAGGCAAATCAGCCAGGAATTAGGCATGTCCCCAAGGAAAAAGCTGTGGAGGCAGGCATGTTGTGGTACTTTTGCGCTCTTCTTGGCTAGTCCTTCGCAGCTGCTGTGTTCTTGGAACTCAGGGCTTTCTGGTTAATAGAACCCTTACCCTAGGCGTAACTCAAACCTTAACCCTAGGAAGGAAAATCAGCCTATGGTTCGGGATGTTCTCATGGAAATATCAGTGGCGGCAGCCATGTTGCGTCACTTTTGCGCTCCCCTTGGGATGCCTTTCGCAGCTGCAGTGTGCCTGGAGCCCAGGGCTTCCTGGTTTTAAAAGTCCTAGGCCTAAGCCTAACAGTAACCCTGGGAAGGTAAATCAGCCGGGTATTAGGGTTCTTCCTAAGGGAAAAGCCGTGAAAGCAGCCATGTTGTGGCACTTCTGCACTCCCTTTGGGATGCCTTTGGCAGATGAAGTAAGCCTGGAACTCAGGGCTTCCTGGTTAAAAAAATCCAAGCCCTAGGCTGAACCCTAACCCTAACCCAAGGCAGATAAATCAGCCTAGGTATAGGGATGGTGCCAAAGAAAAAGCTGTGAAAGCTGCCATGTGTTTGCACTTTTGTACTCCCCTTGGGATGCCTTGAACAGCTGCAGTGTGCCTGGAGCTAAGGGCTTCCTAGTTTTAAAAATCCTAGCCTTAGGCCTAAGCCTAACAGTAACCCTGGGAAGGTAAATCAGCCTGGTGTTAGGCTTCTTGCCAAGGAAAAAGTTGTGAAAGCAGCCATGTTGTGGCACTTTTGCACTTCCTTTTGGATTCCTTTCACACCTCCAGTGTGCCTGGAATTCAGGGCTTCCTGATTTTAAAAATCCTAGCCCTAGGCCGAACCCCAGCCCTAAGACGAGAAAGGCAAATCAGCCAGGAATTAGGCATGTCCCCAAGGAAAAAGCTGTGGAGGCAGGCATGTTGTGGTACTTTTGCGCTCTTCTTGGCTAGTCCTTCGCAGCTGCTGTGTTCTTGGAACTCAGGGCTTTCTGGTTAATAGAACCCTTACCCTAGGCGTAACTCAAACCTTAACCCTAGGAAGGAAAATCAGCCTATGGTTCGGGATGTTCTCATGGAAATATCAGTGGTGGCAGCCATGTTGCGTCACTTTTGCGCTCCCCTTGGGATGCCTTTCGCAGCTGCAGTGTGCCTGGAGCCCAGGGCTTCCTGGTTTTAAAAGTCCTAGGCCTAAGCCTAACAGTAACCCTGGGAAGGTAAATCAGCCGGGTATTAGGGTTCTTCCTAAGGGAAAAGCCGTGAAAGCAGCCATGTTGTGGCACTTCTGCACTCCCTTTGGGATGCCTTTGGCAGATGAAGTAAGCCTGGAACTCAGGGCTTCCTGGTTAAAAAAATCCAAGCCCTAGGCTGAACCCTAACCCTAACCCTAGGCAGATAAATCAGCCTAGGTATAGGGATGGTGCCAAAGAAAAAGCTGTGAAAGCTGCCATGTGTTTGCACTTTTGTACTCCCCTTGGGATGCCTTGAACAGCTGCAGTGTGCCTGGAGCTAAGGGCTTCCTAGTTTTAAAAATCCTAGCCTTAGGCCTAAGCCTAACAGTAACCCTGGGAAGGTAAATCAGCCTGGTGTTAGGCTTCTTGCCAAGGAAAAAGTTGTGAAAGCAGCCATGTTGTGGCACTTTTGCACTTCCTTTTGGATTCCTTTCACACCTCCAGTGTGCCTGGAATTCAGGGCTTCCTGATTTTAAAAATCCTAGCCCTAGGCCGAACCCCAGCCCTAAGACGAGAAAGGCAAATCAGCCAGGAATTAGGCATGTCCCCAAGGAAAAAGCTGTGGAGGCAGGCATGTTGTGGTACTTTTGCGCTCTTCTTGGCTAGTCCTTCGCAGCTGCTGTGTTCTTGGAACTCAGGGCTTTCTGGTTAATAGAACCCTTACCCTAGGCGTAACTCAAACCTTAACCCTAGGAAGGAAAATCAGCCTATGGTTCGGGATGGTCTCATGGAAATATCAGTGGTGGCAGCCAAGTTGCGTCACTTTTGCGCTCCCCTTGGGATGCCTTTCGCAGCTGCAGTGTGCCTGGAGCCCAGGGCTTACAGGTTTTAGAAGTCCTAGGCCGAAGCCTAACAGTAACCCTGGGAAGGTAAATCAGCCGGGTATTAGGGTTCTTCCTAAGGGAAAAGCCGTGAAAGCAGCCATGTTGTGGCACTTCTGCACTCCTCTTGGGATGCCTTTCACAGCTGCAGTGTGCTTGGAGCACAGGGCTTCTGGTTAAATAAATCCAAGCCCTAGGCTGAACCCTAACCCTAACCCTAGGCAGATAAATCAGCCTAGGTATAGGGATGGTGCCAAGGAAAAAGCTGTGAAAGCTGCCATGTGTTTGCACTTTTGTACTCCCCTTGGGATGCCTTGAACAGCTGCAGTGTGCCTGGAGCTAAGGGCTTCCTAGTTTTAAAAATCCTAGCCTTAGGCCTAAGCCTAACAGTAACCCTGGGAAGGTAAATCAGCCTGGTGTTAGGCTTCTTGCCAAGGAAAAAGTTGTGAAAGCAGCCATGTTGTGGCACTTTTGCACTTCCTTTTGGATTCCTTTCACACCTCCAGTGTGCCTGGAATTCAGGGCTTCCTGATTTTAAAAATCCTAGCCCTAGGCCGAACCCCAGCCCTAAGACGAGAAAGGCAAATCAGCCAGGAATTAGGCATGTCCCCAAGGAAAAAGCTGTGGAGGCAGGCATGTTGTGGTACTTTTGCGCTCTTCTTGGGTAGTCCTTCGCAGCTGCTGTGTTCTTGGAACTCAGGGCTTTCTGGTTAATAGAACCCTTACCCTAGGCGTAACTCAAACCTTAACCCTAGGAAGGAAAATCAGCCTATGGTTCGGGATGGTCTCATGGAAATATCAGTGGTGGCAGCCAAGTTGCGTCACTTTTGCGCTCCCCTTGGGATGCCTTTCGCAGCTGCAGTGTGCCTGGAGCCCAGGGCTTACAGGTTTTAGAAGTCCTAGGCCGAAGCCTAACAGTAACCCTGGGAAGGTAAATCAGCCGGGTATTAGGGTTCTTCCTAAGGGAAAAGCTGTGAAAGCAGCCATGTTGTGGCACTTCTGCACTCCTCTTGGGATGCCTTTCACAGCTGCAGTGTGCTTGGAGCACAGGGCTTCTGGTTAAATAAATCCAAGCCCTAGGCTGAACCCTAACCCTAACCCTAGGCAGATAAATCAGCCTAGGTATAGGGATGGTGCCAAGGAAAAAGCTGTGAAAGCTGCCATGTGTTTGCACTTTTGTACTCCCCTTGGGATGCCTTGAACAGCTGCAGTGTGCCTGGAGCTAAGGGCTTCCTAGTTTTAAAAATCCTAGCCTTAGGCCTAAGCCTAACAGTAACCCTGGGAAGGCAAATCAGCCTGGTGTTAGGCTTCTTGCCAAGGAAAAAGTTGTGAAAGCAGCCATGTTGTGGCACTTTTGCACTCCCTTTTGGATGCCTTTCACAGCTCCAGTGTGCCTGGAACTCAGGGCTTCCTGATTTTAAAAACCCTAGCCCTAGGCCGAACCCCAACCCTAAGACGAGAAAGGCAAATCAGCCAGGAATTAGGCATGTCCCCAAGGAAAAAGCTGTGGAGGCAGGCATGTTGTGGTACTTTTGCGCTCTTCTTGGCTAGTCCTTCGCAGCTGCTGTGTTCTTGGAACTCAGGGCTTTCTGGTTAATAGAACCCTTACCCTAGGCGTAACTCAAACCTTAAGCCTAGGAAGGAAAATCAGCCTATGGTTCGGGATGGTCTCATGGAAATATCAGTGGTGGCAGCCATGTTGCGTCACTTTTGCGCTCCCCTTGGGATGCCTTTCGCAGCTGCAGTGTGCCTGGAGCCCAGGGCTTCCTGGTTTTAAAAGTCCTAGGCCTAAGCCTAACAGTAACCCTGGGAAGGTAAATCAGCCGGGTATTAGGCTTCTTCCTAAGGAAAAAGCTGTGAAAGCAGCCATGTTGTGGCACTTCTGCACTCCTCTTGGGATGCCTTTCACAGCTGCAGTGTGCTTGGAGCACAGGGCTTCCTGGTTAAAAAAATCCAAGCCCTAGGCTGAACCCTAACCCTAACCCTAGGCAGATAAATCAGCCAAGGTATAGGGATGGTGCCAAGGAAAAAGCTGTGAAAGTTGCCATGTTGTTGCACTTTTGTACTCCCCTTGGGATGCCTTGAACAGCTGCAGTGTGCCTGGAGCTAAGGGCTTCCTAGTTTTAAAAATCCTAGCCTTAGTCCTAAGCCTAACAGTAACCCTGGGAAGGGAAATCAGCCTGGTGTTAGGCTTCTTGCCAAGGAAAAAGTTGTGAAAGCAGCCATGTTGTGGCACTTTTGCACTCCCTTTTGGATGCCTTTCACAGCTCCAGTGTGCCTGGAACTCAGGGCTTCCTGTTTTTAAAAACCCTAGCCCTAGGCCGAACCCCAACCCTAAGACGAGAAAGGCAAATCAGCCAGGAATTAGGCATGTCCCCAAGGAAAAAGCTGTGGAGGCAGGCATGTTGTGGTACTTTTGCGCTCTTCTTGGCTAGTCCTTCGCAGCTGCTGTGTTCTTGGAACTCAGGGCTTTCTGGTTAATAGAACCCTTACCCTAGGCGTAACTCAAACCTTAACCCTAGGAAGGAAAATCAGCCTATGGTTCGGGATGGTCTCATGGAAATATCAGTGGTGGCAGCCATGTTGCGTCACTTTTGCGCTCCCCTTGGGATGCCTTTCGCAGCTGCAGTGTGCCTGGAGCCCAGGGCTTCCTGGTTTTAAAAGTCCTAGGCCTAAGCCTAACAGTAACCCTGGGAAGGTAAATCAGCCGGGTATTAGGGTTCTTCCTAAGGGAAAAGCCGTGAAAGCAGCCATGTTGTGGCACTTCTGCACTCCCTTTGGGATGCCTTTGGCAGATGAAGTAAGCCTGGAACTCAGGGCTTCCTGGTTAAAGAAATCCAAGCCCTAGGCTGAATCCTAACCCTAACCCTAGGCAGATAAATCAGCCTAGGTATAGGGATGGTGCCAAGGAAAAAGCTGTGAAAGCTGCCATGTTGCTGCACTTTTGTATTCCCCTTGGGATGCCTTGAACAGCTGCAGTGTGCCTGGAGCTAAGGGCTTCCTAGTTTTAAAAATCCTAGCCTTAGGCCTAAGCCTAACAGTAACCCTGGGAAGGTAAATCTGCCTGGTGTTAGGCTTCTTGCCAAGGAAAAAGTTGTGAAAGCAGCCATGTTGTGGCACTTTTGCACTCCCTTTTGGATGCCTTTCACAGCTCCAGTGTGCCTGGAACTCAGGGCTTCCTGATTTTAAAAACCCTAGCCCTAGGCCGAACCCCAACCCTAAGACAAGAAAGGCAAATCAGCCAGGAATTAGGCATGTCCCCAAGGAAAAAGCTGTGGAGGCAGGCATGTTGTGGTACTTTTGCGCTCTTCTTGGGTAGTCCTTCGCAGCTGCTGTGTTCTTGGAACTCAGGGCTTTCTGGTTAATAGAACGCTTACCCTAGGCGTAACTCAAACCTTAAGCCTAGGAAGGAAAATCAGCCTATGGTTCGGGATGGTCTCATGGAAATATCAGTGGTGGCAGCCAAGTTGCGTCACTTTTGCGCTCCCCTTGGGATGCCTTTCGCAGCTGCAGTGTGCCTGGAGCCCAGGGCTTCCGAGTTTTAAAAGTCCTAGGCCTAAGCCTAACAGTAACCCTGGGAAGGTAAATCAGCCGGGTATTAGGGTTCTTCCTAAGGAAAAAGCCGTGAAAGCAGCCATGTTGTGGCACTTCTGCACTCCTCTTGGGATGCCTTTCACAGCTGCAGTGTGCTTGGAGCACAGGGCTTCCTGGTTAAATAAATCCAAGCCCTAGGCTGAACCCTAACCCTAACACTAGGCAGATAAATCAGCCTAGGTATAGGGATGGGGCCAAGGAAAAACTGTGAAAGCTGCCATGTTGTTGCACTTTTGTACTCCACTTGGGATGCCTTGAACAGCTGCAGTGTGCCTGGAGCTAAGGGCTTCCTAGTTTTAAAAATCCTAGCCTTAGGCCTAAGCCTAACAGTAACCCTGGCAAGGCAAATCAGCCTGGTGTTAGGCTTCTTGCCAAGGAAAAAGTTGTGAAAGCAGCCATGTTGTGGCACTTTTGCACTCCCTTTTGGATGCCTTTCACAGCTCCAGTGTGCCTGGAACTCAGGGCTTCCTGATTTTAAAAACCCTAGCCCTAGGCCGAACCCCAACCCTAAGAGGAGAAAGGCAAATCAGCCAGGAATTAGGCATGTCCCCAAGGAAAAAGCTGTGGAGGCAGGCATGTTGTGGTACTTTTGCGCTCTTCTTGGCTAGTCCTTCGCAGCTGCTGTGTTCTTGGAACTCAGGGCTTTCTGGTTAATAGAACCCTTACCCTAGGCGTAACTCAAACCTTAACCCTAGGAAGGAAAATCAACTTATGGTTCGGGATGGTCTCATGGAAATATCAGTGGTGGCAGCCAAGTAGCGTCACTTTTGCCCTCCCCTTGGGATGCCTTTCGCAGCTGCAGTGTGCCTGGAGCCCAGGGCTTCCTGGTTTTAAAAGTCCTAGGCCTAAGCCTAACAGTAACCCTGGGAAGGTAAATCAGCCGGGTATTAGAGTTCTTCCTAAGGAAAAAGCTGTGAAAGCAGCCATGTTGTGGCACTTCTGCACTCCTCTTGGGATGCCTTTCACAGCTGCAGTGTGCTTGGAGCACAGGGCTTCCTGGTTAAATAAATCCAAGCCCTAGGCTGAACCCTAACCCTAACCCTAGGCAGATAAATCAGCCTAGGTATAGGGATGGTGCCAAGGAAAAACTGTGAAAGCTGCCATGTGTTTGCACTTTTGTACTCCCCTTGGGATGCCTTGAACAGCTGCAGTGTGCCTGGAGCTAAGGGCTTCCTAGTTTTAAAAATCCTAGCCTTAGGCCTAAGCCTAACAGTAACCCTGGGAAGGCAAATCAGCCTGGCGTTAGGCTTCTTGCCAAGGAAAAAGTTGTGAAAGCAGCCATGTTGTGGCACTTTTGCACTCCCTTTTGGATGCCTTTCACAGCTCCAGTGTGCCTGGAACTCAGGGCTTCCTGATTTTAAAAGCCCTAGCACTAGGCCGAACCCCAACCCTAAGACGAGAAAGGCAAATCAGCCAGGATTTAGGCATGTCCCCAAGGAAAAAGCTGAGGAGGCAGGCATGTTGTGGTACTTTTGCGCTCTTCTTGGGTAGTCCTTCGCAGCTGCTGTGTTCTTGGAACTCAGGGCTTTCTGGTTAATAGAACCCTTACCCTAGGCGTAACTCAAACCTTAAGCCTAGGAAGGAAAATCAGCCTATGGTTCGGGATGGTCTCATGGAAATATCAGTGGTGGCAGCCATGTTGCGTCACTTTTGCGCTCCCCTTGGGATGCCTTTCGCAGCTGCAGTGTGCCTGGAGCCCAGGGCTTCCTGGTTTTAAAAGTCCTAGGCCTAAGCCTAACAGTAACCCTGGGAAGGTAAATCAGCCGGGTATTAGGGTTCTTCCTAAGGAAAAAGCCGTGAAAGCAGCCATGTTGTGGCACTTCTGCACTCCCTTTGGGATGCCTTTGGCAGATGAAGGAAGCCTGGAACTCAGGGCTTCCTGGTTAAAAAAATCCAAGCCCTAGGCTGAACCCTAACCCTAACCCTAGGCAGATAAATCAGCCTAGGTATAGGGATGGTGCCAAGGAAAAAGCTGTGAAAGTTGCCATGTTGTTGCACTTTTGTATTCCCCTTGGGATGCCTTGAACAGCTGCAGTGTGCCTGGAGCTAAGGGCTTCCTAGTTTCAAAAATCCTAGCCTTAGGCCTAAGCCTAACAGTAACCCTGGGAAGGTAAATCCGCCTGGTGTTAGGCTTCTTGCCAAGGAAAAAGTTGTGAAAGCAGCCATGTTGTGGCACTTTTGCACTCCCTTTTGGATGCCTTTCACAGCTCCAGTGTGCCTGGAACTCAGGGCTTCCTGATTTTAAAAACCTTAGCCCTAGGCCGAACCCCAGCCCTAAGACGAGAAAGGCAAATCAGCCAGGAATTAGGCATGTCCCCAAGGAAAAAGCTGTGGAGGCAGGCATGTTGTGGTATTTTTACGCTCTTCTTGGGTAGTCCTTCGCAGCTGCTGTGTTCTTGGAACTCAGGGCTTTCTGGTTAATAGAACCCTTACCCTAGGCGTAACTCAAACCTTAACCCTAGGAAGGAAAATCAGCCTATGGTTCGGGATGGTCTCATGGAAATATCAGTGGTGGCAGCCAAGTTGCGTCACTTTTGCGCTCCCCTTGGGATGCCTTTCGCAGCTGCAGTGTGCCTGGAGCCCAGGGCTTACAGGTTTTAGAAGTCCTAGGCCGAAGCCTAACAGTAACTCTGGGAAGGTAAATCAGCCGGGTATTAGGGTTCTTCCTAAGGGAAAAGCTGTGAAAGCAGCCATGTTGTGGCACTTCTGCACTCCTCTTGGGATGCCTTTCACAGATGCAGTGTGCTTGGAGCACTGGGCTTCTGGTTAAATAAATCCAAGCCCTAGGCTGAACCCTAACCCTAACCCTAGGCAGATAAATCAGCCTAGGTATAGGGATTGTGCCAAGGAAAAAGCTGTGAAAGCTGCCATGTGTTTGCACTTTTGTACTCCCCTTGGGATGCCTTGAACAGCTGCAGTGTGCCTGGAGCTAAGGGCTTCCTAGTTTTAAAAATCCTAGCCTTAGGCCTAAGCCTAACAGTAACCCTGGCAAGGCAAATCAGACTGGTGTTAGGCTTCTTGCCAAGGAAAAAGTTGTGAAAGCAGCCATGTTGTGGCACTTTTGCACTCCCTTTTGGATGCCTTTCACAGCTCCAGTGTGCCTGGAACTCAGGGCTTCCTGATTTTAAAAACCCTAGCCCTAGGCCGAACCCCAACCCTAAGACGAGAAAGGCAAATCAGCCAGGAATTAGGCATGTCCCCAAGGAAAAAGCTGTGGAGGCAGGCATGTTGTGGTACTTTTGCGCTCTTCTTGGCTAGTCCTTCGCAGCTGCTGTGTTCTTGGAACTCAGGGCTTTCTGGTTAATAGAACCCTTACCCTAGGCATAACTCAAACCTTAACCCTAGGAAGGAAAATCAGCCTATGGTTCGGGATGGTCTCATGGAAATATCAGTGGTGGCAGCCAAGTTGCGTCACTTTTGCGCTCCCCTTGGGATGCCTTTGGCAGCTGCAGTGTGCCTGGAGCCCAGGGCTTCCTGGTTTTAAAAGTCCTAGGCCTAAGCCTAAAAGTAACCCTGGGAAGGTAAATCAGCCGGGTATTAGGCTTCTTCCTAAGGAAAAAGCTGTGAAAGCAGCCATGTTGTGGCACTTCTGCACTCCTCTTGGGATGCCTTTCACAGCTGCAGTGTGCTTGGAGCACAGGGCTTCCTGGTTAAATAAATCCAAGCCCTAGGCTGAACCCTAACCCTAACCCTAGGCAGATAAATCAGCCTAGGTATAGGGATGGGGCCAAGGAAAAAGCTGTGAAAGCTGCCATGTGTTTGCACTTTTGTACTCCCCTTGGGATGCCTTGAACAGCTGCAGTGTGCCTTTAGCTAAGTGCTTCCTAGTTTTAAATATCCTAGCCTTAGGCCTATGCCTAACAGTAACCCTGGGAAGGTAAATCAGCCTGGTGTTAGGCTTCTTGCCAAGGAAAAAGTTGTGAAAGCAGCCATGTTGTGGCACATTTGCACTCCCTTTTGGATGCCTTTCACAGCTCCAGTGTGCCTGGAACTCAGGGCTTCCTGATTTTAAAAACCCTAGCCCTAGGCCGAACCCCAACCCTAAGACGAGAAAGGCAAATCAGCCAGGAATTAGGCATGTCCCCAAGGAAAAAGCTGTGGAGGCAGGCATGTTGTGGTACTTTTGCGCTCTTCTTGGGTAGTCCTTCGCAGCTGCTGTGTTCTTGGAACTCAGGGCTTTCTGGTTAATAGAACCCTTACCCTAGGCGTAACTCAAACCTTAAGCCTAGGAAGGAAAATCAGCCTATGGTTTGGGATGGTCTCATGGAAATATCAGTGGTGGCAGCCATGTTGCGTCACTTTTGCGCTCCCCTTGGGATGCCTTTCGCAGCTGCAGTGTGCCTGGAGCCCAGGGCTTCCTGGTTTTAAAAGTCCTAGGCCTAAGCCTAACAGTAACCCTGGGAAGGTAAATCAGCCGGGTATTAGGGTTCTTCCTAAGGAAAAAGCTGTGAAAGCAGCCATGTTGTGGCACTTCTGCACTCCTCTTGGGATGCCTTTCACAGCTGCAGTGTGCTTGGAGCACAGGTCTTCCTGGTTAAAAAAATCCAAGCCCTAGGCTGAACCCTAACCCTAACCCTAGGCAGATAAATCAGCCTAGGTATAGGGATGGTGCCAAAGAAAAAGCTGTGAAAGCTGCCATGTGTTTGCACTTTTGTACTCCCCTTGGGATGCCTTGAACAGCTGCAGTGTGCCTGGAGCTAAGGGCTTCCTAGTTTTAAAAATCCTAGCCTTAGGCCTAAGCCTAACAGTAACCCTGGGAAGGTAAATCAGCCTGGTGTTAGGCTTCTTGCCAAGGAAAAAGTTGTGAAAGCAGCCATTTTGTGGCACTTTTGCACTTCCTTTTGGATTCCTTTCACAGCTCCAGTGTGCCTGGAATTCAGGGCTTCCTGATTTTAAAAATCCTAGCCCTAGGCCGAACCCCAGCCCTAAGACGAGAAAGGCAAATCAGCCAGGAATTAGGCATGTCCCCAAGGAAAAAGCTGTGGAGGCAGGCATGTTGTGGTACTTTTGCGCTCTTCTTGGCTAGTCCTTCGCAGCTGCTGTGTTCTTGGAACTCAGGGCTTTCTGGTTAATAGAACCCTTACCCTAGGCGTAACTCAAACCTTAACCCTAGGAAGGAAAATCAGCCTATGGTTCGGGATGGTCTCATGGAAATATCAGTGGTGGCAGCCATGTTGCGTCACTTTTGCGCTCCCCTTGGGATGCCTTTCGCAGCTGCAGTGTGCCTGGAGCCCAGGGCTTCCTGGTTTTAAAAGTCCTAGGCCTAAGCCTAACAGTAACCCTGGGAAGGTAAATCAGCCGGGTATTAGGGTTCTTCCTAAGGGAAAAGCCGTGAAAGCAGCCATGTTGTGGCACTTCTGCACTCCCTTTGGGATGCCTTTGGCAGATGAAGGATGCCTGGAACTCAGGGCTTCCTGGTTAAAAAATCCAAGCCCTAGGCTGAACCCTAACCCTAACCCTAGGCAGATAAATCAGCCAAGGTATAGGGATGGTGCCAAGGAAAAAGCTGTGAAAGTTGCCATGTTGTTGCACTTTTGTACTCCCCTTGGGATGCCTTGAACAGCTGCAGTGTGCCTGGAGCTAAGGGCTTCCTAGTTTTAAAAATCCTAGCCTTAGGCCTAAGCCTAACAGTAACCCTGGGAAGGTAAATCAGCCTGGTGTTAGGCTTCTTGCCAAGGAAAAAGTTGTGAAAGCAGCCATGTTGTGGCACTTTTGCACTCCCTTTTGGATTCCTTTCACAGCTCCAGTGTGCCTGGAACTAAGGGCTTCCTGTTTTTAAAAACCCTAGCCCTAGGCCGAACCCCAACCCTAAGACGAGAAAGGCAAATCAGCCAGGAATTAGGCATGTCCCCAAGGAAAAAGCTGTGGAGGCAGGCATGTTGTGGTACTTTTGCGCTCTTCTTGGCTAGTCCTTCGCAGCTGCTGTGTTCTTGGAACTCAGGGCTTTCTGGTTAATAGAACCCTTACCCTAGGCGTAACTCAAACCTTAAGCCTAGGAAGGAAAATCAGCCTATGGTTCGGGATGGTCTCATGGAAATATCAGTGGTGGCAGCCAAGTTGCGTCACTTTTGCGCTCCCCTTGGGATGCCTTTCGCAGCTGCAGTGTGCCTGGAGCCCAGGGCTTCCTGGTTTTAAAAGTCCTAGGCCTAAGCCTAACAGTAACCCTGGGAAGGTAAATCAGCCGGGTATTAGGGTTCTTCCTAAGGAAAAAGCTGTGAAAGCAGCCATGTTGTGGCACTTCTGCACTCCTCTTGGGATGCCTTTCACAGCTGCAGTGTGCTTGGAGCACAGGGCTTCCTGGTTAAATAAATCCAAGCCCTAGGCTGAACCCTAACCCTAACCCTAGGCAGATAAATCAGCCTAGGTATAGGGATGGGGCCAAGGAAAAACTGTGAAAGCTGCCATGTGTTTGCACTTTTGTACTCCCCTTGGGATGCCTTGAACAGCTGCAGTGTGCCTGGAGCTAAGGGCTTCCTAGTTTTAAAAATCCTAGCCTTAGGCCTAAGCCTAACAGTAACCCTGGGAAGGCAAATCAGCCTGGCGTTAGGCTTCTTGCCAAGGAAAAAGTTGTGAAAGCAGCCATGTTGTGGCACTTTTGCACTCCCTTTTGGATGCCTTTCACAGCTCCAGTGTGCCTGGAACTCAGGGCTTCCTGATTTTAAAAGCCCTAGCGCTAGGCCGAACCCCAACCCTAAGACGAGAAAGGCAAATCAGCCAGGAATTAGGCATGTCCCCAAGGAAAAAGCTGAGGAGGCAGGCATGTTGTGGTACTTTTGCGCTCTTCTTGGGTAGTCCTTCGCAGCTGCTGTGTTCTTGGAACTCAGGGCTTTCTGGTTAATAGAACCCTTACCCTAGGCGTAACTCAAACCTTAACCCTAGGAAGGAAAATCAGCCTATGGTTCGGGATGGTCTCATGGAAATATCAGTGGTGGCAGCCATGTTGCGTCACTTTTGCGCTCCCCTTGGGATGCCTTTCGCAGCTGCAGTGTGCCTGGAGCCCAGGGCTTCCTGGTTTTAAAAGTCCTAGGCCTAAGCCTAACAGTAACCCTGGGAAGGTAAATCAGCCGGGTATTAGGGATCTTCTTAAGGAAAAAGCCGTGAAAGCAGCCATGTT
Source organism: Ammospiza caudacuta (assembly GCF_027887145.1). Lineage (NCBI taxonomy): Eukaryota > Metazoa > Chordata > Aves > Passeriformes > Passerellidae > Ammospiza > Ammospiza caudacuta. The sequence continues at coordinate 1,000,441 of NC_080618.1, forward strand.
GTGGCACTTCTGCACTCCCTTTGGGATGCCTTTGGCAGATGAAGTAAGCCTGGAACTCAGGGCTTCCTGGTTAAAAAACTCCAAGCCCTAGGCTGAACCCTAACCCTAACCCTAGGCAGATAAATCAGCCTAGGTATAGGGATGGTGCCAAGGAAAAAGCTGTGAAAGTTGCCATGTGTTTGCACTTTTGTATTCCCCTTGGGATGCCTTGAACAGCTGCAGTGTGTCTGGAGCTAAGGGCTTCCTAGTTTCAAAAATCCTAGCCTTAGGCCTAAGCCTAACAGTAACCCTGGGAAGGTAAATCCGCCTGGTGTTAGGCTTCTTGCCAAGGAAAAAGTTGTGAAAGCAGCCATGTTGTGGCACTTTTGCACTCCCTTTTGGATGCCTTTCACAGCTCCAGTGTGCCTGGAACTCAGGGCTTCCTGATTTTAAAAACCCTAGCCCTAGGCCGAACCCTAACCCAAAGACGAGAAAGGCAAATCAGCCAGGAATTAGGGATGTTCCCAAGGAAAAAGCTGTGGAGGCAGGCATGTTGTGGTATTTTTACGCTCTTCTTGGGTAGTCCTTCGCAGCTGCTGTGTTCTTGGAACTCAGGGCTTTCTGGTTAATAGAACCCTTACCCTAGGCGTAACTCAAACCTTAACCCTAGGAAGGAAAATCAGCCTATGGTTCGGGATGGTCTCATGGAAATATCAGTGGTGGCAGCCAAGTTGCGTCACTTTTGCGCTCCCCTTGGGATGCCTTTCGCAGCTGCAGTGTGCCTGGAGCCCAGGGCTTACAGGTTTTAGAAGTCCTAGGCCGAAGCCTAACAGTAACCCTGGGAAGGTAAATCAGCCGGGTATTAGGGTTCTTCCTAAGGGAAAAGCTGTGAAAGCAGCCATGTTGTGGCACTTCTGCACTCCTCTTGGGATGCCTTTCACAGATGCAGTGTGCTTGGAGCACAGGGCTTCCTGGTTAAATAAATCCAAGCCCTAGGCTGAACCCTAACCCTAACCCTAGGCAGATAAATCAGCCTAGGTATAGGGATTGTGCCAAGGAAAAAGCTGTGAAAGCTGCCATGTGTTTGCACTTTTGTACTCCCCTTGGGATGCCTTGAACAGCTGCAGTGTGCCTGGAGCTAAGGGCTTCCTAGTTTTAAAAATCCTAGCCTTAGGCCTAAGCCTAACAGTAACCCTGGCAAGGCAAATCAGCCTGGTGTTAGGCTTCTTGCCAAGGAAAAAGTTGTGAAAGCAGCCATGTTGTGGCACTTTTGCACTCCCTTTTGGATGCCTTTCACAGCTCCAGTGTGCCTGGAACTCAGGGCTTCCTGATTTTAAAAACCCTAGCCCTAGGCCGAACCCCAACCCTAAGACGAGAAAGGCAAATCAGCCAGGAATTAGGCATGTCCCCAAGGAAAAAGCTGTGGAGGCAGGCATGTTGTGCTACTTTTGCGCTCTTCTTGGCTAGTCCTTCGCAGCTGCTGTGTTCTTGGAACTCAGGGCTTTCTGGTTAATAGAACCCTTACCCTAGGCGTAACTCAAACCTTAACCCTAGGAAGGAAAATCAGCCTATGGTTCGGGATGGTCTCATGGAAATATCAGTGGTGGCAGCCATGTTGCGTCACTTTTGCGCTCCCCTTGGGATGCCTTTCGCAGCTGCAGTGTGCCTGGAGCCCAGGGCTTCCTGGTTTTAAAAGTCCTAGGCCTAAGCCTAACAGTAACCCTGGGAAGGTAAATCAGCCGGGTATTAGGGTTCTTCCTAAGGAAAAAGCTGTGAAAGCAGCCATGTTGTGGAATTCTGCACTCCTCTTGGGATGCCTTTCACAGCTGCAGTGTGCTTGGAGCACAGGGCTTCCTGGTTAAATAAATCCAAACCCTAGGCTGAACCCTAACCCTAACCCTAGGCAGATAAATCAGCCAAGGTATAGGGATGGTGCCAAGGAAAAAGCTGTGAAAGTTGCCATGTTGTTGCACTTTTGTATTCCCCTTGGGATGCCTTGAACAGCTGCAGTGTGCCTGGAGCTAAGGGCTTCCTAGTTTCAAAAATCCTAGCCTTAGGCCTAAGCCTAACAGTAACCCTGGGAAGGTAAATCCGCCTGGTGTTAGGCTTCTTGCCAAGGAAAAAGTTGTGAAAGCAGCCATGTTGTGGCACTTTTGCACTCCCTTTTGGATGCCTTTCACAGCTCCAGTTTGCCTGGAACTCAGGGCTTCCTGATTTTAAAAACCCTAGCCCTAGGCCGAACCCTAACCCTAAGACGAGAAAGGCAAATCAGCCAGGAATTAGGGATGTCCCCAAGGAAAAAGCTGTGGAGGCAGGCATGTTGTGGTATTTTTACGCTCTTCTTGGGTAGTCCTTCGCAGCTGCTGTGTTCTTGGAACTCAGGGCTTTCTGGTTAATAGAACCCTTACCCTAGGCGTAACTCAAACCTTAACCCTAGGAAGGAAAATCAGCCTATGGTTCGGGATGGTCTCATGGAAATATCAGTGGTGGCAGCCAAGTTGCGTCACTTTTGCGCTCCCCTTGGGATGCCTTTCGCAGCTGCAGTGTGCCTGGAGCCCAGGGCTTACAGGTTTTAGAAGTCCTAGGCCGAAGCCTAACAGTAACCCTGGGAAGGTAAATCAGCCGGGTATTAGGGTTCTTCCTAAGGGAAAAGCTGTGAAAGCAGCCATGTTGTGGCACTTCTGCACTCCTCTTGGGATGCCTTTCACAGCTGCAGTGTGCTTGGAGCACAGGGCTTCTGGTTAAATAAATCCAAGCCCTAGGCTGAACCCTAACCCTAACCCTAGGCAGATAAATCAGCCTAGGTATAGGGATGGTGCCAAGGAAAAAGCTGTGAAAGCTGCCATGTGTTTGCACTTTTGTACACCCCTTGGGATGCCTTGAACAGCTGCAGTGTGCCTGGAGCTAAGGGCTTCCTAGTTTTAAAAATCCTAGCCTTAGGCCTAAGCCTAACAGTAACCCTGGGAAGGTAAATCAGCCTGGTGTTAGGCTTCTTGCCAAGGAAAAAGTTGTGAAAGCAGCCATGTTGTGGCACTTTTGCACTCCCTTTTGGATGCCTTTCACAGCTCCAGTGTGCCTGGAACTCAGGGCTTCCTGATTTTAAAAACCCTAGCCCTAGGCCGAACCCCAACCCTAAGACGAGAAAGGCAAATCAGCCAGGAATTAGGCATGTCCCCAAGGAAAAAGCTGTGGAGGCAGGCATGTTGTGGTACTTTTGCGCTCTTCTTGGGTAGTCCTTCGCAGCTGCTGTGTTCTTGGAACTCAGGGCTTTCTGGTTAATAGAACCCTTACCCTAGGCGTAACTCAAACCTTAACCCTAGGAAGGAAAATCAGCCTATGGTTCGGGATGGTCTCATGGAAATATCAGTGGTGGCAGCCATGTTGCGTCACTTTTGCGCTCCCCTTGGGATGCCTTTCGCAGCTGCAGTGTGCCTGGAGCCCAGGGCTTCCTGGTTTTAAAAGTCCTAGGCCTAAGCCTAACAGTAACCCTGGGAAGGTAAATCAGCCGGGTATTAGGGTACTTCCTAAGGAAAAAGCTGTGAAAGCAGCCATGTTGTGGCACTTCTGCACTCCTCTTGGGATGCCTTTCACAGCTGCAGTGTGCTTGGAGCACAGGGTTTCCTGGTTAAAAAAATCCAAGCCCTAGGCTGAACCCTAACCCTAACCCTAGGCAGATAAATCAGCCTAGGTATAGGGATGGTGCCAAAGAAAAAGCTGTGAAAGCTGCCATGTGTTTGCACTTTTGTACTCCCCTTGGGATGCCTTGAACAGCTGCAGTGTGCCTGGAGCTAAGGGCTTCCTAGTTTTAAAAATCCTAGCCCTAGGCCTAAGCCTAACAGTAACCCTGGGAAGGTAAATCAGCCTGGTGTTAGGCTTCTTGCCAAGGAAAAAGTTGTGAAAGCAGCCATGTTGTGGCACTTTTGCACTTCCTTTTGGATTCCTTTCACAGCTCCAGTGTGCCTGGAATTCAGGGCTTCCTGATTTTAAAAATCCTAGCCCTAGGCCGAACCCCAGCCCTAAGACGAGAAAGGCAAATCAGCCAGGAATTAGGCATGTCCCCAAGGAAAAAGCTGTGGAGGCAGGCATGTTGTGGTACTTTTGCGCTCTTCTTGGGTAGTCCTTCGCAGCTGCTGTGTTCTTGGAACTCAGGGCTTTCTGGTTAATAGAACCCTTACCCTAGGCGTAACTCAAACCTTAACCCTAGGAAGGAAAATCAGCCTATGGTTCGGGATGGTCTCATGGAAATATCAGTGGTGGCAGCCATGTTGCGTCACTTTTGCGCTCCCCTTGGGATGCCTTTCGCAGCTGCAGTGTGCCTGGAGCCCAGGGCTTCCTGGTTTTAAAAGTCCTAGGCCTAAGCCTAACAGTAACCCTGGGAAGGTAAATCAGCCGGGTATTAGGGTTCTTCCTAAGGGAAAAGCTGTGAAAGCAGCCATGTTGTGGCACTTCTGCACTCCCTTTGGGATGCCTTTGGCAGATGAAGTAAGCCTGGAACTCAGGGCTTCCTGGTTAAAGAAATCCAAGCCCTAGGCTGAACCCTAACCCTAACCCTAGGCAGATAAATCAGCCAAGGTATAGGGATGGTGCCAAGGAAAAAGCTGTGAAAGCTGCCATGTTGCTGCACTTTTGTATTCCCCTTGGGATGCCTTGAACAGCTGCAGTGTGCCTGGAGCTAAGGGCTTCCTAGTTTTAAAAATCCTAGCCCTAGGCCTAAGCCTAACAGTAACCCTGGGAAGGGAAATCAGCCTGGTGTTAGGCTTCTTGCCAAGGAAAAAGTTGTGAAAGCAGCCATGTTGTGGCACTTTTGCACTCCCTTTTGGATGCCTTTCACAGCTCCAGTGTGCCTGGAACTCAGGGCTTCCTGATTTTAAAAACCCTAGCCCAAGGCCGAACCCCAACCCTAAGACAAGAAAGGCAAATCAGCCAGGAATTAGGCATGTCCCCAAGGAAAAAGCTGTGGAGGCAGGCATGTTGTGGTACTTTTGCGCTCTTCTTGGCTAGTCCTTCGCAGCTGCTGTGTTCTTGGAACTCAGGGCTTTCTGGTTAATAGAACCCTTACCCTAGGCGTAACTCAAACCTTAAGCCTAGGAAGGAAAATCAGCCTATGGTTCGGGATGGTCTCATGGAAATATCAGTGGTGGCAGCCAAGTTGCGTCACTTTTGCGCTCCCCTTGGGATGCCTTTTGCAGCTGCAGTGTGCCTGGAGCCCAGGGCTTCCTGGTTTTAAAAGTCCTAGGCCTAAGCCTAACAGTAACCCTGGGAAGGTAAATCAGCCGGGTATTAGGGTTCTTCCTAAGGAAAAAGCTGTGAAAGCAGCCATGTTGTGGCACTTCTGCACTCCTCTTGGGATGCCTTTCACAGCTGCAGTGTGCTTGGAGCACAGGGCTTCCTGGTTAAAGAAATCCAAGCCCTAGGCTGAACCCTAACCCTAACCCTAGGCAGATAAATCAGCCTAGGTATAGGGATGGGGCCAAGGAAAAACTGTGAAAGCTGCCATGTTGTTGCACTTTTGTACTCCCCTTGGGATGCCTTGAACAGCTGCAGTGTGCCTGGAGCTAAGGGCTTCCTAGTTTTAAAAATCCTAGCCTTAGGCCTAAGCCTAACAGTAACCCTGGCAAGGCAAATCAGCCTGGTGTTAGGCTTCTTGCCAAGGAAAAAGTTGTGAAAGCAGCCATGTTGTGGCACTTTTGCACTCCCTTTTGGATGCCTTTCACAGCTCCAGTGTGCCTGGAACTCAGGGCTTCCTGATTTTAAAAACCCTAGCCCTAGGCCGAACCCCAACCCTAAGACGAGAAAGGCAAATCAGCCAGGAATTAGGCATGTCCCCAAGGAAAAAGCTGTGGAGGCAGGCATGTTGTGGTACTTTTGCGCTCTTCTTGGGTAGTCCTTCGCAGCTGCTGTGTTCTTGGAACTCAGGGCTTTCTGGTTAATAGAACCCTTACCCTAGGCATAACTCAAACCTTAACCCTAGGAAGGAAAATCAACCTATGGTTCGGGATGGTCTCATGGAAATATCAGTGGTGGCAGCCAAGTAGCGTCACTTTTGCCCTCCCCTTGGGATGCCTTTCGCAGCTGCAGTGTGCCTGGAGCCCAGGGCTTCCTGGTTTTAAAAGTCCTAGGCCTAAGCCTAACAGTAACCCTGGGAAGGTAAATCAGCCGGGTATTAGAGTTCTTCCTAAGGGAAAAGCCGTGAAAGCAGCCATGTTGTGGCACTTCTGCACTCCTCTTGGGATGCCTTTCACAGCTGCAGTGTGCTTGGAGCACAGGGCTTCCTGGTTAAAGAAATCCAAGCCCTAGGCTGAACCCTAACCCTAACCCTAGGCAGATAAATCAGCCTAGGTATAGGGATGGTGCCAAGGAAAAAGCTGTGAAAGCTGCCATGTTGTTGCACTTTTGTACTCCCCTTGGGATGCCTTGAACAGCTGCAGTGTGCCTGGAGCTACGGGCTTCCTAGTTTTAAATATCCTAGCCTTAGGCCTATGCCTAACAGTAACCCTGGGAAGGTAAATCAGCCTGGTGTTAGGCTTCTTGCCAAGGAAAAAGTTCTGAAAGCAGCCATGTTGTGGCACATTTGCACTCCCTTTTGGATGCCTTTCACAGCTCCAGTGTGCCTGGAACTCAGGGCTTCCTGATTTTAAAAACCCTAGCCCTAGGCCGAACCCCAACCCTAAGAGGAGAAAGGCAAATCAGCCAGGAATTAGGCATGTCCCCAAGGAAAAAGCTGTGGAGGCAGGCATGTTGTGGTACTTTTGCGCTCTTCTTGGCTAGTCCTTCGCAGCTGCTGTGTTCTTGGAACTCAGGGCTTTCTGGTTAATAGAACCCTTACCCTAGGCGTAACTCAAACCTTAAGCCTAGGAAGGAAAATCAGCCTATGGTTCGGGATGGTCTCATGGAAATATCAGTGGTGGCAGCCAAGTTGCGTCACTTTTGCGCTCCCCTTGGGATGCCTTTTGCAGCTGCAGTGTGCCTGGAGCCCAGGGCTTCCTGGTTTTAAAAGTCCTAGGCCTAAGCCTAACAGTAACCCTGGGTAGGTAAATCAGCCGGGTATTAGGGTTCTTCCTAAGGAAAAAGCTGTGAAAGCAGCCATGTTGTGGCACTTCTGCACTCCTCTCGGGATGCCTTTCAAAGCTGCAGTGTGCTTGGAGCACAGGGCTTCCTGGTTAAAGAAATCCAAGCCCTAGGCTGAACCCTAACCCTAACCCTAGGCAGATAAATCAGCCTAGGTATAGGGATGGGGCCAAGGAAAAACTGTAAAAGCTGCCATGTTGTTGCACTTTTGTACTCCCCTTGGGATGCCTTGAACAGCTGCAGTGTGCCTGGAGCTAAGGGCTTCCTAGTTTTAAAAATCCTAGCCTTAGGCCTAAGCCTAACAGTAACCCTGGCAAGGCAAATCAGCCTGGTTTTAGGCTTCTTGCCAAGGAAAAAGTTGTGAAAGCAGCCATGTTGTGGCACTTTTGCACTCCCTTTTGGATGCCTTTCACAGCTCCAGTGTGCCTGGAACTCAGGGCTTCCTGATTTTAAAAACCCTAGCCCTAGGCCGAACCCCAACCCTAAGACGAGAAAGGCAAATCAGCCAGGAATTAGGCATGTCCCCAAGGAAAAAGCTGTGGAGGCAGGCATGTTGTGGTACTTTTGCGCTCTTCTTGGGTAGTCCTTCGCAGCTGCTGTGTTCTTGGAACTCAGGGCTTTCTGGTTAATAGAACCCTTACCCTAGGCATAACTCAAACCTTAACCCTAGGAAGGAAAATCAACCTATGGTTCGGGATGGTCTCATGGAAATATCAGTGGTGGCAGCCAAGTTGCGTCACTTTTGCCCTCCCCTTGGGATGCCTTTCGCAGCTGCAGTGTGCCTGGAGCCCAGGGCTTCCTGGTTTTAAAAGTCCTAGGCCTAAGCCTAACAGTAACCCTGGGAAGGTAAATCAGCCGGGTATTAGAGTTCTTCCTAAGGGAAAAGCCGTGAAAGCAGCCATGTTGTGGCACTTCTGCACTCCTCTTGGGATGCCTTTCACAGCTGCAGTGTGCTTGGGGCACAGGGCTTCCTGGTTAAAGAAATCCAAGCCCTAGGCTGAACCCTAACCCTAACCCTAGGCAGATAAATCAGCCTAGGTATAGGGATGGGGCCAAGGAAAAAGCTGTGAAAGCTGCCATGTTGTTGCACTTTTGTACTCCCCTTGGGATGCCTTGAACAGCTGCAGTGTGCCTGGAGCTAAGGGCTTCCTAGTTTTAAATATCCTAGCCTTAGGCCTATGCCTAACAGTAACCCTGGGAAGGTAAATCAGCCTGGTGTTAGGCTTCTTGCCAAGGAAAAAGTTGTGAAAGCAGCCATGTTGTGGCACTTTTGCACTCCCTTTTGGATGCCTTTCACAGCTCCAGTGTGCCTGGAACTCAGGGCTTCCTGATTTTAAAAACCCTAGCCCTAGGCCAAACCCCAACCCTAAGACGAGAAAGGCAAATCAGCCAGGAATTAGGCATGTCCCCAAGGAAAAAGCTGTGGAGGCAGGCATGTTGTGGTACTTTTGCGCTCTTCTTGGGTAGTCCTTCGCAGCTGCTGTGTTCTTGGAACTCAGGGCTTTCTGGTTAATAGAACCCTTACCCTAGGCGTAACTCAAACCTTAACCCTAGGAAGGAAAATCAGCCTATGGTTCGGGATGGTCTCATGGAAATATCAGTGGTGGCAGCCATGTTGCGTCACTTTTGCGCTCCCCTTGGGATGCCTTTCGCAGCTGCAGTGTGCCTGGAGCCCAGGGCTTCCTGGTTTTAAAAGTCCTAGGCCTAAGCCTAACAGTAACCCTGGGAAGGTAAATCAGCCGGGTATTAGGGTTCTTCCTAAGGAAAAAGCTGTGAAAGCAGCCATGTTGTGGCACTTCTGCACTCCTCTTGGGATGCCTTTCACAGCTGCAGTGTGCTTGGAGCACAGGGCTGCCTGGTTAAATAAATCCAAACCCTAGGCTGAACCCTAACCCTAACCCTAGGCAGATAAATCAGCCTAGGTATAGGGATGGGGCCAAGGAAAAACTGTGAAAGCTGCCATGTGTTTGCACTTTTGTACTCCCCTTGGGATGCCTTGAACAGCTGCAGTGTGCCTGGAGCTAAGGGCTTCCTAGTTTTAAAAATCCTAGCCTTAGGCCTAAGCCTAACAGTAACCCTGGCAAGGCAAATCAGCCTGGCGTTAGGCTTCTTGCCAAGGAAAAAGTTGTGAAAGCAGCCATGTTGTGGCACTTTTGCACTCCCTTTTGGATGCCTTTCACAGCTCCAGTGTGCCTGGAACTCAGGGCTTCCTGATTTTAAAAGCCCTAGCACTAGGCCGAACCCCAACCCTAAGACGAGAAAGGCAAATCAGCCAGGAATTAGGCATGTCCCCAAGGAAAAAGCTGAGGAGGCAGGCATGTTGTGGTACTTTTGCGCTCCTCTTGGGTAGTCCTTCGCAGCTGCTGTGTTCTTGGAACTCAGGGCTTTCTGGTTAATAGAACCCTTACCCTAGGCGTAACTCAAACCTTAACCCTAGGAAGGAAAATCAGCCTATGGTTCGGGATGGTCTCATGGAAATATCAGTGGTGGCAGCCATGTTGCGTCACTTTTGCGCTCCCCTTGGGATGCCTTTCGCAGCTGCAGTGTGCCTGGAGCCCAGGGCTTCCTGGTTTTAAAAGTCCTAGGCCTAAGCCTAACAGTAACCCTGGGAAGGTAAATCAGCCGGGTATTAGGGTTCTTCTTAAGGAAAAAGCCGTGAAAGCAGCCATGTTGTGGCACTTCTGCACTCCCTTTGGGATGCCTTTGGCAGATGAAGTAAGCCTGGAACTCAGGGCTTCCTGGTTAAAAAAATCCAAGCCCTAGGCTGAACCCTAACCCTAACCCTAGGCAGATAAATCAGCCTAGGTATAGGGATGGTGCCAAGGAAAAAGCTGTGAAAGTTGCCATGTTGTTGCACTTTTGTATTACCCTTGGGATGCCTTGAACAGCTGCAGTGTGCCTGGAGCTAAGGGCTTCCTAGTTTCAAAAATCCTAGCCTTAGGCCTAAGCCTAACAGTAACCCTGGGAAGGTAAATCCGCCTGGTGTTAGGCTTCTTGCCAAGGAAAAAGTTGTGAAAGCAGCCATGTTGTGGCACTTTTGCACTCCCTTTTGGATGCCTTTCACAGCTCCAGTGTGCCTGGAACTCAGGGCTTCCTGATTTTAAAAACCCTAGCCCTAGGCTGAACCCTAACCCTAAGACGAGAAAGGCAAATCAGCCAGGAATTAGGGATGTTGCCAAGGAAAAAGCTGTGGAGGCAGGCATGTTGTGGTATTTTTACGCTCTTCTTGGGTAGTCCTTCGCAGCTGCTGTGTTCTTGGAACTCAGGGCTTTCTGGTTAATAGAACCCTTACCCTAGGCGTAACTCAAACCTTAACCCTAGGAAGGAAAATCAGCCTATGGTTCGGGATGGTCTCATGGAAATATCAGTGGTGGCAGCCAAGTTGCGTCACTTTTGCGCTCCCCTTGGGATGCCTTTCGCAGCTGCAGTGTGCCTGGAGCCCAGGGCTTACAGGTTTTAGAAGTCCTAGGCCGAAGCCTAACAGTAACCCTGGGAAGGTAAATCAGCCGGGTATTAGGGTTCTTCCTAAGGGAAAAGCTGTGAAAGCAGCCATGTTGTGGCACTTCTGCACTCCTCTTGGGATGCCTTTCACAGATGCAGTGTGCTTGGAGCACAGGGCTTCCTGGTTAAATAAATCCAAGCCCTAGGCTGAACCCTAACCCTAACCCTAGGCAGATAAATCAGCCTAGGTATAGGGATTGTGCCAAGGAAAAAGCTGTGAAAGCTGCCATGTGTTTGCACTTTTGTACTCCCCTTGGGATGCCTTGAACAGCTGCAGTGTGCCTGGAGCTAAGGGCTTCCTAGTTTTAAAAATCCTAGCCTTAGGCCTAAGCCTAACAGTAACCCTGGCAAGGCAAATCAGCCTGGTGTTAGGCTTCTTGCCAAGGAAAAAGTTGTGAAAGCAGCCATGTTGTGGCACTTTTGCACTCCCTTTTGGATGCCTTTCACAGCTCCAGTGTGCCTGGAACTCAGGGCTTCCTGATTTTAAAAACCCTAGCCCTAGGCCGAACCCCAACCCTAAGAGGAGAAAGGCAAATCAGCCAGGAATTAGGCATGTCCCCAAGGAAAAAGCTGTGGAGGCAGGCATGTTGTGGTACTTTTGCGCTCTTCTTGGGTAGTCCTTCGCAGCTGCTGTGTTCTTGGAACTCAGGGCTTTCTGGTTAATAGAACCCTTACCCTAGGCATAACTCAAACCTTAACCCTAGGAAGGAAAATCAGCTTATGGTTCGGGATGGTCTCATGGAAATATCAGTGGTGGCAGCCAAGTAGCGTCACTTTTGCCCTCCCCTTGGGATGCCTTTGGCAGCTGCAGTGTGCCTGGAGCCCAGGGCTTCCTGGTTTTAAAAGTCCTAGGCCTAAGCCTAAAAGTAACCCTGGGAAGGTAAATCAGCCGGGTATTAGGGTTCTTCCTAAGGAAAAAGCTGTGAAAGCAGCCATGTTGTGGCACTTCTGCACTCCTCTTGGGATGCCTTTCACAGCTGCAGTGTGCTTGGAGCACAGGGCTTCCTGGTTAAAAAAATCCAAGCCCTAGGCTGAACCCTAACCCTAACCCTAGGCAGATAAATCAGCCTAGGTATAGGGATGGGGCCAAGGAAAAAGCTGTGAAAGCTGCCATGTGTTTGCACTTTTGTACTCCCCTTGGGATGCCTTGAACAGCTGCAGTGTGCCTTTAGCTAAGTGCTTCCTAGTTTTAAATATCCTAGCCTTAGGCCTATGCCTAACAGTAACCCTGGGAAGGTAAATCAGCCTGGTGTTAGGCTTCTTGCCAAGGAAAAAGTTGTGAAAGCAGCCATGTTGTGGCACATTTGCACTCCCTTTTGGATGCCTTTCACAGCTCCAGTGTGCCTGGAACTCAGGGCTTCCTGATTTTAAAAACCCTAGCCCTAGGCCGAACCCCAACCCTAAGACGAGAAAGGCAAATCAGCCAGGAATTAGGCATGTCCCCAAGGAAAAAGCTGTGGAGGCAGGCATGTTGTGGTACTTTTGCGCTCTTCTTGGCTAGTCCTTCGCAGCTGCTGTGTTCTTGGAACTCAGGGCTTTCTGGTTAATAGAACCCTTACCCTAGGCGTAACTCAAACCTTAAGCCTAGGAAGGAAAATCAGCCTATGGTTCGGGATGGTCTCATGGAAATATCAGTGGTGGCAGCCATGTTGCGTCACTTTTGCGCTCCCCTTGGGATGCCTTTCGCAGCTGCAGTGTGCCTGGAGCCCAGGGCTTCCTGGTTTTAAAAGTCCTAGGCCTAAGCCTAACAGTAACCCTGGGAAGGTAAATCAGCCGGGTATTAGGGTTCTTCCTAAGGGAAAAGCCGTGAAAGCAGCCATGTTGTGGCACTTCTGCACTCCCTTTGGGATGCCTTTGGCAGATGAAGTAAGCCTGGAACTCAGGGCTTCCTGGTTGAAGAAATCCAAGCCCTAGGCTGAACCCTAACCCTAACCCTAGGCAGATAAATCAGCCTAGGTATAGGGATGGTGCCGGGGAAAAAGCTGTGAAAGCTGCCATGTTGTTGCACTTTTGTACTCCCCTTGGGATGCCTTGAACAGCTGCAGTGTGCCTGGAGCTAAGGGCTTCCTAGTTTTAAAAATCCTAGCCCTAGGCCTAAGCCTAACAGTAACCCTGGGAAGGGAAATCAGCCTGGTGTTAGGCTTCTTGCCAAGGAAAAAGTTGTGAAAGCAGCCATGTTGTGGCACTTTTGCACTCCCTTTTGGATGCCTTTCACAGCTCCAGTGTGCCTGGAACTCAGGGCTTCCTGATTTTGAAAACCCTAGCCCTAGGCCGAACCCCAACCCTAAGACGAGAAAGGCAAATCAGCCAGGAATTAGGCATGTCCCCAAGGAAAAAGCTGTGGAGGCAGGCATGTTGTGGTACTTTTGCGCTCTTCTTGGCTAGTCCTTCGCAGCTGCTGTGTTCTTGGAACTCAGGGCTTTCTGGTTAATAGAACCCTTACCCTAGGCGTAACTCAAACCTTAAGCCTAGGAAGGAAAATCAGCCTATGGTTCGGGATGGTCTCATGGAAATATCAGTGGTGGCAGCCAAGTTGCGTCACTTTTGCGCTCCCCTTGGGATGCCTTTTGCAGCTGCAGTGTGCCTGGAGCCCAGGGCTTCCTGGTTTTAAAAGTCCTAGGCCTAAGCCTAACAGTAACCCTGGGAAGGTAAATCAGCCGGGTATTAGGGTTCTTCCTAAGGAAAAAGCTGTGAAAGCAGCCATGTTGTGGAACTTCTGCACTCCTCTCGGGATGCCTTTCACAGCTGCAGTGTGCTTGGAACTCAGGGCTTCCTGGTTAAAGAAATCCAAGCCCTAGGCTGAACCCTAACCCTAACCCTAGGCAGATAATTCAGCCTAAGTATAGGGATGGTGCCAAGGAAAAAGCTGTGAAAGCTGCCATGTTGTTGCACTTTTGTACTCCCCTTGGGATGCCTTGAACAGCTGCAGTGTGCCTGGAGCTAAGGGCTTCCTAGTTTTAAAAATCCTAGCCTTAGGCCTAAGCCTAACAGTAACCCTGGGAAGGTAAATCCGCCTGGTGTTAGGCTTCTTGCCAAGGAAAAAGTTGTGAAAGCAGCCATGTTGTGGCACTTTTGCACTCCCTTTTGGATGCCTTTCACAGCTCCAGTGTGCCTGGAACTCAGGGCTTCCTGATTTTAAAAACCCTAGCCCTAGGCCGAACCCCAACCCTAAGACGAGAAAGGCAAATCAGCCAGGAATTAGGCATGTCCCCAAGGAAAAAGCTGTGGAGGCAGGCATGTTGTGGTACTTTTGCGCTCTTCTTGGGTAGTCCTTCGCAGCTGCTGTGTTCTTGGAACTCAGGGCTTTCTGGTTAATAGAACCCTTACCCTAGGCGTAACTCAAACCTTAAGCCTAGGAAGGAAAATCAGCCTATGGTTCGGGATGGTCTCATGGAAATATCAGTGGTGGCAGCCATGTTGCGTCACTTTTGCGCTCCCCTTGGGATGCCTTTCGCAGCTGCAGTGTGCCTGGAGCCCAGGGCTTCCTGGTTTTAAAAGTCCTAGGCCTAAGCCTAACAGTAACCCTGGGAAGGTAAATCCGCCTGGTGTTAGGCTTCTTGCCAAGGAAAAAGTTCTGAAAGCAGCCATGTTGTGGCACTTTTGCACTCCCTTTTGGATGCCTTTCACAGCTCCAGTGTGCCTGGAACTCAGGGCTTCCTGATTTTAAAAACCCTAGCCCTAGGCCGAACCCTAACCCTAAGACGAGAAAGGCAAATCAGCCAGGAATTAGGGATGTCCCCAAGGAAAAAGCTGTGGAGGCAGGCATGTTGTGGTACTTTTGCGCTCTTCTTGGGTAGTCCTTCGCAGCTGCTGTGTTCTTGGAACTCAGGGCTTTCTGGTTAATAGAACCCTTACCCTAGGCGTAACTCAAACCTTAAGCCTAGGAAGGAAAATCAGCCTATGGTTCGGGATGGTCTCATGGAAATATCAGTGGTGGCAGCCAAGTTGCGTCACTTTTGCGCTCCCCTTGGGATGCCTTTCGCAGCTGCAGTGTGCCTGGAGCCCAGGGCTTCCTGGTTTTAAAAGTCCTAGGCCTAAGCCTAACAGTAACCCTGGGAAGGTAAATCAGCCGGGTATTAGGGTTCTTCCTAAGGGAAAAGCTGTGAAAGCAGCCATGTTGTGGCACTTCTGCACTCCCTTTGGGATGCCTTTGGCAGATGAAGGATGCCTGGAACTCAGGGCTTCCTGGTTAAAAAAATCCAAGCCCTAGGCTGAACCCTAACCCTAACCCTAGGCAGATAAATCAGCCAAGGTATAGGGATGGGGCCAAGGAAAAAGCTGTGAAAGCTGCCATGTTGTTGCACTTTTGTACTCCCCTTGGGATGCCTTGAACAGCTGCAGTGTGCCTGGAGCTAAGGGCTTCCTAGTTTTAAAAATCCTAGCCCTAGGCCTAAGCCTAACAGTAACCCTGGGAAGGTAAATCAGCCTGGTGTTAGGCTTCTTGCCAAGGAAAAAGCTGTGAAAGCAGCCATGTTGTGGCACTTTTGCACTCCCTTTTGGATGCCTTTCACAGCTCCAGTGTGCCTGGAACTCAGGGCTTCCTGATTTTAATAACCCTAGCCCTAGGCCGAACCCCAACCCTAAGACGAGAAAGGCAAATCAGCCAGGAATTAGGCATGTCCCCAAGGAAAAAGCTGTGGAGGCAGGCATGCTGTGGTACTTTTGCGCTCTTCTTGGGTAGTCCTTCGCAGCTGCTGTGTTCTTGGAACTCAGGGCTTTCTGGTTAATAGAACCCTTACCCTAGGCGTAACTCAAACCTTAACCCTAGGAAGGAAAATCAGCCTATGGCTCGGGGTGGTCTCATGGAAATATCAGTGGTGGCAGCCAAGTTGCGTCACTTTTGCGCTCCCCTTGGGATGCCTTTCGCAGCTGCAGTGTGCCTGGAGGCCAGGGCTTCCTGGTTTTAAAAGTCCTAGGCCTAAGCCTAACAGTAACCCTGGGAAGGTAAATCAGCCGGGTATTAGGGTTCTTCCTAAGGAAAAAGCCGTGAAAGCAGCCATGTTGTGGCACTTCTGCACTCCCTTTGGGATGCCTTTGGCAGATGAAGGAAGCCTGGAACTCAGGGCTTCCTGGTTAAAAAAATCCAAGCCCTAGGCTGAACCCTAACCCTAACCCTAGGCAGATAAATCAGCCTAGGTATAGGGATGGTGCCAAGGAAAAAGCTGTGAAAGCTGCCATGTGTTTGCACTTTTGTACTCCCCTTGGGATGCCTTGAACAGCTGCAGTGTGCCTGGAGCTAAGGGCTTCCTAGTTTTAAAAATCCTAGCCCTAGGCCTAAGCCTAACAGTAACCCTGGGAAGGCAAATCAGCCTGGTGTTAGGCTTCTTGCCAAGGAAAAAGTTGTGAAAGCAGCCATGTTGTGGCACTTTTGCACTCCCTTTTGGATGCCTTTCACAGCTCCAGTGTGCCTGGAACTCAGGGCTTCCTGATTTTAAAAACCCTAGCCCTAGGCCGAACCCCAACCCTAAGACGAGAAAGGCAAATCAGCCAGGAATTAGGCATGTCCCCAAGGAAAAAGCTGTGGAGGCAGGCATGTTGTGGTAGTTTTGCGCTCTTCTTGGGTAGTCCTTCGCAGCTGCTGTGTTCTTGGAACTCAGGGCTTTCTGGTTAATAGAACCCTTACCCTAGGCGTAACTCAAACCTTAAGCCTAGGAAGGAAAATCAGCCTATGGTTCGGGATGGTCTCATGGAAATATCAGTGGTGGCAGCCATGTTGCGTCACTTTTGCGCTCCCCTTGGGATGCCTTTCGCAGCTGCAGTGTGCCTGGAGCCCAGGGCTTCCTGGTTTTAAAAGTCCTAGGCCTAAGCCTAACAGTAACCCTGGGAAGGTAAATCAGCCGGGTATTAGGGTTCTTCCTAAGGGAAAAGCTGTGAAAGCAGCCATGTTGTGGCACTTCTGCACTCCTCTTGGGATGCCTTTCACAGCTGCAGTGTGCTTGGAGCACAGGGCTTCCTGGTTAAAAAATCCAAGCCCTAGGCTGAACCCTAACCCTAACCCTAGGCAGATAAATCAGCCTAGGTATAGGGATGGGGCCAAGGAAAAAGCTGTGAAAGCTGCCATGTTGTTGCACTTTTGTACTCCCCTTGGGATGCCTTGAACAGCTGCAGTGTGCCTGGAGCTAAGGGCTTCCTAGTTTTAAAAATCCTAGCCTTAGGCCTAAGCCTAACAGTAACCCTGGGAAGGCAAATCAGCCTGGTGTTAGGCTTCTTGCCAAGGAAAAAGTTGTGAAAGCAGCCATGTTGTGGCACTTTTGCACTCCCTTTTGGATGCCTTTCACAGCTCCAGTGTGCCTGGAACTCAGGGCTTCCTGATTTTGAAAACCCTAGCCCTAGGCCGAACCCCAACCCTAAGACGAGAAAGGCAAATCAGCCAGGAATTAGGGATGTCCCCAAGGAAAAAGCTGTGGAGGCAGGCATGTTGTGGTACTTTTGCGCTCTTCTTGGCTAGTCCTTCGCAGCTGCTGTGTTCTTGGAACTCAGGGCTTTCTGGTTAATAGAACCCTTACCCTAGGCGTAACTCAAACCTTAAGCCTAGGAAGGAAAATCAGCCTATGGTTCGGGATGGTCTCATGGAAATATCAGTGGTGGCAGCCATGTTGCGTCACTTTTGCGCTCCCCTTGGGATGCCTTTCGCAGCTGCAGTGTGCCTGGAGCCCAGGGCTTCCTGGTTTTAAAAGTCCTAGGCCTAAGCCTAACAGTAACCCTGGGAAGGTAAATCCGCCTGGTGTTAGGCTTCTTGCCAAGGAAAAAGTTCTGAAAGCAGCCATGTTGTGGCACTTTTGCACTCCCTTTTGGATGCCTTTCACAGCTCCAGTGTGCCTGGAACTCAGGGCTTCCTGATTTTAAAAACCCTAGCCCTAGGCCGAACCCTAACCCTAAGACGAGAAAGGCAAATCAGCCAGGAATTAGGGATGTCCCCAAGGAAAAAGCTGTGGAGGCAGGCATGTTGTGGTACTTTTGCGCTCTTCTTGGGTAGTCCTTCGCAGCTGCTGTGTTCTTGGAACTCAGGGCTTTCTGGTTAATAGAACCCTTACCCTAGGCGTAACTCAAACCTTAAGCCTAGGAAGGAAAATCAGCCTATGGTTCGGGATGGTCTCATGGAAATATCAGTGGTGGCAGCCAAGTTGCGTCACTTTTGCGCTCCCCTTGGGATGCCTTTCGCAGCTGCAGTGTGCCTGGAGCCCAGGGCTTCCTGGTTTTAAAAGTCCTAGGCCTAAGCCTAACAGTAACCCTGGGAAGGTAAATCAGCCGGGTATTAGGGTTCTTCCTAAGGGAAAAGCTGTGAAAGCAGCCATGTTGTGGCACTTCTGCACTCCCTTTGGGATGCCTTTGGCAGATGAAGGATGCCTGGAACTCAGGGCTTCCTGGTTAAAAAAATCCAAGCCCTAGGCTGAACCCTAACCCTAACCCTAGGCAGATAAATCAGCCAAGGTATAGGGATGGGGCCAAGGAAAAAGCTGTGAAAGCTGCCATGTTGTTGCACTTTTGTACTCCCCTTGGGATGCCTTGAACAGCTGCAGTGTGCCTGGAGCTAAGGGCTTCCTAGTTTTAAAAATCCTAGCCCTAGGCCTAAGCCTAACAGTAACCCTGGGAAGGTAAATCAGCCTGGTGTTAGGCTTCTTGCCAAGGAAAAAGCTGTGAAAGCAGCCATGTTGTGGCACTTTTGCACTCCCTTTTGGATGCCTTTCACAGCTCCAGTGTGCCTGGAACTCAGGGCTTCCTGATTTTAATAACCCTAGCCCTAGGCCGAACCCCAACCCTAAGACGAGAAAGGCAAATCAGCCAGGAATTAGGCATGTCCCCAAGGAAAAAGCTGTGGAGGCAGGCATGCTGTGGTACTTTTGCGCTCTTCTTGGGTAGTCCTTCGCAGCTGCTGTGTTCTTGGAACTCAGGGCTTTCTGGTTAATAGAACCCTTACCCTAGGCGTAACTCAAACCTTAACCCTAGGAAGGAAAATCAGCCTATGGCTCGGGGTGGTCTCATGGAAATATCAGTGGTGGCAGCCAAGTTGCGTCACTTTTGCGCTCCCCTTGGGATGCCTTTCGCAGCTGCAGTGTGCCTGGAGGCCAGGGCTTCCTGGTTTTAAAAGTCCTAGGCCTAAGCCTAACAGTAACCCTGGGAAGGTAAATCAGCCGGGTATTAGGGTTCTTCCTAAGGAAAAAGCCGTGAAAGCAGCCATGTTGTGGCACTTCTGCACTCCCTTTGGGATGCCTTTGGCAGATGAAGGAAGCCTGGAACTCAGGGCTTCCTGGTTAAAAAAATCCAAGCCCTAGGCTGAACCCTAACCCTAACCCTAGGCAGATAAATCAGCCTAGGTATAGGGATGGTGCCAAGGAAAAAGCTGTGAAAGCTGCCATGTGTTTGCACTTTTGTACTCCCCTTGGGATGCCTTGAACAGCTGCAGTGTGCCTGGAGCTAAGGGCTTCCTAGTTTTAAAAATCCTAGCCCTAGGCCTAAGCCTAACAGTAACCCTGGGAAGGCAAATCAGCCTGGTGTTAGGCTTCTTGCCAAGGAAAAAGTTGTGAAAGCAGCCATGTTGTGGCACTTTTGCACTCCCTTTTGGATGCCTTTCACAGCTCCAGTGTGCCTGGAACTCAGGGCTTCCTGATTTTAAAAACCCTAGCCCTAGGCCGAACCCCAACCCTAAGACGAGAAAGGCAAATCAGCCAGGAATTAGGCATGTCCCCAAGGAAAAAGCTGTGGAGGCAGGCATGTTGTGGTAGTTTTGCGCTCTTCTTGGGTAGTCCTTCGCAGCTGCTGTGTTCTTGGAACTCAGGGCTTTCTGGTTAATAGAACCCTTACCCTAGGCGTAACTCAAACCTTAAGCCTAGGAAGGAAAATCAGCCTATGGTTCGGGATGGTCTCATGGAAATATCAGTGGTGGCAGCCATGTTGCGTCACTTTTGCGCTCCCCTTGGGATGCCTTTCGCAGCTGCAGTGTGCCTGGAGCCCAGGGCTTCCTGGTTTTAAAAGTCCTAGGCCTAAGCCTAACAGTAACCCTGGGAAGGTAAATCAGCCGGGTATTAGGGTTCTTCCTAAGGGAAAAGCTGTGAAAGCAGCCATGTTGTGGCACTTCTGCACTCCTCTTGGGATGCCTTTCACAGCTGCAGTGTGCTTGGAGCACAGGGCTTCCTGGTTAAAAAATCCAAGCCCTAGGCTGAACCCTAACCCTAACCCTAGGCAGATAAATCAGCCTAGTTATAGGGATGGGGCCAAGGAAAAAGCTGTGAAAGCTGCCATGTTGTTGCACTTTTGTACTCCCCTTGGGATGCCTTGAACAGCTGCAGTGTGCCTGGAGCTAAGGGCTTCCTAGTTTTAAAAATCCTAGCCTTAGGCCTAAGCCTAACAGTAACCCTGGGAAGGCAAATCAGCCTGGTGTTAGGCTTCTTGCCAAGGAAAAAGTTGTGAAAGCAGCCATGTTGTGGCACTTTTGCACTCCCTTTTGGATGCCTTTCACAGCTCCAGTGTGCCTGGAACTCAGGGCTTCCTGATTTTAAAAACCCTAGCCCTAGGCCGAACCCCAACCCTAAGACGAGAAAGGCAAATCAGCCAGGAATTA
Organism: Ammospiza caudacuta; assembly: GCF_027887145.1. Classification (NCBI taxonomy): domain Eukaryota; kingdom Metazoa; phylum Chordata; class Aves; order Passeriformes; family Passerellidae; genus Ammospiza; species Ammospiza caudacuta. The sequence continues at coordinate 1,020,548 of NC_080618.1, forward strand.
GGCATGTCCCCAAGGAAAAAGCTGTGGAGGCAGGCATGTTGTGGTACTTTTGCGCTCTTCTTGGGTAGTCCTTCGCAGCTGCTGTGTTCTTGGAACTCAGGGCTTTCTGGTTAATAGAACCCTTACCCTAGGCGTAACTCAAACCTTAAGCCTAGGAAGGAAAATCAGCCTATGGTTCGGGATGGTCTCATGGAAATATCAGTGGTGGCAGCCATGTTGCGTCACTTTTGCGCTCCCCTTGGGATGCCTTTCGCAGCTGCAGTGTGCCTGGAGCCCAGGGCTTCCTGGTTTTAAAAGTCCTAGGCCTAAGCCTAACAGTAACCCTGGGAAGGTAAATCAGCCGGGTATTAGGGTTCTTCCTAAGGAAAAAGCCGTGAAAGCAGCCATGTTGTGGCACTTCTGCACTCCCTTTGGGATGCCTTTGGCAGATGAAGGAAGCCTGGAACTCAGGGCTTCCTGGTTAAAGAAATCCAAGCCCTAGGCTGAACCCTAACCCTAACCCTAGGCAGATAAATCAGCCAAGGTATAGGGATGATGCCAAGGAAAAAGCTGTGAAAGTTGCCATGTTGTTGCACTTTTGTATTCCCCTTGGGATGCCTTGGACAGCTGCAGTGTGCCTGGAGCTAAGGGCTTCCTAGTTTTAAAAATCCTAGCCTTAGGCCTAAGCCTAACAGTAACCCTGGGAAGGTAAATCCGCCTGGTGTTAGGCTTCTTGCCAAGGAAAAAGTTGTGAAAGCAGCCATGTTGTGGCACTTTTGCACTCCCTTTTGGATGCCTTTCACAGCTCCAGTGTGCCTGGAACTCAGGGCTTCCTGATTTTAAAAACCCTAGCCCTAGGCCGAACCCCAACCCTAAGACGAGAAAGGCAAATCAGCCAGGAATTAGGGATGTTCCCAAGGAAAAAGCTGTGGAGGCAGGCATGTTGTGGTAGTTTTGCGCTCTTCTTGGCTAGTCCTTCGCAGCTGCTGTGTTCTTGGAACTCAGGGCTTTCTGGTTAATAGACCCTTACCCTAGGCGTAACTCAAACCTTAACCCTAGGAAGGAAAATCAGCCTATGATTCGGGATGGTCGCATGGAAATATCAGTGGTGGCAGCCAAGTTGCGTCACTTTTGCGCTCCCCTTGGGATGCCTTTCGCAGCTGCAGTGTGCCTGGAGCCCAGGGCTTCCTGGTTTTAAAAGTCCTAGGCCTAAGCCTAACAGTAACCCTGGGAAGGTAAATCAGCCGGGTATTAGGGTTCTTCCTAAGGGAAAAGCTGTGAAAGCAGCCATGTTGTGGCACTTCTGCACTCCTCTTGGGATGCCTTTCACAGCTGCAGTGTGCTTGGAGCACAGGGCTTCCTGGTTCAAAAATCCAAGCCCTAGGCTGAACCCTAACCCTAACCCTAGGCAGATAAATCAGCCTAGGTATAGGGATGGTGCCAAGGAAAAAGCTGTGAAAGCTGCCATGTTGTTGCACTTTTGTACTCCCCTTGGGATGCCTTGAACAGCTGCAGTGTGCCTGGAGCCAAGGGCTTCCTAGTTTTAAAAATCCTAGCCCTAGGCCTAAGCCTAACAGTAACCCTGGGAAGGCAAATCAGCCTGGTGTTAGGCTTCTTGCCAAGGAAAAAGGCGTGAAAGCAGCCATGTTGTGGCACTTTTGCACTCCCTTCTGGATGCCTTTCACAGCTGCAGTGTGCCTGGAACTCAGGGCTTCCTGATTTTAAAAACCCTAGCCCTAGGCCGAACCCCAACCCTAAGACGAGAAAGGCAAATCAGCCAGGAATTAGGCATGTCCCCAAGGAAAAAGCTGTGGAGGCAGGCATGCTGTGGTACTTTTGCGCTCTTCTTGGGTAGTCCTTCGCAGCTGCTGTGTTCTTGGAACTCAGGGCTTTCTGGTTAATAGAACCCTTACCCTAGGCGTAACTCAAACCTTAACCCTAGGAAGGAAAATCAGCCTATGGCTCGGGGTGGTCTCATGGAAATATCAGTGGTGGCAGCCAAGTTGCGTCACTTTTGTGCTCCCCTTGGGATGCCTTTCGCAGCTGCAGTGTGCCTGGAGCCCAGGGCTTCCTGGTTTTAAAAGTCCTAGGCCTAAGCCTAACAGTAACCCTAGGAAGGTAAATCAGCCGGGTATTAGGGTTCTTCCTAAGGAAAAAGCCGTGAAAGCAGCCATGTTGTGGCACTTCTGCACTCCCTTTGGGATGCCTTTGGCAGATGAAGTAATCCTGGAACTCAGGGCTTCCTGGTTAAAGAAATCCAAGCCCTAGGCTGAACCCTAACCCTAACCCTAGGCAGATAAATCAGCCTAGGTATAGGGATGGTGCCAAGGAAAAAGCTGTGAAAGCTGCCATGTTGCTGCAGTTTTGTATTCCCCTTGGGATGCCTTGAACAGCTGCAGTGTGCCTGGAGCTAAGGGCTTCCTAGTTTTAAAAATCCTAGCCCTAGGCCTAAGTCTAACAGTAACCCTGGGAAGGTAAATCCGCCTGGTGTTAGGCTTCTTGCCAAGGAAAAAGTTGTGAAAGCAGCCATGTTGTGGCACTTTTGCACTCCCTTTTGGATGCCTTTCACAGCTCCAGTCTGCCTGGAACTCAGGGCTTCCTGATTTTAAAAACCCTAGCCCTAGGCCGAACCCAAACCCTAAGATGAGAAAGGCAAATCAGCCCGGAATTAGGCATGTCCCCAAGGAAAAAGCTGTGGAGGCAGGCATGTTGTGGTAGTTTTGCGCTCTTCTTGGGTAGTCCTTCGCAGCTGCTGTGTTCTTGGAACTCAGGGCTTTCTGGTTAATAGAACCCTTACCCTAGGCGTAACTCAAACCTTAAGCCTAGGAAGGAAAATCAGCCTATGGTTCGGGATGGTCTCATGGAAATATCAGTGGTGGCAGCCATGTTGCGTCACTTTTGCGCTCCCCTTGGGATGCCTTTCGCAGCTGCAGTGTGCCTGGAGCCCAGGGCTTCCTGGTTTTAAAAGTCCTAGGCCTAAGCCTAACAGTAACCCTGGGAAGGTAAATCAGCCGGGTATTAGGGTTCTTCCTAAGGAAAAAGCTGTGAAAGCAGCCATGTTGTGGCACTTCTGCACTCCTCTTGGGATGCCTTTCACAGCTGCAGTGTGCTTGGAGCACAGGGCTTCCTGGTTAAAAAATCCAAGCCCTAGGCTGAACCCTAACCCTAACCCTAGGCAGATAAATCAGCCTAGGTATAGGGATGGGGCCAAGGAAAAAGCTGTGAAAGCTGCCATGTTGCTGCACTTTTGTACTCCCCTTGGGATGCCTTGAACAGCTGCAGTGTGCCTGGAGCTAAGGGCTTCCTAGTTTTAAAAATCCTAGCCCTAGGCCTAAGCCTAACAGTAACCCTGGGAATGTAAATCAGCCTGGTGTTAGGCTTCTTGCCAAGGAAAAAGCTGTGAAAGCAGCCATGTTGTGGCACTTTTGCACTCCCTTTTGGATGCCTTTCACAGCTCCAGTGTGCCTGGAACTCAGGGCTTCCTGATTTTAAAAACCCTAGCCCTAGGCCGAACCCCAACCCTAAGACGAGAAAGGCAAATCAGCCAGGAATTAGGCATGTCCCCAAGGAAAAAGCTGTGGAGGCAGGCATGTTGTGGTACTTTTGCGCTCTTCTTGGGTAGTCCTTCGCAGCTGCTGTGTTCTTGGAACTCAGGGCTTTCTGGTTAATAGAACCCTTACCCTAGGCGTAACTCAAACCTTAAGCCTAGGAAGGAAAATCAGCCTATGGTTCGGGATGGTCTCATGGAAATATCAGTGGTGGCAGCCATGTTGCGTCACTTTTGCGCTCCCCTTGGGATGCCTTTCGCAGCTGCAGTGTGCCTGGAGCCCAGGGCTTCCTGGTTTTAAAAGTCCTAGGCCTAAGCCTAACAGTAACCCTGGGAAGGTAAATCAGCCGGGTATTAGGGTTCTTCCTAAGGAAAAAGCCGTGAAAGCAGCCATGTTGTGGCACTTCTGCACTCCCTTTGGGATGCCTTTGGCAGATGAAGGAAGCCTGGAACTCAGGGCTTCCTGGTTAAAGAAATCCAAGCCCTAGGCTGAACCCTAACCCTAACCCTAGGCAGATAAATCAGCCAAGGTATAGGGATGATGCCAAGGAAAAAGCTGTGAAAGTTGCCATGTTGTTGCACTTTTGTATTCCCCTTGGGATGCCTTGGACAGCTGCAGTGTGCCTGGAGCTAAGGGCTTCCTAGTTTTAAAAATCCTAGCCTTAGGCCTAAGCCTAACAGTAACCCTGGGAAGGTAAATCCGCCTGGTGTTAGGCTTCTTGCCAAGGAAAAAGTTGTGAAAGCAGCCATGTTGTGGCACTTTTGCACTCCCTTTTGGATGCCTTTCACAGCTCCAGTGTGCCTGGAACTCAGGGCTTCCTGATTTTAAAAACCCTAGCCCTAGGCCGAACCCCAACCCTAAGACGAGAAAGGCAAATCAGCCAGGAATTAGGGATGTTCCCAAGGAAAAAGCTGTGGAGGCAGGCATGTTGTGGTAGTTTTGCGCTCTTCTTGGGTAGTCCTTCGCAGCTGCTGTGTTCTTGGAACTCAGGGCTTTCTGGTTAATAGACCCTTACCCTAGGCGTAACTCAAACCTTAACCCTAGGAAGGAAAATCAGCCTATGATTCGGGATGGTCGCATGGAAATATCAGTGGTGGCAGCCAAGTTGCGTCACTTTTGCGCTCCCCTTGGGATGCCTTTCGCAGCTGCAGTGTGCCTGGAGCCCAGGGCTTCCTGGTTTTAAAAGTCCTAGGCCTAAGCCTAACAGTAACCCTGGGAAGGTAAATCAGCCGGGTATTAGGGTTCTTCCTAAGGGAAAAGCTGTGAAAGCAGCCATGTTGTGGCACTTCTGCACTCCTCTTGGGATGCCTTTCACAGCTGCAGTGTGCTTGGAGCACAGGGCTTCCTGGTTCAAAAATCCAAGCCCTAGGCTGAACCCTAACCCTAACCCTAGGCAGATAAATCAGCCTAGGTATAGGGATGGGGCCAAGGAAAAAGCTGTGAAAGCTGCCATGTTGTTGCACTTTTGTACTCCCCTTGGGATGCCTTGAACAGCTGCAGTGTGCCTGGAGCCAAGGGCTTCCTAGTTTTAAAAATCCTAGCCCTAGGCCTAAGCCTAACAGTAACCCTGGGAAGGTAAATCAGCCTGGTGTTAGGCTTCTTGCCAAGGAAAAAGGCGTGAAAGCAGCCATGTTGGTGCACTTTTGCACTCCCTTCTGGATGCCTTTCACAGCTCCAGTGTGCCTGGAACTCAGGGCTTCCTGATTTTAAAAACCCTAGCCCTAGGCCGAACCCCAACCCTAAGACGAGAAAGGCAAATCAGCCAGGAATTAGGCATGTCCCCAAGGAAAAAGCTGTGGAGGCAGGCATGCTGTGGTACTTTTGCGCTCTTCTTGGGTAGTCCTTCGCAGCTGCTGTGTTCTTGGAACTCAGGGCTTTCTGGTTAATAGAACCCTTACCCTAGGCGTAACTCAAACCTTAACCCTAGGAAGGAAAATCAGCCTATGGCTCGGGGTGGTCTCATGGAAATATCAGTGGTGGCAGCCAAGTTGCGTCACTTTTGTGCTCCCCTTGGGATGCCTTTCGCAGCTGCAGTGTGCCTGGAGCCCAGGGCTTCCTGGTTTTAAAAGTCCTAGGCCTAAGCCTAACAGTAACCCTAGGAAGGTAAATCAGCCGGGTATTAGGGTTCTTCCTAAGGAAAAAGCCGTGAAAGCAGCCATGTTGTGGCCCTTCTGCACTCCCTTTGGGATGCCTTTGGCAGATGAAGTAATCCTGGAACTGAGGGCTTCCTGCTTAAAGAAATCCAAGCCCTAGGCTGAACCCTAACCCTAACCCTAGGCAGATAAATCAGCCTAGGTATAGGGATGGTGCCAAGGAAAAAGCTGTGAAAGCTGCCATGTTGCTGCAGTTTTGTATTCCCCTTGGGATGCCTTGAACAGCTGCAGTGTGCCTGGAGCTAAGGGCTTCCTAGTTTTAAAAATCCTAGCCCTAGGCCTAAGTCTAACAGTAACCCTGGGAAGGTAAATCCGCCTGGTGTTAGGCTTCTTGCCAAGGAAAAAGTTGTGAAAGCAGCCATGTTGTGGCACTTTTGCACTCCCTTTTGGATGCCTTTCACAGCTCCAGTCTGCCTGGAACTCAGGGCTTCCTGATTTTAAAAACCCTAGCCCTAGGCCGAACCCAAACCCTAAGATGAGAAAGGCAAATCAGCCAGGAATTAGGCATGTCCCCAAGGAAAAAGCTGTGGAGGCAGGCATGTTGTGGTAGTTTTGCGCTCTTCTTGGGTAGTCCTTCGCAGCTGCTGTGTTCTTGGAACTCAGGGCTTTCTGGTTAATAGAACCCTTACCCTAGGCGTAACTCAAACCTTAACCCTAGGAAGGAAAATCAGCCTATGGTTCGGGATGGTCTCATGGAAATATCAGTGGTGGCAGCCATGTTGCGTCACTTTTGCGCTCCCCTTGGGATGCCTTTCGCAGCTGCAGTGTGCCTGGAGCCCAGGGCTTCCTGGTTTTAAAAGTCCTAGGCCTAAGCCTAACAGTAACCCTGGGAAGGTAAATCAGCCGGGTATTAGGGTTCTTCCTAAGGAAAAAGCCGTGAAAGCAGCCATGTTGTGGCACTTCTGCACTCCCTTTGGGATGCCTTTGGCAGATGAAGTAAGCCTGGAACTCAGGGCTTCCTGGTTAAAGAAATCCAAGCCCTAGGCTGAACCCTAACCCTAACCCTAGGCAGATAAATCAGCCTAGGTATAGGGATGGGGCCAAGGAAAAAGCTGTGAAAGCTGCCATGTTGTTGCACTTTTGTACTCCCCTTGGGATGCCTTGAACAGCTGCAGTGTGCCTGGAGCTAAGGGCTTCCTAGTTTTAAAAATCCTAGCCTTAGGCCTAAGCCTAACAGTAACCCTGGCAAGGCAAATCAGCCTGGTGTTAGGCTTCTTGCCAAGGAAAAAGTTGTGAAAGCAGCCATGTTGTGGCACTTTTGCACTCCCTTTTGGATGCCTTTCACAGCTCCAGTGTGCCTGGAACTCAGGGCTTCCTGATTTTAAAAACCCTAGCCCTAGGCCGAACCCCAGCCCTAAGACGAGAAAGGCAAATCAGCCAGGAATTAGGCATGTCCCCAAGGAAAAAGCTGTGGAGGCAGGCATGTTGTGGTACTTTTGCGCTCTTCTTGGGTAGTCCTTCGCAGCTGCTGTGTTCTTGGAACTCAGGGCTTTCTGGTTAATAGAACCCTTACCCTAGGCGTAACTCAAACCTTAAGCCTAGGAAGGAAAATCAGCCTATGGTTCGGGATGGTCTCATGGAAATATCAGTGGTGGCAGCCATGTTGCGTCACTTTTGCGCTCCCCTTGGGATGCCTTTCGCAGCTGCAGTGTGCCTGGAGCCCAGGGCTTCCTGGTTTTAAAAGTCCTAGGCCTAAGCCTAACAGTAACCCTGGGAAGGTAAATCAGCCGGGTATTAGGGTTCTTCCTAAGGGAAAAGCCGTGAAAGCAGCCATGTTGTGGCACTTCTGCACTCCCTTTGGGATGCCTTTGGCAGATGAAGGAAGCCTGGAACTCAGGGCTTCCTGGTTAAAGAAATCCAAGCCCTAGGCTGAACCCTAACCCTAACCCTAGGCAGATAAATCAGCCAAGGTATAGGGATGATGCCAAGGAAAAAGCTGTGAAAGTTGCCATGTTGTTGCACTTTTGTATTCCCCTTGGGATGCCTTGGACAGCTGCAGTGTGCCTGGAGCTAAGGGCTTCCTAGTTTTAAAAATCCTAGCCTTAGGCCTAAGCCTAACAGTAACCCTGGGAAGGTAAATCCGCCTGGTGTTAGGCTTCTTGCCAAGGAAAAAGTTGTGAAAGCAGCCATGTTGTGGCACTTTTGCACTCCCTTTTGGATGCCTTTCACAGCTCCAGTGTGCCTGGAACTCAGGGCTTCCTGATTTTAAAAACCCTAGCCCTAGGCCGAACCCCAACCCTAAGACGAGAAAGGCAAATCAGCCAGGAATTAGGGATGTTCCCAAGGAAAAAGCTGTGGAGGCAGGCATGTTGTGGTAGTTTTGCGCTCTTCTTGGGTAGTCCTTCGCAGCTGCTGTGTTCTTGGAACTCAGGGCTTTCTGGTTAATAGACCCTTACCCTAGGCGTAACTCAAACCTTAACCCTAGGAAGGAAAATCAGCCTATGATTCGGGATGGTCTCATGGAAATATCAGTGGTGGCAGCCAAGTTGCGTCACTTTTGCGCTCCCCTTGGGATGCCTTTCGCAGCTGCAGTGTGCCTGGAGCCCAGGGCTTCCTGGTTTTAAAAGTCCTAGGCCTAAGCCTAACAGTAACCCTGGGAAGGTAAATCAGCCGGGTATTAGGGTTCTTCCTAAGGGAAAAGCTGTGAAAGCAGCCATGTTGTGGCACTTCTGCACTCCTCTTGGGATGCCTTTCACAGCTGCAGTGTGCTTGGAGCACAGGGCTTCCTGGTTCAAAAATCCAAGCCCTAGGCTGAACCCTAACCCTAACCCTAGGCAGATAAATCAGCCTAGGTATAGGGATGGTGCCAAGGAAAAAGCTGTGAAAGCTGCCATGTTGTTGCACTTTTGTACTCCCCTTGGGATGCCTTGAACAGCTGCAGTGTGCCTGGAGCTAAGGGCTTCCTAGTTTTAAAAATCCTAGCCCTAGGCCTAAGCCTAACAGTAACCCTGGGAAGGCAAATCAGCCTGGTGTTAGGCTTCTTGCCAAGGAAAAAGGCGTGAAAGCAGCCATGTTGTGGCACTTTTGCACTCCCTTCTGGATGCCTTTCACAGCTGCAGTGTGCCTGGAACTCAGGGCTTCCTGATTTTAAAAACCCTAGCCCTAGGCCGAACCCCAACCCTAAGACGAGAAAGGCAAATCAGCCAGGAATTAGGCATGTCCCCAAGGAAAAAGCTGTGGAGGCAGGCATGCTGTGGTACTTTTGCGCTCTTCTTGGGTAGTCCTTCGCAGCTGCTGTGTTCTTGGAACTCAGGGCTTTCTGGTTAATAGAACCCTTACCCTAGGCGTAACTCAAACCTTAACCCCAGGAAGGAAAATCAGCCTATGGCTCGGGGTGGTCTCATGGAAATATCAGTGGTGGCAGCCAAGTTGCGTCACTTTTGTGCTCCCCTTGGGATGCCTTTCGCAGCTGCAGTGTGCCTGGAGCCCAGGGCTTCCTGGTTTTAAAAGTCCTAGGCCTAAGCCTAACAGTAACCCTGGGAAGGTAAATCAGCCGGGTATTAGGGTTCTTCCTAAGGAAAAAGCCGTGAAAGCAGCCATGTTGTGGCACTTCTGCACTCCCTTTGGGATGCCTTTGGCAGATGAAGGAAGCCTGGAACTCAGGGCTTCCTGGTTAAAGAAATCCAAGCCCTAGGCTGAACCCTAACCCTAACCCTAGGCAGATAAATCAGCCAAGGTATAGGGATGATGCCAAGGAAAAAGCTGTGAAAGTTGCCATGTTGTTGCACTTTTGTATTCCCCTTGGGATGCCTTGGACAGCTGCAGTGTGCCTGGAGCTAAGGGCTTCCTAGTTTTAAAAATCCTAGCCTTAGGCCTAAGCCTAACAGTAACCCTGGGAAGGTAAATCCGCCTGGTGTTAGGCTTCTTGCCAAGGAAAAAGTTGTGAAAGCAGCCATGTTGTGGCACTTTTGCACTCCCTTTTGGATGCCTTTCACAGCTCCAGTGTGCCTGGAACTCAGGGCTTCCTGATTTTAAAAACCCTAGCCCTAGGCCGAACCCCAACCCTAAGACGAGAAAGGCAAATCAGCCAGGAATTAGGGATGTTCCCAAGGAAAAAGCTGTGGAGGCAGGCATGTTGTGGTAGTTTTGCGCTCTTCTTGGGTAGTCCTTCGCAGCTGCTGTGTTCTTGGAACTCAGGGCTTTCTGGTTAATAGACCCTTACCCTAGGCGTAACTCAAACCTTAACCCTAGGAAGGAAAATCAGCCTATGATTCGGGATGGTCGCATGGAAATATCAGTGGTGGCAGCCAAGTTGCGTCACTTTTGCGCTCCCCTTGGGATGCCTTTCGCAGCTGCAGTGTGCCTGGAGCCCAGGGCTTCCTGGTTTTAAAAGTCCTAGGCCTAAGCCTAACAGTAACCCTGGGAAGGTAAATCAGCCGGGTATTAGGGTTCTTCCTAAGGGAAAAGCTGTGAAAGCAGCCATGTTGTGGCACTTCTGCACTCCTCTTGGGATGCCTTTCACAGCTGCAGTGTGCTTGGAGCACAGGGCTTCCTGGTTCAAAAATCCAAGCCCTAGGCTGAACCCTAACCCTAACCCTAGGCAGATAAATCAGCCTAGGTATAGGGATGGTGCCAAGGAAAAAGCTGTGAAAGCTGCCATGTTGTTGCACTTTTGTACTCCCCTTGGGATGCCTTGAACAGCTGCAGTGTGCCTGGAGCTAAGGGCTTCCTAGTTTTAAAAATCCTAGCCCTAGGCCTAAGCCTAACAGTAACCCTGGGAAGGCAAATCAGCCTGGTGTTAGGCTTCTTGCCAAGGAAAAAGGCGTGAAAGCAGCCATGTTGTGGCACTTTTGCACTCCCTTCTGGATGCCTTTCACAGCTGCAGTGTGCCTGGAACTCAGGGCTTCCTGATTTTAAAAACCCTAGCCCTAGGCCGAACCCCAACCCTAAGACGAGAAAGGCAAATCAGCCAGGAATTAGGCATGTCCCCAAGGAAAAAGCTGTGGAGGCAGGCATGCTGTGGTACTTTTGCGCTCTTCTTGGGTAGTCCTTCGCAGCTGCTGTGTTCTTGGAACTCAGGGCTTTCTGGTTAATAGAACCCTTACCCTAGGCGTAACTCAAACCTTAACCCTAGGAAGGAAAATCAGCCTATGGCTCGGGGTGGTCTCATGGAAATATCAGTGGTGGCAGCCAAGTTGCGTCACTTTTGTGCTCCCCTTGGGATGCCTTTCGCAGCTGCAGTGTGCCTGGAGCCCAGGGCTTCCTGGTTTTAAAAGTCCTAGGCCTAAGCCTAACAGTAAACCTGGGAAGGTAAATCAGCCGGGTATTAGGGTTCTTCCTAAGGAAAAAGCCGTGAAAGCAGCCATGTTGTGGCACTTCTGCACTCCCTTTGGGATGCCTTTGGCAGATGAAGTAAGCCTGGAACTCAGGGCTTCCTGGTTAAAGAAATCCAAGCCCTAGGCTGAACCCTAACCCTAACCCTAGGCAGATAAATCAGCCTAGGTATAGGGATGGTGCCAAGGAAAAAGCTGTGAAAGCTGCCATGTTGCTGCACTTTTGTATTCCCCTTGGGATGCCTTGAACAGCTGCAGTGTGCCTGGAGCTAAGGGCTTCCTAGTTTTAAAAATCCTAGCCCTAGGCCTAAGTCTAACAGTAACCCTGGGAAGGTAAATCCGCCTGGTGTTAGGCTTCTTGCCAAGGAAAAAGTTGTGAAAGCAGCCATGTTGTGGCACTTTTGCACTCCCTTTTGGATGCCTTTCACAGCTCCAGTGTGCCTGGAACTCAGGGCTTCCTGATTTTAAAAACCCTAGCCCTAGGCCGAACCCAAACCCTAAGATGAGAAAGGCAAATCAGCCCGGAATTAGGCATGTCCCCAAGGAAAAAGCTGTGGAGGCAGGCATGTTGTGGTAGTTTTGCGCTCTTCTTGGCTAGTCCTTCGCAGCTGCTGTGTTCTTGGAACTCAGGGCTTTCTGGTTAATAGACCCTTACCCTAGGCGTAACTCAAACCTTAACCCTAGGAAGGAAAATCAGCCTATGGTTCGGGATGGTCTCATGGAAATATCAGTGGTGGCAGCCATGTTGCGTCACTTTTGCGCTCCCCTTGGGATGCCTTTCGCAGCTGCAGTGTGCCTGGAGCCCAGGGCTTCCTGGTTTTAAAAGTCCTAGGCCTAAGCCTAACAGTAACCCTGGGAAGGTAAATCAGCCGGGTATTAGGGTTCTTCCTAAGGAAAAAGCTGTGAAAGCAGCCATGTTGTGGAACTTCTGCACTCCTCTTGGGATGCCTTTCACAGCTGCAGTGTGCTTGGAGCACAGGGCTTCCTGGTTAAAAAATCCAAGCCCTAGGCTGAACCCTAACCCTAACCCTAGGCAGATAAATCAGCCTAGGTATAGGGATGGGGCCAAGGAAAAAGCTGTGAAAGCTGCCATGTTGTTGCACTTTTGTACTCCCCTTGGGATGCCTTGAACAGCTGCATTGTGCTTGGAGCACAGGGCTTCCTAGTTTTAAAAATCCTAGCCCTAGGCCTAAGCCTAACAGTAACCCTGGGAAGGTAAATCAGCCTGGTGTTAGGCTTCTTGCCAAGGAAAAAGCCGTGAAAGCAGCCATGTTGTGGCACTTTTGCACTCCCTTTTGGATGCCTTTCACAGCTCCAGTGTGCCTGGAACTCAGGGCTTCCTGATTTTAAAAACCCTAGCCCTAGGCCGAACCCCAACCCTAAGACGAGAAAGGCAAATCAGCCAGGAATTAGGCATGTCCCCAAGGAAAAAGCTGTGGAGGCAGGCATGCTGTGGTACTTTTGCGCTCTTCTTGGGTAGTCCTTCGCAGCTGCTGTGTTCTTGGAACTCAGGGCTTTCTGGTTAATAGAACCCTTACCCTAGGCGTAACTCAAACCTTAAGCCTAGGAAGGAAAATCAGCCTATGGTTCGGGATGGTCTCATGGAAATATCAGTGGTGGCAGCCAAGTTGCGTCACTTTTGCGCTCCCCTTGGGATGCCTTTCGCAGCTGCAGTGTGCCTGGAGGCCAGGGCTTCCTGGTTTTAAAAGTCCTAGGCCTAAGCCTAACAGTAACACTGGGAAGGTAAATCAGCCGGGTATTAGGGTTCTTCCTAAGGGAAAAGCCGTGAAAGCAGCCATGTTGTGGCACTTCTGCACTCCCTTTGGGATGCCTTTGGCAGATGAAGTAAGCCTGGAACTCAGGGCTTCCTGGTTAAAGAAATCCAAGCCCTAGGCTGAACCCTAACCCTAACCCTAGGCAGATAAATCAGCCTAGGTATAGGGATGGTGCCAAGGAAAAAGCTGTGAAAGCTGCCATGTGTTTGCACTTTTGTACTCCCCTTGGGATGCCTTGAACAGCTGCAGTGTGCCTGGAGCTAAGGGCTTCCTAGTTTTAAAAATCCTAGCCCTAGGCCTAAGCCTAACAGTAAGCCTGGGAAGGGAAATCAGCCTGGTGTTAGGCTTCTTGCCAAGGAAAAAGTTGTGAAAGCAGCCATGTTGTGGCACTTTTGCACTCCCTTTTGGATGCCTTTCACAGCTCCAGTGTGCCTGGAACTCAGGGCTTCCTGATTTTAAAAACCCTAGCCCTAGGCCGAACCCCAACCCTAAGACGAGAAAGGCAAATCAGCCAGGAATTAGGCATGTCCCCAAGGAAAAAGCTGTGGAGGCAGGCATGTTGTGGCACTTTTGCGCTCTTCTTGGGTAGTCCTTCGCAGCTGCTGTGTTCTTGGAACTCAGGGCTTTCTGGTTAATAGAACCCTTACCCTAGGCGTAACTCAAACCTTAAGCCTAGGAAGGAAAATCAGCCTATGGTTCGGGATGGTCTCATGGAAATATCAGTGGTGGCAGCCAAGTTGCGTCACTTTTGCGCTCCCCTTGGGATGCCTTTCGCAGCTGCAGTGTGCCTGGAGCCCAGGGCTTCCTGGTTTTAAAAGTCCTAGGCCTAAGCCTAACAGTAACCCTGGGAAGGTAAATCAGCCGGGTATTAGGGTTCTTCCTAAGGAAAAAGCTGTGAAAGCACCCATGTTGTGGCACTTCTGCACTCCCTTTGGGATGCCTTTGGCAGATGAAGTAAGCCTGGAACTCAGGGCTTCCTGCTTAAAGAAATCCAAGCCCTAGGCTGAACCCTAACCCTAACCCTAGGCAGATAAATCAGCCTAGGTATAGGGATGGTGCCAAGGAAAAAGCTGTGAAAGCTGCCATGTTGCTGCACTTTTGTACTCCCCTTGGGATGCCTTGAACAGCTGCAGTGTGCCTGGAGCTAAGGGCTTCCTAGTTTTAAAAATCCTAGCCCTAGGCCTAAGCCTAACAGTAACCCTGGGAAGGCAAATCAGCCTGGTGTTAGGCTTCTTGCCAAGGAAAAAGTTGTGAAAGCAGCCATGTTGTGGCACTTTTGCACTCCCTTTTGGATGCCTTTCACAGCTCCAGTGTGCCTGGAACTCAGGGCTTCCTGATTTTAAAAACCCTAGCCCTAGGCCGAACCCCAACCCTAAGACGAGAAAGGCAAATCAGCCAGGAATTAGGCATGTCCCCAAGGAAAAAGCTGTGGAGGCAGGCATGTTGTGGTAGTTTTGCGCTCTTCTTGGGTAGTCCTTCGCAGCTGCTGTGTTCTTGGAACTCAGGGCTTTCTGGTTAATAGAACCCTTACCCTAGGCGTAACTCAAACCTTAAGCCTAGGAAGGAAAATCAGCCTATGGTTCGGGATGGTCTCATGGAAATATCAGTGGTGGCAGCCAAGTTGCGTCACTTTTGCGCTCCCCTTGGGATGCCTTTCGCAGCTGCAGTGTGCCTGGAGCCCAGGGCTTCCTGGTTTTAAAAGTCCTAGGCCTAAGCCTAACAGTAACCCTGGGAAGGTAAATCAGCCGGGTATTAGGGTTCTTCCTAAGGAAAAAGCTGTGAAAGCAGCCATGTTGTGGCACTTCTGCACTCCTCTTGGGATGCCTTTCACAGCTGCAGTGTGCTTGGAGCACAGGGATTCCTGGTTAAAGAAATCCAAGCCCTAGGCTGAACCCTAACCCTAACCCTAGGCAGATAAATCAGCCAAGGTATAGGGATGATGCCAAGGAAAAAGCTGTGAAAGTTGCCATGTTGTTGCACTTTTGTATTCCCCTTGGGATGCCTTGGACAGCTGCAGTGTGCCTGGAGCTAAGGGCTTCCTAGTTTTAAAAATCCTAGCCTTAGGCCTAAGCCTAACAGTAACCCTGGGAAGGTAAATCCGCCTGGTGTTAGGCTTCTTGCCAAGGAAAAAGTTCTGGAAGCAGCCATGTTGTGGCACTTTTGCACTCCCTTTTGGATGCCTTTCACAGCTCCAGTGTGCCTGGAACTCAGGGCTTCCTGATTTTAAAAATCCTAGCCCTAGGCCGAACCTCAAACCTAAGACGAGAAAGGCAAATCAGCCAGGAATTAGGCATGTCCCCAAGGAAAAAGCTGTGGAGGCAGGCATGTTGTGGTAGTTTTGCGCTCTTCTTGGCTAGTCCTTCGCAGCTGCTGTGTTCTTGGAACTCAGGGCTTTCTGGTTAATAGACCCTTACCCTAGGCGTAACTCAAACCTTAACCCTAGGAAGGAAAATCAGCCTAGGGTTCGGGATGGTCGCATGGAAATATCAGTGGTGGCAGCCAAGTTGCGTCACTTTTGCGCTCCCCTTGGGATGCCTTTCGCAGCTGCAGTGTGCCTGGAGCCCAGGGCTTCCTGGTTTTAAAAGTCCTAGGCCTAAGCCTAACAGTAACCCTGGGAAGGTAAATCAGCCGGGTATTAGGGTTCTTCCTAAGGAAAAAGCTGTGAAAGCAGCCATGTTGTGGCACTTCTGCACTCCTCTTGGGATGCCTTTCACAGCTGCAGTGTGCTTGGAGCACAGGGATTCCTGGTTCAAAAATCCAAGCCCTAGGCTGAACCCTAACCCTAACCCTAGGCAGATAAATCAGCCTAGGTATAGGGATGGGGCCAAGGAAAAAGCTGTGAAAGCTGCCATGTTGTTGCACTTTTGTACTCCCCTTGGGATGCCTTGAACAGCTGCAGTGTGCCTGGAGCTAAGGGCTTCCTAGTTTTAAAAATCCTAGCCCTAGGCCTAAGCCTAACAGTAACCCTGGGAAGGCAAATCAGCCTGGTGTTAGGCTTCTTGCCAAGGAAAAAGGCGTGAAAGCAGCCATGTTGTGGCACTTTTGCACTCCCTTCTGGATGCCTTTCACAGCTGCAGTGTGCCTGGAACTCAGGGCTTCCTGATTTTAAAAACCCTAGCCCTAGGCCGAACCCCAACCCTAAGACGAGAAAGGCAAATCAGCCAGGAATTAGGCATGTCCCCAAGGAAAAAGCTGTGGAGGCAGGCATGCTGTGGTACTTTTGCGCTCTTCTTGGGTAGTCCTTCGCAGCTGCTGTGTTCTTGGAACTCAGGGCTTTCTGGTTAATAGAACCCTTACCCTAGGCGTAACTCAAACCTTAACCCTAGGAAGGAAAATCAGCCTATGGCTCGGGGTGGTCTCATGGAAATATCAGTGGTGGCAGCCAAGTTGCGTCACTTTTGCGCTCCCCTTGGGATGCCTTTCGCAGCTGCAGTGTGCCTGGAGCCCAGGGCTTCCTGGTTTTAAAAGTCCTAGGCCTAAGCCTAACAGTAACCCTGGGAAGGTAAATCAGCCGGGTATTAGGGTTCTTCCTAAGGAAAAAGCCGTGAAAGCAGCCATGTTGTGGCACTTCTGCACTCCCTTTGGGATGCCTTTGGCAGATGAAGTAAGCCTGGAACTCAGGGCTTCCTGCTTAAAGAAATCCAAGCCCTAGGCTGAAGCCTAACCCTAACCCTAGGCAGATAAATCAGCCTAGGTATAGGGATGGTGCCAAGGAAAAAGCTGTGAAAGCTGCCATGTTGCTGCACTTTTGTATTCCCCTTGGGATGCCTTGAACAGCTGCAGTGTGCCTGGAGCTAAGGGCTTCCTAGTTTTAAAAATCCTAGCCCTAGGCCTAAGCCTAACAGTAACCCTGGGAAGGTAAATCAGCCTGGTGTTAGGCTTCTTGCCAAGGAAAAAGTTGTGAAAGCAGCCATGTTGTGGCACTTTTGCACTCCCTTTTGGATGCCTTTCACAGCTCCAGTGTGCCTGGAACTCAGGGCTTCCTGATTTTAAAAACCCTAGCCCTAGGCCGAACCCCAACCCTAAGGCGAGAAAGGCAAATCAGCCAGGAATTAGGCATGTCCCCAAGGAAAAAGCTGTGGAGGCAGGCATGCTGTGGTACTTTTGCGCTCTTCTTGGGTAGTCCTTCGCAGCTGCTGTGTTCTTGGAACTCAGGGCTTTCTGGTTAATAGAACCCTTACCCTAGGCGTAACTCAAACCTTAAGCCTAGGAAGGAAAATCAGCCTATGGTTCGGGATGGTCTCATGGAAATATCAGTGGTGGCAGCCAAGTTGCGTCACTTTTGCGCTCCCCTTGGGATGCCTTTCGCAGCTGCAGTGTGCCTGGAGCCCAGGGCTTCCTGGTTTTAAAAGTCCTAGGCCTAAGCCTAACAGTAACCCTGGGAAGGTAAATCAGCCGGGTATTAGGGATCTTCCTAAGGGAAAAGCTGTGAAAGCAGCCATGTTGTGGCACTTCTGCACTCCCTTTGGGATGCCTTTGGCAGATGAAGGAAGCCTGGAACTCAGGGCTTCCTGGTTAAAGAAATCCAAGCCCTAGGCTGAACCCTAACCCTAACCCTAGGCAGATAAATCAGCCTAGGTATAGGGATGGTGCCAAGGAAAAAGCTGTGAAAGCTGCCATGTTGCTGCACTTTTGTACTCCCCTTGGGATGCCTTGAACAGCTGCAGTGTGCCTGGAGCTAAGGGCTTCCTAGTTTTAAAAATCCTAGCCTTAGGCCTAAGCCTAACAGTAACCCTGGGAAGGCAAATCAGCCTGGTGTTAGGCTTCTTGCCAAGGAAAAAAGTTGTGAAA
Source organism: Ammospiza caudacuta (assembly GCF_027887145.1). Classification (NCBI taxonomy): domain Eukaryota; kingdom Metazoa; phylum Chordata; class Aves; order Passeriformes; family Passerellidae; genus Ammospiza; species Ammospiza caudacuta. Next base: position 1,038,067 of record NC_080618.1, read on the forward strand.
GCAGCCATGTTGTGGCACTTTTGCACTCCCTTTTGGATGACTTTCACAGCTCCAGTGTGCCTGGAACTCAGGGCTTCCTGATTTTAAAAACCCTAGCCCTAGGCCGAACCCCAACCCTAAGACGAGAAAGGCAAATCAGCCAGGAATTAGGCATGTCCCCAAGGAAAAAGCTGTGGAGGCAGGCATGTTGTGGTACTTTTGCGCTCTTCTTGGCTAGTCCTTCGCAGCTGCTGTGTTCTTGGAACTCAGGGCTTTCTGGTTAATAGAACCCTTACCCTAGGCGTAACTCAAACCTTAACCCTAGGAAGGAAAATCAGCCTATGGCTCGGGATGGTCTCATGGAAATATCAGTGGTGGCAGCCAAGTTGCGTCACTTTTGCGCTCCCCTTGGGATGCCTTTCGCAGCTGCAGTGTGCCTGGAGCCCAGGGCTTCCTGGTTTTAAAAGTCCTAGGCCTAAGCCTAACAGTAACCCTGGGAAGGTAAATCAGCCGGGTATTAGGGTTCTTCCTAAGGAAAAAGCCGTGAAAGCAGCCATGTTGTGGCACTTCTGCACTCCCTTTGGGATGCCATTGGCAGATGAAGTAAGCCTGGAACTCAGGGCTTCCTGGTTAAAGAAATCCAAGCCCTAGGCTGAACCCTAACCCTAACCCTAGGCAGATAAATCAGCCAAGGTATAGGGATGGGGCCAAGGAAAAAGCTGTGAAAGTTGCCATGTTGTTGCACTTTTGTATTCCCCTTCGGATGCCTTGGACAGCTGCAGTGTGCCTGGAGCTAAGGGCTTCCTAGTTTTAAAAATCCTAGCCTTAGGCCTAAGCCTAACAGTAACCCTGGGAAGGCAAATCAGCCTGGTGTTAGGCTTCTTGCCAAGGACAAAGGCGTGAAAGCAGCCATGTTGTGGCACTTCTGCACTCCCTTTTGGATGCCTTTCACAGCTCCAGTGTGCCTGGAACTCAGGGCTTCCTGATTTTAAAAACCCTAGCCCTAGGCCGAACCCTAACCCTAAGACGAGAAAGGCAAATCAGCCAGGAATTAGGGATGTTCCCAAGGAAAAAGCTGTGGAGGCAGGCATGTTGTGGTAGTTTTGCGCTCTTCTTGGCTAGTCCTTCGCAGCTGCTGTGTTCTTGGAACTCAGGGCTTTCTGGTTAATAGACCCTTACCCTAGGCGTAACTCAAACCTTAACCCTAGGAAGGAAAATCAGCCTAGGGTTCGGGATGGTCGCATGGAAATATCAGTGGTGGCAGCCAAGTTGCGTCACTTTTGCGCTCCCCTTGGGATGCCTTTTGCAGCTGCAGTGTGCCTGGAGCCCAGGGCTTCCTGGTTTTAAAAGTCCTAGGCCTAAGCCTAACAGTAACCCTGGGAAGGTAAATCAGCCGGGTATTAGGGTTCTTCCTAAGGAAAAAGCCGTGAAAGCAGCCATGTTGTGGCACTTCTGCACTCCTCTTGGGATGCCTTTCACAGCTGCAGTGTGCTTGGAGCACAGGGCTTCCTGGTTAAAGAAATCCAAGCCCTAGGCTGAACCCTAACCCTAACCCTAGGCAGATAAATCAGCCTAGGTATAGGGATGGGGCCAAGGAAAAAGCTGTGAAAGCTGCCATGTTGTTGCACTTTTGTACTCCCCTTGGGATGCCTTGAACAGCTGCAGTGTGCCTGGAGCTAAGGGCTTCCTAGTTTTAAAAATCCTAGCCCTAGGCCTAAGCCTAACAGTAACCCTGGGAAGGCAAATCAGCCTGGTGTTAGGCTTCTTGCCAAGGAAAAAGGCGTGAAAGAAGCCATGTTGTGGCACTTTTGCACTCCCTTCTGGATGCCTTTCACAGCTCCAGTGTGCCTGGAACTCAGGGCTTCCTGATTTTAAAAACCCTAGCCCTAGGCCGAACCCCAACCCTAAGAGGAGAAAGGCAAATCAGCCAGGAATTAGGCATGTCCCCAAGGAAAAAGCTGTGGAGGCAGGCATGTTGTGGTACTTTTGCGCTCTTCTTGGCTAGTCCTTCGCAGCTGCTGTGTTCTTGGAACTCAGGGCTTTCTGGTTAATAGAACCCTTACCCTAGGCGTAACTCAAACCTTAAGCCTAGGAAGGAAAATCAGCCTATGGTTCGGGATGGTCTCATGGAAATATCAGTGGTGGCAGCCAAGTTGCGTCACTTTTGCGCTCCCCTTGGGATGCCTTTCGCAGCTGCAGTGTGCCTGGAGCCCAGGGCTTCCTGGTTTTAAAAGTCCTAGGCCTAAGCCTAACAGTAACCCTAGGAAGGTAAATCAGCCGGGTATTAGGGATCTTCCTAAGGGAAAAGCTGTGAAAGCAGCCATGTTGTGGCACTTCTGCACTCCCTTTGGGATGCCTTTGGTAGATGAAGTAAGCCTGGAACTCAGGGCTTCCTGGTTAAAAAAATCCAAGCCCTAGGCTGAACCCTAACCCTAACCCTAGGCAGATAAATCAGCCTAGGTATAGGGATGGGACCAAGGAAAAAGCTGTGAAAGCTGCCATGTGTTTGCACTTTTGTACTCCCCTTGGGATGCCTTGAACAGCTGCAGTGTGCCTGGAGCTAAGGGCTTCCTAGTTTTAAAAATCCTAGCCTTAGGCCTAAGCCTAACAGTAACCCTGGGAAGGCAAATCAGCCTGGTGTTAGGCTTCTTGCCAAGGAAAAAGTTGTGAAAGCAGCCATGTTGTGGCACTTTTGCACTCCCTTTTGGATGCCTTTCACAGCTCCAGTGTGCCTGGAACTCAGGGCTTCCTGATTTTAAAAACCCTAGCCCTAGGCCGAACCCCAACCCTAAGACGAGAAAGGCAAATCAGCCAGGAATTAGGCATGTCCCCAAGGAAAAAGCTGTGGAGGCAGGCATGCTGTGGTACTTTTGCGCTCTTCTTGGGTAGTCCTTCGCAGCTGCTGTGTTCTTGGAACTCAGGGCTTTCTGGTTAATAGAACCCTTACCCTAGGCGTAACTCAAACCTTAACCCTAGGAAGGAAAATCAGCCTATGGCTCGGGATGGTCTCATGGAAATATCAGTGGTGGCAGCCAAGTTGCGTCACTTTTGCGCTCCCCTTGGGATGCCTTTCGCAGCTGCAGTGTGCCTGGAGCCCAGGGCTTCCTGGTTTTAAAAGTCCTAGGCCTAAGCCTAACAGTAACCCTGGGAAGGTAAATCAGCCGGGTATTAGGGTTCTTCCTAAGGAAAAAGCCGTGAAAGCAGCCATGTTGTGGCACTTCTGCACTCCCTTTGGGATGCCATTGGCAGATGAAGTAAGCCTGGAACTCAGGGCTTCCTGGTTAAAGAAATCCAAGCCCTAGGCTGAACCCTAACCCTAACCCTAGGCAGATAAATCAGCCAAGGTATGGGGATGATGCCAAGGACAAAGCTGTGAAAGTTGCCATGTTGTTGCACTTTTGTATTCCCCTTCGGATGCCTTGGACAGCTGCAGTGTGCCTGGAGCTAAGGGCTTCCTAGTTTTAAAAATCCTAGCCTTAGGCCTAAGCCTAACAGTAACCCTGGGAAGGTAAATCCGCCTGGTGTTAGGCTTCTTGCCAAGGAAAAAGTTGTGAAAGCAGCCATGTTGTGGCACTTTTGCACTCCCTTTTGGATGCCTTTCACAGCTCCAGTGTGCCTGGAACTCAGGGCTTCCTGATTTTAAAAACCCTAGCCCTAGGCCGAACCCTAACCCTAAGACGAGAAAGGCAAATCAGCCAGGAATTAGGGATGTCCCCAAGGAAAAAGCTGTGGAGGCAGGCATGTTGTGGTAGTTTTGCGCTCTTCTTGGGTAGTCCTTCGCAGCTGCTGTGTTCTTGGAACTCAGGGCTTTCTGGTTAATAGAACCCTTACCCTAGGCGTAACTCAAACCTTAACCCTAGGAAGGAAAATCAGCCTATGGCTCGGGATGGTCGCATGGAAATATCAGTGGTGGCAGCCAAGTTGCGTCACTTTTGCGCTCCCCTTGGGATGCCTTTCGCAGCTGCAGTGTGCCTGGAGCCCAGGGCTTCCTGGTTTTAAAAGTCCTAGGCCTAAGCCTAACAGTAACCCTGGGAAGGTAAATCAGCCGGGTATTAGGGTTCTTCCTAAGGAAAAAGCCGTGAAAGCAGCCATGTTGTGGCACTTCTGCACTCCTCTTGGGATACCTTTCACAGCTGCAGTGTGCTTGGAGCACAGGGCTTCCTGGTTAAAGAAATCCAAGCCCTAGGCTGAACCCTAACCCTAACCCTAGGCAGATAAATCAGCCTAGGTATAGGGATGGGGCCAAGGAAAAAGCTGTGAAAGCTGCCATGTTGTTGCACTTTTGTACTCCCCTTGGGATGCCTTGAACAGCTGCAGTGTGCCTGGAGCTAAGGGCTTCCTAGTTTTAAAAATCCTAGCCCTAGGCCTAAGCCTAACAGTAACCCTGGGAAGGCAAATCAGCCTGGTGTTAGGCTTCTTGCCAAGGAAAAAGCCGTGAAAGCAGCCATGTTGTGGCACTTTAGCACTCCCTTCTGGATGCCTTTCACAGCTCCAGTGTGCCTGGAACTCAGGGCTTCCTGATTTTAAAAACCCTAGCCCTAGGCCGAACCCCAACCCTAAGACGAGAAAGGCAAATCAGCCAGGAATTAGGCATGTCCCCAAGGAAAAAGCTGTGGAGGCAGGCATGCTGTGGTACTTTTGTGCTCTTCTTGGGTAGTCCTTCGCAGCTGCTGTGTTCTTGGAACTCAGGGCTTTCTGGTTAATAGAACCCTTACCCTAGGCGTAACTCAAACCTTAACCCTAGGAAGGAAAATCAGCCTATGGCTCGGGGTGGTCTCATGGAAATATCAGTGGTGGCAGCCAAGTTGCGTCACTTTTGCGCTCCCCTTGGGATGCCTTTCGCAGCTGCAGTGTGCCTGGAGCCCAGGGCTTCCTGGTTTTAAAAGTCCTAGGCCTAAGCCTAACAGTAACCCTGGGAAGGTAAATCAGCCGGGTATTAGGGTTCTTCCTAAGGAAAAAGCCGTGAAAGCAGCCATGTTGTGGCACTTCTGCACTCCCTTTGGGATGCCTTTGGCAGATGAAGTAAGCCTGGAACTCAGGGCTTCCTGCTTAAAGAAATCCGAGCCCTAGGCTGAACCCTAACCCTAACCCTAGGCAGATAAATCAGCCTAGGTATAGGGATGGTGCCAAGGAAAAAGCTGTGAAAGCTGCCATGTTGCTGCACTTTTGTACTCCCCTTGGGATGCCTTGAACAGCTGCAGTGTGCCTGGAGCTAAGGGCTTCCTAGTTTTAAAAATCCTAGCCTTAGGCCTAAGCCTAACAGTAACCCTGGGAAGGCAAATCAGCCTGGTGTTAGGCTTCTTGCCAAGGAAAAAGTTGTGAAAGCAGCCATGTTGTGGCACTTTTGCACTCCCTTTTGGATGCCTTTCACAGCTCCAGTGTGCCTGGAACTCAGGGCTTCCTGATTTTAAAAACCCTAGCCCTAGGCCGAACCCCAACCCTAAGACGAGAAAGGCAAATCAGCCAGGAATTAGGCATGTCCCCAAGGAAAAAGCTGTGGAGGCAGGCATGCTGTGGTACTTTTGCGCTCTTCTTGGGTAGTCCTTCGCAGCTGCTGTGTTCTTGGAACTCAGGGCTTTCTGGTTAATAGAACCCTTACCCTAGGCGTAACTCAAACCTTAACCCTAGGAAGGAAAATCAGCCTATGGCTCGGGATGGTCTCATGGAAATATCAGTGGTGGCAGCCAAGTTGCGTCACTTTTGCGCTCCCCTTGGGATGCCTTTCGCAGCTGCAGTGTGCCTGGAGCCCAGGGCTTCCTGGTTTTAAAAGTCCTAGGCCTAAGCCTAACAGTAACCCTGGGAAGGTAAATCAGCCGGGTATTAGGGTTCTTCCTAAGGAAAAAGCCGTGAAAGCAGCCATGTTGTGGCACTTCTGCACTCCCTTTGGGATGCCATTGGCAGATGAAGTAAGCCTGGAACTCAGGGCTTCCTGGTTAAAGAAATCCAAGCCCTAGGCTGAACCCTAACCCTAACCCTAGGCAGATAAATCAGCCAAGGTATGGGGATGATGCCAAGGACAAAGCTGTGAAAGTTGCCATGTTGTTGCACTTTTGTATTCCCCTTCGGATGCCTTGGACAGCTGCAGTGTGCCTGGAGCTAAGGGCTTCCTAGTTTTAAAAATCCTAGCCTTAGGCCTAAGCCTAACAGTAACCCTGGGAAGGTAAATCCGCCTGGTGTTAGGCTTCTTGCCAAGGAAAAAGTTCTGGAAGCAGCCATGTTGTGGCACTTTTGCACTCCCTTTTGGATGCCTTTCACAGCTCCAGTGTGCCTGGAACTCAGGGCTTCCTGATTTTAAAAACCCTAGCCCTAGGCCGAACCCTAACCCTAAGACGAGAAAGGCAAATCAGCCAGGAATTAGGGATGTCCCCAAGGAAAAAGCTGTGGAGGCAGGCATGTTGTGGTAGTTTTGCGCTCTTCTTGGGTAGTCCTTCGCAGCTGCTGTGTTCTTGGAACTCAGGGCTTTCTGGTTAATAGAACCCTTACCCTAGGCGTAACTCAAACCTTAACCCTAGGAAGGAAAATCAGCCTATGGCTCGGGATGGTCGCATGGAAATATCAGTGGTGGCAGCCAAGTTGCGTCACTTTTGCGCTCCCCTTGGGATGCCTTTCGCAGCTGCAGTGTGCCTGGAGCCCAGGGCTTCCTGGTTTTAAAAGTCCTAGGCCTAAGCCTAACAGTAACCCTGGGAAGGTAAATCAGCCGGGTATTAGGGTTCTTCCTAAGGAAAAAGCCGTGAAAGCAGCCATGTTGTGGCACTTCTGCACTCCTCTTGGGATACCTTTCACAGCTGCAGTGTGCTTGGAGCACAGGGCTTCCTGGTTAAAGAAATCCAAGCCCTAGGCTGAACCCTAACCCTAACCCTAGGCAGATAAATCAGCCTAGGTATAGGGATGGGGCCAAGGAAAAAGCTGTGAAAGCTGCCATGTTGTTGCACTTTTGTACTCCCCTTGGGATGCCTTGAACAGCTGCAGTGTGCCTGGAGCTAAGGGCTTCCTAGTTTTAAAAATCCTAGCCCTAGGCCTAAGCCTAACAGTAACCCTGGGAAGGGAAATCAGCCTGGTGTTAGGCTTCTTGCCAAGGAAAAAGCCGTGAAAGCAGCCATGTTGTGGCACTTTAGCACTCCCTTCTGGATGCCTTTCACAGCTCCAGTGTGCCTGGAACTCAGGGCTTCCTGATTTTAAAAACCCTAGCCCTAGGCCGAACCCCAACCCTAAGACGAGAAAGGCAAATCAGCCAGGAATTAGGCATGTCCCCAAGGAAAAAGCTGTGGAGGCAGGCATGCTGTGGTACTTTTGTGCTCTTCTTGGGTAGTCCTTCGCAGCTGCTGTGTTCTTGGAACTCAGGGCTTTCTGGTTAATAGAACCCTTACCCTAGGCGTAACTCAAACCTTAACCCTAGGAAGGAAAATCAGCCTATGGCTCGGGGTGGTCTCATGGAAATATCAGTGGTGGCAGCCAAGTTGCGTCACTTTTGCGCTCCCCTTGGGATGCCTTTCGCAGCTGCAGTGTGCCTGGAGCCCAGGGCTTCCTGGTTTTAAAAGTCCTAGGCCTAAGCCTAACAGTAACCCTGGGAAGGTAAATCAGCCGGGTATTAGGGTTCTTCCTAAGGAAAAAGCCGTGAAAGCAGCCATGTTGTGGCACTTCTGCACTCCCTTTGGGATGCCTTTGGCAGATGAAGTAAGCCTGGAACTCAGGGCTTCCTGCTTAAAGAAATCCGAGCCCTAGGCTGAACCCTAACCCTAACCCTAGGCAGATAAATCAGCCTAGGTATAGGGATGGTGCCAAGGAAAAAGCTGTGAAAGCTGCCATGTTGCTGCACTTTTGTATTCCCCTTGGGATGCCTTGAACAGCTGCAGTGTGCCTGGAGCTATGGGCTTCCTAGTTTTAAAAATCCTAGCCCTAGGCCTAAGCCTAACAGTAACCCTGGGAAGGTAAATCAGCCTGGTGTTAGGCTTCTTGCCAAGGAAAAAGTTGTGAAAGCAGCCATGTTGTGGCACTTTTGCACTCCCTTTTGGATGCCTTTCACAGCTCCAGTGTGCCTGGAACTCAGGGCTTCCTGATTTTAAAAACCCTAGCCCTAGGCCGAAACCCAACCCTAAGACGAGAAAGGCAAATCAGCCAGGAATTAGGCATGTCCCCAAGGAAAAAGCTGTGGAGGCAGGCATGCTGTGGTACTTTTGCGCTCTTCTTGGGTAGTCCTTCGCAGCTGCTGTGTTCTTGGAACTCAGGGCTTTCTGGTTAATAGAACCCTTACCCTAGGCGTAACTCAAACCTTAACCCTAGGAAGGAAAATCAGCCTATGGCTCGGGGTGGTCTCATGGAAATATCAGTGGTGGCAGCCAAGTTGCGTCACTTTTGCGCTCCCCTTGGGATGCCTTTCGCAGCTGCAGTGTGCCTGGAGCCCAGGGCTTCCTGGTTTTAAAAGTCCTAGGCCTAAGCCTAACAGTAACCCTGGGAAGGTAAATCAGCCGGGTATTAGGGTTCTTCCTAAGGGAAAAGCTGTGAAAGCAGCCATGTTGTGGCACTTCTGCACTCCTCTTGGGATGCCTTTCACAGCTGCAGTGTGCTTGGAGCACAGGGCTTCCTGGTTAAAAAATCCAAGCCCTAGGCTGAACCCTAACCCTAACCCTAGGCAGATAAATCAGCCTAGGTATAGGGATGGGGCCAAGGAAAAAGATGTGAAAGCTGCCATGTTGTTGCACTTTTGTACTCCCCTTGGGATGCCTTGAACAGCTGCAGTGTGCCTGGAGCTAAGGGCTTCCTAGTTTTAAAAATCCTAGCCCTAGGCCTAAGCCTAACAGTAACCCTGGGAAGGCAAATCAGCCTGGTGTTAGGCTTCTTGCCAAGGGAAAAGCCGTGAAAGCAGCCATGTTGTGGCACTTTTGCACTCCCTTCTGGATGCCTTTCACAGCTGCAGTGTGCCTGGAACTCAGGGCTTCCTGATTTTAAAAACCCTAGCCCTAGGCCGAACCCCAACCCTAAGACGAGAAAGGCAAATCAGCCAGGAATTAGGCATGTCCCCAAGGAAAAAGCTGTGGAGGCAGGCATGCTGTGGTACTTTTGCGCTCTTCTTGGGTAGTCCTTCGCAGCTGCTGTGTTCTTGGAACTCAGGGCTTTCTGGTTAATAGAACCCTTACCCTAGGCGTAACTCAAACCTTAACCCTAGGAAGGAAAATCAGCCTATGGCTCGGGGTGGTCTCATGGAAATATCAGTGGTGGCAGCCAAGTTGCGTCACTTTTGCGCTCCCCTTGGGATGCCTTTCGCAGCTGCAGTGTGCCTGGAGCCCAGGGCTTCCTGGTTTTAAAAGTCCTAGGCCTAAGCCTAACAGTAACCCTAGGAAGGTAAATCAGCCGGGTATTAGGGTTCTTCCTAAGGAAAAAGCCGTGAAAGCAGCCATGTTGTGGCACTTCTGCACTCCCTTTGGGATGCCTTTGGCAGATGAAGTAAGCCTGGAACTCAGGGCTTCCTGGTTAAAGAAATCCAAGCCCTAGGCTGAAGCCTAACCCTAACCCTAGGCAGATAAATCAGCCTAGGTATAGGGATGGTGCCAAGGAAAAAGCTGTGAAAGCTGCCATGTTGCTGCACTTTTGTACTCCCCTTGGGATGCCTTGAACAGCTGCAGTGTGCCTGGAGCTAAGGGCTTCCTAGTTTTAAAAATCCTAGCCCTAGGCCTAAGCCTAACAGTAACCCTGGGAAGGTAAATCAGCCTGGTGTTAGGCTTCTTGCCAAGGAAAAAGTTGTGAAAGCAGCCATGTTGTGGCACTTTTGCACTCCCTTTTGGATGCCTTTCACAGCTCCAGTGTGCCTGGAACTCAGGGCTTCCTGATTTTAAAAACCCTAGCCCTAGGCCGAAACCCAACCCTAAGGCGAGAAAGGCAAATCAGCCAGGAATTAGGCATGTCCCCAAGGAAAAAGCTGTGGAGGCAGGCATGCTGTGGTACTTTTGCGCTCTTCTTGGGTAGTCCTTCGCAGCTGCTGTGTTCTTGGAACTCAGGGCTTTCTGGTTAATAGAACCCTTACCCTAGGCCTAACTCAAACCTTAACCCTAGGAAGGAAAATCAGCCTATGGTTCGGGATGGTCTCATGGAAATATCAGTGGTGGCAGCCAAGTTGCGTCACTTTTGCGCTCCCCTTGGGATGCCTTTCGCAGCTGCAGTGTGCCTGGAGCCCAGGGCTTCCTGGTTTTAAAAGTCCTAGGCCTAAGCCTAACAGTAACCCTGGGAAGGTAAATCAGCCGGGTATTTGGGTTCTTCCTAAGGGAAAGGCCGTGAAAGCAGCCATGTTGTGGCACTTCTGCACTCCCTTTGGGATGCCTTTGGCAGATGAAGTAAGCCTGGAACTCAGGGCTTCCTGGTTAAAAAAATCCAAGCCCTAGGCTGAACCCTAACCCTAACCCTAGGCAGATAAATCAGCCTAGGTATAGGGATGGGACCAAGGAAAAAGCTGTGAAAGCTGCCATGTGTTTGCACTTTTGTACTCCCCTTGGGATGCCTTGAACAGCTGCAGTGTGCCTGGAGCTAAGGGCTTCCTAGTTTTAAAAATCCTAGCCTTAGGCCTAAGCCTAACAGTAACCCTGGCAAGGCAAATCAGCCTGGTGTTAGGCTTCTTGCCAAGGAAAAAGTTGTGAAAGCAGCCATGTTGTGGCACTTTTGCACTCCCTTTTGGATGCCTTTCACAGCTCCAGTGTGCCTGGAACTCAGGGCTTCCTGATTTTAAAAACCCTAGCCCTAGGCCGAACCCCAACCCTAAGACGAGAAAGGCAAATCAGCCAGGAATTAGGCATGTCCCCAAGGAAAAAGCTGTGGAGGCAGGCATGCTGTGGTACTTTTGTGCTCTTCTTGGCTAGTCCTTCGCAGCTGCTGTGTTCTTGGAACTCAGGGCTTTCTGGTTAATAGAACCCTTACCCTAGGCGTAACTCAAACCTTAACCCTAGGAAGGAAAATCAGCCTATGGCTCGGGGTGGTCTCATGGAAATATCAGTGGTGGCAGCCAAGTTGCGTCACTTTTGCGCTCCCCTTGGGATGCCTTTCGCAGCTGCAGTGTGCCTGGAGCCCAGGGCTTCCTGGTTTTAAAAGTCCTAGGCCTAAGCCTAACAGTAACCCTGGGAAGGTAAATCAGCCGGGTATTAGGGTTCTTCCTAAGGAAAAAGCTGTGAAAGCAGCCATGTTGTGGCACTTCTGCACTCCTCTTGGGATGCTTTTCACAGCTGCAGTGTGCTTGGAGCACAGGGCTTCCTGGTTAAAGAAATCCAAGCCCTAGGCTGAACCCTAACCCTAACCCTAGGCAGATAAATCAGCCTAGGTATAGGGATGGTGCCAAGGAAAAAGCTGTGAAAGCTGCCATGTTGCTGCACTTTTGTATTCCCCTTGGGATGCCTTGAACAGCTGCAGTGTGCCTGGAGCTAAAGGCTTCCTAGTTTTAAAAATCCTAGCCCTAGGCCTAAGCCTAACAGTAACCCTGGGAAGGTAAATCAGCCTGGTGTTAGGCTTCTTGCCAAGGAAAAAGCCGTGAAAGCAGCCATGTTGTGGCACTTTTGCACTCCCTTTTGGATGCCTTTCACAGCTCCAGTGTGCCTGGAACTCAGGGCTTCCTGATTTTAAAAATCCTAGCCCTAGGCCGAACCCCAACCCTAAGACGAGAAAGGCAAATCAGCCAGGAATTAGGCATGTCCCCAAGGAAAAAGCTGTGGAGGCAGGCATGTTGTGGTACTTTTGCGCTCTTCTTGGCTAGTCCTTCGCAGCTGCTGTGTTCTTGGAACTCAGGGCTTTCTGGTTAATAGAACCCTTACCCTAGGCGTAACTCAAACCTTAAGCCTAGGAAGGAAAATCAGCCTATGGTTCGGGATGGTCTCATGGAAATATCAGTGGTGGCAGCCAAGTTGCGTCACTTTTGCGCTCCCCTTGGGATGCCTTTCGCAGCTGCAGTGTGCCTGGAGCCCAGGGCTTCCTGGTTTTAAAAGTCCTAGGCCTAAGCCTAACAGTAACCCTGGGTAGGTAAATCAGCCGGGTATTAGGGTTCTTCCTAAGGAAAAAGCCGTGAAAGCAGCCATGTTGTGGCACTTCTGCACTCCTCTTGGGATGCCTTTCACAGCTGCAGTGTGCTTGGAGCACAGGGCTTCCTGGTTAAAGAAATCCAAGCCCTAGGCTGAACCCTAACCCTAACCCTAGGCAGATAAATCAGCCTAGGTATAGGGATGGTGCCAAGAAAAAAGCTGTGAATGCTGCCATGTTGCTGCACTTTTGTATTCCCCTTGGGATGCCTTGAACAGCTGCAGTGTGCCTGGAGCTAAGGGCTTCCTAGTTTTAAAAATCCTAGCCCTTGGCCTAAGCCTAACAGTAACCCTGGGAAGGTAAATCAGCCTGGTGTTAGGCTTCTTGCCAAGGAAAAAGTTGTGAAAGCAGCCATGTTGTGGCACTTTTGCACTCCCTTTTGGATGCCTTTCACAGCTCCAGTGTGCCTGGAACTCAGGGCTTCCTGATTTTAAAAATCCTAGCACTAGGCCGAACCCCAACCCTAAGACGAGAAAGGCAAATCAGCCAGGAATTAGGCATGTCCCCAAGGAAAAATCTGTGGAGGCAGGCATGTTGTGGTACTTTTGCGCTCTTCTTGGCTAGTCCTTCGCAGCTGCTGTGTTCTTGGAACTCAGGGCTTTCTGGTTAATAGAACCCTTACCCTAGGCGTAACTCAAACCTTAAGCCTAGGAAGGAAAATCAGCCTATGGTTCGGGATGGTCTCATGGAAATATCAGTGGTGGCAGCCAAGTTGCGTCACTTTTGCGCTCCCCTTGGGATGCCTTTCGCAGCTGCAGTGTGCCTGGAGCCCAGGGCTTCCTGGTTTTAAAAGTCCTAGGCCTAAGCCTAACAGTAACCCTGGGAAGGTAAATCAGCCGGGTATTAGGGTTCTTCCTAAGGAAAAAGCTGTGAAAGCAGCCATGTTGTGGCACTTCTGCACTCCTCTTGGGATGCTTTTCACAGCTGCAGTGTGCTTGGAGCACAGGGCTTCCTGGTTAAAGAAATCCAAGCCCTAGGCTGAACCCTAACCCTAACCCTAGGCAGATAAATCAGCCTAGGTATAGGGATGGTGCCAAGGAAAAAGCTGTGAAAGCTGCCATGTTGCTGCACTTTTGTATTCCCCTTGGGATGCCTTGAACAGCTGCAGTGTGCCTGGAGCTAAAGGCTTCCTAGTTTTAAAAATCCTAGCCCTAGGCCTAAGCCTAACAGTAACCCTGGGAAGGTAAATCAGCCTGGTGTTAGGCTTCTTGCCAAGGAAAAAGCCGTGAAAGCAGCCATGTTGTGGCACTTTTGCACTCCCTTTTGGATGCCTTTCACAGCTCCAGTGTGCCTGGAACTCAGGGCTTCCTGATTTTAAAAATCCTAGCACTAGGCCGAACCCCAACCCTAAGACGAGAAAGGCAAATCAGCCAGGAATTAGGCATGTCCCCAAGGAAAAAGCTGTGGAGGCAGGCATGTTGTGGTACTTTTGCGCTCTTCTTGGCTAGTCCTTCGCAGCTGCTGTGTTCTTGGAACTCAGGGCTTTCTGGTTAATAGAACCCTTACCCTAGGCGTAACTCAAACCTTAACCCTAGGAAGGAAAATCAGCCTATGGTTCGGGATGGTCTCATGGAAATATCAGTGGTGGCAGCCAAGTTGCGTCACTTTTGCGCTCCCCTTGGGATGCCTTTCGCAGCTGCAGTGTGCCTGGAGCCCAGGGCTTCCTGGTTTTAAAAGTCCTAGGCCTAAGCCTAACAGTAACCCTGGGAAGGTAAATCAGCCGGGTATTAGGGTTCTTCCCAAGGGAAAAGCCGTGAAAGCAGCCATGTTGTGGCACTTCTGCACTCCTCTTGGGATGCCTTTCACAGCTGCAGTGTGCTTGGAGCACAGGGCTTCTGGTTAAATAAATCCAAGCCCTAGGCTGAACCCTAACCCTAACCCTAGGCAGATAAATCAGCCTAGGTATAGGGATGGGGCCAAGGAAAAAGCTGTGAAAGCTGCCATGTTGTTGCACTTTTGTACTCCCCTTGGGATGCCTTGAACAGCTGCAGTGTGCCTGGAGCTAAGGGCTTCCTAGTTTTAAAAATCCTAGCCCTAGGCCTAAGCCTAACAGTAACCCTGGGAAGGTAAATCAGCCTAGTGTTAGGCTTCTTGCCAAGGAAAAAGCCGTGAAACAGCCATGTTGTGGCACTTTTGCACTCCCTTCTGGATGCCTTATTACAGCTGCCGTGTTCCTGGAACTCAGGGCTTCCTGATTTTAAAAATCCTAGCACTAGGCCGAACCCCAACCCTAAGACGAGAAAGGCAAATCAGCCAGGAATTAGGCATATCCCCAAGGAAAAATCTGTGGAGGCAGGCATGTTGTGGTACTTTTGCGCTCTTCTTGGCTAGTCCTTCGCAGCTGCTGTGTTCTTGGAACTCAGGGCTTTCTGGTTAATAGAACCCTTACCCTAGGCGTAACTCAAACCTTAACCCTAGGAAGGAAAATCAGCCTATGGTTCGGGATGGTCTCATGGAAATATCAGTGGTGGCAGCCAAGTTGCGTCACTTTTGCGCTCCCCTTGGGATGCCTTTCGCAGCTGCAGTGTGCCTGGAGCCCAGGGCTTCCTGGTTTTAAAAGTCCTAGGCCTAAGCCTAACAGTAACCCTGGGAAGGTAAATCAGCCGGGTATTAGGGTTCTTCCTAAGGAAAAAGCTGTGAAAGCAGCCATGTTGTGGCACTTCTGCACTCCTCTTGGGATGCTTTTCACAGCTGCAGTGTGCTTGGAGCACAGGGCTTCCTGGTTAAAGAAATCCAAGCCCTAGGCTGAACCCTAACCCTAACCCTAGGCAGATAAATCAGCCTAGGTATAGGGATGGTGCCAAGGAAAAAGCTGTGAAAGCTGCCATGTTGCTGCACTTTTGTATTCCCCTTGGGATGCCTTGAACAGCTGCAGTGTGCCTGGAGCTAAAGGCTTCCTAGTTTTAAAAATCCTAGCCCTAGGCCTAAGCCTAACAGTAACCCTGGGAAGGTAAATCAGCCTGGTGTTAGGCTTCTTGCCAAGGAAAAAGCCGTGAAAGCAGCCATGTTGTGGCACTTTTGCACTCCCTTTTGGATGCCTTTCACAGCTCCAGTGTGCCTGGAACTCAGGGCTTCCTGATTTTAAAAATCCTAGCACTAGGCCGAACCCCAACCCTAAGACGAGAAAGGCAAATCAGCCAGGAATTAGGCATGTCCCCAAGGAAAAAGCTGTGGAGGCAGGCATGTTGTGGTACTTTTGCGCTCTTCTTGGCTAGTCCTTCGCAGCTGCTGTGTTCTTGGAACTCAGGGCTTTCTGGTTAATAGAACCCTTACCCTAGGCGTAACTCAAACCTTAACCCTAGGAAGGAAAATCAGCCTATGGTTCGGGATGGTCTCATGGAAATATCAGTGGTGGCAGCCAAGTTGCGTCACTTTTGCGCTCCCCTTGGGATGCCTTTCGCAGCTGCAGTGTGCCTGGAGCCCAGGGCTTCCTGGTTTTAAAAGTCCTAGGCCTAAGCCTAACAGTAACCCTGGGAAGGTAAATCAGCCGGGTATTAGGGTTCTTCCCAAGGGAAAAGCCGTGAAAGCAGCCATGTTGTGGCACTTCTGCACTCCTCTTGGGATGCCTTTCACAGCTGCAGTGTGCTTGGAGCACAGGGCTTCTGGTTAAATAAATCCAAGCCCTAGGCTGAACCCTAACCCTAACCCTAGGCAGATAAATCAGCCTAGGTATAGGGATGGGGCCAAGGAAAAAGCTGTGAAAGCTGCCATGTTGTTGCACTTTTGTACTCCCCTTGGGATGCCTTGAACAGCTGCAGTGTGCCTGGAGCTAAGGGCTTCCTAGTTTTAAAAATCCTAGCCCTAGGCCTAAGCCTAACAGTAACCCTGGGAAGGTAAATCAGCCTAGTGTTAGGCTTCTTGCCAAGGAAAAAGCCGTGAAACAGCCATGTTGTGGCACTTTTGCACTCCCTTCTGGATGCCTTTCACAGCTGCAGTGTGCCTGGAACTCAGGGCTTCCTGATTTTAAAAATCCTAGCAGTAGGCCGAACCCCAACCCTAAGACGAGAAAGGCAAATCAGCCAGGAATTAGGCATATCCCCAAGGAAAAATCTGTGGAGGCAGGCATGTTGTGGTACTTTTGCGCTCTTCTTGGCTAGTCCTTCGCAGCTGCTGTGTTCTTGGAACTCAGGGCTTTCTGGTTAATAGAACCCTTACCCTAGGCGTAACTCAAACCTTAACCCTAGGAAGGAAAATCAGCCTATGGTTCGGGATGGTCTCATGGAAATATCAGTGGTGGCAGCCAAGTTGCGTCACTTTTGCGCTCCCCTTGGGATGCCTTTCGCAGCTGCAGTGTGCCTGGAGCCCAGGGCTTCCTGGTTTTAAAAGTCCTAGGCCTAAGCCTAACAGTAACCCTGGGAAGGTAAATCAGCCGGGTATTAGGGTTCTTCCTAAGGGAAAAGCTGTGAAAGCAGCCATGTTGTGGCACTTCTGCACTCCTCTTGGGATGCTTTTCACAGCTGCAGTGTGCTTGGAGCACAGGGCTTCCTGGTTAAAGAAATCCAAGCCCTAGGCTGAACCCTAACCCTAACCCTAGGCAGATAAATCAGCCTAGGTATAGGGATGGTGCCAAGGAAAAAGCTGTGAAAGCTGCCATGTTGCTGCACTTTTGTATTCCCCTTGGGATGCCTTGAACAGCTGCAGTGTGCCTGGAGCTAAAGGCTTCCTAGTTTTAAAAATCCTAGCCCTAGGCCTAAGCCTAACAGTAACCCTGGGAAGGTAAATCAGCCTGGTGTTAGGCTTCTTGCCAAGGAAAAAGCCGTGAAAGCAGCCATGTTGTGGCACTTTTGCACTCCCTTTTGGATGCCTTTCACAGCTCCAGTGTGCCTGGAACTCAGGGCTTCCTGATTTTAAAAATCCTAGCACTAGGCCGAACCCCAACCCTAAGACGAGAAAGGCAAATCAGCCAGGAATTAGGCATGTCCCCAAGGAAAAAGCTGTGGAGGCAGGCATGTTGTGGTACTTTTGCGCTCTTCTTGGCTAGTCCTTCGCAGCTGCTGTGTTCTTGGAACTCAGGGCTTTCTGGTTAATAGAACCCTTACCCTAGGCGTAACTCAAACCTTAACCCTAGGAAGGAAAATCAGCCTATGGTTCGGGATGGTCTCATGGAAATATCAGTGGTGGCAGCCAAGTTGCGTCACTTTTGCGCTCCCCTTGGGATGCCTTTCGCAGCTGCAGTGTGCCTGGAGCCCAGGGCTTCCTGGTTTTAAAAGTCCTAGGCCTAAGCCTAACAGTAACCCTGGGAAGGTAAATCAGCCGGGTATTAGGGTTCTTCCCAAGGGAAAAGCCGTGAAAGCAGCCATGTTGTGGCACTTCTGCACTCCTCTTGGGATGCCTTTCACAGCTGCAGTGTGCTTGGAGCACAGGGCTTCTGGTTAAATAAATCCAAGCCCTAGGCTGAACCCTAACCCTAACCCTAGGCAGATAAATCAGCCTAGGTATAGGGATGGGGCCAAGGAAAAAGCTGTGAAAGCTGCCATGTTGTTGCACTTTTGTACTCCCCTTGGGATGCCTTGAACAGCTGCAGTGTGCCTGGAGCTAAGGGCTTCCTAGTTTTAAAAATCCTAGCCCTAGGCCTAAGCCTAACAGTAACCCTGGGAAGGTAAATCAGCCTAGTGTTAGGCTTCTTGCCAAGGAAAAAGCCGTGAAACAGCCATGTTGTGGCACTTTTGCACTCCCTTCTGGATGCCTTATTACAGCTGCAGTGTTCCTGGAACTCAGGGCTTCCTGATTTTAAAAACCCTAGCCCTAGGCCGAACCCCAACCCTAAGACGAGAAAGGCAAATCAGCCAGGAATTAGGCATGTCCCCAAGGAAAAAGCTGTGGAGGCAGGCATGCTGTGGTACTTTTGCGCTCTTCTTGGGTAGTCCTTCGCAGCTGCTGTGTTCTTGGAACTCAGGGCTTTCTGGTTAATAGAACCCTTACCCTAGGCGTAACTCAAACCTTAACCCTAGGAAGGAAAATCAGCCTATGGTTCGGGATGGTCTCATGGAAATATCAGTGGTGGCAGCCAAGTTGCGTCACTTTTGCGCTCCCCTTGGGATGCCTTTCGCAGCTGCAGTGTGCCTGGAGCCCAGGGCTTCCTGGTTTTAAAAGTCCTAGGCCTAAGCCTAACAGTAACCCTGGGAAGGTAAATCAGCCGGGTATTAGGGTTCTTCCTAAGGGAAAAGCCGTGAAAGCAGCCATGTTGTGGCACTTCTGCACTCCCTTTGGGATGCCTTTGGCAGATGAAGGAAGCCTGGAACTCAGGGCTTCCTGGTTAAAAAAATCCAAGCCCTAGGCTGAACCCTAACCCTAACCCTAGGCAGATAAATCAGCCTAGGTATAGGGATGGGGCCAAGGAAATGTTGTGAAAGCTGCCATGTGTTTGCACTTTTGTACTCCCCTTGGGATGCCTTGAACAGCTGCAGTGTGCCTGTAGCTAAGGGCTTCCAAGTTTTAAAAATCCTAGCCTTAGGCCTAAGCCTAACAGTAACCCTGGGAAGGCAAATCAGCCTGGTGTTAGGCTTCTTGCCAAGGAAAAAGTTGTGAAAGCAGCCATGTTGTGGCACTTTTGCACTCCCTTTTGGATGCCTTTCACAGCTGCAGTGTGCCTGGAACTCAGGGCTTCCTGATTTTAAACATCCTAGCCCTAGGCCGAACCCCAACCCTAAGACGAGAAAGGCAAATCAGCCAGGAATTAGGCATGTCCCCAAGGAAAAAGCTGTGGAGGCAGGCATGTTGTGGTACTTTTGCGCTCTTCTTGGCTAGTCCTTCGCAGCTGCTGTGTTCTTGGAACTCAGGGCTTTCTGGTTAATAGAACCCTTACCCTAGGCGTAACTCAAACCTTAACCCTAGGAAGGAAAATCAGCCTATGGTTCGGGATGGTCTCATGGAAATATCAGTGGTGGCAGCCATGTTGCGTCACTTTTGCGCTCCCCTTGGGATGCCTTTCGCAGCTGCAGTGTGCCTGGAGCCCAGGGCTTCCTGGTTTTAAAAGTCCTAGGCCTAAGTCTAACAGCAACCCTGGGAAGGTAAATCAGCCGGGTATTAGGGTTCTTCCTAAGGAAAAAGCCGTGAAAGCAGCCATGTTGTGGCACTTCTGCACTCCCTTTGGGATGCCTTTGGCAGATGAAGTAAGCCTGGAACTCAGGGCTTCCTGGTTAAAGAAATCCAAGCCCTAGGCTGAACCCTAACCCTAACCCTAGGCAGATAAATCAGCCTAGGTATAGGGATGGTGCCAAGGAAAAAGCTGTGAAAGCTGCCATGTTGCTGCACTTTTGTATTCCCCTTGGGATGCCTTGAACAGCTGCAGTGTGCCTGGAGCTAAGGGCTTCCTAGTTTTAAAAATCCTAGCCCTAGGCCTAAGCCTAACAGTAACCCTGGGAAGGGAAATCAGCCTGGTGTTAGGCTTCTTGCCAAGGAAAAAGCCGTGAAAGCAGCCATGTTGTGGCACTTTTGCACTCCCTTTTGGATGCCTTTCACAGCTCCAGTGTGCCTGGAACTCAGGGCTTCCTGATTTTAAAAACCCTAGCCCTAGGCCGAACCCCAACCCTAAGACGAGAAAGGCAAATCAGCCAGGAATTAGGCATGTCCCCAAGGAAAAAGCTGTGGAGGCAGGCATGTTGTGGTACTTTTGCGCTCTTCTTGGCTAGTCCTTCGCAGCTGCTGTGTTCTTGGAACTCAGGGCTTTCTGGTTAATAGAACCCTTACCCTAGGCGTAACTCAAACCTTAAGCCTAGGAAGGAAAATCAGCCTATGGTTCGGGATGGTCTCATGGAAATATCAGTGGTGGCAGCCAAGTTGCGTCACTTTTGCGCTCCCCTTGGGATGCCTTTCGCAGCTGCAGTGTGCCTGGAGCCCAGGGCTTCCTGGTTTTAAAAGTCCTAGGCCTAAGCCTAACAGTAACCCTGGGAAGGTAAATCAGCCGGGTATTAGGGTTCTTCCTAAGGGAAAAGCGGTGAAAGCAGCCATGTTGTGGCACTTCTGCACTCCTCTTGGCATGCCTTTCACAGCTGCAGTGTGCTTGGAGCACAGGGCTTCTGGTTAAATAAATCCAAGCCCTAGGCTGAACCCTAACCCTAACCCTAGGCAGATAAATCAGCCTAGGTATAGGGATGGTGCAAAGGAAAAAGCTGTGAAAGCTGCCATGTTGTTGCACTTTTGTACTCCCCTTGGGATGCCTTGAACAGCTGCAGTGTGCCTGGAGCTAAGGGCTTCCTAGTTTTAAAAATCCTAGCCTTAGGCCTAAGCCTAACACTAACCCTGGCAAGGTAAATCAGCCTGGTGTTAGGCTTCTTGCCAAGGAAAAAGTTGTGAAAGCAGCCATGTTGTGGCACTTTTGCACTCCCTTTTGGATGCCTTTCACAGCTCCAGTGTGCCTGGAACTCAGGGCTTCCTGATTTTAAAAATCCTAGCACTAGGCCGAACCCCAACCCTAAGACGAGAAAGGCAAATCAGCCAGGAATTAGGCATGTCCCCAAGGAAAAAGCTGTGGAGGCAGGCATGTTGTGGTACTTTTGCGCTCTTCTTGGCTAGTCCTTCGCAGCTGCTGTGTTCTTGGAACTCAGGGCTTTCTGGTTAATAGAACCCTTACCCTAGGCGTAACTCAAACCTTAAGCCTAGGAAGGAAAATCAGCCTATGGTTCGGGATGGTCTCATGGAAATATCAGTGGTGGCAGCCAAGTTGCGTCACTTTTGCGCTCCCCTTGGGATGCCTTTCGCAGCTGCAGTGTGCCTGGAGCCCAGGGCTTCCTGGTTTTAAAAGTCCTAGGCCTAAGCCTAACAGTAACCCTGGGTAGGTAAATCAGCCGGGTATTAGGGTTCTTCCTAAGGAAAAAGCCGTGAAAGCAGCCATGTTGTGGCACTTCTGCACTCCTCTTGGGATGCCTTTCACAGCTGCAGTGTGCTTGGAGCACAGGGCTTCCTGGTTAAAGAAATCCAAGCCCTAGGCTGAACCCTAACCCTAACCCTAGGCAGATAAATCAGCCTAGGTATAGGGATGGTGCCAAGAAAAAAGCTGTGAAAGCTGCCATGTTGCTGCACTTTTGTATTCCCCTTGGGATGCCTTGAACAGCTGCAGTGTGCCTGGAGCTAAGGGCTTCCTAGTTTTAAAAATCCTAGCCCTTGGCCTAAGCCTAACAGTAACCCTGGGAAGGTAAATCAGCCTGGTGTTAGGCTTCTTGCCAAGGAAAAAGTTGTGAAAGCAGCCATGTTGTGGCACTTTTGCACTCCCTTTTGGATGCCTTTCACAGCTCCAGTGTGCCTGGAACTCAGGGCTTCCTGATTTTAAAAATCCTAGCACTAGGCCGAACCCCAACCCTAAGACGAGAAAGGCAAATCAGCCAGGAATTAGGCATATCCCCAAGGAAAAATCTGTGGAGGCAGGCATGTTGTGGTACTTTTGCGCTCTTCTTGGCTAGTCCTTCGCAGCTGCTGTGTTCTTGGAACTCAGGGCTTTCTGGTTAATAGAACCCTTACCCTAGGCGTAACTCAAACCTTAACCCTAGGAAGGAAAATCAGCCTATGGTTCGGGATGGTCTCATGGAAATATCAGTGGTGGCAGCCAAGTTGCGTCACTTTTGCGCTCCCCTTGGGATGCCTTTCGCAGCTGCAGTGTGCCTGGAGCCCAGGGCTTCCTGGTTTTAAAAGTCCTAGGCCTAAGCCTAACAGTAACCCTGGGAAGGTAAATCAGCCGGGTATTAGGGTTCTTCCTAAGGAAAAAGCTGTGAAAGCAGCCATGTTGTGGCACTTCTGCACTCCTCTTGGGATGCTTTTCACAGCTGCAGTGTGCTTGGAGCACAGGGCTTCCTGGTTAAAGAAATCCAAGCCCTCGGCTGAACCCTAACCCTAACCCTAGGCAGATAAATCAGCCTAGGTATAGGGATGGTGCCAAGGAAAAAGCTGTGAAAGCTGCCATGTTGCTGCACTTTTGTATTCCCCTTGGGATGCCTTGAACAGCTGCAGTGTGCCTGGAGCTAAAGGCTTCCTAGTTTTAAAAATCCTAGCCCTAGGCCTAAGCCTAACAGTAACCCTGGGAAGGTAAAT
The DNA here is from genome assembly GCF_027887145.1 of Ammospiza caudacuta. NCBI lineage: Eukaryota > Metazoa > Chordata > Aves > Passeriformes > Passerellidae > Ammospiza > Ammospiza caudacuta. The sequence continues at coordinate 1,060,117 of NC_080618.1, forward strand.
CAGCCTGGTGTTAGGCTTCTTGCCAAGGAAAAAGTTGTGAAAGCAGCCATGTTGTGGCACTTTTGCACTCCCTTTTGGATGCCTTTCACAGCTCCAGTGTGCCTGGAACTCAGGGCTTCCTGATTTTAAAAATCCAAGCACTAGGCCGAACCCCAACCCTAAGACGAGAAAGGCAAATCAGCCAGGAATTTGGGATGTCCCCAAGGAAAAAGCTGTGGAGGCAGGCATGTTGTGGTACTTTTGCGCTCTTCTTGGGTAGTCCTTCGCAGCTGCTGTGTTCTTGGAACTCAGGGCTTTCTGGTTAATAGAACCCTTACCCTAGGCGTAACTCAAACCTTAACCCTAGGAAGGAAAATCAGCCTATGGTTCGGGATGGTCTCATGGAAATATCAGTGGTGGCAGCCATGTTGCGTCACTTTTGCGCTCCCCTTGGGATGCCTTTCGCAGCTGCAGTGTGCCTGGAGCCCAGGGCTTCCTGGTTTTAAAAGTCCTAGGCCTAAGCCTAACAGTAACCCTGGGAAGGTAAATCAGCCGGGTATTAGGGTTCTTCCCAAGGGAAAAGCCGTGAAAGCAGCCATGTTGTGGCACTTCTGCACTCCTCTTGGCATGCCTTTCACAGCTGCAGTGTGCTTGGAGCACAGGGCTTCTGGTTAAATAAATCCAAGCCCTAGGCTGAACCCTAACCCTAACCCTAGGCAGATAAATCAGCCTAGGTATAGGGATGGGGCCAAGGAAAAAGCTGTGAAAGCTGCCATGTTGTTGCACTTTTGTACTCCCCTTGGGATGCCTTGAACAGCTGCAGTGTGCCTGGAGCTAAGGGCTTCCTAGTTTTAAAAATCCTAGCCCTAGGCCTAAGCCTAACAGTAACCCTGGGAAGGTAAATCAGCCTAGTGTTAGGCTTCTTGCCAAGGAAAAAGCCGTGAAACAGCCATGTTGTGGCACTTTTGCACTCCCTTCTGGATGCCTTATTACAGCTGCAGTGTTCCTGGAACTCAGGGCTTCCTGATTTTAAAAACCCTAGCCCTAGGCCGAACCCCAACCCTAAGACGAGAAAGGCAAATCAGCCAGGAATTAGGCATGTCCCCAAGGAAAAAGCTGTGGAGGCAGGCATGCTGTGGTACTTTTGCGCTCTTCTTGGGTAGTCCTTCGCAGCTGCTGTGTTCTTGGAACTCAGGGCTTTCTGGTTAATAGAACCCTTACCCTAGGCGTAACTCAAACCTTAACCCTAGGAAGGAAAATCAGCCTATGGTTCGGGATGGTCTCATGGAAATATCAGTGGTGGCAGCCAAGTTGCGTCACTTTTGCGCTCCCCTTGGGATGCCTTTCGCAGCTGCAGTGTGCCTGGAGCCCAGGGCTTCCTGGTTTTAAAAGTCCTAGGCCTAAGCCTAACAGTAACCCTGGGAAGGTAAATCAGCCGGGTATTAGGGTTCTTCCTAAGGGAAAAGCGGTGAAAGCAGCCATGTTGTGGCACTTCTGCACTCCCTTTGGGATGCCTTTGGCAGATGAAGGAAGCCTGGAACGCAGGGCTTCCTGGTCAAAAAAATCCAAGCCCTAGGCTGAACCCTAACCCTAACCCTAGGCAGATAAATCAGCCTAGGTATAGGGATGGTGCCAAGGAAAAAGCTGTGAAAGCTGCCATGTTGCTGCACTTTTGTATTCCCCTTGGGATGCCTTGAACAGCTGCAGTGTGCCTGGAGCTAAGGGCTTCCTAGTTTTAAAAATCCTAGCCCTAGGCCTAAGCCTAACAGTAACCCTGGGAAGGGAAATCAGCCTGGTGTTAGGCTTCTTGCCAAGGAAAAAGCCGTGAAAGCAGCCATGTTGTGGCACTTTTGCACTCCCTTTTGGATGCCTTTCACAGCTCCAGTGTGCCTGGAACTCAGGGCTTCCTGATTTTAAAAACCCTAGCCCTAGGCCGAACCCCAACCCTAAGACGAGAAAGGCAAATCAGCCAGGAATTAGGCATGTCCCCAAGGAAAAAGCTGTGGAGGCAGGCATGTTGTGGTACTTTTGCGCTCTTCTTGGCTAGTCCTTCGCAGCTGCTGTGTTCTTGGAACTCAGGGCTTTCTGGTTAATAGAGCCCTTACCCTAGGCGTAACTCAAACCTTAAGCCTAGGAAGGAAAATCAGCCTATGGTTCGGGATGGTCTCATGGAAATATCAGTGGTGGCAGCCAAGTTGCGTCACTTTTGCGCTCCCCTTGGGATGCCTTTCACAGCTGCAGTGTGCCTGGAGCCCAGGGCTTCCTGGTTTTAAAAGTCCTAGGCCTAAGCCTAACAGTAACCCTGGGAAGGTAAATCAGCCGGGTATTAGGGTTCTTCCTAAGGGAAAAGCGGTGAAAGCAGCCATGTTGTGGCACTTCTGCACTCCTCTTGGGATGCCTTTCACAGCTGCAGTGTGCTTGGAGCACAGGGCTTCTGGTTAAATAAATCCAAGCCCTAGTCTGAACCCTAACCCTAACCCTAGGCAGATAAATCAGCCTAGGTATAGGGATGGTGCAAAGGAAAAAGCTGTGAAAGCTGCCATGTTGTTGCACTTTTGTACTCCCCTTGGGATGCCTTGAACACCTGCAGTGTGCCTGGAGCTAAGGGCTTCCTAGTTTTAAAAATCCTAGCCTTAGGCCTAAGCCTAACAGTAACCCTGGGAAGGTAAATCAGCCTAGTGTTAGGCTTCTTGCCAAGGAAAAAACCGTGAAACAGCCATGTTGTGGCACTTTTGCACTCCCTTCTGGATGCCTTATTACAGCTGCAGTGTTCCTGGAACTCAGGGCTTCCTGATTTTAAAAACCCTAGCCCTAGGCCGAACCCCAACCCTAAGACGAGAAAGGCAAATCAGCCAGGAATTAGGCATGTCCCCAAGGAAAAAGCTGTGGAGGCAGGCATGCTGTGGTACTTTTGCGCTCTTCTTGGGTAGTCCTTCGCAGCTGCTGTGTTCTTGGAACTCAGGGCTTTCTGGTTAATAGAACCCTTACCCTAGGCGTAACTCAAACCTTAAGCCTAGGAAGGAAAATCAGCCTATGGTTCGGGATGGTCTCATGGAAATATCAGTGGTGGCAGCCAAGTTGCGTCACTTTTGCGCTCCCCTTGGGATGCCTTTCGCAGCTGCAGTGTGCCTGGAGCCCAGGGCTTCCTGGTTTTAAAAGTCCTAGGCCTAAGCCTAACAGTAACCCTGGGAAGGTAAATCAGCCGGGTATTAGGGTTCTTCCTAAGGGAAAAGCGGTGAAAGCAGCCATGTTGTGGCACTTCTGCACTCCCTTTGGGATGCCTTTGGCAGATGAAGGAAGCCTGGAACGCAGGGCTTCCTGGTCAAAAAAATCCAAGCCCTAGGCTGAACCCTAACCCTAACCCTAGGCAGATAAATCAGCCTAGGTATAGGGATGGTGCCAAGGAAAAAGCTGTGAAAGCTGCCATGTTGCTGCACTTTTGTATTCCCCTTGGGATGCCTTGAACAGCTGCAGTGTGCCTGGAGCTAAGGGCTTCCTAGTTTTAAAAATCCTAGCCCTAGGCCTAAGCCTAACAGTAACCCTGGGAAGGGAAATCAGCCTGGTGTTAGGCTTCTTGCCAAGGAAAAAGCCGTGAAAGCAGCCATGTTGTGGCACTTTTGCACTCCCTTTTGGATGCCTTTCACAGCTCCAGTGTGCCTGGAACTCAGGGCTTCCTGATTTTAAAAACCCTAGCCCTAGGCCGAACCCCAACCCTAAGACGAGAAAGGCAAATCAGCCAGGAATTAGGCATGTCCCCAAGGAAAAAGCTGTGGAGGCAGGCATGTTGTGGTACTTTTGCGCTCTTCTTGGCTAGTCCTTCGCAGCTGCTGTGTTCTTGGAACTCAGGGCTTTCTGGTTAATAGAGCCCTTACCCTAGGCGTAACTCAAACCTTAAGCCTAGGAAGGAAAATCAGCCTATGGTTCGGGATGGTCTCATGGAAATATCAGTGGTGGCAGCCAAGTTGCGTCACTTTTGCGCTCCCCTTGGGATGCCTTTCACAGCTGCAGTGTGCCTGGAGCCCAGGGCTTCCTGGTTTTAAAAGTCCTAGGCCTAAGCCTAACAGTAACCCTGGGAAGGTAAATCAGCCGGGTATTAGGGTTCTTCCTAAGGGAAAAGCGGTGAAAGCAGCCATGTTGTGGCACTTCTGCACTCCTCTTGGGATGCCTTTCACAGCTGCAGTGTGCTTGGAGCACAGGGCTTCTGGTTAAATAAATCCAAGCCCTAGTCTGAACCCTAACCCTAACCCTAGGCAGATAAATCAGCCTAGGTATAGGGATGGTGCAAAGGAAAAAGCTGTGAAAGCTGCCATGTTGTTGCACTTTTGTACTCCCCTTGGGATGCCTTGAACACCTGCAGTGTGCCTGGAGCCCAGGGCTTCCTAGTTTTAAAAATCCTAGCCTTAGGCCTAAGCCTAACAGTAACCCTGGGAAGGTAAATCAGCCTAGTGTTAGGCTTCTTGCCAAGGAAAAAACCGTGAAACAGCCATGTTGTGGCACTTTTGCACTCCCTTCTGGATGCCTTATTACAGCTGCAGTGTTCCTGGAACTCAGGGCTTCCTGATTTTAAAAACCCTAGCCCTAGGCCGAACCCCAACCCTAAGACGAGAAAGGCAAATCAGCCAGGAATTAGGCATGTCCCCAAGGAAAAAGCTGTGGAGGCAGGCATGCTGTGGTACTTTTGCGCTCTTCTTGGGTAGTCCTTCGCAGCTGCTGTGTTCTTGGAACTCAGGGCTTTCTGGTTAATAGAACCCTTACCCTAGGCGTAACTCAAACCTTAACCCTAGGAAGGAAAATCAGCCTATGGTTCGGGATGGTCTCATGGAAATATCAGTGGTGGCAGCCAAGTTGCGTCACTTTTGCGCTCCCCTTGGGATGCCTTTCGCAGCTGCAGTGTGCCTGGAGCCCAGGGCTTCCTGGTTTTAAAAGTCCTAGGCCTAAGCCTAACAGTAACCCTGGGAAGGTAAATCAGCCGGGTATTAGGGTTCTTCCTAAGGGAAAAGCCGTGAAAGCAGCCATGTTGTGGCACTTCTGCACTCCCTTTGGGATGCCTTTGGCAGATGAAGGAAGCCTGGAACTCAGGGCTTCCTGGTCAAAAAAATCCAAGCCCTAGGCTGAACCCTAACCCTAACCCTAGGCAGATAAATCAGCCTAGGTATAGGGATGGGGCCAAGGAAATGTTGTGAAAGCTGCCATGTGTTTGCACTTTTGTACTCCCCTTGGGATGCCTTGAACAGCTGCAGTGTGCCTGTAGCTAAGGGCTTCCAAGTTTTAAAAATCCTAGCCTTAGGCCTAAGCCTAACAGTAACCCTGGGAAGGCAAATCAGCCTGGTGTTAGGCTTCTTGCCAAGGAAAATGTTGTGAAAGCAGCCATGTTGTGGCACTTTTGCACTCCCTTTTGGATGCCTTTCACAGCTGCAGTGTGCCTGGAACTCAGGGCTTCCTGATTTTAAACATCCTAGCCCTAGGCCGAACCCCAACCCTAAGACGAGAAAGGCAAATCAGCCAGGAATTAGGCATGTCCCCAAGGAAAAAGCTGTGGAGGCAGGCATGTTGTGGTAGTTTTGCGCTCTTCTTGGCTAGTCCTTCGCAGCTGCTGTGTTCTTGGAACTCAGGGCTTTCTGGTTAATAGACCCTTACCCTAGGCGTAACTCAAACCTTAACCCTAGGAAGGAAAATCAGCCTAGGGTTCGGGATGGTCGCATGGAAATATCAGTGGTGGCAGCCAAGTTGCGTCACTTTTGCGCTCCCCTTGGGATGCCTTTTGCAGCTGCAGTGTGCCTGGAGCCCAGGGCTTCCTGGTTTTAAAAGTCCTAGGCCTAAGCCTAACAGTAACCCTGGGAAGGTAAATCAGCCGGGTATTAGGGTTCTTCCTAAGGAAAAAGCCGTGAAAGCAGCCATGTTGTGGCACTTCTGCACTCCCTTTGGGATGCCTTTGGCAGATGAAGTAAGCCTGGAACTCAGGGCTTCCTGGTTAAAGAAATCCAAGCCCTAGGCTGAACCCTAACCCTAACCCTAGGCAGATAAATCAGCCTAGGTATAGGGATGGTGCCAAGGAAAAAGCTGTGAAAGCTGCCATGTTGCTGCACTTTTGTATTCCCCTTGGGATGCCTTGAACAGCTGCAGTGTGCCTGGAGCTAAGGGCTTCCTAGTTTTAAAAATCCTAGCCCTAGGCCTAAGCCTAACAGTAACCCTGGGAAGGTAAATCAGCCTGGTGTTAGGCTTCTTGCCAAGGAAAAAGCCGTGAAAGCAGCCATGTTGTGGCACTTTTGCACTCCCTTTTGGATGCCTTTCACAGCTCCAGTGTGCCTGGAACTCAGGGCTTCCTGATTTTAAAAACCCTAGCCCTAGGCCGAACCCCAACCCTAAGACGAGAAAGGCAAATCAGCCAGGAATTAGGCATGTCCCCAAGGAAAAAGCTGTGGAGGCAGGCATGTTGTGGTACTTTTGCGCTCTTCTTGGCTAGTCCTTCGCAGCTGCTGTGTTCTTGGAACTCAGGGCTTTCTGGTTAATAGAACCCTTACCCTAGGCGTAACTCAAACCTTAAGCCTAGGAAGGAAAATCAGCCTATGGTTCGGGATGGTCTCATGGAAATATCAGTGGTGGCAGCCAAGTTGCGTCACTTTTGCGCTCCCCTTGGGATGCCTTTCGCAGCTGCAGTGTGCCTGGAGCCCAGGGCTTCCTGGTTTTAAAAGTCCTAGGCCTAAGCCTAACAGTAACCCTGGGAAGGTAAATCAGCCGGGTATTAGGGTTCTTCCTAAGGGAAAAGCGGTGAAAGCAGCCATGTTGTGGCACTTCTGCACTCCTCTTGGCATGCCTTTCACAGCTGCAGTGTGCTTGGAGCACAGGGCTTCTGGTTAAATAAATCCAAGCCCTAGGCTGAACCCTAACCCTAACCCTAGGCAGATAAATCAGCCTAGGTATAGGGATGGTGCCAAGGAAAAAGCTGTGAAAGCTGCCATGTTGTTGCACTTTTGTACTCCCCTTGGGATGCCTTGAACACCTGCAGTGTGCCTGGAGCTAAGGGCTTCCTAGTTTTAAAAATCCTAGCCTTAGGCCTAAGCCTAACACTAACCCTGGCAAGGTAAATCAGCCTGGTGTTAGGCTTCTTGCCAAGGAAAAAGTTGTGAAAGCAGCCATGTTGTGGCACTTTTGCACTCCCTTTTGGATGCCTTTCACAGCTCCAGTGTGCCTGGAACTCAGGGCTTCCTGATTTTAAAAACCCTAGCCCTAGGCCGAACCCTAACCCTAAGACGAGAAAGGCAAATCAGCCAGGAATTAGGCATGTCCCCAAGGAAAAAGCTGTGGAGGCAGGCATGTTGTGGTAGTTTTGCGCTCTTCTTGGGTAGTCCTTCGCAGCTGCTGTGTTCTTAGAACTCAGGGCTTTCTGGTTAATAGAACCCTTACCCTAGGCGTAACTCAAACCTTAAGCCTAGGAAGGAAAATCAGCCTATGGTTCGGGATGGTCTCATGGAAATATCAGTGGTGGCAGCCAAGTTGCGTCACTTTTGCGCTCCCCTTGGGATGCCTTTCGCAGCTGCAGTGTGCCTGGAGCCCAGGGCTTCCTGGTTTTAAAAGTCCTAGGCCTAAGCCTAACAGTAACCCTGGGAAGGTAAATCAGCCGGGTATTAGGGTTCTTCCTAAGGAAAAAGCCGTGAAAGCAGCCATGTTGTGGCACTTCTGCACTCCCTTTGGGATACCTTTGGCAGATGAAGTAAGCCTGGAACTCAGGGCTTCCTGGTTAAAGAAATCCAAGCCCTAGGCTGAACCCTAACCCTAACCCTAGGCAGATAAATCAGCCTAGGTATAGGGATGGGGCCAAGGAAAAAGCTGTGAAAGCTGCCATGTGTTTGCACTTTTGTACTCCCCTTGGGATGCCTTGAACAGCTGCAGTGTGCCTGGAGCTAAGGGCTTCCTAGTTTTAAAAATCCTAGCCCTAGGCCTAAGCCTAACAGTAACCCTGGGAAGGTAAATCAGCCTAGTGTTAGGCTTCTTGCCAAGGAAAAAGCCGTGAAAGCAGCCATGTTGTGGCACTTTTGCACTCCCTTTTGGATGCCTTTCACAGCTGCAGTGTGCCTGGAACTCAGGGCTTCCTGATTTTAAAAATCCTAGCCCTAGGCCGAACCCCAACCCTAAGACGAGAAAGGCAAATCAGCCAGGAATTAGGCATGTCCCCAAGGAAAAAGCTGTGGAGGCAGGCATGTTGTGGTACTTTTGCGCTCTTCTTGGCTAGTCCTTCGCAGCTGCTGTGTTCTTGGAACTCAGGGCTTTCTGGTTAATAGAACCCTTACCCTAGGCGTAACTCAAACCTTAAGCCTAGATAGGAAAATCAGCCTATGGTTCGGGATGGTCTCATGGAAATATCAGTGGTGGCAGCCAAGTTGCGTCACTTTTGCGCTCCCCTTGGGATGCCTTTCGCAGCTGCAGTGTGCCTGGAGCCCAGGGCTTCCTGGTTTTAAAAGTCCTAGGCCTAAGCCTAACAGTAACCCTGGGAAGGTAAATCAGCCGGGTATTAGGGTTCTTCCTAAGGGAAAAGCTGTGAAAGCAGCCATGTTGTGGCACTTCTGCACTCCTCTTGGGATGCCTTTGGCAGATGAAGTAAGCCTGGAACTCAGGGCTTCCTGGTTAAAAAAATCCAAGCCCTAGGCTGAACCCTAACCCTAACCCTAGGCAGATAAATCAGCCTAGGTATAGGGATGGGGCCAAGGAAAAAGTTGTGAAAGCTGCCATGTGTTTGCACTTTTGTACTCCCCTTGGGATGCCTTGAACAGCTGCAGTGTGCCTGGAGCTAAGGGCTTCCTAGTTTTAAAAATCCTAGCCTTAGGCCTAAGCCTAACAGTAACCCTGGCAAGGCAAATCAGCCTGGTGTTAGGCTTCTTGCCAAGGAAAAAGTTGTGAAAGCAGCCATGTTGTGGCACTTTTGCACTCCCTTTTGGATGCCTTTCACAGCTGCAGTGTGCCTGGAACTCAGGGCTTCCTGATTTTAAAAACCCTAGCCCTAGGCCGAACCCCAACCCTAAGACGAGAAAGGCAAATCAGCCAGGAATTAGGCATGTCCCCAAGGAAAAAGCTGTGGAGGCAGGCATGTTGTGGTACTTTTGCGCTCTTCTTGGCTAGTCCTTCGCAGCTGCTGTGTTCTTGGAACTCAGGGCTTTCTGGTTCATAGAACCCTTACCCTAGGCCTAACTCAAACCTTAACCCTAGGAAGGAAAATCAGCCTATGGTTCGGGATGGTCTCATGGAAATATCAGTGGTGGCAGCCATGTTGCGTCACTTTTGCGCTCCCCTTGGGATGCCTTTCGCAGCTGCAGTGTGCCTGGAGCCCAGGGCTTCCTGGTTTTAAAAGTCCTAGGCCTAAGCCTAACAGTAACCCTGGGAAGGTAAATCAGCCGGGTATTAGGGTTCTTCCTAAGGAAAAAGCCGTGAAAGCAGCCATGTTGTGGCACTTCTGCACTCCCTTTGGGATGCCTTTGGCAGATGAAGTAAGCCTGGAACTCAGGGCTTCCTGGTTAAAGAAATCCAAGCCCTAGGCTGAACCCTAACCCTAACCCTAGGCAGATAAATCAGCCTAGGTATAGGGATGGTGCCAAGGAAAAAGCTGTGAAAGCTGCCATGTTGCTGCACTTTTGTATTCCCCTTGGGATGCCTTGAACAGCTGCAGTGTGCCTGGAGCTAAGGGCTTCCTAGTTTTAAAAATCCTAGCCCTAGGCCTAAGCCTAACAGTAACCCTGGGAAGGTAAATCAGCCTGGTGTTAGGCTTCTTGCCAAGGAAAAAGTTGTGAAAGCAGCCATGTTGTGGCACTTTTGCACTCCCTTTTGGATGCCTTTCACAGCTCCAGTGTGCCTGGAACTCAGGGCTTCCTGATTTTAAAAACCCTAGCCCTAGGCCGAACCCCAACCCTAAGACGAGAAAGGCAAATCAGCCAGGAATTAGGCATGTCCCCAAGGAAAAAGCTGTGGAGGCAGGCATGTTGTGGTACTTTTGCGCTCTTCTTGGGTAGTCCTTCGCAGCTGCTGTGTTCTTGGAACTCAGGGCTTTCTGGTTAATAGAACCCTTACCCTAGGCGTAACTCAAACCTTAAGCCTAGGAAGGAAAATCAGCCTATGGTTCGGGATGGTCTCATGGAAATATCAGTGGTGGCAGCCAAGTTGCGTCACTTTTGCGCTCCCCTTGGGATGCCTTTCGCAGCTGCAGTGTGCCTGGAGCCCAGGGCTTCCTGGTTTTAAAAGTCCTAGGCCTAAGCCTAACAGTAACCCTGGGAAGGTAAATCAGCCGGGTATTAGGGTTCTTCCTAAGGGAAAAGCGGTGAAAGCAGCCATGTTGTGGCACTTCTGCACTCCTCTTGGGATGCCTTTCACAGCTGCGGTGTGCTTGGAGCACAGGGCTTCTGGTTAAATAAATCCAAGCCCTAGGCTGAACCCTAACCCTAACCATAGGCAGATAAATCAGCCTAGGTATAGGGATGGGGCCAAGGAAAAAGTTGTGAAAGCTGCCATGTGTTTGCACTTTTGTACTCCCCTTGGGATGCCTTGAACAGCTGCAGTGTGCCTGGAGCTAAGGGCTTCCTAGTTTTAAAAATCCTAGCCTTAGGCCTAAGCCTAACAGTAACCCTGGCAAGGCAAATCAGCCTGGTGTTAGGCTTCTTGCCAAGGAAAAAGTTGTGAAAGCAGCCATGTTGTGGCACTTTTGCACTCCCTTTTGGATGCCTTTCACAGCTGCAGTGTGCCTGGAACTCAGGGCTTCCTGATTTTAAAAATCCTAGCCCTAGGCCGAACCCCAACCCTAAGACGAGAAAGGCAAATCAGCCAGGAATTAGGCATGTCCCCAAGGAAAAATCTGTGGAGGCAGGCATGTTGTGGTACTTTTGCGCTCTTCTTGGCTAGTCCTTCGCAGCTGCTGTGTTCTTGGAACTCAGGGCTTTCTGGTTAATAGAACCCTTACCCTAGGCGTAACTCAAACCTTAAGCCTAGGAAGGAAAATCAGCCTATGGTTCGGGATGGTCTCATGGAAATATCAGTGGTGGCAGCCATGTTGCGTCACTTTTGCGCTCCCCTTGGGATGCCTTTCGCAGCTGCAGTGTGCCTGGAGCCCAGGGCTTCCTGGTTTTAAAAGTCCTAGGCCTAAGCCTAACAGTAACCCTGGGAAGGTAAATCAGCCGGGTATTAGGGTTCTTCCTAAGGAAAAAGCCGTGAAAGCAGCCATGTTGTGGCACTTCTGCACTCCCTTTGGGATGCCTTTGGCAGATGAAGTAAGCCTGGAACTCAGGGCTTCCTGGTTAAAGAAATCCAAGCCCTAGGCTGAACCCTAACCCTAACCCTAGGCAGATAAATCAGCCTAGGTATAGGGATGGTGCCAAGGAAAAAGCTGTGAAAGCTGCCATGTTGCTGCACTTTTGTATTCCCCTTGGGATGCCTTGAACAGCTGCAGTGTGCCTGGAGCTAAGGGCTTCCTAGTTTTAAAAATCCTAGGCCTAAGCCTAACAGTAACCCTGGGAAGGTAAATCAGCCTGGTGTTAGGCTTCTTGCCAAGGAAAAAGTTGTGAAAGCAGCCATGTTGTGGCACTTTTGCACTCCCTTTTGGATGCCTTTCACAGCTCCAGTGTGCCTGGAACTCAGGGCTTCCTGATTTTAAAAATCCTAGCCCTAGGCCGAACCCCAACCCTAAGACGAGAAAGGCAAATCAGCCAGGAATTAGGCATGTCCCCAAGGAAAAAGCTGTGGAGGCAGGCATGTTGTGGTACTTTTGCGCTCTTCTTGGGTAGTCCTTCGCAGCTGCTGTGTTCTTGGAACTCAGGGCTTTCTGGTTAATAGAGCCCTTACCCTAGGCGTAACTCAAACCTTAAGCCTAGGAAGGAAAATCAGCCTATGGTTCGGGATGGTCTCATGGAAATATCAGTGGTGGCAGCCAAGTTGCGTCACTTTTGCGCTCCCCTTGGGATGCCTTTCGCAGCTGCAGTGTGCCTGGAGCCCAGGGCTTCCTGGTTTTAAAAGTCCTAGGCCTAAGCCTAACAGTAACCCTGGGAAGGTAAATCAGCCGGGTATTAGGGTTCTTCCTAAGGGAAAAGCGGTGAAAGCAGCCATGTTGTGGCACTTCTGCACTCCTCTTGGGATGCCTTTCACAGCTGCAGTGTGCTTGGAGCACAGGGCTCCTGGTTAAATAAATCCAAGCCCTAGGCTGAACCCTAACCCTAACCATAGGCAGATAAATCAGCCTAGGTATAGGGATGGTGCAAAGGAAAAAGCTGTGAAAGCTGCCATGTTGTTGCACCTTTGTACTCCCCTTGGGATGCCTTGAACAGCTGCAGTGTGCCTGGAGCTAAGGGCTTCCTAGTTTTAAAAATCCTAGCCTTAGGCCTAAGCCTAACAGTAACCCTGGCAAGGTAAATCAGCCTGGTGTTAGGCTTCTTGCCAAGGAAAAAGTTGTGAAAGCAGCCATGTTGTGGCACATTTGCACTCCCTTTTGGATGCCTTTCACAGCTCCAGTGTGCCTGGAACTCAGGGCTTCCTGATTTTAAAAACCCTAGCCCTAGGCCGAACCCCAACCCTAAGACGAGAAAGGCAAATCAGCCAGGAATTAGGCATGTCCCCAAGGAAAAAGCTGTGGAGGCAGGCATGTTGTGGTACTTTTGCGCTCTTCTTGGGTAGTCCTTCGCAGCTGCTGTGTTCTTAGAACTCAGGGCTTTCTGGTTAATAGAACCCTTACCCTAGGCGTAACTCAAACCTTAACCCTAGGAAGGAAAATCAGCCTATGGTTCGGGATGGTCTCATGGAAATATCAGTGGTGGCAGCCAAGTTGCGTCACTTTTGCGCTCCCCTTGGGATGCCTTTCGCAGCTGCAGTGTGCCTGGAGCCCAGGGCTTCCTGGTTTTAAAAGCCCTAGGCCTAAGCCTAACAGTAACCCTGGGAAGGTAAATCAGCCGGGTATTAGGGTTCTTCCTAAGGAAAAAGCCGTGAAAGCAGCCATGTTGTGGCACTTCTGCACTCCCTTTGGGATGCCTTTGGCAGATGAAGTAAGCCTGGAACTCAGGGCTTCCTGGTTAAAGAAATCCAAGCCCTAGGCTGAACCCTAACCCTAACCCTAGGCAGATAAATCAGCCTAGATATAGGGATGGGGCCAAGGAAAAAGCTGTGAAAGCTGCCATGTGTTTGCACTTTTGTACTCCCCTTGGGATGCCTTGAACAGCTGCAGTGTGCCTGGAGCTAAGGGCTTCCTAGTTTTAAAAATCCTAGCCCTAGGCCTAAGCCTAACAGTAACCCTGGGAAGGTAAATCAGCCTGGTGTTAGGCTTCTTGCCAAGGAAAAAGTTGTGAAAGCAGCCATGTTGTGGCACTTTTGCACTCCCTTTTGGATGCCTTTCACAGCTCCAGTGTGCCTGGAACTCAGGGCTTCCTGATTTTAAAAACCCTAGCCCTAGGCCGAACCCCAACCCTAAGATGAGAAAGGCAAATCAGCCAGGAATTAGGCATGTCCCCAAGGAAAAAGCTGTGGAGGCAGGCATGTTGTGGTACTTTTGCGCTCTTCTTGGGTAGTCCTTCGCAGCTGCTGTGTTCTTGGAACTCAGGGCTTTCTGGTTAATAGAACCCTTACCCTAGGCGTAACTCAAACCTTAACCCTAGGAAGGAAAATCAGCCTATGGTTCGGGATGGTCTCATGGAAATATCAGTGGTGGCAGCCAAGTTGCGTCACTTTTGCGCTCCCCTTGGGATGCCTTTCGCAGCTGCAGTGTGCCTGGAGCCCAGGGCTTCCTGGTTTTAAAAGTCCTAGGCCTAAGCCTAACAGTAACCCTGGGAAGGTAAATCAGCCGGGTATTAGGGTTCTTCCTAAGGGAAAAGCTGTGAAAGCAGCCATGTTGTGGCACTTCTGCACTCCTCTTGGGATGCCTTTCACAGCTGCAGTGTGCTTGGAGCACAGGGCTTCCTGGTTAAATAATCCAAGCCCTAGGCTGAACCTTAACCCTAACCCTAGGCAGATAAATCAGCCTAGCTATAGGGATGGGGCCAAGGAAAAAGCTGTGAAAGCTGCCATGTGTTTGCACTTTTGTACTCCCCTTGGGATGCCTTGAACAGCTGCAGTGTGCCTGGAGCTAAGGGCTTCCTAGTTTTAAAAATCCTAGCCCTAGGCCTAAGCCTAACAGTAACCCTGGGAAGGTAAATCAGCCTGGTGTTAGGCTTCTTGCCAAGGAAAATGTTGTGAAAGCAGCCATGTTGTGGCACTTTTGCACTCCCTTTTGGATGCCTTTCACAGCTCCAGTGTGCCTGGAACTCAGGGCTTCCTGATTTTAAAAATCCTAGCACTAGGCCGAACCCTAACCCTAAGACGAGAAAGGCAAATCAGCCAGGAATTAGGCATGTCCCCAAGGAAAAAGCTGTGGAGGCAGGCATGTTGTGGTACTTTTGCGCTCTTCTTGGCTAGTCCTTCGCAGCTGCTGTGTTCTTGGAACTCAGGGCTTTCTGGTTAATAGAACCCTTACCCTAGGCGTAACTCAAACCTTAAGCCTAGGAAGGAAAATCAGCCTATGGTTCAGGATGGTCTCATGGAAATATCAGTGGTGGCAGCCATGTTGCGTCACTTTTGCGCTCCCCTTGGGATGCCTTTCGCAGCTGCAGTGTGCCTGGAGCCCAGGGCTTCCTGGTTTTAAAAGTCCTAGGCCTAAGCCTAACAGTAACCCTGGGAAGGTAAATCAGCCGGGTATTAGGGTTCTTCCTAAGGAAAAAGCTGTGAAAGCAGCCATGTTGTGGCACTTCTGCACTCCTCTTGGGATGCCTTTCACAGCTGCAGTGTGCTTGGAGCACAGGGCTTCCTGGTTAAATAAATCCAAGCCCTAGGCTGAACCCTAACCCTAACCCTAGGCAGATAAATCAGCCTAGGTATAGGGATGGTGCCAAGGAAAAAGCTGTGAAAGTTGCCATGTGTTTGCACTTTTGTACTCCCCTTGGGATGCCTTGAACAGCTGCAGTGTGCCTGGAGCTAAGGGCTTCCTAGTTTTAAAAATCCTAGCCTTAGGCCTAAGCCTAACAGTAACCCTGGCAAGGCAAATCAGCCTGGTGTTAGGCTTCTTGCCAAGGAAAAAGTTGTGAAAGCAGCCATGTTGTGGCACTTTTGCACTCCCTTTTGGATGCCTTTCACAGCTCCAGTGTGCCTGGAACTCAGGGCTTCCTGATTTTAAAAATCCTAGCCCTAGGCCGAACCCCAGCCTCAAGAGGAGAAAGGCAAATCAGCCAGGAATTAGGCATGTCCCCAAGGAAAAAGCTGTGGAGGCAGGCATGTTGTGGTACTTTTGCGCTCTTCTTGGCTAGTCCTTCGCAGCTGCTGTGTTTTTGGAACTCAGGGCTTTCTGGTTAATAGAACCCTTACCCTAGGCGTAACTCAAACCTTAAGCCTAGGAAGGAAAATCAGCCTATGGTTCGGGATGGTCTCATGGAAATATCAGTGGTGGCAGCCATGTTGCGTCACTTTTGCGCTCCCCTTAGGATGCCTTTCGCAGCTGCAGTGTGCCTGGAGCCCAGGGCTTCCTGGTTTTAAAAGTCCTAGGCCTAAGCCTAACAGTAACCCTGGGAAGGTAAATCAGCCGGGTATTAGGGTTCTTCCTAAGGAAAAAGCCGTGAAAGCAGCCATGTTGTGGCACTTCTGCACTCCCTTTGGGATGCCTTTGGCAGATGAAGTAAGCCTGGAACTCAGGGCTTCCTGGTTAAAGAAATCCAAGCCCTAGGCTGAACCCTAACCCTAACCCTAGGCAGATAAATCAGCCTAGGTATAGGGATGGGGCCAAGGAAAAAGCTGTGAAAGCTGCCATGTGTTTGCACTTTTGTACTCCCCTTGGGATGCCTTGAACAGCTGCAGTGTGCCTAGAGCTAAGGGCTTCCTAGTTTTAAAAATCCTAGCCCTAGGCCTAAGCCTAACAGTAACCCTGGGAAGGTAAATCAGCCTGGTGTTAGGCTTCTTGCCAAGGAAAAAGTTGTGAAAGCAGCCATGTTGTGGCACTTTTGCACTCCCTTTTGGATGCCTTTCACAGCTCCAGTGTGCCTGGAACTCAGGGCTTCCTGATTTTAAAAACCCTAGCCCTAGGCCGAACCCTAACCCTAAGACAAGAAAGGCAAATCAGCCAGGAATTAGGCATGTCCCCAAGGAAAAAGCTGTGGAGGCAGGCATGTTGTGGTACTTTTGCGCTCTTCTTGGCTAGTCCTTCGCAGCTGCTGTGTTCTTGGAACTCAGGGCTTTCTGGTTAATAGAACCCTTACCCTAGGCGTAACTCAAACCTTAAGCCTAGGAAGGAAAATCAGCCTCTGGTTCGGGATGGTCTCATGGAAATATCAGTGGTGGCAGCCAAGTTGCGTCACTTTTGCCCTCCCCTTGGGATGCCTTTTGCAGCTGCAGTGTGCCTGGAGCCCAGGGCTTCCTGGTTTTAAAAGTCCTAGGCCTAAGCCTAACAGTAACCCTGGGAAGGTAAATCAGCCGGGTATTAGGGTTCTTCCTAAGGAAAAAGCTGTGAAAGCAGCCATG
Organism: Ammospiza caudacuta; assembly: GCF_027887145.1. Classification (NCBI taxonomy): domain Eukaryota; kingdom Metazoa; phylum Chordata; class Aves; order Passeriformes; family Passerellidae; genus Ammospiza; species Ammospiza caudacuta. The sequence continues at coordinate 1,076,593 of NC_080618.1, forward strand.
TTGTGGCACTTCTGCACTCCTCTTGGGATGCCTTTCACAGCTGCAGTGTGCTTGGAGCACAGGGCTTCCTGGTTAAATAAATCCAAGCCCTAGGCTGAACCCTAACCCTAACCCTAGGCAGATAAATCAGTCTAGGTATAGGGATGGGGCCAAGGAAAAAGCTGTGAAAGCTGCCATGTGTTTGCACTTTTGTACTCCCCTTGGGATGCCTTGAACAGCTGCAGTGTGCCTGGAGCTAAGGGCTTCCTAGTTTTAAAAATCCTAGCCTTAGGCCTAAGCCTAACAGTAACCCTGGCAAGGCAAATCAGCCTGGTGTTAGGCTTCTTGCCAAGGAAAAAGTTGTGAAAGCAGCCATGTTGTGGCACATTTGCACTCCCTTTTGGATGACTTTCACAGCTCCAGTGTGCCTGGAACTCAGGGCTTCCTGATTTTAAAAACCCTAGCCCTAGGCCGAACCCCAACCCTAAGACGAGAAAGGCAAATCAGCCAGGAATTAGGCATGTCCCCAAGGAAAAAGCTGTGGAGGCAGGCATGTTGTGGTACTTTTGCGCTCTTCTTGGGTAGTCCTTCGCAGCTGCTGTGTTCTTAGAACTCAGGGCTTTCTGGTTAATAGAACCCTTACCCTAGGCGTAACTCAAACCTTAACCCTAGGAAGGAAAATCAGCCTATGGTTCGGGATGGTCTCATGGAAATATCAGTGGTGGCAGCCATGTTGCGTCACTTTTGCGCTCCCCTTGGGATGCCTTTCGCAGCTGCAGTGTGCCTGGAGCCCAGGGCTTCCTGGTTTTAAAAGTCCTAGGCCTAAGCCTAACAGTAACCCTGGGAAGGTAAATCAGCCGGGTATTAGGGTTCTTCCTAAGGAAAAAGCCGTGAAAGCAGCCATGTTGTGGCACTTCTGCACTCCCTTTGGGATGCCTTTGGCAGATGAAGTAAGCCTGGAACTCAGGGCTTCCTGGTTAAAGAAATCCAAGCCCTAGGCTGAACCCTAACCCTAACCCTAGGCAGATAAATCAGCCTAGGTATAGGGATGGTGCCAAGGAAAAAGCTGTGAAAGCTGCCATGTTGCTGCACTTTTGTATTCCCCTTGGGATGCCTTGAACAGCTGCAGTGTGCCTGGAGCTAAGGGCTTCCTAGTTTTAAAAATCCTAGCCCTAGGCCTAAGCCTAACAGTAACCCTGGGAAGGTAAATCAGCCTGGTGTTAGGCTTCTTGCCAAGGAAAAAGTTGTGAAAGCAGCCATGTTGTGGCACTTTTGCACTCCCTTTTGGATGCCTTTCACAGCTCCAGTGTGCCTGGAACTCAGGGCTTCCTGATTTTAAAAACCCTAGCCCTAGGCCGAACCCCAGCCCTAAGACGAGAAAGGCAAATCAGCCAGGAATTAGGCATGTCCCCAAGGAAAAAGCTGTGGAGGCAGGCATGTTGTGGTACTTTTGCGCTCTTCTTGGCTAGTCCTTCGCAGCTGCTGTGTTCTTGGAACTCAGGGCTTTCTGGTTAATAGAACCCTTACCCTAGGCGTAACTCAAACCTTAAGCCTAGGAAGGAAAATCAGCCTATGGTTCGGGATGGTCTCATGGAAATATCAGTGGTGGCAGCCAAGTTGCATCACTTTTGCACTCCCCTTGGGATGCCTTTCGCAGCTGCAGTGTGCCTGGAGCCCAGGGCTTCCTGGTTTTAAAAGTCCTAGGCCTAAGCCTAACAGTAACCCTGGGAAGGTAAATCAGCCGGGTATTAGGGTTCTTCCTAAGGGAAAAGCGGTGAAAGCAGCCATGTTGTGGCACTTCTGCACTCCCTTTGGGATGCCTTTGGCAGATGAAGTAAGCCTGGAACTCAGGGCTTCCTGGTTAAAGAAATCCAAGCCCTAGGCTGAACCCTAACCCTAACCCTAGGCAGATAAATCAGCCTAGGTATAGGGATGGGGCCAAGGAAAAAGCTGTGAAAGCTGCCATGTGTTTGCACTTTTGTATTCCCCTTGGGATGCCTTGAACAGCTGCAGTGTGCCTGGAGCTAAGGGCTTCCTAGTTTTAAAAATCCTAGCCTTAGGCCTAAGCCTAACAGTAACCCTGGGAAGGTAAATCCGCCTGGTGTTAGGCTTCTTGCCAAGGAAAAAGTTGTGAAAGCAGCCATGTTGTGGCACTTTTGCACTCCCTTTTGGATGCCTTTCACAGCTCCAGTGTGCCTGGAACTCAGGGCTTCCTGATTTTAAAAACCCTAGCCCTAGGCCGAACCCTAACCCTAAGACGAGAAAGGCAAATCAGCCAGGAATTAGGCATGTCCCCAAGGAAAAAGCTGTGGAGGCAGGCATGTTGTGGTACTTTTGCGCTCTTCTTGGGTAGTCCTTCGCAGCTGCTGTGTTCTTGGAACTCAGGGCTTTCTGGTTAATAGAACCCTTACCCTAGGCGTAACTCAAACCTTAACCCTAGGAAGGAAAATCAGCCTATGGTTCAGGATGGTCTCATGGAAATATCAGTGGTGGCAGCCAAGTTGCGTCACTTTTGCGCTCCCCTTGGGATGCCTTTTGCAGCTGCAGTGTGCCTGGAGCCCAGGGCTTCCTGGTTTTAAAAGTCCTAGGCCTAAGCCTAACAGTAACCCTGGGAAGGTAAATCAGCCGGGTATTAGGGTTCTTCCTAAGGAAAAAGCTGTGAAAGCAGCCATGTTGTGGCACTTCTGCACTCCTCTTGGGATGCCTTTCACAGCTGCAGTGTGCTTGGAGCACAGGGCTTCCTGGTTAAATAAATCCAAGCCCTAGGCTGAACCCTAACCCTAACCCTAGGCAGATAAATCAGCCTAGGTATAGGGATGGGGCCAAGGAAAAATCTGTGAAAGCTGCCATGTTGTTGCACTTTTGTATTCCCCTTGGGATGCCTTGAACAGCTGCAGTGTGCCTGGAGCTAAGGGCTTCCTAGTTTTAAAAATCCTAGCCTTAGGCCTAAGCCTAACAGTAACCCTGGCAAGGCAAATCAGCCTGGTGTTAGGCTTCTTGCCAAGGAAAAAGTTGTGAAAGCAGCCATGTTGTGGCACATTTGCACTCCCTTTTGGATGACTTTCACAGCTCCAGTGTGCCTGGAACTCAGGGCTTCCTGATTTTAAAAACCCTAGCCCTAGGCCGAACCCCAACCCTAAGACGAGAAAGGCAAATCAGCCAGGAATTAGGCATGTCCCCAAGGAAAAAGCTGTGGAGGCAGGCATGTTGTGGTACTTTTGCGCTCTTCTTGGCTAGTCCTTCGCAGCTGCTGTGTTCTTGGAACTCAGGGCTTTCTGGTTAATAGAACCCTTACCCTAGGCGTAACTCAAACCTTAAGCCTAGGAAGGAAAATCAGCCTATGGTTCGGGATGGTCTCATGGAAATATCAGTGGTGGCAGCCATGTTGCGTCACTTTTGCGCTCCCCTTGGGATGCCTTTCGCAGCTGCAGTGTGCCTGGAGCCCAGGGCTTCCTGGTTTTAAAAGTCCTAGGCCTAAGCCTAACAGTAACCCTGGGAAGGTAAATCAGCCGGGTATTAGGGTTCTTCCTAAGGAAAAAGCCGTGAAAGCAGCCATGTTGTGGCACTTCTGCACTCCCTTTGGGATGCCTTTGGCAGATGAAGTAAGCCTGGAACTCAGGGCTTCCTGGTTAAAGAAATCCAAGCCCTAGGCTGAACCCTAACCCTAACCCTAGGCAGATAAATCAGCCTAGGTATAGGGATGGTGCCAAGGAAAAAGCTGTGAAAGCTGCCATGTTGCTGCACTTTTGTATTCCCCTTGGGATGCCTTGAACAGCTGCAGTGTGCCTGGAGCTAAGGGCTTCCTAGTTTTAAAAATCCTAACCTTAGGCCTAAGCCTAACAGTAACCCTGGGAAGGTAAATCCGCCTGGTGTTAGGCTTCTTGCCAAGGAAAAAGTTGTGAAAGCAGCCATGTTGTGGCACTTTTGCACTCCCTTTTGGATGCCTTTCACAGCTCCAGTGTGCCTGGAACTCAGGGCTTCCTTATTTTAAAAACCCTAGCCCTAGGCCGAACCCCAACCCTAAGACGAGAAAGGCAAATCAGCCAGGAATTAGGCATGTCCCCAAGGAAAAAGCTGTGGAGGCAGGCATGTTCTGGTACTTTTGCGCTCTTCTTGGCTAGTCCTTCGCAGCTGCTGTGTTCTTGGAACTCAGGGCTTTCTGGTTAATAGAACCCTTACCCTAGGCGTAACTCAAACCTTAAGCCTAGGAAGGAAAATCAGCCTATGGTTCGGGATGGTCTCATGGAAATATCAGTGGTGGCAGCCATGTTGCGTCACTTTTGCGCTCCCCTTGGGATGCCTTTCGCAGCTGCAGTGTGCCTGGAGCCCAGGGCTTCCTGGTTTTAAAAGTCCTAGGCCTAAGCCTAACAGTAACCCTGGGAAGGTAAATCAGCCGGGTATTAGGGTTCTTCCTAAGGAAAAAGCCGTGAAAGCAGCCATGTTGTGGCACTTCTGCACTCCCTTTGGGATGCCTTTGGCAGATGAAGTAAGCCTGGAACTCAGGGCTTCCTGGTTAAAGAAATCCAAGCCCTAGGCTGAGCCCTAACCCTAACCCTAGGCAGATAAATCAGCCTAGGTATAGGGATGGTGCCAAGGAAAAAGCTGTGAAAGCTGCCATGTTGCTGCACTTTTGTATTCCCCATGGGATGCCTTGAACAGCTGCAGTGTGCCTGGAGCTAAGGGCTTCCTAGTTTTAAAAATCCTAGCCCTAGGCCTAAGCCTAACAGTAACCCTGGCAAGGCAAATCAGCCTGGTGTTAGGCTTCTTGCCAAGGAAAAAGTTGTGAAAGCAGCCATGTTGTGGCACATTTGCACTCCCTTTTGGATGACTTTCACAGCTCCAGTGTGCCTGGAACTCAGGGCTTCCTGATTTTAAAAACCCTAGCCCTAGGCCGAACCCCAACCCTAAGACGAGAAAGGCAAATCAGCCAGGAATTAGGCATGTCCCCAAGGAAAAAGCTGTGGAGGCAGGCATGTTGTGGTACTTTTGCGCTCTTCTTGGCTAGTCCTTCGCAGCTGCTGTGTTCTTGGAACTCAGGGCTTTCTGGTTAATAGAACCCTTACCCTAGGCGTAACTCAAACCTTAACCCTAGGAAGGAAAATCAGCCTATGGTTCGGGATGGTCTCATGGAAATATCAGTGGTGGCAGCCATGTTGCGTCACTTTTGCGCACCCCTTGGGATGCCTTTCGCAGCTGCAGTGTGCCTGGAGCCCAGGGCTTCCTGGTTTTAAAAGTCCTAGGCCTAAGCCTAACAGTAACCCTGGGAAGGTAAATCAGCCGGGTATTAGGGTTCTTCCTAAGGAAAAAGCCGTGAAAGCAGCCATGTTGTGGCACTTCTGCACTCCCTTTGGGATGCCTTTGGCAGATGAAGTAAGCCTGGAACTCAGGGCTTCCTGGTTAAAGAAATCCAAGCCCTAGGCTGAACCCTAACCCTAACCCTAGGCAGATAAATCAGCCTAGGTATAGGGATGGGGCCAAGGAAAAAGCTGTGAAAGCTGCCATGTGTTTGCACTTTTGTATTCCCCTTGGGATGCCTTGAACAGCTGCAGTGTGCCTGGAGCTAAGGGCTTCCTAGTTTTAAAAATCCTAGCCTTAGGCCTAAGCCTAACAGTAACCCTGGGAAGGTAAATCCGCCTGGTGTTAGGCTTCTTGCCAAGGAAAAAGTTGTGAAAGCAGCCATGTTGTGGCACTTTTGCACTCCCTTTTGGATGCCTTTCACAGCTCCAGTGTGCCTGGAACTCAGGGCTTCCTGATTTTAAAAACCCTAGCCCTAGGCCGAACCCTAACCCTAAGACGAGAAAGGCAAATCAGCCAGGAATTAGGCATGTCCCCAAGGAAAAAGCTGTGGAGGCAGGCATGTTGTGGTACTTTTGCGCTCTTCTTGGCTAGTCCTTCGCAGCTGCTGTGTTCTTGGAACTCAGGGCTTGCTGGTTAATAGAACCCTTACCCTAGGCGTAACTCAAACCTTAAGCCTAGGAAGGAAAATCAGCCTATGGTTCAGGATGGTCTCATGGAAATATCAGTGGTGGCAGCCAAGTTGCGTCACTTTTGCGCTCCCCTTGGGATGCCTTTTGCAGCTGCAGTGTGCCTGGAGCCCAGGGCTTCCTGGTTTTAAAAGTCCTAGGCCTAAGCCTAACAGTAACCCTGGGAAGGTAAATCAGCCGGGTATTAGGGTTCTTCCTAAGGAAAAAGCTGTGAAAGCAGCCATGTTGTGGCACTTCTGCACTCCTCTTGGGATGCCTTTCACAGCTGCAGTGTGCTTGGAGCACAGGGCTTCCTGGTTAAAGAAATCCAAGCCCTAGGCTGAACCCTAACCCTAACCCTAGGCAGATAAATCAGCCTAGGTATAGGGATGGGGCCAAGGAAAAAGCTGTGAAAGCTGCCATGTTGTTGCACTTTTGTATTCCCCTTGGGATGCCTTGAACAGCTGCAGTGTGCCTGGAGCTAAGGGCTTCCTAGTTTTAAAAATCCTAGCCTTAGGCCTAAGCCTAACAGTAACCCTGGCAAGGCAAATCAGCCTGGTGTTAGGCTTCTTGCCAAGGAAAAAGTTGTGAAAGCAGCCATGTTGTGGCACATTTGCACTCCCTTTTGGATGACTTTCACAGCTCCAGTGTGCCTGGAACTCAGGGCTTCCTGATTTTAAAAACCCTAGCCCTAGGCCGAACCCCAACCCTAAGACGAGAAAGGCAAATCAGCCAGGAATTAGGCATGTCCCCAAGGAAAAAGCTGTGGAGGCAGGCATGTTGTGGTACTTTTGCGCTCTTCTTGGCTAGTCCTTCGCAGCTGCTGTGTTCTTGGAACTCAGGGCTTTCTGGTTAATAGAACCCTTACCCTAGGCGTAACTCAAACCTTAAGCCTAGGAAGGAAAATCAGCCTATGGTTCGGGATGGTCTCATGGAAATATCAGTGGTGGCAGCCAAGTTGCGTCACTTTTGCGCTCCCCCTGGGATGCCTTTCGCAGCTGCAGTGTGCCTGGAGCCCAGGGCTTCCTGGTTTTAAAAGTCCTAGGCCTAAGCCTAACAGTAACCCTGGGAAGGTAAATCAGGCGGGTATTAGGGTTCTTCCTAAGGAAAAAGCCGTGAAAGCAGCCATGTTGTGGCACTTCTGCACTCCCTTTGGGATGCCTTTGGCAGATGAAGTAAGCCTGGAACTCAGGGCTTCCTGGTTAAAGAAATCCAAGCCCTAGGCTGAACCCTAACCCTAACCCTAGGCAGATAAATCAGCCTAGGTATAGGGATGGTGCCAAGGAAAAAGCTGTGAAAGCTGCCATGTTGCTGCACTTTTGTATTCCCCATGGGATGCCTTGAACAGCTGCAGTGTGCCTGGAGCTAAGGGCTTCCTAGTTTTAAAAATCCTAGCCCTAGGCCTAAGCCTAACAGTAACCCTGGGAAGGTAAATCAGCCTGGTGTTAGGCTTCTTGCCAAGGAAAAAGCCGTGAAAGCAGCCATGTTGTGGCACTTTTGCACTCCCTTTTGGATGCCTTTCACAGCTCCAGTGTGCCTGGAACTCAGGGCTTCCTGATTTTAAAAATCCTAGCCCTAGGCCGAACCCCAACCCTAAGACGAGAAAGGCAAATCAGCCAGGAATTAGGCATGTCCCCAAGGAAAAAGCTGTGGAGGCAGGCATGTTGTGGTACTTTTGCGCTCTTCTTGGCTAGTCCTTCGCAGCTGCTGTGTTCTTGGAACTCAGGGCTTTCTGGTTAATAGAACCCTTACTTTAGGCGTAACTCAAACCTTAAGCCTAGGAAGGAAAATCAGCCTATGGTTCGGGATGGTCTCATGGAAATATCAGTGGTGGCAGCCAAGTTGCGTCACTTTTGCGCTCCCCTTGGGATGCCTTTCGCAGCTGCAGTGTGCCTGGAGCCCAGGGCTTCCTGGTTTTAAAAGTCCTAGGCCTAAGCCTAACAGTAACCCTGGGAAGGTAAATCAGCCGGGTATTAGGGTTCTTCCTAAGGGGAAAGCTGTGAAAGCAGCCATGTTGTGGCACTTCTGCACTCCCTTTGGGATGCCTTTCACAGCTGCAGTGTGCTTGGAGCACAGGGCTTCTGGTTAAATAAATCCAAGCCCTAGGCTGAACCCTAACCCTAACCCTAGGCAGATAAATCAGCCTAGGTATAGGGATGGTGCAAAGGAAAAAGCTGTGAAAGCTGCCATGTGTTTGCACTTTTGTACTCCCCTTGGGATGCCTTGAACAGCTGCAGTGTGCCTGGAGCTAAGGGCTTCCTAGTTTTAAAAATCCTAGCCTTAGGCCTAAGCCTAACAGTAACCCTGGGAAGGTAAATCAGCCTGGTGTTAGGCTTCTTGCCAAGGAAAAAGTTGTGAAAGCAGCCATGTTGTGGCACTTTTGCACTCCCTTTTGGATGCCTTTCACAGCTCCAGTGTGCCTGGAACTCAGGGCTTCCTGATTTTAAAAACCCTAGCCCTAGGCCGAACCCCAACCCTAAGACGAGAAAGGCAAATCAGCCAGGAATTAGGCATGTCCCCAAGGAAAAAGCTGTGGAGGCAGGCATGCTGTGGTACTTTGGCGCTCTTCTTGGCTAGTCCTTCGCAGCTGCTGTGTTCTTGGAACTCAGGGCTTTCTGGTTAATAGAACCCTTACCCTAGGCGTAACTCAAACCTTAACCCTAGGAAGGAAAATCAGCCTATGGCTCGGGATGGTCTCATGGAAATATCAGTGGTGGCAGCCATGTTGCGTCACTTTTGCGCTCCCCTTGGGATGCCTTTCGCAGCTGCAGTGTGCCTGGAGCCCAGGGCTTCCTGGTTTTAAAAGTCCTAGGCCTAAGCCTAACAGTAACCCTGGGAAGGTAAATCAGCCGGGTATTAGGGTTCTTCCTAAGGGGAAAGCTGTGAAAGCAGCCATGTTGTGGCAATTCTGCACTCCTCTTGGGATGCCTTTCACAGCTACAGTGTGCTTGGAGCACAGGGCTTCTGGTTTAATAAATCCAAGCCCTAGGCTGAACCCTAACCCTAGGCAGATAAATCAGCCTAGGTATAGGGATGGTGCAAAGGAAAAAGCTGTGAAAGCTGCCATGTGTTTGCACTTTTGTACTCCCCTTGGGATGCCTTGAACAGCTGCAGTGTGCCTGGAGCTAAGGGCTTCCTAGTTTTAAAAATCCTAGCCTTAGGCCTAAGCCTAACAGTAACCCTGGGAAGGTAAATCAGCCTGGTGTTAGGCTTCTTGCCAAGGAAAAAGTTGTGAAAGCAGCCATGTTGTGGCACTTTTGCACTCCCTTTTGGATGCCTTTCACAGCTCCAGTGTGCCTGGAACTCAGGGCTTCCTGATTTTAAAAACCCTAGCCCTAGGCCGAACCCCAACCCTAAGACGAGAAAGGCAAATCAGCCAGGAATTAGGCATGTCCCCAAGGAAAAAGCTGTGGAGGCAGGCATGTTGTGGTACTTTTGCGCTCTTCTTGGGTAGTCCTTCGCAGCTGCTGTGTTCTTGGAACTCAGGGCTTTCTGGTTAATAGAACCCTTACCCTAGGCGTAACTCAAACCTTAAGCCTAGGAAGGAAAATCAGCCTATGGTTCGGGATGGTCTCATGGAAATATCAGTGGTGGCAGCCAAGTTGCGTCACTTTTGCGCTCCCCTTGGGATGCCTTTTGCAGCTGCAGTGTGCCTGGAGCCCAGGGCTTCCTGGTTTTAAAAGTCCTAGGCCTAAGCCTAACAGTAACCCTGGGAAGGTAAATCAGCCGGGTATTAGGGTTCTTCCTAAGGAAAAAGCTGTGAAAGCAGCCATGTTGTGGCACTTCTGCACTCCTCTTGGGATGCCTTTCACAGCTGCAGTGTGCTTGGAGCACAGGGCTTCCTGGTTAAATAAATCCAAGCCCTAGGCTGAACCCTAACCCTAACCCTAGGCAGATAAATCAGCCTAGGTATAGGGATGGGGCCAAGGAAAAATCTGTGAAAGCTGCCATGTTGTTGCACTTTTGTATTCCCCTTGGGATGCCTTGAACAGCTGCAGTGTGCCTGGAGCTAAGGGCTTCCTAGTTTTAAAAATCCTAGCCTTAGGCCTAAGCCTAACAGTAACCCTGGCAAGGCAAATCAGCCTGGTGTTAGGCTTCTTGCCAAGGAAAAAGTTGTGAAAGCAGCCATGTTGTGGCACATTTGCACTCCCTTTTGGATGCCTTTCACAGCTCCAGTGTGCCTGGAACTCAGGGCTTCCTGATTTTAAAAACCCTAGCCCTAGGCCGAACCCCAACCCTAAGACGAGAAAGGCAAATCAGCCAGGAATTAGGCATGTCCCCAAGGAAAAAGCTGTGGAGGCAGGCATGTTGTGGTACTTTTGCGCTCTTCTTGGCTAGTCCTTCGCAGCTGCTGTGTTCTTGGAACTCAGGGCTTTCTGGTTAATAGAACCCTTACCCTAGGCGTAACTCAAACCTTAAGCCTAGGAAGGAAAATCAGCCTATGGCTCGGGATGGTCTCATGGAAATATCAGTGGTGGCAGCCATGTTGCGTCACTTTTGCGCTCCCCTTGGGATGCCTTTCGCAGCTGCAGTGTGCCTGGAGCCCAGGGCTTCCTGGTTTTAAAAGTCCTAGGCCTAAGCCTAACAGTAACCCTGGGAAGGTAAATCAGCCGGGTATTAGGGTTCTTCCTAAGGAAAAAGCCGTGAAAGCAGCCATGTTGTGGCACTTCTGCACTCCCTTTGGGATGCCTTTGGCAGATGAAGTAAGCCTGGAACTCAGGGCTTCCTGGTTAAAGAAATCCAAGCCCTAGGCTGAACCCTAACCCTAACCCTAGGCAGATAAATCAGCCTAGGTATAGGGATGGTGCCAAGGAAAAAGCTGTGAAAGCTGCCATGTTGCTGCACTTTTGTATTCCCCTTGGGATGCCTTGAACAGCTGCAGTGTGCCTGGAGCTAAGGGCTTCCTAGTTTTAAAAATCCTAGCCCTAGGCCTAAGCCTAACAGTAACCCTGGGAAGGTAAATCAGCCTGGTGTTAGGCTTCTTGCCAAGGAAAAAGTTGTGAAAGCAGCCATGTTGTGGCACTTTTGCACTCCCTTTTGGATGCCTTTCACAGCTCCAGTGTGCCTGGAACTCAGGGCTTCCTGATTTTAAAAACCCTAGCCCTAGGCCGAACCCCAACCCTAAGACGAGAAAGGCAAATCAGCCAGGAATTAGGCATGTCCCCAAGGAAAAAGCTGTGGAGGCAGGCATGTTGTGGTAGTTTTGCGCTCTTCTTGGGTAGTCCTTCGCAGCTGCTGTGTTCTTGGAACTCAGGGCTTTCTGGTTAATAGAACCCTTACCCTAGGCGTAACTCAAACCTTAAGCCTAGGAAGGAAAATCAGCCTATGGTTCGGGATGGTCTCATGGAAATATCAGTGGTGGCAGCCAAGTTGCGTCACTTTTGCGCTCCCCTTGGGATGCCTTTTGCAGCTGCAGTGTGCCTGGAGCCCAGGGCTTCCTGGTTTTAAAAGTCCTAGGCCTAAGCCTAACAGTAACCCTGGGAAGGTAAATCAGCCGGGTATTAGGGTTCTTCCTAAGGGGAAAGCTGTGAAAGCAGCCATGTTGTGGCACTTCTGCACTCCCTTTGGGATGCCTTTCACAGCTGCAGTGTGCTTGGAGCACAGGGCTTCTGGTTAAATAAATCCAAGCCCTAGGCTGAACCCTAACCCTAACCCTAGGCAGATAAATCAGCCTAGGTATAGGGATGGTGCAAAGGAAAAAGCTGTGAAAGCTGCCATGTGTTTGCACTTTTGTACTCCCCTTGGGATGCCTTGAACAGCTGCAGTGTGCCTGGAGCTAAGGGCTTCCTAGTTTTAAAAATCCTAGCCTTAGGCCTAAGCCTAACAGTAACCCTGGGAAGGTAAATCAGCCTGGTGTTAGGCTTCTTGCCAAGGAAAAAGTTGTGAAAGCAGCCATGTTGTGGCACTTTTGCACTCCCTTTTGGATGACTTTCACAGCTCCAGTGTGCCTGGAACTCAGGGCTTCCTGATTTTAAAAACCCTAGCCCTAGGCCGAACCCCAACCCTAAGACGAGAAAGGCAAATCAGCCAGGAATTAGGCATGTCCCCAAGGAAAAAGCTGTGGAGGCAGGCATGCTGTGGTACTTTTGCGCTCTTCTTGGCTAGTCCTTCGCAGCTGCTGTGTTCTTGGAACTCAGGGCTTTCTGGTTAATAGAACCCTTACCCTAGGCGTAACTCAAACCTTAACCCTAGGAAGGAAAATCAGCCTATGGCTCGGGATGGTCTCATGGAAATATCAGTGGTGGCAGCCATGTTGCGTCACTTTTGCGCTCCCCTTGGGATGCCTTTCGCAGCTGCAGTGTGCCTGGAGCCCAGGGCTTCCTGGTTTTAAAAGTCCTAGGCCTAAGCCTAACAGTAACCCTGGGAAGGTAAATCAGCCGGGTATTAGGGTTCTTCCTAAGGGGAAAGCTGTGAAAGCAGCCATGTTGTGGCACTTCTGCACTCCTCTTGGGATGCCTTTCACAGCTACAGTGTGCTTGGAGCACAGGGCTTCTGGTTTAATAAATCCAAGCCCTAGGCTGAACCCTAACCCTAGGCAGATAAATCAGCCTAGGTATAGGGATGGTGCAAAGGAAAAAGCTGTGAAAGCTGCCATGTGTTTGCACTTTTGTACTCCCCTTGGGATGCCTTGAACAGCTGCAGTGTGCCTGGAGCTAAGGGCTTCCTAGTTTTAAAAATCCTAGCCTTAGGCCTAAGCCTAACAGTAACCCTGGGAAGGTAAATCCGCCTGGTGTTAGGCTTCTTGCCAAGGAAAAAGTTGTGAAAGCAGCCATGTTGTGGCACTTTTGCACTCCCTTTTGGATGCCTTTCACAGCTCCAGTGTGCCTGGAACTCAGGGCTTCCTGATTTTAAAAACCCTAGCCCTAGGCCGAACCCCAACCCTAAGACGAGAAAGGCAAATCAGCCAGGAATTAGGCATGTCCCCAAGGAAAAAGCTGTGGAGGCAGGCATGTTCTGGTACTTTTGCGCTCTTCTTGGCTAGTCCTTCGCAGCTGCTGTGTTCTTGGAACTCAGGGCTTTCTGGTTAATAGAACCCTTACCCTAGGCGTAACTCAAACCTTAAGCCTAGGAAGGAAAATCAGCCTATGGTTCGGGATGGTCTCATGGAAATATCAGTGGTGGCAGCCATGTTGCGTCACTTTTGCGCTCCCCTTGGGATGCCTTTCGCAGCTGCAGTGTGCCTGGAGCCCAGGGCTTCCTGGTTTTAAAAGTCCTAGGCCTAAGCCTAACAGTAACCCTGGGAAGGTAAATCAGCCGGGTATTAGGGTTCTTCCTAAGGAAAAAGCCGTGAAAGCAGCCATGTTGTGGCACTTCTGCACTCCCTTTGGGATGCCTTTGGCAGATGAAGTAAGCCTGGAACTCAGGGCTTCCTGGTTAAAGAAATCCAAGCCCTAGGCTGAACCCTAACCCTAACCCTAGGCAGATAAATCAGCCTAGGTATAGGGATGGTGCCAAGGAAAAAGCTGTGAAAGCTGCCATGTTGCTGCACTTTTGTATTCCCCATGGGATGCCTTGAACAGCTGCAGTGTGCCTGGAGCTAAGGGCTTCCTAGTTTTAAAAATCCTAGCCCTAGGCCTAAGCCTAACAGTAACCCTGGGAAGGCAAATCAGCCTGGTGTTAGGCTTCTTGCCAAGGAAAAAGTTGTGAAAGCAGCCATGTTGTGGCACTTTTGCACTCCCTTTTGGATGCCTTTCACAGCTCCAGTGTGCCTGGAACTCAGGGCTTCCTGATTTTAAAAACCCTAGCCCTAGGCCGAACCCCAACCCTAAGACGAGAAAGGCAAATCAGCCAGGAATTAGGCATGTCCCCAAGGAAAAAGCTGTGGAGGCAGGCATGTTGTGGTAGTTTTGCGCTCTTCTTGGGTAGTCCTTCGCAGCTGCTGTGTTCTTGGAACTCAGGGCTTTCTGGTTAATAGAACCCTTACCCTAGGCGTAACTCAAACCTTAAGCCTAGGAAGGAAAATCAGCCTATGGTTCGGGATGGTCTCATGGAAATATCAGTGGTGGCAGCCAAGTTGCGTCACTTTTGCGCTCCCCTTGGGATGCCTTTCGCAGCTGCAGTGTGCCTGGAGCCCAGGGCTTCCTGGTTTTAAAAGTCCTAGGCCTAAGCCTAACAGTAACCCTGGGAAGGTAAATCAGCCGGGTATTAGGGTTCTTCCTAAGGGGAAAGCTGTGAAAGCAGCCATGTTGTGGCACTTCTGCACTCCCTTTGGGATGCCTTTCACAGCTGCAGTGTGCTTGGAGCACAGGGCTTCTGGTTAAATAAATCCAAGCCCTAGGCTGAACCCTAACCCTAACCCTAGGCAGATAAATCAGCCTAGGTATAGGGATGGTGCAAAGGAAAAAGCTGTGAAAGCTGCCATGTGTTTGCACTTTTGTACTCCCCTTGGGATGCCTTGAACAGCTGCAGTGTGCCTGGAGCTAAGGGCTTCCTAGTTTTAAAAATCCTAGCCTTAGGCCTAAGCCTAACAGTAACCCTGGGAAGGTAAATCAGCCTGGTGTTAGGCTTCTTGCCAAGGAAAAAGTTGTGAAAGCAGCCATGTTGTGGCACTTTTGCACTCCCTTTTGGATGCCTTTCACAGCTCCAGTGTGCCTGGAACTCAGGGCTTCCTGATTTTAAAAACCCTAGCCCTAGGCCGAACCCCAACCCTAAGACGAGAAAGGCAAATCAGCCAGGAATTAGGCATGTCCCCAAGGAAAAAGCTGTGGAGGCAGGCATGCTGTGGTACTTTTGCGCTCTTCTTGGCTAGTCCTTCGCAGCTGCTGTGTTCTTAGAACTCAGGGCTTTCTGGTTAATAGAACCCTTACCCTAGGCGTAACTCAAACCTTAACCCTAGGAAGGAAAATCAGCCTATGGCTCGGGATGGTCTCATGGAAATATCAGTGGTGGCAGCCATGTTGCGTCACTTTTGCGCTCCCCTTGGGATGCCTTTCGCAGCTGCAGTGTGCCTGGAGCCCAGGGCTTCCTGGTTTTAAAAGTCCTAGGCCTAAGCCTAACAGTAACCCTGGGAAGGTAAATCAGCCGGGTATTAGGGTTCTTCCTAAGGGGAAAGCTGTGAAAGCAGCCATGTTGTGGCACTTCTGCACTCCTCTTGGGATGCCTTTCACAGCTACAGTGTGCTTGGAGCACAGGGCTTCTGGTTTAATAAATCCAAGCCCTAGGCTGAACCCTAACCCTAGGCAGATAAATCAGCCTAGGTATAGGGATGGTGCAAAGGAAAAAGCTGTGAAAGCTGCCATGTGTTTGCACTTTTGTACTCCCCTTGGGATGCCTTGAACAGCTGCAGTGTGCCTGGAGATAAGGGCTTCCTAGTTTTAAAAATCCTAGCCTTAGGCCTAAGCCTAACAGTAACCCTGGGAAGGTAAATCAGCCTGGTGTTAGGCTTCTTGCCAAGGAAAAAGTTGTGAAAGCAGCCATGTTGTGGCACTTTTGCACTCCCTTTTGGATGCCTTTCACAGCTCCAGTGTGCCTGGAACTCAGGGCTTCCTGATTTTAAAAACCCTAGCCCTAGGCCGAACCCCAACCCTAAGACGAGAAAGGCAAATCAGCCAGGAATTAGGCATGTCCCCAAGGAAAAAGCTGTGGAGGCAGGCATGTTGTGGTACTTTTGCGCTCTTCTTGGGTAGTCCTTCGCAGCTGCTGTGTTCTTGGAACTCAGGGCTTTCTGGTTAATAGAACCCTTACCCTAGGCGTAACTCAAACCTTAAGCCTAGGAAGGAAAATCAGCCTATGGTTCGGGATGGTCTCATGGAAATATCAGTGGTGGCAGCCAAGTTGCGTCACTTTTGCGCTCCCCTTGGGATGCCTTTCGCAGCTGCAGTGTGCCTGGAGCCCAGGGCTTCCTGGTTTTAAAAGTCCTAGGCCTAAGCCTAACAGTAACCCTGGGAAGGTAAATCAGCCGGGTATTAGGGTTCTTCCTAAGGAAAAAGCCGTGAAAGCAGCCATGTTGTGGCACTTCTGCACTCCCTTTGGGATGCCTTTGGCAGATGAAGGAAGCCTGGAACTCAGGGCTTCCTGGTTAAAAAAATCCAAGCCCTAGGCTGAACCCTAACCCTAACCCTAGGCAGATAAATCAGCCTGGGTATAGGGATGGGGCCAAGGAAAAAGCTGTGAAAGTTGCCATGTTGTTGCACTTTTGTATTCCCCTTGGGATGCCTTGAACAGCTGCAGTGTGCCTGGAGCTAAGGGCTTCCTAGTTTTAAAAATCCTAGCCTTAGGCCTAAGCCTAACAGTAACCCTGGGAAGGTAAATCCGCCTGGTGTTAGGCTTCTTGCCAAGGAAAAAGTTGTGAAAGCAGCCATGTTGTGGCACTTTTGCACTCCCTTTTGGATGCCTTTCACAGCTCCAGTGTGCCTGGAACTCAGGGCTTCCTGATTTTAAAAACCCTAGCCCTAGGCCGTACCCTAACCCTAAGACGAGAAAGGCAAATTAGCCAGGAATTAGGGATGTTCCCAAGGAAAGAGCTGTGGAGGCAGGCATGTTGTGGTACTTTTGTGCTCTTCTTGGGTAGTCCTTCGCAGCTGCTGTGTTCTTGGAACTCAGGGCTTTCTGGTTAATAGAACCCTTACCCTAGGCGTAACTCAAACCTTAACCCTAGGAAGGAAAATCAGCCTATGGTTCGGGATGGTCTCATGGAAATATCAGTGGTGGCAGCCAAGTTGCGTCACTTTTGCGCTCCCCTTGGGATGCCTTTCGCAGCTGCAGTGTGCCTGGAGCCCAGGGCTTCCTGGTTTTAAAAGTCCTAGGCCTAAGCCTAACAGTAACCCTGGGAAGGTAAATCAGCCGGGTATTAGGGTTCTTCCTAAGGGAAAAGCGGTGAAAGCAGCCATGTTGTGGCACTTCTGCACTCCCTTTGGGATGCCTTTGGCAGATGAAAGAAGCCTGGAACTCAGGGCTTCCTGGTTAAAGAAATCCAAGCCCTAGGCTGAACCCTAACCCTAACCCTAGGCAGATAAATCAGCCAAGGTATAGGGATGGTGCCAAGGAAAAAGCTGTGAAAGTTGCCAGGTTGTTGCACTTTTGTATTCCCCTTGGGATGCCTTGAACAGCTGCAGTGTGCCTGGAGCTAAGGGCTTCCTAATTTTAAAAATCCTAGCCTTAGGCCTAAGCCTAACAGTAACCCTGGGAAGGTAAATCCGCCTGGTGTTAGGCTTCTTGCCAAGGAAAAAGTTGTGAAAGCAGCCATGTTGTGGCACTTTTGCACTCCCTTTTGGATGCCTTTCACAGCTCCAGTGTGCCTGGAACTCAGGGCTTCCTGATTTTAAAAACCCTAGCCCTAGGCCGAACCCTAACCCTAAGACGAGAAAGGCAAATCAGCCAGGAATTTGGGATGTCCCCAAGGAAAAAGCTGTGGAGGCAGGCATGTTGTGGTACTTTTGCGCTCTTCTTGGGTAGTCCTTCGCAGCTGCTGTGTTCTTGGAACTCAGGGCTTTCTGGTTAATAGAACCCTTACCCTAGGCGTAACTCAAACCTTAACCCTAGGAAGGAAAATCAGCCTATGGTTCGGGATGGTCTCATGGAAATATCAGTGGTGGCAGCCATGTTGCGTCACTTTTGCGCTCCCCTTGGGATGCCTTTCGCAGCTGCAGTGTGCCTGGAGCCCAGGGCTTCCTGGTTTTAAAAGTCCTAGGCCTAAGCCTAACAGTAACTCTGGGAAGGTAAATCAGCCGGGTATTAGGGTTCTTCCTAAGGGAAAAGCTGTGAAAGCAGCCATGTTGTGGCACTTCTGCACTCCTCTTGGGATGCCTTTCACAGCTGCAGTGTGCTTGGAGCACAGGGCTTCCTGGTTAAAAAAATCCAAGCCCTAGGCTGAACCCTAACCCTAACCCTAGGCAGATAAATCAGCCTAGGTATAGGGATGGGGCCAAGGAAAAAGCTGTGAAAGCTGCCATGTGTTTGCACTTTTGTACTCCCCTTGGGATGCCTTGAACAGCTGCAGTGTGCCTGGAGCTAAGGGCTTCCTAGTTTTAAAAATCCTAGCCTTAGGCCTAAGCCTAACAGTAACCCTGGGAAGGTAAATCAGCCTGGTGTTAGGCTTCTTGCCAAGGAAAAAGTTGTGAAAGCAGCCATGTTGTGGCACTTTTGCACTCCCTTTTGGATGCCTTTCACAGCTCCAGTGTGCCTGGAACTCAGGGCTTCCTGATTTTAAAAACCCTAGCCCTAGGCCGAACCCCAACCCTAAGACGAGAAAGGCAAATCAGCCAGGAATTAGGCATGTCCCCAAGGAAAAAGCTGTGGAGGCAGGCATGCTGTGGTACTTAGGCACTCTTCTTGGCTAGTCCTTCGCAGCTGCTGTGTTCTTGGAACTCAGGGCTTTCTGGTTAATAGAACCCTTACCCTAGGCGTAACTCAAACCTTAACCCTAGGAAGGAAAATCAGCCTATGGTTCGGGATGGTCTCATGGAAATATCAGTGGTGGCAGCCATGTTGCGTCACTTTTGCGCTCCCCTTGGGATGCCTTTCGCAGCTGCAGTGTGCCTGGAGCCCAGGGCTTCCTGGTTTTAAAAGTCCTAGGCCTAAGCCTAACAGTAACCCTGGGAAGGTAAATCAGCCGGGTATTAGGGTTCTTCCTAAGGGGAAAGCTGTGAAAGCAGCCATGTTGTGGCAATTCTGCACTCCTCTTGGGATGCCTATCACAGCTACAGTGTGCTTGGAGCACAGGGCTTCTGGTTTAATAAATCCAAGCCCTAGGCTGAACCCTAACCCTAGGCAGATAAATCAGCCTAGGTATAGGGATGGTGCAAAGGAAAAAGCTGTGAAAGCTGCCATGTGTTTGCACTTTTGTACTCCCCTTGGGATGCCTTGAACAGCTGCAGTGTGCCTGGAGATAAGGGCTTCCTAGTTTTAAAAATCCTAGCCTTAGGCCTAAGCCTAACAGTAACCCTGGGAAGGTAAATCAGCCTGGTGTTAGGCTTCTTGCCAAGGAAAAAGTTGTGAAAGCAGCCATGTTGTGGCACTTTTGCACTCCCTTTTGGATGCCTTTCACAGCTCCAGTGTGCCTGGAACTCAGGGCTTCCTGATTTTAAAAACCCTAGCCCTAGGCCGAACCCCAACCCTAAGACGAGAAAGGCAAATCAGCCAGGAATTAGGCATGTCCCCAAGGAAAAAGCTGTGGAGGCAGGCATGTTGTGGTACTTTTGCGCTCTTCTTGGGAAGTCCTTCGCAGCTGCTGTGTTCTTGGAACTCAGGGCTTTCTGGTTAATAGAACCCTTACCCTAGGCGTAACTCAAACCTTAAGCCTAGGAAGGAAAATCAGCCTATGGTTCGGGATGGTCTCATGGAAATATCAGTGGTGGCAGCCAAGTTGCGTCACTTTTGCGCTCCCCTTGGGATGCCTTTCGCAGCTGCAGTGTGCCTGGAGCCCAGGGCTTCCTGGTTTTAAAAGTCCTAGGCCTAAGCCTAACAGTAACCCTGGGAAGGTAAATCAGCCGGGTATTAGGGTTCTTCCTAAGGAAAAAGCTGTGAAAGCAGCCATGTTGTGGCACTTCTGCACTCCTCTTGGGATGCCTTTCACAGCTGCAGTGTGCTTGGAGCACAGGGCTTCCTGGTTAAATAAATCCAAGCCCTAGGCTGAACCCTAACCCTAACCCTAGGCAGATAAATCAGCCTAGGTATAGGAATGGGGCCAAGGAAAAATCTGTGAAAGCTGCCATGTTGTTGCACTTTTGTATTCCCCTTGGGATGCCTTGAACAGCTGCAGTGTGCCTGGAGCTAAGGGCTTCCTAGTTTTAAAAATCCTAGCCTTAGGCCTAAGCCTAACAGTAACCCTGGCAAGGCAAATCAGCCTGGTGTTAGGCTTCTTGCCAAGGAAAAAGTTGTGAAAGCAGCCATGTTGTGGCACATTTGCACTCCCTTTTGGATGCCTTTCACAGCTCCAGTGTGCCTGGAACTCAGGGCTTCCTGATTTTAAAAACCCTAGCCCTAGGCCGAACCCCAACCCTAAGACGAGAAAGGCAAATCAGCCAGGAATTAGGCATGTCCCCAAGGAAAAAGCTGTGGAGGCAGGCATGCTGTGGTACTTAGGCACTCTTCTTGGCTAGTCCTTCGCAGCTGCTGTGTTCTTGGAACTCAGGGCTTTCTGGTTAATAGAACCCTTACCCTAGGCGTAACTCAAACCTTAACCCTAGGAAGGAAAATCAGCCTATGGTTCGGGATGGTCTCATGGAAATATCAGTGGTGGCAGCCATGTTGCGTCACTTTTGCGCTCCCCTTGGGATGCCTTTCGCAGCTGCAGTGTGCCTGGAGCCCAGGGCTTCCTGGTTTTAAAAGTCCTAGGCCTAAGCCTAACAGTAACCCTGGGAAGGTAAATCAGCCGGGTATTAGGGTTCTTCCTAAGGGGAAAGCTGTGAAAGCAGCCATGTTGTGGCAATTCTGCACTCCTCTTGGGATGCCTATCACAGCTACAGTGTGCTTGGAGCACAGGGCTTCTGGTTTAATAAATCCAAGCCCTAGGCTGAACCCTAACCCTAGGCAGATAAATCAGCCTAGGTATAGGGATGGTGCAAAGGAAAAAGCTGTGAAAGCTGCCATGTGTTTGCACTTTTGTACTCCCCTTGGGATGCCTTGAACAGCTGCAGTGTGCCTGGAGATAAGGGCTTCCTAGTTTTAAAAATCCTAGCCTTAGGCCTAAGCCTAACAGTAACCCTGGGAAGGTAAATCAGCCTGGTGTTAGGCTTCTTGCCAAGGAAAAAGTTGTGAAAGCAGCCATGTTGTGGCACTTTTGCACTCCCTTTTGGATGCCTTTCACAGCTCCAGTGTGCCTGGAACTCAGGGCTTCCTGATTTTAAAAACCCTAGCCCTAGGCCGAACCCCAACCCTAAGACGAGAAAGGCAAATCAGCCAGGAATTAGGCATGTCCCCAAGGAAAAAGCTGTGGAGGCAGGCATGTTGTGGTACTTTTGCGCTCTTCTTGGGAAGTCCTTCGCAGCTGCTGTGTTCTTGGAACTCAGGGCTTTCTGGTTAATAGAACCCTTACCCTAGGCGTAACTCAAACCTTAAGCCTAGGAAGGAAAATCAGCCTATGGTTCGGGATGGTCTCATGGAAATATCAGTGGTGGCAGCCAAGTTGCGTCACTTTTGCGCTCCCCTTGGGATGCCTTTTGCAGCTGCAGTGTGCCTGGAGCCCAGGGCTTCCTGGTTTTAAAAGTCCTAGGCCTAAGCCTAACAGTAACCCTGGGAAGGTAAATCAGCCGGGTATTAGGGTTCTTCCTAAGGAAAAAGCTGTGAAAGCAGCCATGTTGTGGCACTTCTGCACTCCTCTTGGGATGCCTTTCACAGCTGCAGTGTGCTTGGAGCACAGGGCTTCCTGGTTAAATAAATCCAAGCCCTAGGCTGAACCCTAACCCTAACCCTAGGCAGATAAATCAGCCTAGGTATAGGAATGGGGCCAAGGAAAAATCTGTGAAAGCTGCCATGTTGTTGCACTTTTGTATTCCCCTTGGGATGCCTTGAACAGCTGCAGTGTGCCTGGAGCTAAGGGCTTCCTAGTTTTAAAAATCCTAGCCTTAGGCCTAAGCCTAACAGTAACCCTGGCAAGGCAAATCAGCCTGGTGTTAGGCTTCTTGCCAAGGAAAAAGTTGTGAAAGCAGCCATGTTGTGGCACATTTGCACTCCCTTTTGGATGACTTTCACAGCTCCAGTGTGCCTGGAACTCAGGGCTTCCTGATTTTAAAAACCCTAGCCCTAGGCCGAACCCCAACCCTAAGACGAGAAAGGCAAATCAGCCAGGAATTAGGCATGTCCCCAAGGAAAAAGCTGTGGAGGCAGGCATGTTGTGGTACTTTTGCGCTCTTCTTGGCTAGTCCTTCGCAGCTGCTGTGTTCTTGGAACTCAGGGCTTTCTGGTTAATAGAACCCTTACCCTAGGCGTAACTCAAACCTTAAGCCTAGGAAGGAAAATCAGCCTATGGTTCGGGATGGTCTCATGGAAATATCAGTGGTGGCAGCCATGTTGCGTCACTTTTGCGCTCCCCTTGGGATGCCTTTCGCAGCTGCAGTGTGCCTGGAGCCCAGGGCTTCCTGGTTTTAAAAGTCCTAGGCCTAAGCCTAACAGTAACCCTGGGAAGGTAAATCAGCCGGGTATTAGGGTTCTTCCTAAGGAAAAAGCCGTGAAAGCAGCCATGTTGTGGCACTTCTGCACTCCCTTTGGGATGCCTTTGGCAGATGAAGTAAGCCTGGAACTCAGGGCTTCCTGGTTAAAGAAATCCAAGCCCTAGGCTGAACCCTAACCCTAACCCTAGGCAGATAAATCAGCCTAGGTATAGGGATGGTGCCAAGGAAAAAGCTGTGAAAGCTGCCATGTTGCTGCACTTTTGTATTCCCCTTGGGATGCCTTGAACAGCTGCAGTGTGCCTGGAGCTAAGGGCTTCCTAGTTTTAAAAATCCTAGCCTTAGGCCTAAGCCTAACAGTAACCCTGGGAAGGTAAATCCGCCTGGTGTTAGGCTTCTTGCCAAGGAAAAAGTTGTGAAAGCAGCCATGTTGTGGCACTTTTGCACTCCCTTTTGGATGCCTTTCACAGCTCCAGTGTGCCTGGAACTCAGGGCTTCCTGATTTTAAAAACCCTAGCCCTAGGCCGAACCCCAACCCTAAGACGAGAAAGGCAAATCAGCCAGGAATTAGGCATGTCCCCAAGGAAAAAGCTGTGGAGGCAGGCATGTTCTGGTACTTTTGCGCTCTTCTTGGGTAGTCCTTCGCAGCTGCTGTGTTCTTGGAACTCAGGGCTTTCTGGTTAATAGAACCCTTACCCTAGGCGTAACTCAAACCTTAAGCCTAGGAAGGAAAATCAGCCTATGGTTCGGGATGGTCTCATGGAAATATCAGTGGTGGCAGCCATGTTGCGTCACTTTTGCGCTCCCCTTGGGATGCCTTTCGCAGCTGCAGTGTGCCTGGAGCCCAGGGCTTCCTGGTTTTAAAAGTCCTAGGCCTAAGCCTAACAGTAACCCTGGGAAGGTAAATCAGCCGGGTATTAGGGTTCTTCCTAAGGAAAAAGCCGTGAAAGCAGCCATGTTGTGGCACTTCTGCACTCCCTTTGGGATGCCTTTGGCAGATGAAGTAAGCCTGGAACTCAGGGCTTCCTGGTTAAAGAAATCCAAGCCCTAGGCTGAACCCTAACCCTAACCCTAGGCAGATAAATCAGCCTAGGTATAGGGATGGTGCCAAGGAAAAAGCTGTGAAAGCTGCCATGTTGCTGCACTTTTGTATTCCCCATGGGATGCCTTGAACAGCTGCAGTGTGCCTGGAGCCCAGGGCTTCCTAGTTTTAAAAATCCTAGCCCTAGGCCTAAGCCTAACAGTAACCCTGGGAAGGTAAATCAGCCTGGTGTTAGGCTTCTTGCCAAGGAAAAAGTTGTGAAAGCAGCCATGTTGTGGCACTTTTGCACTCCCTTTTGGATGCCTTTCACAGCTCCAGTGTGCCTGGAACTCAGGGCTTCCTGATTTTAAAAACCCTAGCCCTAGGCCGAACCCCAACCCTAAGACGAGAAAGGCAAATCAGCCAGGAATTAGGCATGTCCCCAAGGAAAAAGCTGTGGAGGCAGGCATGTTGTGGTAGTTTTGCGCTCTTCTTGGGTAGTCCTTCGCAGCTGCTGTGTTCTTGGAACTCAGGGCTTTCTGGTTAATAGAACCCTTACCCTAGGCGTAACTCAAACCTTAACCCTAGGAAGGAAAATCAGCCTATGGTTCGGGATGGTCTCATGGAAATATCAGTGGTGGCAGCCAAGTTGCGTCACTTTTGCGCTCCCCTTGGGATGCCTTTCGCAGCTGCAGTGTGCCTGGAGCCCAGGGCTTCCTGGTTTTAAAAGTCCTAGGCCTAAGCCTAACAGTAACCCTGGGAAGGTAAATCAGCCGGGTATTAGGGTTCTTCCTAAGGGGAAAGCTGTGAAAGCAGCCATGTTGTGGCACTTCTGCACTCCCTTTGGGATGCCTTTCACAGCTTCAGTGTGCTTGGAGCACAGGGCTTCTGGTTAAAAAAATCCAAGCCCTAGGCTGAACCCTAACCCTAACCCTAGGCAGGTAAATCAGCCTAGGTATAGGGATGGGGCCAAGGAAAAATCTGTGAAAGCTGCCATGTTGTTGCACTTTTGTACTCCCCTTGGGATGCCTTGAACAGCTGCAGTGTGCCTGGAGCTAAGGGCTTCCTAGTTTTAAAAATCCTAGCCCTAGGCCTAAGCCTAACAGTAACCCTGGGAAGGTAAATCAGCCTGGTGTTAGGCTTCTTGCCAAGGAAAAAGCCGTGAAAGCAGCCATGTTGTGGCACTTTTGCACTCCCTTTTGGATGCCTTTCACAGCTCCAGTGTGCCTGGAACTCAGGGCTTCCTGATTTTAAAAACCCTAGCCCTAGGCCGAACCCCAACCCTAAGATGAGAAAGGCAAATCAGCCAGGAATTAGGCATGTCCCCAAGGAAAAAGCTGTGGAGGCAGGCATGTTGTGGTACTTTTGCGCTCTTCTTGGCTAGTCCTTCGCAGCTGCTGTGTTCTTGGAACTCAGGGCTTTCTGGTTAATAGAACCCTTACCCTAGGCGTAACTCAAACCTTAACCCTAGGAAGGAAATCAGCCTATGGTTCGGGATGGTCTCATGGAAATATCAGTGGTGGCAGCCAAGTTACGTCACTTTTGCGCTCCCCTTGGGATGCCTTTCGCAGCTGCAGTGTGCCTGGAGCCCAGGGCTTCCTGGTTTTAAAAGTCCTAGGCCTAAGCCTAACAGTAACCCTGGGAAGGTAAATCAGCCGGGTATTAGGGTTCTTCCTAAGGGAAAAGCTGTGAAAGCAGCCATGTTGTGGCACTTCTGCACTCCTCTTGGGATGCCTTTCACAGCTGCAGTGTGCTTGGAGCACAGGGCTTCTGGTTTAATAAATCCAAGCCCTAGGCTGAACCCTAAACCTAGGCAGATAAATCAGCCTAGGTATAGGGATGGTGCAAAGGAAAAAGCTGTGAAAGCTGCCATGTGTTTGCACTTTTGTACTCCCCTTGGGATGCCTTGAACAACTGCAGTGTGCCTGGAGCTAAGGGCTTCCTAGTTTTAAAAATCCTAGCCTTAGGCCTAAGCCTAACAGTAACCCTGGGAAGGTAAATCAGCCTGGTGTTAGGCTTCTTGCCAAGGAAAAAGTTGTGAAAGCAGCCATGTTGTGGCACTTTTGCACTCCCTTTTGGATGCCTTTCACAGCTCCAGTGTGCCTGGAACTCAGGGCTTCCTGATTTTAAAAACCCTAGCCCTAGGCCGAACCCCAACCCTAAGACGAGAAAGGCAAATCAGCCAGGAATTAGGCATGTCCCCAAGGAAAAAGCTGTGGAGGCAGGCATGTTGTGGTAGTTTTGCGCTCTTCTTGGGTAGTCCTTCGCAGCTGCTGTGTTCTTGGAACTCAGGGCTTTCTGGTTAATAGAACCCTTACCCTAGGCGTAACTCAAACCTTAAGCCTAGGAAGGAAAATCAGCCTATGGCTCGGGGTGGTCTCATGGAAATATCAGTGGTGGCAGCCAAGTTGCGTCACTTTTGCGCTCCCCTTTGGATGCCTTTCGCAGCTGCAGTGTGCTTGGAGCCCAGGGCTTCCTGGTTTTAAAAGTCCTAGGCCTAAGCCTAACAGTAACCCTGGGAAGGTAAATCAGCCGGGTATTAGGGTTCTTCCTAAGGAAAAAGCCGTGAAAGCAGCCATGTTGTGGCACTTCTGCACTCCCTTTGGGATGCCTTTGGCAGATGAAGGAAGCCTGGAACTCAGGGCTTCCTGGTTAAAAAAATCCAAGCCCTAGGCTGAACCCTAACCCTAACCCTAGGCAGATAAATCAGCCTGGGTATAGGGATGGGGCCAAGGAGAAAGCTGTGAAAGTTGCCATGTTGTTGCACTTTTGTATTCCCCTTGGGATGCCTTGAACAGCTGCAGTGTGCCTGGAGCTAAGGGCTTCCTAGTTTTAAAAATCCTAGCCTTAGGCCTAAGCCTAACAGTAACCCTGGGAAGGTAAATCCGCCTGGTGTTAGGCTTCTTGCCAAGGAAAAAGTTGTGAAAGCAGCCATGTTGTGGCACTTTTGCACTCCCTTTTGGATGCCTTTCACAGCTCCAGTGTGCCTGGAACTCAGGGCTTCCTGATTTTAAAAACCCTAGCCCTAGGCCGTACCCTAACCCTAAGACGAGAAAGGCAAATCAGCCAGGAATTAGGGATGTTCCCAAGGAAAAAGCTGTGGAGGCAGGCATGTTGTGGTACTTTTGTGCTCTTCTTGGGTAGTCCTTCGCAGCTGCTGTGTTCTTGGAACTCAGGGCTTTCTGGTTAATAGAACCCTTACCCTAGGCCTAACTCAAACCTTAACCCTAGGAAGGAAAATCAGCCTATGGTTCGGGATGGTCTCATGGAAATATCAGTGGTGGCAGCCAAGTTGCGTCACTTTTGCGCTCCCCTTGGGATGCCTTTCGCAGCTGCAGTGTGCCTGGAGCCCAGGGCTTCCTGGTTTTAAAAGTCCTAGGCCTAAGCCTAACAGTAACCCTGGGAAGGTAAATCAGCCGGGTATTAGGGTTCTTCCTTAGGGAAAAGCTGTGAAAGCAGCCATGTTGTGGCACTTCTGCACTCCCTTTGGGATGCCTTTGGCAGATGAAAGAAGCCTGGAACTCAGGGCTTCCTGGTTAAAGAAATCCAAGCCCTAGGCTGAACCCTAACCCTAACCCTAGGCAGATAAATCAGCCAAGGTATAGGGATGGTGCCAAGGAAAAAGCTGTGAAAGTTGCCAGGTTGTTGCACTTTTGTATTCCCCTTGGGATGCCTTGAACAGCTGCAGTGTGCCTGGAGCTAAGGGCTTCCTAGTTTTAAAAATCCTAGCCTTAGGCCTAAGCCTAAGAGTAACCATGGGAAGGTAAATCCGCCTGGTGTTAGGCTTCTTGCCAAGGAAAAAGTTGTGAAAGCAGCCATGTTGTGGCACTTTTGCACTCCCTTTTGGATGCCTTTCACAGCTCCAGTGTGCCTGGAACTCAGGGCTTCCTGATTTTAAAAACCCTAGCCCTAGGCCGAACCCTAACCCTAAGACGAGAAAGGCAAATCAGCCAGGAATTAGGGATGTTCCCAAGGAAAAAGCTGTGGAGGCAGGCATGTTGTGGTAGTTTTGCGCTCTTCTTGGGTAGTCCTTCGCAGCTGCTGTGTTCTTGGAACTCAGGGCTTTCTGGTTAATAGAACCCTTACCCTAGGCGTAACTCAAACCTTAACCCTAGGAAGGAAAATCAGCCTATGGTTCGGGATGGTCTCATGGAAATATCAGTGGTGGCAGCCATGTTGCGTCACTTTTGCGCTCCCCTTGGGATGCCTTTCGCAGCTGCAGTGTGCCTGGAGCCCAGGGCTTCCTGGTTTTAAAAGTCCTAGGCCTAAGCCTAACAGTAACTCTGGGAAGGTAAATCAGCCGGGTATTAGGGTTCTTCCTAAGGGAAAAGCTGTGAAAGCAGCCATGTTGTGGCACTTCTGCACTCCTCTTGGGATGCCTTTCACAGCTGCAGTGTGCTTGGAGCACAGGGCTTCCTGGTTAAAAAAATCCAAGCCCTAGGCTGAACCCTAACCCTAACCCTAGGCAGATAAATCAGCCTAGGTATAGGGATGGGGCCAAGGAAAAATCTGTGAAAGCTGCCATGTTGTTGCACTTTTGTACTCCCCTTGGGATGCCTTGAA
Source organism: Ammospiza caudacuta (assembly GCF_027887145.1). Lineage (NCBI taxonomy): Eukaryota > Metazoa > Chordata > Aves > Passeriformes > Passerellidae > Ammospiza > Ammospiza caudacuta. The sequence continues at coordinate 1,104,165 of NC_080618.1, forward strand.
CAGCTGCAGTGTGCCTGGAGCTAAGGGCTTCCTAGTTTTAAAAATCCTAGCCCTAGGCCTAAGCCTAACAGTAACCCTGGGAAGGGAAATCAGCCTGGTGTTAGGCTTCTTGCCAAGGAAAAAGTTGTGAAAGCAGCCATGTTGTGGCACTTTTGCACTCCCTTTTGGATGCCTTTCACAGCTCCAGTGTGCCTGGAACTCAGGGCTTCCTGATTTTAAAAACCCTAGCCCTAGGCCGAACCCCAGCCCTAAGACGAGAAAGGCAAATCAGCCAGGAATTAGGCATGTCCCCAAGGAAAAAGCTGTGGAGGCAGGCATGTTGTGGTACTTTTGCGCTCTTCTTGGCTAGTCCTTCGCAGCTGCTGTGTTCTTGGAACTCAGGGCTTTCTGGTTAATAGAACCCTTACCCTAGGCGTAACTCAAACCTTAAGCCTAGGAAGGAAAATCAGCCTATGGTTCGGGATGGTCTCATGGAAATATCAGTGGTGGCAGCCAAGTTGCGTCACTTTTGCGCTCCCCTTGGGATGCCTTTCGCAGCTGCAGTGTGCCTGGAGCCCAGGGCTTCCTGGTTTTAAAAGTCCTAGGCCTAAGCCTAACAGTAACCCTGGGAAGGTAAATCAGCCGGGTATTAGGGTTCTTCCTAAGGGAAAAGCTGTGAAAGCAGCCATGTTGTGGCACTTCTGCACTCCCTTTGGGATGCCTTTGGCAGATGAAAGAAGCCTGGAACTCAGGGCTTCCTGGTTAAAGAAATCCAAGCCCTAGGCTGAACCCTAACCCTAACCCTAGGCAGATAAATCAGCCTAGGTATAGGGATGGTGCCAAGGAAAAAGCTGTGAAAGTTGCCAGGTTGTTGCACTTTTGTATTCCCCTTGGGATGCCTTGAACAGCTGCAGTGTGCCTGGAGCTAAGGGCTTCCTAGTTTTAAAATCCTAGCCTTAGGCCTAAGCCTAACAGTAACCCTGGGAAGGTAAATCCGCCTGGTGTTAGGCTTCTTGCCAAGGAAAAAGTTGTGAAAGCAGCCATGTTGTGGCACTTTTGCACTCCCTTTTGGATGCCTTTCACAGCTCCAGTGTGCCTGGAACTCAGGGCTTCCTGATTTTAAAAACCCTAGCCCTAGGCCGAACCCTAACCCTAAGACGAGAAAGGCAAATCAGCCAGGAATTAGGGATGTTCCCAAGGAAAAAGCTGTGGAGGCAGGCATGTTGTGGTAGTTTTGCGCTCTTCTTGGGTAGTCCTTCGCAGCTGCTGTGTTCTTGGAACTCAGGGCTTTCTGGTTAATAGAACCCTTACCCTAGGCGTAACTCAAACCTTAACCCTAGGAAGGAAAATCAGCCTATGGTTCGGGATGGTCTCATGGAAATATCAGTGGTGGCAGCCATGTTGCGTCACTTTTGCGCTCCCCTTGGGATGCCTTTCGCAGCTGCAGTGTGCCTGGAGCCCAGGGCTTCCTGGTTTTAAAAGTCCTAGGCCTAAGCCTAACAGTAACTCTGGGAAGGTAAATCAGCCGGGTATTAGGGTTCTTCCTAAGGGAAAAGCTGTGAAAGCAGCCATGTTGTGGCACTTCTGCACTCCTCTTGGGATGCCTTTCACAGCTGCAGTGTGCTTGGAGCACAGGGCTTCCTGGTTAAAAAAATCCAAGCCCTAGGCTGAACCCTAACCCTAACCCTAGGCAGATAAATCAGCCTAGGTATAGGGATGGGGCCAAGGAAAAATCTGTGAAAGCTGCCATGTTGTTGCACTTTTGTACTCCCCTTGGGATGCCTTGAACAGCTGCAGTGTGCCTGGAGCTAAGGGCTTCCTAATTTTAAAAATCCTAGCCCTAGGCCTAAGCCTAACAGTAACCCTGGGAAGGGAAATCAGCCTGGTGTTAGGCTTCTTGCCAAGGAAAAAGTTGTGAAAGCAGCCATGTTGTGGCACTTTTGCACTCCCTTTTGGATGCCTTTCACAGCTCCAGTGTGCCTGGAACTCAGGGCTTCCTGATTTTAAAAACCCTACCCCTAGGCCGAACCCCAACCCTAAGATGAGAAAGGCAAATCAGCCAGGAATTAGGCATGTCCCCAAGGAAAAAGCTGTGGAGGCAGGCATGTTGTGGTACTTTTGCGCTCTTCTTGGCTAGTCCTTCGCAGCTGCTGTGTTCTTGGAACTCAGGGCTTTCTGGTTAATAGAACCCTTACCCTAGGCGTAACTCAAACCTTAAGCCTAGGAAGGAAATCAGCCTATGGTTCGGGATGGTCTCATGGAAATATCAGTGGTGGCAGCCAAGTTGCGTCACTTTTGCGCTCCCCTTGGGATGCCTTTCGCAGCTGCAGTGTGCCTGGAGCCCAGGGCTTCCTGGTTTTAAAAGTCCTAGGCCTAAGCCTAACAGTAACCCTGGGAAGGTAAATCAGCCGGGTATTAGGGTTCTTCCTAAGGGAAAAGCTGTGAAAGCAGCCATGTTGTGGCACTTCTGCACTCCCTTTGGGATGCCTTTGGCAGATGAAAGAAGCCTGGAACTCAGGGCTTCCTGGTTAAAGAAATCCAAGCCCTAGGCTGAACCCTAACCCTAACCCTAGGCAGATAAATCAGCCAAGGTATAGGGATGGTGCCAAGGAAAAAGCTGTGAAAGTTGCCAGGTTGTTGCACTTTTGTATTCCCCTTGGGATGCCTTGAACAGCTGCAGTGTGCCTGGAGCTAAGGGCTTCCTAGTTTTAAAAATCCTAGCCTTAGGCCTAAGCCTAACATTAACCCTGGGAAGGTAAATCAGCCTGGTGTTAGGCTTCTTGCCAAGGAAAAAGTTGTGAAAGCAGCCATGTTGTGGCACTTTTGCACTCCCTTTTGGATGCCTTTCACAGCTCCAGTGTGCCTGGAACTCAGGGCTTCCTGATTTTAAAAACCCTAGCCCTAGGCCGAACCCTAACCCTAAGACGAGAAAGGCAAATCAGCCAGGAATTAGGGATGTTCCCAAGGAAAAAGCTGTGGAGGCAGGCATGTTGTGGTAGTTTTGCGCTCTTCTTGGCTAGTCCTTCGCAGCTGCTGTGTTCTTGGAACTCAGGGCTTTCTGGTTAATAGAACCCTTACCCTAGGCGTAACTCAAACCTTAACCCTAGGAAGGAAAATCAGCCTATGGTTCGGGATGGTCTCATGGAAATATCAGTGGTGGCAGCCATGTTGCGTCACTTTTGCGCTCCCCTTGGGATGCCTTTCGCAGCTGCAGTGTGCCTGGAGCCCAGGGCTTCCTGGTTTTAAAAGTCCTAGGCCTAAGCCTAACAGTAACCCTGGGAAGGTAAATCAGCCGGGTATTAGGGTTCTTCCTAAGGGAAAAGCTGTGAAAGCAGCCATGTTGTGGCACTTCTGCACTCCTCTTGGGATGCCTTTCACAGCTGCAGTGTGCTTGGAGCACAGGGCTTCCTGGTTAAAAAAATCCAAGCCCTAGGCTGAACCCTAACCCTAACCCTAGGCAGATAAATCAGCCTAGGTATAGGGATGGGGCCAAGGAAAAATCTGTGAAAGCTGCCATGTTGTTGCACTTTTGTACTCCCCTTGGGATGCCTTGAACAGCTGCAGTGTGCCTGGAGCTAAGGGCTTCCTAGTTTTAAAAATCCTAGCCCTAGGCCTAAGCCTAACAGTAACCCTGGGAAGGTAAATCAGCCTGGTGTTAGGCTTCTTGCCAAGGAAAAAGTTGTGAAAGCAGCCATGTTGTGGCACTTTTGCACTCCCTTTTGGATGCCTTTCACAGCTCCAGTGTGCCTGGAACTCAGGGCTTCCTGATTTTAAAAACCCTAGCCCTAGGCCGAACCCCAACCCTAAGATGAGAAAGGCAAATCAGCCAGGAATTAGGCATGTCCCCAAGGAAAAAGCTGTGGAGGCAGGCATGTTGTGGTACTTTTGCGCTCTTCTTGGCTAGTCCTTCGCAGCTGCTGTGTTCTTGGAACTCAGGGCTTTCTGGTTAATAGAACCCTTACCCTAGGCGTAACTCAAACCTTAAGCCTAGGAAGGAAATCAGCCTATGGTTCGGGATGGTCTCATGGAAATATCAGTGGTGGCAGCCAAGTTGCGTCACTTTTGCGCTCCCCTTGGGATGCCTTTCGCAGCTGCAGTGTGCCTGGAGCCCAGGGCTTCCTGGTTTTAAAAGTCCTAGGCCTAAGCCTAACAGTAACCCTGGGAAGGTAAATCAGCCGGGTATTAGGGTTCTTCCTAAGGGAAAAGCTGTGAAAGCAGCCATGTTGTGGCACTTCTGCACTCCTCTTGGGATGCCTTTCACAGCTGCAGTGTGCTTGGAGCACAGGGCTTCCTGGTTAAATAAATCCAAGCCCTAGGCTGAACCCTAACCCTAACCCTAGGCAGATAAATCAGCCTAGGTATAGGGATGGGGCCAAGGAAAAAGCTGTGAAAGCTGCCATGTTGTTGCACTTTTGTACTCCCCTTGGGATGCCTTGAACAGCTGCAGTGTGCCTGGAGCTAAGGGCTTCCTAGTTTTAAAAATCCTAGCCCTAGGCCTAAGCCTAACAGTAACCCTGGGAAGGCAAATCAGCCTGGTGTTAGGCTTCTTGCCAAGGAAAAAGCCGTGAAAGCAGCCATGTTGTGGCACTTTTGCACTCCCTTTTGGATGCCTTTCACAGCTCCAGTGTGCCTGGAACTCAGGGCTTCCTGATTTTAAAAACCCTAGCCCTAGGCCGAACCCCAACCCTAAGACGAGAAAGGCAAATCAGCCAGGAATTAGGCATGTCCCCAAGGAAAAAGCTGTGGAGGCAGGCATGCTGTGGTACTTTTGTGCTCTTCTTGGGTAGTCCTTCGCAGCTGCTGTGTTCTTGGAACTCAGGGCTTTCTGGTTAATAGAACCCTTACCCTAGGCGTAACTCAAACCTTAACCCTAGGAAGGAAAATCAGCCTATGGCTCGGGGTGGTCTCATGGAAATATCAGTGGCGGCAGCCAAGTTGCGTCACTTTTGCGCTCCTCTTGGGATGCCTTTCGCAGCTGCAGTGTGCCTGGAGCCCAGGGCTTCCTGGTTTTAAAAGTCTTAGGCCTAAGCCTAACAGTAACCCTGGGAAGGTAAATCAGCCGGGTATTAGGGTTCTTCCTAAGGGAAAAGCCGTGAAAGCAGCCATGTTGTGGCACTTCTGCACTCCCTTTGGGATGCCTTTGGCAGATGAAGTAAGCCTGGAACTCAGGGCTTCCTGGTTAAAAAAATCCAAGCCCTAGGCTGAACCCTAACCCTAACCCTAGGCAGATAAATCAGCCTAGGTACAGGGATGGGGCCAAGGAAAAAGCTGTGAAAGCTGCCATGTTGTTGCACTTTTGTACTCCCCTTGGGATGCCTTGAACAGCTGCAGTGTGCCTGGAGCTAAGGGCTTCCTAGTTTTAAAAATCCTAGCCTTAGGCCTAAGCCTAACAGTAACCCTGGGAAGGTAAATCAGCCTGGTGTTAGGCTACTTTCCAAGGAAAAAGTTGTGAAAGCAGCCATGTTGTGGCACATTTGCACTCCCTTTTGGATGCCTTTCACAGCTCCACTGTGCCTGAAACTCAGGGCTTCCTGATTTTAAAAACCCTAGCCCTAGGCCGAACCCTAACCCTAAGACGAGAAAGGCAAATCAGCCAGGAATTAGGCATGTCCCCAAGGAAAAAGCTGTGGAGGCAGGCATGTTGTGGTACTTTTGCGCTCTTCTTGGCTAGTCCTTCGCAGCTGCTGTGTTCTTGGAACTCAGGGCTTTCTGGTTAATAGAACCCTTACCCTAGGCGTAACTCAAACCTTAAGCCTAGGAAGGAAAATCAGCCTATGGTTCGGGATGGTCTCATGGAAATATCAGTGGTGGCAGCCATGTTGCGTCACTTTTGCGCTCCCCTTGGGATGCCTTTCGCAGCTGCAGTGTGCCTGGAGCCCAGGGCTTCCTGGTTTTAAAAGTCCTAGGCCTAAGCCTAACAGTAACCCTGGGAAGGTAAATCAGCCGGGTATTAGGGTTCTTCCTAAGGGAAAAGCTGTGAAAGCAGCCATGTTGTGGCACTTCTGCACTCCCTTTGGGATGCCTTTCACAGCTGCAGTGTGCTTGGAGCACAGGGCTTCCTGGTTAAAAAAATCCAAGCCCTAGGCTGAACCCTAACCCTAACCCTAGGCAGATAAATCGGCCTAGTTATAGGGATGGGGCCAAGGAAAAATCTGTGAAAGCTGCCATGTTGTTGCACTTTTGTACTCCCCTTGGGATGCCTTGAACAGCTGCAGTGTGCCTGGAGCTAAGGGCTTCCTAGTTTTAAAAATCCTAGGCCTAAGCCTAACAGTAACCCTGGGAAGGGAAATCAGCCTGGTGTTAGGCTTCTTGCCAAGGAAAAAGTTGTGAAAGCAGCCATGTTGTGGCACATTTGCACTCCCTTTTGGATGCCTTTCACAGCTCCAGTGTGCCTGGAACTCAGGGCTTCCTGATTTTAAAAACCCTAGCCCTAGGCCGAACCCTAACCCTAAGACGAGAAAGGCAAATCAGCCAGGAATTAGGGATGTTCCCAAGGAAAAAGCTGTGGAGGCAGGCATGTTGTGGTACTTTTGTGCTCTTCTTGGGTAGTCCTTCGCAGCTGCTGTGTTCTTGGAACTCAGGGCTTTCTGGTTAATAGAACCCTTACCCTAGGCGTAACTCAAACCTTAAGCCTAGGAAGGAAAATCAGCCTATGGTTCGGGATGGTCTCATGGAAATATCAGTGGTGGCAGCCATGTTGCGTCACTTTTGCGCTCTCCTTGGGATGCCTTTCGCAGCTGCAGTGTGCCTGGAGCCCAGGGCTTCCTGGTTTTAAAAGTCCTAGGCCTAAGCCTAACAGTAACCCTGGGAAGGTAAATCAGCCGGGTATTAGGGTTCTTCCTAAGGGAAAAGCTGTGAAAGCAGCCATGTTGTGGCACTTCTGCACTCCTCTTGGGATGCCTTTCACAGCTGCAGTGTGCTTGGAGCACAGGGCTTCCTGGTTAAATAAATCCAAGCCCTAGGCTGAACCCTAACCCTAACCCTAGGCAGATAAATCAGCCTAGGTATAGGGATGGGGCCAAGGAAAAAGCTGTGAAAGCTGCCATGTTGTTGCACTTTTGTACTCCCCTTGGGATGCCTTGAACAGCTGCAGTGTGCCTGGAGCTAAGGGCTTCCTAGTTTTAAAAATCCTAGCCCTAGGCCTAAGCCTAACAGTAACCCTGGGAAGGTAAATCAGCCTGGTGTTAGGCTTCTTGCCAAGGAAAAAGCCGTGAAAGCAGCCATGTTGTGGCACTTTTGCACTCCCTTTTGGATGCCTTTCACAGCTCCAGTGTGCCTGAAACTCAGGGCTTCCTGATTTTAAAAACCCTAGCCCTAGGCCGAACCCTAACCCTAAGACGAGAAAGGCAAATCAGCCAGGAATTAGGCATGTCCCCAAGGAAAAAGCTGTGGAGGCAGGCATGTTGTGGTACTTTTGCGCTCTTCTTGGCTAGTCCTTCGCAGCTGCTGTGTTCTTGGAACTCAGGGCTTTCTGGTTAATAGAACCCTTACCCTAGGCGTAACTCAAACCTTAACCCTAGGAAGGAAAATCAGCCTATGGTTCGGGATGGTCTCATGGAAATATCAGTGGTGGCAGCCAAGTTGCGTCACTTTTGCGCTCTCCTTGGGATGCCTTTCGCAGCTGCAGTGTGCCTGGAGCCCAGGGCTTCCTGGTTTTAAAAGTCCTAGGCCTAAGCCTAACAGTAACCCTGGGAAGGTAAATCAGCCGGGTATTAGGGTTCTTCCTAAGGGAAAAGCTGTGAAAGCAGCCATGTTGTGGCACTTCTGCACTCCTCTTGGGATGCCTTTCACAGCTGCAGTGTGCTTGGAGCACAGGGCTTCCTGGTTAAAAAAATCCAAGCCCTAGGCTGAACCCTAACCCTAACCCTAGGCAGATATATCGGCCTAGGTATAGGGATGGGGCCAAGGAAAAATCTGTGAAAGCTGCCATGTTGTTGCACTTTTGTACTCCCCTTGGGATGCCTTGAACAGCTGCAGTGTGCCTGGAGCTAAGGGCTTCCTAGTTTTAAAAATCCTAGGCCTAAGCCTAACAGTAACCCTGGGAAGGTAAATCAGCCTGGTGTTAGGCTTCTTGCCAAGGAAAAAGCCGTGAAAGCAGCCATGTTGTGGCACTTTTGCACTCCCTTTTGGATGCCTTTCACAGCTCCAGTGTGCCTGGAACTCAGGGCTTCCTGATTTTAAAAACCCTAGCCCTAGGCCGAACCCTAACCCTAAGACGAGAAAGGCAAATGAGCCAGGAATTAGGGATGTTCCCAAGGAAAAAGCTGTGGAGGCAGGCATGTTGTGGTACTTTTGTGCTCTTCTTGGGTAGTCCTTCGCAGCTGCTGTGTTCTTGGAACTCAGGGCTTTCTGGTTAATAGAACCCTTACCCTAGGCGTAACTCAAACCTTAACCCTAGGAAGGAAATCAGCCTATGGTTCGGGATGGTCTCATGGAAATATCAGTGGTGGCAGCCAAGTTGCGTCACTTTTGCGCTCCCCTTGGGATGCCTTTCGCAGCTGCAGTGTGCCTGGAGCCCAGGGCTTCCTGGTTTTAAAAGTCCTAGGCCTAAGCCTAACAGTAACCCTGGGAAGGTAAATCAGCCGGGTATTAGGGTTCTTCCTAAGGGAAAAGCTGTGAAAGCAGCCATGTTGTGGCACTTCTGCACTCCTCTTGGGATGCCTTTCACAGCTGCAGTGTGCTTGGAGCACAGGGCTTCCTGGTTAAATAAATCCAAGCCCTAGGCTGAACCCTAACCCTAACCCTAGGCAGATAAATCAGCCTAGGTATAGGGATGGGGCCAAGGAAAAAGCTGTGAAAGCTGCCATGTTGTTGCACTTTTGTACTCCCCTTGGGATGCCTTGAACAGCTGCAGTGTGCCTGGAGCTAAGGGCTTCCTAGTTTTAAAAATCCTAGCCCTAGGCCTAAGCCTAACAGTAACCCTGGGAAGGTAAATCAGCCTGGTGTTAGGCTTCTTGCCAAGGAAAAAGCCGTGAAAGCAGCCATGTTGTGGCACTTTTGCACTCCCTTTTGGATGCCTTTCACAGCTCCAGTGTGCCTGGAACTCAGGGCTTCCTGATTTTAAAAACCCTAGCCCTAGGCCGAACCCCAACCCTAAGACGAGAAAGGCAAATCAGCCAGGAATTAGGCATGTCCCCAAGGAAAAAGCTGTGGAGGCAGGCATGCTGTGGTACTTTTGTGCTCTTCTTGGGTAGTCCTTCGCAGCTGCTGTGTTCTTGGAACTCAGGGCTTTCTGGTTAATAGAACCCTTACCCTAGGCGTAACTCAAACCTTAAGCCTAGGAAGGAAAATCAGCCTATGGCTCGGGGTGGTCTCATGGAAATATCAGTGGCGGCAGCCAAGTTGCGTCACTTTTGCGCTCCCCTTGGGATGCCTTTCGCAGCTGCAGTGTGCCTGGAGCCCAGGTTTCCTGGTTTTAAAAGTCTTAGGCCTAAGCCTAACAGTAACCCTGGGAAGGTAAATCAGCCGGGTATTAGGGTTCTTCCTAAGGGAAAAGCCGTGAAAGCAGCCATGTTGTGGCACTTCTGAACTCCCTTAGGGATGCCTTTGGCAGATGAAGTAAGCCTGGAACTCAGGGCTTCCTGGTTAAAAAAATCCAAGCCCTAGGCTGAACCCTAACCCTAACCCTAGGCAGATAAATCAGCCTAGGTACAGGGATGGGGCCAAGGAAAAAGCTGTGAAAGCTGCCATGTTGTTGCACTTTTGTACTCCCCTTGGGATGCCTTGAACAGCTGCAGTGTGCCTGGAGCTAAGGGCTTCCTAGTTTTAAAAATCCTAGCCTTAGGCCTAAGCCTAACAGTAACCCTGGCAAGGCAAATCAGCCTGGTGTTAGGCTACTTTCCAAGGAAAAAGTTGTGAAAGCAGCCATGTTGTGGCACATTTGCACTCCCTTTTGGATGCCTTTCACAGCTGCAGTGTGCCTGGAACTCAGGGCTTCCTGATTTTAAAAACCCTAGCCCTAGGCCGAACCCCAACCCTAAGACGAGAAAGGCAAATCAGCCAGGAATTAGGCATGTCCCCAAGGAAAAAGCTGTGGAGGCAGGCATGTTGTGGTACTTTTGCGCTCTTCTTGGCTAGTCCTTCGCAGCTGCTGTGTTCTTGGAACTCAGGGCTTTCTGGTTAATAGAACCCTTACCCTAGGCGTAACTCAAACCTTAAGCCTAGGAAGGAGAATCAGCCTATGGTTCGGGATGGTCTCAGGGAAATATCAGTGGTGGCAGCCATGTTGCGTCACTTTTGCGCTCTCCTTGGGATGCCTTTCGCAGCTGCAGTGTGCCTGGAGCCCAGGGCTTCCTGGTTTTAAAAGTCCTAGGCCTAAGCCTAACAGTAACCCTGGGAAGGTAAATCAGCCGGGTATTAGGGTTCTTCCTAAGGGAAAAGCTGTGAAAGCAGCCATGTTGTGGCACTTCTGCACTCCTCTTGGGATGCCTTTCACAGCTGCAGTGTGCTTGGAGCACAGGGCTTCCTGGTTAAAAAAATCCAAGCCCTAGGCTGAACCCTAACCCTAACCCTAGGCAGATAAATCGGCCTAGGTATAGGGATGGGGCCAAGGAAAAATCTGTGAAAGCTGCCATGTTGTTGCACTTTTGTACTCCCCTTGGGATGCCTTGAACAGCTGCAGTGTGCCTGGAGCTAAGGGCTTCCTAGTTTTAAAAATCCTAGGCCTAGGCCTAAGCCTAACAGTAACCCTGGGAAGGTAAATCAGCCTGGTGTTAGGCTTCTTGCCAAGGAAAAAGTTGTGAAAGCAGCCATGTTGTGGCACTTTTGCACTCCCTTTTGGATGCCTTTCACAGCTCCAGTGTGCCTGGAACTCAGGGCTTCCTGATTTTAAAAACCCTAGCCCTAGGCCGAACCCCAACCCTAAGATGAGAAAGGCAAATCAGCCAGGAATTAGGCATGTCCCCAAGGAAAAAGCTGTGGAGGCAGGCATGCTGTGGTACTTTTGCGCTCTTCTTGGGTAGTCCTTCGCAGCTGCTGTGTTCTTGGAACTCAGGGCTTTCTGGTTAATAGAACCCTTACCCTAGGCGTAACTCAAACCTTAACCCTAGGAAGGAAAATCAGCCCATGGCTCGGGGTGGTCTCACGGAAATATCAGTGGTGGCAGCCAAGTTGCGTCACTTTTGCGCTCCCCTTGGGATGCCTTTCGCAGCTGCAGTGTGCCTGGAGCCCAGGGCTTCCTGGTTTTAAAAGTCCTAGGCCTAAGCCTAACAGTAACCCTGGGAAGGTAAATCAGCCGGGTATTAGGGTTCTTCCTAAGGAAAAAGCCGTGAAAGCAGCCATGTTGTGGCACTTCTGCACTCCCTTTGGGATGCCTTTGGCAGATGAAGTAAGCCTGGAACTCAGGGCTTCCTGGTTAAAAAAATCCAAGCCCTAGGCTGAACCCTAACCCTAACCCTAGGCAGATAAATCAGCCTAGGTATAGGGATGGTGCCAAGGAAAAAGCTGTGAAAGCTGCCATGTTGTTGCACTTTTGTATTCCCCTTGGGATGCCTTGAACAGCTGCAGTGTGCCTGGAGCTAAGGGCTTCCTAGTTTTAAAAATCCTAGCCCTAGGCCTAAGCCTAACAGTAACCCTGGGAAGGTAAATCAGCCTGGTGTTAGGCTTCTTGCCAAGGAAAAAGTTGTGAAAGCAGCCATGTTGTGGCACTTTTGCACTCCCTTTTGGATGCCTTTCACAGCTCCAGTGTGCCTGGAACTCAGGGCTTCCTGATTTTAAAAACCCTAGCCCTAGGCCGAACCCCAACCCTAAGACGAGAAAGGCAAATCAGCCAGGAATTAGGCATGTCCCCAAGGAAAAAGCTGTGGAGGCAGGCATGTTGTGGTACTTTTGCGCTCTTCTTGGCTAGTCCTTCGCAGCTGCTGTGTTCTTGGAACTCAGGGCTTTCTGGTTAATAGAACCCTTACCCTAGGCGTAACTCAAACCTTAACCCTAGGAAGGAAAATCAGCCTATGGCTCGGGATGGTCTCATGGAAATATCAGTGGTGGCAGCCAAGTTGCGTCACTTTTGCGCTCCCCTTGGGATGCCTTTCGCAGCTGCAGTGTGCCTGGAGCCCAGGGCTTCCTGGTTTTAAAAGTCCTAGGCCTAAGCCTAACAGTAACCCTGGGAAGGTAAATCAGCCGGGTATTAGGGTTCTTCCTAAGGGAAAAGCTGTGAAAGCAGCCATGTTGTGGCACTTCTGCACTCCTCTTGGGATGCCTTTCACAGCTGCAGTGTGCTTGGAGCACAGGGCTTCTGGTTAAAAAAATCCAAGCCCTAGGCTGAACCCTAACCCTAACCCTAGGCAGATAAATCAGCCTAGGTATAGGCATGGGGCCAAGGAAAAAGCTGTGAAAGCTGCCATGTTGTTGCACTTTTGTACTCTCCTTGGGATGCCTTGAACAGCTGCAGTGTGCCTGGAGCTAAGGGCTTCCTAGTTTTAAAAATCCTAGCCCTAGGCCTAAGCCTAACAGTAACCCTGGGAAGGCAAAACAGCCTGGTGTTAGGCTTCTTGCCAAGGAAAAAGCCGTGAAAGCAGCCATGTTGTGGCACTTTTGCACTCCCTTTTGGATGCCTTTCACAGCTCCAGTGTGCCTGGAACTCAGGGCTTCCTGATTTTAAAAACCCTAGCCCTAGGCCGAACCCCAACCCTAAGACGAGAAAGGCAAATCAGCCAGGAATTAGGCATGTCCCCAAGGAAAAAGCTGTGGAGGCAGGCATGCTGTGGTACTTTGGCGCTCTTCTTGGCTAGTCCTTCGCAGCTGCTGTGTTCTTGGAACTCAGGGCTTTCTGGTTAATAGAACCCTTACCCTAGGCGTAACTCAAACCTTAACCCTAGGAAGGAAAATCAGCCTATGGCTCGGGGTGGTCTCATGGAAATATCAGTGGTGGCAGCCATGTTGCGTCACTTTTGCGCTCCCCTTGGGATGCCTTTCGCAGCTGCAGTGTGCCTGGAGCCCAGGGCTTCCTGGTTTTAAAAGTCCTAGGCCTAAGCCTAACAGTAACCCTGGGAAGGTAAATCAGCCGGGTATTAGGGTTCTTCCTAAGGAAAAAGCCGTGAAAGCAGCCATGTTGTGGCACTTCTGCTCTCCCTTTGGGATGCCTTTGGCAGATGAAGTAAGCCTGGAACTCAGGGCTTCCTGGTTAAAGAAATCCAAGCCCTAGGCTGAACCCTAACCCTAACCCTAGGCAGATAAATCAGCCTAGGTATAGGGATGGTGCCAAGGAAAAAGCTGTGAAAGCTGCCATGTTGTTGCACTTTTGTATTCCCCTTGGGATGTCTTGAACAGCTGCAGTGTGCCTGGAGCTAAGGGCTTCCTAGTTTTAAAAATCCTAGCCCTAGGCCTAAGCCTAACAGTAACCCTGGGAAGGTAAATCAGCCTGGTGTTAGGCTTCTTGCCAAGGAAAAAGTTGTGAAAGCAGCCATGTTGTGGCACTTTTGCACTCCCTTTTGGATGCCTTTCACAGCTCCAGTGTGCCTGGAACTCAGGGCTTCCTGATTTTAAAAACCCTAGCCCTAGGCCGAACCCCAACCCTAAGACGAGAAAGGCAAATCAGCCAGGAATTAGGCATGTCCCCAAAAAAAATGCTGTGGAGGCAGGCATGTTGTGGTAGTTTTGCGCTCTTCTTGGGTAGTCCTTCGCAGCTGCTGTGTTCTTGGAACTCAGGGCTTTCTGGTTAATAGAGCCCTTTCCCTAGGCGTAACTCAAACCTTAAGCCTAGGAAGGAAAATCAGCCTATGGTTCGGGATGGTCTCATGGAAATATCAGTGGTGGCAGCCAAGTTGCGTCACTTTTGCGCTCCCCTTGGGATGCCTTTCGCAGCTGCAGTGTGCCTGGAGCCCAGGGCTTCCTGGTTTTAAAAGTCCTAGGCCTAAGCCTAACAGTAACCCTGGGAAGGTAAATCAGCCGGGTATTAGGGTTCTTCCTAAGGAAAAAGCCGTGAAAGCAGCCATGTTGTGGCACTTCTGCTCTCCCTTTGGGATGCCTTTGGCAGATGAAGTAAGCCTGGAACTCAGGGCTTCCTGGTTAAAGAAATCCAAGCCCTAGGCTGAACCCTAACCCTAACCCTAGGCAGATAAATCAGCCTAGGTATAGGGATGGTGCCAAGGAAAAAGCTGTGAAAGCTGCCATGTTGTTGCACTTTTGTATTCCCCTTGGGATGCCTTGAACAGCTGCAGTGTGCCTGGAGCTAAGGGCTTCCTAGTTTTAAAAATCCTAGCCCTAGGCCTAAGCCTAACAGTAACCCTGGGAAGGTAAATCCGCCTGGTGTTAGGCTTCTTGCCAAGGAAAAAGTTGTGAAAGCAGCCATGTTGTGGCACTTTTGCACTCCCTTTTGGATGCCTTTCACAGCTCCAGTGTGCCTGGAACTCAGGGCTTCCTGATTTTAAAAACCCTAGCCCTAAGCCGAACCCTAACCCTAAGACGAGAAAGGCAAATCAGCCAGGAATTAGGGATGTTCCCAAGGAAAAAGCTGTGGAGGCAGGCATGTTGTGGTACTTTTGCGCTCTTCTTGGCTAGTCCTTCGCAGCTGCTGTGTTCTTGGAACTCAGGGCTTTCTGGTTAATAGAACCCTTACCCTAGGCGTAACTCAAACCTTAACCCTAGGAAGGAAAATCAGCCTATGGTTCGGGATGGTCTCATGGAAATATAAGTGGTGGCAGCCATGTTGCGTCACTTTTGCGCTCCCCTTGGGATGCCTTTCGCAGCTGCAGTGTGCCTGGAGCCCAGGGCTTCCTGGTTTTAAAAGTCCTAGGCCTAAGCCTAACAGTAACTCTGGGAAGGTAAATCAGCCGGGTATTAGGGTTCTTCCTAAGGGAAAAGCTGTGAAAGCAGCCATGTTGTGGCACTTCTGCACTCCTCTTGGGATGCCTTTCACAGCTGCAGTGTGCTTGGAGCACAGGGCTTCCTGGTTAAAAAAATCCAAGCCCTAGGCTGAACCCTAACCCTAACCCTAGGCAGATAAATCGGCCTAGGTATAGGGATGGGGCCAAGGAAAAATCTGTGAAAGCTGCCATGTTGTTGCACTTTTGTACTCCCCTTGGGATGCCTTGAACAGCTGCAGTGTGCCTGGAGCTAAGGGCTTCCTAGTTTTA
Source organism: Ammospiza caudacuta (assembly GCF_027887145.1). Lineage (NCBI taxonomy): Eukaryota > Metazoa > Chordata > Aves > Passeriformes > Passerellidae > Ammospiza > Ammospiza caudacuta. Next base: position 1,119,215 of record NC_080618.1, read on the forward strand.
AAAATCCTAGGCCTAGGCCTAAGCCTAACAGTAACCCTGGGAAGGTAAATCAGCCTGGTGTTAGGCTTCTTGCCAAGGAAAAAGTTGTGAAAGCAGCCATGTTGTGGCACTTTTGCACTCCCTTTTGGATGCCTTTCACAGCTCCAGTGTGCCTGGAACTCAGGGCTTCCTGATTTTAAAAACCCTAGCCCTAGGCCGAACCCCAACCCTAAGATGAGAAAGGCAAATCAGCCAGGAATTAGGCATGTCCCCAAGGAAAAAGCTGTGGAGGCAGGCATGTTGTGGTACTTTTGCGCTCTTCTTGGCTAGTCCTTCGCAGCTGCTGTGTTCTTGGAACTCAGGGCTTTCTGGTTAATAGAACCCTTACCCTAGGCGTAACTCAAACCTTAAGCCTAGGAAGGAAATCAGCCTATGGTTCGGGATGGTCTCATGGAAATATCAGTGGTGGCAGCCAAGTTGCGTCACTTTTGCGCTCCCCTTGGGATGCCTTTCGCAGCTGCAGTGTGCCTGGAGCCCAGGGCTTCCTGGTTTTAAAAGTCCTAGGCCTAAGCCTAACAGTAACCCTGGGAAGGTAAATCAGCCGGGTATTAGGGTTCTTCCTAAGGGAAAAGCTGTGAAAGCAGCCATGTTGTGGCACTTCTGCACTCCTCTTGGGATGCCTTTCACAGCTGCAGTGTGCTTGGAGCACAGGGCTTCCTGGTTAAATAAATCCAAGCCCTAGGCTGAACCCTAACCCTAACCCTAGGCAGATAAATCAGCCTAGGTATAGTGATGGGGCCAAGGAAAAAGCTGTGAAAGCTGCCATATTGTTGCACTTTTGTACTCCCCTTGGGATGCCTTGAACAGCTGCAGTGTGCCTGGAGCTAAGGGCTTCCTAGTTTTAAAAATCCTAGCCCTAGGCCTAAGCCTAACAGTAACCCTGGGAAGGCAAATCAGCCTGGTGTTAGGCTTCTTGCCAAGGAAAAAGCCGTGAAAGCAGCCATGTTGTGGCACTTTTGCACTCCCTTTTGGATGCCTTTCACAGCTCCAGTGTGCCTGGAACTCAGGGCTTCCTGATTTTAAAAACCCTAGCCCTAGGCCGAACCCCAACCCTAAGACGAGAAAGGCAAATCAGCCAGGAATTAGGCATGTCCCCAAGGAAAAAGCTGTGGAGGCAGGCATGCTGTGGTACTTTTGCGCTCTTCTTGGCTAGTCCTTCGCAGCTGCTGTGTTCTTGGAACTCAGGGCTTTCTGGTTAATAGAGCCCTTTCCCTAGGCGTAACTCAAACCTTAAGCCTAGGAAGGAAAATCAGCCTATGGTTCGGGATGGTCTCATGGAAATATCAGTGGTGGCAGCCAAGTTGCGTCACTTTTGCGCTCCCCTTGGGATGCCTTTCGCAGCTGCAGTGTGCCTGGAGCCCAGGGCTTCCTGGTTTTAAAAGTCCTAGGCCTAAGCCTAACAGTAACCCTGGGAAGGTAAATCAGCCGGGTATTAGGGTTCTTCCTAAGGAAAAAGCCGTGAAAGCAGCCATGTTGTGGCACTTCTGCTCTCCCTTTGGGATGCCTTTGGCAGATGAAGTAAGCCTGGAACTCAGGGCTTCCTGGTTAAAGAAATCCAAGCCCTAGGCTGAACCCTAACCCTAACCCTAGGCAGATAAATCAGCCTAGGTATAGGGATGGTGCCAAGGAAAAAGCTGTGAAAGCTGCCATGTTGTTGCCCTTTTGTATTCCCCTTGGGATGCCTTGAACAGCTGCAGTGTGCCTGGAGCTAAGGGCTTCCTAGTTTTAAAAATCCTAGCCCTAGGCCTAAGCCTAACAGTAACCCTGGGAAGGTAAATCCGCCTGGTGTTAGGCTTCTTGCCAAGGAAAAAGTTGTGAAAGCAGCCATGTTGTGGCACTTTTGCACTCCCTTTTGGATGCCTTTCACAGCTCCAGTGTGCCTGGAACTCAGGGCTTCCTGATTTTAAAAACCCTAGCCCTAGGCCGAACCCTAACCCTAAGACGAGAAAGGCAAATCAGCCAGGAATTAGGGATGTTCCCAAGGAAAAAGCTGTGGAGGCAGGCATGTTGTGGTAGTTTTGCGCTCTTCTTGGCTAGTCCTTCGCAGCTGCTGTGTTCTTGGAACTCAGGGCTTTCTGGTTAATAGAACCCTTACCCTAGGCGTAACTCAAACCTTAACCCTAGGAAGGAAAATCAGCCTATGGTTCGGGATGGTCTCATGGAAATATAAGTGGTGGCAGCCATGTTGCGTCACTTTTGCGCTCCCCTTGGGATGCCTTTCGCAGCTGCAGTGTGCCTGGAGCCCAGGGCTTCCTGGTTTTAAAAGTCCTAGGCCTAAGCCTAACAGTAACTCTGGGAAGGTAAATCAGCCGGGTATTAGGGTTCTTCCTAAGGGAAAAGCTGTGAAAGCAGCCATGTTGTGGCACTTCTGCACTCCTCTTGGGATGCCTTTCACAGCTGCAGTGTGCTTGGAGCACAGGGCTTCCTGGTTAAAAAAATCCAAGCCCTAGGCTGAACCCTAACCCTAACCCTAGGCAGATAAATCAGCCTAGGTATAGGGATGGGGCCAAGGAAAAAGCTGTGAAAGCTGCCATGTTGTTGCACTTTTGTACTCCCCTTGGGATGCCTTGAACAGCTGCAGTGTGCCTGGAGCTAAGGGCTTCCTAGTTTTAAAAATCCTAGCCCTAGGCCTAAGCCTAACAGTAACCCTGGGAAGGTAAATCAGCCTGGTGTTAGGCTTCTTGCCAAGGAAAAAGTTGTGAAAGCAGCCATGTTGTGGCACTTTTGCACTCCCTTTTGGATGCCTTTCACAGCTCCAGTGTGCCTGGAACTCAGGGCTTCCTGATTTTAAAAACCCTAGCCCTAGGCCGAACCCCAACCCTAAGACGAGAAAGGCAAATCAGCCAGGAATTAGGCATGTCCCCAAGGAAAAAGCTGTGGAGGCAGGCATGCTGTGGTACTTTTGCGCTCTTCTTGGGTAGTCCTTCGCAGCTGCTGTGTTCTTGGAACTCAGGGCTTTCTGGTTAATAGAACCCTTACCCTAGGCGTAACTCAAACCTTAACCCTAGGAAGGAAAATCAGCCTATGGCTCGGGGTGGTCTCATGGAAATATCAGTGGTGGCAGCCAAGTTGCGTCACTTTTGCGCTCCCCTTGGGATGCCTTTCGCAGCTGCAGTGTGCCTGGAGCCCAGGGCTTCCTGGTTTTAAAAGTCCTAGGCCTAAGCCTAACAGTAACCCTGGGAAGGTAAATCAGCCGGGTATTAGGGTTCTTCCTAAGGGAAAAGCCGTGAAAGCAGCCATGTTGTGGCACTTCTGCACTCCCTTTGGGATGCCTTTGGCAGATGAAGGAAGCCTGGAACTCAGGGCTTCCTGGTTAAAAAAATCCAAGCCCTAGGCTGAACCCTAACCCTAACCCTAGGCAGATAAATCAGCCTAGGTATAGGGATGGGGCCAAGGAAAAAGCTGTGAAAGCTGCCATGTTGTTGCACTTTTGTACTCCCCTTGGGATGCCTTGAACAGCTGCAGTGTGCCTGGAGCTAAGGGCTTCCTAGTTTTAAAAATCCTAGCCCTAGGCCTAAGCCTAACAGTAACCCTGGGAAGGGAAATCAGCCTGGTGTTAGGCTTCTTGCCAAGGAAAAAGCTGTGAAAGCAGCCATGTTGTGGCACTTTTGCACTCCCTTTTGGATGCCTTTCACAGCTCCAGTGTGCCTGGAACTCAGGGCTTCCTGATTTTTAAAACCCTAGCCCTAGGCCGAACCCCAACCCTAAGACGAGAAAGGCAAATCAGCCAGGAATTAGGCATGTCCCCAAGGAAAAAGCTGTGGAGGCAGGCATGCTGTGGTACTTTTGCGCTCTTCTTGGCTAGTCCTTCGCAGCTGCTGTGTTCTTGGAACTCAGGGCTTTCTGGTTAATAGAACCCTTACCCTAGGCGTAACTCAAACCTTAACCCTAGGAAGGAAAATCAGCCTATGGCTCGGGGTGGTCTCATGGAAATATCAGTGGTGGCAGCCAAGTTGCGTCACTTTTGCGCTCCCCTTGGGATGCCTTTCGCAGCTGCAGTGTGCCTGGAGCCCAGGGCTTCCTGGTTTTAAAAGTCCTAGGCCTAAGCCTAACAGTAACCCTGGGAAGGTAAATCAGCCGGGTATTAGGGTTCTTCCAAAGGAAAAAGCCTTGAAAGCAGCCATGTTGTGGCACTTCTGCTCTCCCTTTGGGATGCCTTTGGCAGATGAAGTAAGCCTGGAACTCAGGGCTTCCTGGTTAAAGAAATCCAAGCCCTAGGCTGAACCCTAACCCTAACCCTAGGCAGATAAATCAGCCTAGGTATAGGGATGGTGCCAAGGAAAAAGCTGTGAAAGCTGCCATGTTGTTGCACTTTTTTATTCCCCTTGGGATGCCTTGAACAGCTGCAGTGTGCCTGGAGCTAAGGGCTTCCTAGTTTTAAAAATCCTAGCCCTAGGCCTAAGCCTAACAGTAACCCTGGGAAGGTAAATCAGCCTGGTGTTAGGCTTCTTGCCAAGGAAAAAGCCGTGAAAGCAGCCATGTTGTGGCACTTTTGCACTCCCTTTTGGATGCCTTTCACAGCTCCAGTGTGCTTGGAACTCAGGGCTTCCTGATTTTAAAAACCCTAGCCCTAGGCCGAACCCCAACCCTAAGACGAGAAAGGCAAATCAGCCAGGAATTAGGCATGTCCCCAAGGAAAAAGCTGTGGAGGCAGGCATGTTGTGGTACTTTTGCGCTCTTCTTGGCTAGTCCTTCGCAGCTGCTGTGTTCTTGGAACTCAGGGCTTTCTGGTTAATAGAACCCTTACCCTAGGCGTAACTCAAACCTTAACCCTAGGAAGGAAATCAGCCTATGGTTCGGGATGGTCTCATGGAAATATCAGTGGTGGCAGCCAAGTTGCGTCACTTTTGCGCTCCCCTTGGGATGCCTTTCGCAGCTGCAGTGTGCCTGGAGCCCAGGGCTTCCTGGTTTTAAAAGTCCTAGGCCTAAGCCTAACAGTAACCCTGGGAAGGTAAATCAGCCGGGTATTAGGGTTCTTCCTAAGGGAAAAGCTGTGAAAGCAGCCATGTTGTGGCACTTCTGCACTCCTCTTGGGATGCCTTTCACAGCTGCAGTGTGCTTGGAGCACAGGGCTTCTGGTTAAATAAATCCAAGCCCTAGGCTGAACCCTAACCCTAACCCTAGGCAGATAAATCAGCCTAGGTATAGGCATGGGGCCAAGGAAAAAGCTGTGAAAGCTGCCATGTTGTTGCACTTTTGTACTCTCCTTGGGATGCCTTGAACACCTGCAGTGTGCCTGGAGCTAAGGGCTTCCTAGTTTTAAAAATCCTAGCCCTAGGCCTAAGCCTAACAGTAACCCTGGGAAGGCAAATCAGCCTGGTGTTAGGCTTCTTGCCAAGGAAAAAGCCGTGAAAGCAGCCATGTTGTGGCACTTTTGCACTCCCTTTTGGATGCCTTTCACAGCTCCAGTGTGCCTGGAACTCAGGGCTTCCTGATTTTAAAAACCCTAGCCCTAGGCCGAACCCCAACCCTAAGACGAGAAAGGCAAATCAGCCAGGAATTAGGCATGTCCCCAAGGAAAAAGCTGTGGAGGCAGGCATGCTGTGGTACTTTTGCGCTCTTCTTGGCTAGTCCTTCGCAGCTGCTGTGTTCTTGGAACTCAGGGCTTTCTGGTTAATAGAGCCCTTTCCCTAGGCGTAACTCAAACCTTAAGCCTAGGAAGGAAAATCAGCCTATGGTTCGGGATGGTCTCATGGAAATATCAGTGGTGGCAGCCAAGTTGCGTCACTTTTGCGCTCCCCTTGGGATGCCTTTCGCAGCTGCAGTGTGCCTGGAGCCCAGGGCTTCCTGGTTTTAAAAGTCCTAGGCCTAAGCCTAACAGTAACCCTGGGAAGGTAAATCAGCCGGGTATTAGGGTTCTTCCTAAGGAAAAAGCCGTGAAAGCAGCCATGTTGTGGCACTTCTGCTCTCCCTTTGGGATGCCTTTGGCAGATGAAGTAAGCCTGGAACTCAGGGCTTCCTGGTTAAAGAAATCCAAGCCCTAGGCTGAACCCTAACCCTAACCCTAGGCAGATAAATCAGCCTAGGTATAGGGATGGTGCCAAGGAAAAAGCTGTGAAAGCTGCCATGTTGTTGCCCTTTTGTATTCCCCTTGGGATGCCTTGAACAGCTGCAGTGTGCCTGGAGCTAAGGGCTTCCTAGTTTTAAAAATCCTAGCCCTAGGCCTAAGCCTAACAGTAACCCTGGGAAGGTAAATCCGCCTGGTGTTAGGCTTCTTGCCAAGGAAAAAGTTGTGAAAGCAGCCATGTTGTGGCACTTTTGCACTCCCTTTTGGATGCCTTTCACAGCTCCAGTGTGCCTGGAACTCAGGGCTTCCTGATTTTAAAAACCCTAGCCCTAGGCCGAACCCTAACCCTAAGACGAGAAAGGCAAATCAGCCAGGAATTAGGGATGTTCCCAAGGAAAAAGCTGTGGAGGCAGGCATGTTGTGGTAGTTTTGCGCTCTTCTTGGCTAGTCCTTCGCAGCTGCTGTGTTCTTGGAACTCAGGGCTTTCTGGTTAATAGAACCCTTACCCTAGGCGTAACTCAAACCTTAACCCTAGGAAGGAAAATCAGCCTATGGTTCGGGATGGTCTCATGGAAATATAAGTGGTGGCAGCCATGTTGCGTCACTTTTGCGCTCCCCTTGGGATGCCTTTCGCAGCTGCAGTGTGCCTGGAGCCCAGGGCTTCCTGGTTTTAAAAGTCCTAGGCCTAAGCCTAACAGTAACTCTGGGAAGGTAAATCAGCCGGGTATTAGGGTTCTTCCTAAGGGAAAAGCTGTGAAAGCAGCCATGTTGTGGCACTTCTGCACTCCTCTTGGGATGCCTTTCACAGCTGCAGTGTGCTTGGAGCACAGGGCTTCCTGGTTAAAAAAATCCAAGCCCTAGGCTGAACCCTAACCCTAACCCTAGGCAGATAAATCAGCCTAGGTATAGGGATGGGGCCAAGGAAAAAGCTGTGAAAGCTGCCATGTTGTTGCACTTTTGTACTCCCCTTGGGATGCCTTGAACAGCTGCAGTGTGCCTGGAGCTAAGGGCTTCCTAGTTTTAAAAATCCTAGCCCTAGGCCTAAGCCTAACAGTAACCCTGGGAAGGTAAATCAGCCTGGTGTTAGGCTTCTTGCCAAGGAAAAAGTTGTGAAAGCAGCCATGTTGTGGCACTTTTGCACTCCCTTTTGGATGCCTTTCACAGCTCCAGTGTGCCTGGAACTCAGGGCTTCCTGATTTTAAAAACCCTAGCCCTAGGCCGAACCCCAACCCTAAGACGAGAAAGGCAAATCAGCCAGGAATTAGGCATGTCCCCAAGGAAAAAGCTGTGGAGGCAGGCATGCTGTGGTACTTTTGCGCTCTTCTTGGGTAGTCCTTCGCAGCTGCTGTGTTCTTGGAACTCAGGGCTTTCTGGTTAATAGAACCCTTACCCTAGGCGTAACTCAAACCTTAACCCTAGGAAGGAAAATCAGCCTATGGCTCGGGGTGGTCTCATGGAAATATCAGTGGTGGCAGCCAAGTTGCGTCACTTTTGCGCTCCCCTTGGGATGCCTTTCGCAGCTGCAGTGTGCCTGGAGCCCAGGGCTTCCTGGTTTTAAAAGTCCTAGGCCTAAGCCTAACAGTAACCCTGGGAAGGTAAATCAGCCGGGTATTAGGGTTCTTCCTAAGGGAAAAGCCGTGAAAGCAGCCATGTTGTGGCACTTCTGCACTCCCTTTGGGATGCCTTTGGCAGATGAAGGAAGCCTGGAACTCAGGGCTTCCTGGTTAAAAAAATCCAAGCCCTAGGCTGAACCCTAACCCTAACCCTAGGCAGATAAATCAGCCTAGGTATAGGGATGGGGCCAAGGAAAAAGCTGTGAAAGCTGCCATGTTGTTGCACTTTTGTACTCCCCTTGGGATGCCTTGAACAGCTGCAGTGTGCCTGGAGCTAAGGGCTTCCTAGTTTTAAAAATCCTAGCCCTAGGCCTAAGCCTAACAGTAACCCTGGGAAGGGAAATCAGCCTGGTGTTAGGCTTCTTGCCAAGGAAAAAGCTGTGAAAGCAGCCATGTTGTGGCACTTTTGCACTCCCTTTTGGATGCCTTTCACAGCTCCAGTGTGCCTGGAACTCAGGGCTTCCTGATTTTTAAAACCCTAGCCCTAGGCCGAACCCCAACCCTAAGACGAGAAAGGCAAATCAGCCAGGAATTAGGCATGTCCCCAAGGAAAAAGCTGTGGAGGCAGGCATGCTGTGGTACTTTTGCGCTCTTCTTGGCTAGTCCTTCGCAGCTGCTGTGTTCTTGGAACTCAGGGCTTTCTGGTTAATAGAACCCTTACCCTAGGCGTAACTCAAACCTTAACCCTAGGAAGGAAAATCAGCCTATGGCTCGGGGTGGTCTCATGGAAATATCAGTGGTGGCAGCCAAGTTGCGTCACTTTTGCGCTCCCCTTGGGATGCCTTTCGCAGCTGCAGTGTGCCTGGAGCCCAGGGCTTCCTGGTTTTAAAAGTCCTAGGCCTAAGCCTAACAGTAACCCTGGGAAGGTAAATCAGCCGGGTATTAGGGTTCTTCCAAAGGAAAAAGCCTTGAAAGCAGCCATGTTGTGGCACTTCTGCTCTCCCTTTGGGATGCCTTTGGCAGATGAAGTAAGCCTGGAACTCAGGGCTTCCTGGTTAAAGAAATCCAAGCCCTAGGCTGAACCCTAACCCTAACCCTAGGCAGATAAATCAGCCTAGGTATAGGGATGGTGCCAAGGAAAAAGCTGTGAAAGCTGCCATGTTGTTGCACTTTTTTATTCCCCTTGGGATGCCTTGAACAGCTGCAGTGTGCCTGGAGCTAAGGGCTTCCTAGTTTTAAAAATCCTAGCCCTAGGCCTAAGCCTAACAGTAACCCTGGGAAGGTAAATCAGCCTGGTGTTAGGCTTCTTGCCAAGGAAAAAGCCGTGAAAGCAGCCATGTTGTGGCACTTTTGCACTCCCTTTTGGATGCCTTTCACAGCTCCAGTGTGCTTGGAACTCAGGGCTTCCTGATTTTAAAAACCCTAGCCCTAGGCCGAACCCCAACCCTAAGACGAGAAAGGCAAATCAGCCAGGAATTAGGCATGTCCCCAAGGAAAAAGCTGTGGAGGCAGGCATGTTGTGGTACTTTTGCGCTCTTCTTGGCTAGTCCTTCGCAGCTGCTGTGTTCTTGGAACTCAGGGCTTTCTGGTTAATAGAACCCTTACCCTAGGCGTAACTCAAACCTTAACCCTAGGAAGGAAATCAGCCTATGGTTCGGGATGGTCTCATGGAAATATCAGTGGTGGCAGCCAAGTTGCGTCACTTTTGCGCTCCCCTTGGGATGCCTTTCGCAGCTGCAGTGTGCCTGGAGCCCAGGGCTTCCTGGTTTTAAAAGTCCTAGGCCTAAGCCTAACAGTAACCCTGGGAAGGTAAATCAGCCGGGTATTAGGGTTCTTCCTAAGGGAAAAGCTGTGAAAGCAGCCATGTTGTGGCACTTCTGCACTCCTCTTGGGATGCCTTTCACAGCTGCAGTGTGCTTGGAGCACAGGGCTTCTGGTTAAATAAATCCAAGCCCTAGGCTGAACCCTAACCCTAACCCTAGGCAGATAAATCAGCCTAGGTATAGGCATGGGGCCAAGGAAAAAGCTGTGAAAGCTGCCATGTTGTTGCACTTTTGTACTCTCCTTGGGATGCCTTGAACACCTGCAGTGTGCCTGGAGCTAAGGGCTTCCTAGTTTTAAAAATCCTAGCCCTAGGCCTAAGCCTAACAGTAACCCTGGGAAGGGAAATCAGCCTGGTGTTAGGCTTCTTGCCAAGGAAAAAGCCGTGAAAGCAGCCATGTTGTGGCACTTTTGCACTCCCTTTTGGATGCCTTTCACAGCTCCAGTGTGCCTGGAACTCAGGGCTTCCTGATTTTAAAAACCCTAGCCCTAGGCCGAACCCCAACCCTAAGACGAGAAAGGCAAATCAGCCAGGAATTAGGCATGTCCCCAAGGAAAAAGCTGTGGAGGCAGGCATGCTGTGGTACTTTTGCACTCTTCTTGGCTAGTCCTTCGCAGCTGCTGTGTTCTTGGAACTCAGGGCTTTCTGGTTAATAGAAACCTTACCCTAGGCGTAACTCAAACCTTAAGCCTAGGAAGGAAAATCAGCCTATGGCTCGGGGTGGTCTCATGGAAATATCAGTGGTGGCAGCCATGTTGCGTGACTTTTGCGCTCCCCTTGGGATGCCTTTCGCAGCTGCAGTGTGCCTGGAGCCCAGGGCTTCCTGGTTTTAAAAGTCCTAGGCCTAAGCCTAACAGTAACCCTGGGAAGGTAAATCAGCCGGGTATTAGGGTTCTTCCTAAGGAAAAAGCCGTGAAAGCAGCCATGTTGTGGCACTTCTGCACTCCCTTTGGGATGCCTTTGGCAGATGAAGTAAGCCTGGAACTCAGGGCTTCCTGGTTAAAGAAATCCAAGCCCTAGGCTGAACCCTAACCCTAACCCTAGGCAGATAAATCAGCCTAGGTATAGGGATGGTGCCAAGGAAAAAGCTGTGAAAGCTGCCATGTTGTTGCACTTTTGTATTCCCCTTGGGATGTCTTGAACAGCTGCAGTGTGCCTGGAGCTAAGGGCTTCCTAGTTTTAAAAATCCTAGCCCTAGGCCTAAGCCTAACAGTAACCCTGGGAAGGTAAATCAGCCGGGTGTTAGGGTTCTTCCTAAGGGAAAAGCAGTGAAAGCAGCCATGTTGTGGCACTTCTGCACTCCTCTTGGGATGCCTTTCACAGCTGCAGTGTGCTCTGAGCACAGGGCTTCTGGTTAAATAAATCCAAGCCCTAGGCTGAACCCTAACCCTAACCCTAGGCAGATAAATCAGCCTAGGTATAGGCATGGTGCCAAGGAAAAAGCTGTGAAAGCTGCCATGTTGTTGCACTTTTGTACTCCCCTTGGGATGCCTTGAACAGCTGCAGTGTGCCTGGAGCTAAGGGCTTCCTAGTTTTAAAAATCCTAGCCCTAGGCCTAAGCCTAACAGTAACCCTGGGAAGGCAAATCAGCCTGGTGTTAGGCTTCTTGCCAAGGAAAAAGCCGTGAAAGCAGCCATGTTGTGGCACTTTTGCACTCCCTTTTGGATGCCTTTCACAGCTCCAGTGTGCCTGGAACTCAGGGCTTCCTGATTTTAAAAACCCTAGCCCTAGGCCGAACCCTAACCCTAAGACGAGAAAGGCAAATCAGCCAGGAATTAGGGATGTTCCCAAGGAAAAAGCTGTGGAGGCAGGCATGTTGTGGTACTTTTGCGCTCTTCTTGGCTAGTCCTTCGCAGCTGCTGTGTTCTTGGAACTCAGGGCTTTCTGGTTAATAGAACCCTTACCCTAGGCGTAACTCAAACCTTAACCCTAGGAAGGAAAATCAGCCTATGGTTCGGGATGGTGTCATGGAAATATAAGTGGTGGCAGCCATGTTGCGTCACTTTTGCGCTCCCCTTGGGATGCCTTTCGCAGCTGCAGTGTGCCTGGAGCCCAGGGCTTCCTGGTTTTAAAAGTCCTAGGCCTAAGCCTAACAGTAACCCTGGGAAGGTAAATCAGCCGGGTATTAGGGTTCTTCCTAAGGAAAAAGCCGTGAAAGCAGCCATGTTGTGGCACTTCTGCACTCCCTTTGGGATGCCTTTGGCAGATGAAGGAAGCCTGGAACTCAGGGCTTCCTGGTTAAAAAAATCCAAGCCCTAGGCTGAACCCTAACCCTAACCCTAGGCAGATAAATCAGCCTAGGTATAGGGATGGTGCCAAATAAAAAGCTGTGAAAGCTGCCATGTTGTTGCACTTTTGTACTCCCCTTGGGATGCCTTGAACAGCTGCAGTGTGCCTGGAGCTAAGGGCTTCCTAGTTTTAAAAATCCTAGCCTTAGGCCTAAGCCTAACAGTAACCCTGGCAAGGCAAATCAGCCTGGTGTTAGGCTTCTTGCCAAGGAAAAAGTTGTGAAAGCAGCCATGTTGTGGCACTTTTGCACTCCCTTTTGGATGCCTTTCACAGCTCCAGTGTGCCTGGAACTCAGGGCTTCCTGATTTTAAAAACCCTAGCCCTAGGCCGAACCCCAACCCTAAGATGAGAAAGGCAAATCAGCCAGGAATTAGGCATGTCCCCAAGGAAAAAGCTGTGGAGGCAGGCATGTTGTGGTACTTTTGCGCTCTTCTTGGCTAGTCCTTCGCAGCTGCTGTGTTCTTGGAACTCAGGGCTTTCTGGTTAATAGAACCCTTACCCTAGGCGTAACTCAAACCTTAACCCTAGGAAGGAAAATCAGCCTATGGCTCGGGGTGGTCTCATGGAAATATCAGTGGTGGCAGCCAAGTTGCGTTACTTTTGCGCTCCCCTTGGGATGCCTTTCGCAGCTGCAGTGTGCCTGGAGCCCAGGGCTTCCTGGTTTTAAAAGTCCTAGGCCTAAGCCTAACAGTAACCCTGGGAAGGTAAATCAGCCGGGTATTAGGGTTCTTCCTAAGGAAAAAGCTGTGAAAGCAGCCATGTTGTGGCACTTCTGCACTCCTCTTGGGATGCCTTTCACAGCTGCAGTGTGCTTGGAGCACAGGGCTTCTGGTTAAATAAATCCAAGCCCTAGGCTGAACCCTAACCCTAACCCTAGGCAGATAAATCAGCCTAGGTATAGGCATGGGGCCAAGGAAAAAGCTGTGAAAGCTGCCATGTTGTTGCACTTTTGTACTCTCCTTGGGATGCCTTGAACAGCTGCAGTGTGCCTGGAGCTAAGGGCTTCCTAGTTTTAAAAATCCTAGCCCTAGGCCTAAGCCTAACAGTAACCCTGGGAAGGGAAATCAGCCTGGTGTTAGGCTTCTTGCCAAGGAAAAAGCCGTGAAAGCAGCCATGTTGTGGCACTTTTGCACTCCCTTTTGGATGCCTTTCACAGCTCCAGTGTGCCTGGAACTCAGGGCTTCCTGATTTTAAAAACCCTAGCCCTAGGCCGAACCCCAACCCTAAGACGAGAAAGGCAAATCAGCCAGGAATTAGGCATGTCCCCAAGGAAAAAGCTGTGGAGGCAGGCATGCTGTGGTACTTTTGCGCTCTTCTTGGCTAGTCCTTCGCAGCTGCTGTGTTCTTGGAACTCAGGGCTTTCTGGTTAATAGAACCCTTACCCTAGGCGTAACTCAAACCTTAAGCCTAGGAAGGAAAATCAGCCTATGGCTCGGGGTGGTCTCATGGAAATATCAGTGGTGGCAGCCAAGTTGCGTCACTTTTGCGCTCCCCTTGGGATGCCTTTCGCAGCTGCAGTGTGCCTGGAGCCCAGGGCTTCCTGGTTTTAAAAGTCCTAGGCCTAAGCCTAACAGTAACCCTGGGAAGGTAAATCAGCCGGGTATTAGGGTTCTTCCTAAGGAAAAAGCTGTGAAAGCAGCCATGTTGTGGCACTTCTGCACTCCTCTTGGGATGCCTTTCACAGCTGCAGTGTGCTTGGAGCACAGGGCTTCCTGGTTAAAAAAATCCAAGCCCTAGGCTGAACCCTAACCCTAACCCTAGGCAGATAAATCAGCCTAGGTATAGGGATGGTGCCAAGGAAAAAGCTGTGAAAGTTGCCATGTTGTTGCACTTTTGTATTCCCCTTGGGATGCCTTGAACAGCTGCAGTGTGCCTGGAGCTAAGGGCTTCCTAGTTTTAAAAATCCTAGCCTTTGGCCTAAGCCTAACAGTAACCCTGGGAAGGTAAATCCGCCTGGTGTTAGGCTTCTTGCCAAGGAAAAAGTTGTGAAAGCAGCCATGTTGTGGCACTTTTGCACTCCCTTTTGGATGCCTTTCACAGCTCCAGTGTGCCTGGAACTCAGGGCTTCCTGATTTTAAAAACCCTAGCCCTAGGCCGAACCCTAACCCTAAGACGAGAAGGGCAAATCAGCCAGGAATTAGGGATGTTCCCAAGGAAAAAGCTGTGGAGGCAGGCATGCTGTGGTACTTTTGCGCTCTTCTTGGGTAGTCCTTCGCAGCTGCTGTGTTCTTGGGACTCAGGGCTTTCTGGTTAATAGAACCCTTACCCTAGGCGTAACTCAAACCTTAACCCTAGGAAGGAAAATCAGCCTATGGTTCGGGATGGTCTCATGGAAATATAAGTGGTGGCAGCCATGTTGCGTCACTTTTGCGCTCCCCTTGGGATGCCTTTCGCAGCTGCAGTGTGCCTGGAGCCCAGGGCTTCCTGGTTTTAAAAGTCCTAGGCCTAAGCCTAACAGTAACTCTGGGAAGGTAAATCAGCCGGGTATTAGGGTTCTTCCTAAGGGAAAAGCAGTGAAAGCAGCCATGTTGTGGCACTTCTGCACTCCTCTTGGGATGCCTTTCACAGCTGCAGTGTGCTTGGAGCACAGGGCTTCTGGTTAAATAAATCCAAGCCCTAGGCTGAACCCTAACCCTAACCCTAGGCAGATAAATCAGCCTAGGTATAGGCATGGGGCCAAGGAAAAAGCTGTGAAAGCTGCCATGTTGTTGCACTTTTGTACTCTCCTTGGGATGCCTTGAACACCTGCAGTGTGCCTGGAGCTAAGGGCTTCCTAGTTTTAAAAATCCTAGCCCTAGGCCTAAGCCTAACAGTAACCCTGGGAAGGGAAATCAGCCTGGTGTTAGGCTTCTTGCCAAGGAAAAAGCCGTGAAAGCAGCCATGTTGTGGCACTTTTGCACTCCCTTTTGGATGCCTTTCACAGCTCCAGTGTGCCTGGAACTCAGGGCTTCCTGATTTTAAAAACCCTAGCCCTAGGCCGAACCCCAACCCTAAGACGAGAAAGGCAAATCAGCCAGGAATTAGGCATGTCCCCAAGGAAAAAGCTGTGGAGGCAGGCATGCTGTGGTACTTTTGCACTCTTCTTGGCTAGTCCTTCGCAGCTGCTGTGTTCTTGGAACTCAGGGCTTTCTGGTTAATAGAAACCTTACCCTAGGCGTAACTCAAACCTTAACCCTAGGAAGGAAAATCAGCCTATGGCTCGGGGTGGTCTCATGGAAATATCAGTGGTGGCAGCCATGTTGCGTGACTTTTGCGCTCCCCTTGGGATGCCTTTCGCAGCTGCAGTGTGCCTGGAGCCCAGGGCTTCCTGGTTTTAAAAGTCCTAGGCCTAAGCCTAACAGTAACCCTGGGAAGGTAAATCAGCCGGGTATTAGGGTTCTTCCTAAGGAAAAAGCCGTGAAAGCAGCCATGTTGTGGCACTTCTGCACTCCCTTTGGGATGCCTTTGGCAGATGAAGTAAGCCTGGAACTCAGGGCTTCCTGGTTAAAGAAATCCAAGCCCTAGGCTGAACCCTAACCCTAACCCTAGGCAGATAAATCAGCCTAGGTATAGGGATGGTGCCAAGGAAAAAGCTGTGAAAGCTGCCATGTTGTTGCAGTTTTGTATTCCCCTTGGGATGTCTTGAACAGCTGCAGTGTGCCTGGAGCTAAGGGCTTCCTAGTTTTAAAAATCCTAGCCCTAGGCCTAAGCCTAACAGTAACCCTGGGAAGGTAAATCAGCCGGGTGTTAGGGTTCTTCCTAAGGGAAAAGCAGTGAAAGCAGCCATGTTGTGGCACTTCTGCACTCCTCTTGGGATGCCTTTCACAGCTGCAGTGTGCTCTGAGCACAGGGCTTCTGGTTAAATAAATCCAAGCCCTAGGCTGAACCCTAACCCTAACCCTAGGCAGATAAATCAGCCTAGGTATAGGCATGGTGCCAAGGAAAAAGCTGTGAAAGCTGCCATGTTGTTGCACTTTTGTACTCCCCTTGGGATGCCTTGAACAGCTGCAGTGTGCCTGGAGCTAAGGGCTTCCTAGTTTTAAAAATCCTAGCCCTAGGCCTAAGCCTAACAGTAACCCTGGGAAGGCAAATCAGCCTGGTGTTAGGCTTCTTGCCAAGGAAAAAGCCGTGAAAGCAGCCATGTTGTGGCACTTTTGCACTCCCTTTTGGATGCCTTTCACAGCTCCAGTGTGCCTGGAACTCAGGGCTTCCTGATTTTAAAAACCCTAGCCCTAGGCCGAACCCTAACCCTAAGACGAGAAAGGCAAATCAGCCAGGAATTAGGGATGTTCCCAAGGAAAAAGCTGTGGAGGCAGGCATGTTGTGGTACTTTTGCGCTCTTCTTGGCTAGTCCTTCGCAGCTGCTGTGTTCTTGGAACTCAGGGCTTTCTGGTTAATAGAACCCTTACCCTAGGCGTAACTCAAACCTTAACCCTAGGAAGGAAAATCAGCCTATGGTTCGGGATGGTGTCATGGAAATATAAGTGGTGGCAGCCATGTTGCGTCACTTTTGCGCTCCCCTTGGGATGCCTTTCGCAGCTGCAGTGTGCCTGGAGCCCAGGGCTTCCTGGTTTTAAAAGTCCTAGGCCTAAGCCTAACAGTAACCCTGGGAAGGTAAATCAGCCGGGTATTAGGGTTCTTCCTAAGGAAAAAGCCGTGAAAGCAGCCATGTTGTGGCACTTCTGCACTCCCTTTGGGATGCCTTTGGCAGATGAAGGAAGCCTGGAACTCAGGGCTTCCTGGTTAAAAAAATCCAAGCCCTAGGCTGAACCCTAACCCTAACCCTAGGCAGATAAATCAGCCTAGGTATAGGGATGGTGCCAAAGAAAAAGCTGTGAAAGCTGCCATGTTGTTGCACTTTTGTACTCCCCTTGGGATGCCTTGAACAGCTGCAGTGTGCCTGGAGCTAAGGGCTTCCTAGTTTTAAAAATCCTAGCCTTAGGCCTAAGCCTAACAGTAACCCTGGCAAGGCAAATCAGCCTGGTGTTAGGCTTCTTGCCAAGGAAAAAGTTGTGAAAGCAGCCATGTTGTGGCACTTTTGCACTCCCTTTTGGATGCCTTTCACAGCTCCAGTGTGCCTGGAACTCAGGGCTTCCTGATTTTAAAAACCCTAGCCCTAGGCCGAACCCCAACCCTAAGATGAGAAAGGCAAATCAGCCAGGAATTAGGCATGTCCCCAAGGAAAAAGCTGTGGAGGCAGGCATGTTGTGGTACTTTTGCGCTCTTCTTGGCTAGTCCTTCGCAGCTGCTGTGTTCTTGGAACTCAGGGCTTTCTGGTTAATAGAACCCTTACCCTAGGCGTAACTCAAACCTTAACCCTAGGAAGGAAAATCAGCCTATGGCTCGGGGTGGTCTCATGGAAATATCAGTGGTGGCAGCCAAGTTGCGTTACTTTTGCGCTCCCCTTGTGATGCCTTTCGCAGCTGCAGTGTGCCTGGAGCCCAGGGCTTCCTGGTTTTAAAAGTCCTAGGCCTAAGCCTAACAGTAACCCTGGGAAGGTAAATCAGCCGGGTATTAGGGTTCTTCCTAAGGAAAAAGCTGTGAAAGCAGCCATGTTGTGGCACTTCTGCACTCCTCTTGGGATGCCTTTCACAGCTGCAGTGTGCTTGGAGCACAGGGCTTCTGGTTAAATAAATCCAAGCCCTAGGCTGAACCCTAACCCTAACCCTAGGCAGATAAATCAGCCTAGGTATAGGCATGGGGCCAAGGAAAAAGCTGTGAAAGCTGCCATGTTGTTGCACTTTTGTACTCTCCTTGGGATGCCTTGAACAGCTGCAGTGTGCCTGGAGCTAAGGGCTTCCTAGTTTTAAAAATCCTAGCCCTAGGCCTAAGCCTAACAGTAACCCTGGGAAGGGAAATCAGCCTGGTGTTAGGCTTCTTGCCAAGGAAAAAGCCGTGAAAGCAGCCATGTTGTGGCACTTTTGCACTCCCTTTTGGATGCCTTTCACAGCTCCAGTGTGCCTGGAACTCAGGGCTTCCTGATTTTAAAAACCCTAGCCCTAGGCCGAACCCCAACCCTAAGACGAGAAAGGCAAATCAGCCAGGAATTAGGCATGTCCCCAAGGAAAAAGCTGTGGAGGCAGGCATGCTGTGGTACTTTTGCGCTCTTCTTGGCTAGTCCTTCGCAGCTGCTGTGTTCTTGGAACTCAGGGCTTTCTGGTTAATAGAACCCTTACCCTAGGCGTAACTCAAACCTTAAGCCTAGGAAGGAAAATCAGCCTATGGCTCGGGGTGGTCTCATGGAAATATCAGTGGTGGCAGCCAAGTTGCGTCACTTTTGCGCTCCCCTTGGGATGCCTTTCGCAGCTGCAGTGTGCCTGGAGCCCAGGGCTTCCTGGTTTTAAAAGTCCTAGGCCTAAGCCTAACAGTAACCCTGGGAAGGTAAATCAGCCGGGTATTAGGGTTCTTCCTAAGGAAAAAGCTGTGAAAGCAGCCATGTTGTGGCACTTCTGCACTCCTCTTGGGATGCCTTTCACAGCTGCAGTGTGCTTGGAGCACAGGGCTTCCTGGTTAAAAAAATCCAAGCCCTAGGCTGAACCCTAACCCTAACCCTAGGCAGATAAATCAGCCTAGGTATAGGGATGGTGCCAAGGAAAAAGCTGTGAAAGTTGCCATGTTGTTGCACTTTTGTATTCCCCTTGGGATGCCTTGAACAGCTGCAGTGTGCCTGGAGCTAAGGGCTTCCTAGTTTTAAAAATCCTAGCCTTTGGCCTAAGCCTAACAGTAACCCTGGGAAGGTAAATCCGCCTGGTGTTAGGCTTCTTGCCAAGGAAAAAGTTGTGAAAGCAGCCATGTTGTGGCACTTTTGCACTCCCTTTTGGATGCCTTTCACAGCTCCAGTGTGCCTGGAACTCAGGGCTTCCTGATTTTAAAAACCCTAGCCCTAGGCCGAACCCTAACCCTAAGACGAGAAGGGCAAATCAGCCAGGAATTAGGGATGTTCCCAAGGAAAAAGCTGTGGAGGCAGGCATGCTGTGGTACTTTTGCGCTCTTCTTGGGTAGTCCTTCGCAGCTGCTGTGTTCTTGGGACTCAGGGCTTTCTGGTTAATAGAACCCTTACCCTAGGCGTAACTCAAACCTTAACCCTAGGAAGGAAAATCAGCCTATGGTTCGGGATGGTCTCATGGAAATATAAGTGGTGGCAGCCATGTTGCGTCACTTTTGCGCTCCCCTTGGGATGCCTTTCGCAGCTGCAGTGTGCCTGGAGCCCAGGGCTTCCTGGTTTTAAAAGTCCTAGGCCTAAGCCTAACAGTAACTCTGGGAAGGTAAATCAGCCGGGTATTAGGGTTCTTCCTAAGGGAAAAGCAGTGAAAGCAGCCATGTTGTGGCACTTCTGCACTCCTCTTGGGATGCCTTTCACAGCTGCAGTGTGCTTGGAGCACAGGGCTTCTGGTTAAATAAATCCAAGCCCTAGGCTGAACCCTAACCCTAACCCTAGGCAGATAAATCGGCCTAGGTATAGGGATGGGGCCAAGGAAAAATCTGTGAAAGCTGCCATGTTGTTGCACTTTTGTACTCCCCTTGGGATGCCTTGAACAGCTGCAGTGTGCCTGGAGCTAATGGCTTCCTAGTTTTAAAAATCCTAGCCCTAGGCCTAAGCCTAACAGTAACCCTGGGAAGGTAAATCAGCCTGGTGTTAGGCTTCTTGCCAAGGAAAAAGTTGTGAAAGCAGCCATGTTGTGGCACTTTTGCACTCCCTTTTGGATGCCTTTCACAGCTCCAGTGTGCCTGGAACTCAGGGCTTCCTGATTTTAAAAACCCTAGCCCTAGGCCGAACCCCAACCCTAAGATGAGAAAGGCAAATCAGCCAGGAATTAGGCATGTCCCCAAGGAAAAAGCTGTGGAGGCAGGCATGTTGTGGTACTTTTGCGCTCTTCTTGGCTAGTCCTTCGCAGCTGCTGTGTTCTTGGAACTCAGGGCTTTCTGGTTAATAGAGCCCTTACCCTAGGCGTAACTCAAACCTTAACCCTAGGAAGGAAAATCAGCCTATGGTTCGGGATGGTCTCATGGAAATATCAGTGGTGGCAGCCAAGTTGCGTCACTTTTGCGCTCCCCTTGGGATGCCTTTCGCAGCTGCAGTGTGCCTGGAGCCCAGGGCTTCCTGGTTTTAAAAGTCCTAGGCCTAAGCCTAACAGTAACCCTGGGAAGGTAAATCAGCCGGGTATTAGGGTTCTTCCTAAGGGAAAAGCTGTGAAAGCAGCCATGTTGTGGCACTTCTGCACTCCTCTTGGGATGCCTTTCACAGCTGCAGTGTGCTTGGAGCACAGGGCTTCCTGGTTAAAGAAATCCAAGCCCTAGGCTGAACCCTAACCCTAACCCTAGGCAGATAAATCAGCCTAGGTATAGGGATGGTGCCAAGGAAAAAGCTGTGAAAGCTGCCATGTTGTTGCACTTTTGTATTCCCCTTGGGATGCCTTGAACAGCTGCAGTGTGCCTGGAGCTAAGGGCTTCCTAGTTTTAAA
This sequence comes from Ammospiza caudacuta, assembly GCF_027887145.1. Lineage (NCBI taxonomy): Eukaryota > Metazoa > Chordata > Aves > Passeriformes > Passerellidae > Ammospiza > Ammospiza caudacuta. The sequence goes on from NC_080618.1 coordinate 1,139,366, forward strand.
AATCCTAGCCCTAGGCCTAAGCCTAACAGTAACCCTGGGAAGGTAAATCCGCCTGGTGTTAGGCTTCTTGCCAAGGAAAAAGTTGTGAAAGCAGCCATGTTGTGGCACTTTTGCACTCCCTTTTGGATGCCTTTCACAGCTCCAGTGTGCCTGGAACTCAGGGCTTCCTGATTTTAAAAACCCTAGCCCTAGGCCGAACCCTAACCCTAAGACGAGAAAGGCAAATCAGCCAGGAATTAGGGATGTTCCCAAGGAAAAAGCTGTGGAGGCAGGCATGTTGTGGTAGTTTTGCGCTCTTCTTGGCTAGTCCTTCGCAGCTGCTGTGTTCTTGGAACTCAGGGCTTTCTGGTTAATAGAACCCTTACCCTAGGCGTAACTCAAACCTTAACCCTAGGAAGGAAAATCAGCCTATGGTTCGGGATGGTCTCATGGAAATATAAGTGGTGGCAGCCATGTTGCGTCACTTTTGCGCTCCCCTTGGGATGCCTTTCGCAGCTGCAGTGTGCCTGGAGCCCAGGGCTTCCTGGTTTTAAAAGTCCTAGGCCTAAGCCTAACAGTAACTCTGGGAAGGTAAATCAGCCGGGTATTAGGGTTCTTCCTAAGGGAAAAGCTGTGAAAGCAGCCATGTTGTGGCACTTCTGCACTCCTCTTGGGATGCCTTTCACAGCTGCAGTGTGCTTGGAGCACAGGGCTTCCTGGTTAAAAAAATCCAAGCCCTAGGCTGAACCCTAACCCTAACCCTAGGCAGATAAATCAGCCTAGGTATAGGGATGGGGCCAAGGAAAAAGCTGTGAAAGCTGCCATGTTGTTGCACTTTTGTACTCCCCTTGGGATGCCTTGAACAGCTGCAGTGTGCCTGGAGCTAAGGGCTTCCTAGTTTTAAAAATCCTAGCCCTAGGCCTAAGCCTAACAGTAACCCTGGGAAGGGAAATCAGCCTGGTGTTAGGCTTCTTGCCAAGGAAAAAGCCGTGAAAGCAGCCATGTTGTGGCACTTTTGCACTCCCTTTTGGATGCCTTTCACAGCTCCAGTGTGCCTGGAACTCAGGGCTTCCTGATTTTTAAAACCCTAGCCCTAGGCCGAACCCCAACCCTAAGACGAGAAAGGCAAATCAGCCAGGAATTAGGCATGTCCCCAAGGAAAAAGCTGTGGAGGCAGGCATGCTGTGGTACTTTTGCGCTCTTCTTGGCTAGTCCTTCGCAGCTGCTGTGTTCTTGGAACTCAGGGCTTTCTGGTTAATAGAACCCTTACCCTAGGCGTAACTCAAACCTTAACCCTAGGAAGGAAAATCAGCCTATGGCTCGGGGTGGTCTCATGGAAATATCAGTGGTGGCAGCCAAGTTGCGTCACTTTTGCGCTCCCCTTGGGATGCCTTTCGCAGCTGCAGTGTGCCTGGAGCCCAGGGCTTCCTGGTTTTAAAAGTCCTAGGCCTAAGCCTAACAGTAACCCCGGGAAGGTAAATCAGCCGGGTATTAGGGTTCTTCCTAAGGGAAAAGCTGTGAAAGCAGCCATGTTGTGGCACTTCTGCACTCCCTTTGGGATGCCTTTGGCAGATGAAGGAAGCCTGGAACTCAGGGCTTCCTGGTTAAAGAAATCCAAGCCCTAGGCTGAACCCTAACCCTAACCCTAGGCAGATAAATCAGCCTAGGTATAGGGATGGGGCCAAGGAAAAAGCTGTGAAAGCTGCCATGTTGTTGCACTTTTGTACTCCCCTTGGGATGCCTTGAACAGCTGCAGTGTGCCTGGAGCTAAGGGCTTCCTAGTTTTAAAAATCCTAGCCCTAGGCCTAAGCCTAACAGTAACCCTGGGAAGGGAAATCAGCCTGGTGTTAGGCTTCTTGCCAAGGAAAAAGCCGTGAAAGCAGCCATGTTGTGGCACTTTTGCACTCCCTTTTGGATGCCTTTCACAGCTCCAGTGTGCCTGGAACTCAGGGCTTCCTGATTTTTAAAACCCTAGCCCTAGGCCGAACCCCAACCCTAAGACGAGAAAGGCAAATCAGCCAGGAATTAGGCATGTCCCCAAGGAAAAAGCTGTGGAGGCAGGCATGCTGTGGTACTTTTGCGCTCTTCTTGGCTAGTCCTTCGCAGCTGCTGTGTTCTTGGAACTCAGGGCTTTCTGGTTAATAGAACCCTTACCCTAGGCGTAACTCAAACCTTAACCCTAGGAAGGAAAATCAGCCTATGGCTCGGGGTGGTCTCATGGAAATATCAGTGGTGGCAGCCAAGTTGCGTCACTTTTGCACTCCCCTTGGGATGCTTTTCGCAGCTGCAGTGTGCCTGGAGCCCAGGGCTTCCTGGTTTTAAAAGTCCTAGGCCTAAGCCTAGCAGTAACCCTGGGAAGGTAAATCAGCCGGGTATTAGGGTTCTTCCAAAGGAAAAAGCCTTGAAAGCAGCCATGTTGTGGCACTTCTGCTCTCCCTTTGGGATGCCTTTGGCAGATGAAGTAAGCCTGGAACTCAGGGCTTCCTGGTTAAAGAAATCCAAGCCCTAGCCTGAACCCTAACCCTAACCCTAGGCAGATAAATCAGCCTAGGTATAGGGATGGTGCCAAGGAAAAAGCTGTGAAAGCTGCCATGTTGTTGCACTTTTGTATTCCCCTTGGGATGCCTTGAACAGCTGCAGTGTGCCTGGAGCTAAGGGCTTCCTAGTTTTAAAAATCCTAGCCCTAGGCCTAAGCCTAACAGTAACCCTGGGAAGGTAAATCAGCCTGGTGTTAGGCTTCTTGCCAAGGAAAAAGCCGTGAAAGCAGCCATGTTGTGGCACTTTTGCACTCCCTTTTGGATGCCTTTCACAGCTCCATTGTGCTTGGAACTCAGGGCTTCCTGATTTTAAAAACCCTAGCCCTAGGCCAAACCCCAACCCTAAGACGAGAAAGGCAAATCAGCCAGGAATTAGGCATGTCCCCAAGGAAAAAGCTGTGGAGGCAGGCATGTTGTGGTACTTTTGCGCTCTTCTTGGCTAGTCCTTCGCAGCTGCTGTGTTCTTGGAACTCAGGGCTTTCTGGTTAATAGAACCCTTACCCTAGGCGTAACTCAAACCTTAACCCTAGGAAGGAAATCAGCCTATGGTTCGGGATGGTCTCATGGAAATATCAGTGGTGGCAGCCAAGTTGCGTCACTTTTGCGCTCCCCTTGGGATGCCTTTCGCAGCTGCAGTGTGCCTGGAGCCCAGGGCTTCCTGGTTTTAAAAGTCCTAGGCCTAAGCCTAACAGTAACCCTGGGAAGGTAAATCAGCCGGGTATTAGGGTTCTTCCTAAGGGAAAAGCTGTGAAAGCAGCCATGTTGTGGCACTTCTGCACTCCTCTTGGGATGCCTTTCACAGCTGCAGTGTGCTTGGAGCACAGGGCTTCTGGTTAAATAAATCCAAGCCCTAGGCTGAACCCTAACCCTAACCCTAGGCAGATAAATCAGCCTAGGTATAGGCATGGGGCCAAGGAAAAAGCTGTGAAAGCTGCCATGTTGTTGCACTTTTGTACTCTCCTTGGGATGCCTTGAACACCTGCAGTGTGCCTGGAGCTAAGGGCTTCCTAGTTTTAAAAATCCTAGCCCTAGGCCTAAGCCTAACAGTAACCCTGGGAAGGCAAATCAGCCTGGTGTTAGGCTTCTTGCCAAGGAAAAAGCCGTGAAAGCAGCCATGTTGTGGCACTTTTGCACTCCCTTTTGGATGCCTTTCACAGCTCCAGTGTGCCTGGAACTCAGGGCTTCCTGATTTTAAAAACCCTAGCCCTAGGCCGAACCCCAACCCTAAGACGAGAAAGGCAAATCAGCCAGGAATTAGGCATGTCCCCAAGGAAAAAGCTGTGGAGGCAGGCATGCTGTGGTACTTTTGCACTCTTCTTGGCTAGTCCTTCGCAGCTGCTGTGTTCTTGGAACTCAGGGCTTTCTGGTTAATAGAACCCTTACCCTAGGCGTAACTCAAACCTTAACCCTAGGAAGGAAAATCAGCCTATGGCTCGGGGTGGTCTCATGGAAATATCAGTGGTGGCAGCCATGTTGCGTGACTTTTGCGCTCCCCTTGGGATGCCTTTCGCAGCTGCAGTGTGCCTGGAGCCCAGGGCTTCCTGGTTTTAAAAGTCCTAGGCCTAAGCCTAACAGTAACCCTGGGAAGGTAAATCAGCCGGGTATTAGGGTTCTTCCTAAGGAAAAAGCCGTGAAAGCAGCCATGTTGTGGCACTTCTGCTCTCCCTTTGGGATGCCTTTGGCAGATGAAGGAAGCCTGGAACTCAGGGCTTCCTGGTTAAAGAAATCCAAGCCCTAGGCTGAACCCTAACCCTAACCCTAGGCAGATAAATCAGCCTAGGTATAGGGATGGTGCCAAGGAAAAAGCTGTGAAAGCTGCCATGTTGTTGCACTTTTGTATTCCCCTTGGGATGTCTTGAACAGCTGCAGTGTGCCTGGAGCTAAGGGCTTCCTAGTTTTAAAAATCCTAGCCCTAGGCCTAAGCCTAACAGTAACCCTGGGAAGGTAAATCAGCCGGATGTTAGGGTTCTTCCTAAGGGAAAAGCAGTGAAAGCAGCCATGTTGTGGCACTTCTGCACTCCTCTTGGGATGCCTTTCACAGCTGCAGTGTGCTCTGAGCACAAGGCTTCTGGTTAAATAAATCCAAGCCCTAGGCTGAACCCTAACCCTAACCCTAGGCAGATAAATCAGCCTAGGTATAGGCATGGTGCCAAGGAAAAAGCTGTGAAAGCTGCCATGTTGTTGCACTTTTGTACTCCCCTTGGGATGCCTTGAACAGCTGCAGTGTGCCTGGAGCTAAGGGCTTCCTAGTTTTAAAAATCCTAGCCCTAGGCCTAAGCCTAACAGTAACCCTGGGAAGGCAAATCAGCCTGGTGTTAGGCTTCTTGCCAAGGAAAAAGCCGTGAAAGCAGCCATGTTGTGGCACTTTTGCACTCCCTTTTGGATGCCTTTCACAGCTCCAGTGTGCCTGGAACTCAGGGCTTCCTGATTTTAAAAACCCTAGCCCTAGGCCGAACCCCAACCCTAAGACGAGAAAGGCAAATCAGCCAGGAATTAGGCATGTCCCCAAGGAAAAAGCTGTGGAGGCAGGCATGCTGTGGTACTTTTGCGCTCTTCTTGGCTAGTCCTTCGCAGCTGCTGTGTTCTTGGAACTCAGGGCTTTCTGGTTAATAGAACCCTTACCCTAGGCGTAACTCAAACCTTAAGCCTAGGAAGGAAAATCAGCCTATGGCTCGGGGTGGTCTCATGGAAATATCAGTGGTGGCAGCCAAGTTGCGTCACTTTTGCGCTCCCCTTGGGATGCCTTTCACAGCTGCAGTGTGCCTGGAGCCCAGGGCTTCCTGGTTTTAAAAGTCCTAGGCCTAAGCCTAACAGTAACCCTGGGAAGGTAAATCAGCCGGGTATTAGGGTTCTTCCTAAGGAAAAAGCCGTGAAAGCAGCCATGTTGTGGCACTTCTGCACTCCCTTTGGGATGCCTTTGGCAGATGAAGTAAGCCTGGAACTCAGGGCTTCCTGGTTAAAAAAATCCAAGCCCTAGGCTGAACCCTAACCCTAACCCTCGGCAGATAAATCAGCCTAGGTATAGGGATGGTGCCAAATAAAAAGCTGTGAAAGCTGCCATGTTGTTGCACTTTTGTACTCCCCTTGGGATGCCTTGAACAGCTGCAGTGTGCCTGGAGCTAAGGGCTTCCTAGTTTTAAAAATCCTAGCCTTAGGCCTAAGCCTAACAGTAACCCTGGCAAGGCAAATCAGCCTGGTGTTAGGCTTCTTGCCAAGGAAAAAGTTGTGAAAGCAGCCATGTTGTGGCTCTTTTGCACTCCCTTTTGGATGCCTTTCACAGCTCCAGTGTGCCTGGAACTCAGGGCTTCCTGATTTTAAAAACCCTAGCCCTAGGCCGAACCCCAACCCTAAGATGAGAAAGGCAAATCAGCCAGGAATTAGGCATGTCCCCAAGGAAAAAGCTGTGGAGGCAGGCATGTTGTGGTACTTTTGCGCTCTTCTTGGCTAGTCCTTCGCAGCTGCTGTGTTCTTGGAACTCAGGGCTTTCTGGTTAATAGAACCCTTACCCTAGGCGTAACTCAAACCTTAACCCTAGGAAGGAAAATCAGCCTATGGCTCGGGGTGGTCTCATGGAAATATCAGTGGTGGCAGCCAAGTTGCGTTACTTTTGCGCTCCCCTTGTGATGCCTTTCGCAGCTGCAGTGTGCCTGGAGCCCAGGGCTTCCTGGTTTTAAAAGTCCTAGGCCTAAGCCTAACAGTAACCCTGGGAAGGTAAATCAGCCGGGTATTAGGGTTCTTCCTAAGGAAAAAGCTGTGAAAGCAGCCATGTTGTGGCACTTCTGCACTCCTCTTGGGATGCCTTTCACAGCTGCAGTGTGCTTGGAGCACAGGGCTTCTGGTTAAATAAATCCAAGCCCTAGGCTGAACCCTAACCCTAACCCTAGGCAGATAAATCAGCCTAGGTATAGGCATGGGGCCAAGGAAAAAGCTGTGAAAGCTGCCATGTTGTTGCACTTTTGTACTCTCCTTGGGATGCCTTGAACAGCTGCAGTGTGCCTGGAGCTAAGGGCTTCCTAGTTTTAAAAATCCTAGCCCTAGGCCTAAGCCTAACAGTAACCCTGGGAAGGGAAATCAGCCTGGTGTTAGGCTTCTTGCCAAGGAAAAAGCCGTGAAAGCAGCCATGTTGTGGCACTTTTGCACTCCCTTTTGGATGCCTTTCACAGCTCCAGTGTGCCTGGAACTCAGGGCTTCCTGATTTTAAAAACCCTAGCCCTAGGCCGAACCCCAACCCTAAGACGAGAAAGGCAAATCAGCCAGGAATTAGGCATGTCCCCAAGGAAAAAGCTGTGGAGGCAGGCATGCTGTGGTACTTTTGCGCTCTTCTTGGCTAGTCCTTCGCAGCTGCTGTGTTCTTGGAACTCAGGGCTTTCTGGTTAATAGAACCCTTACCCTAGGCGTAACTCAAACCTTAACCCTAGGAAGGAAAATCAGCCTATGGCTCGGGGTGGTCTCATGGAAATATCAGTGGTGGCAGCCAAGTTGCGTCACTTTTGCGCTCCCCTTGGGATGCCTTTCGCAGCTGCAGTGTGCCTGGAGCCCAGGGCTTCCTGGTTTTAAAAGTCCTAGGCCTAAGCCTAACAGTAACCCTGGGAAGGTAAATCAGCCGGGTATTAGGGTTCTTCCTAAGGAAAAAGCTGTGAAAGCAGCCATGTTGTGGCACTTCTGCACTCCTCTTGGGATGCCTTTCACAGCTGCAGTGTGCTTGGAGCACAGGGCTTCCTGGTTAAAAAAATCCAAGCCCTAGGCTGAACCCTAACCCTAACCCTAGGCAGATAAATCAGCCTAGGTATAGGGATGGTGCCAAGGAAAAAGCTGTGAAAGTTGCCATGTTGTTGCACTTTTGTATTCCCCTTGGGATGCCTTGAACAGCTGCAGTGTGCCTGGAGCTAAGGGCTTCCTAGTTTTAAAAATCCTAGCCTTTGGCCTAAGCCTAACAGTAACCCTGGGAAGGTAAATCCGCCTGGTGTTAGGCTTCTTGCCAAGGAAAAAGTTGTGAAAGCAGCCATGTTGTGGCACTTTTGCACTCCCTTTTGGATGCCTTTCACAGCTCCAGTGTGCCTGGAACTCAGGGCTTCCTGATTTTAAAAACCCTAGCCCTAGGCCGAACCCTAACCCTAAGACGAGAAGGGCAAATCAGCCAGGAATTAGGGATGTTCCCAAGGAAAAAGCTGTGGAGGCAGGCATGCTGTGGTACTTTTGCGCTCTTCTTGGGTAGTCCTTCGCAGCTGCTGTGTTCTTGGGACTCAGGGCTTTCTGGTTAATAGAACCCTTACCCTAGGCGTAACTCAAACCTTAACCCTAGGAAGGAAAATCAGCCTATGGTTCGGGATGGTCTCATGGAAATATAAGTGGTGGCAGCCATGTTGCGTCACTTTTGCGCTCCCCTTGGGATGCCTTTCGCAGCTGCAGTGTGCCTGGAGCCCAGGGCTTCCTGGTTTTAAAAGTCCTAGGCCTAAGCCTAACAGTAACTCTGGGAAGGTAAATCAGCCGGGTATTAGGGTTCTTCCTAAGGGAAAAGCAGTGAAAGCAGCCATGTTGTGGCACTTCTGCACTCCTCTAGGGATGCCTTTCACAGCTGCAGTGTGCTTGGAGCACAGGGCTTCTGGTTAAATAAATCCAAGCCCTAGGCTGAACCCTAACCCTAACCCTAGGCAGATAAATCGGCCTAGGTATAGGGATGGGGCCAAGGAAAAATCTGTGAAAGCTGCCATGTTGTTGCACTTTTGTACTCCCCTTGGGATGCCTTGAACAGCTGCAGTGTGCCTGGAGCTAATGGCTTCCTAGTTTTAAAAATCCTAGCCCTAGGCCTAAGCCTAACAGTAACCCTGGGAAGGTAAATCAGCCTGGTGTTAGGCTTCTTGCCAAGGAAAAAGTTGTGAAAGCAGCCATGTTGTGGCACTTTTGCACTCCCTTTTGGATGCCTTTCACAGCTCCAGTGTGCCTGGAACTCAGGGCTTCCTGATTTTAAAAACCCTAGCCCTAGGCCGAACCCCAACCCTAAGATGAGAAAGGCAAATCAGCCAGGAATTAGGCATGTCCCCAAGGAAAAAGCTGTGGAGGCAGGCATGTTGTGGTACTTTTGCGCTCTTCTTGGCTAGTCCTTCGCTGCTGCTGTGTTCTTGGAACTCAGGGCTTTCTGGTTAATAGAGCCCTTACCCTAGGCGTAACTCAAACCTTAACCCTAGGAAGGAAATCAGCCTATGGTTCGGGATGGTCTCATGGAAATATCAGTGGTGGCAGCCAAGTTGCGTCACTTTTGCGCTCCCCTTGGGATGCCTTTCGCAGCTGCAGTGTGCCTGGAGCCCAGGGCTTCCTGGTTTTAAAAGTCCTAGGCCTAAGCCTAACAGTAACCCTGGGAAGGTAAATCAGCCGGGTATTAGGGTTCTTCCTAAGGGAAAAGCCGTGAAAGCAGCCATGTTGTGGCACTTCTGCACTCCCTTTGGGATGCCTTTGGCAGATGAAGGAAGCCTGGAACTCAGGGCTTCCTGGTTAAAAAAATCCAAGCCCTAGGCTGAACCCTAACCCTAACCCTAGGCAGATAAATCAGCCTAGGTATAGGGATGGGGCCAAGGAAAAAGCTGTGAAAGCTGCCATGTTGTTGCACTTTTGTACTCCCCTTGGGATGCCTTGAACAGCTGCAGTGTGCCTGGAGCTAAGGGCTTCCTAGTTTTAAAAATCCTAGCCCTAGGCCTAAGCCTAACATTAACCCTGGGAAGGGAAATCAGCCTGGTGTTAGGCTTCTTGCCAAGGAAAAAGCCGTGAAAGCAGCCATGTTGTGGCACTTTTGCACTCCCTTTTGGATGCCTTTCACAGCTCCAGTGTGCCTGGAACTCAGGGCTTCCTGATTTTAAAAACCCTAGCCCTAGGCCGAACCCCAACCCTAAGACGAGAAAGGCAAATCAGCCAGGAATTAGGCATGTCCCCAAGGAAAAAGCTGTGGAGGCAGGCATGCTGTGGTACTTTTGCGCTCTTCTTGGCTAGTCCTTCGCAGCTGCTGTGTTCTTGGAACTCAGGGCTTTCTGGTTAATAGAACCCTTACCCTAGGCGTAACTCAAACCTTAACCCTAGGAAGGAAAATCAGCCTATGGCTCGGAGTGGTCTCATGGAAATATCAGTGGTGGCAGCCATGTTGCGTCACTTTTGCGCTCCCCTTGGGATGCCTTTCGCAGCTGCAGTGTGCCTGGAGCCCAGGGCTTCCTGGTTTTAAAAGTCCTAGGCCTAAGCCTAACAGTAACCCTGGGAAGGTAAATCAGCCGGGTATTAGGGTTCTTCCTAAGGAAAAAGCCGTGAAAGCAGCCATGTTGTGGCACTTCTGCTCTCCCTTTGGGATGCCTTTGGCAGATGAAGTAAGCCTGGAACTCAGGGCTTCCTGGTTAAAGAAATCCAAGCCCTAGGCTGAACCCTAACCCTAACCCTAGGCAGATAAATCAGCCTAGGTATAGGGATGGTGCCAAGGAAAAAGCTGTGAAAGCTGCCATGTTGTTGCACTTTTGTATTCCCCTTGGGATGCCTTGAACAGCTGCAGTGTGCCTGGAGCTAAGGGCTTCCTAGTTTTAAAAATCCTAGCCCTAGGCCTAAGCCTAACAGTAACCCTGGGAAGGTAAATCAGCCTGGTGTTAGGCTTCTTGCCAAGGAAAAAGTTGTGAAAGCAGCCATGTTGTGGCACTTTTGCACTCCCTTTTGGATGCCTTTCACAGCTCCAGTGTGCCTGGAACTCAGGGCTTCCTGATTTTAAAAACCCTAGCCCTAGGCCGAACCCCAACCCTAAGACGAGAAAGGCAAATCAGCCAGGAATTAGGCATGTCCCCAAAAAAAATGCTGTGGAGGCAGGCATGTTGTGGTACTTTTGCGCTCTTCTTGGCTAGTCCTTCGCAGCTGCTGTGTTCTTGGAACTCAGGGCTTTCTGGTTAATAGAACCCTTACCCTAGGTGTAACTCAAACCTTAACCCTAGGAAGGAAAATCAGCCTATGGTTCGGGATGGTCTCATGGAAATATAAGTGGTGGCAGCCATGTTGCGTCACTTTTGCGCTCCCCTTGGGATGCCTTTGGCAGCTGCAGTGTGCCTGGAGCCCAGGGCTTCCTGGTTTTAAAAGTCCTAGGCCTAAGCCTAACAGTAACTCTGGGAAGGTAAATCAGCCGGGTATTAGGGTTCTTCCTAAGGGAAAAGCTGTGAAAGCAGCCATGTTGTGGCACTTCTGCACTCCTCTTGGGATGCCTTTCACAGCTGCAGTGTGCTTGGAGCACAGGGCTTCCTGGTTAAAAAAATCCAAGCCCTAGGCTGAACCCTAACCCTAACCCTAGGCAGATAAATCGGCCTAGGTATAGGGATGGGGCCAAGGAAAAATCTGTGAAAGCTGCCATGTTGTTGCACTTTTGTACTCCCCTTGGGATGCCTTGAACAGCTGCAGTGTGCCTGGAGCTAAGGGCTTCCTAGTTTTAAAAATCCTAGCCCTAGGCCTAAGCCTAACAGTAACCCTGGGAAGGTAAATCAGCCTGGTGTTAGGCTTCTTGCCAAGGAAAAAGTTGTGAAAGCAGCCATGTTGTGGCACTTTTGCACTCCCTTTTGGATGCCTTTCACAGCTCCAGTGTGCCTGGAACTCAGGGCTTCCTGATTTTAAAAACCCTAGCCCTAGGCCGAACCCCAACCCTAAGATGAGAAAGGCAAATCAGCCAGGAATTAGGCATGTCCCCAAGGAAAAAGCTGTGGAGGCAGGCATGTTGTGGTACTTTTGCGCTCTTCTTGGCTAGTCCTTCGCAGCTGCTGTGTTCTTGGAACTCAGGGCTTTCTGGTTAATAGAACCCTTACCCTAGGCGTAACTCAAACCTTAAGCCTAGGAAGGAAATCAGCCTATGGTTCGGGATGGTCTCATGGAAATATCAGTGGTGGCAGCCAAGTTGCGTCACTTTTGCGCTCCCCTTGGGATGCCTTTCGCAGCTGCAGTGTGCCTGGAGCCCAGGGCTTCCTGGTTTTAAAAGTCCTAGGCCTAAGCCTAACAGTAACCCTGGGAAGGTAAATCAGCCGGGTATTAGGGTTCTTCCTAAGGGAAAAGCTGTGAAAGCAGCCATGTTGTGGCACTTCTGCACTCCTCTTGGGATGCCTTTCACAGCTGCAGTGTGCTTGGAGCACAGGGCTTCCTGGTTAAATAAATCCAAGCCCTAGGCTGAACCCTAACCCTAACCCTAGGCAGATAAATCAGCCTAGGTATAGGGATGGGGCCAAGGAAAAAGCTGTGAAAGCTGCCATGTTGTTGCACTTTTGTACTCCCCTTGGGATGCCTTGAACAGCTGCAGTGTGCCTGGAGCTAAGGGCTTCCTAGTTTTAAAAATCCTAGCCCTAGGCCTAAGCCTAACAGTAACCCTGGGAAGGTAAATCAGCCTGGTGTTAGGCTTCTTGCCAAGGAAAAAGCCGTGAAAGCAGCCATGTTGTGGCACTTTTGCACTCCCTTTTGGATGCCTTTCACAGCTCCAGTGTGCCTGGAACTCAGGGCTTCCTGATTATAAAAACCCTAGCCCTAGGCCGAACCCCAACCCTAAGACGAGAAAGGCAAATCAGCCAGGAATTAGGCATGTCCCCAAGGAAAAAGCTGTGGAGGCAGGCATGCTGTGGTACTTTTGCGCTCTTCTTGGGTAGTCCTTCGCAGCTGCTGTGTTCTTGGAACTCAGGGCTTTCTGGTTAATAGAACCCTTACCCTAGGCGTAACTCAAACCTTAACCCTAGGAAGGAAAATCAGCCTATGGCTCGGGGTGGTCTCATGGAAATATCAGTGGTGGCAGCCAAGTTGCGTCACTTTTGCGCTCCCCTTGGGATGCCTTTCGCAGCTGCAGTGTGCCTGGAGCCCAGGGCTTCCTGGTTTTAAAAGTCCTAGGCCTAAGCCTAACAGTAACCCTGGGAAGGTAAATCAGCCGGGTATTAGGGTTCTTCCTAAGGGAAAAGCTGTGAAAGCAGCCATGTTGTGGCACTTCTGCACTCCTCTTGGGATGCCTTTCACAGCTGCAGTGTGCTTGGAGCACAGGGCTTCCTGGTTAAATAAATCCAAGCCCTAGGCTGAACCCTAACCCTAACCCTAGGCAGATAAATCAGCCTAGGTATAGGGATGGGGCCAAGGAAAAAGCTGTGAAAGCTGCCATGTTGTTGCACTTTTGTACTCCCCTTGGGATGCCTTGAACAGCTGCAGTGTGCCTGGAGCTAAGGGCTTCCTAGTTTTAAAAATCCTAGCCCTAGGCCTAAGCCTAACAGTAACCCTGTGAAGGGAAATCAGCCTGGTGTTAGGCTTCTTGCCAAGGAAAAAGCCGTGAAAGCAGCCATGTTGTGGCACTTTTGCACTCCCTTTTGGATGCCTTTCACAGCTCCAGTGTGCTTGGAACTCAGGGCTTCCTGATTTTAAAAACCCTAGCCCTAGGCCGAACCCCAACCCTAAGACGAGAAAGGCAAATCAGCCAGGAATTAGGCATGTCCCCAAGGAAAAAGCTGTGGAGGCAGGCATGCTGTGGTACTTTTGCGCTCTTCTTGGGTAGTCCTTCGCAGCTGCTGTGTTCTTGGAACTCAGGGCTTTCTGGTTAATAGAACCCTTACCCTAGGCGTAACTCAAACCTTAACCCTAGGAAGGAAAATCAGCCTATGGCTCGGGGTGGTCTCATGGAAATATCAGTGGTGGCAGCCAAGTTGCGTCACTTTTGCGCTACCCTTGGGATGCCTTTCGCAGCTGCAGTGTGCCTGGAGCCCAGGGCTTCCTGGTTTTAAAAGTCCTAGGCCTAAGCCTAACAGTAACCCTGGGAAGGTAAATCAGCCGGGTATTAGGGTTCTTCCTAAGGGAAAAGCCGTGAAAGCAGCCATGTTGTGGCACTTCTGCACTCCCTTTGGGATGCCTTTGGCAGATGAAGGAAGCCTGGAACTCAGGGCTTCCTGGTTAAAAAAATCCAAGCCCTAGGCTGAACCCTAACCCTAACCCTAGGCAGATAAATCAGCCTAGGTATAGGGATGGGGCCAAAGAAAAAGCTGTGAAAGCTGCCATGTTGTTGCACTTTTTTACTCCCCTTGGGATGCCTTGAACAGCTGCAGTGTGCCTGGAGCTAAGGGCTTCCTAGTTTTAAAAATCCTAGCCCTAGGCCTAAGCCTAACAGTAACCCTGGGAAGGGAAATCAGCCTGGTGTTAGGCTTCTTGCCAAGGAAAAAGCCGTGAAAGCAGCCATGTTGTGGCACTTTTGCACTCCCTTTTGGATGCCTTTCACAGCTCCAGTGTGCCTGGAACTCAGGGCTTCCTGATTTTAAAAACCCTAGCCCTAGGCCGAACCCCAACCCTAAGACGAGAAAGGCAAATCAGCCAGGAATTAGGCATGTCCCCAAGGAAAAAGCTGTGGAGGCAGGCATGCTGTGGTACTTTTGCGCTCTTCTTGGCTAGTCCTTCGCAGCTGCTGTGTTCTTGGAACTCAGGGCTTTCTGGTTAATAGAACCCTTACCCTAGGCGTAACTCAAACCTTAAGCCTAGGAAGGAAATCAGCCTATGGTTCGGGATGGTCTCATGGAAATATCAGTGGTGGCAGCCAAGTTGCGTCACTTTTGCGCTCCCCTTGGGATGCCTTTCGCAGCTGCAGTGTGCCTGGAGCCCAGGGCTTCCTGGTTTTAAAAGTCCTAGGCCTAAGCCTAACAGTAACCCTGGGAAGGTAAATCAGCCGGGTATTAGGGTTCTTCCTAAGGGAAAAGCCGTGAAAGCAGCCATGTTGTGGCACTTCTGCACTCCCTTTGGGATGCCTTTGGCAGATGAAGGAAGCCTGGAACTCAGGGCTTCCTGGTTAAAAAAATCCAAGCCCTAGGCTGAAGCCTAACCCTAACCCTAGGCAGATAAATCAGCCTAGGTATAGGGATGGGGCCAAGGAAAAAGCTGTGAAAGCTGCCATGTTGTTGCACTTTTGTACTCCCCTTGGGATGCCTTGAACAGCTGCAGTGTGCCTGGAGCTAAGGGCTTCCTAGTTTTAAAAATCCTAGCCTTAGGCCTAAGCCTAACAGTAACCCTGGCAAGGCAAATCAGCCTGGTGTTAGGCTTCTTGCCAAGGAAAAAGTTGTGAAAGCAGCCATGTTGTGGCACATTTGCACTCCCTTTTGGATGCCTTTCACAGCTCCAGTGTGCCTGGAACTCAGGGCTTCCTGATTTTAAAAACCCTAGCCCTAGGCCGAACCCTAACCCTAAGACGAGAAAGGCAAATCAGCCAGGAATTAGACATGTCCCCAAGGAAAAAGCTGTGGAGGCAGGCATGTTGTGGTAGTTTTGCGCTCTTCTTGGGTAGTCCTTCGCAGCTGCTGTGTTCTTGGAACTCTGGGCTTTCTGGTTAATAGAACCCTTACCCTAGGCGTAACTCAAACCTTAACCCTAGGAAGGAAAATCGGCCTATGGCTCGGGATGGTCTCATGGAAATATCAGTGGTGGCAGCCATGTTGCGTCACTTTTGCGCTCCCCTTGGGATGCCTTTCGCAGCTGCAGTGTGCCTGGAGCCCAGGGCTTCCTGGTTTTAAAAGTCCTAGGCCTAAGCCTAACAGTAACCCTGGGAAGGTAAATCAGCCGGGTATTAGGGTTCTTCCTAAGGAAAAAGCCGTGAAAGCAGCCATGTTGTGGCACTTCTGCTCTCCCTTTGGGATGCCTTTGGCAGATCAAGTAAGCCTGGAACTCAGGGCTTCCTGGTTAAAGGAATCCAAGCCCTAGGCTGAACCCTAACCCTAACCCTAGGCAGATAAATCAGCCTAGGTATAGGGATGGGGCCAAGGAAAAAGCTGTGAAAGCTGCCATGTTGCTGCACTTTTGTATTCCCCTTGGGATGCCTTGAACAGCTGCAGTGTGCCTGGAGCTAAGGGCTTCCTAGTTTTAAAAATCCTAGCCCTAGGCCTAAGCCTAACAGTAACCCTGGGAAGGGAAATCAGCCTGGTGTTAGGCTTCTTGCCAAGGAAAAAGTTGTGAAAGCAGCCATGTTGTGGCACTTTTGCACTCCCTTTTGGATGCCTTTCACAGCTCCAGTGTGCCTGGAACTCAGGGCTTCCTGATTTTAAAAACCCTAGCCCTAGGCCGAACCCCAACCCTAAGACGAGAAAGGCAAATCAGCCAGGAATTAGGCATGTCCCCAAGGAAAAAGCTGTGGAGGCAGGCATGCTGTGGTACTTTTGCGCTCTTCTTGGGTAGTCCTTCGCAGCTGCTGTGTTCTTGGAACTCAGGGCTTTCTGGTTAATAGAACCCTTACCCTAGGCGTAACTCAAACCTTAACCCTAGGAAGGAAAATCAGCCTATGATTCGGGATGGTCTCATGGAAATATCAGTGGTGGCAGCCAAGTTGCGTAACTTTTGCGCTACCCTTGGGATGCCTTTCGCAGCTGCAGTGTGCCTGGAGCCCAGGGCTTCCTGGTTTTAAAAGTCCTAGGCCTAAGCCTAACAGTAACCCTGGGAAGGTAAATCAGCCGGGTATTAGGGTTCTTCCTAAGGGAAAAGCCGTGAAAGCAGCCATGTTGTGGCACTTCTGCACTCCCTTTGGGATGCCTTTGGCAGATGAAGGAAGCCTGGAACTCAGGGCTTCCTGGTTAAATAAATCCAAGCCCTAGGCTGAACCCTAACCCTAACCCTAGGCAGATAAATCAGCCTAGGTATAGGGATGGTGCCAAAGAAAAAGCTGTGAAAGCTGCCATGTTGTTGCACTTTTGTACTCCCCTTGGGATGCCTTGAACAGCTGCAGTGTGCCTGGAGCTAAGGGCTTCCTAGTTTTAAAAATCCTAGCCTTAGTCCTAAGCCTAACAGTAACCCTGGCAAGGCAAATCAGCCTGGTGTTAGGCTTCTTGCCAAGGAAAAAGTTGTGAAAGCAGCCATGTTGTGGCACATTTGCACTCCCTTTTGGATGCCTTTCACAGCTCCAGTGTGCCTGAAACTCAGGGCTTCCTGATTTTAAAAACCCTAGCCCTAGGCCGAACCCTAACCCTAAGACGAGAAAGGCAAATCAGCCAGGAATTAGGCATGTCCCCAAGGAAAAAGCTGTGGAGGCAGGCATGTTGTGGTACTTTTGCGCTCTTCTTGGCTAGTCCTTCGCAGCTGCTGTGTTCTTGGAACTCAGGGCTTTCTGGTTAATAGAACCCTTACCCTAGGCGTAACTCAAACCTTAACCCTAGGAAGGAAAATCAGCCTATGGTTCGGGATGGTCTCATGGAAATATCAGTGGTGGCAGCCATGTTGCGTCACTTTTGCGCTCCCCTTGGGATGCCTTTCGCAGCTGCAGTGTGCCTGGAGCCCAGGGCTTCCTGGTTTTAAAAGTCCTAGGCCTAAGCCTAACAGTAACCCTGGGAAGGTAAATCAGCCGGGTATTAGGGTTCTTCCTAAGGAAAAAGCCGTGAAAGCAGCCATGTTGTGGCACTTCTGCTCTCCCTTTGGGATGCCTTTGGCAGATCAAGTAAGCCTGGAACTCAGGGCTTCCTGGTTAAAGAAATCCAAGCCCTAGGCTGAACCCTAACCCTAACCCTAGGCAAATAAATCAGCCTAGGTATAGGGATGGGGCCAAGGAAAAAGCTGTGAAAGCTGCCATGTTGCTGCACTTTTGTATTCCCCTTGGGATGCCTTGAACAGCTGCAGTGTGCCTGGAGCTATGGGCTTCCTAGTTTTAAAAATCCTAGCCCTAGGCCTAAGCCTAACAGTAACCCTGGGAAGGTAAATCAGCCTGGTGTTAGGCTTCTTGCCAAGGAAAAAGTTGTGAAAGCAGCCATGTTGTGGCACTTTTGCACTCCCTTTTGGATGCCTTTCACAGCTCCAGTGTGCCTGGAACTCAGGGCTTCCTGATTTTAAAAACCCTAGCCCTAGGCCGAACCCCAACCCTAAGACGAGAAAGGCAAATCAGCCAGGAATTAGGCATGTCCCCAAGGAAAATGCTGTGGAGGCAGGCATGTTGTGGTACTTTTGCGCTCTTCTTGGGTAGTCCTTCGCAGCTGCTGTGTTCTTGGAACTCAGGGCTTTCTGGTTAATAGAACCCTTACCCTAGGCGTAACTCAAACCTTAAGCCTAGGAAGGAAATCAGCCTATGGTTCGGGATGGTCTCATGGAAATATCAGTGGTGGCAGCCATGTTGCGTCACTTTTGCGCTCCCCTTGGGATGCCTTTCGCAGCTGCAGTGTGCCTGGAGCCCAGGGCTTCCTGGTTTTAAAAGTCCTAGGCCTAAGCCTAACAGTAACCCTGGGAAGGTAAATCAGCCGGGTATTAGGGTTCTTCCTAAGGAAAAAGCTGTGAAAGCAGCCATGTTGTGGCACTTCTGCACTCCTCTTGGGATGCCTTTCACAGCTGCAGTGTGCTTGGAGCACAGGGCTTCCTGGTTAAAAAAATCCAAGCCCTAGGCTGAACCCTAACCCTAACCCTAGGCAGATAAATCAGCCTAGGTATAGGGATGGTGCCAAAGAAAAAGC
Organism: Ammospiza caudacuta; assembly: GCF_027887145.1. Classification (NCBI taxonomy): domain Eukaryota; kingdom Metazoa; phylum Chordata; class Aves; order Passeriformes; family Passerellidae; genus Ammospiza; species Ammospiza caudacuta. The sequence continues at coordinate 1,157,298 of NC_080618.1, forward strand.
TGTGAAAGCTGCCATGTTGTTGCACTTTTGTACTCCCCTTGGGATGCCTTGAACAGCTGCAGTGTGCCTGGAGCTAAGGGCTTCCTAGTTTTAAAAATCCTAGCCTTAGTCCTAAGCCTAACAGTAACCCTGGCAAGGCAAATCAGCCTGGTGTTAGGCTTCTTGCCAAGGAAAAAGTTGTGAAAGCAGCCATGTTGTGGCACATTTGCACTCCCTTTTGGATGCCTTTCACAGCTGCAGTGTGCCTGGAACTCAGGGCTTCCTGATTTTAAAAACCCTAGCCCTAGGCCGAACCCTAACCCTAAGACGAGAAAGGCAAATCAGCCAGGAATTAGGCATGTCCCCAAGGAAAAAGCTGTGGAGGCAGGCATGTTGTGGTACTTTTGCGCTCTTCTTGGCTAGTCCTTCGCAGCTGCTGTGTTCTTGGAACTCAGGGCTTTCTGGTTAATAGAACCCTTACCCTAGGCGTAACTCAAACCTTAACCCTAGGAAGGAAAATCAGCCTATGGTTCGGGATGGTCTCATGGAAATATCAGTGGTGGCAGCCATGTTGCGTCACTTTTGCGCTCCCCTTGGGATGCCTTTCGCAGCTGCAGTGTGCCTGGAGCCCAGGGTTTCCTGGTTTTAAAAGTCCTAGGCCTAAGCCTAACAGTAACCCTGGGAAGGTAAATCAGCCGGGTATTAGGGTTCTGCCTAAGGGAATAGCCGTGAAAGCAGCCATGTTGTGGCACTTCTGCTCTCCCTTTGGGATGCCTTTGGCAGATGAAGTAAGCCTGGAACTCAGGGCTTCCTGGTTAAAGAAATCCAAGCCCTAGGCTGAACCCTAACCCTAACCCTAGGCAGATAAATCAGCCTAGGTATAGGGATGGTGCCAAGGAAAAAGCTGTGAAAGCTGCCATGTGTTTGCACTTTTGTATTCCCCTTGGGATGCCTTGAACAGCTGCAGTGTGCCTGGAGCTAAGGGCTTCCTAGTTTTAAAAATCCTAGCCCTAGGCCTAAGCCTAACAGTAACCCTGGGAAGGTAAATCAGCCTGGTGTTAGGCTTCTTGCCAAGGAAAAAGTTGTGAAAGTAGCCATGTTGTGGCACTTTTGCACTTCCTTTTGGATGCCTTTCACAGCTCCAGTGTGCCTGGAACTCAGGGCTTCCTGATTTTAAAAACCCTAGCCCTAGGCCGAACCCCAACCCTAAGACGAGAAAGGCAAATCAGCCAGGAATTAGGCATGTCCCCAAGGAAAAAGCTGTGGAGGCAGGCATGTTGTGGTACTTTTGCGCTCTTCTTGGCTAGTCCTTCGCAGCTGCTGTGTTCTTGGAACTCAGGGCTTTCTGGTTAATAGAACCCTTACCCTAGGCGTAACTCAAACCTTAAGCCTAGGAAGGAAATCAGCCTATGGTTCGGGATGGTCTCATGGAAATATCAGTGGTGGCAGCCATGTTGCGTCACTTTTGCGCTCCCCTTGGGATGCCTTTCGCAGCTGCAGTGTGCCTGGAGCCCAGGGCTTCCTGGTTTTAAAAGTCTTAGGCCTAAGCCTAACAGTAACCCTGGGAAGGTAAATCAGCCGGGTATTAGGGTTCTTCCTAAGGGAAAAGCTGTGAAAGCAGCCATGTTGTGGCACTTCTGCACTCCTCTTGGGATGCCTTTCACAGCTGCAGTGTGCTTGGAGCACAGGGCTTCCTGGTTAAAGAAATCCAAGCCCTAGGCTGAACCCTAACCCTAACCCTAGGCAGATAAATCAGCCAAGGTATAGGGATGGTGCCAAGGAAAAAGCTGTGAAAGCTGCCATGTGTTTGCACTTTTGTACTCCCCTTGGGATGCCTTGAACAGCTGCAGTGTGCCTGGAGCTAAGGGCTTCCTAGTTTTAAAAATCCTAGCCCTAGGCCTAAGCCTAACAGTAACCCTGGGAAGGTAAATCAGCCTGGTGTTAGGCTTCTTGCCAAGGAAAAAGTTGTGAAAGCAGCCATGTTGTGGCACTTTTGCACTCCCTTTTGGATGCCTTTCACAGCTCCAGTGTGCCTGGAACTCAGGGCTTCCTGATTTTAAAAACCCTAGCCCTAGGCCGAACCCCAACCCTAAGACGAGAAAGGCAAATCAGCCAGGAATTAGGCATGTCCCCAAGGAAAAAGCTGTGGAGGCAGGCATGTTGTGGTACTTTTGCGCTCTTCTTGGGTAGTCCTTCGCAGCTGCTGTGTTCTTGGAACTCAGGGCTTTCTGGTTAATAGAACCCTTACCCTAGGCGTAACTCAAACCTTAACCCTAGGAAGGAAAATCAGCCTATGGTTCGGGATGGTCTCATGGAAATATCAGTGGAGGCAGCCATGTTGCATCACTTTTGCGCTCCCCTTGGGATGCCTTTCGCAGCTGCAGTGTGCCTGGAGCCCAGGGTTTCCTGGTTTTAAAAGTCCTAGGCCTAAGCCTAACAGTAACCCTGGGAAGGTAAATCAGCCGGGTATTAGGGTTCTTCCTAAGGAAAAAGCTGTGAAAGCAGCCATGTTGTGGCACTTCTGCACTCCTCTTGGGATGTCTTTCACAGCTGCAGTGTGCTTGGAGCACAGGGCTTCCTGGTTAAAAAAATCCAAGCCCTAGGCTGAACCCTAACCCTAACCCTAGGCAGATAAATCAGCCTAGGTATAGGGATGGGGCCAAGGAAAAAGCTGTGAAAGCTGCCATGTTGTTGCACTTTTGTACTCCCCTTGGGATGCCTTGAACAGCTGCAGTGTGCCTGGAGCCCAGGGCTTCCTAGTTTTAAAAATCCTAGCCCTAGGCCTAAGCCTAACAGTAACCCTGGGAAGGCAAATCAGCCTGGTCTTAGGCTTCTTGCCAAGGAAAAAGCCGTGAAAGCAGCCATGTTGTGGCACTTTTGCACTCCCTTTTGGATGCCTTTCACAGCTCCAGTGTGCCTGGAACTCAGGGCTTCCTGATTTTAAAAACCCTAGCCCTAGGCCGAACCCCAACCCTAAGACGAGAAAGGCAAATCAGCCAGGAATTAGGCATGTCCCCAAGGAAAAAGCTGTGGAGGCAGGCATGTTGTGGTACTTTTGCGCTCTTCTTGGCTAGTCCTTCGCAGCTGCTGTGTTCTTGGAACTCAGGGCTTTCTGGTTAATAGAACCCTTACCCTAGGCGTAACTCAAACCTTAACCCTAGGAAGGAAAATCAGCCTATGGTTCGGGATGGTCTCATGGAAATATCAGTGGTGGCAGCCATGTTGCGTCACTTTTGCGCTCCCCCTGGGATGCCTTTCGCAGCTGCAGTGTGCCTGGAGCCCAGGGCTTCCTGGTTTTAAAAGTCCTAGGCCTAAGCCTAACAGTAACCCTGGGAAGGTAAATCAGCCGGGTATTAGGGTTCTTCCTAAGGGAAAAGCCGTGAAAGCAGCCATGTTGTGGCACTTCTGCACTCCCTTTGGGATGCCTTTGGCAGATGAAGTAAGCCTGGAACTCAGGGCTTCCTGGTTAAAGAAATCCAAGCCCTAGGCTGAACCCTAACCCTAACCCTAGGCAGATAAATCAGCCAAGGTATAGGGATGGTGCCAAGGAAAAAGCTGTGAAAGTTGCCATGTGTTTGCACTTTTGTATTCCCCTTGGGATGCCTTGAACAGCTGCAGTGTGCCTGGAGCTAAGGGCTTCCTAGTTTTAAAAATCCTAGCCTTAGGCCTAAGCCTAACAGTAACCCTGGGAAGGTAAATCAGCCTGGTGTTAGGCTTCTTGCCAAGGAAAAAGTTGTGAAAGCAGCCATGTTGTGGCACTTTTGCACTCCCTTTTGGATGCCTTTCACAGCTCCGGTGTGCCTGGAACTCAGGGCTTCCTGATTTTAAAAACCCTAGCCCTAGGCCGAACTCTAACCCTAAGACGAGAAAGGCAAATCAGCCAGGAATTAGGGATGTTCCCATGGAAAAAGCTGTGGAGGCAGGCATGTTGTGGTACTTTTGCGCTCTTCTTGGCTAGTCCTTCGCAGCTGCTGTGTTCTTGGAACTCAGGGCTTTCTGGTTAATAGAACCCTTACCCTAGGCGTAACTCAAACCTTAAGCCTAGGAAGGAAAATCAGCCTATGGCTTGGGGTGGTCTCATGGAAATATCAGTGGTGGCAGCCAAGTTGCGTCACTTTTGCGCTCCCCTTGGGATGCCTTTCGCAGCTGCAGTGTGCCTGGAGCCCAGGGCTTCCTGGTTTTAAAAGTCCTAGGCCTAAGCCTAACAGTAACCCTGGGAAGGTAAATCAGCCGGGTATTAGGGTTCTTCCTAAGGGAAAAGCCGTGAAAGCAGCCATGTTGTGGCACTTCTGCACTCCCTTTGGGATGCCTTTGGCAGATGAAGTAAGCCTGGAACTCAGGGCTTCCTGGTTAAAAAAATCCAAGCCCTAGGCTGAACCCTAACCCTAACCCTAGGCAGATAAATCAGCCTAGGTATAGGGATGGGGCCAAGGAAAAAGCTGTGAAAGCTGCCATGTTGTTGCACTTTTGTACTCCCCTTGGGATGCCTTGAACAGCTGCAGTGTGCCTGGAGCTAAGGGCTTCCTAGTTTTAAAAATCCTAGCCCTAGGCCTAAGCCTAACAGTAACCCTGGGAAGGCAAATCAGCCTGGTGTTAGGCTTCTTGCCAAGGAAAAAGCCGTGAAAGCAGCCATGTTGTGGCACTTTTGCACTCCCTTTTGGATGCCTTTCACAGCTCCAGTGTGCCTGGAACTCAGGGCTTCCTGATTTTAAAAACCCTAGCCCTAGGCCGAACCCCAACCCTAAGAGGAGAAAGGCAAATCAGCCAGGAATTAGGCATGTCCCCAAGGAAAAAGCTGTGGAGGCAGGCATGTTGTGGTACTTTTGCGCTCTTCTTGGGTAGTCCTTCGCAGCTGCTGTGTTCTTGGAACTCAGGGCTTTCTGGTTAATAGAACCCTTACCCTAGGCGTAACTCAAACCTTAACCCTAGGAAGGAAAATCAGCCTATGGCTCGGGGTGGTCTCATGGAAATATCAGTGGTGGCAGCCAAGTTGCGTCACTTTTGCGCTACCCTTGGGATGCCTTTCGCAGCTGCAGTGTGCCTGGAGCCCAGGGCTTCCTGGTTTTAAAAGTCCTAGGCCTAAGCCTAACAGTAACCCTGGGAAGGTAAATCAGCCGGGTATTAGGGTTCTTCCTAAGGGAAAAGCCGTGAAAGCAGCCATGTTGTGGCACTTCTGCACTCCCTTTGGGATGCCTTTGGCAGATGAAGGAAGCCTGGAACTCAGGGCTTCCTGGTTAAAGAAATCCAAGCCCTAGGCTGAACCCTAACCCTAACCCTAGGCAGATAAATCAGCCTAGGTATAGGGATGGGGCCAAGGAAAAAGCTGTGAAAGCTGCCATGTTGTTGCACTTTTTTACTCCCCTTGGGATGCCTTGAACAGCTGCAGTGTGCCTGGAGCTAAGGGCTTCCTAGTTTTAAAAATCCTAGCCCTAGGCCTAAGCCTAACAGTAACCCTGGGAAGGGAAATCAGCCTGGTGTTAGGCTTCTTGCCAAGGAAAAAGCCGTGAAAGCAGCCATGTTGTGGCACTTTTGCACTCCCTTTTGGATGCCTTTCACAGCTCCAGTGTGCCTGGAACTCAGGGCTTCCTGATTTTAAAAACCCTAGCCCTAGGCCGAACCCCAACCCTAAGACGAGAAAGGCAAATCAGCCAGGAATTAGGCATGTCCCCAAGGAAAAAGCTGTGGAGGCAGGCATGCTGTGGTACTTTTGCGCTCTTCTTGGCTAGTCCTTCGCAGCTGCTGTGTTCTTGGAACTCAGGGCTTTCTGGTTAATAGAACCCTTACCCTAGGCGTAACTCAAACCTTAAGCCTAGGAAGGAAATCAGCCTATGGTTCGGGATGGTCTCATGGAAATATCAGTGGTGGCAGCCAAGTTGCGTCACTTTTGCGCTCCCCTTGGGATGCCTTTCGCAGCTGCAGTGTGCCTGGAGCCCAGGGCTTCCTGGTTTTAAAAGTCCTAGGCCTAAGCCTAACAGTAACCCTGGGAAGGTAAATCAGCCGGGTATTAGGGTTCTTCCTAAGGGAAAAGCCGTGAAAGCAGCCATGTTGTGGCACTTCTGCACTCCCTTTGGGATGCCTTTGGCAGATGAAGGAAGCCTGGAACTCAGGGCTTCCTGGTTAAAAAAATCCAAGCCCTAGGCTGAAGCCTAACCCTAACCCTAGGCAGATAAATCAGCCTAGGTATAGGGATGGGGCCAAGGAAAAAGCTGTGAAAGCTGCCATGTTGTTGCACTTTTGTACTCCCCTTGGGATGCCTTGAACAGCTGCAGTGTGCCTGGAGCTAAGGGCTTCCTAGTTTTAAAAATCCTAGCCCTAGGCCTAAGCCTAACAGTAACCCTGGGAAGGCAAATCAGCCTGGTGTTAGGCTTCTTGCCAAGGAAAAAGCCGTGAAAGCAGCCATGTTGTGGCACTTTTGCACTCCCTTTTGGATGCCTTTCACAGCTCCAGTGTGCCTGGAACTCAGGGCTTCCTGATTTTAAAAATCCTAGCCCTAGGCCGAACCCCAACCCTAAGACGAGAAAGGCAAATCAGCCAGGAATTAGGCATGTCCCCAAGGAAAAAGCTGTGGAGGCAGGCATGCTGTGGTACTTTTGCGCTCTTCTTGGGTAGTCCTTCGCAGCTGCTGTGTTCTTGGAACTCAGGGCTTTCTGGTTAATAGAACCCTTACCCTAGGCGTAACTCAAACCTTAAGCCTAGGAAGGAAATCAGCCTATGGTTCGGGATGGTCTCATGGAAATATCAGTGGTGGCAGCCAAGTTGCGTCACTTTTGCGCTACCCTTGGGATGCCTTTCGCAGCTGCAGTGTGCCTGGAGCCCAGGGCTTCCTGGTTTTAAAAGTCCTAGGCCTAAGCCTAACAGTAACCCTGGGAAGGTAAATCAGCCGGGTATTAGGGTTCTTCCTAAGGGAAAAGCCGTGAAAGCAGCCATGTTGTGGCACTTCTGCACTCCCTTTGGGATGCCTTTGGCAGATGAAGGAAGCCTGGAACTCAGGGCTTCCTGGTTAAAAAAATCCAAGCCCTAGGCTGAACCCTAACCCTAACCCTAGGCAGATAAATCAGCCTAGGTATAGGGATGGTGCCAAAGAAAAAGCTGTGAAAGCTGCCATGTTGTTGCACTTTTGTACTCCCCTTGGGATGCCTTGAACAGCTGCAGTGTGCCTGGAGCTAAGGGCTTCCTAGTTTTAAAAATCCTAGCCTTAGTCCTAAGCCTAACAGTAACCCTGGCAAGGCAAATCAGCCTGGTGTTAGGCTTCTTGCCAAGGAAAAAGTTGTGAAAGCAGCCATGTTGTGGCACATTTGCACTCCCTTTTGGATGCCTTTCACAGCTCCAGTGTGCCTGAAACTCAGGGCTTCCTGATTTTAAAAACCCTAGCCCTAGGCCGAACCCTAACCCTAAGACGAGAAAGGCAAATCAGCCAGGAATTAGGCATGTCCCCAAGGAAAAAGCTGTGGAGGCAGGCATGTTGTGGTACTTTTGCGCTCTTCTTGGCTAGTCCTTCGCAGCTGCTGTGTTCTTGGAACTCAGGGCTTTCTGGTTAATAGAACCCTTACCCTAGGCGTAACTCAAACCTTAACCCTAGGAAGGAAAATCAGCCTATGGTTCGGGATGGTCTCATGGAAATATCAGTGGTGGCAGCCATGTTGCGTCACTTTTGCGCTCCCCTTGGGATGCCTTTCGCAGCTGCAGTGTGCCTGGAGCCCAGGGCTTCCTGGTTTTAAAAGTCCTAGGCCTAAGCCTAACAGTAACCCTGGGAAGGTAAATCAGCCGGGTATTAGGGTTCTTCCTAAGGAAAAAGCCGTGAAAGCAGCCATGTTGTGGCACTTCTCCTCTCCCTTTGGGATGCCTTTGGCAGATCAAGTAAGCCTGGAACTCAGGGCTTCCTGGTTAAAGAAATCCAAGCCCTAGGCTGAACCCTAACCCTAACCCTAGGCAGATAAATCAGCCTAGGTATAGGGATGGGGCCAAGGAAAAAGCTGTGAAAGCTGCCATGTTGCTGCACTTTTGTATTCCCCTTGGGATGCCTTGAACAGCTGCAGTGTGCCTGGAGCTATGGGCTTCCTAGTTTTAAAAATCCTAGCCCTAGGCCTAAGCCTAACAGTAACCCTGGGAAGGTAAATCAGCCTGGTGTTAGGCTTCTTGCCAAGGAAAAAGTTGTGAAAGCAGCCATGTTGTGGCACTTTTGCACTCCCTTTTGGATGCCTTTCACAGCTCCAGTGTGCCTGGAACTCAGGGCTTCCTGATTTTAAAAACCCTAGCCCTAGGCCGAACCCCAACCCTAAGACGAGAAAGGCAAATCAGCCAGGAATTAGGCATGTCCCCAAGGAAAATGCTGTGGAGGCAGGCATGTTGTGGTACTTTTGCGCTCTTCTTGGGTAGTCCTTCGCAGCTGCTGTGTTCTTGGAACTCAGGGCTTTCTGGTTAATAGAACCCTTACCCTAGGCGTAACTCAAACCTTAAGCCTAGGAAGGAAATCAGCCTATGGTTCGGGATGGTCTCATGGAAATATCAGTGGTGGCAGCCATGTTGCGTCACTTTTGCGCTCCCCTTGGGATGCCTTTCGCAGCTGCAGTGTGCCTGGAGCCCAGGGCTTCCTGGTTTTAAAAGTCCTAGGCCTAAGCCTAACAGTAACCCTGGGAAGGTAAATCAGCCGGGTATTAGGGTTCTTCCTAAGGAAAAAGCTGTGAAAGCAGCCATGTTGTGGCACTTCTGCACTCCTCTTGGGATGCCTTTCACAGCTGCAGTGTGCTTGGAGCACAGGGCTTCCTGGTTAAAAAAATCCAAGCCCTAGGCTGAACCCTAACCCTAACCCTAGGCAGATAAATCAGCCTAGGTATAGGGATGGTGCCAAAGAAAAAGCTGTGAAAGCTGCCATGTTGTTGCACTTTTGTACTCCCCTTGGGATGCCTTGAACAGCTGCAGTGTGCCTGGAGCTAAGGGCTTCCTAGTTTTAAAAATCCTAGCCTTAGTCCTAAGCCTAACAGTAACCCTGGCAAGGCAAATCAGCCTGGTGTTAGGCTTCTTGCCAAGGAAAAAGTTGTGAAAGCAGCCATGTTGTGGCACATTTGCACTCCCTTTTGGATGCCTTTCACAGCTCCAGTGTGCCTGGAACTCAGGGCTTCCTGATTTTAAAAACCCTAGCCCTAGGCCGAACCCTAACCCTAAGACGAGAAAGGCAAATCAGCCAGGAATTAGGCATGTCCCCAAGGAAAAAGCTGTGGAGGCAGGCATGTTGTGGTACTTTTGCGCTCTTCTTGGCTAGTCCTTCGCAGCTGCTGTGTTCTTGGAACTCAGGGCTTTCTGGTTAATAGAACCCTTACCCTAGGCGTAACTCAAACCTTAAGCCTAGGAAGGAAAATCAGCCTATGGTTCGGGATGGTCTCATGGAAATATCAGTGGTGGCAGCCATGTTGCGTCACTTTTGCGCTCCCCTTGGGATGCCTTTCGCAGCTGCAGTGTGCCTGGAGCCCAGGGTTTCCTGGTTTTAAAAGTCCTAGGCCTAAGCCTAACAGTAACCCTGGGAAGGTAAATCAGCCGGGTATTAGGGTTCTGCCTAAGGGAATAGCCGTGAAAGCAGCCATGTTGTGGCACTTCTGCTCTCCCTTTGGGATGCCTTTGGCAGATGAAGTAAGCCTGGAACTCAGGGCTTCCTGGTTAAAGAAATCCAAGCCCTAGGCTGAACCCTAACCCTAACCCTAGGCAGATAAATCAGCCTAGGTATAGGGATGGTGCCAAGGAAAAAGCTGTGAAAGCTGCCATGTGTTCGCACTTTTGTATTCCCCTTGGGATGCCTTGAACAGCTGCAGTGTGCCTGGAGCTAAGGGCTTCCTAGTTTTAAAAATCCTAGCCCTAGGCCTAAGCCTAACAGTAACCCTGGGAAGGTAAATCAGCCTGGTGTTAGGCTTCTTGCCAAGGAAAAAGGCGTGAAAGAAGCCATGTTGTGGCACTTTTGCACTCCCTTTTGGATGCCTTTCACAGCTCCAGTGTGCCTGGAACTCAGGGCTTCCTGATTTTAAAAACCCTAGCCCTAGGCCGAACCCCAACCCTAAGAGGAGAAAGGCAAATCAGCCAGGAATTAGGCATGTCCCCAAGGAAAAAGCTGTGGAGGCAGGCATGTTGTGGTACTTTTGCGCTCTTCTTGGGTAGTCCTTCGCAGCTGCTGTGTTCTTGGAACTCAGGGCTTTCTGGTTAATAGAACCCTTACCCTAGGCGTAACTCAAACCTTAAGCCTAGGAAGGAAATCAGCCTATGGTTCGGGATGGTCTCATGGAAATATCAGTGGTGGGAGCCATTTTGCGTCACTTTTGCGCTCCCCTTGGGATGCCTTTCGCAGCTGCAGTGTGCCTGGAGCCCAGGGCTTCCTGGTTTTAAAAGTCCTAGGCCTAAGCCTAACAGTAACCCTGGGAAGGTAAATCAGCCGGGTATTAGGGTTCTTCCTAAGGGAAAAGCTGTGAAAGCAGCCATGTTGTGGCACTTCTGCACTCCTCTTGGGATGCCTTTCACAGCTGCAGTGTGCTTGGAGCACAGGGCTTCCTGGTTAAAGAAATCCAAGCCCTAGGCTGAACCCTAACCCTAACCCTAGGCAGATAAATCAGCCAAGGTATAGGGATGGTGCCAAGGAAAAAGCTGTGAAAGCTGCCATGTGTTTGCACTTTTGTACACCCCTTGGGATGCCTTGAACAGCTGCAGTGTGCCTGGAGCTAAGGGCTTCCTAGTTTTAAAAATCCTAGCCTTAGGCCTAAGCCTAACAGTAACCCTGGGAAGGTAAATCAGCCTGGTGTTAGGCTTCTTGCCAAGGAAAAAGTTGTGAAAGCAGCCATGTTGTGGCACTTTTGCACTCCCTTTTGGATGCCTTTCACAGCTCCAGTGTGCCTGGAACTCAGGGCTTCCTGATTTTAAAAACCCTAGCCCTAGGCCGAACCCCAACCCTAAGACGAGAAAGGCAAATCAGCCAGGAATTAGGCATGTCCCCAAGGAAAAAGCTGTGGAGGCAGGCATGTTGTGGTACTTTTGCGCTCTTCTTGGGTAGTCCTTCGCAGCTGCTGTGTTCTTGGAACTCAGGGCTTTCTGGTTAATAGAACCCTTACCCTAGGCGTAACTCAAACCTTAACCCTAGGAAGGAAAATCAGCCTATGGTTCGGGATGGTCTCATGGAAATATCAGTGGAGGCAGCCATGTTGCATCACTTTTGCGCTCCCCTTGGGATGCCTTTCGCAGCTGCAGTGTGCCTGGAGCCCAGGGTTTCCTGGTTTTAAAAGTCCTAGGCCTAAGCCTAACAGTAACCCTGGGAAGGTAAATCAGCCGGGTATTAGGGTTCTTCCTAAGGGAAAAGCTGTGAAAGCAGCCATGTTGTGGCACTTCTGCACTCCTCTTGGGATGTCTTTCACAGCTGCAGTGTGCTTGGAGCACAGGGCTTCCTGGTTAAAAAAATCCAAGCCCTAGGCTGAACCCTAACACTAACCCTAGGCAGATAAATCAGCCTAGGTATAGGGATGGGGCCAAGGAAAAAGCTGTGAAAGCTGCCATGTTGTTGCACTTTTGTACTCCCCTTGGGATGCCTTGAACAGCTGCAGTGTGCCTGGAGCTAAGGGCTTCCTAGTTTTAAAAATCCTAGCCCTAGGCCTAAGCCTAACAGTAACCCTGGGAAGGCAAATCAGCCTGGTGTTAGGCTTCTTGCCAAGGAAAAAGCCGTGAAAGCAGCCATGTTGTGGCACTTTTGCACTCCCTTTTGGATGCCTTTCACAGCTCCAGTGTGCCTGGAACTCAGGGCTTCCTGATTTTAAAAACCCTAGCCCTAGGCCGAACCCCAACCCTAAGACGAGAAAGGCAAATCAGCCAGGAATTAGGCATGTCCCCAAGGAAAAAGCTGTGGAGGCAGGCATGTTGTGGTACTTTTGCGCTCTTCTTGGGTAGTCCTTCGCAGCTGCTGTGTTCTTGGAACTCAGGGCTTTCTGGTTAATAGAACCCTTACCCTAGGCGTAACTCAAACCTTAACCCTAGGAAGGAAAATCAGCCTATGGTTCGGGATGGTCTCATGGAAATATCAGTGGAGGCAGCCATGTTGCATCACTTTTGCGCTCCCCTTGGGATGCCTTTCGCAGCTGCAGTGTGCCTGGAGCCCAGGGTTTCCTGGTTTTAAAAGTCCTAGGCCTAAGCCTAACAGTAACCCTGGGAAGGTAAATCAGCCGGGTATTAGGGTTCTTCCTAAGGAAAAAGCTGTGAAAGCAGCCATGTTGTGGCACTTCTGCACTCCTCTTGGGATGCCTTTCACAGCTGCAGTGTGCTTGGAGCACAGGGCTTCCTGGTTAAAAAAATCCAAGCCCTAGGCTGAACCCTAACACTAACCCTAGGCAGATAAATCAGCCTAGGTATAGGGATGGGGCCAAGGAAAAAGCTGTGAAAGCTGCCATGTTGTTGCACTTTTGTACTCCCCTTGGGATGCCTTGAACAGCTGCAGTGTGCCTGGAGCTAAGGGCTTCCTAGTTTTAAAAATCCTAGCCCTAGGCCTAAGCCTAACAGTAACCCTGGGAAGGCAAATCAGCCTGGTGTTAGGCTTCTTGCCAAGGAAAAAGCCGTGAAAGCAGCCATGTTGTGGCACTTTTGCACTCCCTTTTGGATGCCTTTCACAGCTCCAGTGTGCCTGGAACTCAGGGCTTCCTGATTTTAAAAACCCTAGCCCTAGGCCGAACCCCAACCCTAAGACGAGAAAGGCAAATCAGCCAGGAATTAGGCATGTCCCCAAGGAAAAAGCTGTGGAGGCAGGCATGCTGTGGTACTTTTGCGCTCTTCTTGGCTAGTCCTTCGCAGCTGCTGTGTTCTTGGAACTCAGGGCTTTCTGGTTAATAGAACCCTTACCCTAGGCGTAACTCAAACCTTAACCCTAGGAAGGAAAATCAGCCTATGGCTCGGGGTGGTCTCATGGAAATATCAGTGGTGGCAGCCAAGTTGCGTCACTTTTGCGCTCCCCTTGGGATGCCTTTCGCAGCTGCAGTGTGCCTGGAGCCCAGGGCTTCCTGGTTTTAAAAGTCCTAGGCCTAAGCCTAACAGTAACCCTGGGAAGGTAAATCAGCCGGGTATTAGGGTTCTTCCTAAGGGAAAAGCCGTGAAAGCAGCCATGTTGTGGCACTTCTGCACTCCCTTTGGGATGCCTTTGGCAGATGAAGGAAGCCTGGAACTCAGGGCTTCCTGGTTAAAAAAATCCAAGCCCTAGGCTGAACCCTAACCCTAACCCTAGGCAGATAAATCAGCCTAGGTATAGGGATGGTGCCAAAGAAAAAGCTGTGAAAGCTGCCATGTTGTTGCACTTTTGTACTCCCCTTGGGATGCCTTGAACAGCTGCAGTGTGCCTGGAGCTAAGGGCTTCCTAGTTTTAAAAATCCTAGCCTTAGTCCTAAGCCTAACAGTAACCCTGGCAAGGCAAATCAGCCTGGTGTTAGGCTTCTTGCCAAGGAAAAAGTTGTGAAAGCAGCCATGTTGTGGCACATTTGCACTCCCTTTTGGATGCCTTTCACAGCTCCGGTGTGCCTGAAACTCAGGGCTTCCTGATTTTAAAAACCCTAGCCCTAGGCCGAACCCTAACCCTAAGACGAGAAAGGCAAATCAGCCAGGAATTAGGCATGTCCCCAAGGAAAAAGCTGTGGAGGCAGGCATGCTGTGGTACTTTTGCGCTCTTCTTGGCTAGTCCTTCGCAGCTGCTGTGTTCTTGGAACTCAGGGCTTTCTGGTTAATAGAACCCTTACCCTAGGCGTAACTCAAACCTTAACCCTAGGAAGGAAAATCAGCCTATGGTTCGGGATGGTCTCATGGAAATATCAGTGGTGGCAGCCATGTTGCGTCACTTTTGCGCTCCCCTTGGGATGCCTTTCGCAGCTGCAGTGTGCCTGGAGCCCAGGGCTTCCTGGTTTTAAAAGTCCTAGGCCTAAGCCTAACAGTAACCCTGGGAAGGTAAATCAGCCGGGTATTAGGGTTCTTCCTAAGGAAAAAGCGGTGAAAGCAGCCATGTTGTGGCACTTCTGCTCTCCCTTTGGGATGCCTTTGGCAGATCAAGTAAGCCTGGAACTCAGGGCTTCCTGGTTAAAGAAATCCAAGCCCTAGGCTGAACCCTAACCCTAACCCTAGGCAGATAAATCAGCCTAGGTATAGGGATGGGGCCAAGGAAAAAGCTGTGAAAGCTGCCATGTTGCTGCACTTTTGTATTCCCCTTGGGATGCCTTGAACAGCTGCAGTGTGCCTGGAGCTATGGGCTTCCTAGTTTTAAAAATCCTAGCCCTAGGCCTAAGCCTAACAGTAACCCTGGGAAGGTAAATCAGCCTGGTGTTAGGCTTCTTGCCAAGGAAAAAGTTGTGAAAGCAGCCATGTTGTGGCACTTTTGCACTCCCTTTTGGATGCCTTTCACAGCTCCAGTGTGCCTGGAACTCAGGGCTTCCTGATTTTAAAAACCCTAGCCCTAGGCCGAACCCCAACCCTAAGACGAGAAAGGCAAATCAGCCAGGAATTAGGCATGTCCCCAAGGAAAATGCTGTGGAGGCAGGCATGTTGTGGTACTTTTGCGCTCTTCTTGGGTAGTCCTTCGCAGCTGCTGTGTTCTTGGAACTCAGGGCTTTCTGGTTAATAGAACCCTTACCCTAGGCGTAACTCAAACCTTAAGCCTAGGAAGGAAATCAGCCTATGGTTCGGGATGGTCTCATGGAAATATCAGTGGTGGCAGCCATGTTGCGTCACTTTTGCGCTCCCCTTGGGATGCCTTTCGCAGCTGCAGTGTGCCTGGAGCCCAGGGCTTCCTGGTTTTAAAAGTCCTAGGCCTAAGCCTAACAGTAACCCTGGGAAGGTAAATCAGCCGGGTATTAGGGTTCTTCCTAAGGAAAAAGCTGTGAAAGCAGCCATGTTGTGGCACTTCTGCACTCCTCTTGGGATGCCTTTCACAGCTGCAGTGTGCTTGGAGCACAGGGCTTCCTGGTTAAAAAAATCCAAGCCCTAGGCTGAACCCTAACCCTAACCCTAGGCAGATAAATCAGCCTAGGTATAGGGATGGTGCCAAAGAAAAAGCTGTGAAAGCTGCCATGTTGTTGCACTTTTGTACTCCCCTTGGGATGCCTTGAACAGCTGCAGTGTGCCTGGAGCTAAGGGCTTCCTAGTTTTAAAAATCCTAGCCTTAGTCCTAAGCCTAACAGTAACCCTGGCAAGGCAAATCAACCTGGTGTTAGGCTTCTTGCCAAGGAAAAAGTTGTGAAAGCAGCCATGTTGTGGCACATTTGCACTCCCTTTTGGATGCCTTTCACAGCTCCAGTGTGCCTGGAATTCAGGGCTTCCTGATTTTAAAAACCCTAGCCCTAGGCCGAACCCTAACCCTAAGGCGAGAAAGGCAAATCAGCCAGGAATTAGGCATGTCCCCAAGGAAAAAGCTGTGGAGGCAGGCATGTTGTGGTACTTTTGCGCTCTTCTTGGCTAGTCCTTCGCAGCTGCTGTGTTCTTGGAACTCAGGGCTTTCTGGTTAATAGAACCCTTACCCTAGGCGTAACTCAAACCTTAAGCCTAGGAAGGAAAATCAGCCTATGGTTCGGGATGGTCTCATGGAAATATCAGTGGTGGCAGCCATGTTGCGTCACTTTTGCGCTCCCCTTGGGATGCCTTTCGCAGCTGCAGTGTGCCTGGAGCCCAGGGTTTCCTGGTTTTAAAAGTCCTAGGCCTAAGCCTAACAGTAACCCTGGGAAGGTAAATCAGCCGGGTATTAGGGTTCTGCCTAAGGGAATAGCCGTGAAAGCAGCCATGTTGTGGCACTTCTGCTCTCCCTTTGGGATGCCTTTGGCAGATGAAGTAAGCCTGGAACTCAGGGCTTCCTGGTTAAAGAAATCCAAGCCCTAGGCTGAACCCTAACCCTAACCCTAGGCAGATAAATCAGCCTAGGTATAGGGATGGTGCCAAGGAAAAAGCTGTGAAAGCTGCCATGTGTTCGCACTTTTGTATTCCCCTTGGGATGCCTTGAACAGCTGCAGTGTGCCTGGAGCTAAGGGCTTCCTAGTTTTAAAAATCCTAGCCCTAGGCCTAAGCCTAACAGTAACCCTGGGAAGGTAAATCAGCCTGGTGTTAGGCTTCTTGCCAAGGAAAAAGGCGTGAAAGAAGCCATGTTGTGGCACTTTTGCACTCCCTTTTGGATGCCTTTCACAGCTCCAGTGTGCCTGGAACTCAGGGCTTCCTGATTTTAAAAACCCTAGCCCTAGGCCGAACCCCAACCCTAAGAGGAGAAAGGCAAATCAGCCAGGAATTAGGCATGTCCCCAAGGAAAAAGCTGTGGAGGCAGGCATGTTGTGGTACTTTTGCGCTCTTCTTGGGTAGTCCTTCGCAGCTGCTGTGTTCTTGGAACTCAGGGCTTTCTGGTTAATAGAACCCTTACCCTAGGCGTAACTCAAACCTTAAGCCTAGGAAGGAAATCAGCCTATGGTTCGGGATGGTCTCATGGAAATATCAGTGGTGGGAGCCATTTTGCGTCACTTTTGCGCTCCCCTTGGGATGCCTTTCGCAGCTGCAGTGTGCCTGGAGCCCAGGGCTTCCTGGTTTTAAAAGTCCTAGGCCTAAGCCTAACAGTAACCCTGGGAAGGTAAATCAGCCGGGTATTAGGGTTCTTCCTAAGGGAAAAGCTGTGAAAGCAGCCATGTTGTGGCACTTCTGCACTCCTCTTGGGATGCCTTTCACAGCTGCAGTGTGCTTGGAGCACAGGGCTTCCTGGTTAAAGAAATCCAAGCCCTAGGCTGAACCCTAACCCTAACCCTAGGCAGATAAATCAGCCAAGGTATAGGGATGGTGCCAAGGAAAAAGCTGTGAAAGCTGCCATGTGTTTGCACTTTTGTACTCCCCTTGGGATGCCTTGAACAGCTGCAGTGTGCCTGGAGCTAAGGGCTTCCTAGTTTTAAAAATCCTAGCCTTAGGCCTAAGCCTAACAGTAACCCTGGGAAGGTAAATCAGCCTGGTGTTAGGCTTCTTGCCAAGGAAAAAGTTGTGAAAGCAGCCATGTTGTGGCACTTTTGCACTCCCTTTTGGATGCCTTTCACAGCTCCAGTGTGCCTGGAACTCAGGGCTTCCTGATTTTAAAAACCCTAGCCCTAGGCCGAACCCCAACCCTAAGACGAGAAAGGCAAATCAGCCAGGAATTAGGCATGTCCCCAAGGAAAAAGCTGTGGAGGCAGGCATGTTGTGGTACTTTTGCGCTCTTCTTGGGTAGTCCTTCGCAGCTGCTGTGTTCTTGGAACTCAGGGCTTTCTGGTTAATAGAACCCTTACCCTAGGCGTAACTCAAACCTTAACCCTAGGAAGGAAAATCAGCCTATGGTTCGGGATGGTCTCATGGAAATATCAGTGGAGGCAGCCATGTTGCATCACTTTTGCGCTCCCCTTGGGATGCCTTTCGCAGCTGCAGTGTGCCTGGAGCCCAGGGTTTCCTGGTTTTAAAAGTCCTAGGCCTAAGCCTAACAGTAACCCTGGGAAGGTAAATCAGCCGGGTATTAGGGTTCTTCCTAAGGAAAAAGCTGTGAAAGCAGCCATGTTGTGGCACTTCTGCACTCCTCTTGGGATGCCTTTCACAGCTGCAGTGTGCTTGGAGCACAGGGCTTCCTGGTTTTAAAAGTCCTAGGCCTAAGCCTAACAGTAACCCTGGGAAGGTAAATCAGCCGGGTATTAGGGTTCTTCCTAAGGAAAAAGCCGTGAAAGCAGCCATGTTGTGGCACTTCTGCTCTCCCTTTGGGATGCCTTTGGCAGATCAAGTAAGCCTGGAACTCAGGGCTTCCTGGTTAATGAAATCCAAGCCCTAGGCTGAACCCTAACCCTAACCCTAGGCAGATAAATCAGCCTAGGTATAGGGATGGGGCCAAGGAAAAAGCTGTGAAAGCTGCCATGTTGCTGCACTTTTGTATTCCCCTTGGGATGCCTTGAACAGCTGCAGTGTGCCTGGAGCTATGGGCTTCCTAGTTTTAAAAATCCTAGCCCTAGGCCTAAGCCTAACAGTAACCCTGGGAAGGTAAATCAGCCTGGTGTTAGGCTTCTTGCCAAGGAAAAAGTTGTGAAAGCAGCCATGTTGTGGCACTTTTGCACTCCCTTTTGGATGCCTTTCACAGCTCTAGTGTGCCTGGAACTCAGGGCTTCCTGATTTTAAAAACCCTAGCCCTAGGCCGAACCCCAACCCTAAGACGAGAAAGGCAAATCAGCCAGGAATTAGGCATGTCCCCAAGGAAAATGCTGTGGAGGCAGGCATGTTGTGGTACTTTTGCGCTCTTCTTGGGTAGTCCTTCGCAGCTGCTGTGTTCTTGGAACTCAGGGCTTTCTGGTTAATAGAACCCTTACCCTAGGCGTAACTCAAACCTTAAGCCTAGGAAGGAAATCAGCCTATGGTTCGGGATGGTCTCATGGAAATATCAGTGGTGGCAGCCATGTTGCGTCACTTTTGCGCTCCCCTTGGGATGCCTTTCGCAGCTGCAGTGTGCCTGGAGCCCAGGGCTTCCTGGTTTTAAAAGTCCTAGGCCTAAGCCTAACAGTAACCCTGGGAAGGTAAATCAGCCGGGTATTAGGGTTCTTCCTAAGGAAAAAGCGGTGAAAGCAGCCATGTTGTGGCACTTCTGCTCTCCCTTTGGGATGCCTTTGGCAGATCAAGTAAGCCTGGAACTCAGGGCTTCCTGGTTAAAGAAATCCAAGCCCTAGGCTGAACCCTAACCCTAACCCTAGGCAGATAAATCAGCCTAGGTATAGGGATGGGGCCAAGGAAAAAGCTGTGAAAGCTGCCATGTTGCTGCACTTTTGTATTCCCCTTGGGATGCCTTGAACAGCTGCAGTGTGCCTGGAGCTATGGGCTTCCTAGTTTTAAAAATCCTAGCCCTAGGCCTAAGCCTAACAGTAACCCTGGGAAGGTAAATCAGCCTGGTGTTAGGCTTCTTGCCAAGGAAAAAGTTGTGAAAGCAGCCATGTTGTGGCACTTTTGCACTCCCTTTTGGATGCCTTTCACAGCTCTAGTGTGCCTGGAACTCAGGGCTTCCTGATTTTAAAAACCCTAGCCCTAGGCCGAACCCCAACCCTAAGACGAGAAAGGCAAATCAGCCAGGAATTAGGCATGTCCCCAAGGAAAATGCTGTGGAGGCAGGCATGTTGTGGTACTTTTGCGCTCTTCTTGGGTAGTCCTTCGCAGCTGCTGTGTTCTTGGAACTCAGGGCTTTCTGGTTAATAGAACCCTTACCCTAGGCGTAACTCAAACCTTAAGCCTAGGAAGGAAATCAGCCTATGGTTCGGGATGGTCTCATGGAAATATCAGTGGTGGCAGCCATGTTGCGTCACTTTTGCGCTCCACTTGGGATGCCTTTCGCAGCTGCAGTGTGCCTGGAGCCCAGGGCTTCCTGGTTTTAAAAGTCCTAGGCCTAAGCCTAACAGTAACCCTGGGAAGGTAAATCAGCCGGGTATTAGGGTTCTTCCTAAGGAAAAAGCTGTGAAAGCAGCCATGTTGTGGCACTTCTGCACTCCTCTTGGGATGCCTTTCACAGCTGCAGTGTGCTTGGAGCACAGGGCTTCCTGGTTAAAAAAATCCAAGCCCTAGGCTGAACCCTAACCCTAACCCTAGGCAGATAAATCAGCCTAGGTATAGGGATGGTGCCAAAGAAAAAGCTGTGAAAGCTGCCATGTTGTTGCACTTTTGTACTCCCCTTGGGATGCCTTGAACAGCTGCAGTGTGCCTGGAGCTAAGGGCTTCCTAGTTTTAAAAATCCTAGCCTTAGTCCTAAGCCTAACAGTAACCCTGGCAAGGCAAATCAGCCTGGTGTTAGGCTTCTTGCCAAGGAAAAAGTTGTGAAAGCAGCCATGTTGTGGCACATTTGCACTCCCTTTTGGATGCCTTTCACAGCTCCAGTGTGCCTGAAACTCAGGGCTTCCTGATTTTAAAAACCCTAGCCCTAGGCCGAACCCTAACCCTAAGACGAGAAAGGCAAATCAGCCAGGAATTAGGCATGTCCCCAAGGAAAAAGCTGTGGAGGCAGGCATGTTGTGGTACTTTTGCGCTCTTCTTGGCTAGTCCTTCGCAGCTGCTGTGTTCTTGGAACTCAGGGCTTTCTGGTTAATAGAACCCTTACCCTAGGCGTAACTCAAACCTTAACCCTAGGAAGGAAAATCAGCCTATGGTTCGGGATGGTCTCATGGAAATATCAGTGGTGGCAGCCATGTTGCGTCACTTTTGCGCTCCCCTTGGGATGCCTTTCGCAGCTGCAGTGTGCCTGGAGCCCAGGGCTTCCTGGTTTTAAAAGTCCTAGGCCTAAGCCTAACAGTAACCCTGGGAAGGTAAATCAGCCGGGTATTAGGGTTCTTCCTAAGGAAAAAGCCGTGAAAGCAGCCATGTTGTGGCACTTCTGCTCTCCCTTTGGGATGCCTTTGGCAGATCAAGTAAGCCTGGAACTCAGGGCTTCCTGGTTAATGAAATCCAAGCCCTAGGCTGAACCCTAACCCTAACCCTAGGCAGATAAATCAGCCTAGGTATAGGGATGGGGCCAAGGAAAAAGCTGTGAAAGCTGCCATGTTGCTGCACTTTTGTATTCCCCTTGGGATGCCTTGAACAGCTGCAGTGTGCCTGGAGCTATGGGCTTCCTAGTTTTAAAAATCCTAGCCCTAGGCCTAAGCCTAACAGTAACCCTGGGAAGGTAAATCAGCCTGGTGTTAGGCTTCTTGCCAAGGAAAAAGTTGTGAAAGCAGCCATGTTGTGGCACTTTTGCACTCCCTTTTGGATGCCTTTCACAGCTCTAGTGTGCCTGGAACTCAGGGCTTCCTGATTTTAAAAACCCTAGCCCTAGGCCGAACCCCAACCCTAAGACGAGAAAGGCAAATCAGCCAGGAATTAGGCATGTCCCCAAGGAAAATGCTGTGGAGGCAGGCATGTTGTGGTACTTTTGCGCTCTTCTTGGGTAGTCCTTCGCAGCTGCTGTGTTCTTGGAACTCAGGGCTTTCTGGTTAATAGAACCCTTACCCTAGGCGTAACTCAAACCTTAAGCCTAGGAAGGAAATCAGCCTATGGTTCGGGATGGTCTCATGGAAATATCAGTGGTGGCAGCCATGTTGCGTCACTTTTGCGCTCCCCTTGGGATGCCTTTCGCAGCTGCAGTGTGCCTGGAGCCCAGGGCTTCCTGGTTTTAAAAGTCCTAGGCCTAAGCCTAACAGTAACCCTGGGAAGGTAAATCAGCCGGGTATTAGGGTTCTTCCTAAGGAAAAAGCGGTGAAAGCAGCCATGTTGTGGCACTTCTGCTCTCCCTTTGGGATGCCTTTGGCAGATCAAGTAAGCCTGGAACTCAGGGCTTCCTGGTTAAAGAAATCCAAGCCCTAGGCTGAACCCTAACCCTAACCCTAGGCAGATAAATCAGCCTAGGTATAGGGATGGGGCCAAGGAAAAAGCTGTGAAAGCTGCCATGTTGCTGCACTTTTGTATTCCCCTTGGGATGCCTTGAACAGCTGCAGTGTGCCTGGAGCTATGGGCTTCCTAGTTTTAAAAATCCTAGCCCTAGGCCTAAGCCTAACAGTAACCCTGGGAAGGTAAATCAGCCTGGTGTTAGGCTTCTTGCCAAGGAAAAAGTTGTGAAAGCAGCCATGTTGTGGCACTTTTGCACTCCCTTTTGGATGCCTTTCACAGCTCTAGTGTGCCTGGAACTCAGGGCTTCCTGATTTTAAAAACCCTAGCCCTAGGCCGAACCCCAACCCTAAGACGAGAAAGGCAAATCAGCCAGGAATTAGGCATGTCCCCAAGGAAAATGCTGTGGAGGCAGGCATGTTGTGGTACTTTTGCGCTCTTCTTGGGTAGTCCTTCGCAGCTGCTGTGTTCTTGGAACTCAGGGCTTTCTGGTTAATAGAACCCTTACCCTAGGCGTAACTCAAACCTTAAGCCTAGGAAGGAAATCAGCCTATGGTTCGGGATGGTCTCATGGAAATATCAGTGGTGGCAGCCATGTTGCGTCACTTTTGCGCTCCCCTTGGGATGCCTTTCGCAGCTGCAGTGTGCCTGGAGCCCAGGGCTTCCTGGTTTTAAAAGTCCTAGGCCTAAGCCTAACAGTAACCCTGGGAAGGTAAATCAGCCGGGTATTAGGGTTCTTCCTAAGGAAAAAGCTGTGAAAGCAGCCATGTTGTGGCACTTCTGCACTCCTCTTGGGATGCCTTTCACAGCTGCAGTGTGCTTGGAGCACAGGGCTTCCTGGTTAAAAAAATCCAAGCCCTAGGCTGAACCCTAACCCTAACCCTAGGCAGATAAATCAGCCTAGGTATAGGGATGGTGCCAAAGAAAAAGCTGTGAAAGCTGCCATGTTGTTGCACTTTTGTACTCCCCTTGGGATGCCTTGAACAGCTGCAGTGTGCCTGGAGCTAAGGGCTTCCTAGTTTTAAAAATCCTAGCCTTAGTCCTAAGCCTAACAGTAACCCTGGCAAGGCAAATCAGCCTGGTGTTAGGCTTCTTGCCAAGGAAAAAGTTGTGAAAGCAGCCATGTTGTGGCACATTTGCACTCCCTTTTGGATGCCTTTCACAGCTCCAGTGTGCCTGGAACTCAGGGCTTCCTGATTTTAAAAACCCTAGCCCTAGGCCGAACCCTAACCCTAAGACGAGAAAGGCAAATCAGCCAGGAATTAGGCATGTCCCCAAGGAAAAAGCTGTGGAGGCAGGCATGTTGTGGTACTTTTGCGCTCTTCTTGGCTAGTCCTTCGCAGCTGCTGTGTTCTTGGAACTCAGGGCTTTCTGGTTAATAGAACCCTTACCCTAGGCGTAACTCAAACCTTAAGCCTAGGAAGGAAAATCAGCCTATGGTTCGGGATGCTCTCATGGAAATATCAGTGGTGGCAGCCATGTTGCGTCACTTTTGCGCTCCCCTTGGGATGCCTTTCGCAGCTGCAGTGTGCCTGGAGCCCAGGGTTTCCTGGTTTTAAAAGTCCTAGGCCTAAGCCTAACAGTAACCCTGGGAAGGTAAATCAGCCGGGTATTAGGGTTCTGCCTAAGGGAATAGCCGTGAAAGCAGCCATGTTGTGGCACTTCTGCTCTCCCTTTGGGATGCCTTTGGCAGATGAAGTAAGCCTGGAACTCAGGGCTTCCTGGTTAAAGAAATCCAAGCCCTAGGCTGAACCCTAACCCTAACCCTAGGCAGATAAATCAGCCTAGGTATAGGGATGGTGCCAAGGAAAAAGCTGTGAAAGCTGCCATGTGTTCGCACTTTTGTATTCCCCTTGGGATGCCTTGAACAGCTGCAGTGTGCCTGGAGCTAAGGGCTTCCTAGTTTTAAAAATCCTAGCCCTAGGCCTAAGCCTAACAGTAACCCTGGGAAGGTAAATCAGCCTGGTGTTAGGCTTCTTGCCAAGGAAAAAGCCGTGAAAGTAGCCATGTTGTGGCACTTTTGCACTCCCTTTTGGATGCCTTTCACAGCTCCAGTGTGCCTGGAACTCAGGGCTTCCTGATTTTAAAAACCCTAGCCCTAGGCCGAACCCCAACCCTAAGAGGAGAAAGGCAAATCAGCCAGGAATTAGGCATGTCCCCAAGGAAAAAGCTGTGGAGGCAGGCATGTTGTGGTACTTTTGCGCTCTTCTTGGGTAGTCCTTCGCAGCTGCTGTGTTCTTGGAACTCAGGGCTTTCTGGTTAATAGAACCCTTACCCTAGGCGTAACTCAAACCTTAAGCCTAGGAAGGAAATCAGCCTATGGTTCGGGATGGTCTCATGGAAATATCAGTGGTGGGAGCCATGTTGCGTCACTTTTGCGCTCCCCTTGGGATGCCTTTCGCAGCTGCAGTGTGCCTGGAGCCCAGGGCTTCCTGGTTTTAAAAGTCCTAGGCCTAAGCCTAACAGTAACCCTGGGAAGGTAAATCAGCCGGGTATTAGGGTTCTTCCTAAGGGAAAAGCTGTGAAAGCAGCCATGTTGTGGCACTTCTGCACTCCTCTTGGGATGCCTTTCACAGCTGCAGTGTGCTTGGAGCACAGGGCTTCCTGGTTAAAGAAATCCAAGCCCTAGGCTGAACCCTAACCCTAACCCTAGGCAGATAAATCAGCCAAGGTATAGGGATGGTGCCAAGGAAAAAGCTGTGAAAGCTGCCATGTGTTTGCACTTTTGTACTCCCCTTGGGATGCCTTGAACAGCTGCAGTGTGCCTGGAGCTAAGGGCTTCCTAGTTTTAAAAATCCTAGCCTTAGGCCTAAGCCTAACAGTAACCCTGGGAAGGTAAATCAGCCTGGTGTTAGGCTTCTTGCCAAGGAAAAAGTTGTGAAAGCAGCCATGTTGTGGCACATTTGCACTCCCTTTTGGATGCCTTTCACAGCTCCAGTGTGCCTGGAACTCAGGGCTTCCTGATTTTAAAAACCCTAGCCCTAGGCCGAACCCCAACCCTAAGACGAGAAAGGCAAATCAGCCAGGAATTAGGCATGTCCCCAAGGAAAAAGCTGTGGAGGCAGGCATGTTGTGGTACTTTTGCGCTCTTCTTGGGTAGTCCTTCGCAGCTGCTGTGTTCTTGGAACTCAGGGCTTTCTGGTTAATAGAACCCTTACCCTAGGCGTAACTCAAACCTTAACCCTAGGAAGGAAAATCAGCCTATGGTTCGGGATGGTCTCATGGAAATATCAGTGGAGGCAGCCATGTTGCATCACTTTTGCGCTCCCCTTGGGATGCCTTTCGCAGCTGCAGTGTGCCTGGAGCCCAGGGTTTCCTGGTTTTAAAAGTCCTAGGCCTAAGCCTAACAGTAACCCTGGGAAGGTAAATCAGCCGGGTATTAGGGTTCTTCCTAAGGGAAAAGCTGTGAAAGCAGCCATGTTGTGGCACTTCTGCACTCCTCTTGGGATGTCTTTCACAGCTGCAGTGTGCTTGGAGCACAGGGCTTCCTGGTTAAAAAAATCCAAGCCCTAGGCTGAACCCTAACACTAACCCTAGGCAGATAAATCAGCCTAGGTATAGGGATGGGGCCAAGGAAAAAGCTGTGAAAGCTGCCATGTTGTTGCACTTTTGTACTCCCCTTGGGATGCCTTGAACAGCTGCAGTGTGCCTGGAGCTAAGGGCTTCCTAGTTTTAAAAATCCTAGCCCTAGGCCTAAGCCTAACAGTAACCCTGGGAAGGCAAATCAGCCTGGTGTTAGGCTTCTTGCCAAGGAAAAAGCCGTGAAAGCAGCCATGTTGTGGCACTTTTGCACTCCCTTTTGGATGCCTTTCACAGCTCCAGTGTGCCTGGAACTCAGGGCTTCCTGATTTTAAAAACCCTAGCCCTAGGCCGAACCCCAACCCTAAGACGAGAAAGGCAAATCAGCCAGGAATTAGGCATGTCCCCAAGGAAAAAGCTGTGGAGGCAGGCATGCTGTGGTACTTTTGCGCTCTTCTTGGCTAGTCCTTCGCAGCTGCTGTGTTCTTGGAACTCAGGGCTTTCTGGTTAATAGAACCCTTACCCTAGGCGTAACTCAAACCTTAACCCTAGGAAGGAAAATCAGCCTATGGCTCGGGGTGGTCTCATGGAAATATCAGTGGTGGCAGCCAAGTTGCGTCACTTTTGCGCTCCCCTTGGGATGCCTTTCGCAGCTGCAGTGTGCCTGGAGCCCAGGGCTTCCTGGTTTTAAAAGTCCTAGGCCTAAGCCTAACAGTAACCCTGGGAAGGTAAATCAGCCGGGTATTAGGGTTCTTCCTAAGGAAAAAGCCGTGAAAGCAGCCATGTTGTGGCACTTCTGCACTCCCTTTGGGATGCCTTTGGCAGATGAAGTAAGCCTGGAACTCAGGGCTTCCTGGTTAAAGAAATCCAAGCCCTAGGCTGAACCCTAACCCTAACCCTAGGCAGATAAATCAGCCTAGGTATAGGGATGGTGCCAAGGAAAAAGCTGTGAAAGTTGCCATGTTGTTGCACTTTTGTATTCCCCTTGGGATGCCTTGAACAGCTGCAGTGTGCCTGGAGCTAAGGGCTTCCTAGTTTTAAAAATCCTAGCCTTAGGCCTAAGCCTAACAGTAACCCTGGGAAGGTAAATCAACCTGGTCTTAGGCTTCTTGCCAAGGAAAAAGTTGTGAAAGCAGCCATGTTGTGGCACTTTTGCACTCCCTTTTGGATGCCTTTCACAGCTCCAGTGTGCCTGGAACTCAGGGCTTCCTGATTTTAAAAACCCTAGCCCTAGGCCGAACCCTAACCCTAAGACGAGAAAGGCAAATCAGCCAGGAATTAGGGATGTTCCCAAGGAAAAAGCTGTGGAGGCAGGCATGTTGTGGTAGTTTTGCGCTCTTCTTGGGTAGTCCTTCGCAGCTGCTGTGTTCTTGGAACTCAGGGCTTTCTGGTTAATAGAACCCTTACCCTAGGCGTAACTCAAACCTTAAGCCTAGGAAGGAAAATCAGCCTATGGTTCGGGATGGTCTCATGGAAATATCAGTGGTGGCAGCCATGTTGCGTCACTTTTGCGCTCCCCTTGGGATGCCTTTCGCAGCTGCAGTGTGCCTGGAGCCCAGGGCTTCCTGGTTTTAAAAGTCCTAGGCCTAAGCCTAACAGTAACCCTGGGAAGGTAAATCAGCCGGGTATTAGGGTTCTTCCTAAGGAAAAAGCTGTGAAAGCAGCCATGTTGTGGCACTTCTGCACTCCTCTTGGGATGCCTTTCACAGCTGCAGTGTGCTTGGAGCACAGGGCTTCCAGGTTAAATAAATCCAAGCCCTAGGCTGAACCCTAACCCTAACCCTAGGCAGATAAATCAGCCTAGGTATAGGGATGGGGCCAAGGAAAAAGCTGTGAAAGCTGCCATGTGTTTGCACTTTTGTACTCCCCTTGGGATGCCTTGAACAGCTGCAGTGTGCCTGGAGCTAAGGGCTTCCTAGTTTTAAAAATCCTAGCCTTAGGCCTAAGCCTAACAGTAACCCTGGCAATGCAAATCAGCCTGGTGTTAGGCTTCTTGCCAAGGAAAAAGTTGTGAAAGCAGCCATGTTGTGGCACTTTTGCACTCCCTTTTGGATGCCTTTCACAGCTCCAGTGTGCCTGGAACTCAGGGCTTCCTGATTTTAAAAACCCTAGCCCTAGGCCGAACCCCAACCCTAAGACGAGAAAGGCAAATCAGCCAGGAATTAGGCATGTCCCCAAGGAAAAAGCTGTGGAGGCAGGCATGTTGTGGTACTTTTGCGCTCTTCTTGGCTAGTCCTTCGCAGCTGCTGTGTTCTTGGAACTCAGGGCTTTCTGGTTAATAGAACCCTTACCCTAGGCGTAACTCAAACCTTAACCCTAGGAAGGAAATCAGCCTATGGTTCGGGATGGTCTCATGGAAATATCAGTGGTGGGAGCCATGTTGCGTCACTTTTGCGCTCCCCTTGGGATGCCTTTCGCAGCTGCAGTGTGCCTGGAGCCCAGGGCTTCCTGGTTTTAAAAGTCCTAGGCCTAAGCCTAACAGTAACCCTGGGAAGGTAAATCAGCCGGGTATTAGGGTTCTTCCTAAGGGAAAAGCGGTGAAAGCAGCCATGTTGTGGCACTTCTGCACTCCTCTTGGGATGCCTTTCACAGCTGCAGTGTGCTTGGAGCACAGGGCTTCCTGGTTAAAAAAATCCAAGCCCTAGGCTGAACCCTAACCCTAACCCTAGGCAGATAAATCAGCCTAGGTATAGGGATGGTGCCAAAGAAAAAGCTGTGAAAGCTGCCATGTTGTTGCACTTTTGTACTCCCCTTGGGATGCCTTGAACAGCTGCAGTGTGCCTGGAGCTAAGGGCTTCCTAGTTTTAAAAATCCTAGCCTTAGGCCTAAGCCTAACAGTAACCCTGGCAAGGCAAATCAGCCTGGTGTTAGGCTTCTTGCCAAGGAAAAAGTTGTGAAAGCAGCCATGTTGTGGCACATTTGCACTCCCTTTTGGATGCCTTTCACAGCTCCAGTGTGCCTGGAACTCAGGGCTTCCTGATTTTAAAAACCCTAGCCCTAGGCCGAACCCTAACCCTAAGACGAGAAAGGCAAATCAGCCAGGAATTAGGCATGTCCCCAAGGAAAAAGCTGTGGAGGCAGGCATGTTGTGGTACTTTTGCGCTCTTCTTGGCTAGTCCTTCGCAGCTGCTGTGTTCTTGGAACTCAGGGCTTTCTGGTTAATAGAACCCTTACCCTAGGCGTAACTCAAACCTTAAGCCTAGGAAGGAAAATCAGCCTATGGTTCGGGATGGTCTCATGGAAATATCAGTGGTGGCAGCCATGTTGCGTCACTTTTGCGCTCCCCTTGGGATGCCTTTCGCAGCTGCAGTGTGCCTGGAGCCCAGGGTTTCCTGGTTTTAAAAGTCCTAGGCCTAAGCCTAACAGTAACCCTGGGAAGGTAAATCAGCCGGGTATTAGGGTTCTGCCTAAGGGAATAGCCGTGAAAGCAGCCATGTTGTGGCACTTCTGCTCTCCCTTTGGGATGCCTTTGGCAGATGAAGTAAGCCTGGAACTCAGGGCTTCCTGGTTAAAGAAATCCAAGCCCTAGGCTGAACCCTAACCCTAACCCTAGGCAGATAAATCAGCCTAGGTATAGGGATGGTGCCAAGGAAAAAGCTGTGAAAGCTGCCATGTGTTCGCACTTTTGTATTCCCCTTGGGATGCCTTGAACAGCTGCAGTGTGCCTGGAGCTAAGGGCTTCCTAGTTTTAAAAATCCTAGCCCTAGGCCTAAGCCTAACAGTAACCCTGGGAAGGTAAATCAGCCTGGTGTTAGGCTTCTTGCCAAGGAAAAAGCCGTGAAAGTAGCCATGTTGTGGCACTTTTGCACTCCCTTTTGGATGCCTTTCACAGCTCCAGTGTGCCTGGAACTCAGGGCTTCCTGATTTTAAAAACCCTAGCCCTAGGCCGAACCCCAACCCTAAGAGGAGAAAGGCAAATCAGCCAGGAATTAGGGATGTTCCCAAGGAAAAAGCTGTGGAGGCAGGCATGTTGTGGTAGTTTTGCGCTCTTCTTGGGTAGTCCTTCGCAGCTGCTGTGTTCTTGGAACTCAGGGCTTTCTGGTTAATAGAACCCTTACCCTAGGCGTAACTCAAACCTTAAGCCTAGGAAGGAAATCAGCCTATGGTTCGGGATGGTCTCATGGAAATATCAGTGGTGGGAGCCATGTTGCGTCACTTTTGCGCTCCCCTTGGGATGCCTTTCGCAGCTGCAGTGTGCCTGGAGCCCAGGGCTTCCTGGTTTTAAAAGTCCTAGGCCTAAGCCTAACAGTAACCCTGGGAAGGTAAATCAGCCGGGTATTAGGGTTCTTCCTAAGGGAAAAGCTGTGAAAGCAGCCATGTTGTGGCACTTCTGCACTCCTCTTGGGATGCCTTTAACAGCTGCAGTGTGCTTGGAGCACAGGGCTTCCTGGTTAAAGAAATCCAAGCCCTAGGCTGAACCCTAACCCTAACCCTAGGCAGATAAATCAGCCAAGGTATAGGGATGGTGCCAAGGAAAAAGCTGTGAAAGCTGCCATGTGTTTGCACTTTTGTACTCCCCTTGGGATGCCTTGAACAGCTGCAGTGTGCCTGGAGCTAAGGGCTTCCTAGTTTTAAAAATCCTAGCCTTAGGCCTAAGCCTAACAGTAACCCTGGGAAGGTAAATCAGCCTGGTGTTAGGCTTCTTGCCAAGGAAAAAGTTGTGAAAGCAGCCATGTTGTGGCACTTTTGCACTCCCTTTTGGATGCCTTTCACAGCTCCAGTGTGCCTGGAACTCAGGGCTTCCTGATTTTAAAAACCCTAGCCCTAGGCCGAACCCCAACCCTAAGAGGAGAAAGGCAAATCAGCCAGGAATTAGGCATGTCCCCAAGGAAAAAGCTGTGGAGGCAGGCATGTTGTGGTACTTTTGCGCTCTTCTTGGGTAGTCCTTCGCAGCTGCTGTGTTCTTGGAACTCAGGGCTTTCTGGTTAATAGAACCCTTACCCTAGGCGTAACTCAAACCTTAACCCTAGGAAGGAAAATCAGCCTATGGTTCGGGATGGTCTCATGGAAATATCAGTGGAGGCAGCCATGTTGCATCACTTTTGCGCTCCCCTTGGGATGCCTTTCGCAGCTGCAGTGTGCCTGGAGCCCAGGGTTTCCTGGTTTTAAAAGTCCTAGGCCTAAGCCTAACAGTAACCCTGGGAAGGTAAATCAGCCGGGTATTAGGGTTCTTCCTAAGGGAAAAGCTGTGAAAGCAGCCATGTTGTGGCACTTCTGCACTCCTCTTGGGATGTCTTTCACAGCTGCAGTGTGCTTGGAGCACAGGGCTTCCTGGTTAAAAAAATCCAAGCCCTAGGCTGAACCCTAACCCTAACCCTAGGCAGATAAATCAGCCTAGGTATAGGGATGGGGCCAAGGAAAAAGCTGTGAAAGCTGCCATGTTGTTGCACTTTTGTACTCCCCTTGGGATGCCTTGAACAGCTGCAGTGTGCCTGGAGCTAAGGGCTTCCTAGTTTTAAAAATCCTAGCCCTAGGCCTAAGCCTAACAGTAACCCTGGGAAGGGAAATCAGCCTGGTGTTAGGCTTCTTGCCAAGGAAAAAGCCGTGAAAGCAGCCATGTTGTGGCACTTTTGCACTCCCTTTTGGATGCCTTTCACAGCTCCAGTGTGCCTGGAACTCAGGGCTTCCTGATTTTAAAAACCCTAGCCCTAGGCCGAACCCCAACCCTAAGACGAGAAAGGCAAATCAGCCAGGAATTAGGCATGTCCCCAAGGAAAAAGCTGTGGAGGCAGGCATGCTGTGGTACTTTTGCGCTCTTCTTGGGTAGTCCTTCGCAGCTGCTGTGTTCTTGGAACTCAGGGCTTTCTGGTTAATAGAACCCTTACCCTAGGCGTAACTCAAACCTTAACCCTAGGAAGGAAAATCAGCCTATGGCTCGGGGTGGTCTCATGGAAATATCAGTGGTGGCAGCCAAGTTGCGTCACTTTTGCGCTCCCCTTGGGATGCCTTTCGCAGCTGCAGTGTGCCTGGAGCCCAGGGCTTCCTGGTTTTAAAAGTCCTAGGCCTAAGCCTAACAGTAACCCTGGGAAGGTAAATCAGCCGGGTATTAGGGTTCTTCCTAAGGAAAAAGCCGTGAAAGCAGCCATGTTGTGGCACTTCTGCACTCCCTTTGGGATGCCTTTGGCAGATGAAGTAAGCCTGGAACTCAGGGCTTCCTGGTTAAAGAAATCCAAGCCCTAGGCTGAACCCTAACCCTAACCCTAGGCAGATAAATCAGCCTAGGTATAGGGATGGTGCCAAGGAAAAAGCTGTGAAAGTTGCCATGTTGTTGCACTTTTGTATTCCCCTTGGGATGCCTTGAACAGCTGCAGTGTGCCTGGAGCTAAGGGCTTCCTAGTTTTAAAAATCCTAGCCTTAGGCCTAAGCCTAACAGTAACCCTGGGAAGGTAAATCAGCCTGGTCTTAGGCTTCTTGCCAAGGAAAAAGTTGTGAAAGCAGCCATGTTGTGGCACTTTTGCACTCCCTTTTGGATGCCTTTCACAGCTCCAGTGTGCCTGGAACTCAGGGCTTCCTGATTTTAAAAATCCTAGCCCTAGGCCGAACCCCAACCCTAAGACGAGAAAGGCAAATCAGCCAGGAATTAGGGATGTTCCCAAGGAAAAAGCTGTGGAGGCAGGCATGTTGTGGTAGTTTTGCGCTCTTCTTGGGTAGTCCTTCGCAGCTGCTGTGTTCTTGGAACTCAGGGCTTTCTGGTTAATAGAACCCTTACCCTAGGCGTAACTCAAACCTTAACCCTAGGAAGGAAAATCAGCCTATGGTTCGGGATGGTCTCATGGAAATATCAGTGGTGGCAGCCATGTTGCGTCACTTTTGCGCTCCCCTTGGGATGCCTTTCGCAGCTGCAGTGTGCCTGGAGCCCAGGGCTTCCTGGTTTTAAAAGTCCTAGGCCTAAGCCTAACAGTAACCCTGGGAAGGTAAATCAGCCGGGTATTAGGGTTCTTCCTAAGGAAAAAGCTGTGAAAGCAGCCATGTTGTGGCACTTCTGCACTCCTCTTGGGATGCCTTTCACAGCTGCAGTGTGCTTGGAGCACAGGGCTTCCAGGTTAAATAAATCCAAGCCCTAGGCTGAACCCTAACCCTAACCCTAGGCAGATAAATCAGCCTAGGTATAGGGATGGGGCCAAGGAAAAAGCTGTGAAAGCTGCCATGTGTTTGCACTTTTGTACTCCCCTTGGGATGCCTTGAACAGCTGCAGTGTGCCTGGAGCTAAGGGCTTCCTAGTTTTAAAAATCCTAGCCTTAGGCCTAAGCCTAACAGTAACCCTGGGAAGGGAAATCAGCCTGGTGTTAGGCTTCTTGCCAAGGAAAAAGTTGTGAAAGCAGCCATGTTGTGGCACTTTTGCACTCCCTTTTGGATGCCTTTCACAGCTCCAGTGTGCCTGGAACTCAGGGCTTCCTGATTTTAAAAACCCTAGCCCTAGGCCGAACCCCAACCCTAAGACGAGAAAGGCAAATCAGCCAGGAATTAGGCATGTCCCCAAGGAAAAAGCTGTGGAGGCAGGCATGTTGTGGTACTTTTGCGCTCTTCTTGGCTAGTCCTTCGCAGCTGCTGTGTTCTTGGAACTCAGGGCTTTCTGGTTAATAGAACCCTTACCCTAGGCGTAACTCAAACCTTAAGCCTAGGAAGGAAAATCAGCCTATGGTTCGGGATGGTCTCATGGAAATATCAGTGGTGGCAGCCATGTTGCGTCACTTTTGCGCTCCCCTTGGGATGCCTTTCGCAGCTGCAGTGTGCCTGGAGCCCAGGGCTTCCTGGTTTTAAAAGTCCTAGGCCTAAGCCTAACAGTAACCCTGGGAAGGTAAATCAGCCGGGTATTAGGGTTCTTCCTAAGGAAAAAGCCGTGAAAGCAGCCATGTTGTGGCACTTCTGCACTCCCTTTGGGATGCCTTTGGCAGATGAAGTAAGCCTGGAACTCAGGGCTTCCTGGTTAAAGAAATCCAAGCCCTAGGCTGAACCCTAACCCTAACCCTAGGCAGATAAATCAGCCTAGGTATAGGGATGGTGCCAAGGAAAAAGCTGTGAAAGTTGCCATGTTGTTGCACTTTTGTATTCCCCTTGGGATGCCTTGAACAGCTGCAGTGTGCCTGGAGCTAAGGGCTTCCTAGTTTTAAAAATCCTAGCCTTAGGCCTAAGCCTAACAGTAACCCTGGGAAGGTAAATCAGCCTGGTCTTAGGCTTCTTGCCAAGGAAAAAGTTGTGAAAGCAGCCATGTTGTGGCACTTTTGCACTCCCTTTTGGATGCCTTTCACAGCTCCAGTGTGCCTGGAACTCAGGGCTTCCTGATTTTAAAAATCCTAGCCCTAGGCCGAACCCTAACCCTAAGACGAGAAAGGCAAATCAGCCAGGAATTAGGGATGTTCCCAAGGAAAAAGCTGTGGAGGCAGGCATGTTGTGGTAGTTTTGCGCTCTTCTTGGGTAGTCCTTCGCAGCTGCTGTGTTCTTGGAACTCAGGGCTTTCTGGTTAATAGAACCCTTACCCTAGGCGTAACTCAAACCTTAACCCTAGGAAGGAAAATCAGCCTATGGTTCGGGATGGTCTCATGGAAATATCAGTGGTGGCAGCCATGTTGCGTCACTTTTGCGCTCCCCTTGGGATGCCTTTCGCAGCTGCAGTGTGCCTGGAGCCCAGGGCTTCCTGGTTTTAAAAGTCCTAGGCCTAAGCCTAACAGTAACCCTGGGAAGGTAAATCAGCCGGGTATTAGGGTTCTTCCTAAGGAAAAAGCTGTGAAAGCAGCCATGTTGTGGCACTTCTGCACTCCTCTTGGGATGCCTTTCACAGCTGCAGTGTGCTTGGAGCACAGGGCTTCCAGGTTAAATAAATCCAAGCCCTAGGCTGAACCCTAACCCTAACCCTAGGCAGATAAATCAGCCTAGGTATAGGGATGGGGCCAAGGAAAAAGCTGTGAAAGCTGCCATGTGTTTGCACTTTTGTACTCCCCTTGGGATGCCTTGAACAGCTGCAGTGTGCCTGGAGCTAAGGGCTTCCTAGTTTTAAAAATCCTAGCCTTAGGCCTAAGCCTAACAGTAACCCTGGCAATGCAAATCAGCCTGGTGTTAGGCTTCTTGCCAAGGAAAAAGTTGTGAAAGCAGCCATGTTGTGGCACTTTTGCACTCCCTTTTGGATGCCTTTCACAGCTCCAGTGTGCCTGGAACTCAGGGCTTCCTGATTTTAAAAACCCTAGCCCTAGGCCGAACCCCAACCCTAAGACGAGAAAGGCAAATCAGCCAGGAATTAGGCATGTCCCCAAGGAAAAAGCTGTGGAGGCAGGCATGTTGTGGTACTTTTGCGCTCTTCTTGGCTAGTCCTTCGCAGCTGCTGTGTTCTTGGAACTCAGGGCTTTCTGGTTAATAGAACCCTTACCCTAGGCGTAACTCAAACCTTAAGCCTAGGAAGGAAAATCAGCCTATGGTTCGGGATGGTCTCATGGAAATATCAGTGGTGGCAGCCATGTTGCGTCACTTTTGCGCTCCCCTTGGGATGCCTTTCGCAGCTGCAGTGTGCCTGGAGCCCAGGGCTTCCTGGTTTTAAAAGTCCTAGGCCTAAGCCTAACAGTAACCCTGGGAAGGTAAATCAGCCGGGTATTAGGGTTCTTCCTAAGGAAAAAGCCGTGAAAGCAGCCATGTTGTGGCACTTCTGCACTCCCTTTGGGATGCCTTTGGCAGATGAAGTAAGCCTGGAACTCAGGGCTTCCTGGTTAAAGAAATCCAAGCCCTAGGCTGAACCCTAACCCTAACCCTAGGCAGATAAATCAGCCAAGGTATAGGGATGGTGCCAAGGAAAAAGCTGTGAAAGTTGCCATGTGTTTGCACTTTTGTATTCCCCTTGGGATGCCTTGAACAGCTGCAGTGTGCCTGGAGCTAAGGGCTTCCTAGTTTTAAAAATCCTAGCCTTAGGCCTAAGCCTAACAGTAACCCTGGGAAGGTAAATCAGCCTGGTGTTAGGCTTCTTGCCAAGGAAAAAGTTGTGAAAGCAGCCATGTTGTGGCACTTTTGCACTCCCTTTTGGATGCCTTTCACAGCTCCGGTGTGCCTGGAACTCAGGGCTTCCTGATTTTAAAAACCCTAGCCCTAGGCCGAACTCTAACCCTAAGACGAGAAAGGCAAATCAGCCAGGAATTAGGCATGTCCCCAAGGAAAAAGCTGTGGAGGCAGGCATGCTGTGGTACTTTTGCGCTCTTCTTGGGTAGTCCTTCGCAGCTGCTGTGTTCTTGGAACTCAGGGCTTTCTGGTTAATAGAACCCTTACCCTAGGCGTAACTCAAACCTTAACCCTAGGAAGGAAAATCAGCCTATGGCTCGGGGTGGTCTCATGGAAATATCAGTGGTGGCATCCAAGTTGCGTCACTTTTGCGCTCCCCTTGGGATGCCTTTCGCAGCTGCAGTGTGCCTGGAGCCCAGGGCTTCCTGGTTTTAAAAGTCCTAGGCCTAAGCCTAACAGTAACCCTGGGAAGGTAAATCAGCCGGGTATTAGGGTTCTTCCTAAGGGAAAAGCCGTGAAAGCAGCCATGTTGTGGCACTTCTGCACTCCCTTTGGGATGCCTTTGGCAGATGAAGGAAGCCTGGAACTCAGGGCTTCCTGGTTAAAAAAATCCAAGCCCTAGGCTGAACCCTAACCCTAACCCTAGGCAGATAAATCAGCCTAGGTATAGGGATGGTGCCAAGGAAAAAGCTGTGAAAGCTGCCATGTTGTTGCACTTTTGTACTCCCCTTGGGATGCCTTGAACAGCTGCAGTGTGCCTGGAGCTAAGGGCTTCCTAGTTTTAAAAATCCTAGCCTTAGGCCTAAGCCTAACAGTAACCCTGGGAAGGGAAATCAGCCTGGTGTTAGGCTTCTTGCCATGGAAAAAGTTGTGAAAGCAGCCATGTTGTGGCACTTTTGCACTCCCTTTTGGATGCCTTTAACAGCTCCAGTGTGCCTGGAACTCAGGGCTTCCTGATTTTAAAAACCCTAGCCCTAGGCCGAACCCCAACCCTAAGACGAGAAAGGCAAATCAGCCAGGAATTAGGCATGTCCCCAAGGAAAAAGCTGTGGAGGCAGGCATGTTGTGGTACTTTTGCGCTCTTCTTGGGTAGTCCTTCGCAGCTGCTGTGTTCTTGGAACTCAGGGCTTTCTGGTTAATAGAACCCTTACCCTAGGCGTAACTCAAACCTTAACCCTAGGAAGGAAAATCAGCCTATGGTTCGGGATGGTCTCATGGAAATATCAGTGGTGGCAGCCATGTTGCGTCACTTTTGCGCTCCCCTTGGGATGCCTTTCGCAGCTGCAGTGTGCCTGGAGCCCAGGGCTTCCTGGTTTTAAAAGTCCTAGGCCTAAGCCTAACAGTAACTCTAGGAAGGTAAATCAGCCGGGTATTAGGGTTCTTCCTAAGGAAAAAGCCGTGAAAGCAGCCATGTTGTGGCACTTCTGCTCTCCCTTTGGGATGCCTTTCACAGCTCCGGTGTGCCTGGAACTCAGGGCTTCCTGATTTTAAAAACCCTAGCCCTAGGCCGAACTCTAACCCTAAGACGAGAAAGGCAAATCAGCCAGGAATTAGGGATGTTCCCATGGAAAAAGCTGTGGAGGCAGGCATGTTGTGGTACTTTTGCGCTCTTCTTGGCTAGTCCTTCGCAGCTGCTGTGTTCTTGGAACTCAGGGCTTTCTGGTTAATAGAACCCTTACCCTAGGCGTAACTCAAACCTTAAGCCTAGGAAGGAAAATCAGCCTATGGCTTGGGGTGGTCTCATGGAAATATCAGTGGTGGCAGCCAAGTTGCGTCACTTTTGCGCTCCCCTTGGGATGCCTTTCGCAGCTGCAGTGTGCCTGGAGCCCAGGGCTTCCTGGTTTTAAAAGTCCTAGGCCTAAGCCTAACAGTAACCCTGGGAAGGTAAATCAGCCGGGTATTAGGGTTCTTCCTAAGGGAAAAGCCGTGAAAGCAGCCATGTTGTGGCACGTCTGCACTCCCTTTGGGATGCCTTTGGCAGATGAAGTAAGCCTGGAACTCAGGGCTTCCTGGTTAAAAAAATCCAAGCCCTAGGCTGAACCCTAACCCTAACCCTAGGCAGATAAATCAGCCTAGGTATAGGGATGGGGCCAAGGAAAAAGCTGTGAAAGCTGCCATGTTGTTGCACTTTTGTACTCCCCTTGGGATGCCTTGAACAGCTGCAGTGTGCCTGGAGCTAAGGGCTTCCTAGTTTTAAAAATCCTAGCCCTAGGCCTAAGCCTAACAGTAACCCTGGGAAGGCAAATCAGCCTGGTGTTAGGCTTCTTGCCAAGGAAAAAGCCGTGAAAGCAGCCATGTTGTGGCACTTTTGCACTCCCTTTTGGATGCCTTTCACAGCTCCAGTGTGCCTGGAACTCAGGGCTTCCTGATTTTAAAAACCCTAGCCCTAGGCCAAACCCCAACCCTAAGACGAGAAAGGCAAATCAGCCAGGAATTAGGCATGTCCCCAAGGAAAAAGCTGTGGAGGCAGGCATGCTGTGGTACTTTTGCGCTCTTCTTGGGTAGTCCTTCGCAGCTGCTGTGTTCTTGGAACTCAGGGCTTTCTGGTTAATAGAACCCTTACCCTAGGCGTAACTCAAACCTTAACCCTAGGAAGGAAAATCAGCCTATGGCTCGGGGTGGTCTCATGGAAATATCAGTGGTGGCATCCAAGTTGCGTCACTTTTGCGCTCCCCTTGGGATGCCTTTCGCAGCTGCAGTGTGCCTGGAGCCCAGGGCTTCCTGGTTTTAAAAGTCCTAGGCCTAAGCCTAACAGTAACCCTGGGAAGGTAAATCAGCCGGGTATTAGGGTTCTTCCTAAGGGAAAAGCCGTGAAAGCAGCCATGTTGTGGCACTTCGGCACTCCCTTTGGGATGCCTTTGGCAGATGAAGGAAGCCTGGAACTCAGGGCTTCCTGGTTAAAAAAATCCAAGCCCTAGGCTGAACCCTAACCCTAACCCTCGGCAGATAAATCAGCCTAGGTATAGGGATGGTGCCAAAGAAAAAGCTGTGAAAGCTGCCATGTTGTTGCACTTTTGTACTCCCCTTGGGATGCCTTGAACAGCTGCAGTGTGCCTGGAGCTAAGGGCTTCCTAGTTTTAAAAATCCTAGCCTTAGGCCTAAGCCTAACAGTAACCCTGGGAAGGGAAATCAGCCTGGTGTTAGGCTTCTTGCCATGGAAAAAGTTGTGAAAGCAGCCATGTTGTGGCACTTTTGCACTGCATTTTGGATGCCTTTAACAGCTCCAGTGTGCCTGGAACTCAGGGCTTCCTGATTTTAAAAATCCTAGCCCTAGGCCAAACCCTAACCCTAAGACGAGAAAGGCAAATCAGCCAGGAATTAGGCATGTCCCCAAGGAAAAAGCTGTGGAGGCAGGCATGTTGTGGTACTTTTGCGCTCTTCTTGGGTAGTCCTTCGCAGCTGCTGTGTTCTTGGAACTCAGGGCTTTCTGGTTAATAGAACCCTTACCCTAGGCGTAACTCAAACCTTAACCCTAGGAAGGAAAATCAGCCTATGGTTCGGGATGGTCTCATGGAAATATCAGTGGTGGCAGCCATGTTGCGTCACTTTTGCGCTCCCCTTGGGATGCCTTTCGCAGCTGCAGTGTGCCTGGAGCCCAGGGCTTCCTGGTTTTAAAAGTCCTAGGCCTAAGCCTAACAGTAACTCTAGGAAGGTAAATCAGCCGGGTATTAGGGTTCTTCCTAAGGAAAAAGCCGTGAAAGCAGCCATGTTGTGGCACTTCTGCTCTCCCTTTGGGATGCCTTTGGCAGATGAAGTAAGCCTGGAACTCAGGGCTTCCTGGTTAAAGAAATCCAAGCCCTAGGCTGAACCCTAACCCTAACCCTAGGCAGATAAATCAGCCTAGGTATAGGGATGGTGTCAAGGAAAAAGCTGTGAAAGCTGCCATGTTGCTGCACTTTTGTATTCCCCTTGGGATGCCTTGAACAGCTGCAGTGTGCCTGGAGCTAAGGGCTTCCTAGTTTTAAAAATCCTAGCCCTAGGCCTAAGCCTAACAGTAACCCTGGGAAGGTAAATCAGCCTGGTGTTAGGCTTCTTGCCAAGGAAAAAGTTGTGAAAGCAGCCATGTTGTGGCACTTTTGCACTCCCTTTTGGATGCCTTTCACAGCTCCAGTGTGCCTGGAACTCAGGGCTTCCTGATTTTAAAAACCCTAGCCCTAGGCCGAACCCCAACCCTAAGACGAGAAAGGCAAATCAGCCAGGAATTAGGCATGTCCCCAAGGAAAATGCTGTGGAGGCAGGCATGTTGTGGTACTTTTGCGCTCTTCTTGGCTAGTCCTTCGCAGCTGCTGTGTTCTTGGAACTCAGGGCTTTCTGGTTAATAGAACCCTTACCCTAGGCGTAACTCAAACCTTAAGCCTAGGAAGGAAATCAGCCTATGGTTCGGGATGGTCTCATGGAAATATCAGTGGTGGCAGCCAAGTTGCGTCACTTTTGCGCTCCCCTTGGGATGCCTTTCGCAGCTGCAGTGTGCCTGGAGCCCAGGGCTTCCTGGTTTTAAAAGTCCTAGGCCTAAGCCTAACAGTAACCCTGGGAAGGTAAATCAGCCGGGTATTAGGGTTCTTCCTAAGGGAAAAGCCGTGAAAGCAGCCATGTTGTGGCACTTCTGCACTCCTCTTGGGATGCCTTTCACAGCTGCAGTGTGCTTGGAGCACAGGGCTTCCTGGTTAAAAAAATCCAAGCCCTAGGCTGAACCCTAACCCTAACCCTAGGCAGATAAATCGGCCTAGGTATAGGGATGGTGCCAAGGAAAAAGCTGTGAAAGTTGCCATGTTGTTGCACTTTTGTACTCCCCTTGGGATGCCTTGAACAGCTGCAGTGTGCCTGGAGCTAAGGGCTTCCTAGTTTTAAAAATCCTAGCCTTAGGCCTAAGCCTAACAGTAACCCTGGGAAGGTAAATCAGCCTGGTCTTAGGCTTCTTGCCAAGGAAAAAGTTGTGAAAGCAGCCATGTTGTGGCACTTTTGCACTCCCTTTTGGATGCCTTTCACAGCTCCAGTGTGCCTGGAACTCAGGGCTTCCTGATTTTAAAAATCCTACCCCTAGGCCGAACCCTAACCCTAAGACGAGAAAGGCAAATCAGCCAGGAATTAGGGATGTTCCCAAGGAAAAAGCTGTGGAGGCAGGCATGTTGTGGTACTTTTGCGCTCTTCTTGGGTAGTCCTTCGCAGCTGCTGTGTTCTTGGAACTCAGGGCTTTCTGGTTAATAGAACCCTTACCCTAGGCGTAACTCAAACCTTAACCCTAGGAAGGAAAATCAGCCTATGGTTCGGGATGGTCTCATGGAAATATCAGTGGTGGCAGCCATGTTGCGTCACTTTTGCGCTCCCCTTGGGATGCCTTTCGCAGCTGCAGTGTGCCTGGAGCCCAGGGCTTCCTGGTTTTAAAAGTCCTAGGCCTAAGCCTAACAGTAACCCTGGGAAGGTAAATCAGCCGGGTATTAGGGTTCTTCCTAAGGAAAAAGCTGTGAAAGCAGCCATGTTGTGGCACTTCTGCACTCCTCTTGGGATGCCTTTCACAGCTGCAGTGTGCTTGGAGCACAGGGCTTCCAGGTTAAATAAATCCAAGCCCTAGGCTGAACCCTAACCCTAACCCTAGGCAGATAAATCAGCCTAGGTATAGGGATGGGGCCAAGGAAAAAGCTGTGAAAGCTGCCATGTGTTTGCACTTTTGTACTCCCCTTGGGATGCCTTGAACAGCTGCAGTGTGCCTGGAGCTAAGGGCTTCCTAGTTTTAAAAATCCTAGCCTTAGGCCTAAGCCTAACAGTAACCCTGGGAAGGGAAATCAGCCTGGTGTTAGGCTTCTTGCCAAGGAAAAAGTTGTGAAAGCAGCCATGTTGTGGCACTTTTGCACTCCCTTTTGGATGCCTTTCACAGCTCCAGTGTGCCTGGAACTCAGGGCTTCCTGATTTTAAAAACCCTAGCCCTAGGCCGAACCCCAACCCTAAGACGAGAAAGGCAAATCAGCCAGGAATTAGGCATGTCCCCAAGGAAAATGCTGTGGAGGCAGGCATGTTGTGGTACTTTTGCGCTCTTCTTGGGTAGTCCTTCGCAGCTGCTGTGTTCTTGGAACTCAGGGCTTTCTGGTTAATAGAACCCTTACCCTAGGCGTAACTCAAACCTTAACCCTAGGAAGGAAAATCAGCCTATGGTTCGGGATGGTCTCATGGAAATATCAGTGGTGGCAGCCATGTTGCGTCACTTTTGCGCTCCCCTTGGGATGCCTTTCGCAGCTGCAGTGTGCCTGGAGCCCAGGGCTTCCTGGTTTTAAAAGTCCTAGGCCTAAGCCTAACAGTAACTCTAGGAAGGTAAATCAGCCGGGTATTAGGGTTCTTCCTAAGGAAAAAGCCGTGAAAGCAGCCATGTTGTGGCACTTCTGCTCTCCCTTTGGGATGCCTTTCACAGCTCCGGTGTGCCTGGAACTCAGGGCTTCCTGATTTTAAAAACCCTAGCCCTAGGCCGAACTCTAACCCTAAGACGAGAAAGGCAAATCAGCCAGGAATTAGGGATGTTCCCATGGAAAAAGCTGTGGAGGCAGGCATGTTGTGGTACTTTTGCGCTCTTCTTGGCTAGTCCTTCGCAGCTGCTGTGTTCTTGGAACTCAGGGCTTTCTGGTTAATAGAACCCTTACCCTAGGCGTAACTCAAACCTTAAGCCTAGGAAGGAAAATCAGCCTATGGCTTGGGGTGGTCTCATGGAAATATCAGTGGTGGCAGCCAAGTTGCGTCACTTTTGCGCTCCCCTTGGGATGCCTTTCGCAGCTGCAGTGTGCCTGGAGCCCAGGGCTTCCTGGTTTTAAAAGTCCTAGGCCTAAGCCTAACAGTAACCCTGGGAAGGTAAATCAGCCGGGTATTAGGGTTCTTCCTAAGGGAAAAGCCGTGAAAGCAGCCATGTTGTGGCACTTCTGCACTCCCTTTGGGATGCCTTTGGCAGATGAAGTAAGCCTGGAACTCAGGGCTTCCTGGTTAAAAAAATCCAAGCCCTAGGCTGAACCCTAACCCTAACCCTAGGCAGATAAATCGGCCTAGGTATAGGGATGGTGCCAAGGAAAAAGCTGTGAAAGTTGCCATGTTGCTGCACTTTTGTATTCCCCTTGGGATGCCTTGAACAGCTGCAGTGTGCCTGGAGCTAAGGGCTTCCTAGTTTTAAAAATCCTAGCCCTAGGCCTAAGCCTAACAGTAACCCTGGGAAGGTAAATCAGCCTGGTGTTAGGCTTCTTGCCAAGGAAAAAGTTGTGAAAGCAGCCATGTTGTGGCACTTTTGCACTCCCTTTTGGATGCCTTTCACAGCTCCAGTGTGCCTGGAACTCAGGGCTTCCTGATTTTAAAAACCCTAGCCCTAGGCCGAACCCCAACCCTAAGACGAGAAAGGCAAATCAGCCAGGAATTAGGCATGTCCCCAAGGAAAATGCTGTGGAGGCAGGCATGTTGTGGTACTTTTGCGCTCTTCTTGGCTAGTCCTTCGCAGCTGCTGTGTTCTTGGAACTCAGGGCTTTCTGGTTAATAGAACCCTTACCCTAGGCGTAACTCAAACCTTAAGCCTAGGAAGGAAATCAGCCTATGGTTCGGGATGGTCTCATGGAAATATCAGTGGTGGCAGCCAAGTTGCGTCACTTTTGCGCTCCCCTTGGGATGCCTTTCGCAGCTGCAGTGTGCCTGGAGCCCAGGGCTTCCTGGTTTTAAAAGTCCTAGGCCTAAGCCTAACAGTAACCCTGGGAAGGTAAATCAGCCGGGTATTAGGGTTCTTCCTAAGGGAAAAGCCGTGAAAGCAGCCATGTTGTGGCACTTCTGCACTCCTCTTGGGATGCCTTTCACAGCTGCAGTGTGCTTGGAGCACAGGGCTTCCTGGTTAAAAAAATCCAAGCCCTAGGCTGAACCCTAA